>NC_067246.2:218895896-220145896 GCF_019359855.2 Lolium perenne | reverse complement strand
GAAATTATCTTTGTTATCGTTTACCTGCTCGGGACGAGCAGAAACTAAGCTTGGGGATGCTGATACGTGTCCGACGTATCGATAATTTCTTATGTTCCATGCCACATTATTGATGATATCTACATGTTTTATGCATACTTTATGTCATATTTATGCATTTTCTGGAACTAACCTATTAACGAGATGCCGAAGAGCCGATTCTTTGTTTCTGCTGTTTTTGGTTTCAGAAATCCTAGTAAGGAAATATTCTCGGAATTGGACGAAATCAACGCCCAGGGGCCTATTTTGCCACGAAGCTTCCAGAAGACCGAAGAGGAGATGAAGTGGGGCCACGAGGTGGCCAGACAGCAGGGCGGCGCGGCCCAGGTCTTGGCCGCGCCGGCCTGTCGTCTGGGCCCCTCGTGTGGCCCCCTGACCTGCCCTTCCGCCTACATATAGTCTTCGTCGCGAAACCCCCAGTACCGAGAGCCACGATACGGAAAACCTTCCAGAGACGCCGCCGCCGCTAATCCCATCTCGGGGGATTCAGGAGATCGCCTCCGGCACCCTGCCGGAGAGGGGATTCATCTCCCGGAGGACTCTACACCGCCATGGTCGCCTCCGGAGTGATGAGTGAGTAGTTCACCCCTGGACTATGGGTCCATAGCAGTAGCTAGATGGTTGTCTTCTCCTCATTATGCTTCATTGTCGGATCTTGTGAGCTGCCTAACATGATCAAGATCATCTATCTGTAATGCTATATGTTGTGTTTGTTGGGATCCGATGGATAGAGAATACTATGATATGTTGATTATCAATTTATCTATGTGTTGTTTATGATCTTGCATGCTCTCCGTTATTAGTAGAGGCTCTGGCCAAGTTTTTACTCTTAACTCCAAGAGGGAGTATTTATGCTCGATAGTGGGTTCATGTCTCCGTGAATCTGTGGGAGTGACAGAAACCCCTAAGGTTATGGATGTGTTGTTGCCACTAGGGATAAAACATTGATGCTATGTCCGAGGATGTAGTTATTGATTACATTACGCACCATACTTAATGCAATTGTCTGTTGTTTGCAACTTAATAATGGAAGGGGTTCGGATGATAACCTGAAGGTGGACTTTTTAGGCATAGATGCATGCTGGATAGCGGTCTATGTACTTTGTCGTAATGCCCAATTAAATCTCACAATACTCATCATATCATGTATGTGCATGGTCATGCCCTCTCTATTTGTCAATTGCCCAACTGTAATTTGTTCACCCAACATGCTATTTATCTTATGGGAGAGACACCACTAGTGAACTGTGGACCCGGTCCATTCTTTACATCTGAAATACAATCTGCTGCAATACTTGTTCTACTGTTCTCTGCAAACAATCATCTTCCACACTATACATCTAATCCTTTGTTACAGCAAGCCGGTGAGATTGACAACCTCACTGTTTCGTTGGGGCAAAGTACTTTGGTTGTGTTGTGCAGGTTCCACGTTGGCGCCGGAATCCCTGGTGTTGCGCCGCACTACATCTCGCCGCCATCAACCTTCAACGTGCTTCTTGGCTCCTACTGGTTCGATAAACCTTGGTTTCTTACTGAGGGAAAACTTGCCGCTGTACGCATCACACCTTCCTCTTGGGGTTCCCAACGGACGCGTGCTGTACGCGTATCAAGGACTCTTCACCGCCATGGTCGCCTCCGGAGTGATGAGTGAGTAGTTCACCCCTGGACTATGGGTCCATAGCAGTAGCTAGATGGTCGTCTTCTCCTAATTGTGCTTCATTGTCGGGTCTTGTGAGTTGCCTAACATGATCAAGATCATCTATCTGTAATGCTACATGTTGTGTTTGTTGGGATCCGATGGATAGAGAATACTATGCTATGTTGATTATCAATCTATTACCTATGTGTTGTTTATGATCTTGCATGCTCTCCATTATTAGTAGAGGCTCTGGCCAAGTTTTGAAGGAGATATGCCCAAGAGGCAATAATAAAAGTGGTTATTATATATCTTTATGTTTATGATAAATGTTTATATGTCATGCTATAATTGTATTAACTGAAACATTAGTACATGTGTGATATGTAAACAACAAAGAGTCCCTAGTATGCCTCTTAACTAGCTTGTTGATTAATGGATGATTAGTTTCATAATCATGAACATTGGATGTTATTAATAACAAGGTTATATCATTATATGAATGATGTAATGGACACACCCAATTAAGCGTAGCATAAGATCACGTCATTAAGTTATTTGCTATAAGCTTTCAATACATAGTTACCTAGTCCTTATGACCATGAGATCATGTAAATCACTTATACCGGAAAGGTACTTTGATTACACCAAACGCCACTGCGTAAATGGGTGGTTATAAAGGTGGGATTAAGTATCCGGAAAGTATGAGTTGAGGCATATGGATCAACAAAGGATTTGTCCATCCCGATGACGGATAGATATACTCTGGGCCCTCTCGGTGGAATGTCATCTAATGTCTTGCAAGCATATGAATAAGTTCATAAGAGACCACATACCACGGTACGAGTAAAGAGTACTTGTCAGGAGACGAGGTTGAACAAGGTATAGAGTGATACCGATGATCAAACCTCGGACAAGTAAAATATCGCGTGACAAAGGGAATTGGTATCGTATGTGAATGGTTCATTCGATCACTAAAGTCATCGTTGAATATGTGGGAGCCATTATGGATCTCCAGATCCCGCTATTGGTTATTGGTCGGAGTGAGTACTCAACCATGTCCGCATAGTTCGCGAACCGTAGGGTGACACACTTAAAGTTGGATGTTGAAATGGTAGAACTTGAATATGGAATGGAGTTCGAATATTTGTTCGGAGTCCCGGATGAGATCCCGGACATCACGAGGAGTTCCGGAATGGTCCGGAGAATAAGATTCATATATAGGAAGTCATTTTATGAGATTTAAAATGATCCGGAAGGTTCTAGAAGGTTCTAGAAAAGTCCGGAAGAAACCACTATGGAAGGTGGAGTCCCAAAGGGACTCCACCTCCATGGCCGGCCAACCCTAGAGGGGGAGGAGTCCCAAGTGGACTCCCCCTATGGGGGCCGGCCACCCCCCACATGGAAGGGGGGAATCCCACCCCAAGTGGGATTCCCACCTTGGGTAGGTTTCCCTATCACATGGAAGGTTTTGGGTTCGGGTCTTATGCGGAGACTTGTAGTCCAACACTTGGGGATTCCACCTATATAATGAGGGACAAGGGGAGGGGGCCGGCCACCCCAAGAACCACCAAGGTGGCCGCACCCCCTAGATGGCCAGCGCCCCCTCTCCCCAAACCCTAGCCGCCCCGCTCCTCCACTTCCCGCACGCTTAGCGAAGCTCCGCCGGATTTCTCCACCACCACCGACACCACGCTGTCGTGCTATCGGATTCAAGAGGAGCTACTACTTCCGCTTCCCACTGGAACGGGGAGGTGGACGTCGTCTTCATCAACAACCGAACGTGTGACCGAGTACGGAGGTGCTGCCCGTTCGTGGCGCCGTGATCAAGATCTTCTACGCGCTTTTGCAAGCGGCAAGTGAACGTCTACCGCAGCAACAAGAGCCTCATCTGTAGGCTTTGGAATCTCTTCAAGGGTGAGACTCAATAATCCCCTCGTTGCTACCGTCTTCTAGATTGCATCTTGGCTTGGATTGCGTGTTCGCGGTAGGAAATTTTTTGTTTTCTATGCAACGTTATCCTACAGTGGTATCAGAGCCGTGTCTATGCATAGATGGTTGCACGAGTAGAACACAATGGTTTTGTGGGCGTTGATGCTCTTGTTATCTTTAGTTTGAGTACTTTGCATCTTTGTGGCATAGTGGGATGAAGCGGCTCGGACTAACTTTACATGACCGTGTTCATGAGACTTGTTCCTCGATCGACATGCAACTTGTATTGCATAAGAGGCTTTGCGGGTGTCTGTCTCTCCTACTATAGTGAAGATTCAATTTACTCTTCTATTGACAACATTAGTATCAACGTTGTGATTCATGTTCGTAGGTAGATTAGATCTCTCTCGAAAACCCTAAACCACGTAAAATATGCAAACCAAATTAGAGACGTCTAACTTGTTTTTGCAGGGTTTGGTGATGTGATATGGCCATAATGTGATGATGAATATGTATGAGATGATCATTATTGTATTGTGGCAACCGGCAGGAGCCTTATGGTTGTCTTTAAATTTCATGTTGAGTAGTATTTCAAAGTAGTTGTAATAGTTGCTACATGGAGGACAATCATGAAGACGGCGCCATTGATCTTGACGCTACGCCGACGATGATGGAGATCATGCCCGAAGATGATGGAGATCATGTCCGTGCTTTGGAGATGAAGATCAAAGGCGCAAAGACAAAAGGGCCATATCATATCACATATGAACTGCATGTGATGTTAATCCTTTTATGCATCTTATTTTGCTTAGATCGCGACGGTAGCATTATAAGATGATCCCTCACTAAAATCTCAAGATAATAAAGTGTTCATCCTTAGTAGCACCGTTGCCAAGACTTGTCGTTTCGAAGCATCTCGTGATGATCAGGTGTGATAGAATCAACAAGTGCATACAACGGGTGCAAGACAGTTTTGCACATGCGGATACTAAGGTGGCCTTGACGAGCCTAGCATGTACAGACATGGTCTCGGAACACGTGATACCGAAAGGTAGAGCATGAATCATATGGTTGATATGATGAACACTTTGAGTGTTCGCCATTGAAATCACACCTTGTCTCGTGATGATCGGACTTAGGTGCGGTGGATTTGGTTCGTGTGATCACTAAGACAATGCGAGGGATATTGTTTTGAGTGGGAGTTCACCTAGATTTTTAATTATGTTGAATTAAAATTTGAACTCAATTTGTCATAAACTTAGTCTAAACTTTTGCAAATATATGTTGTAGAGATGGCGTCCCCAATCAATTTTAACCAGTTCCTAGAGAAAGAAAAACTTAAGAGCAACGGTAGCAACTTCACCGACTGGTTCCGTCATGTGAGGATCTTCCTCTCTGGCAGAAATCTGCAATATGTGCTTGATGCACCGCTAGGTGACCCTCCTGCAGAAACTTAAACCGATGAAGTAAAAGTTGTTTACGCGACTCAGAAAGCTCGGTACTCTCAAGTTCAGTGTGCCATCCTGTGCAGTCTGGAATCCGATCTTCAAAAACGTTTTGAGCACCACGATCCTCATGAGTTGATGAATGAGCTGAAAGCTATATTTGAGACTCATGCGGCCGTGGAATGCTATGAAGCATCGAAACATTTCTTCAGCTGTATGATGGAAGAAGGCAGCTCCGTTAGTGAGCACATGCTCGCCATGACCGGGCATGCGAAGAAACTCAGTGACTTGGGAATAGTGATTCCTAACAGACTGGGGATTAATCGTGTCCTTCAATCACTGCCACCAAGTTACAAGAACTTTGTGATGAACTACAATATGCAGAACATGAACAAGGAGTTACCTGAACTCTTTGGCATGCTAAAAGCTGCTGAGATTGAGATCAAGAAAGAGCACCAAGTGTTGATGGTCAACAAGACCACCAGTTTCAAGAAACAGGGCAAGTCTAAGGGGAAATTCAAGAAGGGTGGCAAGAAAGCTGCCACGCCTCCTATGAAACCTAAGAACGGCCCTAAGCCTGATGCTGAGTGCTATTACTGCAAGGAGAAGGGACACTGGAAGCGTAATTGCTCCAAGTATCTGGCTGATCTGAAGAGCGGCCTTGTCAAGAAAAAGAAAGAAGGTATATCTGATATACATGTTATAGATGTTTATCTCACTGGTTCTCGTTCTAGTACCTGGGTATTTGATACTGGTTCGGTTGCTCATATTTGTAACTCGAAACAGGAACTAAAGAATAAACGAAGACTACTGAAAGATGAAGTGACGATGCGCGTTGGAAACGGATCCAAAGTCGATGTGATCGCTGTCGGCACACTTCCTCTACATCTACCTTCGGGATTAGTTTTAAGCCTAAATAATTGTTATTTTGTACCCGCGTTGAGCATGAACATTATATCTGGATCTTGTTTTATGCAAGACGGTTATTCATTCAAGTCTGAGAATAATGGTTGTTCTATTTTTATGAATAATATCTTTTATGGTCGAGCACCTGAAAAGAATGGCTTATTTCTGTTAGATCTCGATAGTAGTGATACGCATATACATAACATTGATGCTAAGCGAATTAAATTGAATGATAATTCTACTTATATGTGGCACTGTCGTCTTGGTCATATTGGAGTGAAACGCATGAAGAAACTCCATACCGATGGATTACTTGAATCACTTGACTTTGAGTCACTTGATAGATGCGAAGCATGTCTAATGGGAAAAATGACTAAGACTCCATTTTCTGGTATGATGGAGCGAGCTACTGACTTATTGGAAATCATACATACCGATGTGTGCGGACCAATGAGTGTAGCATCGCGCGGTGGTTATCGTTATGTTCTAACCTTCACAGATGATCTGAGTAGATATGGGTATATCTATTTCATGAAACATAAATCTGAAACTTTCGAGAAGTTTAAGGAATTCCAAAGTGAACTAGAAAATCAACGTAACAAGAAGATTAAATTTCTACGATCTGATCGTGGAGGTGAATATCTGAGTTATGAGTTTGGCATGCATTTAAAGAAATGCGGAATACTTTCACAATTGACACCGCCGGGAACACCACAACGAAACGGTGTGTCCGAACGTCGTAATCGAACTCTCTTAGATATGGTTCGTTCTATGATGTCTCTTACTGATTTGCCGTTATCATTTTGGAGTTATGCATTAGAGACAGCCGCATTTACTTTAAATAGAGCACCATCAAAATCCGTAGAAACGACACCGTATGAATTATGGTTTAATAAGAAACCTAAGTTGTCGTTCCTTAAAGTTTGGGGTTGCGAAGCCTATGTAAAGAAGTTACAACCGGATAAGCTAGAACCCAAAGCGGAGAAATGCGTCTTCATAGGATACCCTAAGGAAACTATAGGGTACACTTTCTATCACAAATCCGAAGGCAAAATCTTTGTTGCTAAGAACGGAACCTTTCTTGTGAAAGAATTTCTCACTAAAGAAGTGACTGGAAGAAAAGTAGAACTCGATGAGATTGATGAATCTATACTCGTTGATCAGAGTAGCGCAGTACCGGAAGTTGTACCTGTACCGCCTACACCGGCAACAGAGGAAGCTAATGATAATGATCATGAAACTTCGAACGAGGAAACTACTGAACCTCGCAGATCGACAAGGGAACATGCCACTCCTGATTGGTATGATCCTTGTCTAAATGTCATGATTGTGGATAACAATGATGAGGACCCTGCGACGTATGAAGAAGCGATGATGAGCCCAGATTCCAACAAATGGCAAGAAGCCATGAAATCCGAAATGGGATCCATGTATGATAACAAAGTATGGACTTTGGTAGACTTACCTGATAGCCGAAAGGCTGTCGAGAATAAATGGATCTTCAAAAGAAAAACAGATGTTGATGGTAATATTACTGTCTATAAAGCTCGACTTGTCGCAAAGGGTTTCCGACAAATTCAAGGAGTTGACTACGATGAGACTTTCTCACCTGTAGCGAAGCTAAAATCTGTGAGGATTTTGTTAGCAATAGCTGCATTTTTCGATTATGAGATTTGGCAGATGGATGTCAAAACGGCGTTCCTTAATGGAGACATTGAGGAAGAGTTGTATATGGTACAACCCAAAGGTTTTGTCGATCCTAAAAATGCTCACAAAGTATGCAAACTTCAGCGTTCAATCTATGGACTGAAGCAAGCATCAAGAAGTTGGAACCGACGCTTTGATAAGGTGATCAAATACTTCGGGTTTATACAGTGTCATGGAGAGGCCTGTATTTACAAGAAAGTGAGTGGGAGCTCTGTAGCATTCCTGATATTATATGTAGATGACATATTATTGATTGCGAATGATATAGAACTATTAAGCAGTGTAAAAAGTTATTTGAATAATAGTTTTTCAATGAAAGACCTTGGTGAAGCATCGTATATATTAGGCATCAAGATTTATAGAGATAGATCAAGACGCCTAATAGGGCTATCACAGAGTACATACCTGGACAAGATTCTAAAGAAGTTTAGAATGGACAAAAGTAAGAAAGGGTTCTTACCTATGTTACCAGGCAAGGTCTTGAGTAAGACCCAAGGACCGGCTACGGCAGAAGAAAGAGAAAGGATGAGTAATATCCCCTATGCCTCGGCAGTAGGATCTATCATGTATGCCATGCTATGTACTAGACCGGATATAGCGCATGCTGTTAGTTTGACTAGCAGATATCAAAGTGATCCAGGAATGGAACACTGGATAGCGGTCAAGAATATCCTGAAGTACTTGAAAAGAACTAAGGATATGTTTCTTTGTTATGGAGGTGACCAAGAGCTCGTTGTAAATGGTTACACCGATGCAAGTTGGAACACTGATCCTGCTGACTCTAAGTCACGATGCAGGTACGTGTTTATATTGAATGGTGCTGCAGTAAGCTGGGCAAGCTCGAAGCAGTGCACGGTGGCGAAGTCTTCAACAGAATCAGAGTACATAGCGGCTTTAGAGGCTTCATCAGAAGCGGTATGGATGAAGAGGTTCATTGTAGAGCTCGGTGTGGTTCCTAGTGCATTGGACCCATTAATCATTTACTGTGATAACATGGGTGCCATCGCCAATGCACAAGAGTCAAGGTCACACAAGAGGCTGAAGCATATCAAGCTGCGTTACCACTCGATTCGCGAGTACATCGAAGATGGAGAAGTAAAGATTTGCAAAGTACACACTGATCTGAATGTAGCAGATCCGTTGACTAAAGCTCTCCCTAGGGCAAAGCATGACCAACACCAGAATGCCATGGGTGTTAGGTATATTACAATGTAATCTAGATTATTGACTCTAGTGCAAGTGGGAGACTGAAGGAGATATGCCCAAGAGGCAATAATAAAAGTGGTTATTATATATCTTTATGTTTATGATAAATGTTTATATGTCATGCTATAATTGTATTAACCGAAACATTAGTATATGTGTGATATGTAAACAACAAAGAGTCCCTAGTATGCCTCTTAACTAGCTTGTTGATTAATGGATGATTAGTTTCATAATCATGAACATTGGATGTTATTAATAACAAGGTTATATCATTATATGAATGATGTAATGGACACACCCAATTAAGCGTAGCATAAGATCACGTCATTAAGTTATTTGCTATAAGCTTTCAATACAAAGTTACCTAGTCCTTATGACCATGAGATCATGTAAATTACTTATACCGGAAAGGTACTTTGATTACACCAAACGCCACTGCGTAAATGGGTGGTTATAAAGGTGGGATTAAGTATCCGGAAAGTATGAGTTGAGGCATACGGATCAACAGTGGGATTTGTCCATCCCGATGACGAATAGATATACTCTGGGCCCTCTCGGTGGAATGTCATCTAATGTCTTGCAAGCATATGAATAAGTTCATAAGAGACCACATACCACGGTACGAGTAAAGAGTACTTGTCAGGAGACGAGGTTGAACAAGGTATAGAGTGATACCGATGATCAAACCTCGGACAAGTAAAATATCGCGTGACAAAGGGAATTGGTATCGTATGTGAATGGTTCATTCAATCACTAAAGTCATCGCTGAATATGTGGGAGCCATTATGGATCTCCAGATCCCGCTATTGGTTATTGGTCGGAGTGAGTACTCAACCATGTCCGCATAGTTCGCGAACCGTAGGGTGACACACTTAAAGTTGGATGTTGAAATGGTAGAACTTGAATATGGAATGGAGTTCAAATATTTGTTCGGAGTCCCGGATGAGATCCCGGACATCACGAGGAGTTCCGGAATGGTCCGGAGAATAAGATTCATATATCGGAAGTCATTTTATGAGATTTAAAATGATCCGGAAGGTTCTATGGAAGGTTCTAGAAGGTTATAGAAAAGTCCGGAAGAAACCACTATGGAAGGCGGAGTCCCAAAGGGACTCCACCTCCATGGCCGGCCAACCCTAGAGGGGGAGGAGTCCCAAGTGGACTCCCCCTATGGGGGCCGGCCACCCCCCCACATGGAAGGGGGGAATCCCACCCCAATTGGGATTCCCACCTTGGGTAGGTTTCCCTATCACATGGAAGGTTTTGGGTTCGGGTCTTATTCGGAGACTTGTAGTCCAACACTTGGGGCTTCCACCTATATAATGAGGGACAAGGGGAGGGGGCCGGCCACCCCAAGAACCACCAAGGTGGCCGCACCCCCTAGATGGCCGGCGCCCCCTCTCCCCAAACCCTAGCCGCCCCGCTCCTCCACTTCCCGCACGCTTAGCGAAGCTCCGCCGGATTTCTCCACCACCACCGACACCACGCCGTCGTGCTGTCGGATTCAAGAGGAGCTACTACTTCTGCTGCCCGTTGGAATGGGGAGGTGGACGTCGTCTTCATCAACAACCGAACGTGTGACCGAGTATGGAGGTGCTGCCCGTTCGTGGCGCCGTGATCAAGATCTTCTACGCGTTTTGCAAGCGGCAAGTGAACGTCTACCGCAGCAACAAGAGCCTCATCTTGTAGGCTTTGGAATCTCTTCAAGGGTGATACTCGATAATCCCCTCGTTGCTACCGTCTTCTAGATTGCATCTTGGCTTGGATTGCGTGTTCGCGGTAGGAATTTTTTTGTTTTCTATGCAACGTTATCCTACAAGTTTTTGCTAGTAACTCCAAGAGGGAGTATTTATGCTCGATAGTGGGTTCATGCCTCCATTAAATCTGGGACAGTGACAGAAAGTTCTAAGGTTGTGGATGTGCTGTTGCCACTAGGGATAAAACATCGATGCTATGTCTAAGGATGTAGTTGTTGATTACATTACGCACCATACTTAATGCAATTGTCTGTTGTTTGCAACTTAATACTGTAAGGGGTTCGGATGATAACCTGAAGGTGGACTTTTTAGGCATAGATGCATGCTAGATAGCGGTCTATGTACTTTGTCGTAATGCCCAATTAAATCTCACTATACTCATCATATCATGTATGTGCATTGTCATGCCCTCTCTATTTGTCAATTGCCCAACTGTAATTTGTTCACCCAACATGCTATTTATCTTATGGGAGATACACCTCTAGTGAACTGTGGACCCCGGTCCATTCTTTTACATCGAATACAATCTACTGCAATACTTGTTCTACTGTTTTCTGCAAACAATCATCATCCACACTATACATCTAATCCTTTGTTACAGCAAGCCGGTGAGATTGACAACCTCACTGTTTCGTTGGGGAAAAGTACTTTGGTTGTGTTGTGCAGGTTTCACGTTGGCGCCGGAATCCCTGGTGTTGCGCCGCACTACATCTCGCCACCATCAACCTTCAACGTGCTTCTTGACTCCTACTGGTTCGATAAACCTTGGTTTCTAACTGAGGGAAACTTACTGCTATACGCATCACACCTTCCACTTGGGGTTCCCAACGGTCGCGTGCTGTACGCGTGTCATCCACTCTTGTCATTGGGGGATTGTTGCACACTCAACATCTTGTCAAGTGCGGATTTCCCTTCATGACCCTTTTCCAAGTCTTTCTTCAAAGAAAGGACTTGTGCCTTGAGATCTTTGATTTCCTCTACATGGTTAGTAGAAATGCAAGTACTAGAGGAAGTAGAAGCTTCATTGTTAGAGCAACAAGGCAAGGCAAGTACTCCAACACAAGGTGTATCAATAGTTTGACTAGATGGATTACTAGGACTAGCACATGGCAATATAGCATTTTGAGTAGAGGTTGTGCTAATGTCCATATGAGGCTCACGAGATGTTACCTTAGTAATACTTGCCTCATGAGCTAACTTAGCCCATCATAGGAAATTAGAAGATCATTATGAGAGCCCGAGAGCTTTTCATGACTTTCTTCCAATTTCCTATAATTCATAGTTAGCAACTGAAGTTGAGCCCTTAGCTCAACATTATCCTTTAAGATAGATGCTTCACAAGAAGTAGAGTTAGTAGCACAAGCATCATCAACATGATTTTTCTTTTCAAGCTCAAGGGATTCAATTTTTTGTGTGAGAAGGAAATTAGTATGCTTCTCATTGTTCAGCTCATGCTTGAGGAGATTGAATCTCATTCTTCCATTTTCAACATGGGACTCCAACTCCACTATGGTTCCCTTGTATTTATTCAAGGTTTCCATAGAGTGTTCGAGATTAGCACGAGCTTCTTTATTATCATGAAGAGAAGCATATACCATCCCCATATAATGCAACAAAGTATTATATTCCTCATCATTATCATCATCATCACTCTCATCATTAGAGTATGTGTTAGGAGTCAAAGTAGGAGATACCTTTGATCCATTTGCCATAAGGCACATGTGCATACCAGAGGATGAAGATGAGGATATTCTTGAATCCCCTATTGAAATCGTGTCTTGATCCATAGAGTGTTCGGTTTCCTCTAAATTGTTAGTCAACAAACAACTAGAGGAAATATAAGCATTCTGATTATGGAAACAAGACAAGGCAATTATATCATCATGAGATCTATGTAAGCAATTTACACATAATATGCAAGGACTATCAACACAAGCATGTAGATTATTTTTAGTGCTAGATGTTTTTAAGTCCAATGAGGAATCATTACAATGGGATAGAGATGAAGAATCATCATTATTGAGCACAATATCAACATTGCAATTTTCCTCACCACTCACCATATATTACCTTGTGTCTTGTCACACGTTGGTGAAGTGGAAGAAGATGATAATACTTCACGGCCGGAGGTGGAAGCAACTTGGAGCTCTTCATGATGTGAAGGGGAAGAGAGCTCCTCGGATACACCACCGACCATATGAGAAATTGATCCACCAAACATTTCCTTAAGCTTGATCCACATATCATGAGACGACTTTCGCTTTATATATATCAAGAACCTACGAAAATCTGGTCTCAAGGAGAATAAAATCTCATTAGATACTTGAGCTTCAAGATGTAAGTTTTTTCTCATCCTCTAAAGATAGATTTTGAGGATCCATCGGAGGATAAAAACCTACATCTAGAAATTTCTCTATATTTGGACACAAGGTCCGAAGATTACAAAGCAAGCAATTTCCCCACAAAACATAATTTGTCCCATCAAGGATAATTGTGTCATTGTGCACTATATTACTAGCCGACATCTTTACTCTCAAGGCGGTGAAGCCTTAAACAAGGAGAGACCTTGCTCTGATACTAATTGAAAGGACGAGATGTCGCCTAGAGGGGGAGGGGGTGAATAGGCGTTTAAAAAACTCTTACGGATTTGGCTTGTAAGAATGCGGAATTAAACTAACATTTATTTCACAAGCACAAATCCTAAATAAGCTAGGCTCAACTAAGTGCAACAACAACAACTAGAGCTAAGCAAGATAGTCACAAGATGTATGTAGCACAAGTGATAGCAAGATATATGTACTTCAAGCACGATGGCTATCACAAGGAAAGTAAGCTCAGTTATAGAAATAACCGAGGCACGCGGAGACGAAGATGTATTCCCGTGTTCCTTTCCTTTGCAAGAAGGTACGTCACGTTTGGATAGGTGGGGGTCCCACGAAGGATTCCCCAACGCCACGAAGGCTCACCTTCTTCTCCGAGCCAAACCCACGAAGGATAATGGCCCTTTCCTTATGGTTAGTTTTTCCTCCACTCCGGAGATGGCAAGCTCCACAACCACTTCACAAGGTCCACGAAGGAGAAGCCCGGGCCCCTTCACAATCTTCCATGAAGAGGTCACCAGGACACCAACCAAGCCAACTAGGAGGTCACCCTCCAAGAGTAACAAGCTCACGGTCTCTCACTCGAACTAATCGTGGTGGAGAGCTCAACACTATGCAATGATGCAAAGCAAGAACACTAGAGGTGTTCAAATCCTTCACACTCAAATCCCACCCAAGTAACAAATGCTAGGATGAGATTAGAGAGGAAGAACAATGGAGGAAATCAACAAATGACACCAAGATCTAGATCCCAAGAGTTCCCCTCACTTAGAGGAGGAATGGATTGGATGAGGTTGTAGATGTAGATCTCCTCTTTCAAATCCTCCAAGAATATGCAAGAATCATAGGAGAGAATGGAGACAAAGCAAGCTCAAGAGGTTCAACAATGATGGTCAAAAACGTGCTCAAGAACCCTAAATAACTTTTGGGGAAGAACCCGGCCCTTTTATAGCCCAAGGAAAGATATAACCGTTGGGGGCAGATCTGAGAGATTTTCGTGCAGCCTGGTCAACCGGGCCAAACCGGGCCTAACATCGGGCCGCCTGGCGTAAGAGCCGGTCCGACCGGGCTAGGGACCGGGCCACAGACCGGGCCGCCAGGTGTGAGGGCCGGTCCGACCGGGCCACAGACCGGACCATCCGGTCCAAACCGGACCTGACGCCGGGCCCTGACCGGGGCGGATCGGGGACATACAGAACATGTCCCCAGTTGCCACCGGAGCAGGAGCCGGTCCACGCCGGGGAGGCCGGTCCACAGCCAGGTGTGACCGGGCGTAAGGCCGGACCGGCCGGGCGAAACAATAAAACATGTTTTACAAAAACCATCATAACTTTGGCGTCCGGACTCCGATTTCGATGATCTTGGGCTTGTTGGAATCAGAACAACAAGCCCTACAACTTTATGCATAGAAACATCATTGTCCACCCACGGAGTAAAAACCATAAGATGAATGTTTTGACCTATCTATAAAAGAGACTCCGGTAAAACCTTCAAGCTCAAAAACGCAATAGAAGATGCATATGGATTCCGTTTTTGATGAACTTGGGTTTGTTGTAAAGCTAGCAACAAGCTCAAGACCTCACAAAGAGAAACAACAAGAAGAAACAAGATTTATGGAATGCAAAGCATGCAAAGGGTTGAGCTCCCTAAAACGATGTGATCAAGTTACCCAACCGAAAGCCCCTCTTGATAGTGCGGCTATGTATCTATAACCCGGTCTCCCAACATCCACCTTGAGACCGGTAGAAAGGAAACCTAGCAAGGCCATACCTTTGCCTTGCGCATCCCGCTTGATCTTGATGATAACTCTTCAAGCTCCACTCAAGCCGGAATGCCTCACTTGATCATTGTTGCTTCGTGAAGACTCACAAATGCTCCCCCATACACCATGATGGGAAAGCTCCATCGATGCATATCTTCACATATCAATTATCACCAAATGGACGACAAGTTTCAAGCATATGATCCTCTTGAGATGCTCAACTTGAACTTGCCCAACTCAAGCCTTGATGACGATCACCACTTGACGTCATCCTCTCATGGGCTATATGAGATCTCACTTTTGATGCATGCCCATGGAAATATACCTAGCCCAGATAGACAACACAAGAGCACATATATGATGGGTTAGTTGATAAAGCATAATTGGTGGCACATTCTTCATACTTCATGTGTTGACCAAACTTGAATCTATTCTTCACTCTTTGTATTGGTCAACCTTGTATCTTCTCATGCTCTATCATACTATCTTGAGGTGCATATAGAACTCTTCATTTGTTTGCATGCTCTGAATCTTAGTTACACATAGCTCAACTTATGAGACTATCATGACACCGACTTAGAGCCATTACTTGAATTCTTCACTTGGAAGCAAGCACTCAAGATCTTGATCATTCATTGCTTATCACATAATTAAGCTAGAGCATTGCTAATATTGAGTTCCACATAAGAACTCCATCTTCATTTCTTCTTTTTGATCATATCACATATATATATCTTCAAATCGATGATCTTGATGCCAATACACAAGGTATATCTTAATCTTTATGGCATCCATACTTGAATCCAACATATGGAATACAAGTAGTACCTATGGAATATTCCTTCATATAAACTCAATGAAAACATTAGTCCATAGGAGTTGTCACTAATTACCAAAATCACACATAGGGGCAATATACCCTTACACCAGACCATCGCCGCCGTGAAGGAGATGGAGGCGCGAGGCCGCCGCCAATGCGCCATTCGTCATCCTCGACGAGTAGGTCGATTCGTAGAAGTCGCGATCCATTAGGATCGCGCAATTTTGTAAAATCCCTATCTATTATCTATGTATGAACGTGATGAACTATCGAAGAATTTTCCCAGGGTTTGCAATTTTCAAAAATACGGGGTGAAATACGAGTTCTGTTAGACGGAATGGTTCTTGCGTGAGCATTCTTTTTGATACAGGGTCCTCTACTCACGTTTTACGGGGCAGAAAAATAGGGGGGCGATGAATGCCAGTTTTAAGGGGAAGATGAATGCCAGTTTATGCAGGAGCCGATGAGAAGATGTGCCATGGCAGACGACCGAGAGAGTAATAAGGCAGTCGTGCTGAGAGGATTTGGTCGCTTCGGTGGTTCCATTGGATGTGGAAATTTGGTGTCATACGACCACGGGTCAGCGGAGCTGCTAATCCATTCGACGACCTTTCCTCGTTCCATACTTCCATCCCATGATTCCAAATTACAATTATCTGTCGCTTTCTGCACGATGGTGACTAGCTGTCAGCAGTTTACGAGCGAAAGTTAGAAAAATTCCTAGTAGGCTTTGCATTTAGCTATGATTCTCATGTTCAGTATCCCAGAATCAATATAAATATTGGTAGCTAGAACACCATTTGTATTTTTTGGAGAGGGTGCCATGGGTGGCACCCCCACTGGCTAGAGGACAAATAAAAACTCCTTCCGTTTTCTAACATAAGATGTTTTGAGAGTTTATTTTGAACTCTTGAAGGTTGTAGTAGTTTATTTTGTTTTTCTTTGCCATGTTTTTTTTGGGAAGCCGCAGACAACATGACGTCAGGACATGGACTAGGGGTACTCATGGAACCCTGTCCACACATGTTAAATGAGGCAACCCAGTGGGTAGGCGGCGTTTTACTTCAGTTTTTTATCCTCAATATTTACATGAAGATAAACTCCCTTAAAAATTCTCAACGATCAAATATAATTTTTAATAATAAAAATGATGAAAAAGGAGTTATACAAAAAATACTCCTAACGTCACATAGCACAGTATGCTATAGACAAATTACATTTCTAGGAACATATAATATAATATAATATAATATGAACCATTCTAGCTCTTTTTTGTCTACAATTTCTGACATTTGTTGGCACCACTATACATGGAAATTTCCATCTAGGTTATAGCAACTTGTAGAACTTGTTCATGTAAAGCAAAGAAATATTCAGCTTGTAAAACATATATTAGAATACAGTCACACATAAAGCAATAAAACACGATTGTGGATGGCGTCCACACGTCCGGAGAGATCTTATTTGTTGAGCTATATTGATTTGAAAAGATTTTGAAATTTCAAGTTGAACCAAATGTTCTATATGTAATGAATCAGGCTTCAGCGACTGATCTAACCAAAACTGGGCAAAAGAGTGTAGCGAATTTCATCCAGATTATGCCATAATGTAGTGTCACTTGAATAAGCCCGAATACTGAACCCAGTTCATGGTTCCATCACTGTTTACAGACCATTCAACACTAAATGTAGGTTTTAAATCTATCCCACTGTCTAACATGTGCAGTATTGCAGGTTTGCAACTACTGAACAACACATTACAAACATATCGGCTTATCAACTCAAACTCATTGCACGATCTTCATAAAAACTTAAAAGCACTTTAGGAGGTAACTTCAGGCCACTTGTGGTCCCTTCTAGCATCTCTACGACTCTAGTCATTGTTGGTCGATTAGGAGGACTTACTTGTATACACCACAGCCCAACCACTATCATCTTCCTTACAATCTCTGTAATTTCACCATTTATCTCAGAAGCACTCACACAATAATCATCTAGATTCTCATAGATCCACTGCGGGAAATATTGGCTGCTAGATTCACTGTCATTGATATTCTTCTCCCTTGCTCCAACCATCTCAAGGACCATCATTCCATAGCTATAGACATCAGACTTGCTACTCACTGCTCCAAAATGCTTTGAAAAAACCTCTGGGGCAATATATCCTATTGTTCCTCTTGTACCGCCGATGGAGATAATACTCTCTTTATTTACGCACAACTTTGCCATTCCAAAATCAGAAATCTTAGGGAAGAAATCTTGATCCAATAGAATGTTGTGGGGTTTGATATCGAAATGTACGATGCGAGTATTGCATCCTCGGTGGAGATACTCAAGTCCTCGAGCAATGCCAACTGCTATATCAAACAATTTCTCCCAACCTAAAGTATTTCCACCTTGAGAGTTATCTTTGAAAGCATATTTTTCAAGTGAACCATTAGGCATATAGTCATAAATTAGCGCCCTTTTGGATCCTTCCAAGCAAAATCCTATGAGAGTAACAATGTTAACATGAGAAGTTCTACTAATGCTAGCCACCTCATTGATGAAATCCCCCCCATCAGTCTTGTAGTCCTTTAGCATCTTCACTGCTATCTGACGGCCATCTGAGAATCTGCCTCTGTAAACAGCACCAAATCCACCTTGACCTAGCTTTTCAGCAAAAGATGTCGTCATTCTTTTCACTTGTGCATAAGTGTATCTTTTTGGATGTATAGTTCCATTCTTTTGTAGGAACGACTCAATTCTTGCTGTTTCCTTTGATTTATTTTTGCGCCCGTACTTCTTGTAGCCCAACCAAAATGCAAACAAAAGCAGGCACATCATTATGCTTGAGATGCCTGCTATTGTATCTGTGTAGACAATTTGAAGGAAAAGGCATCAAATTTGTGGGAAAAGGCATCAAATGGGGAAGAACCTTATGAAATCTTCTACTAATTTTGGTTTCTTCGCCCTTTTTCTACTAGCGCATAACGACAAAGGCATATATGAGTGCACACATGAAAGCAACACAATTTCTAGTTTCACGAATAGAAAGCAATGGATCTGAGTTACTGAAGATCCTTGTTGACAAACTGACTGTATTGTGTATTCTAAAAGGCTAGATATATTTAGAGTACGTTCCACCTTTTTTCCTTTAGTTGTTACTCTGTGACAGTATTTACCTTATTAATTTTTTTCTTCATATTTTAAACTCTAGTTCTGGCACTGTGACAATTTTTACCTCATTATGTTGTTTCCCACAAACTGAGAAGACATATCCACGTATATATCAGCAGCTGGACGGACAACTTGGACATATATGCATTAGATTTAGAGGTATATCCGACGTGGCACGGGAGCAGCCCGGTCCAACTAGGGGCACCTATTTGGAATAATTTGAAGCAGTTTCATGGTTTCGACCTCATTTATGAATTATAGGCATTTAACATAATCTATACACCCCCCAGAAAGTACATGCCTAAGTTGTCAGCCTGTCAGCTGCCATGTTATCTGAACAAGTGGGTCCAATTTGGTGGACATGATAAAATGGGGGTAAATTCTGTCGCATAGTCACAGCTCGGAATAAAACACAACAATATTTTTCAATGGGATAAAAACCATCACAAAGTCATGTTAAAGTGCAATATTGCGTAGTTGCTAAAAACATAGGATTGAAGCAACCAGATTGTAAAAGATGGAAGATGGAAAAGAATTAATAATCTGGTTGAGAGATATTTCTTACATATTTTTATGCTGGCCTTTTTCTTTCCTGCAAAATTTCAACATAAGGGCTGATAAGTAGATGAAAGATGCATTTCTTAACAAAAAGAAGTTTTTACTGCACGGCATCGTTCGGACAGTACCCATACACATTGAAACAGAAGGTAACTTAACAATTGTTCATCTACGGCTTAGTCTTCTTCTCAAAAGAATGAAAAGAACCATCTTTTTCTATGTATAAATCCGAAAGAGATAATTTGATAGATGATAAGTAATTGCTGTCATTTCTTAATTTATCACAGATCAGATCGTCAGTTGAAGTGAATGCAAATTTGTCTATTTGTAAATAGGTGACAGCTTGCAACAGTTTTTTTTTCTTACACATAGTACTAGGTTTTTCAGAAAGCTAGATCCACTTGTCACCACATTTAGAGATTTGGGTAGGGCTTACATGCGGGGTCCACAATTTTTGCTGACTGGGCAGCACATGTTTGACATGCGGGTGTCCGACGGCGCCGGCCATTGTAGCTCATCTTGCCATGGGAGGTGTGTCACCCTGTGGTGCTACTGTGCTAGACCCCGACAGAGGGGCGAAGGCCTGCAGCAGCTACTGAATGCTGGGTGTCCTCTCTGGCTCGGGGTATTCTGCACGCTCCATGGCAGCAGCTTCTGAATGCTGGGACTCCTCAGCCTCACCTTCACCTAATCTCCAAATAGGGTGCAAAGTGGAATGTTTCTAAATTTTTATGCAATGTGGTGCAAAAATAAAATCTGGTGGAACCTGTCACCTCTTTACTAGTACATGATGCAAAGTCGAATTCACTCTCCGTTGGTGTAAAAATAAATTTTTAGGATTCATGGTGATCGATTTCGGTTCAAATCAGAATGGTGTAACAGTTCACCTGTCCTCTGTATTTCAGGCCAGAATACTCATTGTCATTGTATAACCAATATTGTGAAGTGACGATCACGACTTAATTTTTGTTGCACATGAGGAGATGACGATGATGCACCTCTGAATTGATCTTAGTGCTAAACATACGATATAATCATCCAGAGATGAATCATTCTACGGTTGCAATGCTAAGCAGTTCGGCGCACCTCATTCATATAGGGTATGTCATGCCCAAAGACCGTAGGCTGGTTGCCTGTTGAGTACGTACTCCGGCAAAAAGTTCAGTTTAAGTTCATCTATATGGGTATTCATACAAAAGAAAACATCTACACAACTTCTTTCAGATCGGATCTATGTTAGAGATATGCTCATTTCATTCGCACTTATCACTTGGAACCAGCAACTTTGCAAAGAAGAACGTCGGTTTTGGTCCAAGAGCTTACCAGCAATAGCTACTGCAATCGTCAGAATTGGCTGATACTGCTATTTGGAGAGGGAATTGATTCCCACCACCAAATGCTACAACGTGCACTGCCTCCTGCAGGCTGCAGGCCTATACAGCCGTCCTGTTTTCATCCTTTTCCTCCTCCATCTCTTCCTAAAAGACAGATCTCGCCATTCTCCATACTCCTTCAGTCATGCCTGCCCTTCTCCAGCACTTCCTCCTCCTTTGCTCTTCTTCCTCCGCCCCGAACAAAAAAGACAATAGAACTGCTCTCATGGACGGCCTCATGGTGGAGCTCGAGGCAGGAGTTCTTTGTGACGTGACGTGAGTATGGGGAAGATGGTTCCAAAGGTGGAATTAGGGTTAGGCACCTCAAATATTAATGGTGAGAAGTTCAGAAAATTGAGATTGTTTCATGTTGCACAAGTTTTGACGTGTTGCAAACTCCTATTGATATACACATGACGTACAATATGTTGCAAATGTTGTGATCATGCTGCAACGGTGTTTTTCTATTGCACATTCTCAATGATCTGTTATTATAACTAATGCAGATTCGTTGCATACATAAAAAAGTAGTTGCATTGGTTTGTTTAAAGTATTGCTGCGTTTTTGTATGTTTTATCTGAAAATTGAAAAGATATTGTATGCTACAGGAGAATATTGTGTCTGATCTTTTTTTGTTGCCGGACGTACTAGAATCGCCTTTGATTAAGACCGGACGGCGTGGGGCAGCCAAGTTTCACGTACAGCTGCCCCAGGCCCGATGTAGATCTCCATTAAAGAAGAAACCTTTGTTGTTTTACAAAGCATAAAACTAAAAGGAAACAAAATCAAAGAGCGGCACGCACTCCAAGTCCGAGGCATGGAAAGAAAACGGAGGGGGTGAGATACAAATTGCCGAACAATTTTGGAAAATAAAACACAAAATTGCCTTTTCGTAGTCCCGCATAAGGGTTCAGTTTAAGTCTATCTAGATGGGGACTTTTCATGGGTTAGTTCTTCAAAATCTGTAAATATGTCTCACAAAAAAATCGATTTCCTTGCTATTTATTACTAGAAAATTGGTGGCTGATTGAGAAGTGTTTACCAGCTGAATTGGACGTAGTGCAATTTCTACCGTTGATTTGGCCGTTGGTGCACAGGCAAGCCACGAAGTCGCGCCCGTTTGGCTCGGCGGATTCCTCGCACTGTGTACACTCGGTGGATCTGTTGTCCCGCGACACCTGGAAGCCCTGACGAAGAACATCGCCGTATCCGGTGTTTCTCCATGTACTATCATCGTTTGGGTCGACGGGGTCATATTTGAGCACATGAACTTGTGTGACCACGCCGCACGCCCGCGACCAGTTCCCGGCGCATACTGAAACACTACTGGGAAGCACGAACGACGATCCAGAAACACTACTGCCGAAACCTGGGCAGGTGATCTATAGAGATTGGTTCAACATGTATTCGGGCTGACATAGGAAGGCTGTAATTGTAGGTTCCGTGGCGGTTGTATGGACTATTTGGAAAACAAGAAACAAATCTTGTTTTCAAAAAATTCGTCCTGGAGACCCCACAAGTGTTATTACTCTTGTTTGTCATTTCATTAACACTTGGTCGAAATTGTAGAAAAACGGGCTGCAAAAGTTACTGCTACAGGGGCTAGAAAGATGGCGCATGTGGCACAGGAAGTCTTCGGGCAGAATCACGGATGGAATCCTGTGAGGAGGAGGATTACCACCTAGTCTTGGTTTACTTCCTGAAGCTGCAACATCATCGTCGTCTTTTTGTCTTAGCTATCTTTCTCTGTAGTGGTGTGTAGCCTGAAAACCTGTAATTTGGTTCAAGTACCTAGCCTCTGGTTTTGTTGCTTGGATGGATAGGCTTCCATTCTAGCCTCTTTTTCGTTTCAGTTTGAATAGATAGCAGTTTTTTGTCCTAATTTTTCTTTTTGAAGTTAGTTCCTTGAACCATGTAAAATGTTCTGAGTGACTCTCAGTTTCTATTGAAACTGGGGATCCCCTGTGGGGTTCCTTTTCTTGAAAAAAAAAAGCTACTCGATCGCATGCGGCGGGCGCAAATATCGATCGAAACTTGAACCCTTGTATAGGTATGCCATTTTAGAAAGCACAACAATGGAAGAAAAAGCACCAATTTCTATACCGGTTCCAGAAGAGCGTAAGAGTGAAGTCTGGGGACAACGGTAAACGTCAAAAATGGGAACCTAGTTCATACCTCACCGGCTCTTTTTGTAAAGAAGAAAGAAGGTTCGTGGCGCGGCCTGATGACGACGAACCTCACTCGCGAGAACAGGAGCAAGGGGGCGTGGAACTGGTCAGGAACCATCCTTGTGGACTGACGAAATCAGGAACGAATATCTCCGCTACGCGCTATTCGGTTTTCAGGCAGGCTCCGCTGGTTTTCAGACTACACGTTTGCGACGGCCGACGGGCAAGAAACGCGCGCGCACACGGGGAGAGGGGCTGTGAAGCTACGACAGAGCTGCAAGTCACCATGGAACTAGACGAGAGAGAGTCAGACCGGCATGTGAAATTACTAACTACCGAGGTTCGCACAAATTGAGTTTATCGTCCGGCGAAATGGCTATCGGCAAAGCGAGAGATACTGTCGGGCAGTTGTTTCAGAGGGGAATAAAATTGATGGATCAGTTGTCAAGATTGAAGGACTTACTTGGTGAGGGGTATGCGGAAGCAGGTGTGGCGCCGTAGCAATCCTGAACGCCCACCTTCCCACCGGGGCACAAGCAACCAAGGAATTGATTGCTCGCGCTGTAGGCGCACCGTCCGCCAGACTGCTCGCAAAGGTTGCATACTTGCTCTGTGCCCGGGTTCCATTCCAGCTCGAACCCCCTCTGAAGCACGGCACCGTACGCCGTCGGCAACTTGAGCAGACCACTTCCCAGTAGAGGATCTTTATGTACCGGCACCTCGAAAGTATGATTGCAGTGGCCAGCCAGGTCGTACTCTTGAGAAACGTCGACTTTCTCAGAGGTGAACACGAAGGAAACACCGTCTCCACTGAACCCTTTGCAGTTTATCTGGTAATCAGGTAAATCAGGAGGCGACTGATCGCCTGGGTTGTAGCAGTCGAAGAAGAACGTCAGGTTGTCCAAGGAGTCGGTGTAGCTCAGCCACGCTTGGCCGAGTGACACGTTGTGGCTCACTCTGGGGCATAAGTTCCCGCGGAGCACGTCGGTGTCCGCGAGGACCATGTGGCGATCGTCGTAGGAGATGTTCAGGATGGTGTAGGTATCTCCATGGAGATGAAGGAGCGGGGCTATAGCTTTCCCCTCGCCTTCGCAGAAGATCTTCAGGTCGGTGTAGCCGCACGAGTAGTTGGATGCGTAATCGGGTGCTGCTCGTGTCGCGGTTGACAGATAGAATGGATATCTGATTTCAACGCCGCCACAACTGAATGATTCCGAGCACATGGAATCGTCGTAGGTACTGAGCGGAAGGGGGGAGACATGGGAAACATGGACGACGAGGAAGACGAAGACGAGCAAGCGGAGTGGGTGAGCCATGGCGACTGGCGAGAGGAGGCAGACGAATTTGGCTAATTCTCGCTCCAGTGCTACACGTCGCTGGCTTCGGCGACCCCAGCTCAATATAAACAGTGTTGACTTTGACCAGGTTTAGCAGAATGTTTGGCTGCTTGTTAGCCCGGAGGTTGGGGCTGAGCTAGTACTCGGTAAGCGCCCCTCAGTTTACGCCAAAAATGAGAGCTCCTAAATCACTGACACTAATAAGTCACCACCCACTGACTATTCAAAGAGAAGCACTGAGCCTGAGGGAGGAGATGACGGCATTGACGCGTACGTACCACAATGATCCGTGGTCGGGCCGCTATGGCAGAAGCAGGTGAATCCCAACGATCCATTCGTCTGGTTGTGCTGGTAGCCGCACCATCCGCCGGAACGCTCGCAGATGCCGCACTGCCCGGAGTGCGGGCTGTAGTTCAGTTCGAACCCGCCCATCAGCACATCAGCATATCTTCTCTCCAGGGGCATTTCCCCCATGCCCTCCTTCAGGGCCGGCCCTAGTGGGTGGGCAGGGTGTGCGGGCGCCCAGGGCCCTACAAATATGGGGGCCCAATTCTAAATACATGCACCTGTACATACGTTGCCTATCTAACTATGCTCAGGTGAAAGAAAAGGCCCATAGGTAGATTAGAGGACTTTGACGTGAACGTGCCGGATTTCGCTTCGTATTCCATCGATCTGGAGAGACGATTAATTAGCTACTTACATACTTCGCTTCATATTCCACGCAACCGTGATTGAGAATAGTTCTATGTCTCGTCGCTTCGTTGGCAGCCAGGAGGGATTGATCTCCTGCTGTATGCAGGCTGCTGTGCTGGTTGTTCTCTTCTCTTCTCTGCCTACGACGCCCAGCCCTGGACAACGGTCGATGGCACGACGCCATCTTCCTGCGACGGTGCGACCGATCACAGTACAGTTCGGCTGCCCAAACCGATCAGAGATTCAATCGCTGTCCGCCGTCCGCCGATAGCAGTTCACGACTACTCATGTAACACACTCTTTTATTTCAAAGTATTTTTTCTCTAATTCTGAATTTTTGATGGTCAGTTTTTTGATGGTCAGTTCGTCGACTCGTCGTCTTGTCGATGTCGTCTTCCTTGAGAAAGGGTCCATCTGGTCAAGCTAAAATTTTAGTCTCGCCCAGGGCCCTCAAAATCTTAGGACCGGGGCTGCCCTCCTTATGAGTATCCAGCACCGGCGCCACCACCGCCGCCTCGCAACCGTACTTGGACGCTTCGCCCGGGTAACCATCGTCCATGAGCACGTACGAAGTCTTGTTATAGTCTGGACAGCCACTTAATTCCACGGCAGAAGGCCAGGAGGCGTTCTTCGTGCAGTTGTAGAAGAAGGTGATGTTGGAGCCCGAGCTTGTGAGGTGCAGAGGGGAGCTGGTGTCGATGGTGAGGTTGAAGTGGAGGAGCGGGCAGCTGGTCGTGCTGAAGGTTTCGGCGTCTCCGACCAAGGACACCGTCTGTGTGTCGTAGTCGATGTGTGAGACTCTGTACCGGTGGTGCGATTGGTCGAGGAGAATCAGAGTGGTGTTGCCCTCGCAGGCGAGGCCCAGGCCGGAATAACCGCAGCTGGAAGATGTAGAGGAGTTGAGCCAGAACGGGTAGGCGATGGTGAGGTCGCCGCAGGTGGCGTTGCTGCAGATGGACGGGTAGCCGTCCACCACGACGAAGAGGAGCAGAACGGGGAGGAGAGGCAGTGGAAGCATCGTGTGATGAAGAAGACGAGACTGGGTAGAGTGCCGATTTTCTCGGTCAGTAAAGATGGCCGACGGTGAGATTGCTCGGGACAGTCCATAGTCACGATATGGCTGAAGGGGAGCTGTCACTTCGGGAAATTTTGCGCCACATGACCACGACTGGACGCGGCTGCTGGACCATTCCACGCCATTTCCTCCTTTCTATGCCCCTCCCCACGTTCGTTGCAAATTGTTAGACCATCTCCAGCCGTTGGGCTCCCCACGCCCCCAAATCCGGCGATATTGTCGTCCGGATTGGAGAAAAATTTGGTCTGGGGAGGCCCATTTTTCCAGCCGCGAGCCCAGGATGGATGTAACGTATACGGCGAATTCAGACAAAATTGGCGAGTTCGTTCAAACAATCAAACATAAGCGAAATTTAATGATATTTAACATATAGAGGCGAGTTCGTACATAAATAGGCCGAATTCGTACATATATTTGAATTCGGTGATTGGCAAACTAAAACTTAAACTAAAAAGCGGCCTCCTACATGCCGAAATGGCGGTAGAAGGCCGTGTAGTCGCCGCCGTCGTCGTCGTCGCTCGAGCCGGCGTCGTCCTGGGGCGGCGGTGCCTCGTACCAGCGGCTCGTGCCCTGGCCAGCGTCGCCGGCGCGTGGCGGCGACGGACGGTAGATGTCGTCGTCACTGCTCTCCTCGAGCTTGACCACCTTCCCGGGCGCGGCGTTCCTACCGGCGGATGGTGCGGCGGCGCGGGCGGCGAGTTGACGCGCGGCGGCCAGATCCAGCAGCCGCCGCTGCTGCTCCGCCTCCTGGCGCTCCCAGTCACGCCTGAACCACTCCAGTGCGGCGTCGATGGGGAGGTTGTTGTCGGCGGGCACCAGGTCCTTCAGCGACCTGGCGATCGCCTCCGGCACCGCGGCGTCCTCCGCGCTCTTCGCCTCCTCCTCGGCGAGCTGGTTGGCGGCGGCCGCGGCGGCCTCCTTCTTCGCCGACTTCCTCTGTCGTTGCCTAATCGACGGTACCTCGGAGGAGGGATCCTCACGAGGGGGAGAAAAAGTAGGGGCCATAGGGCGGAGTACACACGGGACGGTGGTACGCGAGTTACCCAGCTTCGGAACACCTGCACGATGACAGGGCCTACTGCTGCTTGTCTGGAATTATCTGGGCGCTTTCGCGTTGTTACAATGAGTTGTGGTTGTGTCTCTAGGGCTCCCGGGATCCGGCTTATAAAGGCGCACGGATCTAGGGTTTACACGGAGAGTCCTAGCCGGAATACAAGTTGCCTAACTACGGTACAAAGTCTTGCCGTGTACGTCAAGGATCCGCCTTCCTTCTAGGTCACGCTGGATCCGGATACTTCATGGGCCTTCACGGATCCGGCCTCCTTCGTAGGTCGGTTAGGATCCGGCTCCTCATTCCTGGGCTGGACTTCATCCTTCATGATCTACAGCAACTGGGCCGCCCGATGGGCCACATGCCTCACCACCAACTATGGGCCACCCGGGCTTGCTGGATCTAGGCCACGCCGTTGATATACCCATAAAGTATACCCACAACAGTAGCCCCCGAAGTTCTCCGAGATTCATCATTCCTCCGACTTCATACAGCTCGGAAACGAAGAGAATCTTGAAGAGCTTCAAAACTTCTTACTTGATTCCGGGTTCGCTCCTCCGGAAATCCTCCATCTTCAGATCATGCACAACAACGGAAAGTCCACTTTTCCCGCGCACAACTTCCTCATTTCCCGCGCTAAATTTTCACAGATGCAAATCTTTAGCCGGAATTTTCGGGAGTGCATGGTTAAGTTACCTCCACGTCATTTTACCGCACTTGACCTAAAACACGTGTCATCCATCCAACGGTGCGACCGTTCCGTTTCCACCGTCGGATCCGGATCCCGAATCTCCGCGCGCGGCCTATAAATACCCCGCGGCTCGGTAAAATTTCATTCTTTCACCTCTTCTCACCACCTCGTCTTCCTCCTCGCGCCGCGCCGCCCACCAGATCTCAACTCCGGCGAGCTTTGCCACGGTGAACTCCGCGCGCCGCCAAACCAAGGCTCCCCTCGCGCCAAGATTCCCGCGGTTGAACGAGAATTTCGCTCCGCCGCCGATTCGTGGTCACGCGGGACGATTTCCTTCAAGTTCGGCGACCTCATCTTCACCGGAGCTCCGTCGAGCCACCGCGCCATTAGCGGTAAGTGCGCCGGCCTCGTAGAAGATAACCTAGTGTAGAAGATAGACTTAGTGATCCGGGTACTTAAATACTTTGTATGGGCGCAGCCGGAAGCATGCCACTCGAATCGTCGCATTGTACTGGTAGCTCTCCGAGTAGCCCGGATCCCAATCAAATAGAACCCATATGCCCGGACCCCATATCATTCCTGCCACCATATGTTTCCGACATTAGATTAGCTCAACCTTTTTCCGCATCTTCCAGCACCGCTCCAGGCCGGAACCCTTCCCTCCAAGAACTCCAAGAAGAACTCGAGGGACAAGCTCGGATGGCAGCAAAGGTGCAGGAGGTGGAAAACAAGAGGGCGTCCAAAGCCCGGATCCGCGAAGGAGAGCGGGGTCAATGGTGGCCTTGCGCAACTACCGACGTGGAGCTTAGAGAGCTCCAGAACGAGGGCATGATCTCCACACATTGGAGTTTCACTCGTGATTCCGACGTCCCCAAGCCAGAAACCGGAGAAATTGTTATGACCAAGGCTTGGGTGGAACGCGGACTCTCACTTCCCTGTTCGGAGTTCTTTCTCTCCGTCCTCAACACATACGGGCTCCAGCCCCACAACATCTGCCCAAATTCATATCTCCTCCTGTCCAACTTCGTGACTCTCTGCGAAGGACACCTTGGGATCCGGCCAGACGTCAAGTTATGGCAGTTCTTTTTCCGGGTGAAGAAGGAAACCAAGGACAAAGCAATGGTGAACTGCGGAAGCATGACGTTTATGCTCCGCCCTAGCCGCATGTACCCTCCTCACGACTCGCACGAATCCGTCCGGTACTGGAACGCCGGATGGTTCTATGAGAAGAACGCTTCAGTTCCGGATGTCCACGAAGGCCTGCCCCAGTTTGTCAACGAACCTCCGGAAGAGCTTGCAAGCTGGAGCTTCGTCCCTTCGCTCGCCCAGACCCCGATCTTGGAGAAGGCTGCGCGGAGAATCTCCTGGCTAGTCCACGACGGACTGACCGGAGCCCAGCTCACTCTTAGCTGGTTTTCCCGGAGAATCCAGCCTCTACGCTACAACGCACGCCTGATGTGCGCTTATACCGGGGCGGACGATCTTCTCCGGGTTACCCGCCACGATCTTCCGGCCGACTCTCTAAAGAGAAGGTTCAAGACGCTGGTGAAGATTCCGAGGGGCCAACAGGTCCCGGAATTGATCAAGGACATTTACACGAACGACTAGTGTCCTCCGGTAAGCTTTGTTCTTTTCGTTGCTTCAAACTTCGCAAGTTTTTGATGTTATCTCTAACTCTTGTTCATTTCCTTCCAGCTCAACACTTTAGCGGAGGAAAACTTCCGCACCATTCTTCGTGTTCCCGTTAGCGGCGACGCGGCGGAGGAGGCTCCGGAAGACGACGAGGAGGAAGAGGAGCAGGCACCCCGCAAGGCGGCCCCTCGACCTACAAAGCGTCCCCGCGCCAAGGTTTCCGGCACTGAAGCCGGAACTAGCGGCGAGGCCTCCGCCAAGAAGCCCAAGACGACAAAACCACCTCCGCTAGACTCAAGGAAAGCGGAGCATGCGCGCCTAAGGATGCTCTCAACGGCTGGCCAGCACACGCGCCCCATCATCCCCGGCGCTCCGTAAGTTTCCGAACATGATGCAACTTTATGTTGGCAAAAATATCTTTTGTCTAAACCCTTTCACTTGTTTGCAGGAATCCGAATACCACTGCCACGCGGACCACCAGCCAGGAGCCCATCACAAAATATATGAAAAAATCTCCGGCTGTTGGTCCTTCTACTCCAGTCCCGCCAAGTGCCTCCCACCCAACTCCTCAACCATCTCCCCCTCAGGCTGATCCATCTCCCCCTCCTACCGCAAATACTCCACCGGAAATAATTCCGGTTAGCAGCGAGCATGCGGGCGGAGAAGATCCTAAGGCCAAGGGCCCTGCCCAAGAAGACGCGGAAGCACAAGGCCAAGGAGAGGCTGAAGTCACTTCTTCCGAGAAGGCTGGAGAGGGCGCTGGCGACATGGTCGTTTTTCCGAAGAACTTTGGAGATCCGGTTGACACCACTTCCACCCCCAAGGCGTATGCCACCAAGTTTTTCAACAAGCTGTCCGAGGCGGAGAAGTGGGAACTTGAACAAGACCTGCTCAACGCCATGCTGAACAACGCCTGGGGGAAACCTGACTCCAGGACATCGGAAATCCAAGACTTCAAGAAGAACGTCGGCCAGTTCTTCGACCAGCTCATCTGCAAGCAAAAGGTACTCCCCAGTAGCCCCCAAGCATGTAGGCGGAAACTCAAAAAGTAGTTAGCGCTTAGATGCTTAGAGAAAGATTACTTCCGGGAGATTGTTAAATTGGACCAGTAGCCCCCAAGCATTATGGCGGAAACGTTCCGGCAATGATGCTTTGGAGAAAACCACTTTACAGGCGGAATTTTTACTCCTGCTCTGTCTATGTTTTACAGGAACAGCAGGCGCTGCACTATGAGCTGCACAAGAACATTGCACTTCAGCGCCGCGTTACTCTGAATCAGGCGGAAAATATCCGGACTCTGAAGGATGAGAATGCGGAACTGACCAAGCAACTGGCGGACGCCCAAGGTTGGTTTCCGCCTTCTTCGTCACTAGTCATATTCCGACTTAGAACTTTGTTGTTAACTTATGTTATTATAGGTGCATCCTCTTCCCTTGCTACAGCCTCATCTGAACTTGAAAACCTGCGCTCCTCGTACCAAGATTTGGAAACGAAATTAAAGGAGACGGAACTAAAGAGGGAGCAGGCCGAGAAGCAGCTGGCGGAGAAAAACTCCGAGCATATCAGGGAAAAGGGCGAGCTGTTGCTGAAGAAAAATGCTGACAGCGAAACCATCAAGAGGCAGCAGAAAGAGCTCAATGGTCTCCGGAAATATATGGAGACCGCGGAGCATCACTGGGACTTGCTCAACGAGAACATCTTGGGTACGATACTGAAACCTTGCCCAAATGTTTTCTCCGACTTTTTACTTTGCGCTCAAACTGCATGCTTATATCCTGATTATCTTTATGCAGAGCCGCTTGGATATCCGGAGCAGTGCCGAAATTTGTTCCCCCGGGATGACCTTCTTCAACTGGCAGGCGACGATTGCAAAGATCTCATCTCCGCCTCCCGCAAGATATGCTATAACTTATCCATCAAGAGGAGTCGCACATGCAACGTTCGCAAGCTTGTTGGAAAGATGGATGTTCTGCCGGAGCTGGTGACGGATCTGCAAGCATCATCAGCCCGAGGCGCAGCTGCAATGACGTTGGCTATGTGCTTAGCACATAACCCGGATCTTGACCTTGATGTGGTAACCACGGGCGTTCCTCCGGATGCAAATGTTGACGCACTCCTGGATGCAGTGAGCGGTTACGACACCCGCATTGCGCGAAGGATCCAGCATGAGGAATTCTACGACAAGGTCGTTCTTCCGGCAGACGAACCCTTGGAAGAAGAACTTCAGAAGGAGCTCGCCGCGAAGGCGCGACCTGCGGAATCCGGAACCCAATATACCTGGACCAGCTCCAAGGACGCGCCCCAAGAAGAACCCAAGACCAGCACTGCAGCTTCCGATGAGGAAAAAGAGAGCGACGAAGACGTGTCATCTCCGGCCAAGGACGCCGAGAAAAAAGATTCTGAGGGCAAGTCTTCTCCGGCTAAGGGGGAATGAAAAACTTTTATTCCTGCGGGAAAGACAATGCATCATTTTGGCCCCAGCGAGGGTTTGTAATATAACTTTAAATTCTTAAGTATCTAGGGACGAAATAATTATGCATGGGCGGAAAACTTATCCTGCTATCCTTTTGAATTATTTGCATGTTTCGTTTGTAAAAAGCAAGTGCTGGTTTGTTAATTTTCCGGCTTACTCATTTGACCTTCCACGAGCCGGAAAACCTTTGGCCGGAAACGCTCGCCTGCGGCGACGAAGCCCAATGGCGTCCGTCCATAACCGCGGAAACAAGCCCCCAGCCTAGGTGCCGGAAATCGCTACCAGGAATCCACAAGTTCGCAACGAAAAAAAATTTCCACCAGAAAACTTAAGCTCACGTCCTAAAGGACGATTTTAAAAATCACAACTTTCATACACGCCTAGGCGGAAACATCCAGCTCTGCGGTTTTAGTCGGAAAAACATACACGATCTAAAATGAACAAGTAAAGGAGGTAAAAGACTCAAAGAGTGAACCATAAGCTTTATTTCATTGATCATGTATAACTATTACAGAGTTTGTAACTCGGAAAAAATATGCTAAGTGTAGAAAGGACGTAGCTGTGCGATATTCCAAGGGCGTTCTGTTTCGTCGTAGATATCATCCGGATCCTCACGCTTGCGTTTCCGGTGCCAGTTAGCAGGTCTATCCCTCAGCTCGCGGAAATCAACAAGGTAGTACGACCCGTTATGAAGCACTTTGCTAACGACGAAGGGTCCTTCCCATGGAGATTGCAGCTTATGGTATTTCACCTGTCGAAGGCGGAGGACCAGGTCTCCTGCCATGAAGGAGCGTTTCCGAACTCGACGACTGTGATAACGTCGGAGCTTCTGCTGGTAGATGGCGGAGCGCTGGTCAGCTAAGTTCCGAGCTTCCTCAATCAGGTCCACAGATAGCTGTCTGGCCTCGTCAGCTGTTTCTTCATTGTAGGCGGAAATTCGCGGTGAATCGTGGATGATGTCGGAGGGAAGCACGGCTTCGGATCCGTATACCAGGAAAAATGGGGTAAACCCTGTTGATCTGTTAGGGGTAGTTCGTAAACTCCACAGAACAGCTTCCAACTCATCAGCCCAAGCTCCAGCTACTCGTCGCAGCGGTCCTTCAAGGCGTGGTTTAATTCCTGATAATATTAGGCCGTTAGCCCTTTCAACCTGACCATTGGATTGTGGGTGAGCCACAGATGCAAGGTCCAATCGTATCCCCATTGTTTCACAATAATCCCTTAATTCTCCTTGAGCGAAGTTTGTGCCATTATCTGTGATTATGCTGTGTGGGATGCCGAATCTCATCACGAGGCTGCAGACGAATTTTAGTGCTGTAGCACCATCGGCTTTTCTCACTGGCTTAGCCTCGATCCATTTGCTGAACTTGTCAACAGCGACCAGGAGGTACTCAAAACCGCCAGGAGACGATCTTTTTAACTTACCAACCATATCGAGCCCCCAAACCGCAAATGGCCAGGTGATAGGTATGGTCTTCAGCTCTTGGGCTGGAGCGTTTGGTTGAGTAGCGTAATACTGACAACCTCGGCAGGTCTTGACTATTTTGTCAGCATCTTCTTTAGCTGTGAGCCAATAGAAACCTAACCGAAAAGCTTTTGCAACGAGCGATCTGGGGGCGGCATGATGCCCGCAGTCCCCTGCGTGGATCTCTCTGAGGATTTCAATGCCATCTTGATTGGAGACGCATTTGAGAAATACCCCTGCTGCACTTCGTTTGTAGAGCTGTCCATCAACAATTGTGTAGGATCTTGCTCGTCTGGCGATCTGTCTTGCGAGGACCTCGTCCTCAGGCAACTTCTGATCGATGAGGTAGTCCAGGAAAGGCTGTGTCCAAGCCGGAATGATAGCCATCACCTCCATGGCCGGAGACACTGCCACCTCTGGGTTTTCCGGGTTAGCGCCCTTTACAGAGGGTATCCGGAGATGCTCCAGGAAAATGCCTGGCGGAATTTGCTTCCTGCCGGATCCGAGCTTGGATAGCATGTCTGCCGCTGTGTTATCGTCTCTCCTGACGTACTTGACTTCGTATCCGAGGAAGCACTTGGCGATCTCGTCAACTTCGTCTCTGTAGGCCGCCATGACGGAGTTTCTGGCGTTCCAGGTTCCGGCTACTTGTTGTGCCACCAGGTCGGAATCTCCACAGCAGATGATGTGCTTGATCCCAATTTCCTTAGCGATGCGCAGACCGTGTAGTAGAGCCCCGTATTCCGCCATGTTATTTGTAGCTTCGAAGTGGATCTGCAGAACATACTGCAGTTCTTCTCCGGTAGGGGACTTCAGGGTGACTCCGGCTCCTGAGCCTTGATGCTGCTTGGATCCATCGAAGTGCATGACCCATGTCTCTGGTTCCGGCTCCAGACTTGCATCCGGAGCTTCTGTCCAATCTGCAACGAAATCTGCCAAGACTTGGGATTTTACCGCGGTCCTGGGCTTGTAAGCGATGTCGAAGGCGGATAATTCAATGCCCCATTTAGCCGTACATCCTGTTGCATCAGCGTTGTTGAGAATTGTTGACAGCGGAGCCTTGCTCACAACTGTTACTGGGTGCTCTTGGAAATAGTGCCTCAACTTCCGGCTGCCCAGGAACACTCCATAAGCTAGCTTCTGAAAGTGAGGGTACCTTTGTTTTGACTCCGTCAGCACCTCGCTAATGTAGTAGACAGGTCTTTGAACGTCATATTCATGACCTTCTTCCTTTCGCTCCACCACGATGACGAGGCTGATGACTTTGTTGGTAGCTGCCAGATAAAGGAGCATTGGCTCTGACTCTGCTGGAGCTGCCAAGATAGGTGGGGAGGTAAGTATTTCCTTCAACCCTCGAAGAGCTGCGTCAGCTGCGTCATCCCAGACAAATTTGTCTGTTTTCTTCAGCAGCTTGTACAGAGGTAGCGCCTTCTCGCCAAGATGGCTAACAAACCTACTGATTGCTGCGACGCAACCAGTTAGTCGTTGCACATCTTTGAGACAAGTTGGCCTTTTGATGCACAGGATTGCCTTGATCTTTTCCGGGTTAACCTCAATGCCTCTGTGTGAGACTATGAAGCCAAGGAGTTTTCCGGCTGGCACGCCAAAAACGCACTTCAGTGGATTCAACATCATCTTGTACCTGCGGAGGTTGTCGAAGGTTTCTGTGAGGTCGCTGATCAAGTCGGATCCTTTCCGGGTCATGACCGCGATGTCGTCGACGTAAGCGTGCACGTTCCGGCCAATTTGGTCCTTCAGGCACCGCTGCATCGTACGTTGGTAGGTAGCACCTGCATTTTTCAAACCAAAAGGCATAGTAACATAGCAGTAAGTACCAAACGGGGTAATGAATGAAGTCGCCTTTTGGTCGGATTCCTTCATCCGGATCTGATGATACCCGGAATACGCATCAAGAAAACACAGAAGTTCCGCCCCCGCCGTCGAATCAATGACTTGGTCAATGCGCGGCAGGGGAAACGGATCCTTCGGGCAATGTTTGTTCAAGCCAGAGTAATCGATGCACATTCTTAGTATTTCAGTGTTCTTTTTGGGTACAAGGACGGGATTCGCGACCCAATCGGTGTGGATAACTTCTATTACAAAACCTGCTTCTAGTAACTTTGCTAGTTCCATTCCTATGGCGCGGCGCTTCTTATCTCCAAAGCGTCGCATAGCTTGCTTCACCGGTTTAGCCCCCGGATTTATGTTGAGGTAGTGCTCGGCGAGTTCCCTAGGTACTCCGGACATGTCAGAAGGTTGCCATGCGAAGATATCCATGTTAGCGCGGAGGAACTCGACGAGCGCGTCTTCCTATTTGGGGTCCATGTTGGCTCCGACTGAAACCTGCTTGGAAGAGTCGCCTTTGATGAGGTCGTGCTTCTTGGTTTCTATCGCGGCCTTGAAGGAGGTTTTCTGCTCGGAGATCTGCTTTTTGGTGGTCTGCATCTCAGTCGGATCCACCGCGGCTCTGTAGCCTTTTAGCTCTTCTCCAGATATCACAGACTCTGCGAAGGCGGCTTCGCCTAACTCGCACTCATGAGCCTTTTTGTAGTCTCCGGATACGGTAATCATACCTTTAGGACCCGGAATCTTGAGCTTGTTGTAGATGTAGCACGCTCTTGCGTGGAACTTGTGGTAGGTGGGCCTGCCGAAGATGACGTGGTAGGAGCTCTTGAAGGGCACAACTTCAAACGTGATCTTCTCTTCGCGGAAATTATGAACATCGCCAAAAGCCACGGGAAGTGTGATGCTGCCGAGGGAGTTTGCCTTCTTACCCGGAACCACGCCATGAAACTCAGTGTTGCTGTGCTTCAGCTGCTCCTTGGTGAGGTTCATCCGCTCTAGAGTCTCCAGGTACATGATGTTCAAGCTGGCTCCGCCATCCATGAGGCACTTGGAGAAGTCATACCCATCTATGCGGGGACTTACAACCAAGGCGTAGCATTCTTTTGGCACAATTGCGGGGTGATCCTTCCTATCAAATGTGCACGGGATTTCCGACCACCTGACGTACTGTGGCACAGCCGGAACTATGGCGTTCAGGATCCGGGTAGCTGACTTGGAGGCGCGTACTGTTGGAGTCCCGAGGAAAGTGTGGTAAGCCCCCACGCTCTTTTTGTCGAATGGGTTGGATTTTCCTGCGGATCCTGCCTTGGGATCCGGCGAGTTATCATCCTCATCCATCGCCTCGGAACTATCATCCTCTTTGTCCTTGTTCTTGCCCTTGCCACCTTTGCCGCGTGGGCGGTGCTTCCGGGCGCGCTTGTATCCTGCCTCCGGGTCGTTCTTTAGATCATTGACCCACTTGCAGTTGCGGTTGGTGTGAGTGGACTTCCCTGTAACCGGATCCAGATGGGCCAGGCAGGGCATGTCTCTGTACTCCTCGTAGGTTTGCGGAGCGCGGGATCCGCCTGCAGTGACCTCAGAGGTATGCTGCTGACCCCTGCCGGCTCCGCCTCCGCGTCCGCGTCCTCTTCCGCCTCCTGGACCTCCGCGTTGAAACGCCATGGCGACCATCTCGGATCCGCCATTCTTCTGGTCATCAGGGTTCTTGCGCTTATGGCTGCTGCTGCTACCGTTGTCACGGTTCTTCTTTTGTTGATGCAGGGGGATTGCTGTAGCTGCGAGATCACCGCCTGCGTCATCATCGGCGGCAGTGTGATCGCTGGCGATGGTGATCATGTCATCCAACGTCAGTTTGTTTGCATTGACCAAGCAAGTTAGCTTGTGTCATAGCAATCCTCCTCGCTGCAAGCCCCCAATGAAAGCCTGCATTGCTGTGCGGTTGTCGACGTTCTCGCACTCGTTTCTGCATGCCAACCATCGGGTGAGGAAATTCCTCGATGTTTCGCCCTTCTTCTGGATACAAGCCTGCAGATCACTTGTTGTGGCAGGCCTCTTGTAGGTGCCCCTGAAGTGTCTCTCGAAAGCGTTCTTCAGGTCAAACCAGCAAAAGATGGAATTCTTCTCGAGGTCGCTGAGCCAGATCCGGGCTGGACCTACAAGGTACAACTGAAGCATGCGGCAGGCGATGTTAGGGGTTCCTCCGGCGAAGGTTACAGCATTATAGTAATCCTCAATCCAGGTATCCGGCCTTTCCGTGCCATCATAATTCTTCAAATTTCCGGGTAGCTTGAGATTCATCCTTGGCTTTGGTTCCTCTCGAATCATCCTGCCAAAGCACTTCGGACCAATGTAGTCGGTTCTGTACTCGTTAAGGCGATCCCGTGCGTCACACGGGTCGTGGCGGGGGGATTGTGAGCGAGAGCGAGATCTCCGGCCACCGCCTCCGCCTCCACCTCCACCGCCACCGCTAGGTGGTGGTGAGGGAGATCTGCGAGGTGGGCGGTCTGATTTCTTGCTTCCGCCATCTGATTCTCCTCTGCCTTCCTGGTGCTGGCTCCGGCTCCTGTGGCTGCCTTCGCTCTCGCGCTGGCTGCCCTGGTCGTTCCGGCGCGGCTCCGGGTCCCGGCTCCGGCGGGGTGCTGGGTCACGGCTCCGGCGAGGCTCTGGGTCGCGATTCCGGCGAGGCTCTGGGCCGCGGTCTTCATTCCGACCCCTCCTGGGCTCGGGCTCACGAACATTGTTCTGGTTCCGGCGTGGTTCCGGCGAGCGCTCCCTGTTTCTGTTTCTTGGCAGCACGTTGTCGCGGATAATAATCCCACCATGCCCTGGGGGCCTGGTGTTTCCGGCTGGACTACGGCGGCAAGGGGGTCGCGGGTAACCATTGGGCGGAGGGGAGGGGTTGCGATATTTATCTCGTCCGGGTACATTGCATCCTTGCCTTTCCTCGGATCTGACGAAGGCGTCTTGGATGGAACGGGGATCGGATTTGGGTGTTCCCTGGTCCTTCTTCGGCGCTCCGAGGATCCGGTATGTGATTCATCATCTGGATGCCGATCGGCGCGGGCGTCCTTCTGCGCGGTAGATACACAATTATCCGGATTGGATTCCAGCCTGCGCGAAGTATCTGCCTTGCTTTGCTGCTGCATTGCTGAAGCGACAAGCGTGCGGAGGTAGTTGATATCAACTTCTTCGTCCTTCTTCTTCAACAGTTCCGCAGCTTTTTGCATGTTGTCCTTTGGGGTTTCCAGCGGCTGGTGATCTGCGGGCGTGTTGAAGGGTATCCTGCGAGGCGGAATTGCTTCTCTAACGATTCGATTGGCCTCCGCCTGCGCATAAATCATCTTCACTTCCCACTCTTTCGCCATGCCCTTGACCTGCTCGAGTGTGGCAGTAATCTCGCGATCCTGTCTGTCGAAATCTTCCGCCAAACCTGCAGCTCGTTCCCTTTCTTCCCTTAACGCGGCTTCGGTCTCAGCGAGCTTCTTGGCAGTGGCCAGCATTTCCTGTCTAGTGGCTTCTAGAGCCTCCAGATCTGCGGCGTCGCCCGGGGTTATAGGTGTGTTGAGAACTGCTCGCGCCACCATCTCTTCAGCCGGCAGGATTTCCTCCGAGGAAGAATCCCTGAGAGGTCGTTCCCGTGACATTGGAGATCCTTGGTGGGATGGCTGGGGGTCAGATTGGCTGGCTGGCTCTTCAGATCCGGTTTGTCCCAGCGCTGCTATAGTTGCGAGAACCTGCTTAGGCTGGGCGGAGTCGACTTCAGGCTGATCGCCGAAACCGTACTCCCCTAGCTTGCGGTTAAACTCGTCAGTATCCATGGAGGGGGTATCTCCGGAAATTGGGCTCAGATTGCCCAAAATCGACTCTTCAACCGGAGCTTCGCTTTCTCCAACAGGCTCAGCCTGATCCGGATCTGCGCCGTTTTCCGGTGCCTCTACCTGCTCAGGACCAGCTCCGACTTCTTGAGGGGCGGTTCCGGCGGTATGGGCCAAGAAGTGTACGAAGTGGCACCTTTGCTTTTCTAACACCTGGGAGACCCAGGCGGATCTGCATTGGTCTTCCACCGTTGTTTCCTGCTCAGGGGCGGATTGGGTGGGCTTTGAAATTTCCAGATCCAAGGCGGAATCTTCCTTGGGAAGCTCCTGCATCTCAGATCGGATCTTCGCGACAGCGTCCAGCTCTGCGGCGGTCGCGTCTGCGTTACTTACCAGTGGGTTTCCGTCGGAATCGACGGTTTCCCCGATGAAGATGTGTATGCCGCCAATTGGGACGATGGAGAGCTTGACGGGGTTTGTCCTAGCCGGAATCCAGCACTCATCCGGAGGGACGATCGGCAGCTTTCCGGCGTAAAGGACGCGCCCCACAGCGATGGTATCGTCGTAGCTTCCCATGGCGGAACCCTCCCGGTTCCGGCCTCCAGACGCCACAGGCCCCACGGTGGGCGCCAACTGTCGTTGCCTAATCGACGGTACCTCGGAGGAGGGATCCTCACGAGGGGGAGAAGAAGTAGGGGCCATAGGGCGGAGTGCACACGGGACGGTGGTACGCGAGTTACCCAGCTTCGGAACACCTGCACGATGACAGGGCCTACTGCTGCTTGTCTGGAATTATCTGGGCGCTTTCGCGTTGTTACAATGAGTTGTGGTTGTGTCTCTAGGGCTCCCGGGATCCGGCTTATAAAGGCGCACGGATCTAGGGTTTACACGGAGAGTCCTAGCCGGAATACAAGTTGCCTAACTACGGTACAAAGTCTTGCCGTGTACGTCAAGGATCCGCCTTCCTTCTAGGTCACGCTGGATCCGGATACTTCATGGGCCTTCACGGATCCGGCCTCCTTCGTAGGTCGGTTAGGATCCGGCTCCTCGTTCCTGGGCTGGACTTCATCCTTCATGATCTACAGCAACTGGGCCGCCCGATGGGCCACATGCCTCACCACCAACTATGGGCCACCCGGGCTTGCCGGATCTAGGCCACGCCGTTGATATACCCATAAAGTATACCCACAACATCCTCTTCCGCCCGCGCTGCGGCGAGGACGCCGGCTCCTTCTTGACGCGCGCCGGTGTCGACGGAGACGCCGGCTCCTTCTTGACGAAGACCGACGTGGACCCGCCGGACCTGGACGCCGACGCGGTAGTTCGGCGATAAATAGAGGTAGGCGCGCGTGAAACCGAGGCGACGGCATTAACTCGCCGCGTGGAAGCTACGCGGCCGGCGAATACTGACCGGCGGCAGGCTTTTACAGCGCGCGGAAGACGATGCGATGAGGACGATGATCGGTGTCTCTCGCCGACAAGTTGGGGCCACCAGACACGCGGGAAGTTTCCTCGCCGTTTCCCGCGCTTTCGTTTCGTCGGACTCCCCGAGCGCTCCCCGGGTGGCCGGGGATGGCGTGGGCTCGCCGGATGGATTTAGGCCCAAATCCGGACGAAAACGAGAAACCGGGGGGCGCGACTGGGCCGAATTTCACCGTCCGGATGACAAAACGCGGTCCTGGGGGCCTCGTCGGGGAGACGAGTGGGGATGCTCTTATTCACTGGTCAATGGAAGCGTGTCTGACTTCATTACTGTTGATACAGAAAAAAGTATATAATACCCAAAAAAAATAGAACAAAGCCAACAAACACGAGCAAGGAAAAACTTTTACCAAACAAAAGCTACACCAAGATCTCCTGAAGTTGTCTTTTTTTTAAATGGTGGCAAAAAGATTTGCCTCGCCTCATTAATTAAGAAGAAAAATTCACAAGTTTTTACAAGAAAAACAAATCAAGGCCATAGTGACCGATATAAGGGATTACGTACTCTCTCGAGATTACATCTCCATGGTGTTTGGCGCCGGCCTTGACCCAATTCTTTAGCTCGCCTTTGATCTTGTATACGATTAGAGATGGCATGGAGCTCTTATTGTGGAAGACTCGAGCGTTCCTCTCATTTCAAATCTCCCACGAGACTAGCATGATGATGGATGTCAAATTCTTCTACCGTGACCCATTGCGCTGCAACACCGCTGACCACAAATCCTTAACCTCGCCGAAGGCCACCTACTTCTTTAGGTTTAGCTTCATAAGCCCAAACCACTCCTTTATCGAGCGCCATATCCGAAGAGAGTATCTGGAACTGAAGAAGAGATGAGCTGCAATTTCGTTTTGTTGCTTACAAAGTTGGCATATCCCACGGTAGGGCCATACCCGCCACTCAAGCTTATCCGCAGTAAATGACCTTGACCTATCTTCGTAGTAAACTATTTCTTTATTCTTCACTTCTGCATACTTATGTTTTTCGGGGTGTACGGTTCCGTTCTTGCAAGAAAGATTCAATCCTTCATGTTGGATTTGGTATCTTTATGGTTATTTTTTCATGAAGGGCTTAATCATTGATGCCTTTTCAGAGATGTAACCTTTGATTCATGGCAAAGCCAGATACAATCGGCTTTGGGCCCCCACCGGCCGACGAAGAAACCGACACCAGGGACATATGCTCCACCAACCAACACAACAACGAAAAAAGTGTCCAAGCCTAAAATTCAAATTATCGCGGAAAAAGACCCGCTTCGTATTGTGGCGACCTTGGATCCTGTATGGATGAGCCAAATCCAACATCACCCGCCAAGAGGCTCAAGGAAACCTCGGCAGGCCCCTGAAAGGAGCACGGAAGGTGACTGGCCGAAAGTGCAGAGTGGTATTTCTTATAGCCCAACAAACATGCCAATAATAGTAGGCATATCAAAACTTCGCTTGAGGTGCTTGCTATTTTATCTGCAAATAGGAGGGAAGACATTAAGAGAGATTGCAGTCATTTACTATACCACATCATTCAAAATGGAGCAACTTCGAACAAGAAAACCCTATGTGAGTATTTACATCGTTCATAACTTGTGAAAGGGTGTGGCTGGTAAAAGGAATTTGACGAAATTGGCAGGCTCTCTACCTATTCACCAAGATAGGGGAAAAAATACAAAAGCTTATGCACATATTAGAAAGATCAACACGAGTTATATCTCACAAAGTAGGAGCAATAGCTCGGATGGTAAGATGTTTGTTCACGTTTAAAGTCCAAATTTAATTTGCCAGGTAGTGGCTCTGCCATTCAAATGGTCGCTGCTAACATTTTAAGTGCACGTGGCGGGAGCAAGTTTAACAATCATTTTTGGGATATCAAACCTTTTGGAGTGTCATCTTTTTTTTGTTTGTTTCTATATCAAGTCTCTTTTGCTCCTTTTGTAGTGAGATAGTAGCATGTTTGATAATAATATATATGAACACAAGTGAGAAGCGAAACAACAAATTCTAAGAATAAGAGATTTCACTTACATATTTTTTGTCTCTTCAAGCGTAAACACCGTGGATCCCCTGCAATATTTGAACAAAAATGCTCATTAGTAGATGAATTATAAATTTTCTGAAAATTTATGGAGCTTGTAATAATATACTGATGCACCGTAGCTTATCATTATGTTCATCAGAATGATCCTATGTTCCTACTTTTGTTCTAGATCTCTAGTTCCTACTTTTGTACCGTAAGAGGGAGTTGCGAAGAATATTCTAGATCTCTAGTTCCTGCTTTTGTTCCTTCCAAAATATGGTTCGAAATTTTTGTTATGTGATGTTCGCTGCCTAATAAGAGTAATAATAATTAAGATGACTTTCTTCCACATGCGTTGGAGAAAGACCCAGGGCAGCCCTAGTTCACCACTTCCTTAATAAAATACCACAGTTGTTCCTGCATCAATCGGTGGGTTAGTCTTGTTTTTCTACGTGTGTTGCATGGTATTTTTTTCGTAATGGGTGTGAACTCATACACGAATTGAACTGTTACTTGTGTACTATACTTAGTTTGTTCCAAAATATAAGAGGTTTTGATAGTCCAATCTAAACTCTCAAAATGTATTATATTTAGAAACAGAAGTAGTACATCAACAGGAAACTTGTGCCCAGGCACTTGTGCCCTGGTTGTCTGAAAAAAAGGTTCTCCCAGTTTTCACATATGTTTGGACGGCTAGCCTATGTGCCACAATTTAACATTTCACTAGCTAGTAGTTCCTTCAGTTTGTTTAAGTGTGCCACCTAGAAATAATGTACCTAGTAATCTGAAAGTGACAAAGATCGGTATCAACTACTAGTAGCTAGCTTTGAAGACTCAACTGTATACTACCAGCTTGGCACAGGGAACACCCTATCAAACTGACGGGGGGTTGCTATCCTATGCCGTCCTGTACTGGCCGTCTGACTCGGTAAGCCGCCAAGCCGGGTCTGAATATGCAAACATTCGAAATTACATATGCAGATATGCTAGTATTTGAATATGTCTGTCTTAATGAACGATTTCTGCAAGCATAGCGGTCGTAATCAAGCGCGCCGGTCTACCAATGGCAGCATAGCTTTACTACCGGTCAACGCTGGCTACAACTACCAGCACGCAAGACTTGGAGTCGCGACACGCAAGCGCGCGGAAAGTCATGTGCATGATCAATTGACGAGCACTCAGCAGCCACCACGGCGAAGACGCGCGCGCGCGTGGTTCGTCGAGCAAATTCCAGATCGTGCGCAGAAATCACGTACCGCAGTGGTCGGACTTGGCGTCGCAGACGCAGGCGAACTCCGTCCCGCCGTGCTCCTCGATGCGGCCGTATCTGCACCGCCCGCCGGACTGCTCGCACGCGCCGCACTGCTGGGAGTTGGCGCCGTAGCGCATCTCGAACCCGGCGTTCAGCACCTCGCCGAGCGACGGGTTGGTCGCCAGACGATGCAGGCTGCTCAGCAGCACCGGCGTCGTCACCGCCTTCTCGCACCCGTGCCCGTAAGCTTTGCCGGTGACCCCGTCATCGGGGAGGACGTACCAGGTGTTGCTCTGGTCCTGGCACCCGTCGAGCTTCACGGCGGAGGGCCGGGATAGCTTGGCCTTGCAGTTGTAGAGCACGGTGAGGTTGGAGTTGGAGCGCGTGAGCTGCAGCCATGAGTTGGGGTCGCGGGAGAGACTGAAGGTGAGGCGCGGGCAGGTCGTGTTCCAGGCGTCGGCGTCGGCGAGGGCGACGGTGCGATTGGCGTAGTCGATGCGCAGGACCCTGTACTGGTGGAACTGGTGGTCGAGGATCGGGGTGTTGTCCTGGCAGGATATGCCGAGGCCCGGGTAGCCGCAGTTGGGGCCTGAGTTGGCGAGCCAGAACGGGTAGCTGATGGTCTGCCCGCCGCAGGTGGCGTTACTGCAGGAAGCGGTGTAGGCTTCGGCTGCGGCGAAGAGGAGCACAACGGCCGGGAGGAGCAGATGATGCATGGTAAGCTGGACTTAGGAGGGAGGAGGAAGAAGAGACCAAAAGGGAAGACGAATGCCAGTTTATGCAGGGGCAGGGGGTCGATGAGAAGCTGTGCCATGGCAGACGACCGAGAAGCAGTCGTGCTGGGGCTGGTGGGAGGGCGATCAGTGGTTCCATCGCATGTGGAAATTTGGGGTCATGACCACGAGTCAACGGAGCTGCTAATCCATTCGACGACCTTTTCTCGTTGCATCCCATGATTCCAAATTGCAATATTACCTGTCGCTTTCAGCACGATGGTGACTAGCTGCCGCGAGTTTACGAGCAAAGGTTAGAAAATTTCCAGTAGAGGCACAAAGATTTCAGAAATATGAAAGCAGGAAGATTTTAGTTTTTCTATAAATTTAGAATTTTTTAAAAAAGATAAAATTAATAATTGCATCCTGCATAAAGATTACTATTACTTTTACCAAATTTTTAGATTTCAAATTTTTAGGTTTGGTAGAAAAATGAATATTTTAAAAATTAAAAAATTAAAAATAATACAAATTAAAAAGTTAATGTTTATTTATTTATTCAAGATTATTATTACATCATTACTTTTATTTATTAAAAAATATTTTAAATTCAAACAATAAAGAAATGTGACATCGACCAACATGTTAAGTAATTTGACGAGAGGTAAGTGTAAAAAAAATAGATATAAAAAAGGCACTGGTAGCGGGGTTATGGCGTTGCAGCGTTTTGGGATGTTTTCCTGCCGCGGCAGACAGTTTAGCACCGGTTTGTGTCCCCTTTAGCACCGGTTCGCCTAGCACCGGTTGGGCAGCCGGTATATATGGGCTTTACCAACCGGTGCTAAAGCCCCGTTTTCTACTAGTGCTAGAAGCACGTGCTAGAGCTAGCCCTTGCATAAGAACTCACTTACATTCTCTCGTCTCTTATTTCTCCTTCAACTAGACACAAATATATTATTTTAATCATTGTAGCAAGCTGATTAAAATTTATTATACTTGCTCTAATGGCTGTGCAGGTAGCTTCACCGGATGGCCCATTTCTAATGAAAGCAGGTGGATTAGTTCTTGTAAGTTGTAATCACAACTTTTGCTCTTTGCTTTAAAAATCGAACAAGCACAGGAGCACAAGCCAATATTCAGCTCGTAAAATATTTAGAATACGGTCACACATAAAGCAATAAGACACGATGTTGATAGCCTCCACACGTCCAGAGAGATCTTAATCTCCGTTGAGCTATATTGATTTGAAAGGGTTTTGAAATTTCAAGTTGAACCAAATGTTCTATATATAATGCACCAGGCCAGCTTCAGCCACTGATCACCAAAACTGGGCAAAAGAGTGTAGCGAATTTCATCCAGATTATGCCATAATGTAGTGTCACGTGAATAAGCCCTAATAGTCTAATACTGAACTCCAGTTCATGGTTCCATCACTGCTTACAGACCACTCAACACTAAATGTAGGTTTTAAATTTATACTATTGACTAACATGTGCAGTATTGCAGGTTTGCCACTATTCAACAACACATTACAAACATATCTGCTTATCAACTCAAACTCATAACTCGATCTTCAAAAAAACTTAAAAGCACTTTAGGAGGTAACTCCAGGCCACTTGTGGTCCCTTCTAGCATCTCTACGACTCTAGTCTTTGTTGGTCGATTATTAGGACTTACTTGTATACACCACAGCCCAACCACTATCATCTTCCTTACAATCTCTGTAATTTCACCGTTTATCGCAGAAGCACTCACACAGTAATCATCTAGATGCTCATAGATCCACTGTGGGAAATATTGGCTGCTAGATTCACTGTCATTGATATTCTTCTCCCTTGCTCCAACCATCTCAAGGACCATCATTCCATAGCTATAGACATCAGACTTGCTACTCACTGCTCCAAAATGCTTTGAAAAAACCTCTGGGGCAATATACCCTATTGTTCCTCTTGCACCACCGATGGAGATAATACTCTCTTTATTTATGCACAGCTTTGCCATTCCAAAATCAGAAATCTTAGGGCAGAACTCTTCATCCAGTAGAATGTTGTGGGGTTTGATATCAAAATGCACGATGCGGGTGCTGCATCCACGGTGAAGATATTCAAGTCCTCGGGCAATGCCAACTGCTATATGAAACAATTTCTCCCAACTGATAGAAATTGCGTCTCTAGAGTTGCTATTGAAAACATATCTTTCAAGTGAACCGTTAGGCATGTATTCATAGATGAGAGCCCTTTTGGATCCTTCGAGGCAAAATCCTAAAAGAGCCACAATGTTGACATGCGAAGTTCTGCTAATACTGGCTACCTCATTAATGAAGTCCTCCCCATCACCCTTTGAGGCCTGTAGTATCTTGACAGCTACCTGTCGACCATCAGAGAGGTTGCCTCTGTAAACAGCACCAAATCCACCTTGACCCAGCTTTGCAGCAAAAGATTTTGTTATTTTTTTCACTTCTGCGTACTTGAATCTTTTCGGGTATGGCGTCCCATTCTTTTGTAAGAAAGACTCAATCCTTTGTGTCCGCTTTGATATCTTCCCGGTCCAATATTGTATGACGGACTTAATTTTTGATGTTACCTTTGATATAATTTTGGATCCATATCTCTTATAGCCCAACAAACATGCAAAAACTAGTAGGCATAGAAAAATTATGCTCGAGCTGCCTGCTATTATATCTGCACATAAAAGCAAAAAGGCATTAAGAGGTCTTGCAATAGCACTTAGATTTGTGAAGTGAAATCTATCTAGCATACCACATTGGTAGAAAGGGTGTAGAGTTTGATTAAGAGAAACGTATGCTATTAGTTAATACTTGTTCATAATTTACTGTTTTCTGGAAAGAGTATAGATGGTAAAATAACAGTTCATATTAAAGTTCGAAATTTAATTTGCCAAGGGACTTGATGTCCCATTGAAATGGTGTATTTACGCGTTACAAGATATTTTATAATAAAACATTCTGACATACTACAAAATAAATATAAATAACATTTACTAATCTAGCAACACAAATGTATGGGTTATCCCTGCAAGTTTAAGTTTACTTCCAACATATTCCCGTCCCTCGCATCACCCTTCATGGGAAGTGACTCGAAGGAAACCTTGCACCACCTCTAGTTCTTCCCTGTCGCCGATGCCACTGGCATCACCGTGGTGGCGGCTGCCCCCGCTTCCGAATGTGGAATAGGAGAGCAGCGGTGGAGCCCGTGGAGTTGCGGCGCGATACAGTCGTGGAACGTGTGGCCACATGCTCCTGGTTTTGGTAGTTTCTACGTGGGCCCATTAGGGCCTAATATGGTATGTGCAGGCCGTGCCTTCTATGCACGGATGCAACTTCGGCGGTGTGGTGCCGATCTGGTTTGTTACCATCTGGCCTGAAGTTCAGGAGATCACCCTCACTCATCAGCCGTATTCCATTCAATGGCGATGGACTGACTCTGAGAGTGTGATTGAACTTGGAGAGTTGAGCCATTAACCCTCTCCAACTCATCCTTGAGCTTTCCACTCATCTTGTGTTCCTCAAAAAAATTAGGGGGAGCGGAGCCATCATTAGAACTTCCCTCTATGCGGATGATACGGCGATCTTTGCGGCCCCCAACAAGTATGATATACAAAACCTCTCCTACACCCTTGATTCTTTCGGGGAGGTCACTGGCGTTAATACAAAATTCCAAAAAAAATCAGGGTGGTGCCAATTATATGCAATGACATTGACCTTGATGTGGTGCTCGAGCACTTTCCCGTGATCCGCACCTCCTTCCCCATGAAATATTTGCCCCCCCTTTAGGTTTGTCAACTAAAAAGGGTCGACTTTCAAATGCTTGAGGATAAATTGTCGGAAAGCTTGTCTCTTGGGATGGAAAGAACATTAGTGTGGTTGGCAGTGGGGCTCTTGTCAAGTCCGTGCTCACCTCACAAGCAAGTTTCCACCTCACACCACTCAACATTCCACCGGGCTGCCTAGCTAGTATGAAAAAAAACGAGAGGGCTTTCTTATAGGTCGCCGACACCAAAGATGTTATCAGAGGAAATTGCAAGCTAAATTGGGAAGCGGTATGTAGGACGATCCGCCTTTAAGGTCTTGGTATTCTATACCTTGACAAATTCGCAAGGGGTCTTAAGTTGAGATGGCCTTGGCTACAATGGCGTGACCCCAAGAGGCTATGGGTTGGGATGGGTAACCCTTACAATGATTTTGACCTGGATCTTTTCTACGCCGCCACAACAATCACCATTGGGAATGGGAATATTTCTCTTTTTGGGACTCTTCTTGGCTACTTGGGAAAAAGCTAAAAGACATTGCGCCCCTTTTCTTCGATGCCTCCTCTAGGAAAAACTGGAATGTCAAACAAGCTTTTCATAACACTTCTTGGATTTCCAAGATCAAGATGGATGAGTCCTTATCTATTCCACACAATCAAGAGTATATTACGGTTTCGGCCCTCCTCAACTCCATTCACCTCCAAGAGGAGATTTAAGACACTATTGTTTGTAACCTAACACCAAGTGGTGGGTACTCTTCCAAGTCGGCATATAAAGACCAACTCTTCGGGGCCATGGCTATTAGCATGAGTAGGTTGGTTTGGAAGGCTTGGGCACCACCGAAGATCAAGTTTTTTGCGTGGTTGGCTATTCGCAATAGGCTTTGGATGGCCGACCACCTTGAGAAAAGAGGTTGGAACAATTGTGGCCTTTGCCCGCTCTGCAAGCAAACTCAAGAGATGGTGACACAACTTTTCTCCCATTTCCGGTTCACCAAGAAGCTTTGGGGTTTGGCCAAAGATTGGCTTGGGCTTCCCTCCATCCGAACGCAAGAGTGGACTTCCAACCTCACCGTCAAGTCATGGTGTACTTTCATGACTTCCTAAAGCCGAAAAACTATGGCCTCCTTCACCAAGCCCATAAGTTGGACTGTTTGGAAGGAGCGAACCTCGAGAGTCTTAAATAAAAAATTGGATCCACCACCAATTCTCTTAGCATTGCGGGGACAAAGCATTTTGGGTCATGTAATTTTGGAAGAGCAATCTTGTTTGTTGCTCTTGGACCTTGGACCTTAAAACTTGTCATGTCATGACGCCCCTTCTTATTTAACGAATGGAGGCAACTCTTTTGCCCCCACCCTTAAAAAAAGTTTGGGCTATCATTGCCAGTTGGCTGGCAATATTTGCAGACACCTTGCTCACATTTGGCGAATAAAAGCTGAACCAAAGATCATTTTTTTCTGCTTGCTGATCTCTTACCTCTGCTGACGCTGACCATCATTCACATCTACGAAATTTTCTGAGATAATATTTTGTTATTAAAAAAAATATGAGCACAAATGAGAAGCAAAAGGATGAAGTAGAGAATGAGAGATGCCACTTACATAGTTTTTGTCTCTTCAAGCGCAAAGAGCGTATATCCCCTGCATTATGTGAACATAAATTCTCATGAGTTGATAAATACAAGTTTACTGAACTCTATGTAGCTTAGTTTTTACGGGGAGAAAGCTGTGTATATATCTTGCAATGTACCCGTGACACAGATTAATCGTAGATCAAGGGGAAGTTTGAATTGCGAAGATTTTTTAAATTTAAAGTTCCGACTTTTGATTGTTCCAAAATATGGTTCATTTTACTAACTTGGTCCTATTGCCAGTTTTCTCATGAACCGATTGGTTCTTTTTTCTTTCTGATTGAATGTCATCCCCCTGAAACAGAAACTGTTATGGAGAAATCTTCAACAACAAAGCATTACATAAGTTGGTTCCTTGTTTGGCAGGTTGCAGAAGATATAAAGCTTTTGGCACGGCGAAGGGCTATATTACCCGATATAGGTGGCAACATAATCTTAGGCTTGCTCCGTCTTCTTAGGCCTCGATGCAGTTTCACGCTGATTACATGTATTGAGCCTTTATCTTTTTTACTCAAATGATGGATGTTGAACAGTCATGTTCATGTTGGTTATGCAGAGATTGGATGTAATCTTAAATTTTAATTAATAAAATGGCCTTGATAAAAATAAAACACAGAGATCACGAAACTGCAAACAAAGGGCAGTGGGCGGTCCAGCTGACAGATTAAGTTTTCTTTGTTCTTTCCTTGCCATGGCTGCATCCTGGTTGTGAATTCCCCCCCCCCCCCCCCCCACCCCCCTTTTTTCGTTTTTTTGCCGCTTGGCTCTCCATGTAACTATAATGTAGACGTCGCCTTTACCTTCGATCAATAAAAAAAAAGAGCATAAGCCTATGTAGAGGATTCTGACACTTCTTTCTTTTACTGAAGGCTCGATCAATATTCTGACACATTGGTCTAGTTAGAACAAAATGAAGACATAAATACGAGTGAATACTATTTTTTTGCGAAATTCCACCGATTTATTAAAAATTATCAAAAGTAGTATAAAGAGATCTAAAAGTAATATAAATTACAAATAGGTATTTGGACCACCTAGCGACAACTACAAACACTAGCGCGAGCCGAAGGCGCGCCACCTGCATCGCCTCTCCATCACCGGCGCCAGGCAAAGCTTGGCAATCAATACTTGGACGCGGAGTTTAGCATGTAGTAATGTACAGGTTTTGCTTGAGAAATACTTCCTCATTATATAGGATCATTATATAGGCCAGCTTCCTGTTTTCTCATTATTAATGGCATTTGGACTGGAAAACTACTATATTTTCTTGAAGATGTCGATGAATTAATTGGAAGCTAGTGGCGATGCGATGCACTATCATGGTTGGCTGCTACAGAGGGCATGACTTTGCCAGGCTCAATGTATGTCATGAAAGATGAAGACGATACCTTTTACAAGTCCGCCTAGATCATGGCTTCTACTCGTCGACTCCTCTAGCACATGAAGGGAGGCACGTTGGCCTGGTTAGCTTTGGAGCCATGAACTCGTGGTCATACTACAAGTGGATTTTTTTTGGGGTTTGTGATGCAATCATGAGGTTGTCTATTCCATCCCACCATACATAGTAGGGTGTTGGAAGTGACAAGTGGTTGTTGTCTGGTTATTTGTAGAACTTGGACTGTAAGCTATTTGCCAAGGTTTTGAGTTGATGAAATTTATTTTATTTGTTTGAAACGGATGCAAGCAAAAACTTTCCCTCATCTCATTAATTAAGAAAGGAGTTTTAGTTTTGTTACAAAATCCTAGCTTTGCTCGGGGACAAAAGGATCACTCTCGCGTTATGATAGATCCCAAGTTCCTAGCACCCGAGGCGCTTCAAAGCACCGTAGCTCCTTTAATCTTATCTACAACAACGGATAGTATAGTAGATACATTGCGAAAAACTCTAGTGTTGCGATCATTTCAAATTTTCCGAGAAACAAGCATGATGAGGGAAGCAAACGATTCCCTTCTAGTACCGTTGGGGAAGACGAAGGATAGCCACCACTCCTCCATTGTATCAAAAGAGTCCAAAAACATGTCAACCAAAGTAATCCCTAGCCAACCATGTCCACCAAACATGTGCACTAGAAACATGTCCACCAAACATGAGACTATACATGAATTACATCGAAAGAAATTGGACGGGGTGTTGTTTAAGATTGATTTTGAAAAGGCATATGACAAGTTCAAATGGTATTTTCTTCAACAAGCTTTGTGCATGAAAGGATTTCCGCCTATGTGGTATGAATGGGTAGCAAGGTTTGTGCAAGGGGGAGTGTTGGTATTAGAGTGAATGATGATATTGGTCATTATTTCCAAACTCTAAAGGGATTATGACAAGGTGATCTACTCTCTCCTATGCTTTTTAATATTGTCACGAATATGTTGGAAATTCTTATTGCAAGGGCGTATGATGATGACACAATTATTTTTATGAAACATGATTTAAACATGGCAGTTAACATGAACTCATTCTATTCCTATTTGAACATCTATCCAGTTTAAATATTAACTTCGATAAAAGTGGATTTTGTGCTTCGGAAAAGCTAGAGAAGCTGAGAATGATTATAAACAATTGTTTGGTTCTGGAGTAGGTAATCTGCCGTTCAAGTATTTGGGAATTCCAATTTATTACAGGAGATTGTTAAACAAAGAATCGAAGCCACTTGAGGACCGCTTTGAAAGAAAGTTAAGGTGCTGGTTAGGAAAGATACTCTCGTATGGAGACCGTCTTGTCCTAATTAATGATGTGTTGACAAGTTTATCTATGTTTCTTCTTTCTTTCTTTCTTTGAAATAATGAAAGGGGTAAGAAAAAGATTGGACTTTTATAGGTCACGTTTCTTCTGGCAAAGTGACCAACTAAATAAAAAGTATCGCTTAACGAAATGGAATATTATTTGCCAACCAAAAGATCAAGCGGTTTTAGATATTGAGGTTCTTGATATTAAAAATAAATTATTATTGGGCAAATGGCTTTTTAAGCTACTTCTACCGGCTTGCGAGACTTGAGTCGTGACTCGCGAAGCGCGTATTGAAGTACTTGTGAGCACCCCCACACGGCGAAGTGTCGCCAAGCAAATGCCAGGTCGAATAGTATTGGGTGAGCAAATTAATAGGGGCGCATACATACCGCACTGGCGCTCGTTAGCGCCATCGTCGCAGAAACAGGTGAACTCCAACCAGCCGTCGTCCTTCCGGCGTCCGTAGCTGCACCGCCCACCGGACTGCTCGCACGCCACGCACTGCTCGGATTCGGCAGCGTAACGCATCTCGAACCCATCACTCAGCATCTCACCGAGCGACGCGTTGGCCAGACGATGCGAGCTCCGCACCGGTGTCGTCACCGCCGCCTCGCACCCGTACCCGTACGCTTTGACCGTGACCCCGTCATCCGGGAGCACGTACCAGGTGGTGTTCTGCTCCGGGCAACCTTCAAGCTTCACGGCGGAGGGCCGGGAAACGCCGGACTTGCAGTTGTAGAGCAAGGTGAGGTTGGAGTTGGAGCGTGTGAGCTGCAGCGAGGAGTAGTAGGGGTTGAGTTCGATGGAGAGGTCGAAGATGAGCCGCGGGCAGGTCGTGTTCCACACGTCGACGTCGGCGAGGGAGACGGTGTGATTGGTGTAATCGATGCGCAGGACTCTGTACCGGTGTTGGGCCTGTTGGCTTAGCAGAATCGGAGTGTTCTCCTCGCAGAATAGGCCGAAGCCCGGGTAGCCGCAGTTGGGGCCTAAATTGTCGAGCCAGAACGGGTAGGCGATGTTCTGCCCGCCGCAGGTTCCGTTGCTGCAGGGAGCGGTATAGGCGTCGGCTGTGGCGAAGACGAGGAAGACGGCCGGGAGGAGCAGATGATGCATGGTTTAGCTGCACCTGCACTATGGGGGGACGTACGGGGAAGAAGAGACCAAAAGGTAAGAGGAATGCCAGTTAATTTATCCAGGGGTGGATGAGAAAAGGAATCTGCTAGGGCAGACGACCGAGGCAGTCGTGCTGGGAGAAATCGACCAGTGGTTCCATCGTTATGTGTCAGTGTCATACGACCACGAGTCAACGAATCCACTCGACGACCCATTCCATGATTCGAAATTACAATCACCTGTGGCTTTCCGCGCTATGGTGACTTGCTGCCACGAGTTTATAATCCAACTTATCTCAGAATTTTGCAAGTGAGGAGATTTTAGAGAAAAATGGTAGGTACGATAGGCTGGCTACAGAGCGTATGGAGGTGAGTGTATTCTATTCTTCGTTTAATGGTTTTTTTTTCTCTCTTTTGGATTCAAAATATAAAGATGGAAGAAGTAATAAAAGCTAATAACTTGAATGATAAAACCTTAATAAAACGACTGTGTATATCGACTGATTGATACAAAAGATGGAGCCTTAAATACTACCCTTTATCGCATCATTGTCTCTAACTCACATTTTTTTAATTGTTCATTGCATTAATTATAGAGCTAATCGAAGAATTTGGTGGCCGACACACTAGCAAAGGAAAAGGTGATAAAAAGAGGGTATGCACTATTGCACTTCCAAAACTGTAGCAAGCATATCAATCTTGGAACATCATCTTAAAGCCTACATGTACAAGCATTACACATTTTTAACATGTTGTATAATCTTTGTACGATACACTGGTTCCTGCTCTGAAGTAACTCGAATTGGGATAATTTTGGCTACTATATTGTTAGTGACTTACTGTGTATTGGGCCTAATATTGCAAGTCAATAATTTATTCAATGATGATATAGAACTACTTTAGTTGTTGAAATCATGCTAGAATTGCAAGTCAATAATTTATTCAGTGATGATATATTTTAACTTCTTAACATAGCGCTCTTACTAAACTAGAAGTAGTGTTTGACATACAATTCTATAATATAGTGCCTATCTGCCTAATCTGATCAGTGGAACCTATGCAGCCTTGGAGCCTTGGACTTGAGATTGAAGCCATAGAGTGATTGAGGTGGTCTAATGCTTCCTAGAGCCATGGAGATGGAGTTGACGAGGTGCACATGCACACGCCCAGCTCCTAGACTTTTGTTATGCAATTTCGTTTTATTTCATGAACTTGTGTGATGTACGATCATGTCGTTTTATTTCATGAACTTGTGTGATGTACGATCATGTCGTGATTGACTTAACTTCTTGTTTGGACTTCGAAGTTCAACTTTTTTTGTTATGTTATTTATAGTGTTTGCTGTTGAAAACTGTCCAAGTGCTGTCAAAATAGTGTTGAAATGTAGTCAAAATGTTGTTATACTGCTGCTTCTGTCATTTGCGGTGTCAAAATGCAGAAATACTGCAGACACGCTGCTGATTGCTGTCATATTTTTTGTTCACTGAATGTAATTTGGGCTATTAATGAATTACCTGATCCCTAACCTGAGGTACAAAATTTTATGATGAATTTTCGGGTGTCATTTTCTGAACCCTGAAATATTTTTTTCCTGAAATAACCGATCCGAAGTTTCGGGTTTTCCCGAACGCTCGGACTGAGGTATTTGGATTGGTGTGTCTTAATTGTAAGAACATTTGTACCCACGTATCGACTGAACGTTCCAGTCCACATATCCACGCAGACGACCATCACGCGGACTTGGACTTGCGATTGGCCAAGCGCTCCGAAGGACTCGTCAGCAGCCACACATCGAACTATCGCGCGTGGTTCGTCGAGCAAATGCCAGATCGAATAGAACTGAAGGAGCAAATTAAAGGAGCACATACATACCGCACTGGCGCTCGTTAGCGCCATCGTCGCAGAAACAAGTGAACTCCGTCCCGCTGTGCTCCTCGGTGCGTCCGTAGCTGCACCTTCCGCCGGATTGCTCGCATGCGACACATTGCTCGGATTTGGCGTCGTAACGCATCTCGAATCCTTGGCTGAGCACCTCAAAAAGCGACTGGTTGCCCAGACGATGCGAGCTCAGCACCGGCATCGTCACCGCCTCGTCGCACGCATACCCGAGAGATTTGGCCGTGGCGACATCATCTGGGAGCACGTACCAGAGAGTGTTCTGTCCCGGGCACCCATGGAGTCTCACGGCGGAGGGCCGGGATACGTTGGCCTTGCAGCTGTAAAGGAAGGTGAGGTTGGAGTTGGAGGGTGTGAGCTGCAGCCACGATTTGGGGTCGCGGGAGAGGTTGAAACTGAGCCGCGGGCAGGTCGTGTTCCACGCGTCGACATCGGCGAGGGAGACGGTGTGATTGGCGTAGTCGATGTGCAGGACCCTGTACTGATGGAATTGGACGTCGAGGATGGGGGCATTCTCCTGGCAGGAGATGCCGAGGCCAGGGTAGCCGCAGTTGGGGCCTGTGGCGAGCCAGAAGGGGTAGGTGATGGTCTGCCCGCCGCAGGTGGCGTTGCTGCAGGAAGCGGCGTAGGCGTCGGCTGCGGTGAAGAGGAGGAAAAGGGCCTCGAGGAGCAGACGATGCATGGTATGGGACTTTGGACTTGGAGGGAGGAGGAAGAAGTGCCTGGCAGACGAACGAGGTAGTGAATAAGGCAGTAGTACTGGGAGGAATCGATCGCTAGTCCTGGTTGCCTGGCTCCAATGGATGTGGAAATTTGGTGCAACATGACCACGACTCAACGCAGCAGCATCCATTCGAAGACTTTTCTTTGTTCCATTCCATGATTCCAAATTACAATTCTCCATCGCTTTCTCTACGATGGTGACATGTTGTCACAGAGTTTATAATCCAACTTATTATCTCAGAATTATGGGAATGAGGAGATTTTACGAACAAGGTAGGAGAGGTTGGCTAGAAGTGTTCTTTCGACGAAAGCAGTAGGATCTTGCTGTATATTTGTACTTTTTTTTTTGTTTAAGTTACAAGAATGTACAAAAAGAGGTCATATTTGTTCCCTGCACCCCGGTGTACTTCAACCATTTAAGAACATCTTGAAGATTGCCCTGCATGCATATAAACTTGCTCAACCTGCTTAATTATTTTTGCATTTCTTATCATCCAATTAGCACAGTCTTACGTCCCCAAAGCATGCTTTCGTCCCAGTCTATAAATAAAACAACATTGCTGAGCTGATCTAAAGTGACGAGAAAACCCTCTTACAAATAAAATCAAAGATAAAAACAGGAGTAGTCATGCGCCTGCAAGGAACTCCCTAGAATATCTACTAGGAGAGACATCACGCCTCCTTAGAAAAGCATCGAACATCATAGAACTGCACACACCAAGATATTGCTAGAGACTCGGAGAGGACCACCTATCCTCTCGCTCCAGGCTGATGAGGACCGAGAACGGTGACAACTAAGCCATGTATATAAGATAGGATGCCGCTAGGACCGCCTCACGTCGGAGCCGAAGGAGCTTCGAATCATAATATGAGCTTGCCCGCTGATGACACCAACACACGACTGAAAAATATTAGGGCTCAACGATTACAACCCAAGAGGGTGATGACACAAAGTGTCGTTGTCTCTAAGACTGAAATGATCAAGGGTTTTCACCGAGACCCCTAGCGTGAAGAGGTAACCATAGATGCACCCAAAGAGGGTCACAATACCCAGAGGCATCGCCGCTGCTAGCGCCGAAGCGCTAGACTTTCTCGTGAAATCACCCTCGACAACCCCAAGATACCACGGTTCGCTCGCCACCACCAGAATAGACCTCCATGACATGATTTGGGAGTTGTTGCCAACACCACGTACGATCCCTCGCCGTCCACACAACCAATGAGATAAGCCACCACCATCGCAACTTCGTCGGCCGAAGAGCCGACCTTGTGAACCACCTTCCAGGGCCACCTCCTGGGCATCTAAGATCTCTCTCTAGTAGGACTTGGTCTTTTTTACAACAAGCGTTTCGTATGAAAGGCTTTGACCGTAAATGGTGTAAGTGGATTAATGATTTTGTTACAAATGGCAACGTTGGGATTAGAGTTAATGATGCCATATGGTATTACTTTCAAACTCAAAAGGGTCTTCAGAAGGATATCCTCTTTCCCCGTTATTGTTTACTATAGTAGCGGATATGCTTGCCATTCTTATTGCACGTGCCAAGGAGGATGGCCAAATTGATGGGTTAATACCTCACCTAGTGGATGGAGGGGTGTCTATGTTACAATATGCTAATGATACCATCGTATTTATGGAACAAAATTTAGAAAAGGCTCTCTAAATATGAAGTTGATTCTTTGTATCTTTGAACAACTTTCAGGATTAAAAAATAATTTTCACAAGAGTGATATTTTCTGTTTTGGCCGGGCTAAAGAAATAGAAGATCTATATAGAGACCTTTTTGGGTGGGATATTGGCTCTCTACCTTTTAGTTATTTAGGGATTCTCATACATTTTAGAAAGCTAAAGAATGGATAATGGAAACCAGTAGAAGACCGCTTTGAGAAAAAGCAGAGTAATTGGATTGGTAAGCTACTATCGTATGGAGATCGCTTAGTTCTTATTAATTCAGCTCTTACTAGTTTTCCCATGTTTATGTTATCCTTTCTTGAGATACCCAAAGGGGTGTGTAAGAGATTGGACTTCTTTAGATCGAGAATTTTTTGGCAAAGTGATGGACACAAAAGAAAGTATAGACTAACTAAGTGAAACATCATATGCCAACCTAAGGATCAAGGGGGACTTGTGGTGGAGGTCTTGGATATCAAAAAACAAGTGTTTACGTAGATAATGGTTATTTAAACTCTTAAACAAAAAGGGAGTGTGGAAAGAGCTGATGCATAATAAATACTTACATTCTAGTACCCTATCTCAAGTTGAATCTAAACCTTCTGACTCGCCTTTTTGGAAAGGTTTGATGAAAGTAAAGGAAGAGTTCTTTGCTAGGGTTTTTTTCAGATATGGAATGGCCTACATGCTCAGTTTTGGGAGGATGTTTGGCTAGGAGATAAGCCTCTACCTCAATAGTATCCATCTCTATACAATATAGTACAACATAAAAAATGTCCTAGTTGCAAATGTTTTTGCAGAATTTACTCTAAATATAGCTTTTAGAAGAAATCTTAGCGAATATAAGTGGACAAGATGGTTGCGTTTGGTGGGCCAACTGGTACATGTAAACCTATGGAATGAAGATGATGCTTTAGTGCTTGACTGTATCAGGAGGGTATATAGTTAAGTCAGTGTATCTCGATCTGTTGAATGGGCATACTATTTATCTAAGAAAATATATTTGGAAACTTAAAACACCACTAAAAATAAGGATTTCTGTGTGGTTCTTGCACCGGAAAGTTATTCCTACAAAATACAGCCTCATTAAGAGGAAATGACACGGTAATAAGTCATGTTGTTTTTGTGACAAAGATGGAACAGTACAATATTTCTTTATTGATTGTCCGCTTGCAAAGATTGTTTGGCGGGTTGTTCACATGTCTTTTGGAATATCACCAACCCAAAATATCACTAATTTTTTCAGGAATTGGATTCATGGTATACAAAAGAGAGTGAAAAAACAAATTAGAGTTGGTATATGTGCTCTCTTATGGGCAATGTGGCGTGTCTGAAATGATTATATCTTTAACAAGACAAAAAAATGCTTCATTTTTGCAGGTTACCCATCTTGCTATCCATTGGACATGTACGTGGTTATGTCTCCATCCGGAGGAGCACCATCAGGACATGGATTTTGGGTGCAACCGTTTGAAGAAATTATGAGTCCATCATGAACATACTTTTATTGAAAAATAAAAGATGACTAGTCCTACGAATTATATATGAGGAAGCGATGATAGGTCCAGTAGTTCCTAGAGATGGCATATAATCATTGAATCCAAAATAGAATTCACAAATAGAAAACTATATGTGAACTATTAGTATTTATCTAAAGAGTTTATACTTGATGGATAAAAGGTGAATTTTTTGAATAACGGATGTGATTAGTGTCAACTATTCACAAATAGCTCGAGTAGTTGCGAATTTATTGCTGACAAATTCAATGGGAACTGCCTATGAGAAGATTTATCTTCCATGGTGAAACTATGAACCCGTTAGGGTTTTATTAGTAATCGTTACATATTTTATATATGAAGAGGACATGAAAACAAAATTTTCTCAACAACGTATTGTTAATGAATTTTTTTATTTAATACAATTTGAAAGTTTTGAAGGTCCAATGATACTAATAAAGGATTGCAAGCTTAAAGGAAGGATTTAAGCAAGGAATCTCGGAAATAGAACTCTTTGTTTTGATAAAGATCAAAGAATTTGGATTTTAATCGATTTTACAAAGATATATATGTTTGCAAGAAAATGAGTGGGAGCTCTAATTTTGTTCTTAGTATTTTATATGTAAGTCAGCATATAAATATTAAGGAAAGATGTTGTATAGCCTAGTTGTTCCAAATAGAATAAAGAATTCAAAGATTCTTTAGGGATCAAGGCGAAGCTAAGATTTAGTATAAAGCGAATTATAATCTAAAATACACAATTAGAAAGATTAGTCAAAATATATGTTTGGAATATATAATTACGATATTTGGTTCTTATATATGTTACAGGGTAATGCTATTGATTAACTTCAATACCTAATAACAGTTATTGATAAAAGAAGATGTCGAAACATCTACTATGACTAAGTTATATGCTTTATCGATGGATATATTTAGACATGATTTGTTCAATATTTTGTCTTTGACAAAAGATATCAGAAAATTACTGATATGGAAGATGCATCAATTATAGATATTGTTAGAAGGTACCGTGTCATGGTATTTAAGAAGTATCAAATATTTCATGATTGTTATGAAGAGTTAGATGAAAGGATTTACATCTAAGCAAAGCTTCATTTTTAGATCATGACAAAATGAATTTCTCGAGATAGGAAACTTATAAACATGAAGGAAATAGTTAGAGAACTATTGTTGTTGTGGTGGCATTTACAAAAGAAGTACTATTTTGTGATTACTTATAGAGTTACACAAAAAAGGGAGTGTGGATAAAAACCACTTATATATGGATCTTGTTATGATTTTAATGAATTGAATTAGATAATCGATCTATTGTCAAATTCATGTAAAATCACGGTCATACAAGAGCTCTGAATACATAAGTATTTTCACATATTATATATGTGAGAATTTCAAGTAAAGGTGATATAAAGATTTGCATTGTTCGCACATATCTAAAAGGATATGTTGACTATTCCTCTTCCACGAGCAAAACATGATTGGACACTTAAAGTCTACAAGTGTTGAATCGTAACCATATGTTAAGTAGAATTATTAACTCGAGTGCAATTGGGAGACTGAAGGGATTTGGTGTCGAAGAGCAAATAACAAAGGATTATTTATTATCATCAATCCATGTTCATGATAATTTTTATATACCGTGCTTATTGTATTATCGAGAAACATAATACATGTGTGGAATATGAACCCAATGTGTCCCTAATATGTCTCCATACTAGTTCGTGAAATAAGTGTTGGTTATTGGTTTCCATAGCCATGGACATAGTGTCACTTGTTAGCGAGGTCATATTATTAAGGAGAATAATATGATGGACTTGGCCTAGTTAAAGTGTAGCAATTGATCGCGTTACATAGTTCTAATTGTGAATCTTTTCCGTTGTCATCTATACTGTTTCTTTGACTATGAGATTATACAACTCCTGGGGTATTGGAAGAATGCATAGCTTGTTGCACACTTCGTTATTGAGTGATCATAGAGCTATCTCGCATGTATTCTATAAGATACTTGTTGGGTTGTATGTTATGAAGAGTGGGATTTGTCAATCCAAGTAACAGAAAGATATTCTCTGGGACCTCTCAGTGATACAAACTCAATCGCTTGAAAGTCCGTGACTAGGTCACATGAGGGTGCGCTATCACAACGAGAAAATAGTACTTACTGGTAACGAGATAAGAACAAGGTATGAAGATACCAACGATCAAATCTCGGGTAACTAAGATATCGCAGGACATGGAAATTATATATGAATGACATAAGTGGTCCACTTGATAAGATCATCGTTGAATATGTGGAGGTTAATATGGATCTCCAGATCCCTCTATTAACCATTGCTATGGACATAGTCATGTCCGCACAATCGCAAACCCGTAGGGTCACACACTTAAGGTTTGACGCCGCTAAGGATACAGAAATATCAAGTGCAGTGTTTTCAGTGTCCGGAATGAATTCGGGGATATCATGGATGGATTTGTAAGGGCGACAAACCTATAAGAATATATATGGGAAGTATCGGAATGGTTCTGGAAAGTTCCGGATTTTTCGGTTGTACGAAAAGTTCCGGAATGGGGGAACCCACCTAGCCTAGGGCCGGGTGGGCCCCATGGTACCTTCGATCCGGACTATGGATTCTAGTATGATAAGCTTTTTCCCTAGTAGACCTAGGTTTAATCGAACCTTGGAAAGCACTGCTAAAATGGTGTAAAGGAAACGTCTACAAGATTTGCTAGTTAATTTGATTTTATGTTTACCGGACCTACCTAGTTTACTTTTAAAGGGGTTGTTTTCAATGATGGAAATAGGCCAGGGATAAGGTTTCTCCTGCAGCTATGCATACATATATAATTGAAGCGTAAATATGTAACAAATAAAATAGAGATAAGAGATTTGTGAGCAGTGCATCTGTAATTACTCTTGCCCCTAAAGCTAGAGGTTACAAGAGTCTCTTGGTCAACCCACTATTTCCACAGCCGCGAGTAACAACAGTTATTAAGCATATGAATACAGACCAAAGCATTAAGCTAGATGATTGTGCTATGATCCCAAATGAATCACTAAACATGTATCTTTACTTCCCCTTTCTGTCACTGAGGTTTCGCGGTAGCACGCCGTTCTCCACTCATCCCACCTCTTCCCTTGATCGATCCGATTGACATGGATACCTGCTGTAACATCCCAAATTTCCAAACAAAGGGGAAATGAATTTCCTTTTTCCAAAAATGAGAACCAACAAAAACCTTTGTTACATAGAGTGCTATGCATAGTGCTCATACCTAATACTTGTGTTTTGCCATGATGAGTGTTCTTATGCTTATGTGATAAACCCTAAAACCCTAAAGTGATCAAGTGAAATCACAAACCAAATAAAATAAAAGAGAAAGAAATCAAATAAGAAAAACCCTAAACCCTAACCTTCTCAAAACCAAGTGGATCTATTTTGAGAAACCCAAAATAAAGTAAAGAGACATAGGTGGGCCTATAGCCTTAATATGTAATTTTTGAACCCTACCTTTCTTACTTTGCTAAATGGTGGTGAACCATTGCAAAACTTACTAAACCCTAAACCTCATCCCTCGTGTCACCATCCTTTGAAAAACCAAATAAAAAGAATTGATCTTAAATAAGAAAAAGGCATATGCAAGCCTATGGCTACTTTTTGCAAATGCTAAACTTTGCTTTGTCTACCTTGGTAGATGATTTGGAAATACCTCAACAAACCTAATTTAAGGCTTACCACTCAAATCTTGGTGAAACGAAAAAGAAAACAAAAATCAAATAAAGCATATGCATAGAGGCATATGTGGCACTTAGCCAAAATATCAAATCTTGACCTAGTCACTCATATTGCCCCAAAATGGTTTGAACCTTTTACCCAACTCAATCTAACACCAAATAAACCTCACTCTTGTCAAAGTGAAGCAAAGAAAAATAAAAGAATAAAAGTTAGAAAATCACGAAACCCTCACATATGGTTTATGCCATTTTTCCAAATCTTTGACCTAGACCAATTTGGCCTTCACCATTAGTTGTAATATGTTACTACACACTTATTACAACTTTTGGAATCAAAGAAACACAAACCAAATCAAATTCAAACTCAATTTTTGATCACATATGATAATGGTCAAATCTGCCATTTATATTCTGGTCACTACTTTGAGCCCCTCTATCTCAAGTTTTTCAAACTAAACTTTCCCAATTCTTTGCACCTCATCCAAGAGCACATGAAGTAGAACAACTTTGGTAAGGACCACCATGTCAAATTCATCTTGGATCAAATTCTATGCTCATGCAAAGTCGGAACTTTTTATCAAATGCAACAATCTCACACATTGCAATTTTGCAATTCTTTTATTGTTAAAATTCCACCACCACTTGTATTAGTCTCTGGTCATTTTCAACTTATCCAAATGCACCATTTTCAAATTTTGGAATCACTTTGCTTTGACCAAATTTGGCAAGAAATTGAAATAGCAAATTTGCCCAAATCTCAAACACTATTCTAATTAGTGTTTGGCCCCAACCCTCGCCACCACTTGAACCCTATCTTGCTCCCTGGTCCCCTCTCACTCAAACCACTGCATAGAAACCCTAGGAAACTAGGCAGCATGGCCATGCCATTGGCATGCCGGCCATGCATGCACACATCATGCCCTCTCTCACTCCCCTCCCCTCTAGCCCTGCAGACCTTGTCTCCCAGCACCCCCTTGCTCCCCTGAACTAGCCTAGCCTAGCCGTTGTCGAGGTGGAACCCTGCCCCGCCGGGAACGCGCCGTGCCCGACGCGCCCAGAACGTGCTTGGACGCGCGTGGACACGCCCTGGGCGTGATAGAGCGTCGACGCGCGCCGTCGACCCAGGCCCCATCTCACCCTATCCCTTCTTCCACGCGCTCCACTGGATGACAGCAAACCGCCAGACACGCTCTCGTGCACGCTCAAGCGCCGCAGTCGTCGACATCATCACCGCCATGCCGCCACGGCATCAACCTCGCCAGAGCTACCCCGACCACCCTCGCCCTCGCCATCACGCGCCCTAGCCTCACCTTGACGCCGCCTACCTAGCACTGCTCTCCCCTTGCCCTTTCGAGCACCAAAGCGACCGCGCCACGCTTGACCTCGCCGCACCCCCACGGATGCCCCTTGCACCTATAAAAGGGGAGCAACCCTGGACGATTTGAGGACGCCAATCCACTCCCCTCTCCTCTCTGAGCCTCCTCGCATCCTTTCCGCTCCACATTGGCCACCCCAGCCACCCAATCGCACGCCGGAGTCCCGCAGCACCGCCGCAGATCGAGACGGAGATTGGCGCCACCGCAGCTCCTCCCACGACCACCGCTCGACTCGCCGTCGTCGACAACCTCGAGCACCGTCGTCACCCTGCCTCGCCGACCGCCGGTGAGGTTGCCCGCATCAAACCCTCGCCGCCACTCTCGCCGGAGAAGACGATGCTGCTCGTTCGTCCGATCCCTTTCTGATCCAACGGCCAGCATTGAAACGTACCGATTCAGCTGTTAAGTGCCACTGACAGCTGGGTCCCACCCTGGCAGTTGGCCCGCGTGCACCGTGGGCATAGCTGGGCCAGCCCAGTCCCTTTTCCCTCTGTGCGGCCCGTTTAGTTTCCCGCGTGGCCACAAAATTCAAATTCCGAATTTCTGTTTTAAATCCAAAATGCTTGCAGATGCTTTTTCAAAATGAAATAGTTTCAAATCTACCCAACCAAATTTGATGAATTTTATATTATTGTAAAGCTTGTGAAATGCTTGATCCAACCACACTAGTCCCACTCTGAAATCTTGTGTAGAATTAATGTGACAAAAAGAACAAGTCAGGAACTTTTGTGACTTCAAACAATTCTTAAAAATCAACCAAAATTGATATTTAGTTAATTTCAACTCTCATAGCTCACATTTCACTTACACTAATTGTTTATGCAAAAATATGGTATGGTTACTTTGAGTGATCATGGCCCAAATTAAATAAAGGACTATATGGCTATTTTAATTAAGTGATATTGTCCAAAACTATTATGCAAATCATATGAAGTGTTTCACTTCATTTAAATCTTGTCCCAAATACTTTCATATGAAGTATTGACCCTGGTCTAAATACTCTCACATGAAATACTTGGTGATTTTAAATCACAATTAGAATTGTTAAATGGTATGAGGTATTCTACCTCATTTAAATTATTTTTCTAACACTAAGTAAGAAAACCCTAGAATAATTTTTGGTAGAAATGCTAAGTGAGGATGCTAGATCTTTTGGAGTGAGCCATTCTGGCTAATTAAGACTACTTAAGTATTGTTTGGTGATTGTATCCTCGTATTCGTGTATAGACGCTAGTACAGGAGAATACCAGGAAGAGGAAGGATTCTACCCAGAAGAAGAAGAGAACTTTGATCACCTCAACAACCAAGCCAAGCTAACACCTTTGCAAGCTCTATGGTTGCAAGCTAATACTCTTGGAAAGTGCAAAGCCCTTTGGGGCAAGGCACCATTAGTCTTACCTTTCTTACCACAAGCCTATCCCAAGTTTTTACCTTACAAATTTTTACTTGTTTATTTCAAGAGTTACTTTTATAGTTAACTTTGGTCTAAGTTAAAGAAGGTTTATAGAGTAGCAAAGTTAGTCTCAAGCTAGCCAAGCAAGATAGCACCCCTCATGATTAGTGCTAGTGCTAAATACTAAAACTTGACTACTCTAGATGGGAACATGTGACTTGAAATGAATTTGAAAACTTGGAATGATGAGTCATTCCATTGAATGAATTTTGAAGGTGAATATGACTTGGAGAAGATGGTGATTTTTGATAAAACTGATATTTGTTTGAATGCGATACCTTTCCAATTTTGATTACAACCACAATATCTGATTATGGGTAGGGCTTAACTGGAAATTTATGCATCTTAGTATGGGTTCCCTCTGAACACACATCATAGGGGTTATGCCGAGGCTGCCTCCGTTGTTGAGAAATGATGTGAATTGAGGTGAATTGTACGGCCAAGCCCTGTGCAGTTCCCAGGTTGACAGTTGGTCTTCACTGGGAGGCCAAGCTCATGGGCAGAGGTGCTCATAGTAGGGTTTGTAAGTGAAAGGTTATGGTTGATGATCCGCGTACTGTGTTACGATGATTCGGGGTAATCCCGACGGATGAAATCAAATGTTGTGGCACAAGTGTGCAACCTTTGTAGAGTGTAAACCTATTCGAATAGCCGTGTCCACGGTTATGGACGGTTGGAAAGGCCATACAGTTCCGATGTCAGATTCTTGAAAATGTTGGTGAAGTGAATGGTGAATTGGTGATTTGTTGTTGAATCACCACTTGAATTGTGGGAATGACACTAATGTTCCCACTTGAGTTAGTTAGCACTTGAATAAGTCTTTTCTCAAATACTTGTGAACTAAAATTGGCTTTATGCAAAGTAAACTAGAGCTTAGCACCCCTTACTAGAACTGTTAGTACTTACATTAGTATTAGTTTGCGAGTACTTTAAAGTACTCACGGCTGTGTCCCTGGCTATTCAAATGGCCAGACTATGAAGAGGAGCAGAACTATCAAGATGACGGCAACCAAGATGTCTACGACAACTAGGGAATCTTCTAATATCAGACGCTGGCCTGTGGACTAGAGAGTCCCTTCTATTTACGCTTCCGCTATGAACTTTGTGTCTGTTGATCAATAGATCAACTATTTGTGTAATATGGATCATGTGATCTCTATTTGTAAGACGACTATGGTATGTAATGAATGATGACTTATGATATTCAACTGTTATGTCTCGCAACAACAATATTCCTGGGATTGCGATGTATGGCATAACAGGCATTTGGACTTAAAAATCCGGGTGTTGACACCTGCAGATCATCAAATCGAGGACAAAAGACAAGGATACAACATTGCAAAACTCATATTCAATCCTTACACATTTTATAAGATTAGATGCAAATAACGCTGCGAGGATTCCACTGATGGCTCCCAAGTGCAGAAGATCAATTGTAGTACTTTTGAATAAACAAAGGTTATCGAACCCACGAGGAGCTAAAGGTATTGGTTAGCAAAAATAAAAATAAAGCGGTAATAATAAAGTAACGGTTTGTGTGTTTTGGGTCTATAGTTTGCAATAAAAATGAAGTGCGAAAAGGAAATAACAAATAAGTAAATGCCCTCGATGAGAGAAAATCCCAATCCTCTATGCAGCAAGAGGACGAGCTCAAGTGTGTGTGCTTATATGAGACAAAAGTTCCCGAGAGCGGCTTGGATTAACTAGCATCTGAGTTCTAAACAACATGGTAAATTTTTGTCAAACTTTATTCAATTAGGGGTGGAGCCTTAATTAGGTGCAGCCATAAGCATGTGCAAATACACCCCTTATGATGGGTCCTAGAGCCATTTTCATGTGCAAGTATAGGAATCATTAAGACATAAATGTCTCATCATAGCCATAAGATTTAGGGTCCCCGACATAAACCCTTCTAATGAAACTCATAGTGTTGGAAGACGGTTTCTGTCATTCCGACCCCTCCTACACTAATGCATTACATCAAAATGCAGCCTATGAGCCCATATAGGTGAAGTACTATGCAGTCGACTGATACGCGTGAAGCACACGTCCGTTGGGAACCCCAAGAGGAAGGTGTGATGCGTACAGCAGCAAGTTTTCCCTCAGTAAGAAACCAAAGTTATCGAACCAGTAGGAGTCAAGAAGCACGTGAAGGTTGATGGTGGCGGAGTGTAGTGCGGCGCAACACCAGGGACTCCGGCGCCAACGTGGAACCTGCACAACACAACCAAAGTACTTTGCCCCAACGTAACTGTGAGGTTGTCAATCTCACCGGCTTGCTGTAAACAAAGGATTAAATGTATAGTGTGGAAGATGATGTTTGTTTGCGAAGAACAGTAAGAACAAGTATTGCAGTAGATTGTATTCAGATGTAAAGAATGGACCGGGGTCTGATACGTCTCAAACGTATCTATAATTTCGTATGTTCCATGCTACTTTTATGATGATACTCACATGTTTTATACACACTTTATGTCATATTTATGCATTTTCTGGCACTAACCTATTGACAAGATGCCGAAGAGCCAGTCGATGTTTTTAGCTGTTTTTGGTTTCAGAAATCCTACAAAAGGAAATATTCTCGGAATTGGATGAAATCAACGCCCAGGGTCTTATTTTTCCACGAAGCTTCCAGAAGACCGAAAGGATTACGAAGTGGGGCGACGAGGCGCCGCCACGCCAGGGCCACGCGGCCAAGGGTGGGGCCGCGTCACCCTATTGTGTGGGACCCTCGTGTCGCCCCTAAACCTACCCTTCCGCCTACTTAAAGCCTTCGTCGAGAAAACCCCAGTACCGAGAGCCACGATACGGAAAACCTTCCAGAGACGCCGCTGCCGCCAATCCCATCTCGGGGGATTCAGGAGATCGCCTCCGGCACCCTGCCGGAGAGGGGAATCATCTCCCGGAGGACTCTTCATCGCCATGATCGCCTCCGGAGTGATGTGTGAGTAGTTCACCCCTGGACTATGGGTCCATAGCAGTAGCTAGATGGTTGTCTTTTCCTCATTGTGCTATCATGTTAGATCTTGTGAGCTGCCTATCATGATCAAGATCATCTATTTGTAATGCTACATGTTGCGTTTGTTGGGATCCGATGAATATGGAATACTATGTTATGTTGATTATCAATCTATCATATATGTGTTGTTTATGATCTTGCATGCTCTCCGTTGCTAGTGGAGGCTCTGGCCAAGTTGATACTTGTAACTCCAAGAGGGAGTATTTATGCTCGATAGTGGGTTCATGCCTCCATTTAATCTGGGACAGTGACAGAAAGTTCTAAGGTTGTGGATGTGCTGTTGCCACTAGGGATAAAACATCAATGCTTTGTCTAAGGATATTTGTGTTGATTACATTACGCACCATACTTAATGCAATTGTCTGTTGTTTGCAACTTAATACCGGAAGGGGTGCGGATGCTAACCCGAAGGTGGACTTTTTAGGCATAGATGCATGCTGGATAGCGGTCTATGTACTTTGTCGTAATGCCCAATTGAATTTCACACTACTCATCATGAAATGTATGTGCATTGTTATGCCCTCTTTATTTGTCAATTGCCCAACTGTAATTTGTTCACCCAACATGCTATTTCTTATTGGAGAGACACCACTAGTGAACTGTGGACCCCGGTCCATTCTTTACATCGAATACAATCTACTGCAAACATTGTTCTTACTGTTCTTCGCAAACATCATCTTCCACACTATACATCTAATCCTTTGTTACAGCAAGCCGGTGAGATTGACAACCTCACTGTTACGTTGGGGCAAAATATTTCGATTGTGTTGTGCAGGTTCCACGTTGGCGCCGGAATCCCTGGTGTTGCGCCGCACTACACTCCGCCACCATCAACCTTCATGTGCTTCTTGGCTCCTACTGGTTCGATAACCTTGGTTTCTTACTGAGGGGAACTTGCTGCTGTACGCATCACACCTTCCTCTTGGGGTTCCCAACGGACGTGTACTTCACGCGTATCAAGCACATTTTTCTGGCGCCGTTGCCGGGGAGATCAAGACACGCTGCAAGGGGAGTCTCCACTTGCAATCTCTTTACTTTGTTTTTGTCTTGCTTTACTTTATTTTATTTACAGCTTTTTTTCTCATTATATCAAAAATACAAAAAAAATAGTTACTTGTATTACTTCATTTACTATCTTGTTTGCGTTCTCAATATTAAAAACACAAAAAAAGTTACTTGCATTTACTTTATCTAGTTTGCTTTATTTACTACTGCTAAAATAGGTACTCCTGAAAATACTAAGTTGTGTGACATCACAAGCACAAATAATAATGATTTCTTATGCGCACCTATTGCTCCACCTGCTACTACAGCAGAATTTTTTGAAATTAAACCTGCTTTACTAAATCTTGTTATGAGAGAGCAATTTTCTGGTGTTAGTTCTGATGATGCTGCTGCCCATCTTAATAATTTTGTTGAACTTTGTGAAATGCAAAAGTATAAGGATGTAGATGGTGACATTATAAAATTAAAATTGTTTCCTTTCTCATTAAGAGGAAGAGCTAAAGATTGGTTGCTATCTTTGCCTAAGAATAGTATTGATTCATGGACTAAATGTAAGGATGCTTTCATTGGTAGATATTATCCTCCTGCTAAAATTATATCTTTGAGAAGTAGCATAATGAATTTTAAGCAATTGGATAATGAGCATGTTGCCCAAGCATGGGAAAGAATGAAATCTTTGGTTTAAATTTCCCTACCCATGGACTGACTACTTGGATGATCATCCAAACCTTTTATACAGGATTGAATTTTTCTTCATGGAACCTATTGGATTTAGCTGCTGGAGGTACTTTTATGTCCATCACTCTAGGCGCCGCAACAAAGCTTCTTGATGATATGATGATTAATTACTCTGAATGGCACACGGAAAGGGCTCCACAAGGTAAGAAGGTAAATTATGTTGAAGAAACCTCCTCGTTGAGTGATAAGATTGATGCTATTATGTCTATGCTTTTGAATGGTAGATCTAATTTTGATCCTAATAATGTTCCTTTAGCTTCATTGGTTGCTCAAGAAGAGCATGTTGATGTGAACTTCATTAAAAATAATAATTTCAACAACAATGCTTATCGGAATAATTCTAGTAACAACTATAGGCCATATCCTTCTAATAATGGTAACGGTTATGGTAATTCTTATGGTAATTCTTACAACAATAATAGGAATGCACCCCCTGGTCTTGAAGCCATGCTTAAAGAATTTATTAGTACACAAACTGCTTTTAACAAATCTGTTGAAGAAAAGCTTGGTAAAATTTATATTCTTGCTTCTAAAGTTGATAGTCTTGCTGCTGATGTTGATCTTTTAAAATTGAAAGTTATGCCTAATGAAAATAAAGATATTAAGTTATTTGCTACAGCAAATGCTATCCAAGTTAGAATTAATGAGAATATTAGATTGATGGCTGAATTGCGTGCTAGGTGGAAAAAGAAGAAAATGCTAAAGAGAATAATGTAGCTAAAGTTTGGACTATTACCACCACTAGTAATGATAATACTTCACATGTTGCTACACCTCCTGCTATTAATGGTAAAATAATTGGTGTTGGCAATGTTTCTACTCCTAATGCAAAGTGTGCAAAACTGCCTGAAACTGCTTGTGATAAAACTGCTGAAATTTTTAAAAAATATTGGGGACAATGATCCCATTGCTGTAGATCATAATGGTTTAGATTTTGATGATTGTCACATCTCTGAAGTTATAAAGTTCTTACAAAAACTTGCTAAAAGTCTCAATGCTAGTGCTATAAATTTGGCCTTTACAAAACATATTACCAATGCTCTCATAAAAGCTAGAGAAGAGAAACTAAAACTTGAAACTTCTATTCCTAGGAAGTTAGAAGATGGTTGGGAGCCCATCATTAAGATGAAGGTCAATAATTTTGATTGTAATGCTTTATGTGATCTTGGTGCAAGTATTTCCGTTATGCCTAACAAAATCTATAATATGCTTGACTTGCCACCATTGAAAAATTGTTATTTGGATGTTAATCTTGCTGATAATTCTACAAAGAAACCTTTGGGGAGGATTGATAATGTTCGCATTACGGTTAAAAATAACCTTGTCCCCATTGATTACGGATATTGAATGCAATGCATCTTGTCCCATTATTTTGGGAAGACCTTTTCTTCGAACTGTTGCTGCTATTATTGATATGAAGGAAGGCAATATTAAATATCAATTTCCTCTCAAGAAAGGTATGGAACACTTCCCTAGAAAGAGAATGAAGTTACCTTATGATTCTATTATTAGAACAAATTATGATGTTGATGCTTCATCTCTTGATAACGCTTGATACACACTTTCTGCGCCTAGCTGAAAGGCGTTAAAGTAAAGCGCTTATGGGAGACAACCCATTATTTTACTTCTGCACTTTTGTTTTATATTTGAGTCTTGGAAGTTGTTACTGCTGTAGCAACCTCTCCTTATCTTTATTTTTATTGCATTGTTGTGCCAAGTAAAGTCTTTGATAGTAAGGTTCATACCAGATTTGGATTACTGCGCAGAAACAGATTTCTTGCTGTCACGAATTTGAGTAGTATTCTCTGTAGGTAACTCAGAAAAATCTGCCAATTTACGTGAGTGATCCCCAGATATGTACGCAACTTTCATTCAATTTGAGCATTTTCATCTGAGCAAGTTTAGTGCCCCAGAAAAATTCGTCTTTACAGACTGTTCTGTTTTGATAGATTCTTCCTTTTATTTCGCATTGCCTGTTTTGCTATGTTTGATGGATTTCTTCGTTCCATTAACTTTCAGTAACTTTGTGCAATGTCCAGAAGTGTTAAGAATGATTATGTCACCTCTGAATATGTGAATTTTTGATTATGCACTAACCCTCTAATGAGTTTTTTTTGAGTTTGGTGTGGAGGAAGTTTTCAAGGATCAAGAGAGGAGGATGATACAATATGATCAAGGAGAGTGAAAGCTCTAAGCTTGGGGATGCCCCGTGGTTCATCCCTGCATATTTCAAGAAGACTCAAGCATCTAAGCTTGGGGATGCCCAAGGCATCCCCTTCTTCATCGACAAATTTGTAGGATAACGTTGCATAGAAAACAAAAAATTTCCTACCGCGAACACGCAATCCAAGCCAAGATGCAATCTAGAAGACGGTAGCAACGAGGGGGTATCGAGTCTCACCCTTGAAGAGATTCCAAAGCCTACAAGAGGAGGCTCTTGTTGCTGCGGTAGACGTTCACTTGCCGCTTGCAAAAGCGCGTAGAAGATCTTGATCACGATCGGTTCCGGTGCCACGAACGGGCAGCACCTCCGTACTCGGTCACACGTTCGATTGTTGATGAAGATGACGTCCACCTCCCGTTCCAGCGGGCAGCGGAAGTAGTAGCTCCTCTTGAATCCGACAGCACGACGGCGTGGTGTCGGTGGCGGTGGAGAACTCCGGCGGAGCTTCGCTAAAGCTACGCGGAAGATATGGAGGAGAAGGGGGCGGCTAGGGTTTGGGAGGGGGTGGCCGGCCTCAAGGGGGTGCGGCCAACTTGTGGCTTTGGTGTGGCCGGCCCCCTCCCCTATGCCCCTCATTATATAGGTGGAACCCCAAGTGTTGGTATCCAAGTCTTCGAATAAGACCCAAACCAAAAACCTTCCATATGGAGGGGAAACCTAGCCAAGCTAGGACTCCCACTTGAGGTGGGAGTTCCACCTCCCATATGGGGGGGTGGCCGGCCCCCTAAGGGGGAGTCCACTTGGGACTCCTCCCCCACTAGGGTTGGCCGGCCATGGAGGTGGAGTCCCATGTGGACTCCACCTTCCTTGGTAGTTTCTTTCGGACTTTTCTAGAACCTTCTAGAACCTTCCATAGAACCTTTCGTGACATTTTAATTCACATAAAATGACATCCTAAATATGAATCTTATTCTCCGGACCATTCCGGAACTCCTCGTGATGTCCGGGATCTCATCTGGGACTCCGAACAAATATTCGAACTCCATTCCATATTCAAGTTCTACCATTTCAACATCCAACTTTAAGTGTGTCACCCTACGGTTCGTGAACTATGCGGACATGGTTGCGTACTCACTCCGACCAATAACCAATAGCGGGATCTGGAGATCCATAATGGCTCCCACATATTCAATGATGACTTTTAGTGATCGAATGAACCATTCACATACAATACCAATTCCCTTTGTCACGCGATATTTTACTTGTCCGAGGTTTGATCTTTGGTATCACTCTATACCTTGTTCAACCTCGTCTCCTGACAAGTACTCTTTACTCGTACCGTGGTATGTGGTCTCTTATGAACTCATTCATATGCTTGCAAGACATTAGACGACATTCCACCGAGAGGGCCCAGAGTATATCTATCCGTCATCGGGATGGACAAATCCCACTGTTGATCCATATGCCTCAACTCATACTTTCCGGATACTTAATCCCACCTTTATAGCCACCCATTTACGCAGTGGTGTTTGGTGTAATCAAAGTACCTTTCCGGTATAAGTGATTTACATGATCTCATGGTCATAAGGACTAGGTAACTATGTATCGAAAGCTTATAGAAAATAACTTAATGACGAGATCTTATGCTACGCTTAATTGGGTGTGTCCATTACATCATTCATATAATGATATAACCTTGTTATTAATAACATCCAATGTTCATGATTATGAAACTAATCATCCATTAATCAACAAGCTAGTTTAAGAGGCATACTAGGGACTTCTTGTTGTCTACATATCACACATGTACTAATGTTTTGGTTAATACAATTATAGCATGATATATAAACATTTATCATAAACATAAAGATATAAATAATAACCACTTTATTATTGCCTCTAGGGCATATCTCCTTCAGTCTCCCACTTGCACTAGAGTCAATAATCTAGATTACATTGTAATATACCTAACACCCATGGCATTCTGGTGTTGGTCATGCTTTGACCTAGGGAGAGCTTTAGTCAACGGATCTGCTACATTCAGATCAGTGTGTACTTTGCAAATCTTTACTTCTCCATCTTCGATGTATTCGCGAATCGAGTGGTAACGCAGCTTGATATGCTTCAGCCTCTTGTGTGACCTTGGCTCTTGTGCATTGGCGATGGCACCCATGTTATCACAGTAAATGATTAATGGGTCCAATGCACTATGAACCACACCGAGCTCTACAATGAACCTCTTCATCCATACCGCTTCTGATGAAGCCTCTGAAGCCGCTATGTACTCTGATTCTGTTGAAGACTTCGCCACCGTGCACTGCTTCGAGCTTGCCCAGCTTACTGCAGCACCATTCAATATAAACACGTACCCAGATTGTGACTTAGAGTCATCAGGATCAGTGTTCCAACTTGCATCGGTGTAACCACTTACAACGAGCTCTTGGTCACCTCCATAACAAAGAAACATATCCTTACTTCTTTTCAAGTACTTCAGGATATTCTTGACCGCTGTCCAGTGTTCCATTCCTGGATCACTTTGATATCTGCTAGTCAAACTAACAGCATGTGCTATATCCGGTCTAGTACATAGCATGGCATACATGATAGATCCTACTGCCGAGGCATAGGGGATTTTACTCATCCTTTCTCTTTCTTCTGCCGTAGCCGGCCCTTGAGTCTTACTCAAGACTTTGCCTGGTAACATAGGTAAGAACCCTTTCTTACTTTCGTCCATTCTAAACTTCTTTAGAATCTTGTCCAGATATGTACTCTGTGATAGCCCTATTAGGCGTCTTGATCTATCTCTAAAAATCTTGATGCCTAATATATACGATGCTTCACCAAGGTCTTTCGTTGAAAAACTATTATTCAAATAACCTTTAACACTGCTTAATAGTTCTATATCATTCCCGATCAACAACATGTCATCTACATATAATATCAGGAATGCTACAGAGCTCCCACTCACTTTCTTGTAAATACAGGCCTCTCCATGACACTGTATAAATCCGAAGTCTTTGATCACCTTATCAAAGCGTCGGTTCCAACTTCTTGATGCTTGCTTCAGTCCATAGATTGAACGCTGAAGTTTGCATACTTTGTCAGCATTTTTAGGATCGACAAAACCTTTGGGTTGTACCATATACAACTCTTCCTCAATGTCTCCATTAAGGAACGCCGTTTTGACATCCATCTGCCAAATCTCATAATCAAAAAATGCAGCTATTGCTAACAAAATCCTTACAGATTTTAGCTTCGCTACAGGTGAGAAAGTCTCATCGTAGTCAACTCCTTGAATTTGTCGGAAACCCTTTGCGACAAGTCCAGCTTTATAGACAGTAATATTACCATCAGCATCTGTTTTTCTCTTGAAGATCCATTTATTCTCGACAGCCTTTCGGCTATCAGGTAAGTCTACCAAAGTCCATACTTTGTTATCATACATGGATCCCATTTCGGATTTCATGGCTTCTTGCCATTTGTTGGAATCTGGGCTCATCATCGCTTCTTCATACGTCGCAGGGTCCTCATCATTGTTATCCACAATCATGACATTTAGACAAGGATCATACCAATCAGGAGTTGTACGTTCCCTTGTCGATCTGCGAGGTTCAGTAGTTTCCTCGTTCGAAGTTTCATGATCATTATCATTAGCTTCCTCTGTTGCCGGTGTAGGCGGTACTGGTACAACTTCCGGTATCGCGCTACTCGATCAACGAGTATAGATTCATCAATCTCATCGAAGTTCTACTTTTCTTCCAGTCACTTCTTTAGTGAGAAATTCTTTCTCAAGAAAGGTTCCGTTCTTAGCAACAAAGATTTTGCCTTCGGATTTGTGATAGAAAGTATACCCTATAGTTTCCTTAGGGTATCCTATGAAGACGCATTTCTCCGCTTTGGGTTCTAGCTTGTCCGGTTGTAACTTCTTTACATAGGCTTCGCAACCCCAAACTTTCAGGAACGATAGCTTAGGTTTCTTATTAAACCATAATTCATACGGTGTCGTTTCTACGGATTTTGATGGTGCTCTATTTAAAGTGAGTGCGGCTGTCTCTAATAACTCCAAAATGATAACGGCAAATCAGTAAGAGACATCATAGAATGAACCATATCTAAGAGAGTTCGATTACGACGTTCGGACACACCGTTTCGTTGAGGTGTTCCCGGCGGTGTCAATTGTGAAAGTATTCCGCATTTCTTTAAATGCATGCCAAACTCATAACTCAGATATTCACCTCCACGATCAGATCATAGAAATTTGATCTTCTTGTTACGTTGATTTTCTACTTCACTTTGGAATTCTTTAAACTTCTCGAAAGTTTCGGATTTATGTTTCATGAAATAGATATACCCATATCTACTCAGATCATCTGTGAAGGTTAGAACATAATGATAACCACCGCGCGATGCTACGCTCATTGGTCCACATACATCGGTATGTATGATTTCCAATAAGTCAGTAGCTCGCTCCATCATACCAGAAAATGGAGTCTTTGTCATTTTTCCCATTAGACATGCTTCGCATCTATCAAGTGACTCAAAGTCAAGTGATTCAAGTAATCCATCAGTATGGAGTTTCTTCATGCGTTTCACTCCAATATGACCAAGACGACAGTGCCACATATAAGTAGAATTATCATTCAATTTAATTCGCTTAGCATCAATGTTATGTATATGCGTGTCACTACTATCGAGATCTAACAGAAATAAGCCATTCTTTTGTGGTGCTCGACCATAAAAGATATTATTCATAAAAATAGAACAACCATTATTCTCAGACTTGAATGAATAACCGTCTTGCATTAAACAAGATCCAGATATAATGTTCATGCTCAACGCGGGTACAAAATAACAATTATTTAGGCTTAAAACTAATCCCGAAGGTAGATGTAGAGGAAGTGTGCCGACAGCGATCACATCGACTTTGGATCCATTTCCAACGCCAAGATCGTCACTTCATCTTTCAGTAGTCTTCGTTTATTCTTTAGTTCCTGTTTCGAGTTACGTATATGAGCAACCGAACCGAGATCAAATACCCAGGTACTAGAACGAGAACCAGTGAGATAAACATCTATAACATGTATATCGATATACCTTCTTTCTTCTTCTTGACAAGGCCGCTTCTTCAGATCAGCCGATACTTGGAGCAATTACGCCCAAAGTGTCCCTTCTCCTTGCGTAATAGCACTCAAGATCGGGCTTAGGGCCGTTCTTAGGTTTCATAGGAGGCGTGGCAGCTTTCTTGCCACCCTTCTTGAATTTTCCCTTAGACTTGCCCTGTTTCTTGAAACTGGTGGTCTTGTTGACCATCAACACTTGGTTCTCTTTCTTGATCTCAATCTCAGCAGCTTTTAGCATGCCAAAGAGTTCAGGTAACTCCTTGTTCATGTTCTGCATATTGTAGTTCATCACAAAGTTCTTGTAACTTGGTGGCAGTGATTGAAGGACACGATTAATCCCCAGTCTGTTAGGAATCACTATTCCCAAGTCACTGAGTTTCTTCGCATGCCCGGTCATGGCGAGCATGTGCTCACTAACGGAGCTGCCTTCTTCCATCATGCAGCTGAAGAATTGTTTCGATGCTTCATAGCATTCCACGGCCGCATGAGTCTCAAAAATAGCTTTCAGCTCTTTCATCAACTCATGAGGATTGTGGTGCTCAAAACGTTTTTGAAGATCGGATTCCAGACTGCACAGGATGGCACACTGAACTTGAGAGTACCGAATTTTCCGAGTCTCGTAAACAGCTTTTACTTCATCGGTTTCAGTTTCTGTAGGAGGGTCACCTAGCGGTGCATCAAGCACATATTGCAGATTTCCGCCAGAGAGGAAGATCCTCACATGACGGAACCAGTCGGTGAAGTTGCTACCGTTGCTCTTAAGTTTCTCTTTCTCTAGGAACTGATTAAAATTGATTGGGGACGCCATCTCTACAACATATATTTGCAAAAGTTTAGACTAAGTTTATGACAAATTGAGTTCAAATTTTAATTCAACATAATTAAAAATCTAGGTGAACTCCCACTCAAAACAATATCCCTCGCATTGTCTTAGTGATCACACGAACCAAATCCACCGCACCTATGTCCGATCATCACAAGACAAGGTGTGATTTCAATGGCGAACACTCAAAGTGTTCATCATATCAACCATATGATTCATGCTCTACCTTTCGGTATCACGTGTTCCGAGACCATGTCTGTACATGCTAGGCTCGTCAAGGCCACCTTAGTATCCGCATGTGCAAAACTGTCTTGCACCCGTTGTATGCACTTGTTGATTCTATCACACCCGATCATCACGAGATGCTTCGAAACGACAAGTCTTGGCAACGGTGCTACTAAGGATGAACACTTTATTATCTTGAGATTTTAGTGAGGGATCATCTTATAATGCTACCGTCGCGATCTAAGCAAAATAAGATGCATAAAAGGATTAACATCGCATGCAGTTCATATGTGATATGATATGGCCCTTTCGTCTTTGCGCCTTTGATCTTCATCTCCAAAGCACGGACATGATCTCCATCATCTTCGGGCATGATCTCCATCATCGTCGGCGTAGCGTCAAGGTCAATGGCGCCGTCTTCATGATTGTCCTCCATGTAGCAACTATTACAACTACTTTGAAATACTACTCAACATGAAATTTAAAGACAACCATAAGGCTCCTGCCGGTTGCCACAATACAATAATGATCATCTCATACATATTCATCATCACATTATGGCCATATCACATCACCAAACCCTGCAAAAACAAGTTAGACGTCTCTAATTTGGTTTGCATATTTTACGTGGTTTAGGGTTTTCGAGAGAGATCTAATCTACCTACGAACATGAACCACAACGTTGATACTAATGTTTTCAATAGAAGAGTAAATTGAATCTTCACTATAGTAGGAGAGACAGACACCCGCAAAGCCTCTTATGCAATACAAGTTGCATGTCGAACGAGGAACAAGTCTCATGAACGCGGTCATGTAAAGTTAGTCCGAGCCGCTTCATCCCACTATGCCACAAAGATGCAAAGTACTCAAACTAAAGATAACAAGAGCATCAACGCCCACAAAACCATTGTGTTCTACTCGTGCAACCATCTATGCATAGACACGGCTCTGATACCACTGTAGGATAACGTTGCATAGAAAACAAAAAATTTCCTACCGCGAACACGCAATCCAAGCCAAGATGCAATCTAGAAGACAGTAGCAACGAGGGGGTATCGAATCTCACCCTTGAAGAGATTCCAAAGCCTACAAGAGGAGGCTCTTGTTGCTGCGGTAGACGTTCACTTGCCGCTTGCAAAAGCGCGTAGAAGATCCTGATCACGATCGGTTCCGGCGCCACGAACGGGCAGCACCTCCGTACTCGGTCACACGTTCGGTTGTTGATGAAGACGACGTCCACCTCCCGTTCCAGCGGGCAGCGGAAGTAGTAGCTCCTCTTGAATCCGACAGCATGACGGCGTGGTGTCAGTGGTGGTGGAGAACTCCGGCGGAGCTTCGCTAAAGCTACGCGGAAGATATGGAGGAGAAGGGGGCGGCTAGGGTTTGGGAGGGGGTGGCCGGCCTCAAGGGGGTGCGGCCAACTTGTGGCTTTGGTGTGGCCGGCCCCCTCCCCTATGCCCCTCATTATATAGGTGGAACCCCAAGTGTTGGTATCCAAGTCTTCGAATAAGACCCGAACCAAAAACCTTCCATATGGAGGGGAAACCTAGCCAAGCTAGGACTCCCACTTGAGGTGGGAGTTCCACCTCCCATATGGGGGGGTGGCCGGCCCCCTAAGGGGGAGTCCACTTGGGACTCCTCCCCCACTAGGGTTGGCCGGCCATGGAGGTGGAGTCCCATGTGGACTCCACCTTCCTTGTGGTTTCTTCCGGACTTTTCTAGAACCTTCTAGAACCTTCCATAGAACCTTCCGCGACATTTTAATTCACATAAAATGACATCCTATATATGAATCTTATTCTCCGGACCATTCCGGAACTCCTTGTGATGTCCGGGATCTCATCCGGGACTCCGAACAAATATTCGAACTCCATTTCATATTCAAGTTCTACCATTTCAACATCCAACTTTAAGTGTGTCACCCTACGGTTCGTGAACTATGCGGACATGGTTGAGTACTCACTCCGACCAATAACCAATAGCGGGATCTGGAGATCCATAATGGCTCCCACAAATTCAATGATGACTTTTAGTGATCGAATGAACCATTCACATACAATACCAATTCCCTTTGTCACGCGATATTTTACTTGTCCGACGTTTGATCTTCGGTATCACTCTATACCTTGTTCAACCTCGTCTCCTGACAAGTACTCTTTACTTGTACCGTGGTATGTGGTCTCTTATGAACTCATTCATATGCTTGCAAGACATTAGACGACATTCCACCGAGAGGGCCCAGAGTATATCTATCCGTCATCAGGATGGACAAATCCCACTGTTGATCCATATGCCTCAACTCATACTTTCCGGATACTTAATCCCACCTTTATAGCCACCCATTTACGCAGTGGTGTTTGGTGTAATCAAAGTACCTTTCCGATATAAGTGATTTACATGATCGCATGGTCATAAGGACTAGGTAACTATGTATCGAAAGCTTATAGCAAATAACTTAATGACGAGATCTTATGCTACGCTTAATTGGGTGTGTCCATTACATCATTCATATAATGATATAACCTTGTTATTAATAACATCCAATGTTCATGATTATGAAACTAATCATCCATTAATCAACAAGCTAGTTTAAGAGGTATACTAGGGACTTCTTGTTGTCTACATATCACACATGTACTAATGTTTCGGTTAATACAATTATAGCATGATATATAAACATTTATCATAAACATAAAGATATAAATAATAACCACTTTATTATTGCCTCTAGGGTATATCTCCTTCAAAATTATCATGTCACCTCTAGTGAAACTATATTTTTATTCCGTCACATCTTATGTGCTTTACTTGGAGCGTCTTTATGTTCTTGTTTTTGTTTTTTTGAATAAAATTTGATCCTAGCATTCATTGTGTGGGAGAGAGACATGCTCCGCTGTTGCATATGAACACATATGTTCTTAGCTTTATTCTTAATGTTCATGGCAAAGGTTGAAACTGCTTCGTTAACTGTTATATGGTTGGAAACAGAAAATGCTACATGTGGTAATTGGTATAATGTCTTGAATAATTTGATACTTGGCAATTGTTGTGCTCATATACATCATGTTTAAGCTCTTGCATCATGTACTTTGCACCTATTAGTGAAGAAATACCGTAGATCTTGTTGACATTTGGTTTGCATGATTGGTCTCTCTAAAGCTAGTCTAGATATTTTCTGGTGAGGGTTTGAACAACAAGGAAGACAGTGTAGAGTCTTATAATGCTTGTAATATGTTCTTATGTAAGTTTTGCTGTACCGGTTCATACTTGTGTTTGCTTCAAACAACCTTGCTAGCCTAAGCCTTGTATTGAGAGGGAATACTTCTCGTGCATCCAAAATCCTTAAGCCAAAAACTATGCCATTTGTGTCCACCATACCTACCTACTACATGGTATTTCTTCGCCATTCCAAAGTAAATTACTTGAGTGCTACCTTTAAAATTCTATTCTTTGTCTTTACAATATATAGCTCATGGGAAAATAGCTTAAAAACTATTGTGGTATTGAATATGTACTTATGTATCTTATTTCTTAATAAGTTGCTTGTTGAGCGGTAACCATGTTTCTGGGGACGCCATCAACTATTACCTTTGTTGAATATCATGTGAGTTGCTATGCATGTTCGTCTTGTCTGAAGTAAGGGTGATTTATCATGATCAATGGTTTGAGTATGCATATTGTTAGAGAAGAACATTGGGCCGCTAACTAAAGCCATCATCCATGGTGGAAGTTTCAGTTTGGACAACAATCCTCAATCTCTTATGAGATATTATTTGTTGTTGAATGCTTATGCATTAAAGAGGTGTCCATTATCTGTTGTCTATGTTGTCCCAGTATGGATGTCTAAGTTGAGAATAATCAAAAGCGAGAAATCCAATGCGAACTTTCTCCTTAGACCTTTATACAGGCGGCATAGAGGTACCCCTTTGTGACACTTGGTTGAAACATATGTTATGCAATGATAATCCATGTAAATCCAAGCTAATTAGGACAAGGTGCGGGCACTATTGGTAATCTATGCATGAGGCTTGCAACTTATAGGATATCTTATATATAACACATATGCTTTATTACTACCGTTGACAAAATTGTTTCTATGTTTTCAAAATAAAAGCTCTAGCACAAATATAGTAATCCATGCTTCTCTCTGCGAAGGGCTATTCTTTTACTTTATGTTGACTCAGTTCACCTACTTCTTCCATCTTAGAAGCAAACACTTGTGTCAACTGTGTGCATTGATTCCTACATACTTGCTTATTTGCATTCATCATATTACTTTGTGTTGACAATTATCCATGAGATAAACATGTTGAAGTTGAAAGCAACCGCTGAAACTTATATCTTCCTTTGTGTTTCTTAAAAGCTTTCTACTATGAATTTATTGCTTTATGAGTTAACTCCTATGCAAGTCTTATTGATGCTTGTCTTGAAAGTACTATTCAGTTGTTTAACCATTATCTTTACCATTGCTTCGAATCACTTCATTCATTACATATACTTTACAATAGTATTGATCAAGATTATGATAGCATGTCACTTCAGAAATTATCTTTGTTATCGTTTACCTACTCGAGGATGAGTAGGAACTAAGCTTGGGATGTTTGATACGTCTCAAACGTATCTATAATTTCTTATGTTCCATGCTACTTTTATGATGATACTCTGTAATGTCCCAGGTTTAGAGACGATCGAGGGGTAGATTTTAGAAAGGGATGTGCATTGCATAGTAAATTCTGGGGAAATTTCGCACTTTTAAAAAAAAACAGCATCGAAGGGGGACAAGTTTCTCTCTCGACACCTTACAGGGTTAGGGTTTCGAGAGTGCGACAAACTTGCATCTCACTTCACTAGTTTAGGGTTTTGAGAAGAGAGGGGAGAGTTTGCATGATTGAATTCTAACTAAAGTGACATGGTTGAATTCAAACCAATGATGAATTTGAATTTCAAATTCAAACATTAAATAATTACCCTAAATAATTCAATTGTGAGGAAATTCATTAAGTAAATTATAAATAATAAACAATATGAGCAATTAAAGTAAAGTAAAGCTCATTAGAGAAAAACCTTGAGCTTTATTGATCATCACACAATTTACATTGTCATTACATTATTCGTAAGAGAAAAGAAATGAATAATACAACAAATTACAAGAATTGCTCAAATAAGAAAAAGAAGATTACAAATAATGACCTATCCTAAATTACAAGTCTAGTTTCATAAGATGATTGAATCTGATGATCTTCATCTTCACTTGATTACATCCTTGATTCCCTGCACAAAATCACAACAAAAAGAAGTTATGCCAAGTGGCATAGCCACTTGGCAGGTTAGAAATCAAATGATAATAGGGAATGATCAGATAGGACCAAAGTGGCCGAGCTGATCCATGCCACAGCCAAGTTCCAGGTCCAGGTACACAGCACATGCCTACACACACACACAGCCTGCTCACAGGGCTGTGTGCATGCAGCACACACACACAGTGAGTCACCAAAGTGACAAGCAAGAGCTGTCGACCAGGGAGAGCAAGGGAGCATCACATATAAGCTTTTCAGAAGCAAACCCTAAGCCATAACCATCGACAGGCTTCACTGGTAAGAACACAAAAACTCAAGAACACATGAACAGCCACTGCTATTCAATCTGCTAACTCACCACAGCACTGAATCAAGCCACACAAGATCACCAGGAGGAGCAGGGCAAGTAAATCCACCACAAGAACAACACAGAAGCAATCCTCTACACCAACACTCATTTTCTAGGAGCTGGAGTGAGGTATACACAAAAGAACCTGAGCAAACACATGCTTTGCTCATCAATAAGCATACACATGCATCACAGAATCAAATAAGGGTAGGAAACCCTGGATGTATCATCACTTGGTTGCAAAACCATTTGGTGCCAGTAAATAAAGCAAAGGCTAGAAGGAAAATAACCAAGGGAACATTGGTTGTGTCAACACAGTGACACAACCAGAGAAATCCATCATGGATTTGATCCTAATTAGCCATTCAACTCACCTAGCACTACATGGTTTGCTAACCATCAGACAGATAGGCACTTGTGCCTATTCTAATTTGTCAACAGCAAAGAGCACTGGAAATCCAACAGGGATTGCCAGAGTTGTATCCACCAAGTCACAACAAGCCACAGAGAGGGGGAGCTACCCATGACAGCATCAAAGAGCTGCCAGGGCCACCTCAACCCATAACCAAAACCTTAAGCCACCACCTCATCACCCAGTAGGGTTCAGTAGAGGGCTAGGGTACCAACCAGAGGTTGTCATCCAACTAGCCCTAGCTAATTTAATTAACATGATCATCACTGCAAGGCAGTTCACATCATTTATCCATTTCATAAAGCAAGCTAATACAGATAAATGAACTACACAAGTAATCAAAGCACCAGAGCCTTGCAGATGATCTAAAGGATCATTGCAAGCATCAACTGATGCTTGGGCTAGCACCATCACACATCAGGCCAAGCTTGTGTGATGCACACACATCACACAGAGGGCAACAGTAAGGCACAGGCAACAAGCATGTGATGATCATCTGATCATCAGGGCCTGCTAAAGCATGCCAAGACAAGCTAGAATCACTCACTGGTATCCCACATTAATTCTATACTTTAAACAGCCACAGATAAGCAACAATTGAATCACAGACTAAATCATAAACCATTTTATGATTGTATCCAGAAGCATTCCATCAAGGGATGGAGCTGCCAAGTCAGTAACAATGCTCAATTGAGCATAATCATGTAATTCTAGCACACAGAAGAGCACACTGGGGTACTGGCACTTGTAAATTTACAAGAATTCCACACAACAACAAGCCAGAACATCATAAATGTATACACTTGAGTAATTGATGAAGATAGCATGAAGAACAGAGACACTGGCACTTGCATACTACAAGGATCATGCATAATGATCAAGCCAGGGACAAAATTATGCACACACAGGATATCCTAGTAGCAATAATGATCACAGGAGCCAGCCAGCAGGCCATGAGCATCACTGGATGTTCATGAACAATCACAGAAAGGCCAAAGTAGGAATATAGCAGGCAACAGTAGTGCATAGAGCAAAGTAGAAGAGCAGCAGCAACCAGAATTCATGGCAGTAGCACAAGCAACACCGCAGCAGCAAGCAAAAGCACAGTAACTGAGCACGGCCAGCACCTCCACAAGGAGGGAAGCCATGGCCAGGGATACTGGAGGAGGAGGAAGAAAGGCACAGGAGAAAGAGAAAGGTGGAGCACTTACTTGGAACAGAGCAGGACGGTGTAGCCATGGCGGCTACGGCGGCACGCGCCGGAGCACGGCGGCGCCAGGCCAAGCCGGGCCATGGCGGTGCCACGGCAGTTAGCGCACACGGTGGTGAAGCCACGGCGGCGCCGCGACGCCAGGGGCGTCGGCGGCGACGAATCGCCGCGGAACTCCACGGCCTTGCGAGCAGGCGTGTTGGGGGCGAGTAGCGGAGGCGGCGAAGACCAGATCGACGCCGTAGATCTGGTGCGCCGTCACAAGGCGGTCCAGATCCGCCGCATCTCATCGCCGGAGATGGTCGGAGACGGCCGGAGAATCTCGGCGAAGGCAGCGGCGACCACGGCATCGCGAGAGCGAGGAGAGAAGTTAGGGTTTCTGCGCGAGGAGAGAGGAGAGGCCGAATGGGCCGACCGAGCCCAAAGGGTGGCTCGGGTTCGACCTAACCCGTTGGGCCACCTGACAGGTGGGGCCCAAGGGTATTTCAGTCTTTTCACAAATCAACAAATACATGAAACTTTGAAATTCAATAGAAAATTGATAAAAGCTCTTAAAAATAAATTAAAAATATGAAAAAGGATCAGCATAAAATTCTCTATTTAAATAAAATATCTAAGAGAATTTTTGAAGACATTTAAGAGTAAGTCCTATTTTGATGATTTAAATAATCATTTAAATCACACACCTAATTTTCTATAATAAAAATAAGTCCATTAATGTATTTGGACTTTAAAAACACCTTGACAACATTTCAAGGTTGTATTTTACTTTAAATCAAGTATCCTCAAAATTATTCTTAGTATTAACCTCTTACATGATATAATAACAACATCGGAAGGGGGGAACAAACCCTAAAACTGGAATCATGCATAACTGCTTCTTTAACCATTGCCCTTATCGGACAATGATGCTATTTTTCAGAGACCGAGGACAAGGGTCAGTCCACACCTTCCAACTGCAAAACTTTGCAGTGTTCAGGCAAGTTCATCACTTGCTCATGTCATTTGAGTATTTTTATCAAATTATTTGCAAAGTATTATGGTTATCACTATTGCACAAAAAATCAAAACCACTACTTTCATAACTATGAATATGACTATGTGGTGGGCAATGGAACCATGGATTGTGTTGATATGGTGGAGGTTCCATTGCACGGGTTTATATCCATCTAGGATTAAACAACAAATGTCGCCAGTGATTCTTGTGCCGTAATACCCGTGTTAACCATAAGATCCGGAGTGGGACGGAGTAGTCAAAAGTGTTTCCACCTCTCGTTCATCAACGGATGCGCTTACCGTAGCAGTTGTGTCTGGCGGAACAACCGGAGGGTGGGGATCCCATTCTAATTCCCCACGGTAAAGCATTGCTTGCCGTAGCAGTTGTGTCTTGCGGAACAACCGGAGGGTGGGGATCCCATTCTAATTCCCCACGGTAATGCGGTCTATGATGGGTTGCAGCTACCGGCGTAGGAGTGTATGGTAGAGCCCAGCAATCATTGTCGTGGTCGGGGTCCACCCTGAAATTACGGGAATAATGGGACCGGCGTGGACCCAGGGTCGGGGCATGCAACAAAGGGTGGGTGTTCGAGGTAGCGGAGGAACATGATTGGCTAGACCTTATACCGGGCCTCACACCTAAGGTAGTGTGGACGGGAAAGCTGCCCGGTTGGCACCAAGGTTAAGATCTCTTATGGGTAAAGCAACACACCTCTGCAGAGTGTAAAGAACTGTGACCTGTCACTCCCTGTTCCGGGATGAGGAACTGCGAACGCGGCCGGAAAGGAGCTCCATGAAGTTCTAGTAAACCGGTGAAGGCTGACGGACATAGCTCTTTGAAATAAAAGCAATCTCTTGAAGAAATGTTTATCAAAACTTGCATTGGTATTAGACTTTCTGGTCTAATATCGTAGCTAGTGCATTAAACACCTCTTATCTATAATGAACTTGTTGAGTACGCTCGTACTCATACCACTCTTAAATCCCATGCTTAGATTGTCTGAATCGTCTGGAGGAGGACTACGACAGCAATGAAGGAGCCGAGATCATCGGCTACGAGGAACCAGACCTCTCAGGAGGAGTTGAAGGCGTAGACTATCTCATTGTCTACGGATCCGGGGAGGCTTCCGGAGGAGATCAAGCCTAGAGATATCCGAGAGTAGTAGTAGCCGAGCAGCACAAACTCTGAATATTTAGCTGCTCGATAAAATAAATGTTTAGTTTAATGAGACTCTGGTATTGTAAGTTAAGTTGGGTTCGCCTCGAACCCAGGAGTAATCCTCTTAGGACCCAAGAGGAGCTCCGTGACGACATGTGTATGTTAATTGTAATAATATGTGAATGAGTTATGGACCTTGCTATGTTCTGTTGTACTACTCTAAGGGATGTAATATTTGCGGAATGGTACTTCGTGAATGTTATATCAACGACTGGCATACTACAACATGCAGTGGTATGCAGGGTCACCACAGTTGGTATCAGAGCAAAAGCTTTGACCTTAGGTTGGAACCTAGTAAATGGGACCAAACGTTAGGAGTCAAATAGGACTAATAAAGAATTCTCTAAAAATATGGTGTATATTCAATTGAGAATACAACAATCATATGTTTTAGTGCGATAATTCTTTGTTATCTCTATTATGATGCATTATTACTAATCTTATAATCTTTCTATTTCTACAGCCAACATGGCAAGTTCACGACCGGGAAGAAACTTGAAAGTTATGGATTCCACATTGAGCGAATACCAAGGAGGACTTGCTGATATCCTACGAGCCATGTTACTGGAATTTGGGTGCGATCCCCAGATTCCAGTAAAGAAGTACATGTTCTATGATGGTCCTGTATTGGCCAAGTGCAGGGTAGGACTGCGACTTCCCGAATCTTTGGGAATGAGCGTAGTCATGCCAGCTGGAGAAGCTAGGACAACCAACACAGCCTACCATATAGCTGTTATGAGAGCCATAACCGACATACGGGAACATAAGACAAAAGAGCTTATGGATTCCGAGTTCTCCCATATTCCTCACAATCAGGAGGAAGAAGATCCCATGCTCAACCACTACAAATATGCTAAACGCAAACCCATAGCAGCGGCAAAATATATGGATAATAGCCGCAACTTCATATCATTACTCTTTCAGTTGAACCATCATCTGATAGGAGCAATTGATACGATGCTCGAGGAATTCACTGAACCCAAGGAGGAGAGTAGGGGGAAAGAACCTATGGAGAATGTAGTGCACACACCAGTTTATTCAGCTGGTGACTACATCAGTATTGATCCACTTGCACGTGAACCTACACCTGTTACACCTGGGAACTATCTGGGTAGTTCCTATGGGGGATACGAAGGCGGAGAGGAATCCGGAAACAACCATCGTTCCGAGACTCCTATCGAGAATTCCAGGGGTTGGCATTGGGGATCGGATACTGGAACTCATAGTACTTCTGTGTATTATGATGGAGAGATGAATGATGACGCAACAACCCAGAACCAGAGCTATCCTAGTAACGAAGGAGTGGACGGAGGATATCCGACACAAGTTGAGTCGGGTATGAGTTTTGGTAACCCATATGGTGGGGCTACAGGGGAGTACACCCGATGGGTGGACTATGATGCACTCAACGATCAGTTTGTGAACACTGATTTCTCCTTAGGATCATCGTCTGATTCGGATTACAAGCCAACGGGGAGACCTTATGTTCCAGGGTCTATCAGGAGGACGACACGTTCGACCGGATGGAAGCCTGGGATGTACCGGGAGTGAAGATCGACTAGAGTCTACCAAGTGAGGCGAGGCTATAATACACAAGTACCACGTGTATTATAGTTTGTAATATTTGTATAAATTTGTACATATACTTTAATAAGTGAGTTTGCATACTCACATCGACTTGAGTATTGTAATAAGACCACTTAAGTATGTATATACAGGGTATATGTTTTGTATGAGTTGGATTTGCTTCTTGATTTCCATTGCGTGACTAGTTCTGTGCACAAAGTTGAGCTCAGAAAACTTGCGCATGGAGTAATTATGAGTATCATCTTGTGTTGCAGAACTAGGGGGATTATGTCGGGAACGTTAGGAGACGAGACTGAAGCACAACGCATGGAGCGCGAAGCAAAACAAAAGGAAGAGGCTGAGGGTGCAGCCAGAGATCAGTTTCCACCACCACCACCACCCATGACGCAGCAAAATTTCATCCAGTACATGCAGCTGGTAGAAGAGAGGCAGCGTGTAACACTGGAGCAGCAGAATAAATTCTTCCAAGATTTGATGCAGCAAAACAGGGTTGAGAGACCTGAGAACCCGGGAGTCACATTAGCAGACTTCCAAAACACTAAGCCTATATCTTTTGCATACGCGCCCGAGCCAATGGACGCGGAAGATTGGCTGATGGATACTGAGCGTAAGCTCAACACCGTTGGATGTAACGACCAAGAGAAGGTTCGTTATGCTACCCATCTGCTATGTGGACCTGCCGCATCATGGTGGGACAACATTGTAGCCGTTTATCCGGCTGGAAAAGTATTTACCTGGGAGGAATTCACAAGGAAGTTCAGGGAATCCAATGTCCCTGAAAGTATTGTGGAGCTGAAGCGTCGAGAATTTGAAAGTCTCGAGCAGAAGGACAAGGCAATCCCGACTTATGTCAGGGAGTTCTCTAAACTGTCCCGGTACGCTGTTGAAGAAGTCAACACCGAGGACAAGAAGAAAAAGAGATTTCTGAGGGGGTTAAGTCCCCAGTTCAAGGTTCAGCTCCGTATGATGAGAGCGACGGAGTTTCAAGAGTTGGTGGATGCAGCCATCACTCTGGAAGATGATTTCAAGCAATTGCAGGAAGAGAAGCGGAAAAAGGCCAAGTTTGAGCCTAAGAGGTTTGTTAGTAACAAGCCTAATACCAGCTTGAGTTTCAAGCCCACATACAGCAACAACAACAACAACAACTACTACGGTAGTAGGAAGAATCAGGCATTCCAGACTGCAAATCAAATAGTTTGCAGAAGCTGTGGATTCACGGGGCATTTCACCAAGGATTGCAAGAAGCCAAAGATTATATGCTTTGGTTGTCGCCAGGAGGGCACATGCTGAAGGACTGCCCCAAGAAGAATAGTGGAGGAGGTCAGTCAGGAGGACGAGGAAACCGAGGAGGAAACACCGGAGGCAACTGGAAGAATAAGAAGCCCTTCGGCAAGCTGAACTGTACCAGTCTGGAGGAGGTGGTCAACTCTGACCAGGCGGTGATAGGTACGCTCCAGATACTCACTCATCCTGGCAAAGTACTTTTTGATACTGGTGCAACTACATCATTCATTTCTCAACAATTCATCACCAAACATGGGATTAGTTGCACTAAGTTAGATACACCCATAACCATACTTTCTGCGGGGGGAACGATAGTAGTAACCCATGCCAAACAAAAACAAGTCATTATGATCAATAAGTGCGCGTTTGACGTGGACCTGTTCATTTTACCGATGAAGGACATTGATGTCATTCTTGGTATGAACTAGTTAGAAGCTAATGGAGCATTGATCGACTGTGTAAACAAGACGGTATCATTGAAAAGTCCCGATGGAAGTAGAATGATCTACCAAGGTGACAAACATACACAGATTGAAGTTGAGCTACAGCTTAACAACATGAAGGAGGTGAAGTTAGAAGATATACCTGTAGTAAATGAATTCCAGGATGTGTTTCCTGCGGAATTACCTGGTATGCCACCAGATAGGGAGATAGAATTCACTATCGACCTAATCCCAGGAACAGCTCCGATTGCTAAGGCACCATACAAGATGGGGCCCAAGGAGTTGAAAGAACTTAAGGAGCAACTGGATGACTTGGAACAAAAGGGATTCATTCAAGAGAGTGTTTCACCATGGGGATCACCTGTGATCTTCGTGGATAAAAGAGATGGAGGAAGAAGGATGTGCGGAGACTACAGGAATCTGAACAACGTCACAATCAAGAACAAGTATCCACTTCCAAGAATACAAGATCTATTTGATCAAGTGAGAGGCGTGGGAGCCTTTTCCAAGATTGATCTAAGATCCGGTTATCACCAGATAAAGATCAAGAAGGAGGACGTTCCGAAAACTGCCTTTGTCTCAAGGTATGGACACCATGAATACCTTGTAGTACCTTTTGGATTGACCAATGCCCCAGCAATATTCATGAATCTCATGAATAAGATCTTCATGCCATATCTAGACAAGTTTGTCATCGTATTTATCGATGATATTCTGATATACTCCAAGAACAAGGCACAACATGCCGAACATTTGAGGTTAGTGTTGCAAACACTAAGGGAACACCAACTTTATGCCAAATTCAGCAAGTGTGAATTTTGGCTAGATCAAGTGGAATTTCTTGGTCATGTCATTAGCAAAGATGGAATCGCTGTCAACCCGAGTAAGGTAGCAGCAGTTCTAGAATGGGAAGCACCCAAGACTGTCAAGGAAATCCGAGGATTCCTAGGAATGGCAGGGTATTATCGGAGATTCATTGAAGGATTCTCTAAGATAGCAGGACCAATGACAAAGTTGCTAAGGAAGAACACACCATTCGTGTGGTCAGAGGAGTGTGAGAAGAGCTTTCAAACTCTAAAAGAGAAACTCACCACGGCACCGGTGTTAGCAGTTCCGGAAGTTGGCAAGGATTACAACGTGTACTGTGACGCATCCAAACATGGATTGGGTTGCGTACTCATGCAAGATCGGAAAGTGATATCTTATGGATCGAGGCAACTCAGACCTCATGAAGTGAATTATCCAACACATGACTTGGAATTAGCAGCTGTCGTATTTGCACTCAAAACTTGGAGACATTTTCTCTATGGAGCTAAGTGTGAGCTCTATACAGATCATAAAAGCCTCAAATATTTCTTCACTCAGAAGGAACTCAACATGAGACAGAAAAGATGGCTAGAATTGATCAAGGATTATGACTTGACAATCAATTACACACCAGGGAAGGCTAATGTTGTAGCAGATGCCCTGAGTAGGAAGAGTACCGGAGGAGTGGAACAAGAAATATCACCGGAGTTGAGGAAGGAAATAAGCCAAGCCAAAATACAACTTTGGGAGAAGGAAGCTCATGAAGGACTATCAGCTTTACAAGTAGCCGATGAGTTGAATGTCAACCTGAAGAATGAGATAATGATGGGTCAGTTGGACGATCCATTCATCGTGGAGGAGATGAGAAGAATAGATGAGGGAAGACCATCAGAATTTCACCGTGGAGAATCTGGATCCTTATGGTTCCAGAAAAGAATTTGCGTTCTGGATATTGCTGAAATTAAGGAAGTAATACTCCGGGAAGCTCATCAAACACCATATTCCATACATCCGGGAAGTACAAAGATGTACATGGACTTAAAGGAATTATTCTGGTGGAATAACATGAAAAGGGAGATAGCACAATACGTGGCGGAATGCCATACCTGCCAGCGAGTAAAGGCTGAACACCAGAGTCCGGCAGGGAAGTTACAACCTTTACCTATTCCCGAGTGGAAATGGGAGGAAATAGGGATGGATTTCATCACCGGACTACCCATGACCAATAAAAAGAAGGACATGATATGGGTAATCGTGGACCGGTTGACGAAGAGCGCCCACTTCTTAGCGGTAAACCAGCAGGATAAAGGAGAGAAACTCATCGATCTTTACATCAAAGAGATCGTGAGTAAGCATGGAGTGCCTAAGACGATCGTGTCAGATCGAGGATCTGTATTCACATCAGCATTCTGGAAGCAACTACATGAAGCTTTAGGATCCAAGTTGGACTATAGTACCGCTTATCATCCCCAGACCGGTGGACAAACCGAGAGAACCAACCAGATCTTAGAGGATATGCTTAGGGCTTGTGCCCTAGACTTCAGAGGATCATGGGAAGAACACTTACCACTAGCAGAGTTTTCATATAACAATAGTTATCAAAGCAGCATCAAGATGGCACCATTTGAAGCTCTGTATGGAAGGAAGTGTAGATCACCGATATGTTGGTATGAAGCCGGAGCAAGCAAAGAGTTCAATCCTGATTATGTCAAGGAAAAACAACAAATCATTGACATTATCAGAGATAGGCTCAAGATAGCTCAAAGTCGGCAAAAGAGTTATGCCGATCAGAAGAGAAGGACATGGGAGCCACGAGTCAGAGACATGGTTTATCTTAAGGTAAGCCCGATGAAAGGACTCCAGAGGTTTGGAGTAAAAGGAAAGCTCAGTCCTAGATATATAGGACCTTTCAAGATACTGAGTCAGAACCGAGGTTTAGCCTTTGAGTTGGATTTACCGGGAAGGCTAGCTCAAGTTCACAATGTTTTCCATGTGTCACAACTTCGGAAATGCTTAAAGACCCCAGATGAACCAATATCACATGATGAGCTCGAGTTACAACCAGACTTGACATACATCGAGAAGCCAGCCAAGATTCTCGAGGAAAGCTGGAAACAACTCAGAAATAAAGTGATCAAGTATTGTAAGATACAATGGAAGCATCACCCCGAGAGGGAAGCCACCTGGGAAAAAGAGGAAGACCTGAGGAAAACATACCCCGAGCTGTTCAGGTATTACAACCACAACTTCGGGACGAAGTTTTCTTTAAGGGGGAAAGGCTGTAATGTCCCAGGTTTAGAGACGATCGAGGGGTAGATTTTAGAAAGGGATGTGCATTGCATAGTAAATTCTGGGGAAATTTCGCGCTTTTAAAAAAAAACTGCATCGAAGGGGGACAAGTTTCTCTCTCGACACCTTACAGGGTTAGGGTTTCGAGAGTGCGACAAACTTGCATCTCACTTCACTAGTTTAGGGTTTTGAGAAGAGAGGGGAGAGTTTGCATGATTGAATTCTAACTAAAGTGACATGGTTGAATTCAAACCAATGATGAATTTAAATTTCAAATTCAAACATTAAATAATTACCCTAAATAATTCAATTGTGAGGAAATTCATTAAGTAAATTATAAATAATAAACAATATGAGCAATTAAAGTAAAGTAAAGCTCATTAGAGAAAAACCTTGAGCTTTATTGATCATCACACAATTTACATTGTCATTACATTATTCATAAGAGAAAAGAAATGAATAATACAACAAATTACAAGAATTGCTCAAATAAGAAAAAGAAGATTACAAATAATGACCTATCCTAAATTACAAGTCTAGTTTCATAAGATGATTGAATCTGATGATCTTCATCTTCACTTGATTACATCCTTGATTCCCTGCACAAAATCACAACAAAAAGAAGTTATGCCAAGTGGCATAGCCACTTGGCAGGTTAGAAATCAAATGATAATAGGGAATGATCAGATAGGACCAAAGTGGCCGAGCTGATCCATGCCACAGCCAAGTTCCACGCCCAGGTACACAGCACATGCCTACACACACACACAGCCTGCTCACAGGGCTGTGTGCATGCAGCACACACACACAGTGAGTCACCAAAGTGACAAGCAAGAGCTGTCGACCAGGGAGAGCAAGGGAGCATCACATATAAGCTTTTCAGAAGCAAACCCTAAGCCATAACCATCGACAGGCTTCACTGGTCCGAACACAAAAACTCAAGAACACAGGAACAGCCACTGCTAGTCAAGCTGCTAACTCACCACAAGACCTTTGAATCAACCCACACAAGATCACCAGGAGGAGCAGGGCAAGTAAATCCACCACAAGAACAACACAGAAGCAATCCTCTACACCAACACTCATTTTCTAGGAGCTGGAGTGAGGTATACACAAAAGAACCTGAGCAAACACATGCTTTACTCATCAATAAGCATACACATGCATCACAGAATCAAATAAGGGTAGGAAACCCTGGATGTATCATCACTTGGTTGCAAAACCATTTGGTGCCAGTAAATAAAGCAAAGGCTAGAAGGAAAATAACCAAGGGAACATTGGTTGTGTCAACACAAAGGACACAACAAGAGCAATCCATCATGTATTTGATCCTAATTAGCCATTCCAACTCACCTAGCACTACATGGTTTGCTAACCATCAGACAGATAGGCACTTGTGCCTATTCTAATTTGTCAACAGCAAAGAGCACTGGAAATCCAACAGGATTGCCGCAGTTGTATCCACCAAGTCACAACAAGCCACAGAGAGGGGGAGCTACCCATGACAGCATCAAAGAGCTGCCATGGCCACCTCAACCCATAACCAAAACCTTAAGCCACCACCTCATCACCCAGTAGGGTTCAGTAGAGGGCTAGGGTACCAACCAGAGGTTGTCATCCAACTAGCCCTAGCTAATTTAATTAACATGATCATCACTGCAAGGCAGTTCACATCATTTATCCATTTCATAAAGCAAGCTAATACAGATAAATGAACTACACAAGTAATCAAAGCACCAGAGCCTTGCAGATGATCTAAAGGATCATTGCACGCATCACGTGATGCTTGCGCTAGCACCATCCCACATCAGGCCTCGCTTGTGTGGTGCACACACATCACACAAGAGGGCAACAAAGAAGGCACAGGCAACAAGCATGTGATGATCATCTGATCATCAGGGCCTGCTAAAGCATGCCAAGACAAGCTAGAATCACTCACTGGTATCCCACATTAATTCTATACTTTAAACAGCCACAGATAAGCAACAATTGAATCACAGACTAAATCATAAACCATTTTATGATTGTATCCAGAAGCATTCCATCAAGGGATGGAGCTGCCAAGTCAGTAACAATGCTCAATTGAGCATAATCATGTAATTCTAGCACACAGAAGAGCACACTGCACGGCACTTGTAAATTTACAAGAATTCCACACAACAACAAGCCAGAACATCATAAATGTATACACTTGAGTAATTGATGAAGATAGCATCAAGAACAGAGACACTGGCACTTGCATACTACAAGGATCATGCATAATGATCAAGCCAGGGACAAAATTATGCACACACAGGATATCCTAGTAGCAATAATGATCACAGGAGCCAGCCAGCAGGCCATGAGCATCACTGGATGTTCATGAACAATCACAGAAAGGCCAAAGTAGGAATATAGCAGGCAACAGTAGTGCATAGAGCAAAGTAGAAGAGCAGCAGCAACCAGAATTCATGGCAGTAGCACAAGCAACACCGCAGCAGCAAGCAAAAGCACAGTAACTGAGCACGGCCAGCACCTCCACAAGGAGGGAAGCCATGGCCAGGGATACTGGAGGAGGAGGAAGAAAGGCACAGGAGAAAGAGAAAGGCGGAGCACTTACTTGGAACAGAGCAGGACGGTGTAGCCATGGCGGCTACGGCGGCACGCGCCGGAGCACTGCGGCGAGCGCCAGGCCAAGCCGGGCCATGGCGGTGCCACGGCAGTTAGCGCACACGGTGGTGAAGCCACGGCGGCGCCGCGACGCCAGGGGCGTCGGCGGCGACGAATCACCGCGGAACTCCACGGCCTTGCGAGCAGGCGTGTTGGGGGCGAGTAGCGGAGGTGGCGAAGACCAGATCGACGCCGTAGATCTGGTGCGCCGTCACAAGGCGGTCCAGATCCGCCGCATCTCATCGCCGGAGATGGTCGGAGACGGCCGGAGAATCTCGGCGAAGGCAGCGGCGACCACGGCATCGCGAGAGCGAGGAGAGAAGTTAGGGTTTCTGCGCGAGGAGAGAGGAGAGGCCGAATGGGCCGACCGAGCCCAAAGGGTGGCTCGGGTTCGACCTAACCCGTTGGGCCACCTGACAGGTGGGGCCCAAGGGTATTTCAGTCTTTTCACAAATCAACAAATACATGAAATTTGAAATTCAATAGAAAATTGATAAAAGCTCTTAAAAATAAATTAAAAATATGAAAAAGGATCAGCATAAAATTCTCTATTTAAATAAAATATCTAAGAGAATTTTTGAAGACATTTAAGAGTAAGTCCTATTTTGATGATTTAAATAATCATTTAAATCACACACCTAATTTTCTATAATGAAAATAAGTCCATTAATGTATTTGGACTTTAAAAACACCTTGACAACATTTCAAGGTTGTATTTTACTTTAAATCAAGTATCCTCAAAATTATTCTTAGTATTAACCTCTTACATGATATAATAACAACATCGGAAGGGGGGAACAAACCCTAAAACTGGAATCATGCATAATTGCTTCTTTAACCATTGCCCTTATCGGACAATGATGCTATTTTTCAGAGATCGAGGACAAGGGTCAGTCCACACCTTCCAACTGCAAAACTTTGCAGTGTTCAGGCAAGTTCATCACTTGCTCATGTCATTTGAGTATTTTTATCAAATTATTTGCAAAGTATTATGGTTATCACTATTGCACAAAAAATCAAAACCACTACTTTCATAACTATGAATATGACTATGTGGTGGGCAATGGAACCATGGATTGTGTTGATATGGTGGAGGTTCCATTGCACGGGTTTATATCCATCTAGGATTAAACAACAAATGTCGCCAGTGATTCTTGTGCCGTAATACCCGTGTTAACCATAAGATCCGGAGTGGGACGGAGTAGTCAAAAGTGTTTCCACCTCTCGTGCATCAACGGATGCGCTTACCGTAGCAGTTGTGTCTGGCGGAACAACCGGAGGGTGGGGATCCCATTCTAATTCCCCACGGTAAAGCATTGCTTGCCGTAGCAGTTGTGTCTTGCGGAACAACCGGAGGGTGGGGATCCCATTCTAATTCCCCACGGTAATGCGGTCTATGATGGGTTGCAGCTACCGGCGTAGGAGTGTATGGTAGAGCCCAGCACTGTCGTCGTGGTCGGGGTCCACCCTGAAATTACGGGAATAATGGGACCGGCGTGGACCCAGGGTCGGGGCATGCAACAAAGGGTGGGTGTTCGAGGTAGTGGAGGAACATGATTGGCTAGACCTTATACCGGGCCTCACACCTAAGGTAGTGTGGACGGGAAAGCTGCCCGGTTGGCACCAAGGTTAAGATCTCTTATGGGTAAAGCAACACACCTCTGCAGAGTGTAAAGAATCGTGACCGGTCACTCCCTGTTCCGGGATGAGGAACTGCGAACGCGGCCGGAAAGGAGCTCCATGAAGTTCTAGTAAACCGGTGAAGGCTGACGGACATAGCTCTTTGAAATAAAAGCAATCTCTTGAAGAAAGGTTTATCAAAACTTGCATTGGTATTAGACTTTCTGGTCTAATATCGTAGCTAGTGCATTAAACACCTCTTATCTATAATGAACTTGTTGAGTACGCTCGTACTCATACCACTCTTAAATCCCATGCTTAGATTGTCTGAATCGTCTGGAGGAGGACTACGACAGCAATGAAGGAGCCGAGATCATCGGCTACGAGGAACCAGACCTCTCAGGAGGAGTTGAAGGCGTAGACTATCTCATTGTCTACGGATCCGGGGAGGCTTCCGGAGGAGATCAAGCCTAGAGATATCCGAGAGTAGTAGTAGCCGAGCAGCACAAACTCTGAATATTTAGCTGCTCGATAAAATAAATGTTTAGTTTAATGAGACTCTGGTATTGTAAGTTAAGTTGGGTTCGCCTCGAACCCAGGAGTAATCCTCTTAGGACCCAAGAGGAGCTCCGTGACGACATGTGTATGTTAATTGTAATAATATGTGAATGAGTTATGTACCTTGCTATGTTCTGTTGTACTACTCTGAGGGATGTAATATTTGCGGAATGGTACTTCGTGAATGCTATATCAACGACTGGCATACTACAACATGCAGTGGTATGCAGGGTCACCACATACTCACACGTTTTATACACACTTTATGTCATATTTATGCATTTTCCGGCACTAACCTATTGACAAGATGCCGAAGAGCCAGTTGCTGTTTTCTGCTGTTTTTGGTTTCAGAAATCCTACAAAGGAAATATTCTCGGAATTGGACGAAATCAACGCCCAGGGTCTTATTTTTCCACGAAGCTTCCAGAAGACCGAAAGGATTACAAAGTGGGGGGACGAGGCGCCGCCACACTAGGGCCGCGCGGCCAAGGGTGGGGCCGCGCCGCCCTGGCGTGTGGGGCCCTCGCGCCGCCTCTAAACCTACCCTTCCGCCTACTTAAAGCCTTCGTCGAGAAAACCCCAGTACCGAGAGCCACGATACGGAAAACCTTCAGGAGACGCCGCCGCCGCCAATCCCATCTCGGGGGATTCAGGAGATCGCCTCCGGCACCCTGCCGGAGAGGGGAATAATCTCCCGGAGGACTCTTCATCACCATGATCGCCTCCGGATTGATGTGTGAGTAGTTCACCCCTGGACTATGGGTCCATAGCAGTAGCTAGTGTTGGAGATATGCCCAAGAGGCAATAATGAAAGTGGTTATTATATATCTTTATGTTTATGATAAATGTTTATATACCATGCTATAATTGTATTAACCGAAACATTGATACATGTGTGATATGTAAACAACAAAGTGTCCCTAGTATGCCTCTTAACTAGCTTGTTGATTAATGGATGATTAGTTTCATAATCATGAACATTGGATGTTATTAATAACAAGGTTATATCATTATATGAATGATGTAATGGACACACCCAATTAAGCGTAGCATAAGATCACGTCATTAAGTTATTTGCTATAAGCTTTCGATACATAGTTACCTAGTCCTTATGACCATGAGATCATGTAAATCACTTATACCGGAAAGGTACTTTGATTACATCAAACGCCACTGCGTAAATGGGTGGTTATAAAGGTGGGATTAAGTATCCGGAAAGTATGAGTTGAGGCATATGGATCAACAGTGGGATTTGTCCATCCCGATAACGGATAGATATACTCTGGGCCCTCTCGGTGGAATGTCGTCTAATGACTTGCAAGCATATGAATAAGTTCATAAGAGACCACATACCACGGTACGAGTAAAGAGTACTTGTCAGGAGACGAGGTTGAACAAGGTATAGAGTGATACCGATGATCAAACCTCGGACAAGTAAAATATCGCGTGACAAAGGGAATTGGTATCGTATGTGAATGGTTCATTCGATCACTAAAGTCATCGTTGAATATGTGGGAGCCATTATGGATCTCCAGATCCCGCTATTGGTTATTGGTCGGAGAGAGTACTCAACCATGTCCACATAGTTCGCGAACCGTAGGGTGACACACTTAAGGTTTTATGTTGAAATGGTAGAACTTGAATATGGAATGGAGTTCGAAGTATTGTTCGAAGTCCCGGATGAGATCCCGGACATCACGAGGAGTTCTGGAATGGTCCAGAGAATAAGATTCATATATAGGAAGTCATTTTATAAGATTTAAAATGATCCGGAAGATTTTATGGAAGGTTCTAGAAGGTTCTAGAAAAGTCCGGAAGAAATCAATTTGGAAGGCGGAGTCCCGAAGGGACTCCACCTCCCATGGCCGGCCAACCCTAGAGGGGGGAGTCCAAGGTGGACTCCACCTAGGTGGCCGGCCACCCCCCCTCATGGAAGGGTGGGAATCCCACTTGAGGTGGGAGTCCCACCTTGGGTAGGTTTCCCAACACATGGAAGGTTTTGGGTTGGGGTCTTATTCGAAGACTTGTAGTCCAACACTTGGGGGTTCCACCTATATAATGAGGAGCAAGGGGAGGGGGCCGGCCACACCAAAGCCATTGTGGCCGCACCCCTCATAGTGGTCGGCCACCTCCCCCTCTCCCAAACCCTAGCCGCCCCCTCTCCTCCACCTCTCCCGCAACGCTTAGCGAAGCTCCGCCGGAGTTCTCCATCGCCACCGCCACCACGCCGTCGTGCTGCCGGATTCAAGGAGGAGCTACTACTTCCGCTGCCCACTGATGTGGGCACTACCCTTCGAGTAACCAACGTTGCCCTATCCTGTATTGACTAATTGGAGGCCCATGAAGACACCCGAAGGCTAGATGGGCCACCTGGACAGCGCACCGGAGGAAACCTTGGCGGGCAAGACAAGGAAGCAGCCAACAAGGAAAGATTAGATCTAAAAGTACTGTAAATCTAGTCGTACTCGGTTAGGACCCTTGAGACCTGGCCTCCTATATAAAGGCCAGGAGAGGGGCTGCCGAGGGACACGAACAATCTTAGCGATCATAGCCAGCAAAAGCTTAGAGCCAGGTAACCCTAGCGATAGCAATCTCGCCGAGATCTCAGCCGAACTATTCGGCACCCCATTGTAACCCATTTTCATCATAATCAAGAACAGACAGGCAGGACGTAAGGGTTTTACCTCATCGAGGGCCCCGAACCTGGGTAAATCGCTCTCCCCGCTTGTCTGTGAACCGATGTCTCGTGTCAGCTTGCAGGATTCCATCAACCCTAAGCCCCTATCGGAGGGCATTGGCGAGGAGTACCCTCGACAATTGGCGCCGTCTGTGGGAAGCCTGTCGGCACAAGGCAAGTCATCGGCAGTACCAGTCACGTCTGCAGCGTTCTTACTCGAATCACCGACGCCGATAGAGTCAAGAGATCCGATCCGCTGCGGGTCCTTCGAGTTCATACCGCGCCACAAAGCACTTCACTCAAACTCTATGGCCTCGTCTAACGACGCAAAGGCTATTTTCGGTGGCGTCCACTTCGTCATCGATTCCGGAGGTTTCCTTCGCCTCCCCAGGGCCGGTGCGTCCGACCCAAAGGCCGTACCTCCGGAGGGTGTCCCTTCAGCGACAACCCTAAAAATTTCGCCCAGAAGCATACAAGAGAGCGTCCGAGGGAATCTCGACACCACGGTTGGGCAAAGAAAGAAACGAAGAAGCTCACACCGTGAGGAGGAAGGCAGAACAATAGTTCACCCTCGACAGTTCGAGCAAGGATGCCACGACATATCGTCAATCAGGGGCCGCACCCGTTCTCCATACCTTTCGGCTACAGAGCAACTCGAGGCGCCATGTTACCTCCACTCCTACTTTGACCCAAAAGATGGTCGGGAGAAGTCCAGTCATTTGTTGAGGAACTGCCGACACTTCCTGGAAATTCGACAGTTCTGTGATGATCTTAGAACCGAAGCTATATCAAGAGTCCACATGATGGAGGAGAAGGCAAGATCCTACGACCGTCCGCCAGAACCATATGTACCGGTACCATACGAGCCAATGGAAAAGGACGAATATGTACCAGCCGAAGTATTCCCAGCGCTACGTGGAAAAATCAACATGATCCATAAAAGCAGCTTTTCGAAGAGAGAAATCAAGAAGTTCTCTCGAGAAGTAAAATATGCGGAAGTCGCCATGGTTGATACGCCGGATTTCATTGACTGGTCAGAGCAAAGCATCACCTTCAGCAGGGCGGATCACCCGAAAGCTGTCCCAAGGCCCGGTCACGCGGCCCTTGTCCTTGAAGCGCAAATTGGAGGGTACAATATGGGCAAAGTATTCATGGATGGAGGAAGTGGCTTGAACTTGCTATTCGCCAGCACAATGAGAGCAATGGGTTTAACAGTCGACATGCTAAGAGAATCTGACACAAGGTTCCACGGCATTATACCGACTCGACCCGCTTACTCGCTAGGCAAAACGTCATTGGACGTAGTCTTCGGCACACCCAGTAATTTCAGGAAAGAAAAGATCGAGTTCGAGGTAGTCGACTGGGAATCTCAGTACCACGCCATCCTCGGCAGGCCTGCGTTCGCTAAATTCATGGCCGTGCCTCATTACGCATACCTGAAACTGAAGATGCCAGGTAACAACGGGACCCCAGTAACCGTTCATGGCAGCTTCGCTCGATCAGACAACTGCGACAGGGAGTTCCAGAAGATCGCCTCGAAGTTCGGAGCCAAGGAAGATCTCAACGCGATCGATACCGTTACCGACCATACACAACCACCAGCCGACAATCGAAACATAAGACCCGATGAGTTCGACACTACAAAGGAAACTAAGAAGCTGCAGGTGCACCCTACTGACCCGAAGAAGACGGTCAATACCTCGGCTGATCTCACTGTCGCATAGGAAGGCGCGCTCATCGAGTTCCTCCGTGAGCGCTGGGAGATATTTGCATGGGAACCATCCGACATGCCAGGTATCCCCAGGGAACTCGCTGAGCACGCCCTGAATGTTGACCCGACGGCAAAACCAGTACATCAATCAATGCGACGATTTTCTGAACCGAAGAGAAGAGCAATCGGCGAAGAAGTTAATCGACTCCGCAAGGCAGGATTTATTCGAGAGCTTAAGGAATCTGAGTGGGTGGCCAATCCCGTCATGGTGCCGAAGAAGGACACAACCGCCCTCCGCATGTGCATCGACTACACCAGCCTTAACAAGCACTGCCCGAAAGATCATTTCCCGCTGCCTCGAATAGACCAAATAGTCGACTCCACGGCCGGATGCGACCGTCTCTCTTTCCTCGATGCATACTCCGGGTACAATCAGATTAAACTGAAGAAGGAAGACCAGGAGCTAACCGCGTTCATTACTCCACACGGCGTTTTCTGTTACAACGTCATGACCTTCGGGTTGAAAAATGCAGGAGCTACTTACCAACGCTGCATGCAAGCCTGCCTTGCGGAGCAGATTGGAAGAAACATTGAAGTTTACATCGACGACATCGTGGTGAAAATGAAGCACGCAGCCACACTCATCGATGACTTGCGGGAAACCTTCGACAATCTGGATAGATACAAAATCAAGTTGAATCCCAAAAAGTGCTTCTTCGGAGTGCTAGGAGGACAAGTACTCGGGTACTTCATATCAGCCAGAGGAATCGAAGCCAATCCCTTGAAGATCAAAGCTATTCTCGATATGGAGCCGCCAAAGAATCTGCACCAAGTGCAGCAGCTGGCAGGCCGACTAGCAGCGCTCAGCAGGTTCATTGCGAAGCTGGGGGAGAAAGCCTTGCCCTTCTACAACTTGATGAAAAAATCAGAAAAGTTCGAGTGGACAAAGGAGGCACAGGAATCCTTCGACAACTTGAAGAAAATCTTATCAACCTCCCCGGTACTTGTGACTCCACGCGAGAAGGAGATGTTGCTCATGTACATAGCTTCAACGGCAAAAGTCTTCAGCAGCGTTTTAGTCGTCGAACGAGAGGAAGCAGGAAGAGTTCATGGTGTGCAGAGGCCCGTTTACTACCTCAGTGAAGTGCTCACTCCTGCAAGGCAGAGGTATCCCCATCACCAGAAGCTGGCATATGCAGTATGGAGGTCAGCTCGCAAGTTGCGGCACTACTTCACGGAGCACCCGATTAAAGTTGTAAGTGAAGCACCCCTGAAGAGCATAATGACCAATCCGGAAGCCACAGGTCGGGTGTCCCAATGGGCTATCAAACTAGCGCCACACGACATAACTTACGTTAATCGAACGGCGGTAAAATCCCAAATCCTCCCAGATTTTGTGGCAGATTGGATCCAATCACAGATGCCGGCAACACCTGACATGTCAGGGTTATGGATAATGTACTTTGACGGGTCAAAACGGAGTACAGGTGCGGGAGCAGGAGTGGTTCTGATATCTCCACAGGGAGATAAGATGAAGTATATACTACGCATGAATTTTTCTCTGCCGACAAACAACGAAGCAGAATACGAAGCGCTGTTGCACGGAATGAAAATGGCAAAGGCGTGTGGTGCTACTCGCCTAGAAATCTATGGAGACTCGAACTTGGTGGTGCAGCAGTCGATGAACCTGTGCGATGCAGTCAGTGACAACATGATCGCCTATCGGCAGCTGTATCAGAATATGGAGGCTAAATTCGAAGGATGCGAGCTCAAACATATCGGCAGAGCCAGTAATGAGGAAGCCGACACTTTGGCAAATATCGGGTCTACATGCTCCCCCATCCCAGACGGAGTGTTTTACGAAGTGATCGCTCAGCGATCAATAAAAGAAAAGATGTCGGCACCTCCAAAATCATCGGCTGATGAATTAGAGACAAGCTCACAGCAAACTCCTTCAGCTGAAGAATTTCCAGCCCCCCCTGCCGAACAAGTCCTCCTCCTCGAGCCACTATGGACCAAACCGTTCCTAGCGTATCTGACAAAACAAGAGCTGCTGGAGGACTCTGTAGAAGCTAGGCGAATCGTCGGACGTTCAAAGGCTTTCACCATGATAAATGGTGAGCTTTATAAGCGTAGCATCTTAGGGATCTTCCAAAGGTGCATCGCCATTGACGATGGAAAAGCACTGTTGCGTGAAATACACGAAGGAACCTGCGGGCATCATGCAGGGAGCAGGGCCCTTATGGCAAAAGCCTTTAGGGCAGGATTTTACTGGCCAACGGCAGCGTCGGATGCTAGGGATCTAGTCATGAAGTGCGATCCCTGCCAACGTTTTTCACCAAAACCACACGCTCCTGCAACGGACCTAATGACAATACCCTTGGCATGACCTTTTGCTCAATGGGGACTCGATCAAGTTGGACCGCTGCCAAGATCATCGCCCGGAGGACACACGTACTTATTGGTTGCAGTCGACAAATTCACTAAGTGGATCGAGGCAGTACCTGTGCGAAACCAAAAAGCTGAAACAGCGGTTCAATTCTTCAAGGGAATAACTTGTCGATTCAGTATGCCCCACAGCATCATCACAGACAACGGCTCCAACTTTGATTCCGAGGAGTTCAGGAAATTTTGTGATGATGGGGGAATCAAATTGAAATTCGCATCAGTCTCTCACCCCCAGACCAACGGCCAGGTGGAAAGGATCAATTGTCTAATAGGAGATGGCCTCAAGAAACCCCTTAAAGGCGCAGCCGGAGCCTGGGTCGAAGAGCTACCATCTGTACTCTGGAGTTTGCGTACCACGCCCAACAGGTCGACTCAATACACTCCATTCTTCTTGGTGTACGGAGCCGAAGCAGTCTTACCAGCCGGCGTCCGATTTGAAGCCCCTCGAGTTCCAACATCGCGCTACAAGATGCTGTCGACCTCCTTGATGAAGCACGAGACATTGCCTTGGCAAGAACAACGGTATACCAGCAAGGGCTGAGAAACTACCACAGCCGACGAATACGCAGTCGAAGCTTCAATGTTGGGGATATGGTACTTCGGCTGAAGCAAAAAAGACCCCTGAAGCTAGAATCTCCATGGGAAGGACCGTACATCATCACTGAAGTGATACCAGGAGGAGCCTATCGGCTCAAAAATCCAGCTTCAGGAAAAGACGTCGAGAATCCATGGAACATCGCGCAGTTGCGACGGTTCTATACATAGGACATGATTGTTTTTAATCATTCAACGGCCTATAAAGTTGCTTTACATTATGAATAAAGATCTAATCAGATTTTTTACCTTTTTCTTGCTTCAGGCTTTGGCACCCGAACATAACGTTTGGAGTCCTTACCATCGGCTCTAACTCCCATCAGGAGCGTTGGCCCAAAAGAAATGTGCTTACATAGTGTCATTAATTAAATACTCTCAGCGAGAGCTAAGATTAATGACACACAAAAACAACCAATCCAAGCCTCGAAAAATACGCGAGTGCTGCAGTCGATGGTTACATTATCATAAGATAAGGCTCAAACCGGTGCACCGCATGACGAAGCCAAGCTCTCGAATAAATTACATATCGACTTCGCAATTAAATTGCGTAAAATTCAACGAAGTCGTCGAGAAAGCAGGCTGAACTGATCACTCAGCCGCACTCGACAATAAAATATCAATCAAACTAACATAGCGTGCAGCGTACACAGTAAACAATCTTATGCAGATACAAGGTTATTACATTTATAATCGGGTTCCCCGGTCCCAGTGGGCCTTCAGTTCCTTTTCAAGGCACGATTCCATCCGAGAAACGACGGTGTAAGCAGGACCTCTAGCAACATCATAGTACTGGCCTAAATCCCTTTCAGTGTTTGCTACGGCTATCAAGTCTAAAGATGGATGGCACGCCAATATTGAAGCAAAGGCAAGCTCAGCACCAGCCAGGAGCTCTTTCCGCATCAGCTGTCGAATCCTCTCAGGAGACTTGAATCGGGTGAACAAGCCAGACAAGGTTTCGGGTGCTTTGTCCAGAGGAAACAAGGTGTTCCAAACCATCGTGAGATGGGCATAATACTTATCAAAGTAATAATGCGCCTTCATCACCTGGTACTTAAACTTCGCCATGACGACAGCCTTCGGACGATGCAGCCATAGACCATGCGTTGGATGCGCGACATCGGTCATCGCCTCAACTTCTTCATGAATCTTTTTGTCCTCTTCAGCTGCATCCGAAGCTACAACTGCGAATGTCAGATAAAAGAACATTCAAGCTATGCCAGAAATCAGAAGACAGGCTAATACTTACAGCCTAAACTTTCGGTAGCAACATGAAGACCATCGAGAGCGTATTGTTCGACAGCAGTCGCTATCTCTCCCTTTTTCTTCACCAAGGCAGCCATCGCACGAAGAGAGGTGATGTCTTTATTTAGACAAGACACCTGATCACGTAAACGACGAACAAGGTCTGATTCGTCATTACTCGAAGGGTTCGGAAAGAGCTCGGCACGGGAAGAAGATGAAGGAATCTGCAGTACAGTCCTCAGTTCAGACCAAGCATTAATATAAAAACTCTCATCGAGAGCATTGAGCATACATCATACAGACAAAAGGATGTTTAATTGGCAACAGAGCCGAATTTTTCGAGTTACGGATGATCTTATGTACAACAAGTCAAATAACAGTTCAAGGAATTGCCGACGATGAACCAGGGGCAGATTCAGGAACAGGCTCGGCTTGTGCTTCATCCACCAGCTTCAGAAGTCGGTTGGCGCAAGTTATTGCCGATCTCTTGAAAGGCTCAAGATCGACCAGGTGGTTTTCGTCATCAACAGGCAGTGCCTTAGAAAACTCCTCCAATTCCGACCCCATCCCATGGCCCATAAGCAACTGAAAAGTAAGAACCGCTCCAATCAAGCGGCTGCGGCGTTTCAGTACCTCCACAGGCTCGGAAGGATCGACAAGGAAAGCTTCCGCCATCTCGTCGAGAGTCTTGTCCAACTTCATCTTTGGGAAGATCATCGAGTATAGCTTCGACAGTGCTCCCTTGGACTTTTGCAGTAGTTTAAGGACCTGGATATTAGACTCAGCGGCAAGTGACAAAGCGTCGGCTGTGGAATCCTCCCGGAGCTGATGGCGTCGGCTGACAGTTATGTTGGCGGCCTCTAAAATAGAAACATATAAGCAATCAATGAAAAAACATCAAGAGAGAAGCGGAATACCATGAGGATCTTTACCCAATAAATTTTTGACGGATTCACGGAGGACACCTTCCTTCTCATCGACTGCAGCCGCCGCTGCACGCCTGGCATCTTGATCATCCTTCATCTGACGCTTCAGCCTCTTCACTTCTTCCTTCAACAAGGCGTTCTCATTCTTGACATCGGTAGCAAGCCTGTTGGCTTCAACCACCTGATCAGCCGAAGATTTGACGGCCTTCCGAAGTTGGGAGTTTTCGGCCTCAAGGCGAGTGAATTGCTCAGCGAAGTCCGCCATGGCATCGACTGTAGCGTAAATCGGCTGCAGCCAGAAAAAAATCAAGAGGAGTCAGACGATAGAAACTCGGCAAAGCCAGACAAATTAAGCACTTACATGATCACGGCCAGCCGACGGAGTGGGAGCATCATCAGGAGGAATAACTCTCGATACTGGGACCTTCTCCACACCCGTTCGTGAGGGAGGTGTCGACTTGGCAGGAGAAGGATTTGACTCCTTAGCCGATGCTGCTTTCACAGAGGCTAGCTTGGCCCTCTTCGCGAGAGGAACATCGTCATCATCAGAGCTACTTAAGTACAGTACACAGTTAGCATGCAGGATGACGGGAAATAAATTAAAACAAAAAGAGTATAGATGCTCACAGATCCAGATCATCTTCGTCCACGAAGAAACTTGTTGAACTCTTCTTAGCAGGAGGAGGCGAAGCAGCTTCGTCGGCATCATTATCTCCTCCTCTAGGACTTGATTCAGCCGAAGTGATAAGGTCATCGTGTACCTGCTTACGACGCCTGCTCCTGAGGAAGGCGTCATCTTCGGCAGCTTCCTCCTCTTGGACATCGCTGTCCTCAAGAACGTGCTGAACGTCCTCGGTTCCCTCAGAATCATCATCATCATCCTCCAGTACCACGCTGCTCTCGGGTGAGGGAGGATAACATTGGGCAACAGTGGGAGCCTGTAAAAGGAAAGAAACTTGTAAGGCACAGACAGGAAAAGAAATAATAACAATAAACGAGGAGCACTAAGGTTACCTCGGACGGGAGGTGCTTGAGATCATAAGGAGGACGAGCTGATGTCAAGACAATGGTGTCCTTCGTACTAAGGCATGTTAGGCGACGAACTTCGTCTCGAAGCTCATCTGCCGACAGGTCGGCAGAGTTGATCCTTGACTTGTCGCTTTTGCCAGTATAAAGCCACATATGGTGAGGGCGGGACATCTGCGGCTGCACTCGACGTTGTAGGAACACTGAAACTACTTCAGTGCCACGCATCGTCAGGCCTCCTGTATTCTTCAAAGTGACTATTTGCTCAAACAGTTCATTGGCTGTCGCCTTTTCTTCGGGAGAAAGGGCGTTTTGCCAAGACTTCTTCTTTTGAGCTATCAAGACATCATCCCAAAGAGGGAGATTTGAACGCCGCCCAGGAACGGCGGGATCTCGCAGGTAGAACTACTTGTTGCGCCAGCCCTGGACGGATTCCTTCATCGGATAGTCGAAGTAGTCGACCTCCTTCCTGACGACGAAGCCAACGCCACCGACAACGGGGGGGCCATTACTGTCGTTGTGACGCTTCACATAGAAAATCTTCCTCCAAAGGCCCCAGTGAGGCTCAATGCCGAGGAAGGCCTCGCAGACGGTAATAAAAATGGAAAGGTGGAGGATGGAATTTGGGGTCAGCTGCCAGAGCTGAATCCCATAGAAGAAAAGGAGGGAGCGAAGAAACTCGTGGGCCGGAAGAGATAGGCCACGGAACAAGAAAGCAGTGAACATGACAGTGAAGCCCATCGGGGGCTTTGGGCGAGAAACCGAACCTGGGAGACGAATGTCATCCTCAGATGCGGAGATGAAGCCGAGAGCGCAGAGTTTGTTGATGTCGCGGTTGGAAATGGCGGAGGCACTCCAATCACGGCTAACTTTGCTCGCCTCCGAGGTACTGCCGCTCTTCTTCTTGGCCATGGTGAACGAAGCTTCTGATGAAGAGGCAGAGGAACAGGAAAGCTTGAAGGAGAAGATGAGCAGTAAACGGGGTAAAAGATGAAAAAGAGAGGAGGCTCCCTATTTATCCCGTAAGAATTTGCGCCCAATCGTGGCCATAACTCCACAAAGCATCATGGGGAGTGGGGCAGATCTGACTGTACACGTGGCGCTTGAAGAAGGAGTGGAACCGGCGGCCCATTATTCCCACGTCGTGCGAAAATTGAGGAGACGCCTCGATCGCCGCGCGTGCATTGGTTAAGCCCTAAAAACTGCCGGCGCAGAGCTAGGGTGGGCCCATCAGGTCAAGTCCTGTCAATCGGCCCACGGCAGTTACACGTCATGTCAAGTCCTGTCAATCGGCCCACAACAGTGACGTCATAAAAAAAACCCCTAGAAGCGTTCGAAGGAAAAAGTGAAAAGTTATCGGATGAAGGACTTGAGTCTACACCCGGCTGCAGACATCCGTACCTAGACTCGGGGGCTACTCCCATCGGGAGCGCTGACGCGCACCCGATAAAATGAAGACTCGACAAAATGAGCAGTCGAAGGAAGAAGGTTTGAGTCTGCACTCGGTTACAAGCGCTTGCACCCAGACGCTCGGGGGCTACACTCCCATCGGGAGCGCGTGATGCACACCCGATAGAAGTTTTTTGCACTCCAGGATCATGCCCGGGGACTTGATTCTGTGTAGGGTAACGTTGTTTTGCCATCGGCAGTTAACCAACAACAGTTGGGCACGTTACTCATTATCCTTTGCATAAAGAAAATATATCGATTGACCTATGAAGACCTGCGAAATACTTCGGTAGAGGAGAATATTCGAGTAGTACAACTTGAGTCTACGCACGGATTACAATCATCCGTACCTAGACTCGGGGGCTACTCCCATCGGGAGCGCTGACGCGCACCCGATAAAATGAAGGAAAAGAACATCAGGAGAAGACATGCATTAGTCTCTACCCGAACTATCTTTGGCTAGACACTCGGGGGCTACTGACGTGGGCACTACCCTTCGAGTAACCAACGTTGCCCTATCCTGTATTGACTAATTGGAGGCCCATGAAGACACCCGAAGGCTAGATGGGCCACCTGGACAGCGCACCGGAGGAAACCTTGGCGGGCAAGACAAGGAAGCAGCCAACAAGGAAAGATTAGATCTAAAAGTTCTGTAAACCTAGTCGTACTCGGTTAGGACCCTTGAGACCTGGCCTCCTATATAAAGGCCAGGAGAGGGGCTGCCGAGGGACATGAACAATCTTAGCGATCATAGCCAGCAAAAGCTTAGAGCCAGGTAACCCTAGCGATAGCAATCTCGCCGAGATCTCAGCCGAACTATTCGGCACCCCATTGTAACCCATTGTCATCATAATCAAGAACAGACAGGCAGGACGTAAGGGTTTTACCTCATCGAGGGCCCCGAACCTGGGTAAATTGCTCTCCCCGCTTGTCTGTGAACCGATGTCTCGTGTCAGCTTGCAGGATTCCATCAACCCTAAGCCCCTATCGGAGGGCATTGGCGAGGAGTACCCTCGACACCCGCTGGAACGGGGAGAAGGACGTCGTCTTCATCAACACCGAATGTGTGACCGAGTACGGAGGTGCTGCCCGATCGTGGCACCGTGATCAAGATCTTCTACGCGCTTTTGCAAGCGGCAAGTGATCGTCTACCACAGCAACAAGAACCTACTCTTGTAGGCAAGTGATCGTCTACCGCAGCAACAAGAACCTACTCTTGTAGGGGTGAGTCTCGATCATCCCCTCGTTGCTCCCGTCTTCTAGATTGCATCTTGGCTTGGATTGCGTTCTCGCGGTAGGAATTTTTTTGTTTTCTATGCAACGAATCCCTACAGTGGTATCGGAGCCGTGTCTATGCATAGATGGTTGCATGAGTAGAACACAATGGTTTTGTGGGCGTTGATGCTCTTGTTATCTTTAGTTTGAGTACTTTGCATCTTTGTGGCATAGTGGGATGAAACTGCTCGGACTAACTTTACATGACCGCGTTCATGAGACTTGTTCCTCGTTCGACATGCAACTTGTATTGCATAAGAGGCTTTGCGGGTGTCTGTCTCTCCTACTATATTGAAGATTCAATTTACTCTTCTATTGACAATACTAGTATCACCGTTGTGGTTCATGTTCGTAGGTAGATTAGATCTCTCTCGAAAACCATAAACCACGTAAAATATGCAAACCAAATTAGAGACGTCTAACTTGTTTTTGCAGGGTTTGGTGATGTGATATGGCCATAATGTGATGATGAATATGTATGAGATGATCATTATTGTATTGTGGCAACCGGCAGGAGCCTTATGGTTGTCTTTAAATTTCATGTTGAGTAGTATTTCAAAGTAGTTGTAATAGTTGCTACATGAGGTGAACAACCATGAAGACGGCGCCATGGACCTTGACGCTACGCCGACGATGATGGAGATCATGCCCGAAGATGATGGAGATCATGTCCGTGCTTTGGAGATGAAGATCAAAGGAGCAAAGACAAAAGGGCCATATCATATCACATATGAACTGCATGTGATGTTAATCCTTTTATGCATCTTATTTTGCTTAGATCACGACGGTAGCATTATAAGATGATCCCTCACTAAAATATCAAGATAATAAAGTGTTCATCCTTAGTAGCACTGTTGCCAAGACTTGTCGTTTCGAAGCATCTCGTGATGATCGGGTGTGATAGAATCAACAAGTGCATACAATGGGTGCAAGCCAGTTTTGCACATGCGGATACTAAGGTGGCCTTGATGAGCCTAGCATGTACAGACATGGTCTCGGAACACGTTATACCGAAAGGAAGAGCATGAATCATATGATTGATATGATGAACACTTTGAGTGCTCGCCATTGAAATTACACCTTGTCTCGTGATGATCGGACTTAGGTGTGGTGGATTTGGTTCGTGTGATCACTAAGACAATGCGAGGGATATTGTTTTGAGTGGGAGTTCACCTAGATTTTTAATTATGTTGAATTAAAATTTGAACTCAATTTGTCATAAACTTAGTCTAAACTATTGCAAATATATGTTGTAAAGATGGTGTCCCCAATCAATTTTAACCAGTTCCTAGAGAAAGAAAAGCTTAAGAGCAACGGTAGCAACTTCACCGACTGGTTCCGTCATGTGAGGTTCTTCCTCTCTGGCGGAAATCTGCAATATGTGCTTGATGCACCGCTAGGTGACCCTCCTGCAGAAACTGATACCGATGAAGTAAAGAATGTTTACGCAACTCGGAAAGCTCGGCACTCTCAAGTTCAGTGTGCCATCCTGTGCAGTCTGGAAGCCGATCTTCAAAAACGCTTTGAGCACCACGATCCTCATGAGTTGGTCAATGAGCTGAAAGCTATATTTGAAACTCATGCGGCCGTGGAATGCTATGAAGCATCGAAACACTTCTTCAGCTGCATGATGGAAGAAGGCAGCTCCGTTAGTGAGCACATGCTCACCATGACCGGGCATGCGAAGAAAGTCAGTGACTTGGGAATAGTGATTCCTAACAGACTGGGGATTAATCGTGTCCTTCAATCACTGCCACCAAGTTACAAGAACTTTGTGATGAACTACAATATGCAGAACGTGAACAAAGAGTTACCTGAACTCTTTGGCATGTTGAAAGCTGCTGAGATTGAGATCAAGAAAGAGCACCAAGTGTTGATGGTCAACAAGACCACCAGTTTCAAGAAACAGGGCAAGTCTAAGGGAAAATTCAAGAAGGGTGGCAAGAAAGCTGCCACGCCACCTATGAAACCTAAGAACGGCCCTAAGCCTGATGCTGAGTGCTATTACAGCAAGGAGAAGGGACACTGGAAGCGTAATTGCTCCAAGTATCTGGCTGATCTGAAGAGCGGCCTTGTCAAGAAGAAAGAAGGTATATCTGATATACATGTTATAGATGTTTATCTCACTGGTTCTCGTTCTAGTACCTGGGTATTTGATACTGGTTCGGTTGCTCATATTTGTAACTCGAAACAGGAACTAAAGAATAAACGAAGACTACTGAAAGATGAAGTGACGATGCGCGTTGGAAACGGATCCAAAGTCGATGTGATCGCATTGGCACACTTCCTCTACATCTACCTTCGGGATTAGTTTTAAGCCTAAATAATTGTTATTTTGTACCCGCGTTGAGCATGAACATTATATCTGGATCTTGTTTAATGCAAGACAGTTATTCATTCAAGTCTGAGAATAATGGTTGTTCTATTTTTATGAATAATATCTTTTATGGTCGAGCACCTGAAAAGAATGGCTTATTTCTGTTAGATCTCGATAGTAGTGATACGCATATACATAACATTGATGCTAAGCGAATTAAATTGAATGATAATTCTACTTATATGTGGCACTGTCGTCTTGGTCATATTGGAGTGAAACGCATGAAGAAACTCCATACCGATGGATTACTTGAATCACTGGACTTTGAGTCACTTGATAGATGCGAAGCATGTCTAATGGGAAAAATGACTAAGACTCCATTTTCTGGTATGATGGAGCGAGCTACTGACTTATTGGAAATCATACATACCGATGTGTGCGGACCAATGAGTGTAGCATCGCGCGGTGGTTATCATTATGTTCTAACCTTCACAGATGATCTGAGTAGATATGGGTATATCTATTTCATGAAACATAAATCCGGAACTTTTGAGAAGTTTAATGAATTCCAAAGTGAAGTACAAAATCAACGTAACAAGAAGATTAAATTTCTACGATCTGATCGCGGAGGTGAATATCTGAGTTATGAGTTTGGCATGCATTTAAAGAAATGCGAAATACTTTCACAATTGACACCGCCGGGAACACCCCAACGAAACGGTGTATCCGAACGTCGTAATCGAACTCTCTTAGATATGGTTCGTTCTATGATGTCTCTTACTGATTTGCCGTTATCATTTTGGAGTTATGCATTAGAGACAGCCGCATTCACTTTAAAAAGAGCACCATCAAAATCCGTAGAAACGACACCGTATGAATTATGGTTTAATAAGAAACCTAAGTTGTCGTTCCTTAAAGTTTGGGGTTGCGAAGCCTATGTAAAGAAGTTACAACCGGACAAGCTAGAACCCAAAGCGGAGAAATGCGTCTTCATAGGATACCCTAAGGAAACTATAGGGTACACTTTCTATCACAGATCTGAAGGCAAAATCTTTGTTGCTAAGAACGGAACCTTTCTTGAGAAAGAATTTCTCACTAAAGAAGTGACTGGAAGAAAAGTAGAACTCGATGAGATTGATGAATCTTTACTCGTTGATCAGAGTAGCGCAGTACCGGAAACTGTTCCTGTACCGCCTACACTAACAACAGAGGAAGCTAATGATAATGATCATGAAACTTCGAACGAGGAAACTACTGAACCTCACAGATCGACAAGGGAACGTGCCACTCCTGATTGGTATGATCCTTGTCTAAATGTCATGATTGTGGACAACAATGATGAGGACCCTGCGACGTATGAAGAAGCGATGATGAGCCCAGATTCCAACAAATGGCAAGAAGCCATGAAATCCGAAATGGGATCCATGTATGATAACAAAGTATGGACTTTGGTAGACTTACCTGATAGCCGCAAGGCTGTCGAGAATAAATGGATCTTCAAGAGAAAAACAGATGCTGATGGTAATATTACTGTCTATAAAGCTCGACTTGTCGCAAAGGGTTTCCGACAAATTCAAGGAGTTGACTACGATGAGACTTTCTCACCTGTAGCGAAGCTAAAATCTGTGAGGATTTTGTTAGCAATAGCTGCATTTTTAGATTATGAGATTTGGCAGATGGAGACATTGAGGAAGAGTTGTATATGGTACAACCCAAAGGTTTTGTCGATCCTAAAAATGCTGACAAAGTATGCAAACTTCAGCGTTCAATCTATGGACTGAAGCAAGCATCAAGAAGTTGGAACCGACGCTTTGATAAGGTGATCAAAGACTTCGGGTTTATACAGTGTCATGGAGAGGCCTGTATTTACAAGAAAGTGAGTGGGAGCTCTGTAGCATTCCTGATATTATATGTAGATGACATATTATTGATTGGGAATGATATAGAACTATTAAGCAGTGTAAAAGGTTATTTGAATAATAGTTTTTCAATGAAAGACCTTGGTGAAGCATCGTATATATTAGGCATCAAGATTTATAGAGATAGATCAAGACGCCTAATAGGGCTATCACAGAGTACATACCTGGACAAGATTCTAAAAAAGTTTAGAATGGACGAAAGTAAGAAAGGGTTCTTACCTATGTTACCAGGCAAGGTCTTGAGTAAGACTCAAGGACTAGCTACGGCAGAAGAAAGAGAAAGGATGAGTCAGATCCCCTATGCCTCGGCAGTAGGCTCTATCATGTATGGCATGCTATGTACTAGACCGGATATAGCACATGCTGTTAGTTTGACTAGCAGATATCAAAGTGATCCAGGAATGGAACACTGGACAGCGGTCAAGAATATCCTGAAGTACTTGAAAAGAACTAAGGATATGTTTCTTTGTTATGGAGGTGACCAAGAGCTCGTTGTAACAAGTTACACCGATGCAAGTTGGAACACTGATCCTGATGACTCTAAGTCACAGTCTGGGTACGTGTTTATATTGAATGGTGCTGCGATGGCTGGGCAAGCTCGAAGCGGTGCACGGTGGCGAAGTCTTTAACGAGAATCAGAGTACATAGCGGCCCGGAGGCTTCATCAGAAGCGGTATGGATGAAGAGGTTCATTGTAGAGCTCGGTGTGGTTCCTAGTGCATTGGACCCACTAGTCATCTACTGTGACAACATGGGTGCCATCGCCAATGCACAAGAACCAAGGTCACACAAGAGGCTGAAGCATATCAAGTTGCGTTATCACTCGATTCGCGAGTACATCGAAGATGGAGAAGTAAAGATTTGCAAAGTACACACTGATCTGAATGTAGCATATCCGTTGACTAAAGCTCTCCCTAGGGCAAAACATGACCAACACCAGAATGCCATGGGTGTTAGGTACCTTACAGTGTAATCTAGATTATTGACTCTAGTGCAAGTGGGAGACTGTTGGAGATATGCCCAAGAGGCAATAATAAAAGTGGTTATTATATATCTTTATGTTTATGATAAATGTTTATATACCATGCTATAATTGTATTAACCGAAACATTGATACATGTGTGATATGTAAACAACAAAGAGTCCCTAGTATGCCTCTTAACTAGCTTGTTGATTAATGGATGATTAGTTTCATAATCATGAACATTGGATGTTATTAATAACAAGGTTATATCATTGTATGAATGATGTAATGGACACACCCAATTAAGCGTAGCATAAGATCACGTCATTAAGTTATTTGCTATAAGCTTTCGATACATAGTTACCTAGTCCTTATGACCATGAGATCATGTAAATCACTTATACCGGAAAGGTACTTTGATTACATCAAACACCACTGCATAAATGGGTGGTTATAAAGGTGGGATTAAGTATCCAGAAAGTATGAGTTGAGGCATATGGATCAACAGTGGGATTTGTCCATCCCGATGACGGATAGATATACTCTGGGCCCTCTCGGTGGAATGTCGTCTAATGTCTTGCAAGCATATGAATAAGTTCATAAGAGACCACATACCACGGTACGAGTAAAGAGTACTTGTCAGGAGACGAGGTTGAACAAGGTATAGAGTGATACCGATGATCAAACCTCGGACAAGTAAAATATCGCGTGACAAAGGGAATTGGTATCGTATGTGAATGGTTCATTCGATCACTAAAGTCATCGTTGAATATGTGGGAGCCATTATGGATCTCCAGATCCCGCTATTGGTTATTGGTCGCAGAGAGTACTCAACCATGTCCACATAGTCCGCGAACCGTAGGGTGACACACTTAAGGTTTGATGTTGAAATGGTAGAACTTGAATATGGAATGGAGTTCGGAGTATTGTTCGAAGTCCCGGATGAGATCCCGGATATGACGAGGAGTTCCAGAATGGTCCGGAGAATAAGATTCATATATAGGAAGTCATTTTATAAGATTTAAAATGATCTGGAAGACTTTATGGAAGGTTCTAGAAGGTTCTAGAAAAGTCCGGAAGAAATCAATTTGGACGGCGGAGTCCCGAAGGGGCTCCACCTCCCATGGCCGGCCAACCCTTGAGGGGGGAGTCCAAGGTGGACTCCACCTAGGTGGCCGGCCACCCCCCCTCATGGAAGGGTGGGAATCCCACTTGAGGTGGGAGTCCCACCTTGGGTAGGTTTCCCTACACATGGAAGGTTTTGGGTTGGGGTCTTATTCGAAGACTTGTAGTCCAACACTTGGGGCTTCCACCTATATAATGAGGAGCAAGGGGAGGGGGCCGGCCACACCAAAGCCATTGTGGCCGCACCCCTCATAGTGGCCGGCCACCTCCCCCTCTCCCAAACCCTAGCTGCCCCCTCTCCTCCACCTCTCCCGCAACGTTTAGTGAAGCTCCACCGGAGTTCTCCATCGCCACCGCCACCACGCTGTCATGCTGCCGGATTCAAGGAGGAACTAATACTTCCGCTACCCGCTGGAACGGGGAGAAGGACGTCGTCTTCATCAACACCGAACGTGTGACCGAGTACGGAGGTGCTGCCCGATCGTGGCACCGTGATCAAGACATTCTACGCGCTTTTGCAAGCGGCAAGTGATCGTCTACCGCAGCAACAAGAGCCTACTCTTGTAGGCTTTGGAAATTTTCAAGGGTGAGTCTCGATCATCCCCTCGTTGCTCCCGTCTTCTAGATTGCATCTTGGCTTGGATTGCGTTCTCGCGGTAGGAAATTTTTTGTTTTCTATGCAACGAATCCCTACAGTAGATGGTTGTCTTCTCCTCATGTGCTATCATTGTTTGATCTTGTGAGCTGCCTATCATGATCAAGATCATCTATTTGTAATGCTACATGTTGTGTGATACGTCTCTGACGTATCGATAATTTCTTATGTTCCATGCCACATTATTGATGATATCTACATGTTTTATGCATACTTATGTCATATTTATGCATTTTCCGGCACTAACCTATTAACGAGATGCCGAAGAGCCAGTTGCTGTTTTCTGCTGTTTTTGGTTTCAGAAATCCTAGTAAGGAAATATTCTCGGAATTGGACGAAATCAACGCCCAGGGGCCTATTTTGCCATGAAGCTTCCAGAAGACCGAAGGAGTCACGAAGTGGGGCCACGGGGTGGCCAGACGCTAGGGCGGCGCGGCCCAAGCCTTGGCCGCGCCGGCCTAGTGTGTGGGCCCCCTGTCAGGCCCCCTGACCTATCTCCTCCGCCTACTTATAGCCTTCATCGCGAAACCCCCAGTACCGAGAGCCACGATACGGAAAACCTTCCAGAGACACCGCCGCCGCCAATCCCATCTCGGGGGATTCAGGAGATCGCCTCCGGCACCCTGCCGGAGAGGGGAATCATCTCCCGGAGGACTCTTCACTGCCATGGTCGCCTCCGGAGTGATGAGTGAGTAGTTCACCCCTGGACTATGGGTCCATAGCAGTAGCTAGATGGTCGTCTTCTCCTAATTGTGCTTCATTGTCGGGTCTTGCGAGCTGCCTAACATGATCAAGATCATCTATCTGTAATGCTATATGTTGTGTTTGTTGGGATCCGATGGATAGAGAGTACTATGTTATGTTGTTTATCAATCTATTACCTATGTGTTGTTTATGATCTTGCATGCTCTCCGTTATTAGTAGAGGCTTGATACGTCTCCGACGTATCGATAATTTCTTATGTTCCATGCCACATTATTGATGATATCTACATGTTTTATGCATACTTTATGTCATATTTATGCGTTTTTCGGAACTAACCTATTGACGAGATGCCGAAGGGCCAGTTCCTGTTTTCTGCTGTTTTTGGTTTCAGAAATCCTAGTAAGGAAATATTCTCGGAATCAGACGAAATCAACGCCCAGCATCCTATTTTTACACGAAGCTTCCAGAACACCCGGGAATGACCAGAGGTGGGCCACAGGGGCCCCAGGAGGGTGGCTGGCGCGGCCCAGGCCCTGGCTGCGCTGCCATACCCCCTCACCGCCTCGTCGCCCCTCCGACTCCGCCTCTTCGCCTATATAAATGTCCCTGACCTAAAACCTCTTCTTGCTTTGTGGTTGCAGGGTTGCATGAGAGGGATATCTTTGACCTCTTCCTCCCTGAGATCGATAAACCTTGGGTGATCCACTTAAGGGAAACTTGCTGCTGTTCTACAAACCTCTGCTCTTGGAGGCCCAACACTGTCTACAAGAATAGAAGCTCCCGTAGACATCAAGCACTTTTCTGGCGCCGTTGCCGGGGAGGAAAGGTAAAAGGCACTCATACTCCGGTTCCGTGTACGCATTTTCCTGGCGCCATTGTGTTTGTGCTTGAAGCTATTTCCTTTAGATCCTGTAATTGCATCTTTTTGTTTCTTGTTTACACTAGTTAGGGATAATGGAAAACAACAAAAATATGAGAGATCTTTATGAACTTTATCTTGAATTAGGACATGATGTGTTTGAAGAAAGAATTAAAAAACCCATGGAACTTTATATGGATGCTAATGGGAATGTTATTAATATGAACTAGCATGGTGGCCCTCGCAAATGCGAGGGCATCACCTTCAATGTGCAGAAAGTGTCAACTATTTATTTTTATTCTACGTACGCGGCATTATGTTTCTTCGATGCGACATGAATACACATATGCCACTTCATTTGACCTTTATTTTGTATATGGGTATATTTGATGATGCTAAGAAATGAGAAATTAATTAGTAAATATTTATTATGAAATATATAATGGTATTGGTTCATTTTTCTTAATAACAATTTTATACCATCCATGAAGGTGCACGAACACCAGCCAAATTAACTCCCATGTCTGCTAGATCAATTGTCGTGTAGTATTTGCTACCATAATTCTGCATCTCTACACCAGTATGTCATTTTGTGCACGGCTTCACTAAATAATCCCATCTGCATATCTCTATCCTTCTTGCACAAAGAACAGGTTTGTACCGAGAGTTGCTTAAGTATGCAATTAGATCCATATATTATGAACATGGTTTTCAAGAAGAAATCGATGGCCGGCAAAGGCCCTCAAACATTTGTTCTAATAATCAGCATTTAGTTACGTGCTTATCCATTCATGCATGTTCAGTGATGAATGATATATTTAAAACTAATTTTGTCAACTTAAAAGAAACTGCATAAGTCATGAATATATACTGCTTATTAGCATTTTATAGAGTGATTTCATACACGTGTATAAATTTGTATGTTATTAGTAGCATTATTAATGTATAAAAATCATTGAGGACATTACAATGGAACTAACAGTATATTTGTTTGCAATCATATGTCCAACATATATTGTAAAGTTTCCTCTCCAACCTTGTAATCAATATATATCACATGGTGGCATTATAAGAAAAAAAATAGAATTAATTGAGCATTTAAATAATATTATACTTGAATATAATTGTAAAATACATGGTTGTAAACACACACATATATTATAGCTTCCCTATTTCAGATTGTCGTGTGACCACACTATTATTTTTCTAGGAAATATCGGAGGACAAAGAACACCGTAGATAACAGCTTAGCTATGTTATATTATCTTGAAACAAAGCAAACATGATGAGTCTGGCAGCCATAATCAATTGTGTGGACATGCATGGCGGTATTTTATACCCATGAAGCAGTTGAAGTACAAAGACGTTCATTGGCAGGTCCATAATCTAGACTCCAGAGTGCTCATGTCACCAATAAAACCATGGTACGTTCCTTATACCTTTACCGTGGTTATAAAATAGAATCCTACAAACGAAGATAAATTCGTAACACCTTGGACGAAAAAAATGCTAGAGATGTCTCTAGAGCCGACATGAAAAGACAATGACAAGAGAGAACATACTGAATTACAGAAGGCAAACAAATCCCAATAAGAAAACTTCCTAGCTACTAATAGTATTTAGTAATTTGTTACCTGCAGATGAAGGATGAATTAACTGTTACTTTTGTAGACTAATACAGTAGTGCAAAACTCACAGAGACAGAAATTTAAGCCAAAAAAAACGAAGCTGCAGTCACGGTTCCCAGTGATATAGCCCCTCCTTCTATGCTTGCCCCAAGCATGTTTTCGAAAGAGATTACAAAGGAGGAGCTGGGAGTGAGTAGTGTTGACAGAGTTACTCATCATCTAGATAATCACTATGGTTTGTCGCTTCAGTCTGATCTCTAGATGAACCCACGGGCCTCCCTCGTTAGGAAATAATGAGCCTTGCCGTACAATTTTTTGCTTCCCCTTGTTTCATCATAATCAGTACTACCTCTGTTCGGAATTATAAGACCAACGCGTGTGCCTAGTTCATCAATTTGATCAACATAACTTGAGTTGTACAAATAAAAATTATATCATCAGAAAGTAACATATCTGAACTTTCTAATGATATATATTCTAAAGTACATACCTTGTATTATATTAATTCAATTTATGATATAGGGTAACACGCCGGTCTTATAATCGCTAACGGAGGGAGTACATGTATATTAATCCAGCAAGTTCACTGGCTGAACGGCTGCGATAGAGATTCACATGCAAGTCCACCAAGGAGAAACACCAGCGGACACCGGTAATACCGGTCCAAATACCGTCCGAGATATTTCAAACAAAATTTAAAATTTATACAAAATTTATCAAAAAATTCAGATTTTCTTAAATGCTTAAATTACAAAAGAATAGGTAAGTATTGGCAGGTATTTACTTACACTGGTAAGTGCAGAGAAAATTGGTAACCGGTGAGATTTTGGAAATCTCCGCCAAGAAAAAAAAAACCTTCAGGGTGTGCCTCAGTTCTGCGACTTTTTGCTATAGTTAAATCCACAAAGAAATTACCATGATGTGGTGAGAATAAGCACGGTGATGCAAGGTTACCTAGAAATAGCTAAACTGTGCCTGATGGTACTACGGGAACCCGCCGAGGGGCCGACGGCCGACAGCCGTCGGCACAGCATCAACTGCCGTCGGCCCACGCCTGTGCCGACGGCCGCCGTCGGCACAATATCGCCTCGGCACAGACCGGTCCGCCGTCGGCACAGACTTTGCCGTCGGCACAGATGCCAGCCCGACGGTCAAACGACGCCGTCGGCACAGTAGCCGTCGGCACAGTCAACGTGGGGCCTGTGGAGCGTCTAATCGATTTTCGGCCGGCGCTTGTGCATCACCGAGAGTAAGGCCCTAACAATCTGTCATCTGCTTGATTTATGAGAGGTAGAAGGAGACGCTGCTGGATAATGGCCACCGTCTGAGATTCACTATTCGTAAGATAAGGGAATGGATCGTTCAGCATCCATGTGAAACAAAATAAAAGGAGTAAATGTTGATTAGCTTAAAAGATTAAACCTAGTCCTACGATGGAAGCATGTAAGAGTTTTCGTTAACTTACAGAATGAGTTTCCTGAGATATCATTGTCGTAATCCTCCGGCTCCTCTGCGGTGAGCAGATGCAATGTGATGACTTCCAAGTTAATTAATCAGGTCTATATAATTATGAAGATGATTTCCACCTGCTTGTTGCATGAGTTTCCTGATATACCAATGTTTTCTGCTTGTGCTCTAGCGTCTCCACTATCAAAAGCTCCAACTCAGTAATAATTTGGACAAAATAGTTCAGAGGCTAATAATTGAATTTGGAGAGACACTGCAACCATCCAGTGGATATGTATACTTATGAAGATCAGTACCTGTTATACACAGAGAAAATTACTTGTATTTAGTCCGGTGAAATTAATTAGCAGATTGCAGATTGCTTTAGAAAAATATATGCACGTGGCCAGAACAGATAAGGACAGTCAAGCCTTTCCAGCTTCATCTTCTAATAATATTCTTCAACTGAACTACGATCGGCCGACCGGCCGGATACTAACACCGTCTTCTAACAGTGCAACATCCTGGCTGCGCCATACCTTCTTTGCGTCGTGGTGATGCTCGAATCAATGTTTCAAGTCTCGCTGCATCTTCAGCCAAGATCTGAACGGAGGTGCAAAGCCGAGCGTGAGGAATACATGCTAGGAAAGTATAGGAGCACCGAGTACAATAGCAGATTACCTGTGCTTCTGTCGCGGGGCGACCAGATCGTCTAGCCTCCGGTGCCGGATTGCGCTGGTCAGCTTGATCCACAGCTTTGACAGGATGACGGCGGCGTGAGGATGAGAGTAGGCAGCCTTGATATTTTCTTTAGGGCACACACTATCAATTGATCTAATTAGATTGAGAAGGTACGGCCAAACTTAAGTCATGGCATTGGTGGGTAATTTCTTTTAACTCTATTGTCATTAAGTTATTTCTCTAATCTATTGGTTGTGGTTTGTTGAGCTAGAAAATAGACGGTTAGATGTTTCTAATTTTTGTGGTAATTTCTAGCGTAATTCTCTTTTTTCTGGTTAACCCGTAATGTACTTTTAATATATAATAGATGCTTTGAACACTATTATTGCTAATGCTATGGAAAATTCTAAGCTTGGGGAAGCTGGTTTTGATGAGCATGATCTTTTTAGTCCCCCGGGCATGGAGGAGAAAATTTACTTTGATGATACTTTGCCTCCCATATATGATGATTATAATGATAGTAGTCTTTTGGTACCGCCTATTATGGAGGATAAATTTGATTATGATTACAATATGCCTCCTATATTTGATGATGAGAATAAAAATGATAGCTACTTTGTTGAATTTGCTCCCACTATTACTACTAAAATTGATTATGCTTATGTGGAGAGTAATAATTTTATGCATGAGACTCATGATAAGAACGTTTCATTTGATAGTTATATTGTTGAGTTTGCTCATGTTGCTACTGAAAGTTATTATGAGAGAGGAAAATGTGGTTGTAGAAATTTTCATGTTACTAAAACACCTCTCTATATGCTTAAAATTTTGAAGTTGAGCTTGTCTAGTTTTCTTATGCTTGTCACTTTGCTCTTCATGAACTTGTTTATTTACAAGGTTCCTTTTCATAGGAAGCATGTTAGACTTAAATGTGTTTTGAATTTTCTTCTTGATGCTCTCTTTTGCTTCAAATACTATTTCTTGCGAGTGCATCATTAAAATTGCTGAGCCCATCTTAGTGGTTATAAAGAAAGAACTTCTTGGGACATAACCCATGTGTTATTTTGCTACAGTACTTTGTTTTATATTTGTGTCTTGGAAGTTGTTACTACTGTAGCAACCTCTCCTTATCTTATTTTTATTGCATTGTTGTGCCAAGTAAAGTCTTTGATAGCAAGGTTGATACTAGATTTGGATTACTGCGCAGAAACAGATTTCTTTGCTGTCACGAATCTGGGCAAAATTCTCTGTAGGTAACTCAGAAAATTATGCCAATTTACGTGAGTGATCCTCAGATATGTACTCAACTTTCATTCAATTTGAAATTTTTCATTTGAGCAAGTCTGGTGCCTCAATAAAATTCGTCTTTACGGACTGTTGTGTTTTGACAGATTCTGCCTTTTATTTCACATTGCCTCTTTTGCTATGTGGGATGGATTTCTTTGTTCCATTGACTTCCAGTAGCTTTGAGCAATGTCCAGAAGTATTAAGAATGATTGTGTCACCTCTGAACATGTGTTTTTTTGATTATGCACTAACCCTCTAATGAGTTTGTTTCGAGTTTGGTGTGGAGGAAGTTTTCAAGGGTCAAGAGAGGAGGATGATACAATATGATCAAGAAGAGTGAAAAGTGTAAGCTTGGGGATGCCCCATGTAACATCCCAAGTTTCAATAAAAGGAACAAGAGAGAGAATTCAAGAATCCAAAAATCAGAGCCAACAAAAACTTTTTCTCATCATATAGGACTATGCATATTAGCTCACCTTATTAATTTATTTGAGTGTGCTTTTGCCATGATGCTTGTTTATGTGTTACTCTCATTCTAAAACCCTAGCAATGATCACTTGATCAAGCAAAGTCAAATAAAAATAAAATAGAAAAGGAATTCTAAAAATCCACTTCACACCCACATATGGCCTATGCCATTTTTACAAATCTTTGATCTAGGCCATTTTGGTTTGCACCATTAGTTGTAAATGGATACTAAACACTATTTAACACCTTTGGAATCAAACAAACTCAATTCAAATAAAAATTGAATCAAAATTGAGCTCACATATGATTATGGTCCTATGTGACAATTTCAGCATGATACCCACTTTGAGCCCCTGGTTTTTAACTTTTCACTTCTACACTTTGTCAACTCTTTGCACCTCATCCAAGACAACATCAAGCACTTCAACTTTGCCCAAAACCACCACCCCAAACTCCTTATCAAATTTAAATGAGAATCAAGCAAAGTTGGAACAAACTCACATATGCAAGATCATATGCATTTTGGGATTTTGCAAACCAACTCCAAATTGAACCCAACCACCACCATTCTACTCCTTTTGAAATATGTTTACAACCCACCAAAAAGATTTTCAAAATTCAAAAATTATTTTCTTTCGGCCATTTTAACAAACACCTTGCAGGCAGGGGTGAAACAAGAGCCCATACTGAAATTTTTAACTTGGACTTGGTCCAACCCTGCCCTCTCTGCACCACTGGACCCTCCTCTCACCTCAGAGCATCACCTCCACCACTTGCCCAGCACTGGAGAGGCTCAACTTGGCCAGACCATGCCATGCCGTGGCATGGCATGCCACCATCGTGCCATCTCCCTCACCTCTCACCTCCAACTTGCTCCACCATGTCCTGGACGTTCTCCGTACTCTCCTAAGCCAGCCCGTGCCTTCCCTTGCTCACCACGATGCATGCACACGCGGGCATCGACGTGCCCAGACACGCCCAGGCATGCCCATGCACGCGCCAGAGCGCGCATGGCGCCAGCCCTGAACGCGCCAGAGCGTCAGCCGTCCCGCGCCCTCGCGTCACCTCTGCTCCCTCTCTCACCGCCAGTCGACACCTCACCTCACCCTGCATCGCCTGGACACGCCCACTAGCCCGCGGGAACGCCGCAGACGACGACCGCGTCCACGACCGTCCGCCATGACCTGCGCGCTCCCGTCAAGCTCACCGCCGCTGTAGACCCTCGTCTTCACCGCCATCACGCACGTCAGCCTCGCCAGGACACCAGCAACCAGACCAGCCCATCCCTTGCCCCTTCGAAGCCCTGGAACGACAACGCCGTCGACGACCTAGCTCCGCCCCTCGGTACTGCCTCGCCACTATAAAAGGAGGACCCCTCCCACTGATCTGAGCACACCATCCTCCTCCACTCATCCTCACAGCTCTCCTCGCCTCCTCAATTTCACCAATTAGTCGCCGGAGGCCTCCAATCGCAAGCTCGCCGCCGCCGCCAGTACACGGAGTTCGCCGGAGCAGGAGGCCACCCCAGGACACGCAACTGCTTCCAGGCGCTTCCTCATCCACTCCAACGTTGCTGCGCACATCGCCGACGACCGCCGGAGCTCCGACGAGCTCGCCGACCCCCTACCTCCGCCGCCAGTGAGTCCCCTCTCGCCGTCGACGACGACGCTCCCCGACCGTGCGATCCTCTTCTAATCGCACGGCGCAGACACGCGCGTACCGTTTCAGTCGTTATGACCCGCTGACGCATGGGACCTGCCGTCAGACGGCCTGCTCGCGCTGGACGCGAAGTGGGCCGGCCCAAATCCTTTTTCTCTCTGCAGCCCAGTTAGTTTCCCGCGCGAGCCCACTAGATTGAATTCGAATTTTCCAGTTAGATTTAAATTGCAATCTGATGCCAAGTTTGAAATTCAATAGGGACCAATCTGCTAGGCCAATTTTTACCAACTTTATATTTTTGGAAACCTTAGGAAATTATCTACACAATGCCACTGGATAGAACCCTAGATCTATTGTAGAATTAAAATGACAAAATAAACAAGGTAGGGACTTTTCTGCCTTATAATAATTCTTAAAAATCAACCATAAATGCTTTTCAGTTAATTCCACCTCCAATAATTCACATTTCACTTATACTAATTGTTTCTACAAAAATATGCCATGCTCACTTTGAATGATCATGGCTTAGTTGATTTAAATGACTTTATGGCTATTCCTAGTCAAAGATATTGTCCAAAACTATTAAGAAATCTTATGAGAGAGTTTCTCTCATTTAAATCTTGTCACCACCAATTCCAAATGAAGTAGAGACTCTGGTCAATTAGGTCTCATAGGAATTGTTGGTGATATTAAATCCTTGTTATGCAAAAACTAAATAGTATGAGGTGCTCACCTCATTTAAATCTTTTTCTCAAAATGATAAGTGTGAAGAGGTTGACTTGGGTCAACCTAGGTCACATATTATGCATAAGAGAAGTTAAATCTTAATAAGATAATGAGAGGAAATTATTTCTCTGAAAAATTCAAAGTAACACTTAAATTTAGTATGAGAGGAAATTATTTTTCTTAAATGATAAGAAGAACAAACCCACCAACTCAATATTAGTGTATGATGCTAGTTTAAAGTGTGTAGCTCATGAGTGTGCCTAGTTTAGTAAATTAGTTTGGTGTGATGATTGTGTACTCCGTATTCGTATTTTAGACGCTAGTACCGAGGAGTACCAGGAGGAGGAGGAGGTCTACTTCCAAGGAGAAGAAGACCACTTTGACCAATTCCCCAACCAAGGCAAGATAATACTCTTGCAAAGTGCAAAGCTCACCATGAGCAAGGCATTACCCCATTTACTTTATGCTTATAATCCTATTTCCCAGTTTTACTTTACAAGCTTTATTTACTTTTGTTTTATCAAAGTACTTTTGATTTACGATTCACTGGATTAGTATTGGATTAGTACAAGGGTAGCAAGGTTAGCCTAGAAGCAAAGCAAAGTACTTAGCACCCCTCATACCTAGATGCTAGTGCTAAATTAAAAATGACTACTCTAGATGGGAACATGGGTTTATGAAATGATGAAGTTGAAAACCTTGGAATGATGAGTCATTCCCATTGAAGGATTTTGAAGGTGAATCTGACATGAATTTTGACTTGGTGAAATGGCTAAAACTGATGATTGAGTTGGATGCGATACCTTTCCAATTAGTAAGTACCCCCACAATACCTGATTATGGGTAAGGCTTAGCTAGAAATTTATGTGTCTTAGTATGGGTTCCCTCTGAACACACGTCATAGGGGTTACGCTTGAGGCTGCCTCCGTTGTTGAGAAATGATGTGAATTGAGGTGAATTGTACGGCCAAGCCCTGTGCAGTTCCTGGGTTAACAGTTGGTTTTCACCGGGAGGCCAAGCTCATGGGGAGAGGTGCCTATACTAGGGTGTGTAAGTGAAAGGTTAACGGTTGATGATCCGCGTACTGAGTTACGATTATTCGGGGTTTTATCCCTGACGGATGTAATCAAATGTTGTGGCACAAGTGTGCAACCTCTGCAGAGTGTAGAACTATTCGAATAGCCGCGTCCGCGGTTATGGACAGTTGGAAAGGCCATACTGTTTCCGTCATCAGAATTTACATCTATGTGACGGGTGTTTTTGAATTTGAATTTGAACTTGTACGGTGACTTGAATTTGTATCACAACAGAGTTGTGGGAATGACACTAATGTTCCCACTTGAGTTAGTTAGCACATGAGGAGTTGTTTATGAAAAGGTTTATCAACTAAAATTGGCTTTATGCAAATAAACTTAGAGCTTAGAACACTCTCGATGGTAATGTTAGTACTTACTTTAGTATTAAAGTGCGAGTACTTAAAGTACTCACGGCTTTGTCCCTGGCTATTCAAATGGCCAGAATATGAAGCCGAGCAGCAGTACGAGGATGACGATCAGCAGGATGTCTACCACAACTAGGAGCTTCTAACGTCAAGCGTTAGCCTGTGGACTAGAGAGTCCTTGTATCTTACGCTTCCGCTATGAACTTGTGTTTGTTCGTTGATCATTAGATCAACTATTCGTGTAATATGGATCATGTGATTCCAATTTGTAAGACATTATGGTTTGTAATGAATGATGACTGTGATACTTAACTATTATGCCTCGCAACAACAATTTCCTGGGATTGCGATGTATGACATAATAGGCATCCGGACTTAAAAATCCGGGTGTTGACAAGTTGGTATCAGCGCCATTGTTTGACCTTAGGAAACCCTAGTTAGAAATGGACGTTCTGAAAGATTAGTTTCAAAAAAATGAATGAAGTATTTCTGAAAAACTTAGTCTTTGTCTTCTCTTTGTGCTCTTTGGAAAAATAAGAAGTCATGCTCTTCCTTAGAAATATAACTAAAATTTTGCCACACTTGTTCACTTCGCTAACTTAATCCTTCACTTTCAGATGGAGCCCATGAACACGAAGTTTTACCAGCTCGGGAACGAGGGAAGCTTGGTCTTTGAGCACGACCTCAACGCCCTTTCCGACCACCTTGGTCGCCCGCACCCGGAGTTCCATGGAGTGCAGGTCAATGACCAGCCAGGAGGCGAGTTGCAGTGGATCATCACCGCTGACTTGAGGGGCAAGATGGAGACTCCCACTTCTGAGAGGATCCTCTTCTCCTTCAGGGAGAGCAACTGGCTGGACGGACTCGCCCGCGTACTTCAGGAGGCACTCGCACGCTTGTGCGGGATGAGCGGGGAGGCACTCAGGAGCCCTCGCTTTTTCACCTCGCGAGGCGTAACTCCGCTGGAGAGCCCATGGACATGTCACCCCACCCGGAGCTGAAGCACCATGTGGAGCACCTGGACTTCATCCTGTACCACACTCAGCAGGACCTCGACCACGCGCGTGAGTACGCCAACCAGACTCACGCCCACATCATCGAGCAAGGTGAAGCCATCAAGCTCCTCAACAACGACCGCAAGACTCTCCGCCAGCAGTGGGCAAAGAAGGATGCCACCATCACCCGCCTCCGCGCAAAGATAGATAGCAGCGCTTGAGGCCACTGTCAAGGACCAGGAAGAACAGATGAAGAAGATGGAGGAAGATGGAGATAACATTCAGGGAGGAAGTGCCTTCCTGAGTGACGACGACGACTTTGAGGAAGATGAGAACACCGAGGAGGAAGACTATGAGTTCCTCGACGCTGGAGAAGATGACCATGTTGCCATAGATGTGGATGAGGATGAGGAGTAGTTCACTTATGCACTATCGTAGGTGTGAGTTGTATCCCGCCCCATGTATCGTAGCTTGGAGAAGAAGGGTTCTTAAAACCCTTAGTGTGTTAGCTTGTAATGTGCGTTGTTTGTCATGAATGAATGTATGTTTGTGTTATCATGAAAAGACTCAAGATTTAAACCTTTTTGAACTTAAAACACAAAACAAGCCATAGAGATTTTCCCTCTTATCTCATGATCTATCTCAATGCTCAGATGGCCCCTCCGGTTCACAACGTGACTCAAGATGCAATGATGCAGATGTTGCAAACTATGCTGGAAGGTAGAGAAGCTGAAAGAGCCGAAAGGCAAGCCAACCTTGCAGCGCTTCAACAGCTTGCCAACAACAATCAAGGCCACCATGATCATCCAGGATCCAAGCTCAAGAACTTCCAGAATACCAACCCGCCAGTTTTCAGCAAGACTGAGGAACCACTTGATGCAGATGATTGGCTCCAAACTATGGAGAACAATCTAGAAGTAGCTGGAGTTGAAGAGAATGAGAAAGTGTTGTTTGCCACGCACTACTTAGCAGGACCAGCGAGAGCTTGGTGGACAAGCACCCGTGCCATGAACGCGGGACAGTTTATGACTTGGACTGATTTCAAGCTCAAGTTCAGCAAGTACCATGTGCCCCCGGGTCTGATAAAGAAGATGAGAGATGAGTTCCGTGAACTGAAGCAAGGCCGGATGTCCGTGGTGGAATACCGCAACAAGTTTCTCACACTGTCAAGGTACGCCCCGGATGAGACTGACACTACTGAGAAGAGGAAGGAAAGGTTCCTGAACGGACTGCATGATGAGATGCAGACTGTGTTGATCAACATCCCCTTCGCCGACCTCGAAGCCCTTGTTGACTCCGCCATCCAAATGGAAGGCAAACTGCACCAAGCCAGCGAGAACCGCAAGCGCCGCATGATGAACCAGAGTGGATCAAGCCACCCCCAGAAGTATCGCCCTAGCTCAAGCGGAGGTTACCCTCCGAGGAACAACAAGCCACTGATGCAGAACTCGCGCCCCGGTTATCAGAACCGGAGTGGAGGAAACTCGAGGCCAGGAGGCCACTACAACAACAACAACAACAGCAACTACAACAACAACAACTACTACAACCACGCTCCGCCGAGAGCCCCCAACCACAACAACAGCAACAACAACACCAACACCGCACCAAGGACCGGGAGCAATGCAATCCCCGTCGCGAACAAGCAGGACAAGACCACCATCACTTGCTACGAGTGTGGTGTAGTGGGACATTACTCCAATGAGTGTCCCAAGAGGCTCGCCAAGCTCGCAGGCAACCCCGCACCACCAGCTCAGCAACAACGCCGTGTCTCCACCGGCAAGAAGTTCGCCCCCAACAACCCGAACAACCGTGGAGGTCGCCTCTACCACATGAATGCTGAGGAAGCCCAGGAAGCACCTGACGTGGTGCTGGGTATGTTCTCTGTTAACTCAATACCAGCAAGAGTGTTGTTTGATTCTGGAGCATCGCATTCGTTCGTTACAGAAGATTTTGTGTGCACTAGTAAGATTCAACCAATCAGCTTGAAACATGTCATGATAGTTCAAATACCTGGATCAACAACTAAAGCTAGAAAATTTTGCAAAGATGTACCCATCAGAATCCATGAAATAGACTTTTATGCAAACTTGATTGTTCTGGGAACAAAAGGATTGGAAGTAGTCCTGGGTATGGATTGGATGGCGAAACATCATGGATTGATAGACTGCGCCAAGAAGGCCATCACCATGACTAGTAGCACCGGAATAATAATAGAACACTTGTCTGAAAAACTACCCAGAAATTTCGCCTGCAACCAAAGTGTAGCTAGGCCAACTCTGGATCAAATCAGGGTCGTTTGTCGATACCCTGATGTGTTTCCGGATGATCTACCCGGTATGCCCCCGGATCGGGATATCGAGTTTATCATCGAGTTAATCCCTAGAACGGGACCTATAGCCCAGAGAGCCTATAGCATGAACCCCGCAGAGTTAGTGGAACTGAAGAAGCAACTGGATGATATGCTATACAAAGGTCTGATTCGACCAAGTGCGTCGCCTTGGAGATCACCAGTTTTGTTTGTGGATAAAAAGGACGGTGCCACTCGTTTGGTTACGGATTATCGTAAGCTTAACGATGTCACCATCAAGAACAAATATCCCTTGCCGAAGATAGAAGACCTGTTTGACCAGCTAACCGGTGCCCAAGTATTCTCGAAGATTGATCTGACGACAGGTTATCATCAACTGAAGATCCGAGCAACCGATATTCCCAAGACTGCCTTTACCACCAGATATGGACTGTATGAGTACAATGTCATGTCCTTTGGACTGACCAATGCCCCCGCTTACTTCATGAATCTCATGAATAAGATCTTTATGGAATTCCTGGATAAGTTCGTCGTTGTCTTCATCGACGACATCCTTATCTACTCCAAATCAGAAGAAGAACATGAGCAACATTTGGAAGTGGTCCTAGAAACCCTGAGGCAGCACAAGCTGTACGCCAAGTTTAGCAAATGCGAGTTTTGGTTGAAGGAAGTAGGATTCCTGGGACACATCTTGTCTGGAGGAGGAATTGCGGTAGATCCCGTAAAAATCAAAACCGTTGAAGAATGGAAAGCCCCAACCACCCAGACTGAAGTCCGAGCATTTCTGGGATTAGCGGGATATTACCACCGATTCGTTGAAGGATTTTCAAGCATCGCAAGACCAATGACTCAACTGCTGAAGAAGGACCGGAAATTTGACTGGAATGACAAATGTGAAGAAAGCTTTCAGCTACTCAAGCTTAGATTAACCACAGCCCCAATATTGATCATGCCCGATGTTACCAAGCCATTTGATGTCTATTGTGATGCATCCAAGACTGGTCTTGGATGTGTGTTGATGCAAGGAGGCAAGGTGATATCTTACCTGTCAAGGCAACTGAAGCAACATGAACAGAACTATCCAACTCATGACTTGGAGTTAGCAGCCGTAGTGTTAGCCCTGAAGGTTTGGCGTCATTACCTCATGAGTAATCGCTGCGAGATATATTCAGATCACAAGAGCCTGAAGTACATCTTCACCCAGAAGGAGCTGAACATGAGACAGCGCAGATGGATTGAGTTAATCAAAGATTACGACATGGAAATTCACTACCACCCCGGCAAGGCCAATGTGGTAGCGGATGCTTTGAGCAGACTGCCGTGTCAGTTGAACTCCATGATCGCAATAGAGCAACCAAGCCTGTACCAAGAGTTTGAACAATTCAGACTAGAGCTAGTGAGCGAAGGATTCCTCGCCAGCATTGAGCTCCAACCCACCTTGATGAGCCAGATAAAGGAAGCCCAGAAGGGAAATGCCAGCATTGACGGAATCAAGAACCAGATAGCCGCCGGAAAGGCACCGGGATTCACCGTAGATGAAGAAGGAGTTCTTTGCTACAACGAACGCCTGTGTGTACCGTCAGATTCGGAGTTGAAACAAGTCATTCTAAAGGAAGCTCATGATACACTGTATTCCATTCACCCCGGAGGAACCAAGATGTACCAAGACCTGAAGGAACAATTCTGGTGGCACGGAATGAAGCGAGAGATAGGAAGCTACATCGCCAAGTGTGATATCTGTCAACGAGTCAAGGCAGAACATCAACGCCCCGCAGGACTGTTGCAACCATTACAGATTCCGGAGTGGAAATGGGATTCTGTCGGTATGGACTTTATCACAGGATTGCCCAAATCTAGCCGAGGAAATGACTCCATTTGGGTAGTCATCGATAGGTTGACCAAAGTGGCACATTTCATCCCCGTCAAGACCACATACCAAGGCCCAAAGCTCGCAGAGTTATACATATCCAGAATAGTCAGCCTGCACGGAACACCGAAGTCAATTGTGTCAGATAGAGGATCGCAATTCACCTCAAGATTTTGGCAGAAAGTGCATGAAGGACTAGGAACCCGTCTGAACTTCAGCACAGCTTACCACCCACAGACTGACGGACAGACTGAGAGAGTCAACCAGATACTAGAAGATATGTTGAGAGCCTGTGTGCTAGAGTACGGATCCAAATGGGAAGACTGCCTACCATATGCAGAATTCTCCTACAACAATAGCTATCAAGCCAGCTTACAGATGGCCCCCTTTGAAGCCCTGTACGGAAGGAAATGCCGTGCCCTCCGAACTGGTCGGAAGTCGGAGATAGTCAAGTCTTCGGCCCCGATGTGCCCCGCGAAGCCGAAGAGAAGGTGCACAAGATCCGCGAGTACCTCAAGACCGCCCAGTCAAGACAGAAGAGCTACGCCGACAAGAGACGCCGAGAGATGACCTTCGAGATCGGAGATTTTGTGTATCTCAAAGTCTCACCTCTCAAAGGAATGCAGAGATTCCAACTCAAAGGAAAGCTCGCCCCCAGATATGTCGGACCATTCAAGATTCTGAGTCGCCGAGGAGAAGTTTCATACCAGCTGGAACTGCCGGAAGAGATGTCCGCCGTACACAATGTTTTTCACATCTCACCGTCCTAAGTGCCTAGAAGTGCCGGAGAAGACCGAAGTATTCAAGAACATCGACCACAGAGCCATTGATATCAACAAGGATCTAACCTACCGCGAAGTGCCGATTCACATCCTTGAAGAAGCATTCAGGACCACCCGCACCAGAAGTATCAAGTTCCTGAAGATACAATGGAGTAATCACACCGAAGAAGAAGCAACTTGGGAACGCGAGGAAGACATGAAGAAGGAATACCCAGATCTCTTTAGTACCTAGTTTTCTCTAGATCTCGGGACGAGATCTTTTGTAAGGGGGAAGGGTTTGTAACATCCCAAGTTTCAATAAAAGGAACAAGAGAGAGAATTCAAGAATCCAAAAATCAGAGCCAACAAAAACTTTTTCTCATCATATAGGACTATGCATATTAGCTCACCTTATTAATTTATTTGAGTGTGCTTTTGCCATGATGCTTGTTTATGTGTTACTCTCATTCTAAAACCCTAGCAATGATCACTTGATCAACCAAAGTCAAATAAAAATAAAATAGAAAAGGAATTCTAAAAATCCACTTCACACCCACATATGGCCTATGCCATTTTTACAAATCTTTGATCTAGGCCATTTTGGTTTGCACCATTAGTTGTAAATGGATACTAAACACTATTTAACACCTTTGGAATCAAACAAACTCAATTCAAATAAAAATTGAATCAAAATTGAGCTCACATATGATTATGGTCCTATGTGACAATTTCAGCATGATACCCACTTTGAGCCCCTGGTTTTTAACTTTTCACTTCTACACTTTGTCAACTCTTTGCACCTCATCCAAGACAACATCAAGCACTTAAACTTTGCCCAAAACCACCACCCCAAACTCCTTATCGAATTTAAATGAGAATCAAGCAAAGTTGGAACAAACTCACATATGCAAGATCATATGCATTTTGGGATTTTGCAAACCAACTCCAAATTGAACCCAACCACCACCATTCTACTCCTTTTGAAATATGTTTACAACCCACCAAAAAGATTTTCAAAATTCAAAAATTATTTTCTTTCGGCCATTTTAACAAACACCTTGCAGGCAGGGGTGAAACAAGAGCCCATACTGAAATTTTTAACTTGGACTTGGTCCAACCCTGCCCTCTCTGCACCACTGGACCCTCCTCTCACCTCAGAGCATCACCTCCACCACTTGCCCAGCACTGGAGAGGCTCAACTTGGCCAGACCATGCCATGCCGTGGCATGGCATGCCACCATCGTGCCATCTCCCTCACCTCTCACCTCCAACTTGCTCCACCATGTCCTGGACGTTCTCCGTACTCTCCTGAGCCAGCCCGTGCCTTCCCTTGCTCACCACGACGCATGCACACGCGGGCATCGACGTGCCCAGACACGCCCAGGCATGCCCATGCACGCGCCAGAGCGTGCATGGCGCCAGCCCTGAACGCGCCAGAGCGTCAGCCGTCCCGCGCCAGAGCGTCACCTCTGCTCCCTCTCTCACCGCCAGTCGACACCTCACCTCACCCTGCATCGCCTGGACACGCCCACTAGCCCGCGGGAACGCCGCAGACGACGACCGCGTCCACGACCATCCGCCATGACCTGCGCGCTCCCGTCAAGCTCACCGCCGCTGTAGACCCTCGTCTTCACCGCCATCACGCACGTCAGCCTCGCCAGGACACCAGCAACCAGACCAGCCCATCCCTTGCCCCTTCGAAGCCCTGGAACGACGACGCCGTCGACGACCTAGCTCCGCCCCTCGGTACTGCCTCGCCACTATAAAAGGAGGACCCCTCCCACTGATCTGAGCACACCATCCTCCTCCACTCATCCTCACAGCTCTCCTCGCCTCCTCAATTTCACCAATTAGTCGCCGGAGGCCTCCAATCGCAAGCTCGCCGCCGCCGCCAGTACACGGAGTTCGCCGGAGCAGGAGGCCACCCCAGGACACGCAACTGCTTCCAGGCGCTTCCTCATCCACTCCAACGTTGCTGCGCACATCGCCGACGACCGCCGGAGCTCCGACGAGCTCGCCGACCCCCTACCTCTGCCGCCAGTGAGTCCCCTCTCGCCGTCGACGACGACGCTCCCCGACCGTGCGATCCTCTTCTAATCGCACGGCGCAGACACGCGCGTACCGTTTCGGTCGTTATGACCCGCTGACGCATGGGACCTGCCGTCAGACGGCCTGCTCGCGCTGGACGCGAAGTGGGCCGGCCCAAATCCTTTTTCTCTCTGCAGCCCAGTTAGTTTCCCGCGCGAGCCCACTAGTTTGAATTCGAATTTTCCAGTTAGATTTAAATTGCAATCTGATGCCAAGTTTGAAATTCAATAGGGACCAATCTGCTAGGCCAATTTTTACCAACTTTATATTTTTGGAAACCTTAGGAAATTATCTACACAATGCCACTGGATAGAACCCTAGATCTATTGTAGAATTAAAATGACAAAATAAACAAGGCAGGGACTTTTCTGCCTTATAATAATTCTTAAAAATCAACCATAAATGCTTTTCAGTTAATTCCACCTCCAATAATTCACATTTCACTTATACTAATTGTTTCTAGAAAAATATGCCATGCTCACTTTGAATGATCATGGCTTAGTTGATTTAAATGACTTTATGGCTATTCCTAGTCAAAGATATTGTCCAAAACTATTAAGAAATCTTATGAGAGAGTTTCTCTCATTTAAATCTTGTCACCACCAATTCCAAATGAAGTAGAGACTCTGGTCAATTAGGTCTCATAGGAATTGTTGGTGATATTAAATCCTTGTTATGCAAAAACTAAATAGTATGAGGTGCTCACCTCATTTAAATCATTTTCTCAAAATGATAAGTGTGAAGAGGTTGACTTGGGTCAACCTAGGTCACATATTATGCATAAGAGAAATTAAATCTTAATAAGATAATGAGAGGAAATTATTTCTCTGAAAAATTCAAAGTAACACTTAAATTTAGTATGAGAGGAAATTATTTTTCTTAAATGATAAGAAGAACAAACCCACCAACTCAATATTAGTGTATGATGCTAGTTTAAAGTGTGTAGCTCATGAGTGTGCCTAGTTTAGTAAATTAGTTTGGTGTGATGATTGTGTACTCCGTATTCGTATTTTAGACGCTAGTACCGAGGAGTACCAGGAGGAGGAGGAGGTCTACTTCCAAGGAGAAGAAGACCACTTTGACCAATTCCCCAACCAAGGCAAGATAATACTCTTGCAAAGTGCAAAGCTCACCATGAACAAGGCATTACCCCATTTACTTTATGCTTATGATCCTATTTCCCAGTTTTACTTTACAAGCTTTATTTACTTTTGTTTTATCAAAGTACTTTTGATTTATGATTCACTGGATTAGTATTGGATTAGTACAAGGGTAGCAAGGTTAGCCTAGAAGCAAAGCAAAGTACTTAGCACCCCTCATACCTAGATGCTAGTGCTAAATTAAAAATGACTACTCTAGATGGGAACATGGGTTTATGAAATGATGAAGTTGAAAACCTTGGAATGATGAGTCATTCCCATTGAAGGATTTTGAAGGTGAATCTGACATGAATTTTGACTTGGTGAAATGGCTAAAACTGATGATTGAGTTGGATGCGATACCTTTCCAATTAGTAAGTACCCCCACAATACCTGATTATGGGTAAGGCTTAGCTGGAAATTTATGTGTCTTAGTATGGGTTCCCTCTGAACACACGTCATAGGGGTTACGCTTGAGGCTGCCTCCGTTGTTGAGAAATGATGTGAATTGAGGTGAATTGTACGGCCAAGCCCTGTGCAGTTCCTGGGTTAACAGTTGGTTTTCACCGGGAGGCCAAGCTCATGGGGAGAGGTGCCTATACTAGGGTGTGTAAGTGAAAGGTTAACGGTTGATGATCCGCGTACTGAGTTACGATTATTCGGGGTTTTATCCCTGACGGATGTAATCAAATGTTGTGGCACAAGTGTGCAACCTCTGCAGAGTGTAGAACTATTCGAATAGCCGCGTCCGCGGTTATGGACAGTTGGAAAGGCCATACTGTTTCCGTCATCAGAATTTACATCTATGTGACGGGTGTTTTTGAATTTGAACTTGAACTTGTACGGTGACTTGAATTTGTATCACAACAGAGTTGTGGGAATGACACTAATGTTCCCACTTGAGTTAGTTAGCACATGAGGAGTTGTTTATGAAAAGGTTTATCAACTAAAATTGGCTTTATGCAAATAAACTTAGAGCTTAGAACACTCTCGATGGTAATGTTAGTACTTACTTTAGTATTAAAGTGCGAGTACTTAAAGTACTCACGGCTTTGTCCCTGGCTATTCAAATGGCCAGAATATGAAGCCGAGCAGCAGTACGAGGATGACGATCAGCAGGATGTCTACCACAACTAGGAGCTTCTAACGTCAAGCGTTGGCCTGTGGACTAGAGAGTCCTTGTATCTTACGCTTCCGCTATGAACTTGTGTTTGTTCGTTGATCATTAGATCAACTATTCATGTAATATGGATCATGTGATTCCAATTTGTAAGACATTATGGTTTGTAATGAATGATGACTGTGATACTTAACTATTATGCCTCGCAACAACAATTTCCTGGGATTGCGATGTATGACATAATAGGCATCCGGACTTAAAAATCCGGGTGTTGACAAGTTGGTATCAGAGCCATTGTTTGACCTTAGGAAACCCTAGTTAGAAATGGACGTTCTGAAAGATTAGTTTCAAAAAAATGAATGAAGTATTTCTGAAAAACTTAGTCTTTGTCTTCTCTTTGTGCTCTTTGGAAAAATAAGAAGTCATGCTCTTCCTTAGAAATATAACTAAAATTTTGCCACACTTGTTCACTTCGCTAACTTAATCCTTCACTTTCAGATGGAGCCCATGAACACGAAGTTTTACCAGCTCGGGAACGAGGGAAGCTTGGTCTTTGAGCACGACCTCAACGCCCTTTCCGACCACCTTGGTCGCCCACACCCGGAGTTCCATGGAGTGCAGGTCAATGACCAGCCAGGAGGCGAGTTGCAGTGGATCATCACCGCTGACTTGAGGGGCAAGATGGAGACTCCCACTTCTGAGAGGATCCTCTTCTCCTTCAGGGAGAGCAACTGGCTGGACGGACTCGCCCGCGTACTTCAGGAGGCACTCGCACGCTTGTGCGGGATGAGCGGGGAGGCACTCAGGAGCCCTCGCTTTTCTCACCTCGCGAGGCGTAACTCCGCTGGAGAGCCCATGGACATGTCACCCCACCCGGAGCTGAAGCACCATGTGGAGCACCTGGACTTCATCCTGTACCACACTCAGCAGGACCTCGACCACGCGCGTGAGTACGCCAACCAGACTCACGCCCACATCATCGAGCAAGGTGAAGCCATCAAGCTCCTCAACAACGACCGCAAGACTCTCCGCCAGCAGTGGGCAAAGAAGGATGCCACCATCACCCGCCTCCGCGCAAAGATAGATAGCAGCGCTTGAGGCCACTGTCAAGGACCAGGAAGAACAGATGAAGAAGATGGAGGAAGATGGAGATAACATTCAGGGAGGAAGTGCCTTCCTGAGTGACGACAACGACTTTGAGGAAGATGAGAACACCGAGGAGGAAGACTACGAGTTCCTCGACGCTGGAGAAGATGACCATGTTGCCATAGATGTGGATGAGGATGAGGAGTAGTTCACTTATGCACTATCGTAGGTGTGAGTTGTATCCCGCCCCATGTATCGTAGCTTGGAGAAGAAGGGTTCTTAAAACCCTTAGTGTGTTAGCTTGTAATGTGTGTTGTTTGTCATGAATGAATGTATGTTTGTGTTATCATGAAAAGACTCAAGATTTAAACCTTTTTGAACTTAAAACACAAAACAAGCCATAGAGATTTTCCCTCTTATCTCATGATCTATCTCAATGCTCAGATGGCCCCTCCGGTTCGCAACGCGACTCAAGATGCAATGATGCAGATGTTGCAAACTATGCTGGAAGGTAGAGAAGCCGAAAGAGCCGAAAGGCAAGCTAACCTTGCAGCGCTTCAACAGCTTGCCAACAACAATCAAGGCCACCATGATCATCCAGGATCCAAGCTCAAGAACTTCCAGAATACCAACCCACCAGTTTTCAGCAAGACTGAGGAACCACTTGATGCAGATGATTGGCTCCAAACTATGGAGAACAATCTAGAAGTAGCTGGAGTTGAAGAGAATGAGAAAGTGTTGTTTGCCACGCACTACTTAGCAGGACCAGCGAGAGCTTGGTGGACAAGCACCCGTGCCATGAACGCGGGACAGTTTATGACTTGGACTGATTTCAAGCTCAAGTTCAGCAAGTACCATGTGCCCCCGGGTCTGATAAAGAAGATGAGAGATGAGTTCCGTGAACTGAAGCAAGGCCGGATGTCCGTGGTGGAATACCGCGACAAGTTTCTCACACTGTCAAGGTATGCCCCGGATGAGACTGACACTACTGAGAAGAGGAAGGAAAGGTTCCTGAACGGACTGCATGATGAGATGCAGACTGTGTTGATCAACATCCCCTTTGCCGACCTCGAAGCCCTTGTTGACTCCGCCATCCAAATGGAAGGCAAACTGCACCAAGCCAGCGAGAACCGCAAGCGCCGCATGATGAACCAGAGTGGATCAAGCCACCCCCAGAAGTATTGCCCTAGCTCAAGTGGAGGTTACCCTCCGAGGAACAACAAGCCACTGATGCAGAACTCGCGCCCCGGTTATCAGAACCGGAGTGGAGGAAACTCGAGGCCAGGAGGCCACTACAACAACAACAACAACAACAACTACAACAACAACAACTACTACAACCGCGCTCCGCCGAGAGCCCCCAACCACAACAACAGCAACAACAACACCAACACCGCACCAAGGACCGGGAGCAATGCAATCCCCGTCGCGAACAAGCAGGACAAGACCACCATCACTTGCTACGAGTGTGGTGTAGTGGGACATTACTCCAATGAGTGTCCCAAGAGGCTCGCCAAGCTCGCAGGCAACCCCGCACCACCAGCTCAGCAACAACGCCGTGTCTCCACCGGCAAGAAGTTCGCCCCCAACAACCCGAACAACCGTGGAGGTCGCCTCTACCACATGAATGCTGAGGAAGCCCAGGAAGCACCTGACGTGGTGCTGGGTATGTTCTCTGTTAACTCAATACCAGCAAGAGTGTTGTTTGATTCTGGAGCATCGCATTCGTTCGTTACAGAAGATTTTGTGTGCACTAGTAAGATTCAACCAATCAGCTTGAAACATGTCATGATAGTTCAAATACCTGGATCAACAACTAAAGCTAGAAAATTTTGCAAAGATGTACCCATCAGAATCCATGAAATAGACTTTTATGCAAACTTGATTGTTCTGGGAACAAAAGGATTGGAAGTAGTCCTGGGTATGGATTGGATGGCGAAACATCATGGATTGATAGACTGCGCCAAGAAGGCCATCACCATGACTAGTAGCACCGGAATAATAATAGAACACTTGTCTGAAAAACTACCCAGAAATTTCGCCTGCAACCAAAGTGTAGCTAGGCCAACTCTGGATCAAATCAGGGTCGTTTGTCGATACCCTGATGTGTTTCCGGATGATCTACCCGGTATGCCCCCGGATCGGGATATCGAGTTTATCATCGAGTTAATCCCTGGAACGGGACCTATAGCCCAGAGAGCCTATAGCATAAACCCCGCAGAGTTAGTGGAACTGAAGAAGCAACTGGATGATATGCTATACAAAGGTCTGATTCGACCAAGTGCGTCGCCTTGGAGATCACCAGTTTTGTTTGTGGATAAAAAGGATGGTGCCACTCGTTTGGTTACGGATTATCGTAAGCTTAACGATGTCACCATCAAGAACAAATATCCCTTGCCGAAGATAGAAGACCTGTTTGACCAGCTAACCGGTGCCCAAGTATTCTCGAAGATTGATCTGACGACAGGTTATCATCAACTGTAGATCCGAGCAACCGATATTCCCAAGACTGCCTTTACCACCAGATATGGACTGTATGAGTACAATGTCATGTCCTTTGGACTGACCAATGCCCCCGCTTACTTCATGAATCTCATGAATAAGATCTTTATGGAATTCCTGGATAAGTTCGTCGTTGTCTTCATCGATGACATCCTTATCTACTCCAAATCAGAAGAAGAACATGAGCAACTTTTGGAAGTGGTCCTAGAAACCCTGAGGCAGCACAAGCTGTACGCCAAGTTTAGCAAATGCGAGTTTTGGTTGAAGGAAGTAGGATTCCTGGGACACATCTTGTCTGCAGGAGGAATTGCGGTAGATCCCGCAAAAATCAAAACCGTTGAAGAATGGAAAGCCCCAACCACCCAGACTGAAGTTCGAGCATTTTTGGGATTAGCGGGATATTACCGCCGATTCGTTGAAGGATTTTCAAGCATCGTGATACGTCTCCAACGTATCTATAATTTCCGATGTTCCATGCTTGTTTTATGACAATACCAACATGTTTTGTTCACACTTTATATCATTTTTATGCGTTTTCCGGAACTAACCTATTGACGAGATGCCGAGAGGCCAGTTGCTGTTTTCTGCTGTTTTTGGTTCCAGAAAGGCTGTTCGGGCAATATTCTCGGAATTGGACCAAATCAACGCCAAACCTCCTATTTTTCCCGGAAGGCTCCAGAACACCGAAGAAGAGTCGGAGAGGGGCCAGGGGGCCACCACACCACATGGCGGCGCGGGCCAGGCCTAGGCCACGCCGGCCTAGGGTGTGGCGCCCCCAGGTGCCCCCCTGCGCCGCCTCTTCGCCTATAAAAGCCCTTTCGACCTAAAAACGCAGTACCAATTGACGAAACTCCAGAAAGACTCCAGGGGCGCCGCCACCGTCGCGAAACTCCAATTCGGGGGACAGAACTCTCTGTTCCGGCACCCTGCCGGACGGGGAATTGCCCCCGGAGCCATCTCCACCGCCGTCTTCACCGCCATCTTCACCGCCATCGCTGCCTCCATGATGAGGAGGGAGTAATCCACCCCTGAGGCTGAGGGCTCCGCTGTAGCTATGTGGTTCATCTCTCTCCCATGTACCTCAATACAATAATCTCATGAGCTGCTTTACATGATTGAGATTCATATGAGTTTTGTATCACTACTATCTATGTGCTACTCTAGCAAAGTTATTAAAGTAGTTCTATTCCTCATGCACGTGTGTAAAGGTGACAGTGTGTGCACCGTGTTAGTACTTGGTTTATGCTATGATCATTATCTCTTGTAGATTGCGAAGTTAACTATTGCTATGATAATATTGATGTGATCTATTCCTCCTACATATGCATGAAGGTGACAGTGTGCATGCTATGTTAGTACTTGGTTTAGTCTGTTGATCTATCTTACACTATAAGGTTACTAAAACATGAGCATTATTGTGGAGCTTGTTAACTCCGGCATTGAGGGTTCGTGTAATCCTACGCAATGTGTTCATCATCCAACAAAAGTGTAGAGTATGCATTTATCTATTCTGTTATGTGATCAATGTTGAGAGTGTCCACTAGTGAAAGTGTAATCCCTAGGCCTTGTTCCTAAATACTGCTATCGCTGCTTGTTTACTGTTTTACTGCGTTACTACTGCTGCAATACTACCACCATCAACTACACGCCAGCAAGATATTTTCTGGCACCGTTGCTACTGCTCATATATATTCGTACCACCTGTAATTCACTATCTCTTCGCCGAACTAGTGCACCTATTAGGTGTGTTGGGGACACAAGAGACTTCTTGCTTTGTGGTTGCAGGGTTGCATGAGAGGGATATCTTTGACCTCTTCCTCCCTGAGTTCGATAAACCTTGGGTGATCCACTTAAGGGAAAACTTGCTGCTGTTCTACAAACCTCTGCTCTTGGAGGCCCAACACTGTCTACAGGAAAGGAGGGGGAACGTAGACATCAAGCTATTTTCTGGCGCCGTTGCCGGGGAGGAAAGGTAAAAGGTACTCACACTCCGGATCTCGGCTACTAAGCTATTTTCCGCCGTTGTAAGTACTCGAAGCTATTTCCTTTAGATCATGCAATTGCATCTTTTTGTTTCTTGTTTACACTAGTAAGGCATAATGGAAAACATCTGTGAGCTTTTTATTCTATTTCCTGAGTCAAGACATGAATGGTTTAATGCGAAAATTAAAAAACCCATGGAATCTTATTTGCATGCTAGTAGCAATGATATTATTATGAACGCTTTGAACACCATTGTTGCTAATGATATGGAAAATTCTAAGCTTGGGGAAGCTGGCTTTGATGAGCATGATATTTTTAGTCCCCCAAGCATTGAGGAGAAAATTTTCTTTGATGATACTTTGCCTCCTATTTATGATGATTATAATGATATTGGTCTTTTAGTGCCGCCTACTATGGAGAGTAATTTTTATGATGATAATACTATGCCTCCTACACTTGATGAGAATAATAATGATAGCTACTTTGTTGAATTTGCTCCTACTACAATTAATAAGAATAACTATGCTTATGTTGGGAGTAGTAATAATTTTATGCATGAGACTCATGATAAGAATGCTTTATGTGATAGTTATATTGTTGAGTTTGCTCATGACACTACTGAAAGTTATTATGAGAGAGGGAAATATGGTTATATGCATCTTAATAATATTAAGTTTCCCCTCTTTATGTTGAGAATCTTGAAGTTACTCGTGTTTTATCCTCTTATGCTTGTCACTTTGTTCTTCATGAATTCATTTGTGTACAAGATTCCTCTTCATAGGAAGCATGTTAGACTTAAATTTGTTTTGAATTTGCCTCTTGAAGCTCTCTTTTGCTTCAAATACTATTTCCCGCGAATGGATTATTAAAACTACTGAGCCCATCTTAATGGCTATAAAGAAAGAACTTCTTGGGAGATAACCCATGTGTTATTTTGCTACAGTACTTTGTTTTATATTTGTGTCTTGGAAGTTGTTTACTACTGTAGCAACCTCTCCTTATCTTAGTTTTGTGTTTTGTTGTGCCAAGTAAAGCCGTTGATAGAAAAGTAAGTACTAGATTTGGATTACTGCGCAGTTCCAGATTTCTTTGCTGTCACGAATCTGGGTCCACCTCCCTGTAGTAGCTCAGAAAATTAAGCCAATTTACGTGCATGATCCTCAGATATGTACGCAACTTTCATTCAATTTGAGCATTTTCATTTGAGCAAGTCTGGTGCCATTTTAAAATTCGTCAATACGAACTGTTCTGTTTTGACAGATTCTGCCTTTTATTTCGCATTGCCTCTTTTGCTATGTTGGATGAATTTCTTTGATCCACTAATGTCCAGTAGCATTATGCAATGTCCAGAAGTGTTAAGAATGATTGTGTCACCTCTGAATATGTTAATTTTTATTGTGCACTAACCCTCTAATGAGTTGTTTCGAGTTTGGTGTGGAGGAAGTTTTCAAGGGTCAAGAAAGGAGGATGATATACTATGATCAAGAAGAGTGAAAGCTCTAAGCTTGGGGATGCCCCGGTGGTTCATCCCTGCATATTTCAAGAAGACTCAAGCGTCTAAGCTTGGGGATGCCCAAGGCATCCCCTTCTTCATCGACAAATTATCAGGTTCCTTCTCTTGAAACTATATTTTTATTCGGTCACATCTTATGTGCTTTACTTGGAGCGTCTGTATGCTTTTGTTTTTGTTTGTGTTTGAATAAATGCTTGTGTGGGAGTGAGACACGCTCCGCTGGTTCGTATGAACACATGTGTTCTTAGCTCATAATATTCATGGCGAAGTTTCCTCTTCGTTAAATTGTTATATGGTTGGAATTGGAAAATGATACATGTAGTAAATTGCTATAATGTCTTGGGTAATGTGATACTTGGCAATTTTTGTGCTCATGTTTAAGCTCTTGCATCATATGCTTGGCACCCATTAATGAAGAAATACATAGAGCATGCTAAAATTTGGTTTGCATAATTGGTCTCTCTAAGGTCTAGATAATTTCTAGTATTGAGTTTGAACAACAAGGAAGACGGTGTAGAGTCTTATAATGTTTACAATATGTCTTTTATGTGAGTTTTGCTGCACCGGTTCATCCTTGTGTTTGTTTCAAATAACCTTGCTAGCCTAAACCTTGTATCGAGAGGGAATACTTCTCATGCATCCAAATCCTTGAGCCAAACAACCACTATGCCATTTGCGTCCACCATACCTACCTACTATGTGGTATTTCCTGCCATTCCAAAGTAAATTGCTTGAGTGCTACCTTTAAAACTTTCAAAATGCTTCTCAATTTGTGTTTATGTTTCATAGCTCATGAGGAAGTATGTGGTGTTTAGCTTTCAACCTTGTCATTTACTTTTGACGGACTCTCATATGGACTAGTGGCACATCCGCTTATCCAATAATTTTGCAAAAAGAGCTGGCAATGGGATTCCCAGTCCCGAATTAATTAACTTAAATAGACACTCCTCCATGGTTTGTGATTGTTGGACGGCACCCGAAGGATTCGGTTAGCCATGGCTTGTGTAAGCAAAGGTTGGGGGGAGTGTCATCATCATAATAAAACTAAAATAAAAAGGCACTCCTTCATGGTATGAGATTGTTGGCAAGCACCCGAGGATTCGGTTAGCCATGGTTTGTGAAAGAAAGGTTGGAAGGAGTGCCACCCAAAAATAAAATAATTCATGGGAGCCGCTCTTGGAAGTCCGGTTGGCGAGGTAGTTAGTGTACCCATTACCATTTGTTGACAACAACAAACACCTCTCAAAACTTTACTTTTTATGCTCTCTATATGTTTTCAAAACCAAAGCTCTAGCACAAATATAGCAATCGATGCTTTCCTCTTTGAAGGACCACTCTTTTACTTTTATTGTTGAGTCAGTTCACCTATCTCTCTCTACCTCAAGAAGCAAACATTTGTGTGAACTGTGCATTGATTCTTACATACTTGCTTATTGCATTTGTTATATTGCTCTGCATTGACAACTATCCATGAGATATACATGTTACAAGTTGAAAGCAACCACTGAAACTTAATCTTCCATTGTGTTGCTTCAATGTCTTTACTATGAATTTATTGCTTTATGAGTAACTCTTATGCAAGACTTATTGATGCTTGTCTCGAAAGTACTATTCATGAAAAGTCTTTGCTATATGATTCAATTGTTTACTCATTGCATTTACATTGTTTCGAATCGCTGCATTCATCTCATATGCTTTACAATGGTATGATTAAGATTATGTTGGTAGCATGTCACCTCAGAAATTATCTTTTATCGTTTACCTACTCGAGGACGAGTAGGAACTAAGCTTGGGGATGCTGATACGTCTCCAACGTATCTATAATTTCCGATGTTCCATGCTTGTTTTATGACAATACCAACATGTTTTGTTCACACTTTATATCATTTTTATGCGTTTTCCGGAACTAACCTATTGACGAGATGCCGAGAGGCCAGTTGCTGTTTTCTGCTGTTTTTGGTTCCAGAAAGGCTGTTCGGGCAATATTCTCGGAATTGGACCAAATCAACGCCAAACCTCCTATTTTTCCCGGAAGGCTCCAGAACACCGAAGAAGAGTCGGAGAGGGGCCAGGGGGCCACCACACCACATGGCGGCGCGGGCCAGGCCTAGGCCGCGCCGGCCTAGGGTGTGGCGCCCCCAGGTGCCCCCCTGCGCCGCCTCTTCGCCTATAAAAGCCCTTTCGACCTAAAAACGCAGTACCAATTGACGAAACTCCAGAAAGACTCCAGGGGCGCCGCCACCGTCACGAAACTCCAATTCGGGGACAGAACTCTCTGTTCCGGCACCTGCCGGACGGGGAATTGCCCCCGGAGCCATCTCCACCGCCGTCTTCACCGCCATCTTCACCGCCATCGCTGCCTCCATGATGAGGAGGGAGTAATCCACCCCTGAGGCTGAGGGCTCCGCTGTAGCTATGTGGTTCATCTCTCTCCCATGTACCTCAATACAATAATCTCATGAGCTGCTTTACATGATTGAGATTCATATGAGTTTTGTATCACTACAATCTATGTGCTACTCTAGCAAAGTTATTAAAGTAGTTCTATTCCTCCTGCACGTGTGTAAAGGTGACAGTGTGTGCACCGTGTTAGTACTTGGTTTATGCTATGATCATTATCTCTTGTAGATTGCGAAGTTAACTATTGCTATGATAATATTGATGTGATCTATTCCTCCTACATATGCATGAAGGTGACAGTGTGCATGCTATGTTAGTACTTGGTTTAGTCTGTTGATCTATCTTACACTATAAGGTTACTAAAACATGAGCATTATTGTGGAGCTTGTTAACTCCGGCATTGAGGGTTCGTGTAATCCTACGCAATGTGTTCATCATCCAACAAAAGTGTAGAGTATGCATTTATCTATTCTGTTATGTGATCAATGTTGAGAGTGTCCACTAGTGAAAGTGTAATCCCTAGGCCTTGTTCCTAAATACTGCTATCGCTGCTTGTTTACTGTTTTACTGTGTTACTACTGCTGCAATACTACCACCATCAACTACACGCCAGCAAGATATTTTCTGGCACCGTTGCTACTGCTCATATATATTCGTACCACCTGTATTTCACTATCTCTTCGCCGAACTAGTGCACCTATTAGGTGTGTTGGGGACACAAGAGACTTCTTGCTTTGTGGTTGCAGGGTTGCATGAGAGGGATATCTTTGACCTCTTCCTCCCTGAGTTCGATAAACCTTGGGTGATCCACTTAAGGGAAAACTTGCTGCTGTTCTACAAACCTCTGCTCTTGGAGGCCCAACACTGTCTACAGGAAAGGAGGGGGAACGTAGACATCACATCGCAAGACCAATGACTCAACTGCTGAAGAAGGACCGGAAATTTGACTGGAATGACAAATGTGAAGAAAGCTTTCAGCTACTCAAGCTCAGATTAACCACAGCCCCAATATTGATCATGCCCGATGTTACCAAGCCATTTGATGTCTATTGTGATGCATCCAAGACTGGTCTTGGATGTGTGTTCATGCAAGGAGGCAAGGTGATATCTTACCTGTCAAGGCAACTGAAGCAACATGAACAGAACTATCCAACTCATGACTTGGAGTTAGCAGCCGTAGTGTTAGCCCTGAAGGTTTGGCGTCATTACCTCATGGGTAATCGCTGCGAGATATATTCAGATCACAAGAGCCTGAAGTACATCTTCACCCAGAAGGAGCTGAACATGAGACAGCGCAGATGGATTGAGTTAATCAAAGATTACGACATGGAAATTCACTACCACCCCGGCAAGGCCAATGTGGTAGCGGATGCTTTGAGCAGACTGCCGTGTCAGTTGAACTCCATGATCGCAATAGAGCAACCAAGCCTGTACCAAGAGTTTGAACAATTCAGACTAGAGCTAGTGAGCGAAGGATTCCTCGCCAGCATTGAGCTCCAACCCACCTTGATGAGCCAGATAAAGGAAGCCCAGAAGGGAAATGCCAGCATTGACGGAATCAAGAACCAGATAGCCGCCGGAAAGGCACCGGGATTCACCGTAGATGAAGAAGGAGTTCTTTGGTACAACGAACGCCTGTGTGTACCGTCAGATTCGGAGTTGAAACAAGTCATTCTGAAGGAAGCTCATGATACACTGTATTCCATTCACCCCGGAGGAACCAAGATGTACCAAGACCTGAAGGAACAATTCTGGTGGCACGGAATGAAGCGAGAGATAGGAAGCTACATCGCCAAGTGTGATATCTGTCAACGAGTCAAGGCAGAACATCAACGCCCCGCAGGACTGTTGCAACCATTACAGATTCCGGAGTGGAAATGGGATTCTGTCGGTATGGACTTTATCACAGGATTGCCCAAATCTAGCCGAGGAAATGACTCCATTTGGGTAGTCATCGATAGGTTGACCAAAGTGGCACATTTCATCCCCGTCAAGACCACATACCAAGGCCCAAAGCTCGCAGAGTTATACATATCCAGAATAGTCAGCCTGCACGGAACACCGAAGTCAATTGTGTCAGATAGAGGATCGCAATTCACCTCAAGATTTTGGCAGAAAGTGCATGAAGGACTAGGAACCCGTCTGAACTTCAGCACAGCTTACCACCCACAGACTGACGGACAGACTGAGAGAGTCAACCAGATACTAGAAGATATGTTGAGAGCCTGTGTGCTAGAGTACGGATCCAAATGGGAAGACTGCCTACCATATGCAGAATTCTCCTACAACAATAGCTATCAAGCCAGCTTACAGATGGCCCCCTTTGAAGCCCTGTACGGAAGGAAATGCCGTACCCCTCTGAACTGGTCGGAAGTCGGAGATAGTCAAGTCTTCGGCCCCGATGTGCCCCGCGAAGCCGAAGAGAAGGTGCACAAGATCCGCGAGTACCTCAAGACCGCCCAGTCAAGACAGAAGAGCTACGCCGACAAGAGACGCCGAGAGATGACCTTCGAGATCGGAGATTTTGTGTATCTCAAAGTCTCACCTCTCAAAGGAATGCAGAGATTCCAACTCAAAGGAAAGCTCGCCCCCAGATATGTCGGACCATTCAAGATTCTGAGTCGCCGAGGAGAAGTTTCATACCAGCTGGAACTGCCGGAAGAGATGTCCGCCGTACACAATGTTTTTCACATCTCACTGCTCCGGAAGTGCCTAGAAGTGCCGGAGAAGACCGAAGTATTCAAGAACATCGACCACAGAGCCATTGATATCAACAAGGATCTAACCTACCGCGAAGTGCCGATTCACATCCTTGAAGAAGCATTCAGGACCACCCGCACCAGAAGTATCAAGTTCCTGAAGATACAATGGAGTAATCACACCGAAGAAGAAGCAACTTGGGAACGCGAGGAAGACATGAAGAAGGAATACCCAGATCTCTTTAGTACCTAGTTTTCTCTAGATCTCGGGACGAGATCTTTTGTAAGGGGGAAGGGTTTGTAACATCCCAAGTTTCAATAAAAGGAACAAGAGAGAGAATTCAAGAATCCAAAAATCAGAGCCAACAAAACTTTTTCTCATCATATAGGACTATGCATATTAGCTCACCTTATTAATTTATTTGAGTGTGCTTTTGCCATGATGCTTGTTTATGTGTTACTCTCATTCTAAAACTCTAGCAATGATCACTTGATCAACCAAAGTCAAACAAAAATAAAATAGAAAAGGAATTCTAAAAATCCACTTCACACCCACATATGGCCTATGCCATTTTTACAAATCTTTGATCTAGGCCATTTTGGTTTGCACCATTAGTTGTAAATGGATACTAAACACTATTTAACAGCTTTGGAATCAAACAAACTCAATTCAAATAAAAATTGAATCAAAATTGAGCTCACATATGATTATGGTCCTATGTGACAATTTTAGCATGATACCCACTTTGAGCCCCTGGTTTTTAACTTTTCACTTCTACACTTTGTCAACTCTTTGCACCTCATCCAAGATAACATCAAGCACTTCAACTTTGCCCAAAACCACCACCCCAAACTCCTTATCAAATTTAAATGAGAATCAAGCAAAGTTGGAACAAACTCACATATGCAAGATCATATGCATTTTGGGATTTTGCAAACCAACTCCAAATTGAACCCAACCACCACCATTCTACTCCTTTTGAAATATGTTTACAACCCACCAAAAAGATTTTCAAAATTCAAAAATTATTTTCTTTCGGCCATTTTAACAAACACCTTGCAGGCAGGGGTGAAACAAGAGCCCATACTGAAATTTTTAACTTGGACTTGGTCCAACCCTGCCCTCTCTGCACCACTGGACCCTCCTCTCACCTCAGAGCATCACCTCCACCACTTGCCCAGCACTGGAGAGGCTCAACTTGGCCAGACCATGCCATGCTGTGGCATGGCATGCCACCATCGTGCCATCTCCCTCACCTCTCACCTCCAACTTGCTCCACCATGTCCTGGACGTTCTCCGTACTCTCCTGAGCCAGCCCGTGCCTTCCCTTGCTCACCACGACGCATGCACACGCGGGCATCGACGTGCCCAGACACGCCCAGGCATGCCCATGCACGCGCCAGAGCGCGCATGGCGCCAGCCCTGGACGCGCCAGAGCGTCAGACGTCCCGCGCCCTCGCGTCACCTCTGCTCCCTCTCTCACCGCCAGTCGACGCCTCACCTCACCCTGCATCGCCTGGACACGCCCACTAGCCCGCGGGAACGCCGCAGACGACGACCGCGTCCACGACCGTCCGCCATGACCTGCGCGCTCCCGTCAAGCTCACCGCCGCTGTAGACCCTCGTCTTCACCGCCATAACGCGCGTCAGCCTCGTCAGGACACCAGCAACCAGACCAGCCCATCCCTTGCCCCTTCGAAGCCCTGGAACGACGACGCCGTCGACGACCTAGCTCCGCCCCTCGGTACTGCCTCGCCACTATAAAAGGAGGACCCCTCCCACTGATCTGAGCACACCATCCTCCTCCACTCATCCTCACAGCTCTCCTCGCCTCCTCAATTTCACCAATTAGTCGCCGGAGGCCTCCAATCGCAAGCTCGCCGCCGCCGCCAGTACACGGAGTTCGCCGGAGCAGGAGGCCACCCCAGGACACGCAACTGCTTCCAGGCGCTTCCTCATCCACTCCAACGTTGCTGCGCACATCGCCGACGACCGCCGGAGCTCCGACGAGCTCGCTGACCCCCTACCTCCGCCGCCAGTGAGTCCCCTCTCGCCGTCGACGACGACGCTCCCCGACCGTGCGATCCTCTTCTAATCGCACGGCGCAGACACGCGCATACCGTTTCGGTCGTTATGACCCGCTGACGTGTGGGACCTGCCGTCAGACGGCCTGCTCGCGCTGGACGTGAAGTGGGCCGGCCCAAATCCTTTTTCTCTCTGCAGCCCAGTTAGTTTCCCGCGCGAGCCCACTAGTTTGAATTCGAATTTTCCAGTTAGATTTAAATTGCAATCTGATGCCAAGTTTGAAATTCAATAGGGACCAATCTGCTAGGCCAATTTTTACCAACTTTATATTTTTGGAAACCTTAGGAAATTATCTACACAATGCCACTGGATAGAACCCTAGATCTATTGTAGAATTAAAATGACAAAATAAACAAGGCAGGGACTTTTATGCCTTATAATAATTCTTAAAAATCAAGCATAAATGCTTTTCAGTTAATTCCACCTCCAATAATTCACATTTCACTTATACTAATTGTTTCTAGAAAAATATGCCATGCTCACTTTGAATGATCATGGCTTAGTTGATTTAAATGACTTTATGGCTATTCCTAGTCAAAGATATTGTCCAAAACTATTAAGAAATCTTATGAGAGAGTTTCTCTCATTTAAATCTTGTCACCACCAATTCCAAATGAAGTAGAGACTCTGGTCAATTAGGTCTCATAGGAATTGTTGGTGATATTAAATCCTTGTTATGCAAAAACTAAATAGTATGAGGTGCTCACCTCATTTAAATCATTTTCTCAAAATGATAAGTGTGAAGAGGTTGACTTGGGTCAACCTAGGTCACATATTATGCATAAGAGAAGTTAAATCTTAATAAGATAATGAGAGGAAATTATTTCTCTGAAAAATTCAAAGTAACACTTAAATTTAGTATGAGAGGAAATTATTTTTCTTAAATGATAAGAAGAACAAACCCACCAACTCAATATTAGTGTATGATGCTAGTTTAAAGTGTGTAGCTCATGAGTGTGCCTAGTTTAGTAAATTAGTTTGGTGTGATGATTGTGTACTCCGTATTCGTATTTTAGATGCTAGTACCGAGGAGTACCAGGAGGAGGAGGAGGTCTACTTCCAAGGAGAAGAAGACCACTTTGACCAATTCCCCAACCAAGGCAAGATAATACTCTTGCAAAGTGCAAAGCTCACCATGAGCAAGGCATTACCCCATTTACTTTATGCTTATGATCCTATTTCCCAGTTTTACTTTACAAGCTTTATTTACTTTTGTTTTATCAAAGTACTTTTGATTTATGATTCACTGGATTAGTATTGGATTAGTACAAGGGTAGCAAGGTTAGCCTAGAAGCAAAGCAAAGTACTTAGCACCCCTCATACCTAGATGCTAGTGCTAAATTAAAAATGACTACTCTAGATGGGAACATGTGTTTATGAAATGATGAAGTTGAAAACCTTGGAATGATGAGTCATTCCCATTGAAGGATTTTGAAGGTGAATCTGACATGAATTTTGACTTGGTGAAATGGCTAAAACTGATGATTGAGTTGGATGCGATACCTTTCCAATTAGTAAGTACCCCCACAATACCTGATTATGGGTAAGGCTTAGCTGGAAATTTATGTGTCTTAGTATGGGTTCCCTCTGAACACACGTCATAGGGGTTACGCTTGAGGCTGCCTCCGTTGTTGAGAAATGATGTGAATTGAGGTGAATTGTACGGCCAAGCCTGTGCGATTCCCGGGTTAACGCTTGGTTTTCACCGGGAGGCCAAGCTCATGGGGAGAGGTGCCTATACTAGGCTGTGTAAGTGAAAGGTTAACCGTTGATGATCCGCGTACTGAGTTACGATTATTCGGGGTTTTATCCCTGACGGATGTAATCAAATGTTGTGGCAAAAGTGTGCAACCTCTACAGAGTGTAGAACTATTGGAATAGCCGCGTCCGCGGTTATGGACAGTTGGAAAGGCCATACTGTTTCCGTCATCAGAATTTACATCTATGCGACGGGTGTTTTTGAATTTGAACTTGAACTTGTACGGTGACTTGAATTTGTATCACAACAGAGTTGTGGGAATGACACTAATGTTCCCACTTGAGTTAGTTAGCACATGAGGAGTTGTTTATGAAAAGGTTTATCAACTAAAATTGGCTTTATGCAAATAAACTTAGAGCTTAGAACACTCTCGATGGTAATGTTAGTACTTACTTTAGTATTAAAGTGCGAGTACTTAAAGTACTCACGGCTTTGTCCCTGGCTATTCAAATGGCCAGAATATGAAGCCGAGCAGCAGTACGAGGATGACGATCAGCAGGATGTCTACCACAACTAGGAGCTTCTAACGTCAAGCGTTGGCCTGTGGACTAGAGAGTCCTTGTATCTTACGCTTCCGCTATGAACTTGTGTTTGTTCGTTGATCATTAGATCACCTATTCGTGTAATATGGATCATGTCATTCCAATTTGTAAGACATTATGGTTTGTAATGAATGATGACTATGATACTTAACTATTATGCCTCGCAACAACAATTTCCTGGGATTGCGATGTATGACATAATAGGCATCCGGACTTAAAAATCCGGGTGTTGACACCCTGGTGGTTCACCCCTGCATATTTTAAGAAGACTCAAGCATCTAAGCTTGGGGATGCCCAAGGCATCCCCTTCTTCATCGACAAATTATCAGGTTCCTTCTCTTGAAACTATATTTTTATTCGGCCACATCTTATGTACTTTACTTGGAGCGTCTGTATATTTTTGTTTTTGTTTTTGTTTGAATAAATGCTTGTGTGGGAGAGAGACACGCTCCTCTGGTTCGTATGAACACATGTGTTCTTAGCTTTTAATGTTCATGGCGAAGGTTGAAATTGCTTCGTTAATTGTTATATGGCTGGAATCAGAAAATGATACATGTAGTAATTGCTATAATGTCTTGGATAATGTGATACTTGGCAATTGTTGTGCTCATGTTTGAGCTCTTGCATCATATACTTTGCACCCATTAATGAAGAAATACATAGAGCTTGCTAAATTTGGTTTGCATAATTGGTCTCTCTAAGGTCTAGATAATTTCTAGTAAAGAGTTTGAACAACAAGGAAGACGGTGTAGAGTCTTATAATGTTTACAATATGTCTTTTATGTGAGTTTTGCTGCACCGGTTCATCCTTGTGTTTGTTTCAAATAGCCTTGCTAGCCTAAACCTTGTATCGAGAGGGAATACTTCTCATGCATCCAAAATCCTTGAGCCAACCACTATGCCATTTGTGTCCACCATACCTACCTACTACATGGTATTTCTCCGCCATTCCAAAGTAAATTGCTTGAGTGCTACCTTTAAATTTCTATCCTCTACCTTTACAATATATAGCTCATGGGACAAGTAGCTTAAAAACTATTGTGGTATTGAATATGTACTTATGCACTTTATCTCTTATTAAGTTGCTTGTTGTGCGATAACCATGTTCCCGGGGACGCCATCAACTACTCTTTGTTGAATATCATGTGAGTTGCTATGCATGTCCGTCTTGTCTGAAGTAAGGGAGATTTACCACCTTTATGGTTAGAGCATGCATGTTGTTAGAGAAGAACATTGGGCCGCTAACTAAAGCCATGATCCATGGTGGAAGTTTCAGTTTTGGACAAATATCCTCAATCTCATATGAGAAAATTAATTGTTGCTACATGCTTATGCATATAAGAGGAGTCCATTATCTGTTGTCTATGTTGTCCCGGTATGGATGTCTAAGTTGAGAATAATCAATAGCGAGAAATCCAATGCGAGCTTTCTCCTTAGACCTTTGTACAGGCGGCATAGAGGTACCCCTTTGTGACACTTGGTTAAAACATGTGCATTGCAATAATCCAGGTAATCCAAGCTAATTAGGACAAGTGTGGGCACTATTAGTATACTATGCATGAGGCTTGCAACTTGTAAGATATAATTTACATAACACATATGCTTTATTACTACCGTTGACAAAATTGTTTCTTGTTTTCAAAACCAAAGCTCTAGCACAAATATAGCAATCGATGCTTTCCTCTTTGAAGGACCTTTCTTTTACTTTTATTGTTGAGTCAGTTCACCTATCTCTCTCCACCTCAAGAAGCAAACACTTGTGTGAACTGTGCATTGATTCCTACATACTTGCATATTGCACTTGTTATATTACTTTACATTGACAATATCCATGAGATATACATGTTATAAGTTGAAAGCAACCGCTGAAACTTCATCTTCCTTTGTGTTGCTTCAATGCCTTTACTTTGAATTATTGCTTTATGAGTTAACTCTTATGCAAGACTTATTGATGCTGGTCTTGAAGTACTATTCATGAAAAGTCTTTGCTATAAGATTCATTTGTTTACTCATGTCATTTACATTGTTTGGATCGCTGCACTCATTACATATGCTTACAATAGTATGATCAAGGTTATGATGGCATGTCACTCCAGAAATTATCTTTGTTTATCGTTTACCTGCTCGGGACGAGCAGAAACTAAGCTTGCGGATGCTGATACGTCTCCGACGTATCGATAATTTCTTATGTTCCATGCCACATTATTGATGATATCTACATGTTTTATGCATACTTTATGTCATATTTATGCGTTTTCCGGAACTAACCTATTGACGAGATGCCGAAGGGCAGTTCCTGTTTTCTGCTGTTTTTGGTTTCAGAAATCCTAGTAAGGAAATATTCTCGAAATCGGACGAAATCAACGCCCAGCATCCTATTTTTACACGAAGCTTCCAGAACACCCGGGAAGGACCAGAGGTGGGCCACAGGGGCCCCAGGAGGGTGGCTGGCGCGGCCCAGGCCCTGGCCGCGCCGCCATACCCCCTCACCGCCTCGTCGCCCCTCCGACTCCGCCTCTTCGCCTATATAAAGGTCCCTGACCTAAAACCTCGAGACGAAAAAGCCACGGTACGAGAAACCATCTAGAGCCGCCGCCATCGCGAAGCCAAGATCTGGGGGACAGGAGTCTCTGTTCCGGCCATTGTTAAGGAAATCGGTAATCGTTAACTGCTCGGCCGGCTTGGGAGTAGCGATTAATCGGAATTCGGATGATTAACTGATTTAATCGGTCGACTATTAATCGGTGAAACCTACATAAATTAGCACTTAAAACAATTTATATAAGAAAAATAATAGTATATGAGCCTCTATATGTCTCTCCCTACTTCTCTAAAGCCTAAAATCCTAAAAAAACGTGTACGTTTCTCCTCCATGACCTAATCTTTAAGGTCAGGAGCGAATCGGGATCCACTAGCCAAAGCCGCGTTCCTTCCTTCCACTTCTTCTCCTCTCACCTTTATATTCTCCCACCACCTACCTAGGGTACGACCCCTCTTACACCTCAACCACCTAACCTATTGAAGGCGTCCTCCAGTTCCTGGACGAGCTCCTCATGGTGATCGAGCTCCTGTAATCTGAGGTCTGGGAAACTATGAGTAACTGATCTGGGAGGGCAAGAAACTATTTGGCATCAGTGGAAATGAAGCTACTGGAGGCTGCAATCAAGCGGGAGCTTCGCAAAATCTACTTTATTGGGGAGGGGTAGCGCCTGTATTAGCGATATGCATTGAAAATATTTTAACTTTTTTGACCAAGTGTGGTAGTTAATCGGGAAAATACCTAGTAATCAGACTTTCGGACTGATTAATCGGGCTAAAGGATTAACACAAGAGATTAATGGTAATCGACACGGTCAAGCCCCTAGTAGCGATTAATCGGCCTAGTAATCGTTGAATCGGCCTAGTTTTTGAACAGTGGTTCCGGCACGCCGTCGGGACGGGGAAGTGCCCCCGGAAGGCCTCTCCATCGACACCACCGCCATGTTCATCAACGCTGATGTCTCCCATGAGGAGGGAGTAGTTCTCCATCGAGGCTAAGGGACCGGTAGCTATGTGGTTAATCTCTCTCCCTATGTACTTCAATACAATAATCTCATGAGCTGCCTTACATGATTGAGATTCATATGATGATGCTTGTAATCTAGATGTCATTGTGCTAGTCAAGTGGATTTTACTTATGTGATCTCCGGAGACTCCTTGTCCCACGTGTGTAAAGGTGATAGTGTGTGCACCGTGTGGGTCTCTTAGGCTATATTTCACAGAATACTTATTCACTGTTATGAATGGCATAGTGAAGTGCTTATTTATATCTCTTTATGATTGCAATGTGTTTTGTATCACAATTTATCTATGTGCTACTCTAGTGATGTTATTAAAGTAGTTTATTCCTCCTGCACGGTGTAATGGTGTCAGTGTGTGCATCGTGTTAGTACTTGGCGTAGGCTATGATTGTGATCTCTTGTAGATTATGAAGTTAACTATTGCTATGATAGTATTGATGTGATCTATGCCTCCTTTCGTAGCGTGAAGGTGACAGTGTGCATGCTATGTTAGTACTTGGTTTGGTTATGTTGATCTGTCATGCACTATAAGGTTATTTAACTATGAACATCGAATATTGTGGAGCTTGTTAACTCCGGCATTGAGGGTTCGTGTAATCCCACACAGTTAGTGGTGTTCATCATCCAACAAGAGGGTGTAGAGTCTAGCATCTATCTATTTATTCTATTATGTGATCAATGTTGAGAGTGTCCACTAGTGAAAGTATAATCCCTAGGCCTTGTTCCTAAATACTGCTATCGCTGCTTGTTTACTGTTCTACTGTATTTGTACTGCCTGCAATATCACTACCATCAACTACACGCCAGCAAGCACTTTTCTGGCGCCGCTCATACTTATTCATACCACCTGTATTTCACTATCTCTTCGCCGAACTAGTGCACCTATTTGGTGTGTTGGGGACACAAGAGACTTCTTGCTTTGTGGTTGCAGGGTTGCATGAGAGGGATATCTTTGACCTCTTCCTCCCTGAGATCGATAAACCTTGGGTGATCCACTTAAGGGAAACTTGCTGCTGTTCTACAAACCTCTGCTCTTGGAGGCCCAACACTGTCTACAAGAATAGAAGCTCCCGTAGACATCAAGGCTCTGGCCAAGTTTTTGCTAGTAACTCCAAGAGGGAGTATTTATGCTCGATAGTGGGTTCATGCCTCCATTAAATCTGGGACAGTGACAGAAAGTTCTAAGGTTGTGGATGTGATGTTGCCACTAGGGATAAAACATCGATGCTATGTCCGAGGATGTAGTTGTTGATTACATTACGCACCATACTTAATGCAATTGTCTGTTGTTTGCAACTTAATACTGGAAGGGGTTCGGATGATAACCTGAAGGTGGACTTTTTAGGCATAGATGCATGCTGGATAGCGGTCTATGTACTTTGTCGTAATGCCCAATTAAATCTCACAATACTCATCATATCATGTATGTGCATGGTCATGCCCTCTTTATTTTTCAATTGCCCAACTATAATTTGTTCACCCAAATGCTATTTATCTTATGGGAGAGACACCTCTAGTGAACTGTGGACCCCGGTCCATTCTTTTAATCGAATACAATCTACTGCAATACTTGTTCTATTGTTTTCTGCAAACAATCATCATCCACACTATACATCTAATCCTTTGTTACAGCAAGCCGGTGAGATTGACAACCTCACTGTTTCGTTGGGGCAAAGTACTTTGGTTGTGTTGTGCAGGTTCCACGTTGGCGCCGGAATCCCTGGTGTTGCGCCGCACTACATCTCGCCGCCATCAACCTTCAACGTGCTTCTTGGCTCCTACTGGTTCGATAAACCTTGGTTTCTTACTGAGGGAAAACTTGCCGCTGTACGCATCACACCTTCCTCTTGGGGTTCCAAACGGACGCGTGCTATACGCATATCAAGCTCTTTTTCTGGCGCCGTTGCCGGGAGATCAAGAAACGCTGCAAGGGGAGTCTCCACATCCAATCTCTTTACTTTGTTTTTGTCTTGCTTTATTTTATTTACTACTTTGTTTGCTGCATTATATCAAAATACAAAAAAAATAGTTGCTAGCTTTACTTTATTTACTGTCTTGTTTGCATTCTCCATATTAAAAACACAAAAAAATTAGTTACTTGCATTTACTTTATCTAGTTTGCTTTATTTACTATTGCTAAAATGGGTACTCCTGAAAATACTAAGTTGTGTGACTTCACAACCACAAATAATAATGATTTCTTATGCACACCTATTGCTCCACCTGCTACTACAGCAGAATTCTTTGAAATTAAACCTGCTTTACTGAATCTTGTTATGAGAGAGCAATTTTCTGGTGTTAGTTCTGATGATGCTGCTGCCCATCTCAATAACTTTGTTGAACTATGTGAAATGCAAAAGTATAAGGATGTAGATGGTGACATTATAAAATTAAAATTGTTTCCTTTCTCATTAAGAGGAAGAGCTAAAGATTGGTTGCTATCTCTGCCTAAGAATAGTATTGATTCATGGACTAAATGCAAGGATGCTTTTATTGGTAGATATTATCCTCCTACTAAAATTATATCTTTGAGGAGTAGCATAATGAATTTTAAACAATTGGATAATGAGCATGTTGCACAAGCTTGGGAAAGAATGAAATCTTTGGTTAAAAATTGCCCAACCCATGGACTGACTACTTGGATGATCATCCAAACCTTTTATGCAGGACTGAATTTTTCTTCGCGGAACCTATTGGATTCAGCTGCTGGAGGTACCTTTATGTCCATCACTCTATGCGACGCAACAAAGCTTCTTGATAATATGATGATTAATTACTCTGAATGGCACACGGAAAGAGCTCCACAAGGTAAGAAGGTAAATTCTGTCGAAGAAACCTCTTCCTTGAATGATAAGATTGATGCTATTATGTCTATGCTTGTGAATGGTAGGACTAATGTTGATCCTAATAATGTTCTGTTAGCTTCATTGGTTGCCCAAGAAGAACATGTTGATGTGAACTTCATTAAAAATAATAATTTCAACAACAATGCTTATCGGAACAATTCTAGTAACAACTATAGGCCATATCCTTATAATAATGGCAACGGCTATGGTAATTCTCATGGGAATTCTTACAACAATAATAGGAACACACCCCCTGGACTTTAAGCCATGCTTAAAGAATTTATTAGTACACAAACTGCTTTTAACAAATCTGTTGAAGAAAAGCTTGGGAAAATTGATATACTTGCTTCTAAAGTCGATAGTCTTGCTGCTGATGTTGATCTTTTGAAATCGAAATTTATGCCTAATGAAAATCATAATAATAAAATTGTTACTACAGAAAATGCCATCCAAGTTAGAATTAATGAGAATATAAGATTGATGGCCCAATTGTGTGCTAGGTGGGAAAAAGAAGAAAATGCTAAAGAAGATAATATAGCTAAAGTTTGGACTATTACCACCACTAGAAATGCTAATGCTCCACATGTTGCTGCACCTCCTACTATTAATGGTAAAATAATTGGTGTTGGCAATGTTTCCACTTTTAATGCAAAGCGCAAAAAACCGCCTGAAACTGCTAAAACTGCTGAAATTGCCTGTGATAAAGCTGCTGAAATTTTTTCCAACATTGGGGACAATGATCCCATTGCTTTAGATTATAATGGTTTGGATTTTGATGATTTCCACATCTCTGAAATTATAAAGTTCTTACAAAAACTTGCTGAGAGTCCTAATGCTAGTGCTATAAATTTGGCTTTCACAAAACATATTACAAATGCTCTCATAAAAGCTAGAGAAGAAAAATTAAATCGTGAAGCTTCTATTCCTAGGAAGTTAGAGGATGGTTGGGAGCCCATCATTAAGATGAAGGTCAATGACTTTGATTGTAATGCTTTATGTGATCTTGGTGCAAGTATTTCCGTTATGCCTAAGAAAATCTATAACATGCTTGACTTGCCACCATTGAAAAATTGTTATTTGGATGTTAATCTTGCTGATAATTCTACAAAGAAACCTTTGGGGAGAGTTGATAATGTTCGCATTACCGTTAACAATAACCTTGTCCCCGTTGGTTTTGTTGTCTTGGATATTGAATGCAATGCATCTTGTCCCATTATATTGGGAAGACCTTTTCTTCGAACTGTTGGTGCTATCATTGATACGAAGGAAGGTAATATTAAATATCAATTTCCTCTCAAGAAAGGTATGGAACACTTCCCTAGAAAGAGAATGAAGTTACCTTTTGATTCTATTATTAGAACAAATTATGATGTTGATGCTTCGTCTCTTGATAATACTTGATATACACTTTATGCGCCTAGCTGAAAGGCGTTAAAGAAAAGCGCTTATGGGAGACAACCCATGTTTTTACTACAGTACCTTTATTTTATATTTGAGTCTTGGAAGTTGTTACTACTGTAGCAACCTCTCCTTATCTTAGTTTTGTGCATTGTTGTGCCAAGTAAAGTCGTTGATAGTAAGGTTCATACTAGATTTGGATTACTGCGCAGAAACAGATTTCTTTGCTGTAACAAATCTGGTCCTAATTCTCTGTAGGTGACTCAGAAAATTATGCAAATTTACGTGAGTGATCCTCAGATATGTACGCAACTTTCATTCAATTTGAGCATTTTCATTTGAGCAAGTATGGTGCCTCAATAAAATTCGTCTTTACGAACTGTTCTGTTTTGACAGATTCTGCCTTTTATTTCGCATTGCATGTTTTGCTATGCTTGATGGATTTTTCGATTCCATTGACTTTCAGTAGCTTTGTGCAATGTCCAGAAGTGTTAAGAATGATTATGTCACCTCTGAACATGTAAATTTTAATTGTGCACTAACCCTCTAATGAGTTGTTTTGAGTTTGGTGTGGAGGAAGTTTTCAAGGATCAAGAGAGGGAGATGATACAATATGATCAAGGAGAGTGAAAGCTCTAAGCTTGGGGATGCCCCGGTGGTTCACCCCTGCATATATCAAGAAGACTCAAGAGTCTAAGCTTGGGGATGCCCAAGGCATCCCCTTCTTCATCGACAACATTATCAGGTTCCTCTAGTGAAACTATATTTTTATTCCGTCACATCTTATGCACTTTGCTTGGAGCGTCGGTTTGTTTTTGTTTTTGTTTTGTTTGAATAAAATGGATCCTAGCATTCTTTGTGTGGGAGAGAGACAAGCTCCGCTGTTGCATAGACAAGCTCCGCTGTTGCATATGGACAAATATGTCCTTAGGCTTTACTCATAGTATTCATGGCGAAGGTTGAATCTTCTTCGTTAATTTGTTATATGGTTGGAAACGGGAAATGCTACATGTAGTAATTCGTAAAATGTCTTGGATAATGTGATACTCGGCAATTGTTGTTCTCATGTTTAAGCTCTTGCATCATATACTTTGCACCTATAATGAAGAAATACATAGAGCTTGCTAAAATTTGGTTTGCATAATTGGTCTCTCTAAGGTCCAGATAATTTCTAGTAAGAGTTTGAACAACAAGGAAGACGGTGTAGAGTCCTATAATGTTTACAATATGTCTTTTATGTGAGTTTTTCTGCACCGCTTCATACTTGTGTTTGTTTCAAATAACCTTGCTAGCCTAAGCCTTGTATCGAGAGGGAATACTTATCATGCATCCAAAATTCTTGAGCCAACCACTATGCCATTTGTGTCCACCATACCTACCTACTACATGGTATTTCTCTGCCATTCCAAAGTAAATTGCTTGAGTGCTACCTTTAAAATTTCCATTCCTCTACCTTTGCAATATATAGCTCATGGGACAAATAGCTTAAAAACTATTGTGGTATTGAATATGTACTTATGCACTTTATCTCTTATTAAGTTGCTTGTTGTGCGATAACCATGTTCCTGGGGACGCCATCAACTACTCTTTGTTGAATATCATGTGAGTTGCTATGCATGTCCGTCTTGTCTGAAGTAAGGGAGATTTACCACTAGGATGGTTAGAGCATGCATACTGTTAGAGAAGAACATTGGGCCGCTAACTAAAGCCATGATCCATGGTGGAAGTTTCAGTTTTGGACAAATATCCTCAAATCTCATATGAGAAAATTAATTGTTGTTGAATGCTTAAGCATTAAAGAGGAGTCCATTATCTGTTGTCTATGTTGTCCCGGTATGGATGTCTAAGTTGAGAATAATCAATAGCGAGAAATCCAATGCGAGCTTTCTCCTTATTCCTTTGTACAGGCGGCATAGAGGTACCCCTTTGTGATACTTGGTTAAAACATATGTATTGCGATGATAATTCAGGTAATCCGAGCTAATTAGGACAAGGTGCGGGCACTATTAGTATACTATGCATGAGGCTTGCAACTTATAGGATATAATTTACATAACATATATGCTTTATTACTACCGTTGACAAAATTGTTTCTTGTTTTCAAAATCAAAGCTCTAGCACAAATATAGAAATCAATGCTTCCCTCTGCGAAGGGCCTTTCTTTTACTTTTATGTTGAGTCAGTTCACCTATTTCTCTCCACCTCAAGAAGCAAACACTTGTGTGAACTGTGCATTGATTCCTACATACTTGCATATTGCACTTGTTATATTACTTTGCATTGACAACTATCCATGAGATATACATGTTACAAGTTGAAAGCAACCGCTGAAACTTAATCTTCCTTTGTGTTGCTTCAATACCTTTACTTTGATTTATTGCTTTATGAGTTAACTCTTATGCAAGACTTATTGATGCTTGTCTTGAAAGTACTATTCATGAAAAGTCTTTGCTTTATGATTCAATTGTTTACTCATGTCATTTACCATTGTTTTGATCGCTGCATTCATTACATACGCTTACAATAGTATGATCAAGGTTATGATGGCATGTCACTCCAGAAATTATCTTTGTTATCGTTTACCTGCTCGGGACGAGCAGGAACTAAGCTTGGGGATGCTGATACGTCTCCGACGTATCGATAATTTCTTATGTTCCATGCCACATTATTGATGATATCTACATGTTTTATGCATACTTTATGTCATATTTATGCATTTTCCGGCACTAACCTATTAACGAGATGCCGAAGAGCCAGTTGCTGTTTTCTGCTGTTTTTGGTTTCAGAAATCCTAGTAAGGAAATATTCTCAGAATTGGACGAAATCAACGCCCAGGGGCCTATTTTGCCACGAAGCTTCCAGAAGACCGAAGGAGTCACGAAGTGGGGCCACGGGGTGGCCAGACGCTAGGGCGGCGCGGCCCAAGCCTTGGCCGCGCCGGCCTAGTGTGTGGGCCCCCTGTCAGGCCCCCTGACCTATCTCCTCCGCCTACTTATAGCCTTCGTCGCGAAACCCCCAGTACCGAGAGCCACGATACGGGAAACCTTCCAGAGACGCCGCCGCCAATCCCATCTCGGGGGATTCAGGAGATCGCCTCCGGCACCCTGCCGGAGAGGGGAATCATCTCCCGGAGGACTCTTCACCGTCATGGTCGCCTCCGGAGTGATTAGTGAGTAGTTCACCCCTGGACTATGGGTCCATAGCAGTAGCTACATTGTCGTCTTCTCCTAATTGTGCTTCATTGTCGGGTCTTGTGAGCTGCCTAACATGATCAAGATCATCTATCTGTAATGATATATGTTGTGTTTGTTGGGATCCGATGGATAGAGAATACTATGTTATGTTGATTATCAATCTATTACCTATGTGTTGTTTATGATCTTGCATGCTCTCCGTTATTAGTAGAGGCTCTGGCCAAGTTTTTGCTAGTAACTCCAAGAGGGAGTATTTATGCTCGATAGTGGGTTCATGCCTCCATTAAATCTGGGACAAAGTGATGACAAGTTCTAAGGTTGTGGATGTGCTGTTGCCACTAGGGATAAAACATCGATGCTATGTCCGAGGATGTAGTTGTTGATTACATTACGCACCATACTTAATGCAATTGTCTGTTGTTTGCAACTTAATACTGGAAGGGGTTCGGATGATAACCTGAAGGTGGACTTTTTAGGCATAGATGCATGCTGGATAGCGGTCTATGTACTTTGTCGTAATGCCCAATTAAATCTCACAATACTCATCATATCATGTATGTGCATGGTCATGCCCTCTTTATTTGTCAATTGCCCAACTGTAATTTGTTCACCCAACATGCTATTTATCTTATGGGAGAGACACCTCTAGTGAACTGTGGACCCCGGTCCATTCTTTTAATCGAATACAATCTACTGCAATACTTGTTCTACTGTTTTCTGCAAACAATCATCATCCACACTATACATCTAATCCTTTGTTACAGCAAGCCGGTGAGATTGACAACCTCACTGTTTCGTTGGGGCAAAGTACTTTGGTTGTGTTGTGCAGGTTCCACGTTGGCGCCGGAATCCCTGGTGTTGCGCCGCACTACATCTCGCCGCCATCAACCTTCAACGTGCTTCTTGGCTCCTACTGGTTCGATAAACCTTGGTTTCTTACTGAGGGAAAACTTGCCGCTGTACGCATCACACCTTCCTCTTGGGGTTCCCAACTGACGCGTGCTGTACGCGTATCATTGTGTTTGTTGGGATCTGATGAATATGGAATACTATGTTATGCTGATTATCAATCTATCATATATGTGTTGTTTATGATCTTGCATGCTCTCCGTTGCTAGTAGAGGCTCTGGCCAAGTTGATACTTGTAACTCCAAGAGGGAGTATTTATGCTCGATAGTGGGTTCATGCCTCCATTTAATCTGGGATAGTGACAAAAAGTTCTAAGGTTGTGGATGTGCTGTTGCCACTACGGATAAAACATCAATGCTTTGTCTAAGGATATTTGTGTTGATTACATTACGGACCATACTTAATGCAATTGTTTGTTGTTTGCAACTTAATACTGGAAGGGGTGCGGATGCTAACCTGAAGGTGGACTTTTTAGGCATAGATGTATGCTGGATAGCGGTCTATGTACTTTGCCGTAATGCCCAATTGAATTTCACACAACTCATCATGATATGTATGTGCATTGTTATGCCCTCTTTATTTGTCAATTGTCCAACTGTAATTTGTTCACCCAACATGCTATTTCTTATTGGAGAGACACCACTAGTGAACTGTGGACCCCGGTCCATTCTTTTACATCGAATACAATCTACTGCAAACATTGTTCTTTACTGTTCTTCGCAAACATCATCTTCCACACTATACATCTAATCCTTTGTTTACAGCAAGCCGGTGAGATTGATAACCTCATTGTTACGTTGGGGCAAAGTACTTTGATTGTGTTGTGCAGGTTCCACGTTGGCGCCGGAATCCGTGGTGTTGCGCCGCACTACACTCCGCCACCATCAACCTTCACGTGCTTCTTGACTCCTACTGGTTCGATAACCTTGGTTTCTTATTGAGGGAAAACTTGCTGCTGTACGCATCACACCTTCCTCTTGGGGTTCCCAACGGACGTGTGCTTCACGCGTATCAAGCTCATTTTCTGGCGCCGTTGCCGGGGAGATCAAGACACGCTGCAAGGGGAGTCTCCACTTCCAATCTCTTTAATTTGTTTTTGTCTTGCTTTACTTTATTTTGTTTACTGCTTTGTTCGCTCAGTATATCAAAAATACCAAAAAATTAGTTACTTGTTTTACTTTATTTATTATCTTGTTTGCGTTCTCTATATTAAAAACACAAAAAAAATCAGTTACTTGCATTTACTTTATTTAGTTTGCTTTATTTACTACTGCTAAAATGGGTACTGCTGAGAATACTAAGTTGTGTGACTTCACTAGCACAAATAATAATGATTTCTTATGCACACCTATTGCTCCACCTGCTACTACAGCAGAATTTTTTGAAATTTAACCTGCTTTATTAAATCTTGTTATGAGAGAGCAATTTTCTGGTGTTAGTTCTGATGATGCTGCTGCCCATCTTAATAATTTTGTTGAACTTTTTGAAATGCAAAAGTATAAGGATGTAGATGGTGACATTATAAAATTAAAATCGTTTCCTTTCTCATTAAGAGGAAGAGCTAAAGATTGGTTGCTATCTTTGCCTAAGAATAGTATTGATTCATGGACTAAATGTAAGGATGCTTTCATTGGTAGATATTATCCTCCTGCTAAAATTATATCTTTGAGAAGTAGCATAACTAATTTTAAGCAATTGGATAATGAGCATGTTGCTCAAGCATGGGAAAGAATGAAATCTTTGGTCAAGAATTGCCCTACCCATGGACTGACTACTTGGATGATCATCCAAACCTTTTATGCAGGATTGAATTTTTCTTCGCGGAACCTATTGGATTCAGCTGCTGGAGGTACTTTTATGTCCATCACTCTAGGCGCCGCAACAAAGCTTCTTGATGATATGATGATTAATTACTCTGAATGGCACACGGAAAGGGCTCCACAAGGTAAGAAGGTAAATTCTGTTGAAGAAACCTCCTCCTTGAGTGATAAGATTGATGCTATTATGTCTATGCTTGTGAATGGTAGATCTAATGTTGATCCTAATAATCTTCCTTTAGCTTCATTGGTTGCTCAAGAAGAGCATGTTGATGTGAACTTCATTAAAAAAATTCAACAACAATGCCTATCGGAATAAATGTAGTAACAACTATAGGCCATATCCTTCTAATAATGGTAATGGTTATGGTAATTCTTATAGGAATTCTTACAACAATAATAGGAATGTACCCCCTGGTCTTGAAGCCATGCTTAAAGAATTTATTAGTACACAAACTGCTTTTAATAAATCTGTTGAAGAAAAGCTTGGTAAAATTGATATTCTTGCTTCTAAAGTTGATAGTCTTGCTGCTGATGTTGATCTTTTAAAATTGAAAGTTATGCCTAATGAAAATAAAGATATTAAGTCATTTTCTACAGCAAACGCTATCCAAGTTCGAATTAATGAGAATATTAGATTGATGGCTGAATTGCGTGCTAGGTGGGAAAAAGAAGAAAATGCTAAAGAGAGTAATGTAGCTAAAGTTTGGACTATTACCACCACTAGTAATGATAATGCTTCACATGTTGCTACACCTCCTACTATCAATGGTAAAATAATTGGTGTTGGCAATGTTTCTACTCCTAATGCAAAGCGTGCAAAACTGCCTGAAACTGCTAAAACTGCTGTAATTGCTGAAATTTTTCAAAATATTGGGGTCAATGATCCCATTGCTTTAGATCATAATGGTTTAGATTTTGATGATTGTCACATCTCTGAAGTTATAAAGTTCTTACAAAAACTTGCTAAAAGTCCCAATGCTAGTGCTATAAATTTGGCCTTTACAAAACATATTACAAATGCTCTCATTAAAGCTAGAGAAGAGAAATTAAAACTTGAAACTTCTATTCCTAGGAAGTTAGAAGATGGTTGGGAGCCCATCATTAAGATGAAGGTCAATGATTTTGATTGTAATGCTTTATGTGATCTTGGTGCAAGTATTTCTGTTATGCCTAAGAAAATCTATGATATGCTTGACTTGCCACCATTGAAAAATTGTTATTTGGATGTTAATCTTGCTGATAATTCTACAAAGAAACCTTTGGGGAGGATTGATAATGTTCGCATTACGGTTAACAATAACCTTGTCCCCGTTGATTTTGTTGTCTTGGATATTGAATGCAATGCATCTTGTCCCATTATTTTGGGAAGACCTTTTCTTCGAACAGTTGGTGCTATTATTGACATGAAGGAAGGTAATATTAAGTACCAATTTCCTCTCAAGAAAGGTATGGAACACTTCCCTAGAAACAGAATGAATTTACCTTATAATTCTATTATTAGAACAAATTATGATGTTGATGCTTCAACTCTTGATAACACTTGATTCACACTTTCTGCGCCTAGCTGAAAGGCGTTAAAGAAAAGCGCTTATGGGAGACGACTCATTATTTTACTTCTGCACTTTTTTTTTATTTGAGTCTTGGAAGTTGTTACTACTGTGGCAGCCTCTCCTTATCTTTATTTTATTGCATTGTTGTTCCAAGTAAAGTCTTTGATAGTAAAGATGATACTAGATTTGGATTACTGCGCAGAAACAGATTTCTTGCTGTCACGAATTTGAGTAGTATTCTCTGTACGTAACTCAGAAAAATCTTCCAATTTACGTGAGTGATCCTCAGATATATACGCAACTTTCATTCAATTTGAGCATTTTCATCTGAGCAAGTTAAGTGCCCCAGAAAAATTCGTCCTTACAGACTGTTCTGTTTTGATAGATTCTGCCTTTTATTTCGCATTGCCTGTTTTGCTATGTTTGATGGTTTCTTTATTCCATTAACTTTCAGTAGCTTCGTGCAATGTCCAGAAGTGTTAAGAATGATTATGTCACCTCTGAACATGTGAATTTTTGATTATGCACTAACCCTCTAATGAGTTTGTTTCGAGTTTGGTGTGGAGGAAGTTTTCAAGGGTCAAGAGAGGAGGATGATACAATATGATCAAGAAGAGTGAAAACTCTAAGCTTGGGGATTCCCCCGTGGTTCATCCCTGCATATTTCAAGAAGACTCAAGCATCTAAGCTTGGGGATGCCCAAGGCATCCCCTTCTTCATCGACAAATTATCAGGTCACCTCTAGTGAAACTATATTTTTATTCTGTCACATCTTATGTGCTTTACATGGAGCGTCTGTTTGCTTTTGTTTTTGTTTTGTTTGAATAAAATTGGATCCTAGCATTCATTGTGTGGGAGAGAGACACGCTCCGCTGTTGCATATGAACACATATGTTCTTAGCTTTATTCTTAATGTTCATGGCGAAGGTTGAAACTGCTTCGTTAATTGTTATATGGTTGGAAACGAAAAATGCTACATGTGGTAATTGGTATAATGTATTGAATAATTTGATACTTGGCAATTGTTGTGCTCATATAGATCATGTTTAAGCTCTTGCATCATATACTTTGCACCTATTAATGAAGAACTGCATAGAGCTTGTTAAAATTTGGTTTGCATGATTGGTCTCTCTAAAGTCTAGATATTTTCTGGTGAGGTGTTTGAACAACAAGGAAGACAATGTAGAGTCTTATAATGCTTGCAATATGTTCTTATGTAAGTTTTGCTGTACGGGTTCATACTTTTGTTTGCTTCAAACAACCTTGCTAGCCTAAGCCTTGTATTGAGAGGGAATACTTCTCGTGCATCCAAAATCCTTGAGCCAAAAACTATGCCATTTGTGTCCACCATACCTACCTACTACATGGTATTTCTCCACCATTCCAAAGCAAATTACTTGAGTGCTACCTTTAAAATTCTATTCTTTGTCTTTGCAATATATAGCTCATGGGAAAATAGCTTAAAAACTATTGTGGTATTGAATATGTACTTATGTATCTTATTTCTTAATAAGTTGCTTGTTGAGCGGTAACCATGTTTCTGGGGACGCCATCAACTATTACCTTTGTTGAATATCATGTGAGTTGCTATGCATGTTCGTCTTGTTTGAAGTAAGGGTGATTTATCATGATCAAATGGTTGGAGTATGCATATTGTTAGAGAAGAACATTGGGCCGCTAACTAAAGCCATGAACCATGGTGGAAGTTTCAGTTTGGACAACAATCCTCAATCTCTTATGAGAATATTATCTGTTGTTGAATGCTTATGCATTAAAGAGGAGTCCATTATCTGTTGTCTATGTTGTCCCGGTATGGATGTCTAAGTTGAAAATAATTAAAAGCGAGAAATCCAATGCGAGCTTTCTCCTTAGACCTTTGTACAGGCGGTATAGAGGTACCCCTTTGTGACACTTGGTTGAAACATATGCTATGCAATGATAATCCATGTAAATCCAAGCTAGTTAGGACAAGGTGCGAGCACTATTGGTAATCTATGCATGAGGCTTGCAACTTATAGGATATCTTATACATAACACATATGCTTTATTACTACCGTTGACAAAATTGTTTCTATGTTTTCAAAATAAAAGCTCTAGCACAAAAATAGTAATCCATGCTTCCCTCTGCGAAGGGCCATTCTTTTACTTTATGTTGAGTCATTTTACCTACTTCTTTCTATCTTAGAAGCAAACACTTGTGTCAACTGTGCATTGATTCTTACATACTTGCTTATTTGCATTCATCATATTACTTTGTGTTGACAATTATCCATGAGATAAACATGTTGAAGTTGAAAGCAACCGCTGAAACTTATATCTTCCTTTGTGTTGCTTCAAAGCTTTCTACTATGAATTTATTGCTTTATGAGTTAACTCCTATGCAAGTCTTATTGATGCTTGTCTCGAAAGTACTATTCATGAAAAGTCTTTGCTATATGGTTCAGTTGTTTACTCATTGTCTTTACCATTGCTTGGAATCACTGCATTCATCTCATGTGCTTACAATACTATTGATCAAGATTATGATAGCATGTCACTTCAGAAATTATCTTTGTTATCATTTACCTACTCGAGGACGAGTAGGAACTATGCTTGGGGATGCTTGATACGTCTCAAACGTATCTATAATTTCTTATGTTCCATGCTACTTTTATGATGATACTCACATGTTTTATACACACTTTATGTCATATTTATGCATTTTTCGGCACTAACCTATTGACAAGATGTCGAAGAGCCAGTTGCTGTTTTCTGATGTTTTTGGTTTCAGAAATCCTACAAAGGAAATATTCTCGAAATTGGACGAAATCAACGCCCAGGGTCTTATTTTTCCACAAAGCTTTCAGAACACCGAAAGGATTACGAAGTGGGGCGACGAGGCGCCGCCACACTAGGGCCGCGCGGCCAAGGGTGGGGCCGCGCCACCCTGGCGTGTGGGGCCCTCGCGCCGCCTCTAAACCTACCCTTCCGCCTACTTAAAGCATTCGTCGAGAAAACCCCAGTACCGAGAGCCACGATACGGAAAACCTTCCAGAGACGTCGCCGCCGCCAATCCCATCTCGGGGGATTCAGGAGATCGCCTCCGGCACCCTGCTGGAGAGGGGAATCATCTCCCGGAGGACTCTTCATCACCATGATCGCCTCCGGATTGATGTGTGAGTAGTTCACCCCTGGACTATGGGTCCATAGCAGTAGCTAGATGGTTGTCTTCTCCTCATGTGCTATCATTGTTCGATCTTGTGAGCTGCCTAACATGATCAAGATCATCTATTTGTAATGCTACATGTTGTGTTTGTTGGGATCCGATGAATATGGAATACTATGTTATGTTGATTATCAATCTATCATATATGTGTTGTTTATGATCTTGCATGCTCTTCGTTGCTAGTAGAGGCTCTGGCCAAGTTGATACTTGTAACTCCAAGAGGGAGTATTTATGCTCGATAGTGGGTTCATGCCTCCATTTAATCTGGGATAGTGACAGAAAGTTCTAAGGTTGTGGATGTGATGTTGCCAATAGTGATAAAAGATCAATGCTTTGTCTAAGGATATTTGTGTTGATTACATTACGCACCATACTTAATGCAATTGCCTGTGTGTTTGCAACTTAATACTGGAAGGGGTGCGGATGCTAACCTGAAGGTGGACTTTTTAGGCATAGATGCATGCTGGATAGAGTTTCATGTAGTGGAACTCTTTCCTAGTGTTTCATGTAGTGGAACTCTTCTTCAATAAAGATATAGAGATGTCATAGAATTTCCCTAGCATTCCCATCAAATGAGATGGAGGTATGCTAACTCTTCTTCAATAAAGATATAGAGATGTCATAGAATTTCCCTAGCATTCCCATCAAATGAGATGGCGGTATGCTACCGCTTCTTCAATAAAGATATAGATATGACATAGATACCTTTTGAAGTATCTTCTTCAATAAAGATATAGATATGTCATAGGACTTCCCTAGCGTCCCCATCAATGGAGATGGCGGTATGCTACCTTTCCTCCTATAAGGATAGTTAGATGTCCTTGAAACTGTAGGGATTCGTTGCATAGAAAACAAAAAATTTCCTACCGCGAGAACGCAATCCAAGCCAAGATGCAATCTAGAAGACGGGAGCAACGAGGGGATGATCGAGACTCACCCTTGAAGATTTCCAAAGCCTATAAGAGTAGGCTCTTATTGCTGCGGTAGACGATCACTTGCCGCTTGCAAAAGCGCGTAGAAGATCTTGATCACGGTGCCACGATCGGGCAGCACCTCCGTACTCGGTCACACGTTCGGTGTTGATGAAGACGACGTCCTTCTCCCCGTTCCAGCGGGCAGCGGAAGTAGTAGCTTCTCCTTGAATCCGGCAGCACGACGGCGTGGTGGCGGTGGTGGTGGAGAACTCCGGCGGAGCTTCTCTAAGCGTGCGGGAGTGGTGGAGGAGAGAGGGGGCGGCTAGGGTTTGAGAGAGGGGGGCGCCGGCCACTAAGGGGTGCGGCCACCTTGTGGTCTTGGGGTGTGGCTGGCCAGCCCCTCTCCTCCCCTCTTTATATAGGTGGAAGCCCCAAGTTTTAGGTCAAAGTGTCCGAATAAGACCAAAAAACCTTCCATGTGACCAAACCTAGGGGGAGTGGGACTCCCCCCTTTCCTTGGTGGGGTGGCCGGCCACCATGGTGGGGAGTCCACTTGGGACTCCTGCTCCCTTAGGCTGGCCGGCCAAGGTGGGTGGAGTTCCTCTGGGACTCCACCTTCCATGCCGATTTCTTCCGGACTCTTCTAGAACCTTCTAGAACCTTCCTGGAAAAATACCGGATCATTTTCAAACCTAGAAAATGACTTCCTATATATGAATCTTATTCTCCGGACCATTCCGAAACTCCTCGTGATGTCCTGGATCCCATCCGAGACTCCGAACAAAACTTCGAACTCCATTCCATATTTCGTATCTACTTAAATGACATCAAACCTTAAGTGTGTCACCCTACGGTCCGCGAACTATGTAGACATGGTTGAGACTTCTCTCCGACCAATAACCAATAGCGGGATCTGGAGATCCATAATGGCTCCCACATATTCAACGATGACTTAGTGATCGAATGAACCATTTACATACGATACCAATTCCCTTTGTCACGCGATATTTTACTTGTCCGAGGTTTGATCATCGGTATCACTCTATACCTTGTTCAACCTCGTCTCCTGACAAGTACTCTTTACTCGTACCGTGGTATGTGGTCTCTTATGAACTTATTCATATGCTTGCAAGACATTTAGACGACATTCCACCGAGAGGGCCCAGAGTATATCTATCCGTCATCGGGATGGACAAATCCCACTGTTGATCCATATGCCTCAACTCATACTTTCCGGATACTTAATCCCACCTTTATAACCACCCATTTACGCAGTGGCGTTTGATGTAATCAAAGTACCTTTCCGGTATAAGTGATTTACATGATCTCATGGTCATAAGGACTAGGTAACTATGTATCGAAAGCTTATAGCAAATAACTTAATGACGTGATCTTATGCTACGCTTAATTTGGGTGTGTCCATTACATCATTCATATAATGACATAACCTTGTTATTAATAACATCCAATGTTCATGATCACGAAACCATGATCATTTATTAATCAAGAAGCTAGTTATACAAGAGGCTTACTAGGGACTCCTTGTTGTTCACATAACACACATGTATCAATGTTTCGGTTAATACAATTATAGCATGGTATGTAAACATTATCACAAACACAAAGATATATAATAACCATTTATTATTGCCTCTTGGGCATATCTCCAACAGTCTCCCACTTGCACCTTGGCCTTCCGGTGCTTTATCATGTTTTGCTCACGGGAGAAGTTTTAGTTAACGGATCTGACATGCTCAGAAACGTATGTATTTTGCGATTCATTTGCGTCTCAACGCATCACTCATTTCCAAATGAGTCGGCATTAAATATGTTTGGTCTTCTGGTGGAACCTTAATTCCGCGGTCTGAAATATGTCACTAATATTGTCATACACAATATAGCTTCAAAGTTCTGACACTATCGGAACTACACAAAGTTCTCAAAGAACCTTTTGACTTAACATCCTCGGTCATTGTCAAAACAATGACATACTCTGCCTTTCATTTGTAGAATCCGTCACAATATTTAGAACTTTTCTAAATCTAGCATAGACAACTTCTAGCTCATTGTGCTACCTTTTAAACAACACTTAGTCAAATTTGAGATTGAAATTGTATTTTATATGTGACAAAACTAATACGGTGTAACACCTTACAGCGATTTGTTTGTCATTTCTCCATACAAAATTATATATACATATCCTTGGTTCTTCTAAAGTACTCAAGAATATTCTTACTGTTGTCCAATACTCATTGATACGTCTCTGACGTATCGATAATTTCTTATGTTCCATGCCACATTATTGATGTTATCTACATGTTTTATGCACACTTTATGTCATATTCGTGCATTTTCTGGAACTAACCTATTAACAAGATGCCGAAGTGCCGATTCTTTGTTTTCTGCTGTTTTTTGGTTTCAGAAATCCTAGTAAGGAAATATTCTCGGAATTGGACGAAATCAACGCCCAGGGGCCTATTTTTCCACGAAGCTTTCAGAAGTCCGAAGACGAAACGAAGTGGGGCCACAGGGTGCCCAAACCCTAGGGCGGCGCGGCCCCCCCCTTGGCCACGCCGCCCTGTCATCTGGGGCCCCTGTGCCCCCTCCTGACTTGCCCTTCCGCCTACTTAAAGCCTCCGTGACGAAACCCCCGGTACCGAGAGCCACGATACGGAAAACCTTCCAGAGACGCCGCCAACGCCGATCCCATCTCGGGGGATCTAGGAGATCGCCTCCGGCACCCTGCCGGAGAGGGGAATCATCTCCCGGAGGACTCTACGCCGCCATGGTCGCCTCCGGTGTGATGTGTGAGTAGTCTACCCCTGGACTATGGGTCCATAGCAGTAGCTAGATGGTTGTCTTCTCCCCATTGTGCTATCATTGTCGGATCTTGTGAGCTGCCTAACATGATCAAGATCATCTATCTGTAATTCTATATGTTGCGTTTGTTGGGATCCGATGAATAGAGAATACTTGTTATGTTGATTATCAAAGTTATATCTACGTGTTGTTTATGATCTTGCATGCTTTCCGTTACTAGTAGATGCTCTGGCCAAGTAGATGCTTGTAACTCCAAGAGGGAGTACTTATGCTCGATAGTGGGTTCATGCCTGCATTGACACCTGGGACAAGGATGTAAAGTTCTAAGGTTGTGTTGTGCTGTTGCCACTAGGGATAAAACATTGATGCTATGTCTAAGGATGTAGTTGTTGATTACATTACGCACCATACTTAATGCAATTGTCTGTTGCTTTGCAACTTAATACTGGAGGGGGTTCGGATGATAACCTGAAGGTGGACTTTTTAGGCATAGATGCAGTTGGATGGTGGTCTATGTACTTTGTCGTAATGCCCAATTAAATCTCACTATACTCATCATGATATGTATGTGCATGGTCATGCCCTCTCTATTTGTCAATTACCCAACTGTAATTTGTTCAGCCAACATGCTGTTTGTCTTATGGGAGAGTGATACGTCTCCGACGTATCGATAATTTCTTGTGTTCCATGCCACATTATTGATGTTATCTACATGTTTTATGCACACTTTATGTCATATTCGTGCATTTTCTGGAACTAACCTATTAACAAGATGCCGAAGTGCCAGTTCCTGTTTTCTGCTGTTTTTGGTTTCAGAAATCCTAGTAACGAAATATTCTCGGAATCGGACGAAATCAACGCCCAAGTTCCTATTTTCACCGGAAGCATCCGTAACACCCGGGAAGGACCAGAGGGGGCACTGGCCCCTGCACCATAGGCCGGCGCGGCCCGTGCCCTGGCCGCGCCGCCCTATGGTGTCGTCGCCTTCGACCCTCCCGCGCCGCCTCTTCGCCTATATAAAGCCCCTGGATCGAAACCCCGATACGATGGACGAAACCACGTAAACCTTCCGTAGCCGCCGCCATCGCGAGGCCAAGATCTGGGGGACAGGAGTCTCTGTTCCGGCACGCTGCCGGAGCGGGGAAGTGCCCCCGGAAGGCTTCTCCATCGACACCGCTGCCATCTCCACCGCCATCTTCATCACCGCTGCTGCTCCCATGAGGAGGGAGTAGTTCTCCATCGAGGCTCGGGGCTGTACCGGTAGCTATGTGGTTAATCTCTCTCTCATGTACCTCAATACAATGATCTCATGAGCTGCTTTACATGATTGAGATTCATATGAGTTTGTATCACAATTCATCTATGTGCTACTCTAGTGATGTTATTAAAGTATTCTATTCCTCCTGCATGGTGTAAAGTGGACAGGGTGTGCATCATGTAGTTCTTGGCTTAGTTTATGATCGTGATCTCTTATGGATTGTGAAGTTAACTATTACTATGATGGTATTGATGTGATCTATTTGGTTATGTTGATCTATCTTACACTATAAGGTTACTAAAATATGAACATTAATTGTGGAGCTTGTTCACTCCGGCATTGAGGGTTCGTGTAATCCTACGCAATGTGTTCATTATCCAACAAGAGTGTAGAGTATGCATTTATCTATTCTGTTATGTGATCAATGTTGAGAGTGTCCACTAGTGAAAGTATGATCCCTAGGCCTTGTTCCTAAATACTGCTATCGCTGCTTGTTTCTTGTTTCTTGCGTTACTACTGCTGCAATACTACCACCATCAACTACACGCCAGCAAGCTATTTTCTGGCACCGTTGCTACTGCTCATATATATCCATACCACCTGTATTTCACTATCTCTTCGCCGAACTAGTGCACCTATTAGGTGTGTTGGGGACACAAGAGACTTCTTGCTTTGTGGTTGCAGGGTTGCATGAGAGGGATATCTTTGACCTCTTCCTCCCTGAGTTCGATAAACCTTGGGTGATCCACTTAAGGGAAAACTTGCTGCTGTTCTACAAACCTCTGCTCTTGGAGGCCCAACACTGTCTACAGGAAAGGAGGGGGAACGTAGACATCAAGCTATTTTCTGGCGCCGTTGCCGGGAGGAAAGGTAAAAGGCACTCATACTTCGGTTCCAGTAACAAGATTTTCTCAGCGCCATTGTGTTTGTGCTCGAAGCTATTTCCTTTAGATCCTGCAATTGCAACTTTTTGTTTCTTGTTTACACTAGTAAGGCATAATGGACAACAATGAGCTTCTTATTCTATTTCCTGATTTAAGACATGGATGGTTTGATCCGAAAATTAAAAAACCCATGGAACTTTATATGCATACTAATGGGAATGTTATTAATATGAATGCTTTGAACACTATTGTTGCTAATGCTATGGAAAATTCTAAGCTTGGGGAAGCTGGTTTTGATGAGCTTGATCTTTTTAGTCCCCCAAGAATTGAGGAGAAAATTTTCTTTGATGATACTTTGCCTCCTATTTATGATGATTATAATGATAGTAGTCTTTTGTTACCACCTGTTATGGAGGATGAATTTGATTATGATTACAATATGCCTCCTATATTTGATGATGAGAATAATAATGATAGCTACTTTGTTGAATTTGCTCCCACTACAACTAATAAAATTGATTATGCCTATGTGGAGAGTAATAATTTTATGCATGAGACTCATGATAAGAATGTTTCATTTGATAGTTATATTGTTGAGTTTGCTCATGTTGCTACTGAAAGTTATTATGAGAGAGGAAAATATGGTTGTAGAAATTTTCATGTTACTAAAATACCTCTCTATGTGCTGAAATTTTTGAAGCTACACTTGTTTTATCTTCCTATGCTTGTTACTTTGCTCTTCATGAACTTGTTTATTTACAAGATTCCTCTTCATAGGAAGCATGTTAGACTTAAATGTGTTTTGTATTTGCCTCTTGATGCTCTCTTTTGCTTCAAATACTATTTCTTGCGAGTGCATCATTAAAACTGCTGAGCCCATCTTAATGGCTATAAAGAAAGAACTTCTTGGGAGATAACCCATGTGTTATTTTGCTATAGTACTTTGTTTTATATTTGTGTCTTGGAAGTTGTTTACTACTGTAGCAACCTCTCCTCATCTTAGTTTTGTGTTTTGTTGTGCCAAGTGAAGCCTCTAATCGAAGGTTGATACTAGATTTGGATTTCTGCGCAGAAACAGATTTCTATCTGTCACGAATCTGGGCTGTTTTCCCTGTAGAAAAACCATAAAAATATGCCAATTTACGTGCGTGTTCCTCAGATATGTACGCAACTTTCATTAGTTTTGAGTTTTCTGATCTGAGCAACGGAAGTATTTATTAGAAATTCGTCTTTACGGACTGTTCTGTTTTGACAGATTCTGCCTTTTATTTCGCATTGCTTCTTTCGCTGTGTTGGGTGGATTTCTTTGTTCCATTACCTTCCAGTAGCTTTGAGCAATGTCCAGAAGTGTTAAGGATGATTGTGTCACCTCTGAACATGTGAGTTTTTGATTATGTACTAACCCCTCTAATGAAGTTTATGAGAAGTTTGGTGTGAAGGAAGTTTTCAAGGGTCAAGAGAGGAGGATGATATACTATGATCAAGAAGAGTGAAAGCTCTAAGCTTGGGGATGCCCCGGTGGTTCACCCCTGCATATATCAAGAAGACTCAAGCGTCTAAGCTTGGGGATGCCCAAGGCATCCCCTTCTTCATCGACAAATTATCAGGTTCCTTCTCTTGAAACTATATTTTTATTCGGTCACATCTTATGTGCTTTACTTGGAGCGTCTGTATGCTTTTATTTTTGTTTGTGTTTGAATAAATTGGATTACGTCATGCTTGTGTGGGAGAGAGACACGCTCCGCTGTTGCATATGAACACATGTGTTCGTAGCTTTTAGTATTCATGGCGAAGTTTCTTCTTCGTTAAATTGTTATATGGTTGGAATTGGAAAATGATACATGTAGTAATTGCTATAAATGTCTTGGATAATGTGATACTTGGCAATTGTTGTTCTCATGATTAAGCTCTTGCATCATATGCTTTGCACCCATTAATGAAGAAATACATAGAGCATGCTAAAATTTGGTTTGCATATTTGGTTTCTCTAAGGTCTAGATAATTTCTAGTATTGAGTTTGAACAACAAGGAAGACGGTGTAGAGTCTTATAATGTTTACAATATGTCTTTTATGTGAGTTTTGCTGCACCGGTTCATCCTTGTGTTTGTTTCAAATAAGCCTTGCTAGCCTAAACCTTGTATCGAGAGGGAATACTTCTCATGCATCCAAAATACTTGAGCCAACCACTATGCCATTTGTGTCCACCATACCTACCTACTACATGGTATTTCTCCGCCATTCCAAAGTAAATTGCTTGAGTGCTACCTTTAAAATTCCACCATTCACCTTTGCAATATATAGCTCATGGGACAAATAGCTTAAAAACTATTGTGGTATTGAATATGCAATTATGCACTTTATCTCTTATTAAGTTGCTTGTTGTGCGATAACCATGTTCACTGGGGACGCCATCAACTATTCATTGTTGAATTTCATGTGAGTTGCTATGCATGTCTGTCTTGTCTGAAGTAAGAGCGATCTACCACCTTATGGTTAAGCATGCATATTGTTAGAGAAGAACATTGGGCCGCTAACTAAAGCCATGATCCATGGTGGAAGTTTCAGTCTTGGACATATATCCTCAATCTCAAATGAGAAAATTATTAATTGTTGTTACATGCTTATGCATAAAAGAGGAGTCCATTATCTGTTGTCTATGTTGTCCCGGTATGGATGTCTAAGTTGAAGAATAATCAATAGCGAGAAATCCAATGCGAGCTTTCTCCTTAGACATTTGTACAAAGTGGCATAGAGGTACCCCTTTGTGACACTTGGTCAAAACATGTGCATTGTGATGATCCGGTAGTCCAAGCTAATTAGGACAAGGTGCGGGCACTATTAGTACACTATGCATGAGGCTTGCAACTTATAAGATATAATTTACATGATACATATGCTTTATTACTACCGTTGACAAAATTGTTTCATGTTTTCAAAATAAAAGCTCTAGCACAAATATAGCAATCGATGCTTTCCTCTTTGAAGGACCGTTCTTTTACTTTCACTGTTGAGTCAGTTCACCTATTTCTCTCCACCTCAAGAAGCAAACACTTGTGTGAACTGTGCATTGATTCCTACATACTTGCATATTGCACTTATTATATTACTCTATGTTGACAATATCCATGAGATATACATGTTACAAGTTGAAAGCAACCGCTGAAACTTAATCTTCTTTTGTGTTGCTTCAATGCTTTTACTTTGAATTATTGCTTTATAAGTTAACTCTTATGCAAGACTTATTGATGCTTGTCTTGAAGTGCTATTCATGAAAAGTTTTTGCTTTATGATTCACTTGTTTACTCATGTCATATACATTGTTTTGATCGCTGCATTCACTACATATGCTTTACAAATAGTATGATCAAGATTATGATGGCATGTCACTCCAGAAATTATCTTTGTTATCGTTTTACCTGCTCGGGACGAGCAGAACTAAGCTTGGGGATGCTGATACGTCTCCGACGTATCGATAATTTCTTGTGTTCCATGCCACATTATTGATGTTATCTACATGTTTTATGCACACTTTATGTCATATTCGTGCATTTTCTGGAACTAACCTATTAACAAGATGCCGAAGTGCCAGTTCCTGTTTTCTGCTGTTTTTGGTTTCAGAAATCCTAGTAACGAAATATTCTCGGAATCGGACGAAATCAACGCCCAAGTTCCTATTTTCACCGGAAGCATCCAGAACACCCGGGAAGGACCAGAGGGGGGCACTGGGCCCCCAGACCATAGGCCGGCACGGCCCAGGCCCTGGCCGCGCCGTCCTATGGTGTCGTCGCCCCTTCGACCCTCCTGCGCCGCCTCTTCGCCTATATAAAGCCCCTGGATCGAAAACCCTGATACGATGGACGAAAACCACAGAAACCTTCCAGAGCCGCCGCCATCGCGAGGCCAAGATCTGGGGGATAGGAGTCTCTGTTCCGGCACGCTGCCGGAGCGGGGAAGTGCCCCCGGAAGGCTTCTCCATCGACACCGCTGCCATCTCCACCGCCATCTTCATCACCGCTGCTGCTCCCATGAGGAGGGAGTAGTTCTCCATCGAGGCTCGGGGCTGTACCGGTAGCTATGTGGTTAATCTCTCTCTCATGTACCTCAATACAATGATCTCATGAGCTGCTTTACATGATTGAGATTCATATGAGTTTGTATCACAATTCATCTATGTGCTACTCTAGTGATGTTATTAAAGTATTATATTCCTCCTGCATGGTGTAAAGTGGACAGGGTGTGCATCATGTAGTTCTTGGCTTAGTTTATGATCGTGATCTCTTATGGATTGTGAAGTTAACTATTACTATGATGGTATTGATGTGATCTATTTGGTTATGTTGATCTATCTTACACTATAAGGTTACTAAAATATGAACATTAATTGTGGAGCTTGTTAACTCCGGCATTGAGGGTTCGTGTAATCCTACGCAATGTGTTCATCATCCAACAAGAGTGTAGAGTATGCATTTATCTATTCTGTTATGTGATCAATGTTGAGAGTGTCCACTAGTGAAAGTATGATCCCTAGGCCTTGTTCCTAAATACTGCTATCGCTGCTTGTTTACTGTTTTCTTTGCGTTACATCTTTGCTACAATACTACCACCATCAACTACACGCCAGCAAGCTATTTTCTGGCACCGTTGCTACTGCTCATATATATTCATACCACCTGTATTTCACTATCTCTTCGCCGAACTAGTGCACCTATTAGGTGTGTTGGGGACACAAGAGACTTCTTGCTTTGTGGTTGCAGGGTTGCATGAGAGGGATATCTTTGACCTCTTCCTCCCTGAGTTCGATAAACCTTGGGTGATCCACTTAAGGGAAAACTTGCTGCTGTTCTACAAACCTCTGCTCTTGGAGGCCCAACACTGTCTACAGGAAAGGAGGGGGAACGTAGACATCAGAGAGACACCTCTAGTGAACTGTGGACCCCGGTCCAATTCTCTTTACTGAAATACAATCTACTGCAATACTTGTTTTACTGTTTTCTGCAAACAATCATCTTCCACACAATACGGTTAATCCTTTGTTACAGCAAGCCGGTGAGATTGACAACCTCACTGTTTCGTTGGGGCAAAGTACTTTGGTTGTGTTGTGCAGGTTCCACGTTGGCGCCGGAATCCCTGGTGTTGCGCCGCACTACATCCCGCCGCCATCAGCCTTCAACGTGCTTCTTGACTCCTACTGGTCCGATTAAACCTTGGTTTCTTACTGAGGGAAACTTGCCGCTGTGCGCATCACACCTTCCTCTTGGGGTTCCCAACGGACGTGCCAACCACACGCATCAAGCAAATTTCTGGCGCCGTTGCCGGGGAGATCAAGACACGCTGCAAGGGGAGTCTCCACTTCTCAATCTCTTTACTTTGTTTTTGTCTTGCTTAGTTTTATTTACTACTTTGTTTGCTGCACTAAATCAAAATACAAAAAATTAGTTGCTAGTTTTACTTTATTTGCTATCTTGTTTGCTATATCTAAAACACAAAAAAATTAGTTTACTTGCATTTACTTTATCTAGTTTGTTTTATTTACTATTGCTAAAATGGCCAACGCTGAAAATACTAAGTTGTGTGACTTCACAACCACAAATAATAATGATTTCTTATGCACACCTATTGCTCCACCTGCTACTACAGCAGAATTCTTTAAAATTAAACCTGCTTTACTGAATCTTGTTATGCGAGAGCAATTTTCTGGTGTTAGTTCTGATGATGCTGCTGCCCATCTTAATAATTTTGTTGAACTATGTGAAATGCAAAAATATAAAGATGTAGATGGTGATATTATTAAACTAAAATTGTTCCCTTTCTCATTAAGAGGAAGAGCTAAAGATTGGTTGCTATCTCTGCCTAAGAATAGCATTGATTCATGGACTAAATGCAAGGATGCTTTTATTGGTAGATATTATCCACCTGTTAAAATTATATCTTTGAGGAGTAGCATAATGAATTTTAAACAATTAGATACTGAACATGTTGCTCAAGCTTGGGAAAGAATGAAATCTTTGGTTAAAAATTGCCCAACCCATGGACTGACTACTTGGATGATCATCCAAACCTTCTATGCAGGACTAAATTTTTCTTCACGGAATTTATTGGATTCAGCTGCTGGAGGTACCTTTATGTCCATCACTCTTGGTGAAGCAACAAAGCTTCTTGATAATATGATGATCAATTACTCTGAATGGCACACGGAAAGAGCTGCACAAGGTAAGAAGGTAAATTCTGTCGAAGAAACCTCTTCCTTGAGTGATAAGATTGATGCTATTATGTCTATGCTTGTGAATGATAGGACTAATATTGATCCTAATAATGTTCCATTAGCTTCATCGGTTGCACAAGAAGAACATGTTGATGTAAACTTCATTAAAAATAATAATTTCAACAACAATGCTTACCGGAACAATTCTAGTAACAACTATAGGCCATATCCTTATAATAATGGCAACGGCTATGGTAATTCTTATGGGAATTCTTACAACAATAATAGGAATTCACCCCCTGGACTTGAAGCCATGCTTAAAGAATTTATTAGTACACAAACTGCTTTTAACAAATCTGTTGAAGAAAAGCTTGGGAAAATTGATATACTTGCTTCTAAAGTCGATAGTCTTGCTGCTGATGTTGATCTTTTAAAATCAAAAGTTTTGCCTAATGAGAATCATCATAATAAAATTGTTACTACAGCAAATGCCATTCAAGTTAGAATTAACTAGCAGGATGACCCGCGCATTTGCGCGGCTAGATTTGATATTATTTTCTTTGGCGGTTATTTATCTCATGCAAAATAACCTGAAACTAAATTATCCTCTAAAATTTTGGAGTTTATGTATTAAGGTTTTTCGTAAGAATTTTGATGTGAGACAATGGAGGATTGAAGCATTTTGGCCTGCGGTAAAAAGTCATAGGTTTTTAGACTAATATATACACCTTCATCTTCGTTGCTTCCTCAGTTCTTGTTGTGTAATTAAAAGTAAGATATTTCCAATAAGTAAATCACAATATTTGTGCCATGTAGCTAAACCTCGTGTTCTCTTCCTCTAATAGCTCATCATTGGCCGGGAATTTATGTTTTGTTTGTACAATCTCATACCTTAAATTTATTCCATGCATGCTTATTTTACTATAATTCCCTATCTACAAAGCAATGTATTTTTCGTGTATATTCACCGAAGAATTTCATAATCATATCCTTCTCTCTCTCCCTCCCCGTCATTTTTCTTCTTAATCCTATCCCCTTTATGTTGTATCAATTTATTTTGCCAGCGCTTAGAGCGTGAGCTTCTGGGCACAATGTACACTACAAACTCGTTTAAATGGCTTTATATACATGCAAGTCATCTAATATTGAACTCTTTCAAGCAAACTGCATGAACAACTGTCGTCTCATGCATCCTTCACTAAGCGTTCTGTTTTCGCAACCCATTTTTTCTACTCTTGAATCTATGCATGCAAGCAGGCAATTCGCACTTGATGCATTGGACACGGTCATGATATATTATAATTATTCGTAGCTAGTCCACTACATTATGAGTGTATGTCGATGGGTACTAAATTGTAAACTATTTTCGTTTTATTATATTCCATACTACTGCAAATGCTAATTTTTTTAATTAGTTTTTTATTGACTTCTAGATTACATGTAAAAAATCTAAATGCAATATTTCTCGCAAAATGTTATTTAGTTTATATTGCACATTATTACATCTGCTAATTTTCAAATAAAATCCACTTTATTTAAAATATTGTACATATAAATAGAAAAGAATTGCAAAACCGTTATTTGGCTTGTTTCTATAAAATAAAGTCGAATTTTGAATCCAACTTAAACACATAATTATTCTATTTCAGTCTTTATACATTCGCCAGATCATGTGAGTGCACAATGCATCAATGACATGTCATCTCAAGAAGATAATCAAACCTGTTTAGTTGACCCTATGCATTGGGTAGTCCATCGAAACATTAGTTCACGGAATTGGACCCTAAAGAAACTCGACTGAGCACCAACTGATGCAAACCGTCATGACCCAGCCTGTCGCCAATTTCACACTGCCATTGTGCTCTGTAGTTGCTCGTCATATGGTTAACGTCGATCCTCGCAGCTGCATGATCTTCAGAATCTGTCGTTTAATTCTTGCCTGATCGCTGTCGACTTTGCCGTCGACTTGGTGTATACGCACGCCAGTTCATCGGAGGTATTGTACAGACCTTTGTAGGAGCTTCCATACCCATATCCGCCTGACGGCCGTCCACATCTACAACTCCCGAGAAGTCAACAATCTGCAATGGTGATTGCTGATATTCAGTCATTGATTCTTAATGAAGTGGACTCCATAAAGGAAATTTTAACACGCTGACCTATGAAAGAAACTTTATACTTGGCCGAATGTCTAATCTATAGAATTAAACTGCGTACATAGTTCTCACAAACACACAGGCGAGCTAATTTGACAAAAAAAACTGTATATGCTAGCTGCTGGCTGCTAACAGGTAGATCAGATCCCATGTTAGCATCATTTGATCAAGCGTACCTCGTTGCTGGTGCTAAAAACGCACGACATTAGATGTGAGTATATTGTTATATGATGGCTTGACAATCTTCTCTCTATGTCGGCCAAGTCCACACAGCTTCAACTTGTTTCAAATAGAAGTCCATGGCTTCTAGCGGAGGCTGCCACGCGCTGCTGAGTCAATGGCTTAAGTATCGCTGGGGTGGTGTGGCTGACTACCTGCGCCGGCATGATTGCGTTAGTTGCCAGACCAACGTACGTCGGACGGTCGGAGAGAATCGTCGATTGATTTTGACAGTACTTTGTCTTCAGCTTCTATATATCCAAAGCGCGTGCGTATGCTTCATGGCTGATCAGTAGAGCCTACTGCCAGCGCATCCATCATCCAAGAGCAGAAGAGCTAGCGGTGGTGCTTCTTGTAACATAGATCCAATCTTTATGCATATGCCTGCTGGATGGAGATGAAGAGGATACCAATCTTATTTGGACGGCGACGCGAGATCTTGATGCAAAAAGGCTGGGACGCGAAGGTGTAGTTAAGAACGATCAATGGGGGCCTGGATTGGGTCGAAGCATACTTTCTTCATATCGATCTGCAACATATCTTTGGAAGGGATTGAGGACAGACATGCAATTTGCGGCTGTACGTCAATATGCAGATCGCAGAACAAAAAAATTCAAGAGAAAAACTGGTAGCTGGTACCGATTGTTGGAAGAAACCCGCATGCCGTGGATTATGAGCTGATAGTGGTGTACATCGGAACTTTCGATCTGTGAAGATATTTCTATCTAAAGCTAACGCATCTACCAAAAGAAAGGACTTCTATATACATGCTTTTAGTTTTTTTTTAGATACGCTTTTAGTTGTTATTATCTCCTAAACTGGTTTTTACGGGGTCCCCTAAACAGTTAGGATTATGCAGTTTTTTTTTTTTTTGGCTGAGCTAATCTGGATCGTTTACTTGGCGTTGCTAAATCTGAGCCCTTATTTGTCTTGTGTTTTAATTATATAATAGATGAGAATATAAGATTAATGGCTGAACTGCGTGCTAGGTGGGATAGAGAAGAAAATGAAAAACTAGCTAAAGAGAAGAATGTAGCTAAAGTTTGGACTATTACCACCACTAGTAATGCTAATGCTACACATGTTGCTGCACCTACTACTAATATTAATAAAAGAATTGGTGTTACCAATGTTTCCACTTCTAATGCAAAGCGCGAAAAATTGCCTGAAACTGCTGAAACTGCCTGTGATAAAGCTGCTGAAATTTTTTCCAACATTGGGGATGATGATCCCATTGCTTTAGATTATAATGGTTTGAATTTTGATGATTGCCACATCTCTGAAGTTATAAAGTTCTTGCAAAAACTTGCTAAAAGTCCTAATGCTAGTGCTATAAATTTGGCCTTTACACATCATATTACAAATGCTCTCATAAAAGCTAGAGAAGAGAAACTAGAGCGTGAAGCCTCTATTCCTAAAAAGCTAGAGGATGGTTGGGAGCCCATCATTAAGATGAAGGTTAAAGATTTTGATTGTAATGCTTTATGTGATCTTGGTGCAAGTATTTCTGTTATGCCTAAGAAAATTTATAATATGCTTGACTTGCCACCGCTGAAAAATTGTTATTTGGATGTTAATCTTGCTGATCATTCTACAAAGAAACCTTTGGGTAAAGTTGATAATGTTCGCATTACCGTTAACAATAATCTTGTTCCCGTTGATTTTGTTGTCTTGGATATTGAATGCAATGCATCTTGTCCCATTATATTGGGAAGACCTTTTCTTCGAACTGTTGGTGCTATCATTGATATGAAGGAAGGTAATATAAAATATCAATTTCCTCTCAAGAAAGGTATGGAACACTTCCCTAGAAAGAGAATGAAGTACCATTTTGATTCTATTATGAGAACAAATTATGATGTTGACACTTCGTCTCTTGATAATACTTGATACACACTTTCTGCGCCTAGCTGAAAGGCGTTAAAGAAAAGCGCTTATGGGAGACAACCCATGTTTTTACCTACAGTACTTTGTTTTTATTTTGTGTCTTGGAAGTTGTTTACTACTGTAGCAACCTCTCCTTATCTTAGTTTTGTGTTTTGTTGTGCCAAGTTAAGCCGTTGATAGAAAAGTAAGTACTAGATTTGGATTACTGCGCAGTTCCAGATTTCTTTGCTGTCATGAATCTGGGTCCACCTCCCTGTAGGTAGCTCAGAAAATTAAGCCAATTTACGTGCATGATCCTCAGATATGTACGCAACTTTCATTCAATTTGAGCATTTTCATCTGAGCAAGGCTGGTGCCATTTTAAAATTCGTCAATACGAACTGTTCTGTTTTGACAGATTCTGCCTTTTATTTCGCATTGCCTCTTTTGCTATGTTGGATGAATTTCTTTGATCCACTAATGTCCAGTAGCATTATGCAATGTTCAGAAGTGTTAAGAATGATTGTGTCACCTCTGAATATGTCAATTTATATTGTGCACTAACCCTCTAATGAGTTGTTTCGAGTTTGGTGTGGAGGAAGTTTTCAAGGATCAAGAGAGGAGTATGATGCAACATGATCAAGGAGAGTGAAAGCTCTAAGCTTGGGGATGCCCCGGTGGTTCACCCCTGCATATATCAAGAAGACTCAAGCGTCTAAGCTTGGGGATGCCCAAGGCATCCCCTTCTTCATCGACAACATTATCAGGTTCCTCCCCTGAAACTATATTTTTATTCCATCACATCTTATGTGCTTTTTCTTGGAGCGTCGGTTTGTTTTTGTTTTTGTTTTGTTTGAATAAATTGGATCCTAGCATTCACTTTATGGGAGAGAGACACGCTCCGCTGTAGCATATGGACAAGTATGTCCTTGGTTTCTACTCATAGTATTCATGGCGAAGTTTCTCCTTCGTTAATTTGTTATATGGTTGGAATTGGAAAATGATACATGTAGTAATTGCTATAAATGTCTTGGGTAATGTGATACTTGGCAATTGTTGTGCTCATGATTAAGCTCTTGCATCATATGCTTTGCACCCATTAATGAAGAAATACATAGAGCATGATAAATTTGGTTTGCATATTTGGTTTCTCTAAGGTCTAGATAATTTCTAGTATTGAGTTTGAACAACAAGGAAGACGGTGTAGAGTCTTATAATGTTTACAATATGTCTTTTATGTGAGTTTTGCTGCACCGGTTCATCCTTGTGTTTGTTTCAAATAAGCCTTGCTAGCCTAAACCTTGTATCGAGAGGGAATACTTCTCATGCATCCAAAATACTTGAGCCAACCACTATGCCATTTGTGTCCACCATACCTACCTACTACATGGTATTTTTCCGCCATTCCAAAGTAAATTGCTTGAGTGCTACCTTTAAAATTCCATCATTCACCTTTGCAATATATAGCTCATGGGACAAATAGCTTAAAAACTATTGTGGTATTGAATATGTAATTATGCACTTTATCTCTTATTAAGTTGCTTGTTGTGCGATAACCATGTTTACTGGGGACGCCATCAACTTTTCATTGTTGAATTTCATGTGAGTTGCTATGCATGTTCATCTTGTCTGAAGTAAGGGCGATCTACACTGAGTTGAATGGTTTGAGCATGCATATTGTTAGAGAAGAACATTGGGCCGCTAACTAAAGCCATGATCCATGGTGGAAGTTTCAGTTTTGGACAAACATCCTCAAATCTCTAATGAGAAAAGAATTAATTGTTGTTGAATGCTTAAAGCATTAAAAGAGGAGTCCATTATCTGTTGTCTATGTTGTCCCGGTATGGATGTCTAAGTTGAGAATAATCAAAAGCGAGAAATCCAAATGCGAGCTTTCTCCTTAGACCTTTGTACAGGCGGCATAGAGGTACCCCTTTGTGATACTTGGTTAAAGCATATGTATTGCGGTGATAATCCAGGTAGTCCAAGCTAATTAGGACAAGGTGCGGGCACTATTAGTACACTATGCATGAGGCTTGCAACTTATAAGATATAATTTACATAATGCATATGCTTTATTACTACCGTTGACAAAATTGTTTCATGTTTTCAAAATCAAAGCTCTAGCACAAATATAGCAATCGATGCTTTTCCTCTATGAAGGACCATTCTTTTACTTTTATGTTGAGTCAGTTCACCTATTTCTCTCCACCTGAAGAAGCAAACACTTGTGTGAACTGTGCATTGATTCCTACATACTTGCTTATTGCACTTATTATATTACTCTATGTTGACAATATCCATGAGATATACATGTTACAAGTTGAAAGCAACCGCTGAAACTTAATCTTCTTTTGTGTTGCTTCAATGCTTTTACTTTGAATTATTGCTTTATGAGTTAACTCTTATGCAAGACTTAATTGATGCTTGTCTTGAAGTGCTATTCATGAAAAGTCTTTGTTTTATGATTCACTTGTTTACTCATGTCATATACATTATTTTGATCGCTGCATTCACTACATATGCTTTACAAATAGTATGATCAAGATTATGATGGCATGTCACTCCAGAAATTATCTGTGTTATCGTTTTACCTGCTCGGGACGAGCAGAACTAAGCTTGGGGATGCTGATATGTCTCCGACGTATCGATAATTTCTTATGTTCCATGCCACATTATTGATGTTATCTACATGTTTTATGCACACTTTATGTCATATTCGTGCATTTTCTGGAACTAACCTATTAACAAGATGCCGAAGTGCCAGTTGCTGTTTTCTGCTGTTTTTGGTTTCAGAAATCCTAGTAAGGAAATATTCTCGGAATTGGACGAAATCAACGCCCAGGGGCCTATTTTTCCACGAAGCTTCCAGAAGTCCGAAGACGAAACGAAGTGCGGCCACAGGGTGCCCAAACCCTAGGGCGGCACCCCTCCCCCCCCCTTGGCCGCGCCGCCCTGTCATCTGGGGCCCCTGTGCCCCCTCCTGACTTGCCCTTCCGCCTACTTAAAGCCTCCGTGACGAAACCCCCAGTACCGAGAGCCACGATACGGAAAACCTTCCAGAGACGCCGCCAACGCCGATCCCATCTCGGGGGATCCAGGAGATCGCCTCCGGCACCCTGCCGGAGAGGGGAATCATCTCCCGGAGGACTCTACGCCGCCATGGTCGCCTCCGGTGTGATGTGTGAGTAGTCTACCCCTGGACTATGGGTCCATAGCAGTAGCTAGATGGTTGTCTTCTCCCCATTGTGCTATCATTGTCGGATCTTGTGAGCTGCCTAACATGATCAAGATCATCTATCTGTAATTCTATATGTTGCGTTTGTTGGGATCCGATGAATAGAGAATACTTGTTATGTTGATTATCAAAGTTATATCTACGTGTTGATTATGATCTTGCATGCTTTCCGTTACTAGTAGATGCTCTGGCCAAGTAGATGCTTGTAACTCCAAGAGGGAGTACTTATGCTCGATAGTGGGTTCATGCCTGCATTGACACCTAGGACAGTGACAGAAAGTTCTAAGGTTGTGTTGTGCTGTTGCCACTAGGGATAAAACATTGATGCTATGTCTAAGGATGTAGTTGTTGATTACATTACGCACCATACTTAATGCAATTGTCTGTTGCTTTGCAACTTAATACTGGAGGGGGTTCGGATGATAACCTGAAGGTGGACTTTTTAGGCATAGATGCAGTTGGATGGCGGTCTATGTACTTTGTCGTAATGCCCAATTAAATCTCACTATACTCATCATGATATGTATGTGCATGGTCATGCCCTCTCTATTTGTCAATTGCCCAACTGTAATTTGTTCACCCAACATGCTGTTTGTCTTATGGGAGAGACACCTCTAGTGAACTGTGGACCCCGGTCCAATTCTCTTTACTGAAATACAATCTACTGCAATACTTGTTTTACTGTTTTCTGCAAACAATCATCTTCCACACAATACGGTTAATCCTTTGTTACAGCAAGCCGGTGAGATTGACAACCTCACTGTTTCGTTGGGGCAAAGTACTTTGGTTGTGTTGTGCAGGTTCCACGTTGGCGCCGGAATCCCTGGTGTTGCGCCGCACTACATCCCGCCGCCATCAACCTTCAACGTGCTTCTTGACTCCTACTGGTCCGATTAAACCTTGGTTTCTTACTGAGGGAAACTTGCCGCTGTGCGCATCACACCTTCCTCTTGGGGTTCCCAACGGACGTGCCAACCACACGCATCACTCATCACATGAATCATTCTGGTATATGCTCCTAACTTTTTAGAGCACAAGATATCTGATTTTGTACATATTATTCATGATCTAAAATCACTCATGTGTTTTTACTCATCAAGTGTCAGATACACTCAAGTCTTGTTAAACCTTCACATGACAAGAACATTTTCTTAATATTTCTATATTGAACTACTTCAATATCCATTCTATGTACTTTGACTTAAACTTATTATGTGTTTGAATCTATCTTCATAGATCTTGACACTAAATATGTTTCGGTCCATATCCTTTCATTGAAGTTAATTTTCAATGAAACCTTTTAATCAAGTATATAATTACATCATTTATAACCAACTATATGTCATCTACATAAGTATTATAAATATGTCTCAGCGCTCCCACTTAATTTCTTGCAAAAGCAAGCCTCTTCATCGTCTCTGATGAATATCAAAAACTCTTTGATTATTTCATCCGGTGAAGATTCCAACTCCGCAAAACTCACTTCATCCAATTGAAGTTCGTATATCTATCTAGTATTTCATGGACTAGCAAAACTCTTGGTTGTATCTTGTATACACCTTTAATACACACTTCTGTTAAGTAATGTATTTTGCCATCCTACTAGCATATCTCATAAAAGAAATATGTAGTGATTACTAGAATAATCCACATAGACTATAAGCATTGCTACGGAAGATCTAATCTTATCGTAGTCAACTCTTTGAACTTTGTCGTAAACAACTTTTCGACAAGTCAAGCTTCTTCAATAATATTTCATCCAAGTCCATCAATTTTATAGATCCATTTACTTTCAAAAAGTATTCATCTATCTTGGATTTCATGGCGTATAGCCATTTTAACGGAGTCAGGGCCCATCATAACTTCTTTGTTTGTAGTTGGTTTATCATTGTTCAAAATCAATCTTTTGTCCACAAATCATTTATTTGATCACAAAGTAAACCATACCTACAAGGTTCAATATGTACTTCGATCTCCATGGCTAAAACACTTTGTAGTCATGGGAACCATGATCGTCGTGGCCGCTTCCGGAACCAATTCCGATGCTGCGCTACTCTAATCATTATGCTAAGGTTCATAAACCTTATCAAGTTCTATTGTCCTCCCACTCAAATACTTCGCTAGAAAACAATTTTCTTGGAAATAAGCAAGTAACATTAACAAACACTTTTGTCTTTTACTTCATAGTGGAAAGAATTCCCAATCAATTCTTTGGGATAACCAACAAAGACATTCATCTGATTTTGGTTGTAAACTTATTTACATATGTTATGCATACCAAAATTTGAGAAAGGACTATTAAGTTTTATACCCATGCCATAACTCGTATGGTGTCATTTCAACGGATCATGATGATGCTCTATTCAGTGTAAAAGCGGTAGTCACTAAAGCATAATCCACAAAAATATAATGGCGTCATAATATTTTATCTCATCATTAATCCAACAAGGTTTGGATACGTCTTTTGGATACTTAATCATTACTATGATACTCCAAGAAACGTGAGTTGTAGAACAACTTCATAACTCTCTTAGATGTTCGCTAAAACTCGTAATTCAAATATTTCCACCATGATCCAATCATAGATATTTGACTTTTCTATTACGATGATTTCCACTTCATGCTGAATTTATTTGAATCTATTCAAATGTTTCAAACTTCTTCCTTATCGAATATATCCACATATATATATATATATATATATTCAATTCATTGTTTGAAGTTTTCATGAAGTAGAAGAATCTCCCGTACACAAATATGTCCAGTGAACCACATACATCATCATGTATGTTTTCACTAAGTTAGTTGCCCGTTCAATTCTTGGCCTATGGATGGTATTTTAGTCATTCTCTTTAGAAAAGATTTGCAAGCGCCAAATGATTCAAAAATCAAATGAATCCAAAATTCCATTTGCATGGAGTTCCTTCATGCGTTCCTTTCTAACATGACCTAAATGGCGGTTCCACAAATAAGTGGAATTCAAATCATTTGCCTTATGGTATTTTAGCATCAGTATTATGTGTGTGTTTCACCATTAAGATTTATAATAACTTATCCATCGTACATGGAGTAATGTCATAATTTGAACAACTCATTGTTTTCATTTGACCAGAACAAAATAACAATTATTAAGTTCTTTATTATAAATTCTAAGGGTTAGGTAGAATGCCAATGATAAACATGATAACACTTTATTATGTTCCAGACATGCATTATTACCATATTCCTTATTAGTCACTTAGGCCATTGTATTCTTGTATTGCGTTGTATTGTATGACATCTCATACCAACCAACCTGGTATAAATACCCAAGAATTTCATTATGTGACCAAACAAGGAATACAACCATAACATGTATATCATTTATATACACCTGAGCTAGACTTTCTAGTCTTTTCTGTCTTTCTGCCAATAAACTTTTGTAGTTTCTTTTTTAGCTTTCCTCATTATTCAGAAAAACACTTCAACATCAACAACTTCTAGGTTTGTTGGTCAAATACCAATAACTTTGAGGTTCTTACTTTGCAGTTGATCATCATATGAAAAGTGTTCCAATTTTCACTATTAGTAACCTTTTAATATTATGAACAATTTCACTCATAATTTTATCCATCATATCATGACGACTTTTCGAGACCATGTCTGTACATGCTAGGCTCGTAAAGTATAACCTTAGTATTCGCATGTGCAAATCTGGCTTGCACCCATTGTATGCACACGTAGAATCTATAACACCCGATCATCACGTGATGCTTCGAAACGACGAGTCTTAGCAACGGTGCATACTAAGGACGATCACTTCATGGATATGCGAATATCGTTAATGCCCCAATAGTTGGAGGATTGGGACGCCTGGCGTCTTCAACCTTCATACATTCCCATAAAACTTATGAGTTTATGTAATCTCACCAAATTATATTCTATCATCTTGCAATAAGGTCTTAGATATCACATATATCTCATACCTTGATTATTTCTGAAAACTAAATTTTCAGCTCCTTACTTTTCAAACAGATTTGAACTTCAAGTTTCACGGAGACAAGATAACTTTAGGTACTAATTGAAACCATAGCTCTTTGAATCAACAATGTGAGGTTTACTAAAAATTTGCAATAGGACTTAATCATTTCTTGATTCTTTAACGATACGGTACCAGTCCGTAAAGTTTCTTATCAGATATTAACAGTATTTCTATCTCAATTATAAGACTAGCGCATGATAGAAAACGGATGCCAATACTACAAAATTAATTCAAAATACTACTCAGACTATGTTTATGATAATAAGTTCATGTTTTAATCTAATTACTAATGAACTCCCACTTAATACAACATCCCTCATAGTTGTTAAGTGGTACACGATCCACATCCACTACACCAAACCGATCATCACGTGAGATGATGTAGCTTCAATGGTGAACATCACCATGTTGATCATATCATCCATATGACTCGTGTTCAACCTTTCGGTTTCCGTTGTCCCGAGGCCATGTCTGTACATGCTAGGCTCGTCAAGCAAACCCAAGTATTCCGCGTGTGCAACATGGCTTACACCCGTTGTATATGAACGTTGAATCTATCACATCCGATCATCACGAGATGCTTTGAAACGACGAACTTTGGCAACAGTGCATACGAGGGGAGAACACTTTATTATCTTGATATTAATGTGAAGGATCATCTTATAATGCTACCGTCGCGTTCTAAGCAAAATAAGATGCATAAAGGATTAACATCACATGCAATTCATATGTGATATGATATGGCCCTTTTGTCTTTGCGCCTTTGATCTTCATCTCCAAAGCACGGACATGATCTCCATCATCTTCGGGCATGATCTCCATCATCGTCGGCGTAGCGTCAAGGTCCATGGCGCCGTCTTCATGGTTGTTCACCTCATGTAGCAACTATTACAACTATTTTGAAATACTACTCAACATGAAATTTAAAGACAACCATAAGGCTCCTGCCGGCTGCCACAATACAATAATGATCATCTCATACATATTCATCATCACATCATGGCCATATCACATCACCATACCCTGCAAAAACATGTTAGACGTCTCTAATTTGGTTTGCATATTTTACGTGGTTTAGGGTTTTCGAGAGAGATCTAATCTACCTACGAACATGAACCACAACGGTGATACTAGTGTTGTCAATAGAAGAGTAAATTGAATCTTCACTATAGTAGGAGAGACAGACACCCGCAAAGCCTCTTATGCAATACAAGTTGCATGTCGAACAAGGAACAAGTCTCATGAACGCGGTCATGTAAAGTTAGTCCGAGCCGCTTCATCCCACTATGCCACAAAGATGCAAAGTACTCAAACTAAAGACAACAAGAGCATCAACGCCCACAAAACCATTGTGTTCTACTCGTGCAACCATCTATGCATAGACACGGCTCTGATACCACTGTAGGGATTCGTTGCATAGAAAACAAAAAATTTCCTACCGCGAGAACACAATCCAAGCCAAGATGCAATCTAGAAGACGGGAGCAACGAGGGGATGATCGAGACTCACCCTTGAAGATTTCCAAAGCCTATAAGAGTAGGCTCTTATTGCTGCGGTAGACGATCACTTGCCGCTTGCAAAAGCGCGTAGAAGATCTTGATCACGGTGCCACGATTGGGCAGCACCTCCATACTCGGTCACACGTTCGGTGTTGATGAAGACGACGTCCTTCTCCCCGTTCCAGCGGGCAGCGGAAGTAGTAGCTTCTCCTTGAATCCGGCAGCACGACGGCATGGTGGCGGTGGTGGTGGAGAACTCCGGCGGAGCTTCGCTAAGAGTGCGGGAGTGGTGGAGGAGAGAGGGGCGGCTAGGGTTTGAGAGAGGGGGGCGCCGGCCACTAAGGGGTGCGGCCACCTTGTGGTCTTGGGGTGTGGCCGGCCAGCCCCTCTCCTCCCCTCTTTATATAGGTGGAAGCCCCAAGGTTTAGGTCAAAGTGTCCGAATAAGACCCCAACAAAAAACCTTCCATGTGACCAAACCTAGGGGGAGTGGGACTCCCCCCTTTCCTTGGTGGGGTGGCCGGCCACCATGGTGGAGAGTCCACTTGGGACTCCTCCTCCCTTAGGCTGTCCGGCCATGGTGGGTGGAGTTCCTCTGGGACTCCACCTTCCATGCCGATTTCTTCCGGACTCTTCTAGAACCTTCTAGAACCTTCCTGGAAAAATACCGGATCATTTTCAAACCTAGAAAATGACTTCCTATATATGAATCTTATTCTCCGGACCATTCTGGAACTCCTCGTGATGTCCTGGATCCCATCCGAGACTCCGAAAAAAACTTCGAACTCCATTCCATATTTCATATCTACTTAAACGACAGCAAACCTTAAGTGTGTCACCCTACGGTTCGCGAACTATGTAGACATGGTTGAGACTTCTCTCCGACCAATAACCAATAGCGGGATCTGGAGATCCGTAATGGCTCCCACATATTCAACGATGACTTAGTGATCGAATGAACCATTTACATACGATACCAATTCCCTTTGTCACGCGATATTTTACTTGTCCGAGGTTTGATCATCGGTATCACTCTATACCTTGTTCAACCTCGTCTCCTGACAAGTACTCTTTACTTGTACCGTGGTATGTGGTCTCTTATGAACTTATTCATATGCTTGCAAGACATTTAGACGACATTCCACCGAGAGGGCCCAGAGTATATCTATCTGTCATCGGGATGGACAAATCCCACTGTTGATCCATATGCCTCAACTCATACTTTCCGGATACTTAATCCCACCTTTATAACCACCCATTTACGCAGTGGCATTTGATGTAATCAAAGTACCTTTCCGGTATAAGTGATTTACATGATCTCATGGTCATAAGGACTAGGTAACTATGTATCGAAAGCTTATAGCAAATAACTTAATGACGTGATCTTATGCTACGCTTAATTTGGGTGTGTCCATTACATCATTCATATAATGACATAACCTTGTTATTAATAACATCCAATGTTCATGATCACGAAACCATGATCATTTATTAATCAACAAGCTAGTTATACAAGAGGCTTACTAGGGACTCCTTGTTGTTCACATAACACACATGTATCAATGGTTCGGTTAATACAATTATAGCATGGTATGTAAACATTATCACAAACACAAAGATATATAATAACCATTTATTATTGCCTCTTGGGCATATCTCCAACAGAAACACCATAGTGTCTGCATCACTTGAGATGCCGGCATGCTATATCCACAAGAGAAACTGATCCTCTTATGCATGCTATATCCACGAGAGAAACTGTTCTCTCTCTCTCTTGTCTTCTCTAGTTAGACTTGTTTTCACCTTCTTGATGGTTTGCGAGTACAATTCCAAATGTACTCATGGCTTTGTCCCTGGCTATTTACCTGGCCAGACTATGAGGAGGACTACGAAGATGATGGAGGATACCAGGACGACTATACGACCTAGGACGATCTCCAAGTCAGCCGCATGTAGGTCTAAGGCATGATTTGGGCTCGACGACGTTGACATGTATCCGCTGCTATGTTTGTGAACTCGCCCATTGTGGCATTTATGTAATACTGGGTCATGTGACCCCGATGTTGTAAGACTTATTTATTCGGTACTGTAATGGATGATGAAATCTGGATATCCAGTTCGGTTATGTGCTCACGGTGCAATGATCATGGGATCGTGAGTTGAATGCATAACAGGGTATTTCGGACAACTAGTCCGGGGTCCCCACAATCTCCCCACCAAATAATGACAAAGTATCAATCACAAACATGCAATAGCACTAAAAACTAGTATCTGGGGTTCAATTCAACACAATTTATGAAGGGAGTGACGTTGATCTCGTAGATGGTGATGCTGGTGATGATGGTGCTGGTGGAGATATCGATGGAGATGCCTCCTCCTAAGCCAAAGAGGAGTGGAGATGTCGATGGTGTCACTTTCCCCTTCACCGAAGGCACCGGTGCAGCAGGATCTGCCCTCTCCCAGAGTAGGAGAGGACTTTCGCATCTGCCGTCGTCTCAATAAATATAGGGGAAAAATGTCTTAGGTTTTTGGGCAAAACGGAGCGTCTGGAATAAAAGGGGGGCAGAAATGATGCGCGGCCAGAAGGTTAGGACCAAAGAAGAGGACTTTGTAGGAAAGTCTCAGAAATCATCTAAAAATGCATAAATAACAATGTATGAAGGCAAATAACAATGAAAACTAACCCTATATGTAGCAATAATGATGATGCAAAATGCACGTATAGCTCCCCCAAGCTTAAAACCTTTCCATGTCCTCGAGCAAATAAGTGAATAGATCATATCATGCATCAATGAGTTTATGGTTGATAAAATAAATACGAGCATTGAATCATCAACTTATGCATATTCAATCGTAAAGAAAGAATTCTGAACCAACAATTATACAAATATGAACTTCATAAATAGAAACTCTAGCAATTACCTCTAACCGTTTGAGCAAGATCAACCATTGCATGTTGGAACATTGAACAATGATGTATGTGTGTCTATAAATATAGATCACTTCCTTGCTTGGCCTTTTACCAGCTTGTTCTTCATTTATGTTGCCTTTGTACCAAAGATAAACACTCAGAGAGCAACTAGTTACAAGAAGAGGAATTGCTAAATGACAAGAAGTGCATGAAGTTTGATGTTCATCAAAAACTTTGCTTTTTTTTCTTTTCATGATTAGTTAATAGTCTTGCCCCTTAGTAACCAGTATAAACCTTATTCATGTATCTTTCAATCATGTCATATGCTTTACATCCACCTTTATCTTTCACTTTCCATGGCTAACCGAATCCTCAGGTGCCGACCTTTTCATCCACAAACTTGTTGGAGCATATGTATTGAATTATAAATGACATCAATTTACCCATTGATTACCAAGTAGCACAAGAATATCTCATACTTCATTGTCATCTCCTCTTCCTAACTATTTGTTCTCCAAGACCACATCTCCAACACAACTTCAAGGCATTTTTATTTTTCTTGTATAGTTAGTATTGCTTGCATGTATCTTTCCTTTGTTGCAAGCCATACTTACAAAATTCAATGCTTGTCGAACATGTTCAAGTTAATTAAGCTCAAGATAAGATGTGATTGAAATTTCTAAATATGAGGAATGATACGTCCCAAACGTATCTATAATTTTTGATGCTCCATGCTTGTTTTACACTAATTCATATATGTTTTGCTCACACTACGTTGCACTTTTATCCATTTTCTGGCACTAACCTATTAACAAGATGCCACAGTGCCAGTTCCATGTTTTTACTGTTTTGTATTTCAGAAAAGTTGTACAGGAAATATTCTCGGAATTCGAAGAACAAAAGCCGAAGTCAATATTTTTTCGTAACAAAGACAGAGTCTAGAGGGGGGTCGAAGAGGGGCCACAGGACGGCCAAGCCATGCCTTAGCACGGCCAAGCTTGGGCCCGCGCCAAGGGGTGGTGCGGGCCCCCTGGCCTCCACCAACCTCGCCCTTCTGCCTATTTATTCACGATCTCGCGAAAAAACATAACACCTGAGCATCCATCCACGAAAAGTTCCATCGCGGCCGCCATCGTAGACCCTAGCTCGGGAGTGTTCTTAAGCTCTTCCCGGCACACTGCCGGAGGGGGAGATCATCGCCATAGGCATCTACATCACCAGGCCCACCTCTGAAGTTATGCGCGAGTAGTTCATCCTTGGACTATGGGTCCATAGTAGTAGCTACATGGTTGTCTTCTCCAATTTGTGCCTCATGTTTAGATCTTGTGAGCTGCCCTACATGATCAAGATCATCCTTATGTAATGCTACATGTTTTGTTTGTTGGGATCCGATGAATATTGAATACTATGTTGAGATCGATTATATATTTTTGTCATATGTTATTTGTGATCTTGCATGCTCTCCGTTGCTAGTAGATAGTTTTGCCAAGTATATGCTTGTGAGTTCAAAAGGGAGTATTTGTGCTCGATAGTAGGTTCATGCCTCTAGTTTTCTTGAAGAGTGATTGGCGGGGCGGTTCCTCGGCAATGCCCACCATGAGGGGCTTGGGTTTTAAAGAAAGGCGACGACGGAAGTTCCGGGAGCGAGGCGGTACATGACATACCCAGGTTCACGTCCCCGCGGTGGAGGATCGCTACGTCCTGCTAGCAATCCAGTATATGAAAATATGTGTACAGGGGGCCACCATAAGGCGGAGTTGTTGGATCTAGTCTAGTTCTAATCTGTGGGTTGCGGTTTCCAGGCGTGTCAACTCTATAATTATGTTTCTGATTGTGTGTCCCTAAGGGGTGCCCCTAACTGGCTTTATATATCAGCCAAGTTAGGGTTTACAAGAGTCCTAGGAGGATTCGTATTTGAGTCTTCTTTCCGTGTAATCCAAGTTGAGACGCGTGCAGGTCCGGCTTGTCGAGTCCTAGTGCCGGTCCAGCTTCATAGTTTGCACCGGGTATGGCAATGTCGAGTACCCAAAGGGTTATGCCCACATCAGTAGCCCCCGAGTGTCTGGCCGAAGTGAAGCTTCGGGCAGGGACTAAAGTTGTCTTAGCCGAATGTCTTGATCATCTATTGAATCTTGTGCTTGATGCAGAGTCGAAGTTGCTTTTTGTCGGGTGCGCGAAGCGCTCCCGATGGGAGTAGCCCCCGAATCTATGGGCAGGTGCTTGCAGCCATGCATAGAATCAAGTTGTACTACTCGAAGATCTTGATTGTTGATGCCGACGTCTTCAACTTTATTCTTCTCTGTTGGCGAGGTTGCCATCTTTTTCTCGGGTGCGCGACCAGCGCTCCCGATGGGAGTAGCCCCCGAGCCTGTAAATAAATATGAAATAATTATGTACATGGTGTAAAAATGCTGAGTCGAATACCGTACATGTCTTCGAGTTCCAAGAACATGATGTGGATGACTCTGATGATATCATAGATAGAGGATTTGATGATTTGGAAGTTGATATCCAGGAGGAGCCGATGATTTGGGTGATATCCAGGAGGAGCCGATGATTTGGGTGATATCCTGGAGGAGCCGATAATTCAGATGATATCCAGGAGAAGCTGATGATTTGGGTGATATCCAGGAGGAGCCGATGATTTGGGTGATATCCTGGAGGAGCCGATAATTTTATCGGGTGCGCGTCGAGCGCTCCCGATGGAAGTAGCCCCCGAGTCTGGGCACTGATGCTTGCAACCGTGAGTAGACTCAAGTCGAGCAACCCGATGTTTATAGTTTTCTTCAGGTGCCGTTGACACATTGTTGTTTATTTCAAGGGGCAACTCTTAATGCACCTTGGGCATCGTTGATGCCATTGTTTGTAAGTTTATCGGCAGCAAATTATTTGAGTGATCAGCTCGTGTTGTAGGTTTTGCTAAACCTCTTGTATGTGCAACTTTGCTTTCAACCGATGCATGACTTGACAGCAGCTCCCGAATAGATCGGTGGCACTAGATCTGCCGATGACTCCGTCGCTCTTTGATACTTCTGTAGTTTAAAGTATCAAGCGTGGGTCGTTTTCGTACGTGTTCCATGATCCTTGCTATTTGCGGCACTCTTTGAGGCATCTATAGCAAAGGAAAAGAGCAAGGTCCCCATTGATTTTGCATCATAGCACTCGTAATTTCAGAGGCTTTTTTAGAGTGCAATCTCTGGGCGTATTTTCCATCGAATCGATGTTCGTTGTAATATACGAACAAAGTTCCTGACGATGTAGTTCGGGTGTCCCGAATTACTGCAATTCTTCAAAGAAACAAAACTTGAATCTTCATATCTTCTTGAATTCCAGTGAACCGGTGCTCCCGTTGGGAGTAAGGAGTCTTCATATCTTCTTGATTTCCAGTGAACCGGCGCTCCCGTTGGGAGTGAGGAGTCTTCATATCTTCTTGAATTCCAGTGAACCGGCGCTCATAGCACTCGTAATTTCAGAGGCTTTTTTAGAGTGCAATCTCTGGGTATATTTTCCATCGAACCGATGTTCATTGTAATATACGAACAAAGTTCCTGACGATGTAGTTCGGGTGTCCCGAATTACTGCAATTCTTCAAAGAAAAAAACTTGAATCTTCATATCTTCTTGAATTCCAGTGAACCGGTGCTCCCGTTGGGAGTAAGGAGTCTTCATATCTTCTTGAATTCCAGTGAACCGGCGCTCCCGTTGGGAGTAAGGAGTCTTCATATCTTCTTGAATTCCAGTGAACCGGCGCTCCCGTTGGGAGTGAGGAGTCTTCATATCTTCTTGAATTCCAGTGAACGTGTTCCATGATCCTTGCTATCTGCGGCACTCTTTGAGGCATCTATAGCAAATGAAAAGAGCAAGGTCCCCATTGATTTTGCATCATAGCACTCGTAATTTCAGAGGCTTTTTTAGAGTGCAATCTCTGGGCGTATTTTTTATCGAACCGATGTTCATTGTAATATACGAACAAAGTTCCCGACGATGTAGTTCCGGTGTCCCGAATTACTGCAATTCTTCAAAGAAACAAAACTTGAATCTTCATACCTTCTTGAATTCCAGTGAACCGGCGCTCCCGTTGGGAGTAAGGAGTCTTCATATTTTCTTGAATTCTAGTGAACCGGCGTTCCCGATGGGAGTAAGGAGTCTTCATATTTTGCTTGAATTCCAGCGAACCAGTGCTCCCAACCAGCGCTCCCGTTGGGAGTAGTAAAAGTAGTCGGAGATCTTCATGTCTTCTTGAATTCCAATGCTCCCAATGGGAGTAAACACAATAGTTTGAAAATACTCCAAGAGCCCCCGAGTAATTACAGCGCTCCCGACAGGAGCGCATCGGGTCAATATTATTTAAGATGATACCCATTGAATATTCCAAGCGATGAGTCCATTAACCTGAGAGTGTATCGGGTCAATATTATATAGCCATAGGAGATCAACCCATTAATAACCGTAGGTGATGGTATATCCAGAGCCGAAAAAGATAAGTCCATCGAGTAATCATAGATGATGAAGAAAATAAATCCACTGATTCGGGGAAAATAAATCCACCGAGTAATCGAAAGTACTGGAGGTAACGATGTAATGGCGCCTCCCCAATCATCGGGTGTGGCGAAAGGAAGAGGAACACTTAGTTCTGCAGGCGCAGTGGAAATAGTTGCGCGGCCAAAGATAATCCATGTGGCGGGCGCGGCCGAAATAATTCCGCCACCCAAGATAGTCCATGAGGCGGGCGTAGACGAAATAATTGCGCCATCCGAGATAATCCACGCGGCGGGCGCAGTCGAAATAATTGCATCATCCAAGAAAGTTCATGCCGGCGGGTGCAGCCGAAATAATTGCGCCATCCAGGAAAGTCCATGCCAGGCCTGGCAAACGTGGTCGATGAAGAAGACGCAGTTGATATGGCCGATCCGCGGCGGGTGAGCATCCGAATACATCCAATCCACAATATCGGGCTCACGACAGACGAGCCCCCAGTATGACGAGTGCGTGATGGCGGGCGCGGTCAACCGAGCAGAGCAATCAACGGGCGAGCTCCCGAATATATCAAGTTCTCGATGCAACAAGCGACCCCCGTGCGTGGCGACTGTGCACGGTGAAGCAGTCGAATCTTGTTTCGATCTGCAGTCATATTACAGCGCAAAAAAATTGTGCACAAATAATATTACGAACCAAAAATATTTGGTGAAATAAATTTTGCAACTAAAAATTAATTGGAAGTATAGCACCTGGTATTTTTGTATCGGACGTTCCCGATGAACTCGAATGGCTTGAGGATGACGCAGCAGATGAGCCTAAAGTATAACGAGAGCCGTGGCTTTCGATTTTGTACAGGGCTGCGGTCAGCTTTTGTCATCTTGCCATTTTTGTTCTTCAAACTTGATTCACGCAGACTAATCAATCTTTCGTTGGCTGCTTTATTTTTTTTCCTGTATTATGCAGCAAGTCCGCATCCGATAAAAATTGCAATCTTCTTTCTCTTCTTTTTCTAATAACCAGGATCGTAATAGCCGAGCCGCTGTTGTTTCCTTTGCGCTGTAGCAAGCCTAACTGATTCGCTCCATACGTTGCAACTATTCAATCGTATGAACGATTCCCAGGGCATGCAAAGCCATCTTTTTTTTTGTCTTTATCCTTGGCTTGGAAACTCTCGTGAGCTGTCCTCTTCTTCTTTTGCTTTCTCGTATGGAAGTTGTGCACTTAGTATGGATTGATTCTTCTGCTCTGAAGGTTTTACCCACATGCCAGCACGTGGATGCACGCCATCTTTGCCGATAAACAAATCACGCGAAGGCTGCCAAAAACTGAATCGATTTGGGCTGTTGCTTTCGTTCTTCCGATGTGAATTTAGATAAGCAGGAGTTCGGATTTTCCGATCTCTCGAGGAAGCTGCTGATGGCGCTACTGAGGAACTCGAAATTCTGAAGATTATTGATGATGACGGATCCCGCCCAGATAATGAAATCCAGCTATCGCAGTTCCCACAGACGGCGCCAATTGACGAGACGGTTCATCGGCAATGCCCACCATGGGGGGCTTGGGTTTTAGAGAAAGGCGACGACGGAAGTTTCGGGAGCGAGGCGGTGCACGACGTACCCAGGTTCACGTCCCCGCGGTGGAGGATCGCTACGTCCTGCTAGCAATCCAGTATATGAAAATATGTGTACAGGGGGCCGCCATAGGCGGAGTTGTTGGATCTAGTCTAGTTCTAATCCGCGGGTTGCGGCTTCTAGGCTGTGGCCTCTATAATTATGTTTCTGCTTGTGCGTCCCTAAGGGATGCCCCTACCTGGCTTTATATATCAGTCAAGCTAGGGTTTACAAGAGTCCTAGGAGGATTCGTATTTGAGTCTTCTTTCCTTGTAGTCCAAGTTGAGACGCGTGCAGGTCCAGCTTGTCGAGTCCTAGTGCTGGTCCTGCTTCATAGTTTGCACCGGATATGGCAATGTCGAGTACCCAAAGGGTTATGCCCACATCAGTGACAATAACTTCTAAGATTGTAGATGTGTTGTTGCTACTAGGGAGAAAACAACAATGTTTTATCACAGGGTAATTCTATTGTTTACTTTACACACATTGCTTAATGCGATAATCTGTTGCTTGCAACTTAATACTGGAAGGGGTTTGGACAATAGCTGGAAGGTGGATTATTAGTCATAGACGTAGTTGGATTACGGTCTATGTATTATGTTGTACTGCACAAACGAATCTCATAGTAATCATCTTGTCATGTATGGTCTTTATTCTGTCAATTGCCCAGCTGTAATTTGTTCACCCAACATGTTATTTATCTTTATGGAGAGACACCTCCAGTGAACTATGGACCCCGGTCCTTTCTTTTATACTGACAAATTCAACTACTGCAATCATGTTCTATTTATTTTCCGCAAGCACTGCTCTTTTTAATTACTGCAAACATCTCTTTCCACTCGGTATGTTTAATCATTTGTGTTCAGCAAATCTGGTGGGATTGACAACCTCACTGTAAGTTGGGGCAAAGTATTCTGGTTGTGTTATGTGCAGGTTTCACGTTGTTGCTGACGCTGGTAGTATGCCCTACCACAAGTCAGCTAGCAATACCTTCAGAAGTCACGTCTTTCTCCTACTAGTCGATTAAACCTTGATTTCTTACTGAGGGAAAACTTATTGTTGTGCTCATCATACCTTCCTCTTGGGGTTCCCCAACAGTGTGAAGTATGCGTTACGACGAGCAGCATCAAGACTACTTTTTGGCGCCGTTGCCGGGGAAATGAAGAAAAGTTACACCACAGAGATTGCTAACTCCCACGGCAACAACTATTTTCTGGCGCCGTTGCTAGGAAGAAAGAGGATTTCTGCAAGGGGAGTCTCATATCTCCAATCTCTTTAGTTTTTTATTGCTTAGTTTATTCCATGCTCACATCCTATGTTGATGTTTCTTGTTTTTCACTAGTTAGGCTTAATGGAAAACAAAAACAAAATTAGAGAGATTTATATTATTTATCTTGAGTTAGGACATGAAGCGTTTGAAGAGAAAATTGAAAAACCTATGAAACTTTATTTGCATGCTAATAGAAATGTTATTAGTACGAATTCTTTGAACACCATTATTGCTAATGATATGGAAAAGTCTAAGCTTGGGGAAGGTAGTTTTTATGAAAATGATCTTTTTAGTTCCCCAGATTTAGGAGAGAAAATTTGCTATGATGATTACAATGATGAATATGATATTTTCAGTCCACCTACTATTGAGGAGAATATCTGATGATTATGGTGATGAGAATAATAATGATAGCTATTTTGTTGAATTTGCTCACACTACAATTAATAAGAATGATTATGCTTATGTGGAGAGCAATAATTATTTTATTCATCTGGCTCATGATAAGAATGTTTTATGTGATAGTTATATTGTTGAGTTTTTTCATGATGCTACTAAAAATTATTGCAAGAGAGGAAAATATGGTTGTAGAAGTTTTCATGGTATTAAAACACCTCTCTGTATGCTAAAAGTTTTGAAGTTACTCTTGTTTTATCTTATTATACTTGTCACTTTGTTCTTTGTGGATTTATTTGTGTACAATATTTATATGCATAGGAAGTGGTTTATACTTAAATGTGTTTTGAATTTTCTTCTTGATGCTTTCTTCATCTGATAATACTTGATGCTAGCTCTTTTTCTGCGCCTAGCTAAAATGCGTTAAAGAAAAATCACTCTTGGGAGATAAACCCATGTTTATTACTATATTTTTTTGTTGAGTCTTGGAAGTTATTACCTCTCTAATAACCTCTTCTTATCATTTTTATTTCATTTTTGTGCCAAGAATAGCCTCTAATAGGAAGAAACTAAGATTTGGGGAAGTTGATGTCCTGAAAACAGATTCTATGCTGTCACCATAAAAATTCAAATTCACAGCCAAAGTGGAATATTGAGATGCCAATTGTTGTGCATATGCCCCAGGTTATTATCTAACTTTTGTTAGTTGAATACTTTTCGATCTGAGCAATATAAGATTTTCTAAAAAATCAATCTTTACCTGTTGTTTTGTTTTGATAGATTTCTGCCACTATTTGCATTTGCCTCTTAATCTCTTTCTTTTTTACTTCTTTTGAGAAAAGGGCTTTTTGAAGAGGTTTATAAAGTAGCTAATTATTTAATATATGTTTTATATATGTTAGAACTGAACCAAGTAAATTTATTATTTTAATTGTACTAATGCTGCTAATAAAGAATTGTGTGAAGTTTTGTAGGAAGGAAGTTTTCAAGTGTAGGGAGAGAAGAATGACGTAATAAAGCTCAATCTTGGGGATGCCCATGTCACCCCAAGAAATATCTAAGAAGTACAAGCATAAAATATTGGGGATGCCCAAGGCATCCTCTCTTCATCAATAAAGCAACAGGTCATCTTTCTATGCGCTATATTTTTATTGCTTCATACACTATGTGTTGTTCTTGGAGCGTCTTTATTTTTGTTTTTAGTTTAGTTTAGTTTTGTTTTCTATAGCATATGGTTGGATCCTGGCATATTTCTTTTGGAGAAAGACATACTTCATTTTAATTGCATAGAACACTCTAGTGTTCGCTCTTATTGTTCTGCGAGTGTTCTAGTTTGTTACTACTGCGTTTAGCTCTTGTTCTTTCACTCGAATTTTTTTCAGAGCTTGTTAGTATTATTTACTTATGTACAATTAGCTCTATGGTCCATATTGTTTTCCATCTCTGAGAGTTATTTCAAATAAGTTGATTGGTTTTGGAGACGAGTAAAATGTTTCATGCCTATAGTGATGCAAAAGGAAGCTTGTCTAGACTATGGCATAGACTTTGGCATGTCATGTTGGATGTTATTCTTGTCATATGCTTGGTATTTATTGTTCTAGCATGACTTATCTCAAATAGCTTAGAGTGCATAATGTGCTATTGAAAGAATCATGTATTGTTTCCATCATACAAAGCATAATATTGTGGTATTCTTTTTTGATGCTTTATTGGGTTGACTTGGCACATGCTGACACCATGTTACGACTACAACCAGTCAACTAAAGCCTCTATGATCATTTAGTTTTTGACTTGTAATATCACTTTATGCTTTGATTAATAATGTTTTGTCGCTATGCATGATTATGGCCAATATTGCTCTCTTAGTTGGTCGCTCCCAGTCTTTTGCTAACCTCCGCCTGTACTGAGTATGAGCACTACTCGTGCATCCAACCACTAAAAACCAAAGTTTGCCAATTGTGTCCACCATATCTACCTACTAGCATTATTTGTATTCCAAGTATGCTCATCATGTTTTTATTTATCTTCCAAATTAAATTTTGGCATGAGAAAATTAGTCAGTAAAGCCCTCACGAACTTGATGGCACATTTACTTTCTTGCACTTATAATAAACTTGATCATTGTGACTATCTTATGAAGTTTATATGTTTGCAAATTGCGAGTTGGGAGTTAGCACAACCATCCTTTCATGGGGAACGCTTTCAACATTGCACTTATTCATGTTTAGTTGATGTCATGTTCTTTTGTTTATGGATGCCTAGCGGTGCGAAATAAAATGGAAACTTGTAAGTCCATAGAGTTTGTATGTATGTTAGAGAAACGCCTAGGCCGCCAATTTAAGCCATGTATCATTCATGGTGGAAATTTATAGCAAACCATATTGAGCATTCTATGAAGCATCTTCAATAAAAAGTTATACCCATAGTAAATAAAAGGATTGTTGAGATGCTCATTGTCTGTTTGTCTTGTCATTTTAGCATGGGATTGCTCCTATGCAGGAGTACTTCCATATCATGTGGTAGGATGTACCCCGTTGGTGGTTCTCGATGATACATGTATACTTACAATGACAAGAATGTATTTGGGACCTAAGTTGAGTAGCATGAGGTTTAGGTACTCGTATTCAAGAGGCACGAGATTTTCAACTTGTGATTTGTCAAGCATATGACTCATATTTTCCCTCACATTAACTTTAACCATTCAAGATGCTTATAATAGGGGCAATGAGAGCTCAAAGCTAATGAGTACCATACTTTTTGGAAGGTTTATAAAACTTGTTAATCTTGCTTACTCTTCAAAGAGTCTTTGTTTTACTTTTACGTTGAGTCTTCACCTTCTTATTTATGCACAATTAAGAGAGCATAGTTTTCATTCTTAGTGCAATGTTCATAGTCCCAAAATTATTATTGATTGAATCATGATTATGCTATTGCTTGTTCTTAAATTACTTGTATCTAGTCACCCTTTGAACTTTAAACGTGTCCTAGCATTTATGTTTTGCTACTTCATAAAGGACATGCTGAGTACCACTTTGCTATGTTTTCTCTATGCTCATAAACAAACATTTTCTTTCAATGCACAATTATTCATGATCCTTTGTTTGAGTTACTTCTCATGTTATAACATCGTTGCTAAGTTCTATTGTTAGAATTATATCTATCATGCCTTCGTTTAGAGTACTCTGATCCAAGCTTACAATGCTTTACAATAACTTGATCAAGATTGTGTTGGCATCATGTCACCTCAAAAATTATTTTGTTATCACTTACCTACTCGAGGACGAAGAGGAGTTAAGCTTGGGGATGCTGATACGTCGCAAACGTATCTATAACTTTTGATGTTCCATGCTTGTTTTACACCAATTCATATATGTTTTGCTCACACTTCGTTGCACTTTTATACTCTTTCCGGCACTAACCTATTAACAAGATGCCACAGTGAAAGTTTCATGTTTTCTGCTGTTTTGTATTTCAGAAAAATTGTACATGAAATATTATCGGAATTGGACAAAACAAAAGTCGAAGTAAATATTTTTCCATAACAAAGACAGAGTCCAGAGGGGGTCAAAGAGGAGCCACAGGGCAGCCACGCCATGCCTTGGCGCGGCCAAGCCTGGGCCCGCGCCAAGGTGTGGTGTGGGCCCCCTGACCTCCACCGACCTAGCCCTTCTGCCTATTTATTCACGATCTCGGGAAAAACCTAAACACCCGAGCCTCCAACCACGAAAAGTTTCGTCGCGGCCGCCATCACAGACCCTAGCTCGGGAGGATTCTGATGCTCTTCCCGGCACCCTGCCGGAGGGGGAGACCATCACCGGAGGCATCTACATTGCCATGCCCGCCTCCGAAGTGATGCGTGAGTAGTTCATCCCTGGACTATGGGTCCATAGCAGTAGCTAGATGGTTATCTTCTCGAGTTTGTGCCTCATGTTTAGATCTTATGAGCTGTCCTACATGATCAAGATCATCCTTATGTAATGCTACATGTTGTGTTTCCTGGGATCCGATGAATATTGAATACAATGTTGAGATCGATTATATATTCTTGTCATATGTTATTTGTGATCTTGCATGCTCTCTGTTGCTAGTAGATACTCTATCCAAGTAGATGCTTGTGACTCCAAGAGGGAGTATTTATGCTCGATAATAGGTTCATGCCTCTAGTTTTCTGGGAGAGTTACAAATAACTTATAAGATTGTAGATGTGATGTTGCTACTAGGGAGAAAACAACAATGTTTTATCCGAGGGTAATTCTATTGTTTACTTTACACACATTGCTTAATGCTATAATCTATTGCCTGCAACTTAATACTGGAAGCGGTTAAGACGATATCTGGAAGGTGGATTATTAGTCATAGACGCAGTTGGATTACGGTCTATGTATTATGTTGTAATGCCCAAACGAATCTCATAGTAATCATCTTGTCATGTATGGTCTTTATTCTGTCAATTGCCCAGCTGTAATTTGTTCACCCAACATGTTATTTATCTTTATGGACAGACACCTCTAGTGAACTGTGGACCCTGGTCCTTTCCTTTACACTGATAAATTCATTTACTGCAATCATGTTCTGTTTACTTTTTGCAAGAACTATTCTCTTTAATTACCGCAAAAAACTCTTTCCACTCAAAAGTTTAATCCTTTGTGTTCAGCAAAACCGGTGAGATTGACAACCTCACTGTAAGTTGGGGCAAAGTATTTTGGTTGTGTTGTGTGCAGGTTCCACGTTGTTGCTGGCGCTGGTAGTGCGCCCTGCAACAAGTCAGCTAGCAACACCTTCAGAAGTCACGCCTTTCTCGTACTGGTCGATTAAACCTTGTTTTTTACTGAGGGAAAACTTGTTGTTGTGCTCATCATACCTTCCTCTTGGGGTTCCCCAACAGTGTGAAGTCTGCGTTATGACGAGCACCATCACGGAACACATCTGCATGAGTGTTACCCATAAATCTCCATACAAAGAATCATGGATGACATCATACTTCCAATTTCATTAAAAACCACTTGACCAAAGATAGATGATAATGCTCTAAGAGCTCTCTAAACTATAAGAGACTTGATACTACTAGATGAAAGAAAAAAACCGAACTTGATGAACTAAAAATGATATGATAAACTAAAAGGCATAAAAACTTGATATAACTCCCCCAAGCTCATTTTGTTGAAGTGGTGTCACCCTTCTTGGCACTCTCCTCCTTGTAATGGACGTCCCACTCCTTGAGTTCCAAGGATAAGGCCTCCCATTGTGGAAGGATGTAGGCGGATCATTGAACCTGGTGGAGGCAGCTTGGGCGATCTTGTTGAAGCGGTCCTCATACTCACAATTCTGCTTATCCACATCCACATGAGGGCTTGGAACCTATCCAGATGTGTGAGGATTTGAAAGATATTCTCCTCCGTTTCCTTGATCCTAGCTTCATAGGCTTCAACCTTCTTCTCCATCTCGATGTTCATCAGGTGATGAGAATCAAGGCTACGCTCGATCACAGTACCATACCTGAAGACGATGTCCTCCAGAATCTCCAGCCTTTCTTCCATGGTGCCATCGGTCTTCGGTGCGTTCACCTCCTCCATGAGCAGCACTGCCTCCTTAAAGGTCAAGGTCTTCAGCGGTGCCACCACGGAGTTGATGTAGCGGTGCACCATGCCCATCTCCTTGGAGCTTTCACCTCCGAGATTGGATTCGGAGCTTGACATGATAAAAAAGCGAAAGTTCTGGACAATGAAAACAAGTTTCGCTCGAAAAGACTTGATGCGAGATTAGATCGGCAGAGGGGTATATATTGACGGGTTTTTTTGGGTAAAAAACAAAGATTTGAGTCGAAAACAAGGCGGAAAGGAAGTCCGAGGTGCGAACGAGCACAGGTGGCGCGGCCAGAAAGTTGGGCCATGCAACCTGGTCTCTTTCGCCCCTCGTGGCTCCGTTTCGCCCAAATCTTTCACGAATCTACCTTATTTTGCAAAAAAATAACTATCCTAAAATATGAAAAGATTCCGAGATCGATACGTGCCAGATTTCGACTTTTATTGGTTTTCGGTGTCTGGCAGAAGGAAATTTTTGGCGATGATATCTTCCAGAGTCCAGAGATGTAACCCCTTCATGTTTCCAACAAAGTTTTCTCCTCCAATATAATGTTTAAGACGTTGTCCATTAACAATATGAGGCTTACCCTTGTAATCTCCATGGAGACGGATGGCTCTAGAGCGATACACCTCCTGCACAACCAATGGACCTCGCCATCTCGATGCTAGTTTACCTGCAGAGAAGTTGAAACGAGAGTTGAACAATAAAAATTGGTCTCCTACTTTGAATTCATTTCTCTTTATCGTTCTATCATGCAAAAAATTTACCTTTTCTTTAAACAACCTCGCACTTTCATAAGCTTCATTTCTGCATTCATGAAGCAAGTTTATGTCTAGGATTCTCTTTTCTCCCGCAGTTTTAAAATCAAATTTAAGTTCCTTAACGTCCCACCTAGCTTTGTGTTCTAATTCTACAGGTAAATGACAAGCTTTTCCATAAACCATTCTATAAGGAGACATTTTCATAGGATTTTTAAAAGCAGTTCTATAAGCCCATAATGCTTAATTAATTTTAATTGCCAATCAGACATTGACTTTTTAACTATCTTTTCCAATATAAGTTTTAATTCCCTATTGCTCAATTCAACTTTACACTAGTTTGTCTGTGATATGCAGATGCTACTATATGATTAACACCATATTTAGCCAAGGTTTTTCTAAAAACTTGATGAGTAAAGTGAGAACCACCATGAGTAATTAAAAATTTAGGTACTCCAAACCTGGGAAGAATGATACCCTTCAACATCTTCATTGTAGTAGCATGGTCGGCACTCTTTGTCGAAATTTCTTCCACCCACTTAGTAACATAATCAACTGCAACCAAAATGTGAGTATACTGCGACTTGGAGGCAGGAAATGGCCCTATAAAGTCAAATCCCCACACATCAAATGGTTCAAGAGGTAATATATAATTCATAGGTATTTAATTTCTCTTACCAATGTTACCAACGCATTGACATTTATCACAAGCTTTAACATAAGTAGCACAATCTTTAAATAAAGCAGGCCAATAAAAACCAGATTGCAATACCTTTGCGGTTGTGCGGTCTCCTGCGTGGTGACCTCCATAAGGACTGTCATGGAAGTCTTTTATTATGCTCTGATGTTCAAACTCAGGCACACAACATCTAATAATACCATCAACTCCTTTCTTATAAAGAAAAGGATTATCCCAAAAGTAATGTCTAAGATCATAAAATAATTACTTTCTTTGTTGATAGGTAAAATGTGGTAGCATAACTTTCCCAACAATAAAATTAGCATACTCAGCGAACCATGGGGAAGCTACTCTTGCAATAGACACATTAATATTTGCAAGTTGTTCATTAACAAATCTATCATTAATAGGGGTTGGATCGTTCGGAATGTTTTCCATTCCAGAGAAATGATCAGCTATAGGATTATCCTCACCCTTTCTATCAACAATATGTAAATCAAACTCTTGCAATAATAAAACCCATCTAATAAGCCTACGCTTAGCATCTTTCTTATTCATAAGATATTTAATAGCAGAATAATCAGAGTGCACAATAACTTTAGAATCTACTATGTAAGGTCTAAACTTATCACAAGCAAAGATCACAACTAAAATTTCTTTTTCAGTAGTAGCATAATTTTTTTGGGCACCATCAAGAGTCTTAGTAGCATAATATATAACATTTAATTTCTTATCAACTCTTTGTCCCAAAACAGCGCCTACTGCATAATCACTTGCATCCTACATAGTTTCAAAAAGTAAATTCCAATCAGGTGGTTGAATTATAGGAGCACTAATTAAAGCATTATTTAAAACATTAAAAGACTCCACACGATCATCATAAAAGAAAACGGAACATCCTTTTGCAAAAGATTAGTAAGAAGCTTTGATATTTTAGAAAAATCCTTAAAGAATCTTCTATAAAACCCAGCATGCCCAAGAAAACTTCTTATACATATCTCGTGGATATGGTAGCTTCTCTATGGATTCTATCTTCGCGCGTCCCAATTAAATGCCTCTTCCAGATACTCAATGATCAAGGACTACACCTTCCGTAACCATAAAATGGCACTTCTCCCAATTAGGGACTAGGTGTTGATCCTCACGCCACTGCAGAACTTTGTTAAGATTGAATAGGCAAATATCGAAAGAGGTACCATAGAAAAAAAATCATCCATAAATACTTCCATAATTTTTCAATATAATCAAAGAATATAGCATTTGTGCATCTTTGAAAAGTAGAAGGAGCATTACATAAACCAAATACCAAAGGGACGAGTAAAAGTAGTCTTTTCTTGATCATGTTTATGCACAGGTATTTGAGAAAAACAAGAATAACCATCGAGATAACAAAAGTGTGAATGCTTAGATAATATTTGTAACATTTGATCAATAAAAGTTAAAGGATAATGATCCTTACTAGTGGTTTTGTTTAATTTTCGGAAATCAATACACATCCTACAACCAATAACGGTGCATTCAGCAACAAGTTCATTTTCATCATTTGGAACCACAATAATTCCACCTTTCTTAGGAACACAATGAACAGAACTTACCCATTTACTATCAGCTGTAGGATAAATAATACCAGCTTCTATAAGTTCCATTACCTCTTTTCTTACCACTTCCTTCATTTTTGGATGAAGACGACGTTGATAGTCAACAACGGGCTTCGCATCTTCTTCCAAATTAATTTTATGCATGCATAGAGCTCGACTTATACCTTTAAGATCATCAAGAGAATATCCAATAGCCGGCCTATGCGCATGCAATACTTCTAGTAATTTTGTTTCTTCCTCTCCTGAAAGATTAGCACTAATAATAACAGGATATATATTTTTATCATCAAGGTATGAATATTTCATATCATCGGGCAAGGGCTTTAATTCAAAACTAGGATCTTCCTTGGGTGATGGTTGATGTTGTGGAGCGCACACCGTTGGGGAACCCCAAGAGGAAGGTATGATGAGCACAGTAGCAAGTTTTCCCTCAGTAAGAAACCCAGGTTTAATCGACCAGTAGGAGGAATAAATCACTTCTGAAGGTGTTGCTAGCTGACTTTTGGCAGGATGCACTACCGGCGTTAGCAACAACTTGAAACCTGCACACAACACAACCAAAATACTTTGCCCCAACTTACAGTGAGGTTGTCAATCTCACCGATTTTGTTGAAAAACAAATGATTAACCGTATAGTGTGGAAAGAGATGTTTGTTTGCAGTGAAATTAAAGAGAACAGTATTTGCAGTAAGTAAACAGAACAAGTGTTTGCAGTAGATGATTTTATCAGTGTAAAAGAAAGGACCGGGATCCACAGTTCACTAGAGGTGTCTCTCCATAAAGATAAATAACATGATGGGTGAAGAAATTACAGCTGGGCAATTGACAGAATAAAGACCATACATGACAAGACGATTACTATGAGATTCATTTGGCATTACAACATGATACATAGATCGTAATCCAACTACGTCTATGACTAATAATCCACCTTCCGGTTAGCGTTCGCACCCCTTTTAGTATTAAGTTGCAAGCAACAGATTATTGCATTAAGCAAAGTGTGTGAAGTAAAGAATAGAATTATCCTTAGACAAAGCATTGTTGTATTCTCCCTAGTAGCAACAACACATCTACAACCTTAGAAGTTATTGTCACTCTCCTAGATTACTAGAGGCATGAACCCACTATCGAGCATAAATACTCCCTCTTGGAGTCACAAGCACATATTTGGCCAGAGCATCTACTAGCAACGGAGAGCAAGCAAGATCACAAATAACATATGACAAGTATATAATCAATCTCAACCATAGTATTCAATATCATCGGATCCCAGCAAACACAACATGTAGCATTACATAAAGATGATCTTGATCATCATAGGTAGCTCATAAGATCTAAACATGAAGCGTAAATTGGATATACAACCATCTAGCTACTGCTATGGACCCGTAGTCCAGAGATGAACTATTCACGCATCACTTCAGAGGCGGGCATGGCGATGTAGAGGCCTCCAGTGATGATCTCCCTTTCCGGCAAGGTGCCGGGAAGAGCTTCAGAACCCTCCCGAGATAGGATCAGCGATGGCAGCCGTGACGCAACTTTTCGTGGATGGAGGCTCGGGTATTTAGGTTTTTTCCCGATCAGATGAATAAATAGGTGGAAGGGCGAGGTCTGTGGCCGCCCGAGGGGCCCACATTACCCCTAGGTGCGTCCAGGGGTTGGGCCGCGCCAAGGCCAGGTGTGGCCGCCTCGTGTCACTTCTTCGTCTGCCCTCTAGAGTTCGTCTTCGTTACAGTAAAATAGGAACTTTGGCTTTTGTTTCATCCAATTCCGAGAATATTTCCTATACAACTTTTCTGAAATACAAACAGCAGAAAACGGGGAACTGGCAAATGTGGCATCTTGTCAATAGGTTAGTTCTGGAAAATGCATAAAAGTGCAACGAAGTGTAAACAAAACATATAGAAATTGGTGTAAAACAAGCATGGATCATAAAAAATTATAGATACAGTTGCAACATATCAACATCCCCAAGCTTAACTCATGCTCGTCCTCGAGTAGGTAAGTGATAACAAAAATAATTTTTCAGGTGACATGAAGCCAACACAATCTTGATTAAGTTATTGTAAAAGCATTGTGAGCTGGGATCAAAGTACTCTAAACATAGGCATGATAGATATAATTCTAACAATAGAACTTAACAACTATGATACAACATGAGAAGTAACTCAAACAAAAGATCATGAATAATTGTGCACTGAAAGCAACTGTTTGTTTTTTAGCATAGAGAAAACATAGCAAAGTGGTACTCATCTTGTCCTTTATGAACTAACAAAACATAAATGTCAGGACACCTTTAAAGTTCAAAGGGTGACTAGATACAAGTAATTTGAGAACAAGCAATAACATAATCATGAATCAATCAAAAAAATTGGGACTATGCACATTATACTCAGAATGACAATTATGCTCCCTTAATTGGTGCATAAATTAAGAAGATGAAGACTCAACATAAAAGTAAAAGAAAGGCCCTGCGCAGAGGGAAGCAAGATTACTCATGTGCTAGAGCTTTTTATTTTGAATGCAATAGAGGTGTTGAAAATATATTTTGAGAGGTATGTATGTCCATGTCAACGAATGGCATCAAATGATCTATCATCCTTTAATGTTTAATGGTTTAAAGAGCGGGTCCCATAGAGAGAACAATAAAGTTCCTCTTCTCCTTTGTATAAACAAGCTAAGTTCATGATTTCTCAAGTACATAGTGTTAGATTATTTAGATTATTGGTAGGTCCTTGGTGTGTTGGTCTTCTAAGAAGCAAAATTGTATATCTCTCTCCACCGCCGAAGCCGAATATGTTGCCGCTGCAATTGGTGCACTCAATTGTTATGGATGAGGCAAACTTTAAGGGAATACGGTGTCACTTGTGACAAAGGTCCTCTTTTGTGTGACAATGAAAGTGCCATCAAGATTGCCTATAATCTGGTGCAACATTCAAGAACGAAGCATATTGAGATCCGAAATCATTTCATTAGGGATCATGTTGCACGTGGTGATATTGAGCTATGGTATTTTCCAACCAAAGATCAACTCGCCGATATATTCATGAAGCCTCTTGATGAAGCAAGGTTTTGCTATTTGAGGAATGAGCTAAATATCGTTGATTCGAGGAGTATAGCTTGACCATCTTGCAAACACACCTTCTTATCAAAACTTTATTTGGTTTAGATGTGGGCATAGAAATAGGGGGAGTGCGGTTTAAAGTATTGAGCTATCCCTCCCCCATAATGTCGATAGTAAGAAATCATTTTCTTTATATCATGTGTTGATATGTGAGCTTCAATGATGAGTATTGGTTTTGGGCCCAAGATATATCTTCACGGTTCCATACCATAACACTAATACATGGTGGCCTAGGCCACCACCCTCTTATTTGTGAAGAGTTGGTGTTATTTGGATCTTAATGGATTTCATTTGACTCTTACCTCCGTTTCAAGGAATAAGGCGCACGCGTATTCCAAGACAAACTTTGACCATAAAATTTGAGCAACAAAATCTTGATTATATTATAAGTATATAGTATCGTTGGATTCGTATTGAAAAATAATTTTGAATGATACTAATTTCATACAAACAATCTTTATCTATTTGAAGTAATTCTTGGTCAAACAAAAAGCTCGTAAAACGAGGGCGCCTTATTCCTTGAAACGGAGGTAGTATGTTCTTATGGGAAATCACTTGTTTTTGGTCTTTATTTGCAATGTTTGCAAAAAATGAGTGATAATGTACCATCAACAGTGTGATCATTCTATCCTAAGCCCCACCTTACCTAAGAAACCATTCCACTCTTAATGCACTAAATTTCGAAAAATTTCAAAGGGTTTTGGGCCTGGGGCGTGTTGGCCGGCACTACCAGTGGACGCACCACGACACTGCTGGTGGTGGAACCCCGACACTACCGGTGGTGACACCCCGGCACTGCCGGTCACGGTATGGCGGCACTGCCGGGGCTGGAGGGGTCAAACTGACGGGTCCAGGGGGAAGTTAAGGCAACTGCCTCATTCTTCCCCCGTGCCCCTCTCCTCCCACTCGTCGCCCTAGCCGCCGCCGATGCTGCCCCATCCCCGACGCCACCGTTCCGAGTCCCCCCTCAACCTATGGTCGGCAGGGCTTCGGCCGGCCACCCTCCTCCCTGACCTCCTCCTCCGGTAAGCTTCTCCTCCTTCTTTCTCCCTCTCTAGGCTTGGTTGACTCGCCTAGAAGATAGATGGCTGGTGGATTTGCTCTGTAGAGTTTACCATGGGTGTAGATGGTCCATTGCATTACTTTGATGAAGGTTTGAGACACAATGCGAGAGTATTCAGCGGATCTGGCGACACTTTTGCTTGACCGGCACTGTCGGCCGCTCAGCAGCAGCACTACCGCTGGGCCGGCACTGCTGCCCTCTATAACCCGGCACTGCCGGTTGGGCCGGCACTGCCGCCCAACTCACCCCGGCACTGCCGGCTATGCTGGTTCCAGATCCCCTTAGCCTCTGCAAGTGTATCTCTAACAATTCATTCATAATGCACTGTCTGTCTGTTTTTTTTCTTAAATTTAGTGTACTCTATCTTCATTTCCCTCTGTCCCTTGCTGTCTCAGGTGCAGGTGGTTCACACCGTAAGGGAAACTCGGGCAAACGGGCTGTTTTGGGAGACTTTGAAGCTGAGATCTTACTGGTGAGGAAGGCATCACGTCAGGAGAAGGGAATGGCTGAATGATATGTCTCCAACGTATCTATAATTTCTGATGTTCCATGCTAGTTTTATGACAATACTTACATGTTTTGCTCACACTTTATAATGATTTCATGCATTTTCCGGAACTAACCTATTAACAAGATGCCACAGTGCTAGTTCCTGTTTTCTGCTGTCTTTGGTTCCAGAAAGGCTGTTCGGGCAATATTCTCAGAATTCGACGAAACAAAGACCAAATATCTTATTTTTCCCAGAAGGTTCCAGATCACCGAAGGAGAGTCGAAGGCGGGCCAGGGAGGCCCCACACCACACCTGGGCGCAGGCCCAATCCTGGCCGCGCCACCAGGTGGGGAGGGCGCCCTGGTGCCCCTCTTGCGCCGCCTCTTCGCCCATATAAGCCCTCGTTACCTAAAACTTCGATACCAATTGACGAAACTCCAGAAAGACTCCACGGACACCGCCGCCATTGCGAAACTCCGTTTCGAGGGACAGAAGTCTCTGTTCCGGCACCCTGCCGGGACGGGGAATTGCCCCCGGAGTCATCTCCATCGTCTCCATCGCCATGTTCATCGCCGTTGCTGTCTCCTATGATGAGGAGGGAGTAATTCTCCCCCGAGGCTGAGGGCTCTACCGGTAGCTATGTGGTTCATCTCTCTCTCCCATGTACTTCAATACAATGATCTCATGAGCTGCCTTACATGATTGAGATCCATATGATGAGCTTTGTAATCTAGATGTCATATGCTATTCAAGTGCTTAATTATGTGAACTTTGGGGTTACTGTGACCTCGGTGTAATGGTGATAGTGTGTGCGCCATGTGTAACTCCCTTATGAATTGTGGTGTGTTAGTACCTCCTATGAATGCTCACGGTGACGGTGTGGGGTGTTTATTAGTACTTGGGAATACGCCTTTGAGGTGTGCTTTTGCACACTTGCCCAATGAATTTGAGTTCTCTATCCAATAAGAGAGTAGTATGATGAAGTGCTTATATTTATATTCAATTATGATTGCAATGTTGAGAGTGTCCACTAGTGAAAGTATGATCCCTAGGCCTTGTTTCCAAATATCGAATCACCGTTTATTTACTGTTCTACTGCATGTTTACTTGCTGCCATATTTATTTCAGATTGTTATTACCACTCATATTCATCCATATCATTTGCATTTTACTATCTCTTCGCCGAACTAGTGCACCTATACATCTGACAAGTGTATTAGGTGTGTTGGGGACACAAGAGACTTCTTGTATCGTGATTGCAGGGTTGCTTGAGAGGGATATCTTTGACCTCTACCTCCCTGAGTTCGATAAACCTTGGGTGATTCACTTAAGGGAAACTTGTTGCTGTTCTATAAACCTCTGCTCTTGGAGGGCCAACACTGTCTACAAGAATAGAAGCGTGCGTAGACATCAAGATATTTTCTGGCGCCGTTGCCGGGGAGGTAAGGTAAAAGGTATTCACATCCTCCGACTACTAAGCTATTTCCTAGCATTGTTGCCGATGTGTGAGTGCTCGAAGCTATTTCCTTTAGATCCTGCAATTATATCTTTTTGTTTCTTGTTTTAATATTCACTAGTTAGGCTTAATGGAAAACAACAAAAAAATTAGAGATCTTTATGAAATTTATCTTGAGTTAGGACATGAGGTGTTTCAAGAGAAAATTAAAAAACCTACGGAACTTTATATGCATGCTAATGGCAATGTTATTAGTATGAATGCTTTGAACACCATTGTTGCTAATGCTATGGAAAATTCTAAGCTTGGGGAAGCTGGTTTTGATGAGCATGATATTTTTAGTCCCCCAAGCATGGAGGAGAAAATTTACTTTGATGATACTTTGCCTCCTATTTATGATGATTATAATGATAGTGGTATTTTGGTGCCACCTACTATGGAGGATAAATTTTATTATGATTACAATATGCCTCCTACATTTGATGATTATGGAGATGAGAATAATAATGATAGCTACTTTGTTGAATTTGCTCCCACTACAATTAATAAGAATGACTATGCTTATGTTGGGAGTAGTAATTATTTTATGCATGAGACTCATGATAAGAATGCTTTATGTGATAGTTATATTGTTGAGTTTGTTCATGATGCTACTGAAAGTTATTATGAGAGAGGGAAACATGGTTATATGCATCTTAATAATATTAAGTTTCCCCTCTTTATGTTGAGAATCTTGAAGTCGCGCTTGTATTGCCTTCCTATGCTTGTTGCGTTATGCTTACATGATTTGTTTATTCACAATATTCCTTTTCATAGGAAGCGGGTTAGGCTTAAATTTGTTTCAGACTTGCTTTTTGATGCTCTCTTTGCTTCAATTCTCATCCTTATGTGAGCATCATTAAAATTGCTGAGCCCATCTTAATGGCTATAAAGAAAGCACTTCTTGGGAGATAACCCATGTTTTTATTTTGCTACTGTTTTGTTGTGTCTTGGAAGTTGTTACTACTGTAGCAACCTCTCCTTATCTTTATTTTATTGCATTGTTGTGCCAAGTAAAGTCTTTGATAGTAAGGTTGATACTAGATTTGGATTACTGCGCAGAAACAGATTTCTTGCTATCACGAATTTGAGTAGGCCTCCATGTAGGTAACTCAGAAAAATCTTCCAATTTTCATGAGTGATCCTCAGATATGTACGCAACTTTCATTCAATTTGAGCTTTTTCATCTGAGCAAGTTAAGTGCCTCTAAAAAATTTGTCTTTACGGACTGTTCTGTTTTGACAGATTCTGCCTTTTATTTCACATTGCCTGTTTTGCTATGTTGGATGGATTTCTTTGTGCCATTAACTTTCAGTAGCTTTGAGCAATGTCCAGAAGTGTTAAGAATGATTATGTCACCTCTGAATATGTGAATTTTTGATTATGCACTAACCCTCTAATGAGTTTGTTTCGAGTTTGGTGTGGAGGAAGTTTTCAAGGGTCAAGAGAGGAGGATGATACAATATGATCAAGAAGAGTGAAAAGTCTAAGCTTGGGGATGCCCCCGTGGTTCATCCCTGCATATTTCAAGAAGACTCAAGCATCTAAGCTTGGGGATGCCCAAGGCACCCCCTTCTTCATCGACAACTTATCAGGTCACCTCTAGTGAAACTATATTTTTATTCTGTCACATCTTATGTGCTTTACTTGGAGCGTCTGTATGTTTTTTTTTTGTTTGAATAAAATCGGATCCTAGCATTCTTTGTGTGGGATAGAGACACGCTCCGCTCGTTCATATGAACACTAGTGTTCTTAGCTTTACTTTTAATGTTCATGGCGAAGGTTGAAAACTGCTTCATTCATTGTTATTTGGTTGGAAACAGAAAATGCTTCATGTGGTAATTGGTATATGGTCTCGAATAATTTGATACTTGGCAATTGTTTTGCTCAATAGATCATGTTTAAGCTATTGCATCATGTACTTTGCACCTATTAATGAAGAACTACCATAGAGCTTGTTGAAATTTGGTTTGCATGATTGGTCTCTCTAAAGTCTAGATATTTTCTGGTGAAGTGTTTGAACAACAAGGAAGACAGTGTAGAGTCTTATAATGCTTGCAATATGTTCTTATGTAAATTTTGCTGTACCGGTTCATACTTGTGTTTGCTTCAAACAACCTTGCTAGCCAAAGCCTTGTACTGAGAGGGAATGCTTCTCGTGCATACAAAACCTTGAGCCAAAACTTATGCCATTTGTGTCCACCATAACTACCTACTATGTGGTATTTCTCTGCCATTCCAAAGTAAATTGCTTGCGTGCTACCTTTAAAATTTCATTCCTTGTCTTTGCAATATATAGCTCATGGTAAAATAGCCTTAAAAACTATTGTGGTAAAGAATATGTAGCTTATGTATCTTATTTCTTATAAGTTGCTTGTTGAGCGGTAACCATGTTTCTGGGGACGCCATCAACTATTACACCTTTGTTGAATATCATGTGAGTTGCTATGCATGTTCGTCTTGTCTGAAGTAAGGGTGATTTATCATGATCAAATGGTTTGAGTATGCATATTGTTAGAGAAGAACATTGGGCCGCTAACTAAAGCCATGAATCATGGTGGAAGTTTCAGTGTGGACATTAATCCTCAATCTCTTATGAGAATATTATCTGTTGTTGAATGCTTATGCATTAAAGAGGAGTCCATTATCTGTTTTCTATGTTGTCCCGGTATGGATGTCCTTAGTTGAGATCTATCAAAAACGAGAAATCAAATGTGATCTATCTCCTTGGACCTTTGTATAGGCGGCATAGAGGTACCCCTTTGTGACACTTGGTTGAAACATATGTTATGCAATGCTAATCCATGTAAATCCAAGCTAATTAGGACAAGGTGCGAGCACTATCGGTATTCTATGCATGAGGCTTGCAACTTATAGGATGTCTTATGCATAACACATATGATTTATTACTACCATTGACAAAATTGTTTCTATGTTTTCAAAATATAAGCTCTAGCACAAATATAGTAATCCATGCTTCCCTCTGTGAAGGGCCATTCTTTTACTTTATGTTGAGTCAGTTTACCTACTTCTTTCTATCCTAGAAGCAAACACTTGTGTCAACTGTGCATTGATTCTTACATACTTGCTTATTTGCATTCATCATATTACTTTATGTTGAAAATTATCCATGAGATATGTATGTTGAAAGTTGAAAGCAACTGCTGAAACTTAAATCTTCCTTTGTGTTGCTTCAATGCCTCTACTTTGAATTTATTGCTTTATGAGTTAACTCTTATGCAATACTTTTTGATGCTCGTCTTGAAAGTACTATTCATGAAAAGTTTTGCTATATGTTATCTATTTTTTAGCAAACTATAGATCGTTGCCTTGAGTCACTTCATTCATTTCATATGCTTTACAATAGTATGATCAAGATTATGTAAGTAGCATGTCACTACAGAAATTATTCTTTTTATCGTTAACCTACTCGAGGGCGAGTAGGAACTAAGCTTGGGGATGCTTGATACGTCTCCAACGTATCTATAATTTCTGATGTTCCATGCTAGTTTTATGACAATACGTACATGTTTTGCTCACACTTTATAATGATTTCATGCATTTTCCGGAACTAACCTATTAACAAGATGCCACAGTGCCAGTTCCTGTTTTCTGCTGTCTTTGGTTCCAGAAAGGCTGTTCGGGCAATATTCTCGGAATTCGACGAAACAAAGACCAAATATCTTATTTTTCCCGGAAGGTTACAGGTCACCGAAGGAGAGTCGGAGGCGGGCCAGGGAGGCCCCACACCACACCTGGGCGTGGGCCCAATCCTGGCCGCGCCACCAGGTGGGGAGGGCGCCCTGGTGCCCCTCTTGCGCCGCCTCTTCGCCCATATAAGCCCTCGTGACCTAAAACTTTGATACCAATTGATGAAACTCCAGAAAGACTCAAGGAACGCCCCCGCCATCGCGAAACTCCGTTTCGGGGGACAGAAGTCTCTGTTCCGGCACCCTGCCGGGACGGGGAATTGTCCCCGGAGTCATCTCCATCGACTCCATCGCCATCTTCATCGTCGTTGCTGTCTCCTATGATGAGGAGGGAGTAATTCTCCCCCGAGGCTGAGGGCTCTACCGGTAGCTATGTGGTTCATCTCTCTTCCATGTACTTCAATACAATGATCTCATGAGCTGCCTTACATGATTGAGATCCATATGATGAGCTTTGTAATCTAGATGTCATATGCTATTCAAGTGCTTAATTATGTGAACTTTGGGGTTACTGTGACCTCGGTGTAATGGTGACAGTGTGTGCGCCGTGTGTAACTCCCTTATGAATTGTGGTGTGTTAGTACCTCCTATGAATGCTCACGGTGACGGTGTGGGGTGTTTATTAGTACTTGGGAATACGCCTTTGAGGTGTGCTTTTGCACACTTGCCCAATGAATTTGAGTTCTCTATCCAATAAGAGAGTAGTATGATGAAGTGCTTATATTTATATTCAATTATGATTGCAATGTTGAGAGTGTCCACTAGTGAAAGTATGATCCCTAGGCCTTGTTTCCAAATATCGAATCACCGTTTATTTACTGTTCTACTGCATGTTTACTTGCTGCCATATTTATTTCATATTGTTACTACCACTCATATTCATCCATATCATTTGCATTTTACTATCTCTTCGCCGAACTAGTGCACCTATACATCTGACAAGTGTATTAGGTGTGTTGGGGACACAAGAGACTTCTTGTATCGTGATTGCAGGGTTGCTTGAGAGGGATATCTTTGACCTCTACCTCCCTGAGTTCGATAAACCTTGGGTGATTCACTTAAGGGAAACTTGCTGCTGTTCTACAAACCTCTGCTCTTGGAGGCCCAACACTGTCTACAAGAGTAGATATCACTGAAACAGAACCTCGCAACCTCACCATCAAAAGGCTGCGAGGCACACCTATTGGGAAATGGCCTGATCATGAGTATGCTCGACTGCGTCAGACAAATGTCTATGTCACACCTAAGGCCACCAACTGTTCTGAGTTATTCTGGAGTAAATATCAAGAGAAGATCTTTTTGGATCTCTATGTTGAGGCTGCCTATTGTGTTGCTCCTATGCACCACATCAACTTTGCTCACATGGACAAGCATGCTCACTATTTTGTAGAAGCTCGAGAGATTTGTGAGTACCTTGGTCTCTTCCCTCTGATGCAGTTTCATCACCCTTGCAGTGTTGACGCCATCGAACAATTCTTTTCCACCGTGTATCTTGACAATGATGATTCCAAGACAATGACTTGGATGACCGGGGGTCGCATGTTGCATGGTACTTGGGGTCAGTTCGTGGAGTGCCTTGTCTATCCAGTGCTTCCTGACAACACGGAAGGATACTTCCGGGCTCACAACTCTCCAAAGCCCCTTGCTAAGTCTCTTCTGGCTGATCTCTATCTTGAAGGCAAAGTGGTGTATGGCTCTCAGAAGTTTCTTCGTCCAGTTTATGACATTCTTCTTCGCATTTACAGAGAGGTCCTCAATCCCAAGGTTGGCTACGTTGATCAAATTTATGGCTATCTTGGAAATCTCCTGTATCTCACCCACCAGCACCGTGGCACCGGCCTTCAGCTTGATGTAATGGATTATCTGTGGGAGGAATTTTGGTCTTGCATCATGTCTTGCAAGTCTCCGGTCTTTGCACCCTACTTCATGTGTTTCATTTGCTCTCGCTGGGATAATGCTAGGTATGGTAATCTCCTTGATGATGTTAACTTTTTTTCCTCACAAACACAAGGATCTCAAGATCAAGACTCACCCCCTACCTCCTCGGCTTCCTGCTGAAGAAGACTCGGATATGGAATATATCCCTCCTACTGATAGCGGATGGTTTGCTCGTGTTCAGGCCAAGCTTGCCAAGATGTTTGTCTCAAATCTGACATCAACAGGCGTCAATACCAAGCTCACAGGGAAAGGAAGATGGAGAGGAGGAACACCAAGCTCATTATGCGCAAATTGGAAATTCCTGTTGAGAGCGGGTCAGAAGAGGCCATTACTCCTGAGGAAGAGTGGTTGTCAAAGCATGGTAATGTGACTGAGTTTGAGCAGCTTGGGCTACCCGGCCCTTCTAGCCGACAGCGTCGTGCTAGTGATGATGAAGACAGTTAGCCCGAGCCCGCCGAGTCCAAAGACGACGATGAGACGGAAGCATCCTCTGACCATTCCGAAGATATCTGAGCTTTCATGGGACATTGTAGCATCGCTTCTTTTCTCCTTTTTGGAGTTTTAACGCCAAATGGGGAGACGAAGATCTATTAGGACTTCCGGGATTTTCTCGGGTTAAGGCACAAGCATATGCGTTTACCATTCCTTTAAAGCTTGTGTCCTCCTTTTATCATTTGTGCTTATGTTGAACTTTATCGTTTGTTTCTTGGTGTTTAAAACTTTGTTCTATGTGTGGTGGAAAGACATAATAGTGTGAGATATATTGTTATGGATTTTGGAATTCGATATGGTTGAGATTGTCATTATGAAATGGTATGATCGTTATACATCTCAACTTGACTATTGATATATCTCAAATTGATGCATGGTATGATTATGAGACTTGGATTTCGGGATTATACATAGTTGAGTATATATTTATGGAGGGGTATGGTCACTACATCTCAACTTTTATATATCTCTATCTCTTATCTACCATATGTGATATGTTAGCATAGTGTTGCCTACACCCTGATGGTTAGAGTTGCATTGTACCTAATATGTGCATTTGTATTCAAACACAAAATTCCTATATGCACACATGTAGGGGAGCTTCTTTTTTATTGATACACTATGATGAAAATGCTCTCTATTTGCTAAATCCCGGTATTGTCATCAAACACCAAAAAGGGGAAGACTGAAAGAACATTTCATGATCTCTAGGGTTTTGCGTGTTTGATAACAACACCGGTGACGATCTAAATTTGTGCTAAGTGTGTGACAGATAAAGAAAAAGTATCACGACTGATATTATCGATCCCCTCAAAAAGGTGAAAAGAGTTGGGCAGAATTTCCTTGTGGCCGGCACTGCCGGTGGATGATGGCCGACACTACCGGTGGATGCACATCGGCACAGACGGTGGATGCACCCCAGCACTGCCGGTGGTTGCACCTAGGCACTGCCGGCTATCCCTGTCGACTAGCTGTGACCTATTTTTCAGGACCGGCACTGTCGCCATCTCAGGGCCGGCACTGCCGCTGAAGTCGTCCCAACGGGCATATTTGGTGGAGGGGTATATAAGGAACCCTTTTCCTACCTTGGAAGCTTGCTCAAACCCTCAAGACTTGTTCCACCATTGCCGAGCCACCAAGAACACCAAAATCATCAGATGTCCTCCCTCAACCACCCAAATCTCTTGAGCTTTGGAGAATCGAAGGAGAAGACTCCGATCTACATCTTCACCAAAGCGATTTGCATTTCCCCCTCATATGATTGAGGGGCCCTTTGCTAGTGTTCCTCTTTTGGAAACCCTAGTTGTTTGTGGTTGATGTGTTGTTGTTGTTGTTGTTGTTGTTGTTGTTGTTGTTGTTGTTGTGTTGTTACTGATATTGGGAGCCTCCGATTCGGTTGTGGATGTGTTCCCCAAGAACCTTGTAAAGGCCTGATTTCCGCATCGAGGAAATCCCTTAGTGGAAGTGGGCTAGGCCTTCGTGGCGTTGCTCACAAGAGACCTGAGTGAAGCCTCTGTGGCGTTGGTCTGGCTTTCGTAGCGAGCACACTCCTCCAAACATAGACTACTTCCTGTCAACAGGAAGGAACTATGAGAATCATCTCTGTGTCTCCGCGTGCTCCACTCTCGGTTACCTCTATCCTTACTAGCTCCCCTATATATTGTCTAGCTATATATCTTGCTTTGTAGTTGATCTTGTCATAAAGGAAAATTCACATAGTTGCATATCTAGAGAATTTACCTTTGTGTCAAGCCTAAATTGAAAAAGAACTAAAAATTGGTTAGCACCTATTCACCCCCCCCCCCCTCTAGGTGCGTCATATGATCCTTTCACAAATGTGCTTATATAGCTATCTTTGTCGAAGATTTTGTTTCTTGTCTTAAACGTGCCCAGGCTTCGATAAATTTCTGGGTCCGCCTCTGAACCCTATATGTAGCAATAATGATGATGCAAAATGCATGTATCATCACCCGAACCCTCAGCCCGTAAGGACTACTCACACATAATATCAAGATCAATAACAAAGATAGAAATCATTGTGGCAAATACTTGGATTGAAATCACAATATTCTTACAATGGTCGCCGATTCTCAAGGAGATCTCTATTACAATGGTGATGGCTATGGCTATGGAGGATATTGGAGATGGAATGGATGAACTATGCTGGTGGATCTCCTTCGGTGTGGTGTAGATGGATCTGATGGATGACGGCTCTATTTTGGGATGAATCACTCTCTTCTTGCTGTCGGGTCCTTCACAGGACTCACAGGGTTTGACCTCGGGAAGGCTGCGGCACATAGTACGGACGCATGGTACGGGCGGGGCTTGCCCGTTAAACTCCCTAGAACCACCTCTTCGAGCCTAGTCAATTTTGTTGCACTTGTGACACGATTTTCTTCAGTAATTGCATGTCCATTTGTCATTGTGACGTGATTTCCTGCACATAATTCAAAGATAGAAGAGATTGCACATCTTTGCATTAATTAGTAATTAGTAGCAAATTGAGGGTTTGAACACAACAAAAAGTGGCGTATTTCACAGTCGCTGCCTTGCCGCCGCCCGCCACCAGTCGCCGGCCTCCTTGCCGTCGTCGGTCGTCGACCGTTGCCCATCCTCATCGGGGTCCTCCTCCGTCATCCGTCGTTTACCTACGTTGGTCCTTGGACCTCCGCCGGTGATCGCCGGAATATCGTTGGAACCCTAATTCCGGCGAACTCAGAAAAGATAGTCCGGGCAAAGCCCAGTCGGATTTGCACCAAGTTCATCGTGACACCGGGGCGATCTCTCTACCTCGACTCCAACTTTGTAACATCCCAACCTTGTTTATCTAAATAAAGGAATGATCATGTGCATTTCATGCATTTAGTTTGCATTTGAGTAAAATTTGCATCTCCATTTTCAATTATGCAAATCCCTCTAATTCAATATCATTCAAATCTCTCAAGATTTTCAACACTAAGCAACATGGCCTTGTTGTTATTCAATAAGTCCATGTGTGTTTATTGTTCTCTGGCAACATTGAGTTTCAAACAAAATTCAAAAGTAAGTTGAATTTGCAATTTTGAAAAGAGAAAGAAAAATCAGAAAAATAGAAAAAGAGAGAGAGCTCTCTCTCCCTTCCCTGGGCTCAGCCCACCTCTCCTCTCTCTCTCTTTTCCTCTCTGGCCGCAGCCCAGCTCGGCCCAAGTGGCCCAGGCCGCACCCCACCACAGCCCAATTTTCCCCCAGGGGGGTTTTTGTAAAATGGCCATCGTCTCCCCGCGCACCGAAGCTGCTCGGTGGCGCACGACCGGCCACCCGATGCTCCGGCCGGCCACGATCGTCCCCGCCGCCCCCGGGGGCTATAAAGCCTCGCCGGCCGCCGCCCCTAACCCTAGCCCCCCAGTCTCCCCCTTCCCCGTGCTCTCCCGCAGCCCCCGAGGACCTAACCCTAGCTCACGGTAACCGGTCGGCCACCGTCGATTCGCCGCCGGCGAAGCCCCCCGGCCACCGCCGACCCCACCATCGCGCTCCTGGTGAGCTTCTGCTCCTCCCCGTGCCCTTGCCCTGCTCCCCCTCGCCTTCTAGCGCCGCGGCACCATGGCACCTGCCCCGGCCTCCGCCGCTCGTCGCCGGTACCCGTGCTCCGGTGACCAATCAAGGGCGGCGCCGCCACCATTCGGTCGCCCGCGTCGCCCTGCCCCTTTTCCCCCTGCGCGCCCGTGCGATTACGCCCCGAATCGGCCGATTGCAACCTCACCGGAGCTCTTCTGTGAGCCATGGCCGCGCTGACGTCAGCATGACGTCACCGTGACGTCATATTTGTTTTTTTACATTTTCTGTATTTTCTGTTATTAATTTATGTATTTCTTTAATTAGGAAATAATATGACAGGTGGACCCCATCTGTCAGGATTTTAATAATTAGGAAATATTTTAGAAAAGAATAAAATTATGACAAGTGGGTCCAAATTATTAAACTTTTATTATTTTTTGTATAATTTTCAGAAATTGATTTAAAATGAATTAAATCCTGGAAATTCATAAGTAATTCATTTTAAATTAGAAACATATGAAATTATATATCAAAATGATCAGAAAAACATTTCCTAATTGTTTATCCATGTTTCATACATCTTTGAACCAATTAAATATGAGCCTTAGTAGAAACCCTAATTTGACCCCTCTCATATGTCGGGGTTCGAAGCCGAACCCCTTTAATTTCCATCGATGCACCTAGGGTTACCCAAACCCCTTTAATATGACATGTCATCATATTTTATGTGCATTGCATTGTACCTTGTCTTGATTGTGCTCTTCCTTTCCGGTATTTGGTTCTTCTCGATAGGGACCGAACGCGAGCCTGAGATCAACGCCCCTGAAGAGCAGCACCAGAACAACGAGGGACAAGGCAAGCCCTAACCTGGTTCATATATGGTTTCGAAATGCTTTACTTCTGGTTCTTACATATTGCATCCGCTTCAAATATGTTTTATCGGCAGTTGTAGATATCCTATGTGTGCATAATTCCATCTTTGTAGCCCAAAGTTCCTGATCCACCGCTCCCAGCAAAACTAGGTCTGAGCTTGTTCGCATCGCTAGAGCCTTATATATGTTATGCTTAGCCATGCTTAGCTGTTGAAGTCTGATCCATCCGGTTGATGAATCAGAGCTACGAATGAACCTAGTTGACAGGATGACGTGGTAAGATCAGTGATGTTGTTAATAAACATGCTAAAGGCTTGGATGGGCCGCCACATGGGGTTGTGGTGATTTGACTCGTTCTCGCCGATACTAGGACCTGAGGTTCTCGCCTTCGGAACCAAGACTGAGCGTACAACCACACGGGGCCCATGGGAACCCCTTGGCCCTAACTTACCTAGCTTACCCATGAGTCAATTAGTTTGCGAGTTCCATTTGCCATACGCATGGGGGAAAGGTGGAAAAGGTTTTCAAAGTGCATCATACAGGGTGTGGCTAGGGTGAAGGATGCTGGAGGCATTGAACTGGATCCCCTGCACACAATGACCGGGACCGCCTCGGAGAATGGCTACCTACGATGACGGAGCTCCCCAGTTAGTTTGACTCATGGAATAGGCGAAGTAAGGGAAAGGTTTTGGTCGACCACCCTCTGCCAGCACACCAAGGAAGTGTGCTAATCTATAGTGGCATTAAGAGTCGGTCGGCGCGTGTGGGTAAAGATGTACACCCCTGCAGGGTAAATCTTTTCGAAAAGCCGTGTCCACGGTTATGGACGACTTGGTGATGGATTCTGTGATCATAGACAACTTGAACCTAATCGTAAAACTTGATGTCAATGTGTGAATAAGGATCCCTTCTCAGGGTGTCGAGGGGGTGATCCTAGGTGATAGGTTCAGGTAATGATGAAGATTCGGTGGATTCAACATGATGATCTTAGAGCTAGAGTTGATATCGCTCTCTTACCTCTTTTTAAAATGATCTGAATAGACGAGCTTCTGCTCCCTCCTGTTTACAAAGGAAAACTGGCTTTCCGCAAAATAAGCTCCACATAAAGCCTCGCATACCGGCTTTGCTAACAGGTTGTACTAAGTCTTGCTGAGTCCCTGTACTCAGGCTTGCATGCTTTGTTTCAGAGGAAATCCTTCCAACTGATGGTGGCTTCTACCTTGACTTCGACGAGTAGTTCGGAGTTCCTCAGGCGGCAGCCTGCGACTTATGGGCTGGGACGTCGCCTTATGTTATGGCCTCTTAGGCCCTTTGCAGTCTTGTTATCTAGATAACATTATTTGCTTTCCGTTGCTTGTTGAATTGTGGTCAGTGACCTCTGCGTGTAATAAATTTGGATCTTAACTCTGCCAAGAGATGTAATATACTTGCTTTCAGTCGTAGAGTCACTGTTGTGTTACCGATTCTCACCCTGTAGGCCCTAGAGATCTAGGTTAGGCTTATGACAGATCCGATATCTGGGTTTGTCTAGCCCTGACCTCCGGGGTCGCGACAGGTTTTGGTATCAGAGTAGGACTGCCTATAGGAAACTCTTTCGACTGGTCGATGTTGAGTCTAGTAGTTTTGAAAACTATTTGAAACCTAAAAGTATTGGCAAAAACATCTGAATAGGATTCTTTTTACTCCTTATCTGGTGTCACTCTAATGCTGAGTCATCTTACCTTGTTTTGATTGAAAAAGGTTTTACCTCTACCCTGATATTTCCAAACTTATAGGATCTACGAGTTTGGGTTGTTTTCTCTAAAAAGTACTCCGTACTTGGTTGCTTAACTCAGTGTTCCTAAAGTTACATCAGTTGATCTGAATCTTGTTCCTTCTATTCAGTGAATGTTATCATTCCGTTCAATTCTTTCCAAGGAATTTGTTTCTCATGGTCTTTCTCTTTCTCTTCAGGATGGCTGGTCGTGGTCGTGGTCGTAACCGACGTGGACAAAACAATGCTGAACAGGAACTGCCGCCACATCCCACAATGGCGCAGGTTCTTAACAACATTGAGACCAACCGCCTGAGGAATGAACAACTTCTGGAGCGTGTAGCTCAAAACACAGAGCGTCGTCCCGACAACTGTGTCACACTTGGGGACTTCATCCGTGCACTGCCTCCTGTCTTCACCCACCCCAAGGAGCCTCTTGATGCTGATGATTGGCTTCGCACCATCGAGCGCAAGTTCAACGCTCTTCATGTTCCACCAGGTGAACGTGTGAACTTCGCCACCTACCAGTTAGAAGGTGCCGCTGGTTCTTGGTGGGAAGGTTTTCTGGCTCTTCAAGCGCCAGGACATGATGTTACCTGGGAGGAATTCGTCACAGCTTTCCGTGCAGCCTATATCCCAAAGACTGTCATGGACATCAAAAGGAGGGAGTTCCTGGACTTTTCTCAGGGCAAGCTGGATGTGGAGACATATGGACGTGAGTTCACTCAGCTGTCTCGCTATGCACCCCGTGATGTGGTTGATGATGCTGATAAGCAAGATCTGTTCCGCAAAGGACTTAACCCTGAGCTTCGCTATGAGATGCTGCCTTTCACCTTCCAGTCATTCCAAGACCTGCATAACCGTGCTCTTCTGATGGAGAACGGAAGGAAGGATATGGAAAAATCCAAGAAGCGTGAAGAAGGTGATTCTCGTGCGTCTTCCTCTCACAACAAGAAGCGCCGAGTCTGGATCCCTTACAGTGCTGTACCTCGTGCTCCCTATGCACCAAGGTCTTGGGGCAATAACTCTAAGCCACCCTCTGGTGGTTCAAGCTATCGTCCTGCCATGGGTACTGTGCCTAGTGGTGCTTACTACTCTTGTGATCAGCCTGGCCACTACTCAAAGGAGTGCCCCCATAAGCCTGCTGGTCGTGGATATTCCCAGCCCAAGAAGGATGACAAATACTCCTCTGGTCGTGCTCGTCTGACCCATGTCTCTGCTGATGAGGCTGAAGAGGATCCAAGCATCCTAATGGGTACGCTCTATATAAACTCAATCCTAGCTACAGTTCTGTTTGATTCTGGAGCATCACATACATTCATATCTCAAGAGTTTGCACAAAGGCATGATATACCCTTCGAGACAATGCCCTCCCCTCTAGAGATCACAACTCCTGGTTCTCATTAGCAAACTATCTGGATTACCCCTGAGGTTATAATCAGTATAGGGCCAGTGTGGTTCCCCACCTCTCTCATTGCCCTCAAGTCAACTGACATTGATGTCATCTTGGGCATGGATTGGCTAGTAAAGCATAAGGCTATCATTGATTGTGCAGCTAGGTCTGTTGTATTGACCAATCTTTCTGGCAAAAGTGTTCTGTATTGGGCTCCATCCGCAATACCTCCATCAGCAAGGTTTACCCCTGAAGCCGAGTTGTATGCTATTGAAGCCCTGCCTAAACCAGAAATCTCTAATGTCTGGGTGGTCCGTGACTTCCCAGATGTCTTCCCTGAAGAGTTACCTGGCATGCCACCTGATCGAAGTGTGGACTTTGTCATTGAGCTGGTTCCTGGAACTGCCCCTGTTTCCCGGAGACCATATCGTATGCCTCCGGAAGAGCTGGTTCAACTGAAGAAGCAGTTAGAGGAGTTGGAAGAGAAGAACTTCATACAACCCAGTACTTCTTCCTGGGGTTGCCCTGCCCTCTTTGTCAAGAAGAGAGATACCAACATTCCGTGGCTAGTTGTTGACTACCGTCCGCTCAACGCAGTGACAATCAAGAACAAATACCCTCTTCCTATAATCAATGATCTTTTTGATCAGTTGTCCGGTGCCACAGTCTTCTCCAAGATGGATTTGAGATCAGGGTACCATCAAATCAAAATCCGCAAGGAGGACATTCCAAAGACAGCGTTTACAACTCGTTATGGTCTTTACGAGTACACTGTCATGTCCTTTGGCCTTACAAATGCTCCAGCCACGTTTATGCGGCTCATGAACTCTGTTTTCATGGAGTATCTTGACAAGTTCGTCGTGGTCTACATCGACGATATCCTGATCTACTCCAAAACCGAAGATGAACATGAGGAACATCTCCGTCTGGTGCTAACTAAACTTCGTGAGCACCGTCTCTACGCCAAATTCTCCAAATGTGAGTTTTGGTTAAAAGAGCTGATATTCCTTGGTCATGTTATCTCTGAAAAAGGTGTTGCAGTCATTCCAGATAAAGTTCAAGCCGTTCTTGACTGGAAGACACCTAAGTCAGCTAAGGAGATTCAGAGTTTTCTCGGTCTGGCGGGTTATTACCGCCGATTCATTGAAAATTTCTCCAAGATTGCCAAGCCAATGACCGATCTTCTCAAGAAAGACAAGAAGTTCGAATGGTCAGAAAAGGCTGAAGAAAGTTTCCAGGTTTTGAAAACCAAGCTGACTACTGCTCCTGTGCTCGTCCTTCCGGACACAAGCAAAGACTTCGTTGTCTATTGCGATGCCTCTCTCCAAGGGCTCGGATGTGTGTTGATGCAAGATGGTCATGTGGTGGCCTATGCCTCTCGACAGTTGAAACCACATGAGCTCAATTATCCTACTCATGATCTTGAGCTTGCAGCTGTGATCCATGCTCTTAAGCAATGGCGACCTTACCTTTATGGTAATCGTTGCGAGTTGTACTCGGATCATCAAAGTCTGAAGTATCTTTTCACCCAGCCAGATCTGAATATCAGACAGAGAAGATGGCTGGAAGTCATCAAATATTATGACTTGGGTCTCAACTATAAGCCCGGCAAAGCGAATGTCGTTGCTGATGCGCTAAGTCGGAAGTCCTATTGCAACAATCTGATGGTTAAGCAAGCGCAACCTTCTCTCTATGAGGAACTTGCAAAACTCAACCTTGAGATTGTTCCTAGTGGATACCTTGCTAATCTAGAGGTGAAGCCCTCTCTTGAAGACCAGATCAATAAGACTCAGAAGCAAGATTACGCATTACCGAGATCAAGAAGAACATTGCTAGCGGAGTTGCTAAATGTTTCTCCATTGATGATCAAGGTACCGTTTATTTCGGTAAGCGTCTAGTCGTGCCGGATAAATCGGATCTCAAAGAGCTAATCCTTAAAGAAGCTCATGAATCACCACTCTCCATCCATCCTGGTAGTACCAAGATGTATCGGGATCTTCGCCAAAGATTCTGGTGGTCTGGGATGAAGCAAGAGATCGCTAAGTTTGTTGCTGAATGCGACGTTTGTCGTCGTGTAAAAGCTGAACATCAAAGACCTGCTTGCACTCTCCAACCTCTATCAATTCCAGAGTGGAAATGGGATAAAATTGGCATGGATTTCATTACCGGTCTCCCCAAGACCAAAAATGGAAGAGATGCTATATCGGTAGTCGTTGACCGTCTATCCAAGGTTGCTCACTTCCTTCCTATCCGAGAAGACATAAAAGCTAGTCAACTAGCAGATCTATATCTCTCACGGATAGTCACTCTTCATGGTGTTCCTAAGAAGATCGTCTCTGATCGTGGAAGTCTTTTCACCTCAAAGTTCTGGTCTAGCTTTCAACAAGCTATGGGAACTCGTCTTTCCTTCAGCACAGCCTATCATCCTCAAACCGGTGGTCAAACCGAAAGAGTGAATCAAATTCTTGAAGACATGCTCAGGGCATGTGTTATATCATTCGGTAAAGATTGGGAAAAGTGCCTTCCATTTGCCGAGTTCACCTATAACAACAGCTTCCAATCTAGCCTGGGCATGGCACCTTTTGAAGCTTTGTATGGCAGAAGGTGTAGAACTCCTTTGAACTGGTCCGAAACTGGAGAAAGAAATTTCTTTGGACCAGATATAATCAATGAAGCAGAAGATCAAGTTCGCATCATTCGCGAGCGTCTGAAAACTGCTCAGTCACGTCAAAAGAGCTACTATGATCGCCATCATCAAGAAGTGAAGTATGAAATTGGTGATCAAGCTTATCTTCGGGTCACTCCTCTCAAGGGTGTTCGTCGTTTCGGTATCAGAGGCAAACTAGCACCTCGCTATGTTGGTCCGTTCCGCGTCCTTGCCAAGCATGGTAATGTTTCTTACAAGTTGGAGTTACCTTCCAACTTTCCTGAAGTTCATGATGTCTTCCATGTGTCCCAACTCAAGCGTTGCTTCAAAGATCCTATCCGTGGTGCTGATCACGAGACTCTTGACCTTCAAGAGGATCTAACTTATCGAGAACATCCTGTTCGTATCCTTGATGAAGCCGAGCGTAAAACTCGACGTCAGAGCATCAAGTTCCTGAAAGTTCAGTGGTCTAATCATTCTGAGCAAGAAGCAACCTGGGAACGAGAAGATCGTTTACGATCTGAGTACCCTTCCTTCTTTTCTAAAATCTACGAATCTCGAGAACGAGATTCTTGTAAGGGGGGTAGAGTTGTAACATCCCAACCTTGTTTATCTAAATAAAGGAATGATCATGTGCATTTCATGCATTTAGTTTGCATTTGAGTAAAATTTGCATCTCCATTTTCAATTATGCAAATCCCTCTAATTCAATATCATTCAAATCTCTCAAGATTTTCAACACTAAGCAACATGGCCTTGTTGTTATTCAATAAGTCCATGTGTGTTTATTGTTCTCTGGCAACATTGAGTTTCAAACAAAATTCAAAAGTAAGTTGAATTTGCAATTTTGAAAAGAGAAAGAAAAATCAGAAAAATACAAAAAGAGAGAGAGCTCTCTCTCCCTTCCCTGGGCTCAGCCCACCTCTCCTCTCTCTCTCTTTTCCTCTCTGGCCGCAGCCCAGCTCGGCCCAAGTGGCCTAGGCCGCACCCTGATGTCTACGGGAGCTTCTATTCTTGTAGATAGTGTTGGGCCTCCAAGAGCAGAGGTTTGTAGAACAGCAGCAAGTTTCCCTTAAGTGGATCACCCAAGGTTTATCGATCTCAGGGAGGAAGAGGTCAAAGGTATCCCTCTCAAGCAACCCTGCAACCACAAAGCAAGAAGTCTCTTGTGTCCCCAACACACCTAATACAATAGGTGCACTAGTTCGGCGAAGAGATAGTGAGATACAAGTAATATGGATGAGTGTGAGTGGTAATAGCAATCTGAATGAAATATGGCAGCGAGCAAACATTCAACAAAACAGTAGACAAACGGAGATTCGATGCTTGGAAGCAAGGCCCAGGGATCCTGCTTTCACTAGTGGACTCTCTCAACAACGATCACATAACAGGACTACTCTACACCCTCTTGTTGGATGATGAACACCACTAATCATAGGATTACACGAACCCTCAAAGCCGGAGTTAACAAGCTCCACAATATTCAATGTTCATATTTAAATAACCTTAGAGTGTAAGATAGATCAACACAATCACACCGAGAACTAACATAGCATGCACACTGTCACCATCACACTATGAAGGAGGCATAGATCACATCAATACTATCATAGCAATAGTTAACTTCATAATCTACAAGAGATTACAATCATAGCCTATGCCAAGTACTAACACGGTTGCACACACTGTCACCATTACACCGTGCAGGAGGAATAAAACTACTTTAATAACATCACTAGAGTAGCACATAGATAATATTCAACTTGATCACAAAGAGAGAGAGATGAACCACATAGCTACAGCGGAGCCCTCAGCCCCGGGGGTGAATTACTCCCTCCTCATCATGGAGGCAGCGATGGCGGTGAAGATGGCGGTGGAGACGGCGGTGGAGATGGCTCCGGGCAATTCCCCGTCCGGCAGGTGCCGAACAGAGACTTCTGTCCCCCGAATTGGAGTTTCGCGATGTGGCGGCGCCCCTGGAGTCTTTCTGGAGTTTCGTCAAGCGGTGTCGAAGTTTTAGGTCACGACGGCTTAAATAGGCGAAGAGTCAGAGTCGGAAGAGTCCCGAGGCGACGACACCATAGGGTGGGGTGACCACCCTCCAGGCCGCGCCGGCCTATGGTGAGGAGGCCCTGGGCCTCCCCCTGGCTTGCCCTTCTGGCTCCGTGAGTCTTCCAGCGAAATAGAATTTCTGTAATTTTTCTGGATTTTTCCGAGCACTTTGGTTTTTGGGCCTTTTCTGCAATAAATGTACATAATAAATGTAAACCGGCACTGTGGCATCTTGTTAATAGGTTAGTCCAATAAATTCCATAATATGATATAAAGTGCAAGCAAAACATGTAGGTATTGTCATAAAATAAGCATGGAACATCAGAAATTATAGATACGTTGGAGACGTATCAGCATCCCCAAGCTTAGTTCCTACTCGTCCTCGAGTAGGTAAACGATAAAAAGATAATTTCTGAAGTGACATGCTACCAACATAATCTTGATCATACTATTGTAAATCATATGAGATGAATGCAGCGATTCGAAGCAATGTTAATGCAATGAGTAAACAATTAATCATATAGCAAAGACTTTTCATGAATAGTACTTTCAAGACAAGCATCAATGAGTCTTGCATAAGAGTTACTCATAAAGCAATAAATTCTTAGTAAAGACATTGAAGCAACACAATGGAAGATTAAGTTTCAGCGGTTGCTTTCAACTTGTAACATGTATATCTTATGGATAGTTGTCAATGCAAAGCGATATAACAAGTGCAATAAGCAAGTATGTAAGAATCAATGCACAGTTAATACAAGTGTTTGCTTCTAAGATAGAGAGAAATGGGTAAACTGACTCAACATAAAAGTAGAAGAAAGGCCCTTCGCAGAGGGAAGCATTGATTGCTATATTTGTGCTAGAGCTTTTATTTTGAAAACAAGAAACAATTTTGTCAACGGTAGTAATAAAGCATATGTATCATGTAAATTATATCTTACAAGTTGCAAGCCTCATGCATAGTATACTAATAGTGCCCGCACCTTGTCCTAATTAGCTTGGACTACCGGAATTATCGCAATGCACATGTTTTAACCAAGTGTCACAAAGGGGTACCTCTATGCCGCATGTACAAAGGTCTAAGGAGAAAGCTCGCATTGGATTTCTCGCTATTGATTATTCTCAACTTAGACATCCATACCGGGACAACATAGACAACAGATAATGGACTCCTCTTTTATGCATAAGCATGTAGCAACAATTAATTTTCTCATATGAGATTGAGGATATATGTCCAAAACTGAAACTTCCACCATGGATCATGGCTTTAGTTAGCGGCCCAATGTTCTTCTCTAACAATATGCACGCTCTAACCATAAGGTGGTAGATCGCCCTTACTTCAGACAAGACAAACATGCATAGCAACTCACATGATATTCAACAAAGAGTAGTTGATGGCGTCCCCAGGAACATGGTTATCGCACAACAAGCAACTTAATAAGAGATAAAGTGCATAAGTACATATTCAATACCACAATAGTTTTTAGGCTATTTGTCCCATGAGCTATATATTGTAAAGGTAGAGGATAGAAATTTAAAGGTAGCACTTCAAGCAATTTACTTTGGAATGGCGGAGAAATACCATGTAGTAGGTAGGTATGGTGGACTCGAATGGCATAGTGGTTGGCTCAAGTATTTTGGATGCATGAGAAGTATTCCCTCTCGATACAAGGCTTAGGCTAGCAAAGTTGTTTGAAGCAAACACAAGCATAAACTAGTACATCAAAACTTACATAAAATACATATTACAAGCATTATAAGACTATACATCGTCTTCCTTGTTGTTCAAACACCTTACTAGAAAATATCTAGACTCTAGAGAAACCACTCATGCAAACCAAATTTTAACAAGCTCTATGTATTTCTTCACTAATAGGTGCAAAGTATATGATGCAAGAGCTTAAACAAGAGCACAACAATTGCCAAGTATCAAGTTATTCAAGACATCATACCAATTACTACATGTAGCATTTTCTGTTTCCAACCATATAACAATTAACGAAGCAGTTTCAACCTTCGCCATGAACATTAAAAGCTAAGAACACATGTGTTCATACGAACCAGCGGAGCGTGTCTCTCTCCCACACAAGCATTTATTCAAACAAGAACAAAAACAAGAAACATAAAGACGCTCCAAGTAAAGTACATAAGATGTGACCGAATAAAAATATAGTTTCAAGAGAAGGAACCTGATAATTTGTCGATGAAGAAGGGGATGCCTTGGGCATCCCCAAGCTTAGATGCTTGAGTCTTCTTGAAATATGCAGGGATGAACCACCGGGGCATCCCCAAGCTTAGACTTTTCACTCTTCTTGATCACATTGTATCATCCTCCTCTCTTGACCCTTGAAAACTTCCTTCACACCAAACTCAAAACAACTCATTAGAGGGTTAGTGCATAATCAAAAATTCACATGTTCAGAGGTGACACAATCATTCTTAACACTTCTGGACATTGCCCAAAGCTACTGGAAGTCAATGGAACAAAGAAATCCATCCCACATAGCAAAAGAGGCAATGCGAAATAAAAGGCAGAATCTGTCAAAACAGAACAGTCCGTAAAGACGAATTTTACTGAGGCACCAGACTTGCTCAAATGAAAATTCTCAAATTGAATGAAAGTTGCGTACATATCTGAGGATCACTCACGTAAATTGGCATAATTTTCTGAGTTACCTACAGAGAATTTTTCCCAGATTCGTGACAGCAAAGAAATCTGTTTCTGCGCAGTAATCCAAATCTAGTATCAACCTTGCTATCAAAGACTTTACTTGGCACAACAAAACACAAAACTAAGATAAGGAGAGGTTGCTACAGTAGTAAACAACTTCCAAGACACAAATATAAAACAAAGTACTGTAGCAAAATAACACATGGGTTATCTCCCAAGAAGTTCTTTCTTTATAGCCATTAAGATGGGCTCAGCAGTTTTAATGATCCACTCGCAGGAAATAGTATTTGAAGCAAAAAGAGAGTATCAAGAGGCAATTCAAAACACATTTAAGTCTAACCCACTTCCTATGCAAAGGAATCTTGCACACAAATGAATTCATGAAGAACAAAGTGACAAGCATAAGAGGATAGAACACGAGTAAATTCAAGATTCTCAACATAAAGAGGGGAAACTTAATATTATTAAGATGCATATAACCATGTTTCCCTCTCTCATAATAACTTTCAGTAGCATCATTGATGAAATCCACAATATACCCATCACTTAAAACATTCTTATCATGGTTCATATGCATAGAAGTATCATTAATTTTGGCATAAGAAGAGTTCTTCTCACTAATAGTAACTGGAGCAAGATTATTATCAAGAATTTGAACATGGTAAACAAGTTGCATATTAAGGGAATTGTTTTTGGTAATCCAATCATGACTATGACAAGTTTCATAAGGATAGTTAAAACCTATATCATAGCATTCTTTATAATAATCATCAAAGATCGGAGGCACCGTGTCATCATAAGAAATAGAATAGTTATCTTTCACAGTCGGTTTATCTGTGTCCACACCATCATTGTTATTAGAAGGAGATGTATCAAGAACATAATGACCAGTAGCAAAAGGATTTTCAAACACCTCTTCCCCAAGCTTAGAGCTTTCTATATCATTATGGGAGGAAGCATGGATAGCACTGACACTATGGCAATTATTATCATCTTCAGAATTAGTTTCCCAGAGATTTGTGATATCAAAAGTAGTGTGCTCATTCAAATCATGATTGGTAATGTATGTAAAGGGCATAGGAAGATCATCGTATTCAGATTCATTATCACAATAATCATTAGGAGCAACATACTTACGGTTACCTAGCGTTATCTCATTCACGCGGGGATACGCCGTTACCTCTTTCTTTTTATTCTCCTTCTTCTTCTTCTTCTTCTTCGTTCCCTTTTTCTTCTTCTTCTTCTTCTCTTCCTTCTCCTCGTTCCCTTCTTTAGGAGGAAGGGGCTTGAAGGGTGGCTTGTCCGCATAACCTGATTTACTTTCAGAAACAATAGAAGAAACTTGGGAGGATCCCTCCTTTTCATTAATTAGTTGAAAACACACAGCGGTCCTATCATATTTTGGCAAGGTGTCATCTTCTAAAATATTTTGTATGTAAGTATTTGTATGGCTATTATCAATGCAATAAGAAAAACACCCATGCAGGACATCATCAATATCAAGGTCACTCATATGTAAGAAAGAGATTTTTCTCGACAGTTCTTCACACCCCAAAAATAAAGTAAGTTCATCATGCTGATTAGGAGTAATTTCATCATCACAATACAAATTTGCAGCACTCATTGGGTTCAAATTATCATTGGAGGAGCATTGAAAATTAAAATGACCCACTTCATGGCAAACTTCACAAATAAAAGGATAGAGGGCACAAACTTTTTTACCAAGATCATCTAGAGCCCTAAACCACTTTCTAGTTTTTTCATTAGCATGATGGATACAATATTCATCTTTGATTTGATTAATTCCACAAGGTCTATATATTCCACAAAAATTAACACGCTTATAGGAAATAGCATTCTTAGGAGTTTGAGCATGCTTATTGCAATAATTAACAACAATTTCATTCTTCATGCAAGCCTCTTTAAAATGTTCATGATATTTATCAAAATTATTTTTAGGCAATTCAAAATGAGAAGCAAAGGCTTTATAAAGATTTGCAGCAACTTGAGAGTCAAGACCATAAGTAGCACTCATATTTCGAAATTTATCGGTATCCATAAAAGCTTCAATGCATTCATAATCATAATTTATACCTGACTCTTTACCTTTGTCGTTCTCCCATCCTTCAGCGTTCTCCTCAATCCGATCGAGAAGATCCCACCTAGCTTCAACCTCCTTGCTTGTGAAAGATCCCTCCGAACAGGCATCCAGATAGTCCTTGTGTTGTCCTGAAAGCCTCGCATAAAAATTATTAACAATAACATTACGGGGGAGCTCATGAATGGGACATTTGAGCATTAGTGACTTTAATCTCCCCCACACTTGAGAAATACTCTCTCCATCACGAGGATAAAAGTTATAAATATAATTCCTATCAATATGCACTTCATAAGGAGGATAAAATTTAGAGTAAAAGAGAGATGCAATTTCCTCCCAACCAAGAGAATGACTATTCTTCAACAATTTATACCAATGCGCCGCTTTACCAGACAGTGAAAAAGAGAATAGCTTCTTCCTTACTTCATCCATAGAGATACCTGCACACTTGAATAACCCGCATAATTCATGCAAAAACAGTAAATGATCTCCAGGATGGACAGTTCCATCCCCTTCATAGCGGTTATCAATAACACGTTCAACGATTTTCATAGGTATTTTGAAAGCAGTACTTGCAGTTGGTGGATTTAAAGTATCACAAGCATTATCAGAGTTATCGCATATGGGAGATAAAGCATTATCAGAACAAATTTTCTCCCCTAAAGATGGGAAGCCAAAAAGATCACAGAAACTAGCTTCCCCAAGCTTAGACTTATTCATAGCATTAGTAGTGATTGCGTTCATACCAATAATATTGCTACTAGCATGCAAATGAGGTTCCATAGGTTCTTTAATTTTCGCATCACACAATTCATGTCTTAGCTTAGGAAATAAATTAGGAAGCTCATAGTTATATTCCATTATGCCTAACTAGTGTAAAACAAGAAACAAAAAGTTGCAATTGCAGGATCTAAAGGAAATAGCTTCGAGCACAAACACAATGGCGCCAGAAAAGTACTTTACCTGGAACCGAAGTATGAGTGCCTTTTACCTTTCCTCCCCGGCAACGGCTCCAGAAAAGTGCTTGATGTCTATGGGAGCTTCTATTCTTGTAGACAGTGTTGGGCCTCCAAGAGCAGAGGTTTGTAGAACAGCAGCAAGTTTCCCTTAAGTGGATCACCCAAGGTTTATCGATCTCAGGGAGGAAGAGGTCAAAGGTATCCCTCTCAAGCAACCCTGCAACCACAAAGCAAGAAGTCTCTTGTGTCCCCAACACACCTAATACAATAGGTGCACTAGTTCGGCAAAGAGATAGTGAGATACAAGTAATATGGATGAGTGTGAGTGGTAATAGCAATCTGAATGAAATATGGCAGCGAGCAAACATTCAACAAAACAGTAGACAAACGGAGATTCGATGCTTGGAAGCAAGGCCCAGGGATCCTGCTTTCACTAGTGGACTCTCTCAACAACGATCACATAACAGGACTACTCTACACCCTCTTGTTGGATGATGAACACCACTAACTGTGTAGGATTACACGAACCCTCAAAGCCGGAGTTAACAAGCTCCACAATATTCAATGTTCATATTTAAATAACCTTAGAGTGTAAGATAGATCAACACAATCACACCGAGAACTAACATAGCATGCACACTGTCACCATCACACTATGAAGGAGGCATAGATCACATCAATACTATCATAGCAATAGTTAACTTCATAATCTACAAGAGATTACAATCATAGCCTATGCCAAGTACTAACACGGTTGCACACACTGTCACCATTACACCGTGCAGGAGGAATAAAACTACTTTAATAACATCACTAGAGTAGCACATAGATAATATTCAACTTGATCACAAAGAGAGAGAGATGAACCACATAGCTACAGCGGAGCCCTCAGCCCCGGGGGTGAATTACTCCCTCCTCATCATGGAGGCAGCGATGGCGGTGAAGATGGCGGTGGAGACGGCGGTGAAGATGGCGGTGGAGACGGCGGTGGAGATGGCTCCGGGGGCAATTCCCCGTCCCGGCAGGGTGCCGGAACAGAGACTTCTGTCCCCCGAATTGGAGTTTCGCGATGTGGCGGCGCCCCTGGAGTCTTTCTGGAGTTTCGTCAAGCGGTGTCGAAGTTTTAGGTCACGACGGCTTAAATAGGCGAAGAGTCAGAGTCGGAAGAGTCCCGAGGCGATGACACCATAGGGTGGGGTGACCACCCTCCAGGCCGCGCCGGCCTATGGTGAGGAGGCCCTGGGCCTCCCCCTGGCTTGCCCTTCTGGCTCCGTGAGTCTTCCAGCGAAATAGAATTTCTGTAATTTTTCTGGATTTTTCCGAGCACTTTGGTTTTTGGGCCTTCTGCAATAAACGGACATAATAAATGAACTGGCACTGTGGCATCTTGTTAATAGGTTAGTCCAATAAATGCCATAATATGATATAAAGTGCAAGCAAAACATGTAGGTATTGTCATAAAACAAGCATGGAACATCAGAAATTATAGATACGTTGGAGACGTATCACACCCCACCACAGCCCAATTTTCCTCCAGGGGGGTTTTTGTAAAATGGTCGTCGTCTCCCCGCGCACCGAAGCTGCTCGGTGGCGCACGGCCGGCCACCCGATGCTCCGGCCGGCCACGATCGTCCCCGCCGCCCCCGGCGGCTATAAAGCCTCGCCGGCCGCCGCCCCTAACCCTAGCTCCCCAGTCTCCCCCTTCCCCGTGCTCTCCCGCAGCCCCCGAGGACCTAACCCTAGCTCACGGTAACCGGTCGGCCACCGTCGATTCGCCGCCGGCGAAGCCCCCCGGCCACCGCCGACCCCGCCATCGCGCTCCTGGTGAGCTTCTGCTCCTCCCCGTGCCCTTGCCCTGCTCCCCCTCGCCTTCTAGCGCCACGGCACCATGGCACCTGCCCCGGCCTCCGCCGCTCGTCGCCGGTACCCGTGCTCCGGTGACAAATCAAGGGCGGCGCCGCCACCATTCGGTCGCCCGCGTCGCCCTGTCCCTTTTCCCCCTGCGCGCCCGTGCGATTACGCCCCGAATCGGCCGATTGCAACCTCACCGGAGCTCTTCTGTGAGCCATGGCCACGCTGACATCAGCATGACGTCAGCGTGATGTCATATTTGTTTTTTTACATTTTCTGTATTTTCTGTTATTAATTTATGTATTTCTTTAATTAGGAAATAATATGACAGGTGGACCCCATCTGTCAGGATTTTAATAATTAGGAAATATTTTAGAAAAGAATAAAATTATGACAAGTGGGTCCAAATTATTAAACTTTTATTATTTTTTGTATAATTTTCAGAAATTGATTTAAAATGAATTAAATCCTGGAAATTCATAAGTAATTCATTTTAAATCTGTTGGCGTCCGAAACCCACCGGCGAGCAACGGCTGGCAACACGAAGAGCCGGGAACAACCTAGGGCTGCGGCTGGCCCTGGTCCCTCCGAGCGACGGCCCGCAAAGCTCCTGGTACACACGTCCCGATGCTGGTGCAAGGGCGTGCCACCTGATCTATACCTGATCAGGAAGGTGATGGATTTGCTTCGCTTAGTTTCCTGCATGGCATACACGTAAACATTAAATACGAGCCTCGATCGGCTCTCAGGTTGTCTTGTGAATCGGCTCAAGGAGCCGATCCAACCATGGTTCGTATGCGGTCTACGATCACATGGTGGTCCTGCTTGATCGATATGAAGCTAAAACGACCTACGACGATTTAGGGTTTTCACCGCATAATCGGAACATCCTACACGTGATTGAGCCTGGCAGCCACGCACGGTGATAATAAACCAACCCTAGACAAGGCCTAAAAACCAACATGAAGTTGATCCCCGGAACATCTTATCTAGGGCTAGCAAACTACACCCTACGTGCTACTGGATCCTTCAACCCATTTGCAAGGCCTAACTATGCAGATATTAAACTAATCCTTGAAGAACAAGGAGCAATCATAACGGATCGGATCTACTAAATAATGATCAAGCAAGGTGCCGCCCTTACACCTAAGATAGGTGTAAGGGCGGCTAGACGTCTAAGGGTTGCATGGATGAAAGCATGTGACACGATGAAACAATGCTAACCCTAACACATCTATGATAACTACGTTGCTCGCCATCAACAAGGCTTCAGCACGAGCAACGCATGAATGACGAATAAACGTATACTGCCTAGATCGCAAGATGCGATCTAGGCAGCATGATGCTTACCCGGAAGAAACCCTCGAAACAAAGGGGTTGGCGATGCGCCTAGATTGGTTTGTGATGAACGTGATTGTTGTTTTTCTCAATAACCCTAGATACATATTTATAGTCCGTAGACTTTCTAACGTGGGAATAATCCCAACCGTGCACGAGCCAAACTCTAACTAACCGACACGTATCCTACTATATTTACAGATACACGGGCAAACTAGCCCAAACTTCGTGTACAAGGCCGCTTCACGTATATCTTCCATGTATATTCATCAAGCCCAATCTTGATCGCGGCCCACCTCTAATCCAGTCAAATTCGGGTGATAACACATGCCCCCCTGGTTTTGGAATTGATAATTCCAAAATCACTCTGCTTTTTCTTCGTCGGGTCATGTCGTGGCAGGGCAAAACCGTCGCAGTATCCTTCATCATGATGCCTCGCCTTCTCAACTTCTCCGCGTGATTTGACCGTTGTTTTTTTTTCTTTGGGCACCACTTCCTCCGAAACTGTTGTGGCATTGAATCTCCACTATATCCCCTTTTATTTAACCGCTCCAAACAATTTCGCCACTTCATCCCCTTGCTCTGCTCTGGCCATCGGCACCAAGAAACCCCAATCTCAGAGCAATGTCTTCCTCCTCTTCCTCCTCCGCCTCGTCGGATCTCTCCTCCCAGTCCTTCTCTTCTTCGTCCTCCTCCACCTCGTCAGATCTCTTCTCCGATTCTTCCTCATCTCGTGAGCCGACGCCGGAGTGGGGCTCGCTGGCGGCGCACGACATCCTCGCCGCATCGAAGTGGGACAAGGAGGACCACGAGCCCTACGTCTGGTCCGAGGACGACAAGTCCTTGACCAGTGGCGACGACGACCTTCAGTTCCTCGCCGATGGGGAGCTGGAAGGGACGAGCGAGGACGACTCGTTCTCCTGGGACGGCTACACTTCCTCCGAGGAGGAGGAAGAAGAAGACGACGACGACTCCCTCGAGGACTATCCGCCGGCGAAGCGCTTCCGCGCCGGATCGGATGATGACGACGACGACGACGAGGAGGAGGAGGCTCCCATAGAGGGTTATGGGAGCAGCGACGAGGAGCTCGCCGGCAGCAGTGTCGACGAGAGCTCCGACGACGAGGGCAGCGACGGCCCGTAGAGTAGGGTCTACTAGTATAGGTCTAGTAGTAGCAGCAGATTGGCCAATAGGCCTTTCTTTTGTTCTTCCTCCCTTGAGCAATCGGCTCTTTCTTTGTAAGAAATCCTCTTATTAATGAAGAAAATATTCCCTTATTAATTCTTTGCTCTCTTGCCAATTTTGCCGATTGTCAAACGAAGTTGCTGCACAAAGAGCCGATGGCAAGGCATCGGCTTGCATCATAAACACGATTCAAGGCCAAGCAGGTTGCCTATTCATGCAGTCAAACGGATCTTATCCATGTCTACACCATCCTCGAATCTCAAACGCGCAGATTCAACTCCTCACCAGATTCAATGGGAGAATCATCTCAAAAGGTATGGATTCTGGCCTGAAACTGATCTGTTAACCTGCCCGACCAAGTTTGTTCCTCCAGAGTCGATGGCTATGCATCAGCTCTTTTTTATTATTCTAAAGTCGATGTCCGTGCATCGGCTGTACTGGTATCCATATTTCTCAAGTCGATGACTGCGCATCGGCTGTGATTTGTATAAAAAAAAAATTTACTGGCCGATTTTATACATCGGCCCCCATGTTTTACTGTCCATCGTCCCACATGCTTGGGAAATATTTCTTGAGGTGCTGACCATTGACAGCTGCTGGGAACTTAGCGCCGTCCAGCTGCTCCAGCATGTATGCATTACCCTTCAAAACCTGGACGACTTTGTATGGACCGTGCCAATTAGGAGACCATTTGCCATATGCTTTATCATTGGTTCATAATGGCAATACTGCTTCCCATACTAGATCACCAACTTGGAACTCCTTTGGTCTCACCTTCTTATTGTATGCACGAGCTACCCTGGCTTTGTTCTCTTTAATCTTCTCCAACGACCAAAGTCTAAGTTCCGTTGCATCCTCAATAGTATCACTCATCAGAGCTGCATATTCTTCAGCTGTCAGGTCATTCTGAAACTTGACACGTCTCGATCCAGCCGTAATTTCCCAAGGCAATACGGCTTCCTGCCCATAGACGAGCTGGTATGGCGAAGTTTTTATAGCTCCATGGCATGACATGCGATAGGCCCACAAAGCTTCTGACAATGTTTCATGCCAAACCCTAGGGGTCTCGTCGATTTTCCTCTTAATCAGCTTGATCAGGCTCTGATTGGACGCTTCAGCTTGCCCGTTGGCTTGAGCATAGTATGGAGATGATCGGATCAGCTTAATTCCCATCTCATCACAGAATTTTCTGAATTCTTTAGAGATGAAGACCGAACCTCCATCGGTCGTGATGGTTTGAGGAATCCCGAACCTATGAATGACGTGTTCTTTCACAAATTTGATAACATCTTCTGATTTTACCTTCTTCATAGGGACGGCCTCCACCCATTTGGTGAAGTAATCTGTAATGGCCAGGATCCACTCGTGGCCTTTGCTCGACGCAGGATGGATTTTGCCGATCATATCCATGCCCCAACTTCGGAATGGCCAAGGCTTGATGATGGGATTCATTGCTGATGCGGGTACCATCTGAATCTTCCCGAACATCTGACACGCTTGGCATCCCTTGTAGTAGTTGAAGCAATCCTCAAGAATGGTGGGCCAATAAAACCCTGATCGCCTGATCAGCCACTTCATCTTATGAGCCGATTGGTGAGTTCCACAGGCGCCTTCATGCACCTCATGTAGGAGCCGATTAGACTCAGTTGGTCCCAGGCACTTGAGCAGCAACCCTTCCAACGTCCTGTAGAACATGTCATCGCCCATAAGGACATATTTCATGGCCTTGTATCTTATCCGTTTAGGTGCCCCCCGAGCCGAATCCTTCAAGTAATTGAAGATATCGGCTCTCCAATCATCCTGTTCTAGGAACTGCACCTGAACTTCTGACCCGTCTGGTATGTCCTTATAGCCTGACGCCATATGTGCGAGATCGTTGGCCTCGGTATTTTGAGATCCTGGGACCCAATTGAAGTTGATGTACCGAAATTTCGTCATCAGCTCGCGGCATTCCATCCAATATGGGAAGAGTGACTCACTCTCGCACTTGTACTCATCCGTGAGCTGGGAGATCACCAACTTCGAGTCTCCAAAAAGTTCCACCGCTTCTGCACCGGCTTCCAAAAGAAACTCCATTCCCCTGCGTACTGCCTCATACTCAGCGACATTGTTAGTGCAAGGGGTAGATAGCCTGATGGAGAAGGAATAATTTGCCCCCCGAGGCGACACGAGCAAAATGCCGATGCCACAACCGTCGTCACAAGCCGATCCATCGAAGAACATAGCCCATGCACGTACAGATAGTGCTGCTATATTAGTATTAATCCGCTCAGCTATGAGATCGGCCAACGCTTGTCCCTTGACTGCTTTCGCAGGCTGATACCGGAGATCGAATTCCGATAACGCAAACATCCACTTACCAAGTCGGCCTTTCAAAACAGGAGCCGACAGCATGTGCTTGACAACGTCTGACTTGCATATGACGATGATTTCTGCCGTCAAAAGGATGTGATGAAGCTTGGTGCAGGTGAAGAACAGGCAGAGGCATAACTTCTCGACCTCAGGATACCTTGTCTCTGCATCCAACATCCTCCTGCTGAGGTAGAATACGACCTTTTCAACACCCTCGTAAAGTTGCACCACCACCGAAGCGATGGACGTGTCAGCTACTGACAAGTAGATATAGAACGGCCTGTCTTGCTGGGGTGGAACCAGCACAGGTGGCGTTGTTAGATACCGCTTAATCAAGTCAAACGCCTGCTGCTGTTCTGCCCCCCAGTGAAACTCGTCATCAGATTTAATCTTCACCAACGCCATGAACGGCTCAATTCGTCCTGACAGGTTAGAGATGAATCGTCGGACGAAGTTGATCTTGCCGATGAGACGTTGGAGCTCCTTCTTCGAGGTAGGTGGTTGCATGGTACGTACTGCCTCTTGACTTTTCAGACCGATCTCAATTCCTCGTTCATGGACCAGAAAACCTAGGAACTGACCGGCTGTCACACCAAAGGCACACTTCTTTGGATTCATTCTCAGTCCGAATTTCCGAGTTCGGTCTAGGATGCGTCGCAAATCATCCAAATGTCCCTCCATGGAGACAGACTTGACCACCACATCATCGATGTAGATTTCCACCAACTTGCCGATCAGATCATGAAAAATATAATTCATGGCTCGTTGGTACGTTGCACCGGCATTCTTCAGCCCAAAAGTCATGACCACATATTCAAACAAGCCCACTGATCCTGGTACTCTGAATGCGGTCTTGTGTATATCTTCTGGAGCCATGAAGATTTGGTTGTAGCCGGCATTGCCATCCATGAAGCTTAACACCTTGTGGCCAGCAGCTGCATTGATCAATGTTTCTGCCACAGGCATTGGATATTCATCCTTTGGAGTGGCTCTATTGAGATCTCAGAAATCTATTGCCACACGCCATCGGCCGTCCTTTTTCTCTACAGTGAGATCTTGGAGATCCATTCAGCATACCTGCATGGCCTGATGAACCCAGCGGTCAACATTTTCTCGATCTCTTTCTTGACTTCTTCGAGAATTTCGGCCTTCATCTGACGTGCTCGTTGTTGGAATGGCCGAAATCCTTTCTTGAGAGGGAGCCGATGCTTAATGATGCTCCTGTCTAACCCAGGCATCTCTGTGTAATCCCATGCAAAGCAATCTGGGTACTCTTTTAACAGAGCTATCATCTGGCTCCTGAGATATGGATCTAACTTTTTGCTGATGAAAGTTGGTCGTGGCTTATCCCCAGGACCAATGTTGACTTCTTCTAGCTCATCAGCCGATGTAAACCCATACCCTAACTTTCCGTCACCTGTTAGATCGACACTGAACACAGGGAAAACGTGTGGTAAGGATAATATGGGCCGATTGCTGGAATCGGCCCCCATTTTGATTGCATTGCTCAATGAAGGTTTACATCGTGTTCGTGCCTTACTATGACTACGTGACATGCTTGAGATAAGATCATCACTTTTTATTTTTTGGGGCCGATCACAAGGATCAGCCTTGCCACGTACGTCCATAGCTTTTGCTCTTGTTACACGGTCAGGCCGGTGGATAAGACCAGCCTCACCCCATTTTTTGTCACGTCGATGCGCTCGCAGTCGTCCAAAGTGATGCCTGAGAGTGGCTCTTGGCCTGCCGTCTCCCAAACGTTCATGCCAGCCGTTGAAATCTTGGCTGAGTCATCTGCGTGGACGACCTCTACTTCATCTCCATCCCACTGAATTAGACATTGGTGCATCGTGGATGGAATGCAACAGTTGGCGTGGATCCAATCTCTCCCTAGCAGGACAACATAAGTGCTCTTGCTATTGATGATGAAGAATGTTGTAGGGATGGTTTTCCTCCCTACGGTCAGATCCACGTTCAGAACACCTTGTGCTTCAGATGCTTGGCCGTTGAAATCGCTCAGTGTAACGTTGGTCTTGATCAGATCTGAGCTAGAGCGTCCCAACCGACGTAGCATGGAGTATGGCATGATGTTGACTGCCGCTCCGGTGTCCACCAGCATCTTGTTGACAGGCTGCCCATTGATGTAACCTCGTAAGTACAGGGCCTTCAGGTGCCTGTAGCTTCTTTCTCGTGGCTTCTCGAAGATAACTGGCCGTGGGCCGCAGTCAAGTTGTGCCACAGGTGCTTCGTCTAATCCTGGAGCACAAAACTCCGCTGGAAGGATGAACACCATATTTGTACCAGCCGATGTCTCATCATCGGCTTTCCTTTGCTTGGGGCGCCACTCCATCTTTTGTGGTCGACCCTCTTCGTCTAGGGTTCGTTGAATTTTCGCGGCCAGATCGGGCCGCGCCTTCCTTAACGTGTGCAGGTATAACCTTTCGGCTTCCTCCAAGCCACGTAGTCGCTGAACCCTACGCTTTTGGGAACGGCTGAGTCCATCAGGGCAGCACCTTGGCCGGTGGTACTTATCTTCTTCTTCTTCATCGTCGTCTTCTAACTCCTCGAGATCTTCCACCCGAGAGGACTCAGCTTGCTTGTTCCGAGATGGGAGAGGTCCCAGACGCTTGAACACTGACACGTCTCATGTGCTCTTCTTCTTCTGTCTACATTCTGGGCAGTTGCCGATTGTAGGCAATCGGCTCATTCCTGAATCCCAGTAGTGTTTGAAGAAGGGACAGTCCCAGTGCTTGTCCATGTCGTCTTGCTCTCTTGACTTGTTCTTGGCATGGCGCTCATATCTCTCCTCGTCTCGATCATGCCGACGATGTCTCCTGGCGTCCCTGCTAGCCAGACGATCTCTTTCATCACCGTCGTCGTATCGTCGGCGTTGGTCGTAATGACTCACATATTTGTTGAGGAGATGATCAGAGAGAGGTCGTTGATATCGCACATTCTTCACTTCTCCCTCTGTGATATAGCGCTTGCCATCGTGTCGGAGCCGATCGCGCGGAACGGCTTCCTCCTTGTCCTTGCTACGAGAGCGGCTGCTCTCGTCTCTGTCCTTACCAGAGTGGTGCCCAGGCCCTACCATGTTAATGCTGAACGAGAAACCTGGCTGGCACCTCCCAGGGTAAGTGCACTCCACCATGTTAACGGCGGGGAAGGGGTGCGTGTCAACTTTCATGGCGTACTGATTAAAGATTAAACGCCCTTGCTCTATCGCCATTTGGATCTGCTGACGCCACACCCTGCAGTCGTTGGTGGTATGGGTGAACGTGTTATGCCATTTGCAGTATGGCTTTCCGTTCAACTCCTGTGCCGTGGGGGTTTTGAGGCCTTCGGGTAACTTTAGTTGCTTCTCCTTGAGTAAGAGGTCGAAAATTTGCTCAGCTTTGGTCACGTCGAAGTCAAACCCTCTTGGAGGACCTTGTGGCTTAACCCACTTGCAGGACACGGGGCTTGCCCCCCGAGTCCATTCAGCCACTGCTACCTCTTGATCTCCCGCAGAGCCTTCATCTTCATCTGCCTCAACCAGGACTGCCGCATGCTTGAATTTGTCCTGGTACAAGTCTGGGTGGCGCTGTTCGTATAATGACAGTTTCTGAACCATATGCGCCAGCGAAGGGTAGTCTGCTTGGGAAGCCATATCCTTGATCGGCGATGCGAGACCCACTACCGCCAACTCGACTGCTTCTTTTTCAGTCAAACGAGCCGAATAGCATCGGTTCCTAACGGTCCTGAAGCGCTGGATGTACTCTGACACTGTTTCTCCGCGCTTCTGACGTACTTGTGCTAGATTGGCAATGCCAGCCTCGGAAGCCTCTGAATGATACTGCATGTGGAACTGTTCTTCCAACTGCTTCCAAGTCCGGATTGAGTCTGGTGGCAGCGACGTGTACCACCCGAAAGCCGATCCTGTGAGGGACTGTGCGAAGAACCACACACGTAGTTCATCTGATGCTGAGATCGTGCCCAGCTGCGCCAAATATCGGCTCACATGCTCGATTGAACTGGAGCCATCTGACCCACTAAACTTGGAGAATTCAGGGAGCCGATATTTGGGTGGTAGTGGGATCAAATCGTACTCGTTGGGGTACGGCTTGGAATAGCCGATTGCCCTCCTTTTCGGCACCATGCCGAACTGGTCTCTCAAGATTGTACTGATCTGATCCGCGGTGCTGGCTGCAGGAGTCGAGTTCTGAAAATTATGACAAGTGGGTCCAAATTATTAAACTTTTATTATTTTTTGTATAATTTTTAGAAATTGATTTAAAATGAATTAAATCCTGGAAATTCATAAGTAATTCATTTTAAATCAGAAACATATGAAATTATATATCAAAATGATCAGAAAAACATTTCCTAATTGTTTATCCATGTTTCATACATCTTTGAACCAATTAAATATGAGCCTTAGTAGAAACCCTAATTTGACCCCTCTCATATGTCGGGGTTCGAAGCCGAACCCCTTTAATTTCCATCGATGCACCTAGGGTTACCCAAACCCCTTTAATATGACATGTCATCATATTTTATGTGCATTGTACCTTGTCTTGATTGTGCTCTTTGACAAGGTATCAACTTGTCAATGCCTATGGATTGTAGGCTAGGGTTTAGTTGGAAGTAGAGGGCAAGTAGATCTCGAAGGTTTCAGCCGAAAAGTACTCGACGATTGTGAAAACTAGGGTTTGTAGACAATGATTCGATTATCTCTTCGTCCCTCGACTCCCCCTTTATATAGGAGGTGGAGCCGAGGGATTCGTGCTATACAAGTTACAGAGTCCGGGACGGTTTCTAACTCATCCCGCCAGATTACAAATAACACTTCCTATTACAACTCAACTTTCCTTAATACATCTTGGGCTCCCGAATCTTCTTATTCTTCGGGTAGTGGGCCTTCAATAAACCCCAGGTACTATCTTCGGCAGGCCCATTTGGGATGCCTATGTCAGTAGCCCCCGAGATTTTGCTTGAATCGTAGAGTCAAGGAAAATCTCCACTGTTTATTTTTATTCGAGAGCTTTTAACTTTTTTATATTTCTTCACATAAAGTTCTATATTGTACAGGGATAATGGTAATTGGGGCTAGTTCATCTGACGGATCAGGTACTAGTTAACTGCTCTAGTGGCAATCCGCAAAAACCTACTTCAAAATCACGTCCCTGGACATGATCTCGGGATACTGGTGTAAACTTCGACAGGTGCCTCTTAAGGTCTTACCATTCTGTCGAGTCCCAGTCAAATTTATCGGGTACCTAACGCGTCCGTTAGGATTTTTCTTCGTATCTGTTGATACGGATAAAAGTAGCAGAGCGCAGTCTTCGGCGATGCCACGCCCAGCAGAACGGATCTGGGGTCTTACCTTCGCAAATTTGCGGCATTCAGAAATTGATCGCAACTTTGGCGTTCTGAGAATATATTGTCGAGTGCTTTTCCGGCTGTTGGAATGGCACATTTTATCGAGTCAAATATGACTTATATTGCTCTCCCGATGGGAGTATATGTAGAGTTAATTATAACTCGAAATATACTCTCTTGCTTTTCTATCTTTCCTTTGTTAATTTCATCGGGCACGCGAACAGCGTTCCCGATGGGAGTAGCCCCCGAGGCTACAACCAAGAACTTGTGCTTGGTTGTAGGCTCGACATTTTAGTTCACCTTGTCGCTATATTGTCATTATTTCCCAATATGATCTCTCTCTTCTTTTTTTATCTCTCGGGTGCGCGAACAGCGCTCCCGATGGGAGTAGCCCCCGAGGCTACAGCCAAGGACTTGTGCTTGGTTGTAGGCTCCCGCAATTTCTATATTGCCATACTCGAAATTTTACTTTTACTTTCCGATATTTGGTTCTTCTCGATAGGGACCGAACGCGAGCCTGAGATCAACACCCCTGAAGAGCAGCACCAGAACAACGAGGGACAAGGCAAGCCCTAACCTGGTTCATATATGGTTTCGAAATGATTTACTTCTGGTTCTTACATATTGCATCCGCTTCAAATATGTTTTATCGGCAGTTGTAGATATCCTATGTGTGCATAATTCCATCTTTGTAGCCCAAAGTTCCTGATCCACCGCTCCCAGCAAAACTAGGTCTGAGCTTGTTCGCATCGCTAGAGCCTTATATATGTTATGCTTAGCCATGCTTAGCTGTTGAAGTCTGATCCATCCGGTTGATGAATCAGAGCTACGAATGAACCTAGTTGACAGGATGACGTGGTAAGATCAGTGATGTTGTTAATAAACATGCTAAAGGCTTGGATGGGCCGCCACATGGGGTTGTGGTGATTTGACTCGTTCTCGCCGATACTAGGACCTGAGGTTCTCGCCTTCGGAACCAAGACTGAGCTTACAACCACACGGGGCCCATGGGAACCCCTTGGCCCTAACTTACCTAGCTTACCCATGAGTCAATTAGTTTGCGAGTTCCATTTGCCATACGCATGGGGGAAAGGTGGAAAAGGTTTTCAAAGTGCATCATACAGGGTGTGGCTAGGGTGAAGGATGCTGGAGGCATTGAACTGGATCCCCTGCACACAATGACCGGGACCGCCTCGGAGAATGGCTACCTACGATGACGGAGCTCCCGCTTAGTTTGACTCATGGAATAGGCGAAGTAAGGGAAAGGTTTTGGTCGACCACCTCTGCCAAAGACACCAAGGAAGTGTGCTAATCTATAGTGGCATTAAGAGTCGGTCGGCGCGTGTGGGTAAAGTTGTACACCCCTGCAGGGTAAATCTTTTCGAAAAGTCGTGTCCACGGTTATGGACGACTTGGTGATGGATTCTGTGATCATAGACAACTTGAACCTAATCGTAAAACTTGATGTCAATGTGTGAATAAGGATCCCTTCTCAGGGTGTCGAGGGGGTGATCCTAGGTGATAGGTTCAGGTAATGATGAAGATTCGGTGGATTCAACATGATGATCTTAGAGCTAGAGTTGATATCGCTCTCTTACTTCTTTTTAAAATGATCTGAATAGACGAGCTTCTGCTCCCTCCTGTTTACAAAGGAAAACTGGCTTTCCGCAAAATAAGCTCCACATAAAGCCTCGCATACCCGCTTTGCTAACAGGTTGTACTAAGTCTTGCTGAGTCCCTGTACTCAGCCTTGCATGCTTTGTTTCAGAGGAAATCCTTCCAACTGATGGTGGCTTCTACCTTGACGTCGACGAGTAGTTCGGAGTTCCTCAGGCGGCAGCCTGCGACTTATGGGCTGGGACGTCGCCTTATGTTATGGCCTCTTAGGCCCTTTGCAGTCTTGTTATCTAGATAACATAATTTGCTTTCCGTTGCTTGTTGAATTGTGGTCAGTGACCTCTGCGTGTAATAAATTTGGATCTTAACTCTGCCAAGAGATGTAATATACTTGCTTTCAGTCGTAGAGTCACTGTTGTGTTACCGATTCTCACCCTGTAGGCCCTAGAGATCTAGGTTAGGCTTATGCCAGATCCGATATCTGGCTTTGTCTAGCCCTGACCTCCGGGGTCGCGACAAACTTGCTGGAACAAGAAGGAGCCAACATCATCAAGCCGTACATGTGTATCACCTCGGATCCGTCGCACAAGTGACGGAGTTGATCGAGTTGAATCGCCATGATTGAACGGATCGTGATAGTCTACATCGACACCAACCGTTAAGCTTCCGCACCCGATTTGCAATGGTACACAAATCAAGTTAGCGTATTGTGACATTCTACCGCATTGTTACATGTATCTGCTAGATTAGATCTTGGTGGTTTATTCGTTGTTGCATAGGAATATTTTTTATTTTCTATGCTACAAATCCCTACATCTATATAATGTGTGATGAGTATTTGGTCAAGTTTTTCTATTATGTTGTTGTATGATGGTTTTATGCGAACGTCGACTGCATATTACTTCACCTATACGGGCTCAAAGGGCTACACTCTAATGTAATGAATAAGTGTTGGAAGAGTCGGAATGATATAAACTATTTTCCAATACTTTGAATTGCATTAGAGGGGTTTATGTCGAGGACCAATGATCTAATTGCTATGGTGGGAAATTTATGTCTTAAATGATTCCTATATTCGCACATGAGAATGGCTCTAGGACCCATCATAAGGGGTGCATTTGCTCATATTTGTGGTTGCACTTAATTTAGGCTCCACCCCTAATGAAATGGAACTTGATAAAATATCTACCATGTTGTGTAGAACTCCTAAAGCTAGTGAATCCATGCCGCCCACAGAAACACTTGTCTCATATAAGCGCACATACAAACTTGAGCTTGTCCTCTTGCTGCATAGAGAATTGGGCTTTCTCTCATTGAGAGCATTTACATATTGCTATTTACTTTTTGCATTTTATTTTATTGCAAACTATACACACAAAACATGAAAACTGCAACATTTTTATCATTGTTTACTTGTCAAATCCGATAACCAATAGCTTCGGCTCCTTATGGGTCTGACAACCTTTCTTATTGAAAAGTACTTCAATTGATCTCCTGTCCTGCACTTGAGAGACATCAAACGTCACACTTCGCAATGTGTTGGACCTACTCGTTTCCCATCCTAAATAGGCGTTGAAAGTATCGTTCGGGATACACGGGTCAGAAACAAAGTAATTGAGCATCAACCTATTGTGTCCATCAATTCTCGCCCTCTACAACCTCTCACAACCAATAACATAACCACCATGTTTAGATCGCTTTTTCTTGTGCAATGCAAAAAAATCATAGCAATGTCTTCATCTTCATCCATGTCAAATACCTCACCAGACAAGAATCATCAAACAAGCTCATCTACACGACAATAATATTTATTTCGATCATCGGAAATGAAATCGCAACAAAAAATCAGAAGAAAGAAACTAGAAAACGAGAGAAAATTACCTTTGGCAAATATTGTCAGACACCTTGCGCCCAAGGTAATGCTCGTTGGCATGTGGCGCTCGGTGGCAATGTTGAGCTCCGGTGGAGGGAAAGAAGGTTGGCAGGAGTGTCTCTGAAAGTTCATCTCTTCACTTCTCGTTTGTGTGTGGGAGGTCACGGCGGCGGCCAAGGTCTCTTCAGTGTGTGAGAGTTCGTAGGCGGATCACGCCGCACCTTCCATCCACTAAATCGAAGCTCATGGGCATTGTGGTTCTGGAGACGACCGTCAAAGGGGTGTCGGACGGAACATGCTCCGCGGCGGATCGAGAATCACCTTAGCGATGGGGCGGGGCTGCTATCCAAAGTTGCTAGAAAGGGCGGGTGAGGCAGGGCTTGGCCAGGGGATGACGTGGGAGCGACGATGGAGCGGTTGGGGGCAATTTGGTCGTCGGCGGAGGATGTGGAAGGGGCAGGGGAGGTCGCGGTGACACGCGTAACTTCTCAGTTTGGCAGTTGACAGTTGCCGTTTGCACACACCGACCGATTTGTTTTGTGAAAACCCCCGTGTTGCAAATATGCAACACAAGAGTCTAAAATTTGAGACTGCCCCCAAAATTTTGCATCACCAAGTAAGTCTAGGACATCTTTTGGAGCACCGTTTTTTGTGTACCGTAAGTTAGTTTTTTAGTCACTTACCTAGCCTGATGGAGATGCTCTAATCTACCTGCAAAATGCATTCCGGCCCGTGACCATTCCCCATCACTGGCGCGCGTTACGCTGGGTCGTCGTCCGCCATGAATAACAGCAACAGGCTGGGGCCTGGGTTGGGCTATGCTAGTCCCAATCGTCGTGCAATCGCGAGCTGCCGGGTGTGCTCAGCCGAGGACCAAAATTTCCACATTCACTCGAAGCTGTCGCGCTCAGGCCAACACCCTCACTTGACTCTCACGCACCACCATCTCGCCGACTTAATCGGCACTACTCCCCCAGTCTCCCCCTCCACTTCCTCGTCCACACACGAACACGATGCCTCCTCTGTTCCTCCTCCCCGTTCTGCTGCTCCTCTTCGCCACGGCCCACGGCTACCCATCCATCTGCAGCAACGCCACCTGCGGCGACCTCACCATCGCCTACCCGTTCTGGCTCAACTCCTCTACATCTTCCAGCTGCGGCTACTCCGGCCTCGGCCTCGCCTGCGAGGGCAACACCACCCTAATTCTCCTCGACCAATCCCACCACCGCTACAGAGTCTCAGGCATCGACTACGACACACACACGGTGTCCCTGGTCGGCGACGCCGAAGCCTTCAACACGACCAGCTGCCCGCTCCTCCACTTCAACCTCACCATCGACACCAGCTCCCCTCTTCATCTCACAAGCTCCGACTCCAACATCACCTTCTTCTACAACTGCACCAAGAACGCCTCCTGGCCCTCTGCCGTGGAATTAAGGGGCTGTCCAGACTATAGCAAGAGCTCGTACGTGTTCACCGGCGATGGCTACACCGGTGAGGCGTACGAGTACGGGTGTGAGGCGACGGTGGTGGCGCCGGTGCTGGATGTTCACAAGGAGAGTATGGGAGATGTGCCTCTGGACAGAAGATATGCTGATATGCTCATGGCTGGGTTCGAACTTAACTACAGCCCGCACTCGGGGCAGTGCGGCATCTGCGAGAGTTCCGGCGGATGGTGCGGCTACCAGCACAACCAGACGAATGGATCGTTGGGATTCACCTGCTTCTGCAATGGCGGCCCGACCACGGACAAGTGCGGTACGTATGGCAATTACTTTTGGTTCCAGGAACACGAACTCTTTATCTGTTGGCAATGTCGATAGTGCGCTGTTTTTGTTTGGGCTTGATGCTCCCACGAGCAACTCCTGGGAGCAAATGCTAGAACGCATCGTCTACAAAACAACATTCGGAAGTAGCAACTTAATAGTTGATCGATGGATTCCAGTCTTTTACTGTCCATAGAAACCTGAAGCAGGAGGACCATCTAAACCATTTAGTGACGCACGGCAATCTAATTAAGTGGTCTCCCTCTTCTTTTATGAGCTTCCTGGGGAGGTCTTTCTCAGTACTGTCCACTTGAACAGCAAGAACTGTTTAGGCCACAAGTTCCAGCGACGGAGAAGCAGTGTTAACGCACGTCTGGACAAATGTGTCTGAAGAGTCAAGATTGGGTTCGCGACTTCACGGTTGCCGGAGATAGGCTCTTCTTCACGGATCGACAACGATAGCTAAGTGCTGGTGACCATCTTGCCTCCTACTCCGTGTCGTGTTGAAGTGTTGAACCGATCGACTGCCAGTTGCTTCTCACGTTATGTAGTTCTCAGAGCAAGTGCAGCTCAGACAGTCGGACTCCGGTGGACTGGTAGTAGCGTGGGATCCTCTCCCGTCTTCAGATCTTTCCTAAGTTTGGAATTTGGAAAGTTCAGGAGTGCACGGCACACAAGAAGATTTTGGTTTGGTTTTAGTTGGTACCGACCCCCACCCCACGAGGATTTCTTCCGTTCATACTCAATATCGCGTGCCCCGCCAGCGATTGATGCCGCGTGCCAGAACACTGGTACTGTACAATTGTACTTAGGTAATGACCGCACATCAACAAACTACAGACATCAGTGTCTCGCTGTCTCATACCTAATGGCCTACTACAGTAGGAGTACGAGTTAGGTTTCAAGCAGCTATCAACGAAGTAATTGACGTTTGCAACTTCCGGCCTCCAAAATCACACAAACCTCTCGCCGAATCTGGATTTTCAGCCTTACGAGGTTGTCTGTCGAATCCATTCCCCGTTCGACTTTTGATCTCGACATGTCTGCACTGTTTCATTTTGCCGAAATTTCAAGGGTATTTTGCAAGCATCTCATGCACATTTCACTAACTATAAAATTCGGTTAAGTCACTGAAGTTCTACAAATTTACCCATATTCTGAAATTGTTATAGCATAGTGTCAGAAACTCCTACGTAGTTGACAAACATGCGTAATTATTTTACAAAAGAGTGAGCCATATGTTTTTTTTTCCCGAAAAGTAAGATATTCCCCAACCAGTGCATCCATTGATGCACACATCTACAATTCTACATGATAGCCTCTTACCTTATGTGGAACAATATATATAGTATGATATATTTATGATAACCGATAGCCCCTAAAATATGTCTCAAAGTGTGAAACTCTTGTGTTTCGATAAGAGGCGTGGACGATTGGGTTGTGTGCCGTCGATCTTATCATCTCTTAGATGCATGCATGAAGTAAACCAAAAGGGTACGCCATGAAGACCTCCCCTTCTATGTCTTGCGGTAACGATTCCTCTAAAATTACGACATTTACCACGACGGTGCCGTCCATGGATCAAATTGTCTCATGGATTGGATTTCACTTTTTCGATAATGGGTATTTTATTATTTAAACAAGCAATTACACCCGCTCTGCATAACCAGGATGCACACATCCGTTTCAGAGTCGCAAAAATCTCAAAGTACAAAAACGACTAAGGAGAATTACATATCAGTCATGAGCAATTGTAGAACGCCTAAGATGATAATGGTGGCCCAATCCGTAGATTATGCTACCGCCCATGTAGGAAAAAAAGTATCTCTCGCCGTATCCTACAACCGTGTATAGACCTCCGTAAAGAGGTCTCGATTCTCCACTCTCTGCAGCGCAGACCACGAACGGAGAATAGCGGTGCATCTCTATGGTTCCCTTGTGTGTGCTCGGGATAGGTGAATTGTGTAAATGTTTCATTGTATTATTCTTCTTTGGTTTTTTCTCTCTCTAGAAGTGGAATAGAATAACTGGTTGAAGGGTAATGATCGAGTTATGAAGACACCGATAGGTTTAGGCCCATAGTTGGCTACTAGCTCTACATCATGCATGTTTTTCTTTATTATCTAAAGGAACAATACATGGATTTAGTAGCTAATCTTGATGGGGTATACCACCACCTAGGTTGTGGAAGAGATCTCATTGTCTTGGCTCCTTGCAAGATCAAGGTATGTGCGTCTTGCACATGTAATGCTTATAGGTCCTCGAGGGACCTTTGGGTTCTCTACATAGGCGTCTTATCTTGAGGGATAAGCCTTGGTATGTCCTCCAAGTTGGGATCAATGATCATAGATTACATCAACTTAAGGGTGAATCTCCCTAGCGGTTGAAACCCCGAATTATAGGGAAACTTGTCATTTCCACCTCGGCTCCTTTCCCGGTACGTTAGGGTATGAGCCATCAAATATTCCTGTGATATCTTATACATTAGTTACACACTACTCGCCATTAAAAGAGGTGGGAAAATGTGAGCCCCACCCTCACATGAGACACTACATAATAGGCATATAAGAGATATATAAGGAATCGAGAAAATAAAGATATTGTATTATTCAAGATTCCAAATTTGTGGTAGAGAGTGTGAGTAACACCAACTTAATTACGACAATATTCTTTATTACCTCTATGTTGGAAGACGTATACCTTGAACACGGAGTTGCATATTTTCATTCCAGACACCAATTAAGTGTGAATCTCAAGAAAAAAAATGTTTGGCCCAAAATCGAGTATCAGATGGAAAAACTCAATTAGTACTTCGTGTTGGAATTGTAGTGCTACCACATCCAATTTGATAGTAAACCAATTATCTTGGTGAAATCACAAAAGCCCAATTGGCCCATTCAGGCATGGAAAGAGCTAGTGACATGGTATACCATATCTGGTCCTAAGCATTGCTATCCCTGGTACAAAGCCCATGAAGGAATAGAAAAAAGCTCATGAGGAAATCCAGAAGAATTCGAAGATATCACGTTAGAAAAGTTAACCCCATATCGGGTGAACCAGAGGTGTACTCTGAGACCTAGCCCGCTATATAAGGGCTGGGAGAAGCCACCGAGGAGGGACATATTCAATCATATGAGACACCTTGTAAACCCTAGTTTCACATCATGCAATCTCGGTGATTTTCCCTCGATAATAATATTCGTCGGCTGCCTAGCTTGGCTGACCGGTTTGTTGATTCGTCAGTGTCCTCCTTCCAAGAAACCCAATTCTATCATCATGAGCATTGAAGAAGTTAACCCTTTGTTATTGGCGCCGTCTGTGGGAAGCTTGGACGCTGGAGGCACGAACTCGATGACCTCTTCTTCAAGCAAAAAACTTGACTAGATCAGGGGATCAGGTGCGCTTTGAATCGACAATTTTTCGTCCGCACCCACCCACCCTTCTCCCAGCTTCTGGCGACTTTTTCCGAGCGGGAGGGATCCGACGATCGGGAGCTACATCAGACCGCAAGGAAGTTTTCGCCGGTTGGAACCGATCCGTTCGGAGTCAACGGCGGAAGCATCGGCATCATCAAGATCTTCATCAGCATCATCCATCATATCCACACGCGGTAAACGCTCAGACGAGATGGCAAGGAGCAACGTTAGATCTGCGACAAGCTTGCGAGATCTCGTCGGGTTACTCGATGAGGTATCTTTCAGATCGGTATCGACAACCAGCAGCAACGCGTTGGATCGGGTGTCTCAGCACCCGAGGACCAAGAGCATCGACAACGCGGGCAGCGACACCGGAGATAGCGTAGATTCCAGAATCAGGAAAGCTTCTTCATATCCAACTTTTTGCACTAATAAAAACTACTTAGCAGTCATCAGATGTGCATGGTGGAATTAAATCGGGACGACGGAGAGTAGGAGGATCTATCCGATGAGAAAGAAGAAGATCAACACGGGAACCCGAAGTTTGATCAAGCTCGTCTCAATCTGGAAAGGCGATGCCGCACTCCAAGCGATCAGCGGCCACCAGCACGCTGACGGAACCAACAATGATGGTGGGGCCAACGTCAGCAACAGAGCCAATTGAGGTGCAACCGAGACTCCAGATGTTGATGCGGCGCGCATGCGTGGGAGACCTCTAGTAGAGCTCTCACGCGAAGCATGGGATAAGGCAAAATCTGCAATCGCACGTGGAGGTTTCTTGGATGAAGATGCAACATGAGAAGAACTTTTAGCATACAGATACTTGCTTTACAAGGAGAAAAGGGAACTAAGGAGGCTACGATTAGAACTCGGTGCAAGAAAGGAAAGAGCCGATGCTTCCAGTCGTTGGCACGGAGATCTGAGCTCGATGGGAAACAGAAACGTGGGAGCAGGAGTCGTAGAAGCAGCAGGAGCCGCAGAAGCAGCAGCGGGAAATCGCAAAGAGTTAAACATTCTTATAAGGGAGGCGCTTTCACATGGTGTAAGAGCATGAGAAGAAGAGGCCTATACGTGGGCTCCTCCTCTGCCTGCTCGCCATATCGTGATGTGTGTGTTGGGTTTCAGGATTGAGCTGAGGAACTACCTGTGCATTGTGTACGAGTTGTCTTTATTTTTACCACACATGTTTGGAAAATTTGAACAATTTTATCTATGTGAAGTTGAAAATGTTGTGAGGGTGAATCTGATTTGTTTGTGTCCTCGTCTTCTTTGTTATCGCTCGTGTTGCCTCTGTTGTCTATAAACAAATCGTGCCTCGCCCTAAAGCGGACGTAGCATATGAGACTGCCTGCCACCAGAACATTGCATCGCCACCTCTGTCTTTCCCATCATATCTTTCAGCGTACACCGAAGGATGGAACAATATGTCTTTGAAGGCTTGCTCTCATAGATCTGTATGGATGAGGGGCGATCGGGTTTTTGGGGAGCGGTATAGCGTGACTACTGGCAACACCACGTGGTCCGATGACTTCTTTCCGTACGTCAACAACCTTCTCGGTGACATGAGTGATGACAACAACACAAATAGTTCCGCCCTTGCTGCACTGTACGTGTTTTCGTCCTCTCCATTGAGATCTTGCTAGATTTTCTTATTTTAGCAATTGGATTATACTGCCAATTTTATCATGTTTAGATGTAGTGTATTCATCCACTTTGCTAGTCTGCATCACTAGTTTAAGTTATGTTATTATGATCATCGTTCACCTATTTTTCACTTGGATTAAGTCATCATATGATAATTTTCTTATATATTTTTTACATTTCATAGTTTCCTTGTATCAAAAAGGAAGTCTCTCCCTCCAACACATATTGTCATCTCTCTGTTTATGCACTTAATACTTAAAATGTTTTGTATCAAGACATTGAGAACATTTTATGGGATATATCATGCTTTTTCGAGATGAGGAGCCCCAACAGGCCCCCAATTTCAATAAAGAAACTCAAATGTCAGCCATACAACATCCAAACATGAACACCTTACCTCATAGTAGAACAACCTCTCCTAACTTCTGAAAATTGAAAACAAAACCAAGCCAGAAACCATAATAAAGTACTTTTACAAAGACCAACGGGAAAAACCAAGTTGTTCCTCGGCAACAACCGTCACCGATACAGTCGATAACCAAACCAAATACAGGATATATGATCAACTCCAGATAGACTTTTCCAGGAGAAGAAACTTTGAGCTTCAGCAGGTTATTAGGCAATGATGAACATTGCGCATCTATCCTCCTTCTTACGGAATTGTAGACATGTTCTTGCCAAAAAATCTCATGCGCAAGTTGTGCCCAGAGCTGCCATGTTTCTGGCATGGTGGGTACGGGGGACGGAAACGTGGGACGGGAATCGGAGGATGGAAAAAATAGAAAACAGTAGGGGTACACATCTCTAGATCAAATCTTATATGTCGAGGACGCGAACCGAATTATTTCGGTGGTAATGTGGTATGGGAAATTCTAATTCCCATTAGATCTTTCTATCAGATTTTTCCTAGCAGCTTGTAGCTTTTCCTTCGACTTCTCTATGGTTGTGCTCCAAAAAATCCATGCAATAGGAGTACTTATATAGGATGGAAGAAGAAATCGAAGGAATCCTGAGATTCCTGCTGCCTCTATTGATGAAGAATTAAAAACGGGGAAGAGAAATGAGGAGTGGAATGGCAGAGGAAAACATACACTGGAATAACAATTTGAAATCTACAAAAAATGACAAATGTGTGGATCTGAGAATAGTGAATAGTGCACATTTTAAAAAACTATAAAACCTGTCAGATTTTGTTATTTTTGTGTAGTCTACAATATATATAAAAAAATTGAGATTTTTCATGTTTATAGATTTCATCATTGTCTACATCCATATTTTTTTCAGATATTTTTAAAACTAAAAACTATAATTTCCAAAATTTTGAAACTGAAAGGCTACATGTAACTCGGCTTCGGTTTGGGTTTTCGCATACTATAATAAGTGAACTAGTACTCCCTTCGTCCCAGTTCGCAAGGCAAAGTTTCAAAAAATATTTGTCCTAAAATGCCTTACCTCCTAGGCACATTTGCATTTAATGTGGGAGTAAAACTGATTCATTATTGCATGCCAAAGACTCCTCCTTTCGTATCCCACCGTGTAAAAAGAGACTCATTAGTACTTTGCATGCACCATGTGTAGTTAAAGGGTAGAAAATAAAGTTCTTTTTAATTTCCCAATTAATTGCAGCGCCGATGTTAATGTTTTTACGTGGAAATTTAGACAATAAAAATTCACCTTAGACCAAGATACTTAAAAACTTTGCCTTACGAACCGGGACGGAGGGAGTAAGTACCGATCGGCATCCTAGAATGCAATTAATGCGACTTATGCACGCGTTTTCAGTTCATGAGCTACGTATCGGCGTGGAAGTCAAGTCAAACAACTAAACTAAAACCTTGGCGTCACGTACCAGGCAGCAGCCCACGCTAGATTCATTTTGCCTCGCACAAGCTGCCAAGACGCAGAGACCAACTTGCTGAGGTCTTCCGATCAGCTCACCCAGAGTAGGCGTGTCCCCCACCTCCGTCACACCAACCAACAGCAATTTCCACCAGACCCAGTCGCGCCCGCCACTTAAATACGGCGGCGCTCGGCGAAACCAGCGGCGCCGTGTAGGACTAGAGAAGAAAAGCAGCCAAATTCGTCTTCCTCCTCTCGCCAGTCGCCATGGCTCACCCACTCCGCTTGCTCGTCTTCGTCTTCCTCGTCGTCCATGTTTCCCATGTCTCCCCCCTTCCGCTCAGTACCTACGACGATTCCATGTGCTCGGAATCATTCAGTTGTGGCGGCGTTGAAATCAGATATCCATTCTATCTGTCAAACGCGACACGAGCAGCACCCGATTACGCATCCAACTACTCGTGCGGCTACAACGACCTGAAGATCTTCTGCGAAGGCGAGGGGAAAGCTATAGCCCCGCTCCTTCATCTCCATGGAGATACCTACACCATCCTGAACATCTCCTACGACGATCGCCACATGGTCCTCGCGGACACCGACGTGCTCCGCGGGAACTTATGCCCCAGAGTTAGCCACAACGTGTCACTCGGCCAAGCGTGGCTGAGCTACACCGACTCCTTGGACAACCTGACGTTCTTCTTCGACTGCTACAACCCAGGCGATCAGTCGCCTCCTGATTTACCTGATTACCAGATAAACTGCAAAGGGTTCAGTGGAGACGGTGTTTCCTTCGTGTTCACCTCTGAGAAAGTCGACGTTTCTCAAGAGTACGACCTGGCTGGCCACTGCAATCATACTTTCGAGGTGCCGGTACATAAAGATCCTCTACTGGGAAGTGGTCTGCTCAAGTTGCCGACGGCGTACGGTGCCGTGCTTCAGAGGGGGTTCGAGCTGGAATGGAACCCGGGCACAGAGCAAGTATGCAACCTGTGCGAGCAGTCAGCTGGCGGACGGTGCGCCTACAGCGAGAGCAAGCAATTCCTCGGTTGCTTGTGCCCCGGTGGGAAGGTGGGCGTTCAGGATTGCAACGGCGCCACACCTGCTTCCGCATACCCCACACCAAGTAAGTTCTTCAATCTTGACAACTGATCCATCAATTTTATTCCCCTCTGAAACAACTGCCCGACAGTATCTCTCGCTTTGCCGATAGCCATTTCGCCGGACGATAAACCCAATTTGTGCGAACCTCGGTACTTAGTAATTTGACATGCCGGTCTGGCTCTCTCTCGTCTAGTTCCATGGTGACTTGCAGCTCTGTCGTAGCTTCACAACCCCTCTCCCCGTGTGCGCGCGCGTTTCTTGCCCGTCGCAAACGTGTAGTCTGAAAAACCAGCGGAGCCTGCCTGAAAACCGAATAGCGCGTAGCGGAGATATTCGTTCCTGATTTCGTCAGTCGACAAGGATGGTTCCTGACCAGTTCCACGCCCCCTTGCTCCTGTTCTCGCGAGTGAGGTTCGTCGTCATCAGGCCGCCCGCCGCATGCGATCGAGTAGCTTTTCTGCAGCGTTTCCATGTGAAACAGCCAACGGTTGCTCTGATTGGTACGTTTGTTTATGTATTCTAACCTTAGCTAGTACTCAGAAGAAAAAGTATGTTCCCAGAAGAGAGTTGACCGATTCCTTAATCTGGCCCATTTTGTATCCCACTAAGGTAATCTTAAGCCTGGTAAGAAAAAGGAGGTTATCTTCAGCGGTCGATCCATTCTTGATACAAAATTTGTCAATTTTAATCGGTTTGGGTCAGCCTGTGGATAGAATTTTTTTAATCAGTTTTAATGCATTCTTGATATAAAAAGAGGTTATCTTTTCTCAATCAATTTTTTAATCAGTTTTAATACATTTTTAATACAAAGTTATCTTCAGTCGCCGTAGACTCCACCACGCCAACCTGCACCGACGTCGCCATTGACCTAGCCATGGACCGTATCGTCAACCTGTCCACATACGGCTCTAGCGCCAGTTCCTCTAGCTCCTCTTGCACTTAGGCGTCCAACTCCAGCGGCCACAGCTCTGGTGCCACCTATGGTCGATGGTCGTAGCCATGACCCGAGTCTAAGTTCGTCGACCTGGTTGCCGCCGCCGAGGAGGAGTAGGCGCCGCGCCTGCCGGAAACCCTAGTTATTTTTAATGTCTTTTTTATTTTCCGTTGCCCTATGTACATTAAGTTTTTAATATGTAGAGTGTTATTTTTAAAATAGGTCTGACCATTGGGTTCATCTCCGACCCAAATGGACCAGCAAGAAGACAAGAAAATTTTGTATATAAGGGGAATTTTTATTTATTGCGACGTTGTAGGTGGACTCTGGTAGCTGACCTGCCAGGCCTTGCCACTCGGACGGGGCCTCCAACTCCAACGCGGTGATGCCCAACTTGAGGGATACGTTGTCATCCAACTTGGCTCGCTGGTAGGGGAGCTCGTCCTCCTTGTTTATGGCCTCCAGCTGCTCACGTTGCCACGCGAGGAGCCCGAGGTAGTACAGGGTGTCATCCCGCGGCTCCTCGCCTCCCTCTTCCTATTCCTCCTTCCAGGGCGCGGGAGCCTCACCGTAGTCCGACTCGTCGTCTCCTAGGAAGGAGGCGCGGCATCCCGGGTCCCATTTCCACCGCCCGAAGGTGTCCCATGCCAACGAGTTGAGGGCGTAGGTTAGTTCTTCCCGCAGATCAGATCAGGTGGCAGGAGCGCTCCACGCTCTCACCCCGCCAGTTGCACCAACGGTACCGGTACCCTCCACGCGTTGAGGTGCCACCTTCGTTCCACCATGTCGGTGTCCTGGTCTTTTATAGCGACCACGCCACATTCACTGGGACATACTGTGGATTGCGATGAGGGGGAGGTGGACGGAGGCTGCCATATCGCGAGGACCCAGCCTCGTGATCATGATTGATTTTCTTCCAGGGTAAGACTTACCCATGGCAACACGATTGTTGTCGTTGTTGGTGGTCTGTGTGGGGAAGGCTCGGTGGAAGTGGCAATGGCCTTGGCTAGGCATGTCTGCTTGCCTAAAAAGGATGAGTACGTGGACTCCATCATGCCGGCGTTGGAGTCCACGCATGCATGCATAGAAGACGAACCGACCAACATTGAAGGCCCCCGTAGAAGGCGAAGTAGCCTATGCGGAAGGCCACATTGCCGCCTCCGGTGCCGGCTCGTAGAAGACGAAGCGGTTGTTCGACCGCTGCCAAGCAGGCCCTGGGCGGACGCAGGAGGACACGAGAGTTGTCCACGCAGACCCCAAGTTAGGCCTAAAATATATCGATCAGTGCGTCAGTTGCGTCGGGCTGCTAGGTTAGCTTATTTTTCGTGTCCGCCTACCCACGCGGACTAAAACAGACCACCTTGGTCCTTTTAAGATTGTGTGGCTAATTCTCCCTCAGATGAGTATTAGCTTCATTTTCGTCGGTCTAGTAATTCTAGATGAATTTTTTTATTGTGCGCATATGTTTCGAACAGAAAACTTGATTTGCAATTAAAAAATCATAGTTGCAAGTTGATGCATGCCCGCCGACCTGAGTTCGAGTCTCCGCACTCGAAACCCATGTTCTACTCAGTAATTCTTCTATAAAAACTGCCAAGGGCCTCTTCCCCTTGTTAGGCGTCATTGTTTTGAAAAGGAGAAAGTCCAGTTTTGGTCCTTTAATTCTAGTGAATATTCACTTTTGATCCTAAAACTTTTGTTTGGTTCAAAATGAACCTTAAACTCTCGGAGTCATTCACTTTTAGTCCTTATCCCGGCTGAGCCAGACAAATATGTGTCACGTGTGGCAAAAAAAACTCAAGTCAATGGTGCAGGAGTAGAGGTGCATGACGATGATGATATGCAAAGCAAGTTAGTCTTCGTGGCACGGCGCTTTAAGTGAATTGAAGAGAGATAAAATCGAGCGAGTGACTAGTTCATGGATACAAGGGTTTCAATTTTTTGGGTTCGACATCTCAGCTAGCTTGGATCTAGTCTGGCTCGAAACCAATTCGGTTGGTTGACTGTTTCTTCCTTGCATCTTAGCGATTTTCTCAACTCAACCGAAAAGGATGAAAAGTGAACTATTCCGAGAGTTTAAGATCCGTTCTGAACTAAAAATAACTTTTAGGACGAAAAGTGAACTCTCCCACAAGTTCAAGGACAAGAAGTGGACTTTCTTCTTTTGAAAATTATCAGCTGCACACTAGTGGCGAGTAATCTGTGTGTAATAGACTTGATTGAGCGCTAAGTTAACAATTCTGAAATAATAAATCTTATCAATTCCCAAATGAAAGAAAACTTTTCGTGGAAAAAAAAACTGGAACTAGAACTCTAGAAGCCTTTTTCTTCCACACGCATGGTCCAATAAAAAACCACGCACGTCTCGAAGGAACAGCGACGGTACTAGCCGCCGACTTGCGTGGCACGCCGGCGTATGCGCGACACCCGGCTGGTCAAAGTTTTAGCGAAGTGTGAACCGAGGCATAGCCCGGTGGTTGGGATGGGCTGATGCATCCCCGCCCGCCCAGGTTCGAGTCTCCGCACTCGCAATTTGGTGTCGTACACACAATCACTTCTAGTAAAATCACAGCGCTTTGGGTTTCTTCCCCTTAAAGCCAAACATTTTTTTTTTTTTAAAGTTTTAGCGAAGAGTCTTGGCATGCCCCTCTCATCGGCCCGCGGATACTCACACACAAGGCCTTGGCGACATATAAGCGGAGGCGAGCTGCGGCAAGCAACAGAGAAACTTCTCCTGAATTCATTAGCTAGCCATGCCTCTCCTGATATGCCAGCGGCTGCTGCTGCTTCTCCTTCTCTCGGTTGCCATCTTTCATGGCGTTGCATCCGGTGATACTTATGACTCCTCTATGTGCCTGTCTGAACCTCAGATGTGCGGAGGCATCAACTTCACCTACCCGTTCTATCTCTCTAGCGAGAGGCAAGAGCTCAACGGCTACCAGAATTCCAGCTGCGGCTACCCTGGCCTCGGGATCATCTGCGACGACGGCAAGCCCATCCTGCAACTCAACGGCACAACAACGAACTACACAGTTAAGAGCATCAACGGCGCGAGCGCAAACGTTTCTCTAGCTGATCCGGAGTTCGTCGACGGTAGCTGCCCAAGAGTCGATCACAACGTGACCTTTGCACCGGGCGCATGGCTGGACTTCACTGCGGTCGATTACATCGTCTTCTTCCTCGGCTGCACCTTCGGGCCAGGCCTCCAACAACCTACCATCGGCCCGATCACATGCCAAGATTTCGTCAAAGGTGTTCCTGGACTGTCGTTCGTGATTCCCGAGGAAAGCGTGCCTGAAGAAGGGAACTTGTCGCAGGCGTGCAGCCTGGTCATACGAGTTCCTGTGCTCAAATATGACGAGGCCGTCACAAACGATACTGCATGGACAAACACTGGATACAGCGAGGTTCTTCGTCAGGGCTTCCAGGTGTCATGGGACAAGAGACCCTTCCCGTGTGCGCAGTGCGAGCAATCCAATGGACGGTGTGCCTACAGCCAAACAGGAGAATTCCTCGGTTGCTTGTGCACCAACGGCCAAATCGACGATAAGAACTGCACTGCCACCACGTACAATTCAACTGGTAAGCACTTCTCAAAGCACCCATTTTTCTAAATAGCAAGTGAGTCGAATTTGTTGTGAGATATTTGAGCAGATGTTGAAGAACTAAACCCATACAAAAGTCTCCATCTAGATAGACTTAAACCGAACCGTTTTGAGTCCTTGTTCTGCTTTAGTTTCTGAAATTGCTGGGCAGTTTGCATCTTCCACCCTCCGTTACCTTTCCATGCCTCGGACTCGGAGTGCCTGCCGCTAGTTATGGCCTTGAATCTCCCACCAACAGAGGTGCTAGTGCGAAGCCTGAACGTTTCCGATGACTGTAAACGAAAGCCTGTCAGGTCTCGCACAATTCAGAATATTCAGTTCGCCTTGTTTCTTTAGGCGCGTGCAACACCTGTAACTTGAATATATTAGTTCATGTTTTATTCGTTTATTAATTGAAACTAGGGCTACACAGTCCAGACTTTCTAGGTAGGTCCGATCTCGCCCCGATTTGGACGCGATTGTTTTCCTTCAAGCAAACGTTTTTATTAGCTAGATATGATTGTGCGGATATTTTCCGCAGCTGTCGTCAGAAAGAGTGGGACGTCATCTTTGACCACTCTACATAGATGTGAGTCCCTCTTCTTTCGTGACAACATGTGGATTTGGCTCTGTTTAGAGGTGTGGACGTGTGGTGATTTATTCAAAAGCATATAGTACTTTGCATTTTCAGTAAGCGTATTTTTCTCGAAGGTTTATGAGTCTTTCTGCCACTCCACCTTTATTTCAACCCTGTCTTACATCACCTTCCATTTCCTATTGCAATCCCCCAAGGAAGCACCTAGCTAGGATTAGGGTTTGGCCTGCACTCGATGCCAACACCCCGATAATGGTGGTGGATGAAATCCAGTTTGGGCTCGGTTGGCACCACCACACATCGTGAATCCGGCAACCATGTGTTCCCTAAATCAATCTAAGTAGGGTTTGATCTCATGGATTATATTCTCTTGAGTACAAAAAATACGCCGACGAACACACAAAAGCACCACGAGCGCAATCCCTAGTCACGCGCGCATCGCAATCGGTGGATGCTAGGTATCTTGCCATGCACGAGTTGTCTGAGTGACACGTGATCACTAGGATTTGATCTTTGGTGGGTAAATTCGTGGCCCAACAACTCGGCTATGGTTTTTTAATTTTTGAATTAAATCCCTTGTTACAGATCTGAAGTACTCTCGAATTAATTTGAAAATTTAGGAAAAAGACTGACCGCTTTATGAATTGGAAGGTTCATAGAAACTACAGTACCCGAGACCGAGAGTTGTCTGTTTTAGCTGGGACTTCTTTTGAATCATTTGAAACTTTTTGAAATCATTTGAGCAACGGGGGTTGATCCCCGTGTTGGTTCATTATATTTCTTTTTTGTGTGTGAGAAGGGAAATAAAAGATTGGGCCGGGACCAGTTGGGCCGTCACCTTTAGACATTTTTTTATTTGATTGAAAAAGGTTGTATAGAATCATTGCAATCTTCTAGAGAAAATAAAATGTCCAAATTATATCATACATATAGACCCACGAGTTTTTTTTCTTTGACACCAACCGAGAAGAAACCACTCTCGAGAGTCGAGTCGCGATGGGCCCACCCACCCGAGGACATGGGAGACGACTAGAGAGGCGCAACGTACAGGTCGGGCGACCTTCATAGCTGCGGCAAGGTGGCACGTCGCAACTGCCACAAGGCGTCCTATCAACAGCGATGGATGCACCGTACGTCCTGCACTGCCCACCCAACCGGCTAACCCCTCGCCGAAACCCCGCCGAGGTACGCTCGACGGACGGCCTATAAACGGGAGGCAGGCACCATCCGCACCAACTGCGCACAATCCGGCCTCGAGCCCGCCAGCCAGCCAGACAAGAAACCAGCCATGTCTCCCCTCTCCCGCCACCGCCACGGTCACATCCTCCTCGGCCTGCTCGTCGTCCTCCTCGCCGCGGGCTCCGATGGCGATCCGGCCACTGACACCTTCAGCTGCCAGCCGGAGCCTTCCACCTGCGGCCACCTGAGCGTCCGGTACCCGTTCCATCTTTCCGACGGAGCAGAGGAGTACGGCGAGCGGCGCTCCTACTGCGGCTACCCCGGCCTGGCCATCCACTGCGACGATGATGCCAAGTCTATCCTCCATCTCGGCGACGACGAGTACACAGTCTCGGACATCGACTACGACAGCCTCACCGTGTCCCTCGCCGACGCCGATGTTAGCAACGGCAGCTGCCCCACGGTCGGCCACAACGTCACCGTCCCGAGCCCCTTCCACCTGCCGACCTCCGCCCTCGCCTACCTCCTCTTCTTCGCCGGCTGCGAGTTCGCGCCCCCGGACGCCGCCGAGCTCGTGCCCAAGCCACCGCGCAAGCCGCCGGGCATCAAGCCGATAACCTGCGGGAGCACAGCCGATTCCTTCGTGCTGCCGGAGCCCGAGGTCCGTCCCAAAGACTGGTGGCGCGCGTGCCAGTCGGTGTACAGCGCGCCCGTGCTCAGAGACGCGCTGCGGGCGGACGCGCAGAGCGCGGCGTGGAGGCGCGGCGGGTACGCGGAGGCGCTCCGTGCCGGGTTCCAGGTCGGCTGGGACCGGGTCGGCAGCTCCGGCCCGTGCGGCCGGTGCGAGCAGGCCGGCGGCAGGTGCGGCTACAACGGCACCGGCGGGTTCCTGGGCTGCGTCTGCGCCGATGGCACCCTGGCGGCGGGCCGCGACGGCTGCAGCGAGATTTCTGAATCAGCCGCGACACTGTCCGGTAAGCCGTTCTCATCGAACTGTCGCCGTACTTTGGGTCGCTTCGCGTGGCGATCACTTTGCACGCCAACTCAAGCCATCGGCTCAGCGCCATAGCTTCATCCACGGTCATAATCTGACGCTGACAGATGCCTACGCCGGGCCAACTCCAGAATTATCAGCGTATTTGTTTTTTTTTAAGGGAGAAATATCGGCGTGTGAAACGATTCGACTCCCCGTACCTTCCTTCCTTCCCATCTGACAAAGATTGTGGAGCAACCCCATCTGACAAAGATGCCTCCGATTTTCCTCCTAATGGCCCCATCGCCATTGAGTTGAGAATTGAAAGGGGTTTAGTGTTTCTGGAACCCAGCAGACCAGGGCCTTGGCCACATCGATGATCGATCGATCACGTCGGCTTCAGTACGACCACGCTGAGAGGAAAATTAAGCAACACAGCAGTTGCACTGCACAGCGACGCAGCTCTTCAATTCCATGGACTGGTTCGGAATTCAGAAACCATTAATTAGGACGGGTCGATCGACTAGTCTCTGATCCATCAGCTACTGCAGCTTCCTGGGAAGAGCTAACCAAGAATTAGTAGTACTAGTTAGTAGGTGTCAGCACTCAGCAGCAAAAGCTGATGTGCACTAGGCCTTGCCCTGTTTATTTCATGGGTCGACATCTTTTCACATCGCATTAGCTTCATAGGCCAGACGCAGCAACTTGAGATCTGGTTTCACCTCCGAAATATATATGTGCAATCTTCTATTGTATGACTGCAAAAGCACTGATTTGAACCAATTAACCTCTGATTTGAACCACTTGGGGGTGTACGTTATTCAGCTTTTTACCTTTTAGCCTAACCTAGACAAGTTCAGATAGTGTGAGTTGGTGGCTCAAATTCTGCTCCCTCTTTTCTAGGGATAAACTGATCTCCAATTGAAAACATTGCAGCCATTGTTAAACACAGATTCTAAGCCTTTCCAGACCACTAGTCTTTGATTTTGAATGTTTTCTCAAAATCTCTGACTTCATGGTAAGATACAGTTTCCATTATTTTAACTATCTTGAGCGTATGTGTTTTTGCCTGCCTTTATGACTTCTTCAGCTTCTTTCCTGATGCTGATGCCCTACCTATAGGTGTCCGTCATGTTTCTCTATAAAAGCATCTGTCGTGTCATGTCTATATGTTAACTGAGACTTTAAGGACTAAACCCATCACAGAAAATGTAAAACGTGTACGCTTTGCTACAACTTTACACAAGTCCTAACTATTTTCCTCTAGGCTCTACATGTCATCATGCACCATTTCTTCACACACAATATTAATTCATAAGCAAAACTAAGAAAAATATCAGTCCAAAGATTCCGAGTCTGCTCTGCCGTTGGTACAAGATTTGAATTTTTAAAAGTTCAGATCATTGCTCGTCGATAGAGAAAAACTTTAAATCCATCAGAATATGTGACAACTTATTTGGAACAAATAGCACCTTGGCCAAGCTCCCCATGTTGCTTCTTTGTATCACAGATAGGCAGCAGATGCAAAATCTTCTCTTGGACTGCCTAGGTTCACATAAATATTCTGAATTAATGATAGAAAATAACCAATTAGGTTTATCAGGAGCAAAGTTGTTGTGCACTAAGCCTCCCCTGCTTATTTGATAGGTCAACATCTTTTCACACTTTCAGCAAGAGAGGTACAATCATTCTCGCTGGTGTTCACACCGCATTAGCCTCATACGCCAGATGCAGCTACTTGAGATCTGGTTCACCTCCCAATATATGAAATATCCTATCGTATTGACTACAAAAAAGAACTGCTTTGGACCATCAACGTCTATACTGAACCACTTTGGGGTGTGGTGTAATGATGTTATTCAGATTTTTACCTTTTAACCTAACCTAGACAAGTTCAGATAGTGTGAGTTGGTGGCTCAAATTCTGCTCCCTCGTTTTTAGGGAATATAAATTGATCTGTAATTGCTGAAACATTGCAGTTCATTGTTAAGCATAGATTCTAAGACTTTTTAGACCACTGGTCTTTGATTTTGAATGTTTTTCCAAAAGCTCTGATGTCAGGGTAATGTTTTTTCTTTCCATTATTTTAACTTTTTTCTTAGCATATGTGTTCAGTGTTCTTTCCTGCCTTTATGACTTCTTCAGCTTTCTTTCCTGATGCCGATGCACTACTTATATATAGGTGTTCGTCATGTTTCTCTACAAAAGTATATCTGTCATGTCATGTCTATATGTTTTTTTGCGGGTAATCATGTCTACATGTTAACTTCAACTTTAAGGGCTAAACCCATCGCAAAAATATAAACATGTACACTTTGCTACAACTTTATATAAGTTCTACTATTTTCCTTTTACATGTCATCATGCCCCCTTTCTTCACACAAAATGATGATTCATCAACAAAACCTAGGAAAAGGACCAATGCAAAGATTCCACGTCTGCTCCACTGTTGGTACAAGATTTGGACATTTAAACTTCAGGTCATTGTTCATCGAAAAGATATATCCAACCGAGTATGTGACAGCTTTATTAGGAACAAACATCACCTTGGCAAAGTTCCCCATGTTGCTTCTTTGTATCACACATAGAGGCAGCAGATGCAAAATCTTCTCTTAGACTACTTAGGTTCCAATAAACGATCCGAATTAATTGCAAAAAATAACAAACTAGATGTTTGAGTATCCTAGTAAATCTTCACAAACTTTGTTCCTGACTTGTTTGTGTGCTTGTTAATTGATATGCAGGATCAAAGGGCAAGGGGAAAGCAGCTATAGGAGGTAATGTGTCACTTATATACCAACCAATACTCATGCAGTTAATTTCTTGCTTTGCTAATGTTCGGTTGCCGAACAAGATGCATGGGTTTAGAGCTTTTCTATCAGCTGTGGTTGACCAGCGATGCAGTATCTTATGTGAAATATGAACTCGGTGCACTCCCTGCTTGTACTTCGATTTTAATTGCGTTCTTGATCAAGCTACTACTCCAATGTACTGATAAAATTTCTATTTTCACCACTTCACTTTCTCCACCTCTTCAATGGTACACTAGACCGAACATTTATACTAGTCAAAGAATTTTTGGGAGATTAAACATTAAAAAAACGCACACAGATAATGGTGATTGCCATGTCAGTTTGCAACCTGCAGTTAACCTACCTGTGCATTTCTCTAGGTTGTGCAGCTATGCAGGCCGTTAACATGTTTGATCTTCGTCTGCTATTTCAGGTGTGGTGGCAGGTGCCGCTGGCCTCTTCCTTGTCGCTGCCGGAATAGTCTTCTTCCTCATTCGCAGGAGGAAACAGAGGAAGGTGGTGAACTCGTCGTCAAAGCTCCTCAAGTACAGCGGCTCTGGCGGGACCCCGACGCGTTCCAGGGACGGCTTCGACCTGGAGTCTGGCAGCGTCCAGGGCATGGGCAGCCGGTTCAGCTACGAGGAGCTCGAGGAGGCCACCGACTCCTTCAACGAAAACAGGGAGCTCGGTGACGGCGGCTTCGGCACCGTATACAAAGGTATACATGACACGCTCTGAAAGCCAGTGTCTGCAACAATCTAAGCTGCGCTAATGGCAAACTCATGGGGTTACTCTCGATGGATCCAGGATATCTGGAGGACGGGCGAGTGGTGGCGGTGAAGAAGCTGTACAACAACAGCTACCGGCGGGTGGAGCAGTTCGTGAACGAGGCGGCCATCCTGGCGCGGCTGCGGCACCCGAACCTCGTCATGTTCTACGGCTGCACCTCCAAGGAGAGCCGCGACCTCCTCCTCGTCTACGAGTTCGTCCAGAACGGCACCGTCGCCGACCACCTGCACGGCCACCGCGCACAGGAGCGCGCCCTCCCGTGGCCGCTCCGCCTCAACATCGCCATCGAGTCCGCCGCCGCGCTCACCTACCTCCACGCCATCGAGCCGCCCATCATCCACCGCGACGTCAAGACCAACAACATCCTCCTCGACGGAGACTTCCATGTCAAGGTCGCCGACTTCGGCCTCTCCCGCCTCTTCCCGCTCGACGTCACGCACGTTTCCACGGCTCCCCAAGGCACCCCAGGGTATGCTATTCATCCTGTGGATTAAGCAAGTATATATACAGGACAAGAGACAAGGTAGAAAGCTTCTCACGGTTTTGGCATGTAACATCAATTCCTTGTGTGTTTTTGTGCATGCCAGGTATGTGGATCCAGAGTACCACCAGTGCTACCAGCTCACCGACAAGAGCGACGTCTACAGCTTCGGGGTCGTCCTGGTGGAGCTCATCTCGTCCAAGCCCGCCGTCGACATCACCAGGCAGCGCAACGAGATCAACCTGGCCGGCATGGCCATCAACCGTATCCAGAAGTGCCAGCTCGAGGAGCTGGTGGACCTCCAGCTCGGCTACGAGTCCGACCCGGCGACGAAGAAGATGATGACCATGGTGGCCGAGCTGGCCTTCCGCTGCCTGCAGCAGAACGGCGAGATGCGCCCGCCGATCAAGGAGGTGCACGACGTGCTCAGGGCCATAAAGGACGGGAGCGTGGCGGAGAACGGCGGAGTAGGCAAAGACAAGGACCTTGAACCACCATTCTCGCCTAACACCGTGCACGCTCCATGGGACAGCAGGAGCACCACTCCTAACACTAGCCAATAGATTTAGATCAGGTGTTCGCAGCTGAGTTCTATTCATGTTCATGTAGTATCTTACTACCGAGAGTTTATTGCCGTGTTTGCACGACCCAACATTTTTTTCCCTCCTGGTGATGTAAATATGTGTTTGTTGGCTACCAGAGCAGAGGCATTGTATTGCACATATATAAGAGTGTTGTGGTGAGCTTGCTATGTTAGTTAGATGCTATGATTACATGTCTAATACTGCATTTGCCTATTTTGCATTTCTAGCAGTTAAGATTCCAATTATATAAGACACAAAAGTGTAGAACCAGACAACCAATGTGAAGCTCCTTGAAGCCACGTAACATATGAACACTATATTGACATATCCAGACTAGGAAATGCTGGTTGTGATTGCACCAAGACTTTAGACTGCACAAAGTGGCAGCAAATGTTCTATCTTTCTTCCTTGTGATTACAGACAATAATGGTACACTTTTACATGATGAAAATCCTACTGCATGCGACTGGTGTGGCAAAACAGGTTAATTGCACACATGTTAATTAACCGAGAAAGCTACCATGTCCAGACGTACCTCTTTGATAAATGAAACTATACAACAGCTTCCTGATTCTTTTTTCTCACATTAAAACAGCGGTTATCTGTCCACTGCGGGAACTGCTAGTGTGGCTCCTCGCTGTACAATGTGACACGGTTGCTTGATTCTCATGGCATGGTATTCAGAAATTCATATCGTGGATCACCAAACCAAGCATCTTCTCCTCCGAAACTTGTCAACATCATCTGAGCTCATTCGTGGCTTTTCAGCAGCATCTGCTGTTTTGGATTTCCCGACTCTACTATCTAAGCTCTTCCGCGAGATCTGTCGGCACTTCGCATCTTCTTGGGGTTTGTCCACGGATGCAGGTTCTGTATCTTTTTTAGAAGTGTCATCTGTCGCTGTTACCTCTTTCACGTCAGGTTTCGTCGATTTTTTGCCAAGGCCCGATACGAACTTCTTCAAGTGCCTGATGTAGTCAGGATACAGCTCAAGATTGCAGTGCCCACCGCCACTTAGCCACAAAGGCGAATGTTTCACCTTGCAAAGCTCCCATAGCTGCTTCCCATGTGACCAATCAACCACGTCGTCTGATGTGCCCTGGTATAACAGTTATGATAATGGTTTCAGTTATGACAACTGAAGCACCGAAATTATAAGATAGAAACATTCAAGGTAGAAACAGTGGCAATAAATATTATACTAATGAAACCACATAGCACACCTCATAGTCTCATAATAGCAGTTATTTCACTCCAGTAACTTCGACTTCTGATTGTTCTTGCTTCATTTATGTTTAACTTTTATATACTTGACTTGGTGGGCATTTACAGATAATCATCTATTTTCAGCTTCTCAATGTAGTGGTATACAAAGACAAAACAAATCTATTATCCCACAACAGACCAACATACAAACTAGACACCACTGAAAAGGAAATTTAAAAAGCATAAAATAAAAGAACTTACATGAATGACAAGAACTGGACAGTTTACCAGGCTGATTTTGTCGACATTCTACAGAATAGTGGAAAATGTATCAGCCATTTGTCAACAACAATTCTAAGGGAAAAGGTGGGAGTAAAATTTACCTTGTAAATGTCAAACCAAAATGTTTTTTTGACTGGATATAGTACTCTCAGTCCAGATAAAATGGGACTGTGCAGAACCACAGCCCGCAAATTTGGTAATCGTGAAGCAAGATCAATGGTTGGACCACTTCCAACAGATTGGCCATACAAAATTATATCCTCATCTGGCACACCATATTTTTCCTTGAGGCAGTTATATGCTGCTTCAATGTCTGCATATGTATTATACTCAGTGGGCTGTTCAATGGAAGAATAAGATGTCCATTAAGATAAGCTTGCACAGAAGATTAGCACTGGTAATTTAAAGATGAAGCAGCAAACATAATACCTTCCCCGTAGACCTCCCATAACCAGCATAATCATACCTGCAACACATACAGGGTCTATTAAGATGGATGCCTGGGAGGAAACAGATTCTTATGCAAACACAAGCGTAAAGGGAAACCTATTTAGCATTCGAATGAGGCTCAGAATTGCTCCAATTTTATATAATGTGTGAATGAGTTGTGTGTACGAGGGGAGGTCCCTTGGGATCTGAGATATGACGCACATAAATGGATCTGTCTGCATTATTCCAATCATGAGGTACATTGCTGTTCCACCAGACAGACCCACTAGTTATGCCTCGAAATAAAACATACCATCTCCTCATCATCGAAAAAAGTTTCTGTCAGATCCAAGCTACCTCCACAAAATACATTATCTTGTTTCACACCCACAATGTCGGGAACAGTACTATAGAATCATTCTTACCATCTAAAGGTATAACTGACAAGAGATGGCCTGAAAGTATTTTAGAGTTACAAATTTCTGCAGTATGCAATCATATACAGCACACCTATTAGGGAACTGGTCATGTAATCTGCAGCCCATCTAATCCTTGAAGGTTGCTATTTGATTGAGTTTTCTTTCCAAACTAATGGGTTATGCGATGTTCCCTTAACATGAAAAGCAAGAATCAAGTAGGTGTTGGGCAGCAAGACAGTGATGGTCACTTTTCATGGCTAGATAAATTAGCATAGTGCTAATACTTTTCATGGAGTAGTAACTAACGGGAAAGGAGGAGACGTGACAGCTTAGCTACCAGTAAATACAGCTGAATTTCATCCCAGCTAGTACTAGTAATTAGATTGTATTTCAGACACAAATTTAAGTCGAAGCAGCAGTGCGGCTAAATGAGATGAGCATTTTGTGTGCGATTCATAACTCTCTCCCCAATCTATGCGCTACAAGACAATTTTCCCTGAAATCGTAAAAACCAGCCTCCATTTGCAAAATAGCAGCAACAAATCAGGAAATAGGCACACCGAATCAGCAAATCAGGATCTGTTAAGATGGATGTCAGGGTGGGAACACATTTCTTATGTAGGGTACTAACTGTGAGCATAAATCAAGCACGAGCATAAAAGGAAACCTTACATTTGAACGTGTTTCAAGATTGCCCCAATTAATATAATGTGTGAATGAGTTGTATGTACAAGGGCAAAGGGGGGTCCCTTGGGATCCAAAATATGACACACATCTGCCTGCATCATTCTAATCATTAGGTACACTGGTGATCCAGCAGACAGACCCACTAGTTATGCCTCGAAATACAACATACAATCTCCTCAGCACCACAAAAGTTTGCTCTGTAAGATCCAAGGTACCTCCACAGAATACATTATCTTGTTTCGGGTCCAGTACCATAGAGCCATTTTCATGGTATACAGGTAAGAAGTAACCATAGAGCGAAACTGATGGACTGATAGGGTGTTCCTTATACGATCAGAAGTAAGAACCAAGTAGGTGTCGGGCAGCAAGACATGGATGGTCAGTTTTCATGGCTTAGATAAATTTAGTATGGTGCTAATACTTGTAACTAACGGAAAAGGGGGAGACGTGGCAGGTAGAAAATGAATCTAAATTTCATCCGCAGCTAGTACCAGTAATTAGATTGTTTTTCACCAACTAATAAGCCGAAGCAGCAGTGCAGCTAAATGCTAGGATGAGCATTTTGTGTGCGATTCATAACTCTCCCCATCTATGTGCTACGAGTCAATATTTTTCCCGCAACTATAGAAAAGCAGCCTCCATTTGCAAAATCGCAGCAGCAAATCAGGAAATAGGCACGCCGAATCTTTATACTACTCATAAATGCACACCACATACTAGTAGTACTACTAGTATCCAAACACCTTTCGAAGTAGGCGCTTTCCTTTCCCAAACGTCTCCCGGAAGTTTCCGCCGAAGGAAACCTCGGGCAAATCCAGCTTAGACAAGCGAGCGGGCGGGGCGAAGCAGGGAATGAGGGAAGCGCTTTATTTACCCGAAGATGTTGACGCGTAGGCGTCGGCTGAGCTCGACGAAGAGCCCGTACATCTGGCCGAGGTCTGCGGCGTTGCCGTGGGAGTAGAGCAGCGTGGCGGAGGCCCGCGCGTGGCGCACGTGCACGGCCACGATCTCGTTCCCGCGGCGCGTGCGGAGGCGCACCACCTCCGTGCCGTCCTCGTCGTCGGCGGCGGCGGAGGAGGAGGAGTCCCCTCCGGCGCTGGCGCCGTCCCGCCTGCGTCGGCGCGCGGGGGGCCGGGAGATCTCGGGGATGAGGAGGCGGCCGGTGGCGGCGTCGGCGAGGACGACGGTGTAGGAGGGCGGCGTGGGCGGGAAGAAGGCGAAGCGCGCGGCGATGGTGGACGTCACCCCACCCATCTCCGTCTCCGCGTCGTCAGCAGCGCGGCCGCGGCGCCGGCATGCGAGGGTTTGGATCGGAGGGTTTGGTGGTGGTGCTGGTGGGAGCAGAGAGGGAGAAGGTGGGAGCTCACTACTACTGGGAACGAACTTTTCCGAGCGAGCCAGCCAGCCAGCCAGTGTGTTTAATTTTGATGATGATTTAGGTGGACGTGGTTTAGATTTAGCGAGAGGAGCGACGCCGTTGGAGGAATGTGGCGGATCGGCTGAGGCTGCCAGCTGCCGTGGCCAATTCTGCGGTCGTGGTACTAACAGTATAATTTTTATGACAAATAAAATATATTTTGTTACTAGTTAATTAATTTTATGGTTAAACTAGTGTTCAAATTTTGAAGGGGCTCGTGGTCGGTACTTGCCTAGAAAAAAATTGGTGTGCAACAGTATGAGAAATTGTGGACTCCAACTGAAAAATGGAACAGACGGGCATAGTACAGGTTTGGCGAACAGAACTAGGACTCCAGCTAATTCAGAAGAGTGAAACGTGATCTGGTTGGTTCCCTTTCGAGACATGAGTTGTAAAGGAGTGACGACCGCAAAGCAGTAGTACATGACAAGTTGTATGGTTACTTTTCTAAAGAACTCATTGATGTATTCCCCTTTAGCTGCACGCAGATCAACGGTGCGGGCCGGGCCATATGCACACACGTGTTGGAGTAAACTTGAAGGCTCTTTTGGAGATTGTGTAGGATTATGTGAAAAAAAAATCTGTATAAATTGTTTGGTTCATAGAAACATATTTCATACAAATTGATCCTATAGAAAATTTTGCAGTGTAAATTATATAGAAAATTAGCATTAGATCATGATCATATTTCATGGAAATTCATTTGCTATAACCAAGGAGAATTATCTTCACATAGGAATATACCTTTTCTATTACTATGGTTTTTCTATCCTTTGAATAGAAGGGGCCCAAATTAATTTTCTACCGCATCGAAATGATGATCGAAAGCAAATCAATACGGCTGAAGAAATGGCTCTTGTGAAAAGTTTGAAGGTTTTTGGAGAGGTCGGATTGCTCAAATGTTGAAATAGAACGAGGTTGTCTGAAACTAACTCAATCTTGCAATGGAACTATACAAATTTGCAATATCTATTGCGCAATTTTGGTGGAATATTTCTTGAAGAACGATATAATGGATAGAATCTCTTTAAGACATTGTCAATGGGATGCCAAACAGATGGCACATCAGTTGGTGAAGAGTTAATTGCAAAAAATACCACATTTAGAGCTAGGGCTTTAAAAGACCACCGGTCTTCAATTGTTTTGCAAATACCCACCCATTCGCCCTCTATCTTCTTTGAAAAACATTGATTGCTAGATTTAGGTCATTTGATGCTATCTCTGATCAGACGGGCCCACTGCCAAATTGACGACCTAAGGTGGCAAGTGTGTAATGGGTCGAGGAGACACAAGGTAGACTGGTTATATATTCTAGTGGACCCCACATTTCATGTCATCGCTAACCTCTAGCGTGGTCACATGAAATACTCCCTCTCTCTCTCTCATGATCAAGCACACGGTGGAGGAGGGTGCGCTTGGTTGCGAGGTTTTCCTTGATCCATACAATGGTTCCTGGGGGACCCATTTGTGCGCAGCGCCGCTTCCTATTGGTCGTCGGAGCGACACTGGCAAGATGGCCGAGTGGTGCATTGTGTACCGGCTATAAGGAGCTAGCGAGCACTCCAGAAGGATCCGAAGCTCACCCCAAGGCTTCCAAGCTAGTCGGAGACGACATGAGAGGTCGGAGACGATGCCACGGTCGGCGAACTCGGTTGTCAACACCCGGATTTTTAAGTCCGAATGCCTATTATGTCATACATCGCAATCCCAGGAATATTGTTGTTGCGAGGCATAATAGTTAAGTATCACAGTCATCATTCATTACAAACCATAAGTCTTACAAATTTGAATCACATGATCCATATTACACGAATAGTTGATCTATTGATCAACGAACAAACACAAGTTCATAGTTCAACATAGCGGAAGCGTAAGATACACGGACTCTCTAGTCCACAGGCCAACGCTTGACGTTGGAAGGCGCTTAGTTGTCGTAGGCGTCCTGCTGGTCATCTCCTTGTTCCTCTTCATACTCTGGCCATTTGAATAGCCAGGGACAAAGCCGTGAGTACGTTGAGTACTCGCAAACCAATACTAAAGTAAGTGCTAGACATTCTAGTATGGTTTGCTAAGCTCTAGTTTATTTGCATAAAGCTAGTTTTATTTCACAAAGTTTTGAGAAAATGCTTACTCAAGTGCTAACTAACTCAAGTGGGAACATTAGTGTCATTCCCACCATTCAAGTGGTGATTTCAATTCAATCCACCCCAAGTCATTTCACCTTCACCTTTCAACATCTTTTTCAAAGATATGACATCGGAAACTGTATGGCCTTTCCAACCGTCCGTAACCGTGGACGCGGCTATTCGAATAGGTTTACACTGCGAGAGGTTGCACACTTGTGCCACAACATTTGATTTCATCCGTCGGGATTTCCCGAATAATCGTAACACGCACGCGGATCATCAACCATAACCTTTCACTTACGAATCCTAGTATGAGCACCTCTCCCCATGAGCTTGGCCTCCCGGTGAAGACAGTCCACTGGGAATCGCACAGGCTTGGGCCGGACATTCACCTCATTTCGCATCATATCGTATCGTTTCTTTTGTGGTAGAGGCAGCTTTCGGCATAACCCCGATGACGCTTGTTTAGAGGGAACCCATACTAAGACGCATAAACTTCCAGTTAAGCCCTACCCATAATCAGGTATTGTGGGGGTACTTAATAATTGGAAAGGTATCGCATTCAAACCAACATCATGTTTTATCAAAAATCACCATCTTCTCTTGGTCATATTCACCTTCAAAAATCATTCAATGGAATGCATCTTCATTCCAAGGTTTCAAAATCCTTTCAAAAATCACAAGGTTCCCATCTAGAGTAGTCAAGTTTAGTTGATTAGCACTAGCTCTAATTCATGAGGGGTGCTATCTTGCTTTGCTTGGAAGAGACTAACTCACTACCCTAATAACCAACTTGTACTTTGACCAAAGTTAACTATAAAAGTAAATCATTTAGGAAACAAGTGAAAACTTGGGATGGGTTCACATAAGAAAAGATAAGAAACATGGTGCCTTGCCCCAAGGGGCTTTGCACTTAGCAAGAATATTAGCTTGCATAGTAATTTAGCTTGCCTTGGTAGTTCTCAAACTGTTCCTCCTCCTCCTCCTGGTAGCAACCTTCCTCTTCGGCGTACTCTCCGGTGCTACCGTCTAAAATTGAATATGAGTATAGTTACTCACTAATTCAATGGCTATTCCACACATCACAATTAAACACTCAAACTACTCTATGCACACCACATAAATAAACTAAGGTGCATTGCTTGTGGGATTTTAAAAAAAAAGAATTTGTATTCTATATGTAGATGATAGTTTCCATAGGGTTCTGGAGAAATAATTTCCTCTCATTGAAATCTTCTTAAGATTTAATTTCTCCAACAATCATGGATGAACTCATATTGACCTAAATCAAATGTTCATCATCATCATCATTTGGTAGAATGATTTAAATGAGGTGGATCACCTCATACTATTTAAATAACACTACATTTGATTTAAATCTCAAGAAATTCATATAAGAGAGTTTGGAACCAGGGGTCCAAACATCCCATGAATTCATGTGAGACAAGTTTAAATGAAGTATAAGACTTCACACAATTTAACTTTAATAGTTTTGGACCATATCAACTAGTTAAGCTAGTCAAAATATCCATTCACTAAACCATGGCATGATCATACAAAGTGACCACACCATTTTATTGCATAAACAATTAGTGTAAGTCAAATGTGTGCTATTAGAGTTGGAATTAACTTAATATCTATTTTGGTTGATTTTTAAGAATTGTTTGAATAGGGAAAAGTCCCTGGCTTGTTATTTTTGTCACATTAATTCTACAAAGAATTTGACCCAGAGGCCAGTGGCATGTTGGAGAGAATTTCAGTGGCTTTCCAAAAATATCAAATTCACTAAATTTGGTTTAGCCAAATTGAAACTATTTAATTTCAAAGTTTGGGCAGTATTGGATTGTTTGGAAAATGTTTAAATCAAATTTGAATTAAACAGGCCGGCGGGAAACCAACGTGGGCCGAAATGGTTTAAACAGGCCCCAGGCCAGCCCAGCCACGGTCCAGTGCCGCGCGGGCTGCCTGACAGAGGGTCCCGCATGTCAGCGGCGTTTAAAACCCGAAACGGTACGAGCGACGTGGCGCGTTGGATTAGAAGGCGATCCAACGGCGCACGGTCGTCGTCTTCTCCGGCGAGAAGCGAGGTTCCGCGGCGAGCCTAGGGGGTGGGAGAGCTAACCAGGGCTCCCGCGGTGGCTGGCAGTGTGCGTGATGTAGATGTGGACGACGGCGAAGCTCCTGGTACTGGCGGCGTCTCCTGGATCGGCTTCAATCGACGGCGATCTTCCGCGGCGTCCGGCGGCAGTGAGGTGGCGATTGGGTGGCTACGGCGGGGAATGTCGACGGTGGAGTGGCTCAGGCGGTCGAGTGAGAAGAGGGGAGTGTGCTGGTGTGCTCAATTCGACGAACGGAGCCCTCCTTTTATAAGCGAGCGAGTGACCGTGGGGGCTGCGGCGAAGTCGACAGGCTCGCGGCGATTCCGGCGAGCGGTTGGGCTAGGCGAGGGTGCTGTCGGGTTCTACTCGTCCAGGCGATGCGTTTGGCGGCGACAGCACGGTCGGGGGAGGCTGGGTTAGGTCGCATTGCTTCCGTGTCCGTCGCGTCCGCGGCGGACCAGGGTTCTCTTCTCCGGCGACGGCGAGTACGGGTCGGGGTCGGGGGCATGTCTAGCGGCGTTGCGGTGTCACGCAGATGCTCAACGTGCTCGCAGGGGGTCCAGGGGGTGCTTGAGGTCGTGGCGCGGCGCGTGTCCAGTGCGTGCCCGTGGTGTGCACGCGCTCGACGCGAGCGGCGTCCAGGGCGCCATGGACGCGGGCTGGTCTGGCCGATGCAGGGCTCCTCCTCGACAATGGCCGGTGCTAGGTGGTCCAGTAGAGTGAGGTGGAGGGCAAGGACATGGTGGCCAGGGTTGGCGAGCAAGGGGGAGAGGGGAGGCTCGGCATGGTGATGCCATGGCCGGCATGGCCATGCCATGCAAGCTAGCTCCTCCTCCTTAGCTCCACTATGTTTCATTTAGGGTTAGAGGGGGCAGGGGAACCATTTGGTGCAAGTTGGGGTAGGTTTGTTTGAGTAGATCACTATTTGCAATAGTGTGTGAATAGTGTTCAAATTTGGAAAATACCAAATTATCCAAATTGGAAATAATTCAAAAGGTGAAAGTTTTTGAAAAGTGAGTGTTGAGATAAGTTGTAATTGACCAGAGATGAATTGAGGTGGTGGTGGAAAAATTAGATTTCAAAATTTGGCCACAATGGCTAAGTGGAGATTGTTGAACTTGTTATAAAGTTGCCACTTTGGATGAGCATAGCTAGTGATCAAGGATGAATTTGGCAGGGTGGTCTTCATCAAAGTTGTTCACCTTGATGTTGACTTTGAAATGGTGCAAGGAGTTAGCAAGAATGGATTTGAGAAAATTGAATTGCAGGGGCTCAAAGTGGTGATCAGACTAAAATTGGCAGATTTGGCCATCATCACATGTGAGTGGGAAAAGTGTTTGAAATTCATTTGAATTGTGAACCCTTGATTCCAAAAGTTGTAATAAGTGCTTAATAACATTATTCAACTAATGGTGAAGACCAAATAGGTCTAGGGTCAAGTTTTATAAAAATGCCATAGGGCATATGTGAGGGTTTTTAGGGTTTTGCCTTTTATTGGATTTTCTTCCTCTTTGATTTATTTGGTTGGTGATCTTCATGAAGGAGATATGCCCTAGAGGCAATAATAAAGTGGTTATTATTTATATCTTTATGTTTATGATAAATGTTTATATATCATGCTAGAATTGTATTAACCGAAACATTAGTACATGTGTGATATGTAGACAAACAAGAAGTCCCTAGTATGCCTCTTAAACTAGCTTGTTGATTAATGGATGATTAGTTTCATAATCATGAACATTGGATGTTATTAATAACAAGGTTATGTCATTGTGTGAATGATATAATGGACACACCCAATTAAGCGTAGCATAAGATCTCGTCATTAAGTTATTTGCTATAAGCTTTCGATACATAGTTACCTAGTACTTATGACCATGAGATCATGTAAATCACTTATACCGGAAAGGTACTTTGATTACACCAAACACCACTGCGTAAATGGGTGGCTATAAAGGTGGGATTAAGTATCCGGAAAGTATGAGTTGAGGCATATGGATCAACAGTGGGATTTGTCCATCCCGATGACGGATAGATATACTCTGGGCCCTCTCGGTGGAATGTCGTCTAATGTCTTGCAAGCATATGAATGAGTTCATAAGAGACCACATACCACGGTATTTAGTAAAGAGTACTTGTCGAGACGAGGTTGAACAAGGTATAGAGTGATACCGAAGATCAAACCTCGGACAAGTAAAATATCGCGAGACAAAGGGAATTGGTAATATATGTGTATGGTTCATTCGATCACTAAAGTCATCGTTGAATATGTGGGAGCCATTATGGATCTCCAGATCCCGCTATTGGTTATTGGTCGGAGTGAGTACTCAACCATGTCCGCATAGTTCTCGAACCGTAGGGTGACACACTTAAAGTTGGATGTTGAAATGGTAGCACTTGAATTATGGAATGGAGTTCGAATATTTGTTCTGAGTCCCGGATGAGATCCCGGACATCAGGAGGAGTTCCTAATGGTCCGAGAATAAGATTCATATATAGGATGTCATTTTATGTGAAATAAAATGTCGCGGAAGGTTCTATGGAAGGTTCTAGAAGGTTCTAGAAAAGTCCTTAAGAAACCACCAAGGAAGGTGGAGTCCACAAGGGACTCCACCTCCATGGCCGGCCAGCCCTAGATGGGGTGGAGTCCCAAGTGGACTCCACCATAGGGGGCCGGCCACCCCCCACATGGGAGGTGGGAATCCCACCTTTGGGTGGGAGTCCTAGTTGGGCTAGGTTTCCCCCTCCTATGGAAGGTTTTGGTTTCGGGTCTTATTCGAAGACTTGGACACCAACACTTGGGATCCACCTATATAATGAGGGGCCAAGGAGGGGGCCGGCCAACCCCCAAGACCATAAGCTGGCCGCCCCCATAGAGTGGCCGGCCACCCTCCCAAACCCTAGCCAAGCTCCTCCACTCCATATTGCCCGCATTGCTTAGCGAAGCTCCGCCGGACTTCTACACCGCCACCGACACCACGCCGTCGTGTCGTCGGATTCAAGAGGAGCTACTACTTCCGCTGCCCGCTGGAACGGGGAGGTGGACGTCGTCTTCATCAACAACCGAACGTGTGACCGAGTACGGAGGTGCCGCCTGCTCGTGGCGCGGAACCGATCGGGATCAAGATCTTCTACGCGCTTTTGCAAGCGGCAAGTGATCGTCTACCGCAGCAACAAGAGCCTCATCTTGTAGGCTTTGGAATCTCTTCAAGGGTGAGACTCGATACCCCTCGTTGCTACCGTCTTCTAGATTGCATCTTGGCTTGGATTGCGTGTTTGCCGTAGGAAAATTTTTGTTTTCTATGCAACGTTATCCTACAAAGGGTATCGAGCCGTGTCTATGCATAGATGGTTGCACGAGTAGAACACAATGGTTTGTGGGCGTTGATGCTCTTGTTATCTTTAGTTTGAGTACTTTGCATCTTTATGGCATAGTGGGATGAAGCGGCTCGGACTAACTTTACATGACCGCGTTCATGAGACTTGTTCCTCGTTCGACATGCAACTTGTATTGCATAAGAGGCTTTGCGGGTGTCTGTCTCTCCTACTATAGTAAAGATTCAATTTACTCTTCTATTGAAAACATTAGTATCAACGTTGTGGTTCATGTTCGTAGGTAGATTAGATCTCTCTCGAAAACCCTAAACCACGTAAAATATGCAAACCAAATTAGAGACGTCTAACTTGTTTTTGCAGGGTTTGGTGATGTGATATGGCCATAATGTGATGATGAATATGTATGAGATGATCATTATTGTATTGTGGCAACCGGCAGGAGCCTTATGGTTGTCTTTAAATTTCATGTTGAGTAGTATTTCAAAGTAGTTGTAATAGTTGCTACATGGAGGACAATCATGAAGACGGCGCCATTGACCTTGACGCTACGCCGACGATGATGGAGATCATGCCCGAAGATGATGGAGATCATATCCGTGCTTTGGAGATGAAGATCAAAGGCGCAAGAACAAAAGGGCCATATCATATCACATATGAACCGCATGTGATGTTAATCCTTTTTATGCATCTTATTTTGCTTAGATCGCGACGGTAGCATTATAAGATGATCCCTCACTAAAATCTCAAGATAATAAAGTGTTCATCCTTAGTAGCACCGTTGCCAAGTCTTGTCGTTTCAAGCACCTCGTGATGATCGGGTGTGATAGATTCAATAAGTACATATAACGGGTGCAAGACAGCTTTTGCACATGCGGATACTAAGGTGGCCTTGACGAGCCTAGCATGTACGTACATGGTCTCGGAACACGTGATACCGAAAGGTAGAGCATGAATCATATGGTTGATATGATGAACACTTTGAGTGTTCGCCATTGAAATCACACCTTTTCTCGTGATGATCGGGTTTAGGTGCGGTGGATTTGGTTCGTGTGATCACTAAGACAATGCGAGGGATATTGTTTTGAGTGGGAGTTCACTTAGGTTTTTAATTATGTTGAATTAAAATTTGAACTCAATTTGTCATAAACTTAGTCTAAACTATTGCAAATATATGTTGTAGAGATGGCGTCCCCAATCAATTTTAATCAGTTCCTAGAGAAAGAGAAACTTAAGAGCAACGGTAGCAACTTCACCGATCGGTTCCGTCATGTGAGGATCTTCCTCTCGGCGGAAATCTGCAATTTGTGCTTGATGCACCGCTAGGTGACCCTCCCGCGTAAGATGAATCCGATGAAGTAAAAGCCGTTTACGCGACTCGAAAACTCGGTACTCTCAAGTTCGTGTGCCATCCCGTGCGCTGAATCCGATCTTCAAAAACGTTTTGAGCACCATGATCCTCATGAGTTGATGAATGAGCTGAAAGCTATATTCGAGACTCATGCGGCAAAGGAATGCTATGAAGCATCGAAACATTTCTTCACTGTATGATGGAAGAAGGCAGCTCCGTTAGTGAGCACATGCTCGCCATGACCGGCATGCGAAGAAACTCGTTGACTTGGGAATAGTGATTCCTAATGATCGGGATTAATCGTGTCCTTCAATCACCGCCACCAAGTTACAAGAACTTTGTGATGCCCTACAAGCGGCAGACCATGAACACGGAGGTACCTGAACTTTTTGGCATGCTAAAAGCTGCGGAGCTTGAGATCAAGAAAGAGCATCAAGTGTTGATTGTCAACAAGCCCACCGGTTTCAAGAAACAGGCAAGTCTAAGGGAAAATTCAAGAAGGGTGGCAAGAAAGCTGCCACGCCTCCTATGAAACCTAAGAACGGCCCTAAGCCTCGATGCTGAGTGCTATTACTGCAAGGAGAAGGGACACCGGAAGCGTAATTGCTCCAAGTATCCGGCTGATCTGAAGAGCGGCCTTGTCAAGAAGAAGAAAGAAGGTATATTTGATATACATGTTATAGATGTTCATTTCACGGTTCTCGTTCTAGTACTGGTATTTGATACTGGTTCGGTTGCTCATATTTGTAACTCGAAACAGAACTAAAGAATAAACGACAACCGCTCGAAAGATGAAGTGACGATGCGCGTTGGAAACGGATCCAAGGTCAATGTGATCGCAATCGGCACACTTCCTCTACATCTACCTTCGGGATTAGTTTTAAGCCTAAATAATTGCTATTATGTACTGCGTTGAGCATGAACATTATATCTGGATCTTGTTTAATGCAAGACGGTTATTCATTCAAGTCCGAGAATAATGGTTGTTCTATTTTTATGAATAATATCTTTTATGGTCGAGCACCACAAAAGAATGGCTTATTTCTATTAGATCTCGATAGTAGTGATACGCATATACATAACATTGATGCTAAGCGAATTAAACTTAATGATAATTCTACTTATATGTGGCACTGTCGTCTTGGTCATATTGGAGTGAAACGCATGAAGAAACTCCATACTAATGGATTACTTGAATCACTTGACTTTGAGTCACTTGATAGATGCGAAGCATGTCTAATGGGTAAAATGACAAAGACTCCATTTTCTCAGGTATGATGGAGCGAGCCATCGACTTATTGGAAATCATACATAGATGTATGTGGACCAATGAGCGTAGCATCGCGCGGTGGTTATCGTTATGTTCTAACCTTCACAGATGATCTGAGTAGATATGGGTATATCTATTTCATGAAACATAAATCCGAAACTTTCGAGAAGTTTAAGGAATTTCAAAGTGAAGTAGAAAATCAACGTAACAAGAAGATCAAATTTCTACGATCTGATCGTGGAGGTGAATATCTGAGTTATGAGTTTGGCATGCATTTAAAGAAATGCGGAATACTTTCACAATTGACACCGCCGGGAACACCTCAACGAAACGGTGTGTCCGAACGTCGTAATCGAACTCTCTTAGATATGGTTCGTAGTATGATGTCTCTTACTGATTTGCCGTTATCATTTTGGAGTTATGTATTAGAGACAAATTTAATTCACTTTAAATAGAGCACCATCAAAATCCGTAGAAACGACACCGTATGAATTATGGTTTAATAAGAAACCTAAGTCATTGTTCTCGAAAGTTTGGGGTTGCGAAGCCTATGTAAAGAAGTTACAACCGGACAAGCTAGAACCCAAAGCGGAGAAATGCGTCTTCATAGGATACCCTAAGGAAACTATAGGGTACACTTTCTATCACAAATCCGAAGGCAAAATCTTTGTTGCTAAGAACGGAACCTTTCTTGAGAAAGAATTTCTCACTAAAGAAGTGACTGGAAGAAAAGTAGAACTCGATGAGATTGATGAATCTATACTCGTTGATCGTAGTAGCGCGATCGAAGTTGTACTGTACCGCCTACACCGGCAACAGAGGAAGCTAATGACAATGATCATGAAACTTCGAACGAGGAAACCATCGAACCTCGCAGACGACAAGGGAACGTGCCACTCCTGATTGGTATGATCCTTGTCTAAATGTCATGATTGTAGATAACAATGATGAGGACCTGCGACGATGAAGAAGCGATGATGAGCCCGCATTCCAACAAATGGCAAGAAGCCATGAAATCCGAAATGGGATCCATGTATGATAACAAAGTATGGACTTTGGTAGACTTACCCGATAGCCGAAAGGCTGTCGAGAATAAATGGATCTTCAAGAGAAAAACAGATGCCGATGGTAATATTACTGTCTATAAGCTCGACTTGTCGCAAAGGGTTTCCGACAAATTCAAGGAGTTGACTACGATGAGACTTTCTCACCCGTAGCGAAGCTAAAATCTGTGAGGATTTTGTTAGCAATAGCTGCATTTTTCGATTATGAGATTTGGCGTATGGATGTCAAAACGGCGTTCCTTAATGGAGATATTGAGGAAGAGTTGTATATGGTACAACCAAAAGGTTTTGTCGATCCTAAAAATGTCGACAAAGTATGCAAACTTCAGCGTTCAATCTATGGACTCAAGCAAGCATCAAGAAGTTGGAACCGACGCTTTGATAAGGTGATCAAAGACTTCGGGTTTATACAAGGTCATGGAGAGGCCTGTATTTACAAGAAAGTGAGTGGGAGCTCGTAGCATTCCCGATATTATATGTAGATGACATATTATTGATCGGGAATGATATAGAACTATTAAGCAGTGTTAAGGGTTATTTGAATAATAGTTTTTCAATGAAAGACCTTGGTGAAGCATCGTATATATTAGGCATCAAGATTTATAGAGATAGATCAAGACGCCTAATAGGGCTATCACAGAGTACATATCTGGACAAGATTCTAAAGAAGTTTAGAATGGACGAAAGTAAGAAAGGGTTCTTACCTATGTTACCAGGCAAGGTATTGAGTAAAACTCAAGGACCGGCTACGGCAGAAGAAAGAGAAAGGATGTGTAACATCCCCTATGCCTCGGCAGTAGGATCTATCATGTATGCCATGCTATGTACTAGACCGGATATAGCACATGATGTTAGTTTGACTAGCAGATATCAAAGTGATCCAGGAATGGAACACTGGACAGCGGTCAAGAATATCCTGAAGTACTTGAAAAGAACTAAGGATATGTTTCTTTGTTATGGAGGTGACCAAGAGCTCGTTGTAAACGGTTACACCAATGCAAGTTGGAACACTGATCCTGATGACCCTAAGTCACAATCTGGGTACGTGTTTATATTGAATGGTGCTGCGTAAGTCTGGGCAAGCTCGAAGCAGTGCACGGTGGCGAAGTCTTCAACAGAATCGTAGTACATAGCGGCTTCCGTGAGGCTTCATCGTAAGCGGTATGGATGAAGAGGTTCATTGTAGAGCTCGGTGTGGTTCCTAGTGCATTGGACCCATTAATCATTTCTTTGTGATAACATGGGTGCCATCGCCAATGCACAAGAGCCAAGGTCACACAAGAGGCTCAAGCATATCAAGCTGCGTTACCACTCGATTCGCGAGTACATCGAAGATGGAGAAGTAAAGATTTGCAAAGTACACACTGATCTGAATGTAGCAGATCCGTTGACTAAAGCTCTCCCTAGGGCAAAGCATGACCAACACCAGAATGCCATGGGTGTTAGGTATATTACAATGTAATCTAGATTATTGACTCTAGTGCAAGTGGGAGATCAAGGAGATATGCCCTAGAGGCAATAATAAAGTGGTTATTATTTATATCTTTATGTTTATGATAAATGTTTATATATCATGCTAGAATTGTATTAACCGAAACATTAGTACATGTGTGATATGTAGACAAACAAGAAGTCCCTAGTATGCCTCTTAAACTAGCTTGTTGATTAATGGATGATTAGTTTCATAATCATGAACATTGGATGTTATTAATAACAAGGTTATGTCATTGTGTGAATGATATAATGGACACACCCAATTAAGCGTAGCATAAGATCTCGTCATTAAGTTATTTGCTATAAGCTTTCGATACATAGTTACCTAGTCCTTATGACCATGAGATCATGTAAATCACTTATACCGGAAAGGTACTTTGATTACACCAAACACCACCAAGCGTAAATGGGTGGCTATAAAGGTGGGATTAAGTATCCTAAAGTATGAGTTGAGGCATATGGATCAACAAAGTGGGATTTGTCCATCCCGATGACGGATAGATATACTCTGGGCCCTCTCGGTGGAATGTCGTCTAATGTCTTGCAAGCATATGAATGAGTTCATAAGAGACCACATACCACGGTATTTAGTAAAGAGTACTTGTCAGGAGACGAGGTTGAACAAGGTATAGAGTGATACCGAAGATCAAACCTCGGACAAGTAAAATATCGCGAGACAAAGGGAATTGGTAATATATGTGTATGGTTCATTCGATCACTAAAGTCATCGTTGAATATGTGGGAGCCATTATGGATCTCCGCATCCCGCTATTGGTTATTGGTCGGAGTGAGTACTCAACCATGTCCGCATAGTTCTCGAACCGTAGGGTGACACACTTAAAGTTGGATGTTGAAATGGTAGCACTTGAATTATGGAATGGAGTTCGAATATTTGTTCGGAGTCCCGGATGAGATCCCGGACATCACGAGGAGTTCCGGAATGGTCCGGAGAATAAGATTCATATATAGGATGTCATTTTATGTGAAATAAAATGTCGCGGAAGGTTCTATGGAAGGTTCTAGAAGGTTCTAGAAAAGTCCGGAAGAAACCACCAAGGAAGGTGGAGTCCACAAGGGACTCCACCTCCATGGCCGGCCAGCCCTAGATGGGGTGGAGTCCCAAGTGGACTCCACCATAGGGGGCCGGCCACCCCCCACATGGGAGGTGGGAATCCCACCTTTGGGTGGGAGTCCTAGTTGGGCTAGGTTTCCCCCTCCTATGGAAGGTTTTGGTTTCGGGTCTTATTCGAAGACTTGGACACCAACACTTGGGATCCACCTATATAATGAGGGGCCAAGGGAGGGGGCCGGCCAACCCCCAAGACCATAAGCTGGCCGCCCCCCATAGAGTGGCCGGCCACCCCCTCCCAAACCCTAGCCAAGCTCCTCCACTCCATATTGCCCGCATTGCTTAGCGAAGCTCCGCCGGACTTCTACACCGCCACCGACACCACGCCGTCGTGCTGTCGGATTCAAGAGGAGCTACTACTTCCGCTGCCCGCTGGAACGGGGAGGTGGACGTCGTCTTCATCAACAACCGAACGTGTGACCGAGTACGAAGGTGCTGCCCGTTCGTGGCGCCGGAACCGATCGTGATCAAGATCTTCTACGCGCTTTTGCAAGCGGCAAGTGATCGTCTACCGCAGCAACAAGAGCCTCATCTTGTAGGCTTTGGAATCTCTTCAAGGGTGAGACTCGATACCCCCTCGTTGCTACCGTCTTCTAGATTGCATCTTGGCTTGGATTGCGTGTTTGCCGTAGGAAAATTTTTGTTTTCTATGCAACGTTATCCTACACTTCACATGATCACTCTAAGGTTTTTAGAGCATAGCAAATACAAGTAATACAATCATCATGGCATATCACTCAAATGCACAAGTCCTATGCATGGTACTATATGCAAAAGAAAAGTTTTTGTTGGTTTGAAATTTTGTTCTCTGGAATTCTCTAACTTTCTTTTCATTGAAATTTGGGGTGTTACAAACCCTTCCCCCTTACAAAAGATCTCGTCCCGAGATCAAAAAGAAAGTTAGGTACTAAAGAGATCTGGGTACTCCTTCTTCATGAAGTCTTCGCGTTCCCAGGTTGCTTCATCCTCGGTATGATTGCTCCACTGGATCTTCAGAAACTTGATGCTTCGGGTGCGGGTGGTTCTGTAAGCTTCTTCTAGGATGCGAATCGGCACTTCGCGGATCTTGTGAACCTTCTCTTCGGCTTCACGAAGAACGTCTGGGCCGAAAACTTGACTCTCTCCGACTTCTGACCAGTTCAGGGGGGTACGGCACTTCCTTCCGTACAAGGCTTCAAAGGGGGCCATCTGTAGGCTGACTTGATAACTATTGTTGTATGAGAATTCTGCGTAAGGTAGGCAGTCTTCCCACTTGGATCCGTATTCCAGTACGCATGCTCTAAGCATGTCTTCCAGTATCTGGTTTACTCTCTCAGTCTGTCCGTCGGTCTGAGGGTGATAAGCGGTGCTGAAATTTAGGCGAGTGCCTAGTCCTTCATGCACCTTCGCGTAACCTTGAGGTGAACTGTGATCCTCTATCAGACACTATCGATTTGGGGGTTCCGTGCAAAGCGACTATTCTGGAGATGTAAAGTTCAGCTAACTTGGGGCCTTGATAGGTGGTTTTGACGGCGATGAAATGGGCGACTTTGGTTAGTCTATCGACCACTACCCATATGGAATCATTGCCTTTGCTAGATTTGGGCAGTCCGGTGATAAAGTCCATTCCTACGGAGTCCCATTTCCATTCTGGAATCTGAAGGGGTTGCAACAGTCCGGCGGGTCTTTGGTGTTCTGCCTTAACTCTCTGACAGATGTCACACTTAGCGATATAGCTACCGATCTCTCTCTTCATTCCGTGCCACCAAAATTGTTCTTTCAGGTCTTGGTACATCTTGGTACCTCCGGGGTGGATTGAGTAAAGGGTGTCGTGGGCTTCTTGCAAGATGACTTGTTTCAAGTCGTAGTCCGATGGTACGCAGAGACGTTCTTTGTACCACAAAGATCTCGGCTTCGTCTCACGGTGAATCCGGGGCTTTTCCTTCGCTATCTGCTTTGATTCCGTCAATGCTAGCGTTGTCTTTTCTGGGCTTCCTTGATCTGACCAATCAAGGTGGGTTGCAGTTCTATGCTGGCTAGGAATCCTTCACTAACAAGTTCAAGTCTGAACTGTTCAAACTCTTGGTGCAAACTGGGCTGTTCGGTTGCGAGCATGGAGTTCAACTGGCACGGCAGTCGACTCAAAGCATCCGCTACCACATTGGCTTTGCCGGGGTGGTAGTGAATCTCCATGTCGTAATCCTTGATCAATTCGATCCATCGGCGTTGTCTCATGTTCAACTCCTTCTGGGTGAAAATATATTTGAGGCTTTTGTGGTCGGAGTAGATCTCGCATCGATTACCCATGAGGTAATGACGCCAAACTTTCAAGGCTAAGACCACGGCTGCAAGCTCGAGGTCGTGGGTTGGGTAATTCTGCTCATGTTGCTTGAGTTGTCGTGACAGGTAGGATACAACCTTGCCTTCTTGCATAAGCACGCATCCAAGTCCAGTCTTGGAGGCATCGCAATATACGTCAAAGGGCTTTGCGATATCTGGCATGATCAGGATTGGGGCTGTTGTCAGTCTACTCTTGAGCTGTTGAAAGCTCTCTTCACACTTGTCGGTCCACTCAAACTTTCGTCCTTTTTCAGCAGTTGGGTCATTGGTCGAGCGATGCTCGAGAAACCTTCTACAAATCTGCGGTAATATCCGGCTAATCCAAGAAAAGCGCGGACCTCGGTTTGTGTGGTTGGGGCTTTCCATTCCATAACAGTTTTGATCTTGGCGGGATCTACGGCAATTCCTCCTGCAGACAAGATGTGTCCGAGGAATCCAACTTCTTCCAGCCAAAACTCACACTTGCTAAACTTGGCGTACAACTGGTGCTGTCTAAGGGTTTCTAGAACAATCTCCAAATGCTGTTCATGTTCCTCTTCGGACTTGGAGTAGACCAGAATGTCATCGATGAAAACAACGACAAACTTGTCCAAAAAGTTCATGAAGATTTTATTCATGAGATTCATGAAATAAGCGGGGGCATTGGTCAATCCAAACGACATGACGTTGTACTCATACAACCCATATCTGGTGGTAAAGGCAGTTTTTGGAATGTCGGTGGCTCGGATCTTCAGTTGGTGGTATCCAGTTCTAAGATCTATCTTCGAGAAAACTCGGGATCCGGTGAGTTGGTCAAACAAGTCTTCGATCTTGGGTAAGGGGTATTTGTTTTTGATGGTGACATCGTTAAGCTTACGATAGTCCGTGCATAAACGATTTGCACCATCTTTCTTGTCGACAAACAAGACGGGGGATCTCCAGGGGGATGCACTTGGTCTAATCAAACCTTTGGCTAACATGTCATCTATTTGCTTCTTCAGCTCCACAAGTTCGGCTGCGTTCATGCTGTAGGCTCTCTGGGCGATGGGTCCAGTTCCAGGAATTAACTCGATGATAAACTCGATATCCCGGTCCGGGGGCATACCGGGTAGATCATCCGGAAACACATCAGGGTAGCGACAAACGACCCTGATTTGATCCAGAGTTGGCTTGGACACACTTTGGTTGCAGGTAAATTTTCTGGGTAATTTTTTAGAGACGTGCTCAACTATGATACCGGTGCTGCTAGTCATGGTTATGGCTTTCTTGGCGCAGTCTATCAACCCATTGTGCTTGGACATCCAGTCCATTCCTAGGACAACTTCCAAACCTTTGGTTCCCAGTATGATTAGATTTGCAAAGAAATCTACATCATGGATTTTGATTGGCACATTTTTGCAAAATTTTCTGGCTTTGGTGGTTGATCCGGGGATTTGAACTATCATAACATGCTTCAAACTGAGGGGTTGAATTTTACTTGTTGATGCAAAATCTTCGGTGACAAAGGAATGCGATGCTCCGGAATCAAACAACACTCTAGCAGGGGTGTGGTTGACAGAAAACATACCCAGCACAACATCTGGTGCGTCCTGGGCTTCTTCGGCGTTCATGTGGTAGAGGCGGCCGTTGCGGTTGTTGGGGTTGTTGGGGACGAACTTCTTGCCGGTGGAGACACGGCGTTGCTGCTGAGCAGGAGCAGCGGTGTTGCCGGCGAGCTTGGCAAGACGCTTGGGACACTCGTTGGAGTAGTGCCCCACTACACCACACTCATAACAGGTGATAGTGCTCTTGTCCTGCTTATTCGCAACGGGAATGGCATTACTTCCGGTTCTGGGGGTGGTGCTGGTGTTGGTGTTGTTGTTAGGGGCTCGGGGTGGAGCGCGGTTGTAGTTGTTGTTGTTGTAATTGTTGTTGTAGCCTCCTGGCTTGGAGTTTCCTCCACTCCGGTTCGATAACCGGCGAGAGTTCTGCATCGGGGTTTGTTGTGTCTCGGAGTGAAACCTCCGCTTGAGCTAGGGCGAAACTTTTGGGGGTGGCTTGATCCACTCGACTTGCCATGCGGCGCTATGCGGTTCTCATTGGCTTGGTTTAACTTGCCCTCCATCCTGGATGGCGGAGTCAACAAGGGCTTCGAGGTCGGCGAAGGGGATGTTGACGAGGACACCGTATCTCATCATGCAAATTGCTCAGGAATCTCTCCTTCCTCTTCTCAACCGTGTCGGCCTCATCAGGCATACCTTGACAAGGTGAGAAACTTGTCGCGGTACTCAACCACCGTCATGCGACCTTGTTTCAGTTCACGGAATTCATCCCTCCTCTTCTGGATAAGACCCGGGGGTACATGGTACTTGCTGAACTTGAGTTTGAAATCCTCCCAAGTCATGAATTGACCTCCGTTCATGGCACGGGTACTTGTCCACCAAGCGCGAGCTGGTCCAATGAGATAGTGAGTGGCGAACAACACCTTCTCGTTGGCTTCCACTCAGCTACTTCCGCATTGTTCTCCATAGTCCTGGAGCCAATCATCGGCGTCGAGGGGCTCCTCGGTCTTGCTAAACACCGGAGGGTTGGTGTTTTGGAAGTTCTTGAGCTTGGATCCGGGGTGGTCATGATTTCCATGGCCTTGGTTGGCGATGTTCTGCAAGGCGATGATGTTGGCTTGGCGCTCGGCTCTCTCGGTTTCCGGTCTGCAGCTGTGGTTTGCAGAAGTTGCATCATCGCGTCGTTGGTGCGATTCGGAGGGGCCATCTGAAGATATAGAAGATCACGAGATAAGAGGGAACATTCTATGGTTCATTTTGGTTAAGTTTGAAAAACATTTGAAAACTTGTAATCTTTTCATGACAAACATAACATTCATTCATTCATGCAACACATAGTACAAACTACACACATACTCCAATGGTTTTAAGAACCATTCTCATGCTACGATACAAAGGACGGGATACAACTCACACCTACTATAAGTGAAACTAGTGCAACTACTCCTCATCATCTATGTCAATCGGGACGTAGTCGTCAAGTCCTGCCTCCAGGAACTCGTAGTCCTCCTCCTCGGTGTTCTCGTCCTCCTCAAAGTCGTCGTCATCGCTCAGAAAGGCGTCTCCTCCCTGAATGTCGATGCCTCCATCGTCATCCTCCAGCTGAAGAATCTGATCCTCCTGGGCCTTGACAGTGGCCTCAAGGGACGCGATCCGGTCGCGAAGGCGGCGAATCGTAGCGTCCTTCTTGGCACGCTGCTGGCGAAGGTTCCTGCGGTCGTTGTTGAGTAGCTTGATCGCCTCACCCTGCTCGATGATGTGAGCATGGGTCCTGGTTCGCGCGTAAGCGCGAGAGGCGTCGAGGTCCCTCTCGAGTCCGGTAGAGCATGAAGTCCGTGTGATCCACATGGTGCCTCAATCGGGGTTTGAGTGGCACATCCATGGGTCGTCCGTCAGAGTTACGCCTCGCGATATGCGCATAGCGTTCATCACGAAGTGCTTCCGCATTCTGTCCGCACAGACGAGCATGTGCTTCCTTAAGAGCACGTGCAAGCCCGTCGAGCCGCTTGCTTTCCCGAAAGAGAAAAGGATCCTCTCCGAGGTGGGAGGCTCCAGCTTGCCCCTCAAGTCGGCGGTGATAATCCACCGCAGCTCCTCCCGGCTGGTCGTCCACCCGAATCCCGTGAAACTCGGGGTGTGGGCGGCCAAGGTGATCCGACAGGAGTCGAGGTCATGCTCGAAGATCAAGCTTCCTCCGTTTCCAAGCTGATAAAACTTGGTGTTGAGGGGTTCATTCGGCTCCATCTGAAAGAGAATTGGATGAGTAAGTTAGAGAGTGCAAAGTGTGGCAAAGTTTTAAGTTGATTCAAATAAGATAGAACAAGATTCATCAAATTTTGGCAAAGTCTCAAAGGCAAGAGTGTAGTAACTTTTCACAAATAAGTTCTTTCATTTGATTTCAAAGTTAAATTTTTCAGAACGCCCATTCTAACTAAGGTCTTCTAAGGTCAAACAATGGCTCTGATACCAACTTGTCAACACCCGGATTTTTAAGTCCGAATGCCTATTATGTCATACATCGCAATCCCAGGAATATTGTTGTTGCGAGGCATAATAGTTAAGTATCACAGTCATCATTCATTACAAACCATAAGTCTTACAAATTTGAATCACATGATCCATATTACACGAATAGTTGATCTATTGATCAACGAACAAACACAAGTTCATAGTTCAACATAGCGGAAGCGTAAGATACACGGACTCTCTAGTCCACAAAGCCAACGCTTGACGTTGGAAGGCGCTTAGTTGTCGTAGGCGTCCCTGCTGGTCATCTCCTTGTTCCTCTTCATACTCCGCCATTTGAATAGCCAGGGACAAAGCCGTGAGTACGTTGAGTACTCGCAAACCAATACTAAAGTAAGTGCTAGACATTCTAGTATGGTTTGCTAAGCTCTAGTTTATTTGCATAAAGCTAGTTTTATTTCACAAAGTTTTGAGAAAATGCTTACTCAAGTGCTAACTAACTCAAGTGGGAACATTAGTGTCATTCCCACCATTCAAGTGGTGATTTCAATTCAATCCACCCCAAGTCATTTCACCTTCACCTTTCAACATCTTTTTCAAAGATATGACATCGGAAACTGTATGGCCTTTCCAACCGTCCGTAACCGTGGACGCGGCTATTCGAATAGGTTTACACTGCAGAGGTTGCACACTTGTGCCACAACATTTGATTTCATCCGTCGGGATTTCCCGAATAATCGTAACACAGACGCGGATCATCAACCATAACCTTTCACTTACGAATCCTAGTATGAGCACCTCTCCCGATGAGCTTGGCCTCCCAGTGAAGACAATACCACTGAACCGCACAGGCTTGGGCCGGACATTCACCTCATTTCGCATCATATCGTATCGTTTCTTTTGTGGTAGAGGCAGCTTTCGGCATAACCCCGATGACGCTTGTTTAGAGGGAACCCATACTAAGACGCATAAACTTCCAGTTAAGCCCTACCCATAATCAGGTATTGTGGGGGTACTTAATAATTGGAAAGGTATCGCATTCAAACCAACATCATGTTTTATCAAAAATCACCATCTTCTCTTGGTCATATTCACCTTCAAAAATCATTCAATGGAATGCATCTTCATTCCAAGGTTTCAAAATCCTTTCAAAAATCACAAGGTTCCCATCTAGAGTAGTCAAGTTTAGTTGATTAGCACTAGCTCTAATTCATGAGGGGTGCTATCTTGCTTTGCTTGGAAGAGACTAACTCACTACCCTAATAACCAACTTGTACTTTGACCAAAGTTAACTATAAAAGTAAATCATTTAGGAAACAAGTGAAAACTTGGGATGGGTTCACATAAGAAAAGATAAGAAACATGGTGCCTTGCCCCAAGGGGCTTTGCACTTAGCAAGAATATTAGCTTGCATAGTAATTTAGCTTGCCTTGGTAGTTCTCAAACTGTTCCTCCTCCTCCTCCTGGTAGCAACCTTCCTCTTCGGCGTACTCTAAGTGCTACCGTCTAAAATTGAATATGAGTATAGTTACTCACTAATTCAATGGCTATTCCACACATCACAATTAAACACTCAAACTACTCTATGCACACCACATAAATAAACTAAGGTGCATTGGTTGTGGGATTTTAAAAAAAAAGAATTTGTATTCTATATGTAGATGATAGTTTCCATAGGGTTCTTGAGAAATAATTTCCTCTCATTGAAATCTTCTTAAGATTTAATTTCTCCAACAATCATGGATGAACTCATATTGACCTAAATCAAATGTTCATCATCATCATCATTTGGTAGAATGATTTAAATGAGGTGGATCACCTCATACTATTTAAATAACACTACATTTGATTTAAATCTCAAGAAATTCATATAAGAGAGTTTGGAACCAGGGGTCCAAACATCCCATGAATTCATGTGAGACAAGTTTAAATGAAGTATAAGACTTCACACAATTTAACTTTAATAGTTTTGGACCATATCAACTAGTTAAGCTAGTCAAAATATCCATTCACTAAACCATGGCATGATCATACAAAGTGACCACACCATTTTATTGCATAAACAATTAGTGTAAGTCAAATGTGTGCTATTAGAGTTGGAATTAACTTAATATCTATTTTGGTTGATTTTTAAGAATTGTTTGAATAGGGAAAAGTCCCTGGCTTGTTATTTTTGTCACATTAATTCTACAAAGAATTTGACCCAGAGGCCAGTGGCATGTTGGAGAGAATTTCAGTGGCTTTCCAAAAATATCAAATTCACTAAATTTGGTTTAGCCAAATTGAAACTATTTAATTTCAAAGTTTGGGCAGTATTGGATTGTTTGGAAAATGTTTAAATCAAATTTGAATTAAACAGGCCGGCGGGAAACCAACGTGGGCCGAAATGGTTTAAACAGCCCTGTGCCAGCCCAGCCACGGTCCAGTGCCGCGCGGGCTGCCTGACAGAGGGTCCCGCATGTCAGCGGCGTTTAAAACCCGAAACGGTACGAGCGACGTGGCGCGTTGGATTAGAAGGCGATCCAACGGCGCACGGTCGTCGTCTTCTCCGGCGAGAAGCAGAGGTTCTGGCGGCGAGCCTAGGGGGTGGGAGAGCTAACCAGGGCTCCCGCGGTGGCTGGCAGCAGCGTGATGTAGATGTGGACGACGGCGAAGCTCCCGGCACCGGCGGCGTCTCCTGGATCGGCTTCAATCGACGGCGATCTTCCGCGGCGTCCGGCGGCAGTGAGGTGGCGATTGGGTGGCTACGGCGGGGAATGTCGACGGTGGAGTGGCTCAGGCGGTCGAGTGAGAAGAGGGGAGTGTGCTGGTGTGCTCAATTCGACGAACGGAGCCCTCCTTTTATAAGCGAGCGAGTGACCGTGGGGGGCTGCGGCGAAGTCGACAGGCTCGCGGCGATTCCGGCGAGTGGTTGGGCTAGGCGAGGGTGCTGTCGGGTTCTACTCGTCCAGGCGATGCGTTTGGCGGCGACAGCGCGGTCGGGGGAGGCTGGGTTAGGTCGCATTGCTTCCGTGTCCGTCGCGTCCGCGGCGGACCAGGGTTCTCTTCTCCGGCGACGGCGAGTACGGGTCGGGGTCGGGGGCATGTCTAGCGGCGTCGCGGTGTCACGCAGATGCTCAACGTGCTCGCAGGGGGTCCAGGGGGTGCTTGAGGTCGTGGCGCGGCGCGTGTCCAGTGCGTGCCCGTGGTGTGCACGCGCTCGACGCGAGCGGCGTCCAGGGCGCCATGGACGCGGGCTGGTCTGGCACGATGCAGGGCTCCTCCTCGACAATGGCCGGTGCTAGGTGGTCCAGTAGAGTGAGGTGGAGGGCAAGGACATGGTGGCCAGGGTTGGCGAGCAAGGGGGAGAGGGGAGGCTCGGCATGGTGATGCCATGGCCGGCATGGCCATGCCATGCAAGCTAGCTCCTCCTCCTTAGCTCCACTATGTTTCATTTAGGGTTAGAGGGGGCAGGGGAACCATTTGGTGCAAGTTGGGGTAGGTTTGTTTGAGTAGATCACTATTTGCAATAGTGTGTGAATAGTGTTCAAATTTGGAAAATACCAAATTATCCAAATTGGAAATAATTCAAAAGGTGAAAGTTTTTGAAAAGTGAGTGTTGAGATAAGTTGTAATTGACCAGAGATGAATTGAGGTGGTGGTGGAAAAATTAGATTTCAAAATTTGGCCACAATGGCTAAGTGGAGATTGTTGAACTTGTTATAAAGTTGCCACTTTGGATGAGCATAGCTAGTGATCAAGGATGAATTTGGCAGGGTGGTCTTCATCAAAGTTGTTCACCTTGATGTTGACTTTGAAATGGTGCAAGGAGTTAGCAAGAATGGATTTGAGAAAATTGAATTGCAGGGGCTCAAAGTGGTGATCAGACTAAAATTGGCAGATTTGGCCATCATCACATGTGAGTGGGAAAAGTGTTTGAAATTCATTTGAATTGTGAACCCTTGATTCCAAAAGTTGTAATAAGTGCTTAATAACATTATTCAACTAATAGTGAAGACCAAATAGGTCTAGGGTCAAGTTTTATAAAAATGCCATAGGGCATATGTGAGGGTTTTTAGGGTTTTGCCTTTTATTGGATTTTCTTCCTCTTTGATTTATTTGGTTGGTGATCTTCACATGATCACTCTAAGGTTTTTAGAGCATAGCAAATACAAGTAATACAATCATCATGGCATATCACTCAAATGCACAAGTCCTATGCATGGTACTATATGCAAAAGAAAAGTTTTTGTTGGTTTGAAATTTTGTTCTCTGGAATTCTCTAACTTTCTTTTCATTGAACTTTGGGGTGTTACATCGGTTGCCGGAGCTCATGAAGGTGGGGATGGTGGAGTCGAGTGGGGTCAGAAACACCGTTAGCTCATCTAAACTGAGCGAGAAGTATTTTTTAAAGAAATTAGAGTGTGGATGAGTAGGTCTTGCAAAAAAAAAAGTGGTGGTCTTTTGAAGCCCTAGCCCTAAATATGGTGGGTTTTTTACTGCCGGATATGCTTATGGCTCAGTTGTGTAATAGTTGGGAGGGTGATCCTACTAGTTCTATTTTGCATTTCGTTATCAATGATGTAACTCAGTTAAATAAAGGCCCCGAGGCATCGGAAACTCAAAACAAAGTCCGAGCTACATGTAGTCATTTATTTTCAAACAATCATAATTTGTATTTTGAAGTTTTGAAAAATCTGAGACAAAATTATAGAGGTACACTATAAAATTTGTCAGATTTTTCTTTTTTTGTGTAGCCTAGAACACAAAGTAGTTTGTATTGGAATTTTACGGTTTGTATAGTATATATCATTGTCTATCTCTACGAATATTTTTCATATTTTGAAATATAATTTTTGAATGTTTGAAAATAAAAGCTTACATGTAATGGTAGCTCGCCTCTGTTTAGCCACTCTCCACGGTACATCCCTTAAAAAAAGTTTTCACATTCGTCCTTGAGAAAAAATAATTGATTTCACGTCCGTTGGCACCGCCGGGAAATCTGAATCTCAGAAGAGCGGCCACAGGGCGCTCCCCACGAGAGGCCGCCCACACCGGATGCGCGAATCCAAAGGCGCCGAGCCAGCTGCATCCGCAACAATTGTTTCCTCCTGCGGGTTGGATAGGAATCGTTGGGGAAAGAGAGTGAGAGAGGGGCTCCGGCCGTATCCTGAATCCTCCGTTGTTTGCTTTTGATCAGACGAACAGGGGCAGCAAACAGGAGATTTGGCGTCATATCCTGCCGTGATGGGCACCGGAGACCAGGTCACGAGGATAACTCCTTTGACCGACGAGTTTGGCCGGGGGGAAGCATCCGTCAATGGATCTACCGGCATATCTATCCGCTATCGCACATGTCCCATGTCATCTAGCAGTACCGATCCTTCCTCGTTGATGCCTTGATGGGATGCTGTCTATGTGCCTGATTCTACCTTGCTCTTGTATTGTGTGCTAGACTTGGTTCAAATTTTCAACAGAATCTATGAATTATCTGTACGTTTTGAAATATATTCCAGCTTTCCGTAGGTTGTAAAAAAATGTTTATCTCAAAATTTCTGAACTAAAAAAAGAATCAGAAGAAATAAATGAAATTCAAATTTAGCCAAAATTTCATTTAAATTTGACAAGAATTAGACAGAAAATTCTAAAACAAATTTTGAAATCCCAGAGATTTGTGAAGCTTCGGAGATTTTGGTGGGTCTAGAAATTTTCTCTCAAACGAAATTCAAAACTCTCTAGTAGAGGACTAGAGGTACCAACTCATGTGATGATAAGAGCATCTCCAACAGGCGCGCTATATCGGCCGCGCTGCAAAAAAACGGCCGGTATACCGCGCGCGGAAGGGATTCAGGCGCTCCAGCAGGCGCGGTAAACGGCGCGGCGCTGTAAAAACTTTAGAGCGCGCGGCGTTTTGCACAAACCGGAGCGGCATATCTTCCGCGTCGGCTACAGCGCGCGGCATCGCTCGTCCAAGCGCGAAAAAACCTCCGCGCTGAAACTTCCTCTTCCGCGTCCAATCCGTTGTCTTCACGCGCCGCCGGCGAATTCCCGACGATGGACGACCCCTCCGGCAACCCACCGACCCCTCCCTACTCCGTCCCACCCTCCGCCGCCGCCACCACTTCCGCCGCGCCGCCCCTAAACCCTAGTGGCGGCGCCAACAGTGGCAATGCAACGGCTGCTGCGCGGGCGCTCTTCGCCCGCCGCGGTGGCGTCGCACGCAGCGCGCAGCCGCCACGCAGATGGCAGCCGCGCAGGCGCCGGCAACGCGCGGCCCGCGCCGAGGAGGGGGAAGGCGTCGTCGACCAAACGGCCGCACATCGGTGCCGCCTCCGTCGCGCCGCCGAAGAAAGCGAAGGCGCCCGCCACCCGCCGGCCGCAGCCTCCTCCTCCTTGTCTATTTGAACCATATGTCGTGTGTCATTGTTGAACTACGTCATTTTGTGTGTCGTTCTTGAACTATGTGATGTATGTTGCATTTTGTGTCCATTTAAATTATGGTACATCATTTGTTTCATGAATTATGTGTGATTATTTGATCTTTGTGAATGCAAAATAGTCTAGAAAACTGTTTTCCGCGTCCACGCGCGCTGTATTTTGTCGCGCCCGGCGGAGGACCATTTATTCCGCCCGCGCACGCGCTGCATTTTGCCGCGTCCGGCGGGGAAAAACCGGCCCAGCGCGCGCTAGCTGTTTACCGCACGCAGAATCAGAGGTTTAGCGCGCCGCGATATAGCGGGCCTGTTGGAGTGTGCTCTAAGTATGGGGATGCATCAACATGTGATAGCAGATGCATATCGGTATGACTTCACTTTAATTAAGGAAGTGTTTGGTTAGGCCTTTTTTTTGGCTTATAATTCAAAAAACATCTAAATAGGTTTTTTTTGGTTTTGACTTTTGGTTTATCTTATCATGCAACAATATCCAGTTTAGATGCTTTTGTGACTTATAAACCAAAATCCAAAAGCCACAAATAAGCCCAACGAAACAACCTTACTTCAACGTGAGTATACAGCTCTGTGCATATTATTGTTGTACTCGAACAACGAGAGACTAGGGGTGCCTCAAGCAATGTGGTTATCGAGAAAGTGCTGCCTCCGTTTCAAGGAATAAGACGCACGCGTATTTTAAAACAAACTTTGACCATAAAAATTGAGCAAAAAGATCTTGATTATATTATATGTATATAGTATCGTTGGATTCGTATTGAAAAACATTTTCAGTGATACTAATTTCATACAAATAATCTTTATCTATTTAAAGTAATTTTTGGTCAAACAAAAAGCTCTTAAAACGAGGACGCCTTATTCCTTGAAACGGAGGTCTGATTTGTTGTGCGGGTCTGATTTGGACCGTGAGGGCCGCAAAGTTGTTGATTGAGGCTGCCGCCCTATGCTGGTCAAGTTGACGATGGTGGCACCTACTGGCGTTGTTCTCTTGTTTGAGGCGTTGACGTTGTTGTCCTCTCCCAAATATGCTAGGGAAATCCTAGATTTGGTTTCCCAGATCGGACTGGCGGCTATATTAGCTATGCTTGACGCACGCCTTTCCTCTTGGGGACATCAACTTTGGGGTGGATACGGTATGATGGACTCGTGGATCGTGGATCGTGGAGGTGTTTCCGGTGGCGGTGGGCATCATGAGTACCCTCCACATGCGATGAGCCCTTTTGGTCCTCGTCTTTTGGACTTGTCGTCCCTCTCCGGTGTCGACGAGGTTGCTGAATTTACCCATGGAAGATTAGGTTGATGCGACGGTTTTGGTGTGCACTTTGGTAGCAGCGAAGGCGACGCTCGAGTGCCCGCCCGTCTGCGGGGTGTGTTTAATGTTACTAGTGTCTAGATTGACTTACTGTTGTTTAGGTTTTCTACTTGTTTCTCTTACTAAACTGAGCAAATATGTGTATCGTTTCTTTCTAACCATGATTTTGAACACATTAAAATGGCTTCATTCCTTTGAAATGATAGTTACATTTGATAATAACAAACACACAATAAAGTCTGGTGGATCATCAAAAGTTCAATGTATTTCCACTCCATCTATTTCTACTCCATTCAGCACGTGACATCTTAATTGTGCCTTTTTTTCCTATCCCTGCATTTTGAAAACTCCAAGGATGCCCTGTCAAAAAGGAAACTAGGGATACGTTTGGATCATGGGCTATTCGTGTGACATTATTGGAGGTGGCTTGCCAAGCTGTTCATGTGATATTGGAGGTTTTATGATTGTTGCTCTACTGCGCTGGTATTTGGGGACTTAGTATGGTCATTTTCTATTTGTCTACTACAATAATATTTGGCCGGCTCCAGGGCGAGAACGGCGTGCATCTTTAGCTTACGCTAATGTCTATAGTCGTCGGTAGGTGGTCTAAAAACCTATACTCCCTTCGTTCCAAAATGTAAGGCGTCTAAGGATTAGTCAAAAGTCAAAAAAAATTTAAAGTTTGATCAAGTTTATACACAAAAATATAAATATTTACAGTACTGAATCAACATGAATAGATTCATCATAAAATATATTTTCTTAATATGTCCATTCAATATTATAGATGTAAATATATTTTCTAAATATTTGGTCAAAGTTAGTAAAGTTTGACTTTTAACCAGTCCTTTTTTTTGCGGGAACTTTAAGGGCTTTTATTCATCAGAACCTCCTGCACTCTCAGCCTGAATGCTGATTGTGAGGAAACTAGGAACTAAGTCCATCCAACATTCGGTATCATCCCGCGTGCAAGCTTGTTTGGCGGACAGGTGAGCCGAAGTGTTGGCTGTCCGGTTTACATGTTGAATAACAAAGGAAATAAAATTTAAAGCTAGCCCTTCAATGTCCAAAAGAATCGGCGCTACTACTGAGCGCGGAACAGCGCGCGAGTCCCAGAAATGTACTACCTCCAAGCAATCAACTTCAAACACCACTCGCGAAAACCCTCGAAGTTGGACAAAGACTACTCCTTCACGTAGCGCCATTGCTTCAGCTATAAGTGGATCAGTCACTCCTGGTAAAGGTTTGCTCCAAGCTCCAATAAACCCAGAAGGTGAGCGAACCACTCCTCCGGCGCCCCCCCCCCCCCCCCCCCCTCCCCCCCTCATAGCATCAAAGGATATACCAGCATCAGTATTGATTTTAATCCATCCGTCATCTGGTGGTCGCCATCCATGTCTTGGCAAAACCTTTGCATGCATTTTGGGTATTTCAAGAACAGCCAATGCTTCTCTTGTCATTTTCATAGGTCCTTAGATGCCTTACAATTTGTGACGGATGGAGTATTATTTTTAAGTTTTTTATAGTACTATGGGTAATTATCAATATACCAGTAGTAAAAACTGAGGAGATTGAGGGATTGAGGACAGCACGAGAAAACCTAATGGAAATATTTTAAACATGTATATTACTTATTCCGGGCTTGCGTTACAACTTACAACATGGTGTACCGACCACTAAGGTACAGAAAAGTTGGAAGAGGGGGTTTTTTCAGACTGTATATTTAAAATTTGCCATTTTTGCAGTAACTACATACTTCCAAATTTAAGTACTCCGTATTCTTTTTTGCTTGCTAAGGAGAAATCCTACTGCTAGTGGATTTCCTCTCGGTCTCGGACAATTCCCCTCCTTCTTGCTTCAAACCAAACCAAACCAAAATTAAAGGGAATCAATCACCTTCCCTGAAATCCAAAACCTAGACAATGGTGTACGTTGCCAATTGCCCTAATCACAGGCACTTCCGCGAGGCGCCGCTCGACCGCCGTTCATCCTCCCTCGGCTGCCGCCGAGCGCCGCCCTTCTCCGCGCACCCACGAGACCTCCGCGCAAGCTTCCTATGCGACGACCAGGAGGATATGGCGTGGACCATAACTGCCCCCCGCCCTCTCACCACATCGAAAGCCCTGCCCAATTCTCGCCGCCTGATTTCCCATCGCCGGTCCGATCCAGCGTGAGTCGGCGCCGGCGACGCTCCGCCTCCCCACATCCCTTGCCGTATCACCGTCGGTCACCGCACAGAGATCGTTACCCTGACCACCACCAGCGTTCTAGGGGTGAGAGCAGCCGCAGCCCTCGCCTCCACTCGTCTCCCAACCGGGCCAAGCAGTCTCGGTTGGGATCCGGACATGAGGACTCCTCGAGCAGCAGGTAGGTGTGGATGAGGATGTCTCGGCAGTTGTACCTTTGTTTGCTTGGTCATACATACTAGTGTTTTATAAAATCATTTATTTGCTGCTAGGCACAGGTGCAGGTACCTAGACACTGAATGGTACAGCGCAGGTGAGCTAATTTCACATTTTATTGGGATGATCGAGCATGGCCTGAACTCAAGTTAACTTAACTGCCATTCTTATGTCTAGAGAGGCTCCACTCATCTAGTGTGCGTGATCGTCATGACCATGGGGCGAGAAGCCTCAGTCCCCTCCGCCACTCGCCCTCAGGGATGTCTCCAGCTTCGGTTGATACCCCTCTCCTGCATGATGGCAGCAAGAGTCCTACTGACTGGCCTGACAGTCCAATGTGATTATCTACTTGTGTTATTGGACTCTAATCTCTTTCTATTTGTTTGTCTCTGTGTTTGAAGTTTCTTGTGTTTCTTGGTGCAGCCATTGCTACAAGCATTATGAAAACAACAATGATGGTTCCGGGATCACCGACAGGTATAAACTATAGAATTTTGTATCAGATCTGTGTACATGCTTCATTTAGCGATACAGATCATTTTCTAGGCACGCACACTATAGGTTATACAACCTCTGTTCAAAAATTAAGTGTCTTAGTTATATCTAGATTCTGATGTATATGTGTCTAGACACATTTTAGTTGTACATACTTCCGAATCTAAAAAAAAGTTGAGACACTTATTTTTGAACGGAGGGAGTATATATGAGCACAACGGTATCAATAGCACCTGTCCATCTGCTCCCAATTATATTATATCCTTGGGAATCACCTCTTTGCTCCAAATGGAATAATGGATGCAGATATATTTTATAATAGATACAAATCAAATGTATTACCTAGTTGGTGTGACATAAATAATGTGGATGTCTGTTGCAGATGTACGTTTTCTACTGCAATCAAAATAATCTGACTTTTTTTTTGTGTGGTACACATTGCATTAGTTTTACTTGTCTGTTGTTATACTTTACTAGCTAACAATTATTGTCTGAATGGTAGCAATCTTCCTTTTCTTCTCCATCATATTATATTTTGTACTGAACCAGTTATCCAAATAGGGAATATAATGCACTGGTAGATAACTTCATGGATGCTGTGGTCGAGAACTGGCATGAGCCAGCGAATTTCGATCAAGCAAAGAATAAAGAGCTTTACCGAAAGCAGACAAGGCGATTCGCTGAGTTGGCTCTGAAACGTTACAACAAAAACAAAAACAATAAGGTAAATCATTTTAATGTTCTTTCCTACAAGAGTGTGATTTCTTCAGTTAAGGCTGTCAGAATGCTTGTTGACGGGTAACTCCGATAAAACCTTTTGTGCGACTCAAGTAACTTCCCCAGAATCATGTTACTATGTCTCGCAGAGGCCATGTGAAGGTAAAGTTCATTTTATGATATCAAAATGAAATACGATAGAAAAATTATATGACTACAATGTGATGCTACAAATAAAATCATTGTTTAGAGAAACCATCTTCCCAGATCTAAGCTAACAACGTAATGGCACACATAAGCTGACTGAACAAAAAAAACCAATGATAACTTAGCACGTGGGCTTAGTAACATGACAATTCTACCTTGGTGAAGCCAATGTTCCCCTGAAGAGCAATTGGGGAACCGAATCTGTTAGCATGATTTTAAACTATAATTAGTTTGGTCTTAGCTTTAGATATATCATAAGTACTGTTTTAGTTGAAATGAAACCATTCTTGATCCTATTTGTGATGCAATCGGTATCGTCAAAGGTGAACTGAACACCTTGCCAGAAAATGTATTTGAAAACAACACTCATTGATTAAGCCGTGTCTCGCCTTTTTCATCAAATAAACACGGGATGGTCCATTTGGTCTAAATCAAAGAAAAGCAATATGAAACACATTGGTACCCTTCTCTGACACTTATAAAGATAGTTCTAGATCTTTGTTTTTATGGGTTTTCCACCTTTAGGCTTGCATTTTCCTTAGGTAAAAAATGGGAAAGTTACCCCATTTCAGTCAAGAAAAAAATAGTTTAACTAGAACAGAGTTAACTTGGGTTTGTCTAAAGGATTATAGTTAAAACCTAACAAGAAGTTGTAACAAGGACTATCCTGTCGTTTTCAACTGTGTTTCATTTCAGAGAGGGCGTGAATGTTAACGATAAGCTTAATGCATTAGCCAATGTTTTCTAAAATTCTTTCCTTATTTTTGTCAATTTTATATCCTGAAAACTGCTCGTAGTGTTGTTGAGCTTGTTTTCATTTGTTATAATGGTCAGGTTAAGTACTCGCTGGTTGAGGCAGTTGATGGAGCTATATTTTTTGAAGGAGATTACTTTCATGCCCATGTGAACTTCTATGCCAATGCTAGTAATGGTCCAAAGAAAAATGGTCCTAAAGTGCTTGTTTTTGCTGAGTTGGAACATGTTGGACTGCGACTCAATGCAATGGCTCTCAGGTCTTTCCATTTTCTTGATGAGAAGAAACAAACTGGTAAGTGTACTGAGAGCTTCTAGTTAGCTCAGTTGAAAATTTCTTAGATATCTCATCAATTATTTTACAGTTGGACGTCGTGATCTTGATCGGGGGCCTCACACAAGTAAAGATCGGGATATACATCACTGCTATGCTTGTACCGATAAAATCAAGCACCCTGAGGGATCAGGCTGTAAGGCAGGCCATTTTGTTGGTGTGTCATATTACCATGAGGATTAGGTAAGAGTTTGAAAACAAATGTGCTACGTAGTCATATAGTTCATTTTGCAATTAAATGTTGCTTCTTCAACTAAGTTTTGAGAAAGCCAATGTTTATGTGCGGTGGGACTTGTTCTTCTCATTTTGGGCGATGCAATATCAGGTGGTATTGATGGTAGGGCAACTTGCAGAGTTAATGTGTTTGGATCAATATCAATATCTAAGGTGTTGCGGGACTGTTCTCTAATAGAGTGAAACAACAAAATTTGGGTCATAGGGATGGGTGGAGGTGGGTGATTGTTGATCAGTGTGACAAACAACCTTAGTGGGCTTGGTTAGCAGCGTACCAGCACCTGTTGTTTGCAATCATGCTTGGCCATTTTATCGTCACCTTGCTGAATTTGTTAGTCACCTCGTGAATTTGTTAGCTACAGCTGTAACAGTATGTATTTCTCATATTTTGCATACCAAATGCTTTATTACTCTGAAGTCAAGTCTAATGCAGCCATATCATCTTTAAAATATTAGCCATCAGATTAATTTTAATTTTATATCAATCATTAGATCATATTAATTGATAACAGGTGTTTGAAAGAACACACCCAGGTGAAAGTTTAGTGAAGTCTGGGGACAACGGTAAACGTCAAAAATGGGGACTCCAAAGCTACCTGCCCTACTAAAGAAGTTCGCAAGCAAGGGACATGAAAAGCATATACTATATATCTTGAAAATGCACCTTCCAATCCTTTATAAAAGTATGGATAATCTGATAACACACGGATCAGTTAGTTGAAGTCAATAGAAAGTACAAACTATTTATTTAATAATGTTGTGGCATGTGATTATGAGGCGAGAAAATTCATTAGTTATTTCTTATTTTAATATGTGTGATTGGAAGTTAGAGGCTTAACTGCTGTTCTTACCTTTTTAGTGCTGGATCTGGTGGATCGTGCAGAGATAAAAGTTAAGGATAAAGCCAGATTACCGAAGCTTGAAGGAGGGATCTTGTGCTACATTTGTGCTCTGAAGATTGGACAAACTGTAGTAATGTATTTTTTTTTAAGAAACATTAGTGGTGTCCAGTAACTCCCTCAGGATGGTTTTGGAATCCACAGTTGGAGGAGTCTAACTGCTTGTGAGTTGTGACCTTATGAATTGTACTCCCTCAGTCTTGCACATCTTATTTTGTGTTTTTGATTGAGAAAACATTTGTTTGGTGGAATGCAATGTAATCTCTGTATGTGTGATAACGGAATATTAGTATCTTTTTCATGCTAGTTTGGGACTATATGTCACATGTAGGATTTTGGGCAATATACTTTACTAGAAATAACCCATAGCAGCACTGTAAAAACAGGTGATGGGCATCTTTGCAGTGTTCTTTTTGCCAAAAAAAATAATAATCCAATGTGGTGATTGCAAGTGTCAACATCTGGACTCTATTGGTGTCATGTCTACAAGTTTCTGGCAAAAATGTTAATGTCCGCTGAAGCTTTCAAGGACCAAGATAGTACATATCCAAGGGGAAGACATTGTAGGGCAAAACGGGGGATAATCTGAAGAACCAAATAATGCCAAATCTCAATCTATTCCGCTATTTGTGTACCATGGACTATGCCATTGTCTTGGGTATCCTCATTTAAATCACAAAACTTCAATGCGTAGGGCAACCAGGGAGAGTTAGATACAGCCTCATGGAGTAGTTCACAGCAAACAGATCTGGCTTGCGTATCCTACATTTGGCAGAGTTCAGCTGTGACACAGTAGTGACAGCGACAACAGTCATTCAAGACTGTACTGAAGGCTGGTGCTTCAAACACCACGAAATGTTAGAGGTTGGCGGGGTTTATAGCTCGACTGTGCTGGTGGTTGCACGCTGGGTGCTTGAAGCTGGAGTTCACCAAGGGGATCTGCTGAACAAGAAAACCAGAATAACATCAGAATGCACCCTTCAAGAACAATAAGGCTTGACATTTGAGAGGGAAATTAAAATATATGCATAGCAATAAGTGAACTTTTGGATGGTACGAAAGCAAAGAATGATTGGGAACCAAAATAAATAGCAATTGGCATCATGAATTTTTCATTGCTAATTTGACTGAGATGCATATCTAAAGATGTTTACCAAGATTTAGTACAAATTATACTGATTTACACACCTTGTACTTTCTTAGGTAACTCATAACTTTCAGCTGATGCTTGCTTCCTGATGTGGTCTTCTAGCGATTCATTGGGGACAACAAAGGAAAATTGAGATGAATTAACTGCATCTTCAAGGCAGTCCCAGCCTCCTGCTAAGAACCTGAAATATAGAAATGATGATCACATCATTTTCTTAGAAAACTTGCCACTGTTCTGCTTGCTAGATAAAGCTGGAGCCATGAGTCACAAGCAGTGGTTCAAAAAGCAAAACCAAAAAACGGAGCTCAATGGAGAGAAAATACAGGCACCAAATTAAGTCACGAGGAATAGTCTTAGCAACCGATACTAGGAGAAAAATCCATGTAGTCGGCTAGCTATGGCGTCAAATGCTAACCAAGTTTTCTGCACATATGTGGGCATGCACATGATTGCTCGGTGTCTTAAGTGTAATGTAGGTGAATGTCACATTCCTAGGCAACCCGGGTCAATCCATCAGTTTGGAGTTCAGTTACTAGTACTCTGTGTCCAGACTATTTGGATAACATGCATGGAATTAGCACGATTGAGCGCTGGCGAGACAACAGAGTTGATGATATCGAGACGCATTTCAGATATGAAATGATGTACTACTGCTGTTATTTAAGAGAATGCATTGCTACTTCGGACTCCAAACGCAGCAACAAATTCTAGAATATAAAAAGTTTTAACTCACATCTTGTTTTTTTTTTAGTAGGGACCCATACAGCCAATAAAACTATCTCGGGGATGCAAAATTCCCGTGCAGAATGTGCAGTTCTCCATTTCACCTGCATATGTGCCACCATCCCAAACATTTGAACATGAATACTAATCATGACATGACAATGATGCATTGTTAGTGATGTTACCTGGGTCCAACTGAATGCACATGCGGACTTTCTCAGGTCCTTCTGTTCCACTGAGCTCAGCAAAGAAAATCGATGAGGGATTTTCTCTCGATGGTGTCCTAGCTCTAAAGTTGACATGAAAATAGGCTAATTTATCATCTATGTCATCATATTTAGTACGATCGAAGGTGTGGCTATCCATGGCTACCAGGTCATTGAGGAACCGGCCCTAACAAAAAGAACAAACAGTGAATTTATGTTTATCAGTTTATGTAATTGATCTTCTGGATAGAGATGGCGAGAGAGGTGCTTACAGGATAAAGCTTGTTATAATAGTACCGTGCTGCCATCTCAGCACAGGTGTTTGTCTGATTTGATGACTTTAATATCTTGTACACATTGGTGCAGCATGGCACTGGCAGGTCTTTACATTTTTTATCTTTGTGCTTGAGGAAACATAGATTCTCAGCTTCTTCTGTCAGTAGCTGAAACTGTAGTAAATCCCTATTTTTTAAAACAAGTTGTGTAAGATATTATTAGAGAATAATTAATGACAGCACTAGCTTCCATGCCAAGAAATGCACTAGCTGTTGACAGAAATATAAGCACACAAAGAACGAAACATCAGTACTGCATACCCCATAGCAGGATTTCCTTCAACCTCCACCTGAAAATGCAAAATGCAGGCATTACATTGAAAACTAGGAAGTAATGTGACAAATAATGAAAAAAGGGAACTACTAATAAACACTATAGCAAGGTAAATGTAGGGAACATGAGCAGGTCGCCCAAAATTAGCACTAAAAAACAATCCACCTCATAAAGTATAAGAAGTAGCAAATATTTTTTTTTCGAATGGGGATATCTCCCCAGCCAAGAAGTAGCAAATCTACATCCCTATGCATAAACTCGTGCCCAAGAAACCTCGCGTAGGAAGAGAATGAAAATGTAGGAACAAAGAAGAGCAATCTGCTACGATCCCACTTGAAATGCAACTAGTTGATGAAGATTACTTGAGTTTGAGGTAGTTCTAGACTTCTGGGTACAACGAACGCATAAGAGAGGGAGGGGATAGAGAGCTCAGGGAGCAAGGACTGAAGGAGTAGTCTGCCCTTGCCAGGGTCCTACGGTTTAGGTTCCAGTTCTTCGACGCTGCATCCGTTCGTCTCAATCCCCTTAAGTACAGTCACCTGCCTCGTTCTCCTCTTGCATCTTTGTCCAGTGGTTTCGTTAATGCAGCGGCCCATGCAACCCAGTACGGGAGCTCAACACGGTCCTTGACATTCTCCCCTCCTTAACATCTGGCTTGCCCTCAAGCCGGCAGAAAGTGAAACATTACAAACACCAGGGTCCCATGGAACTTGCAGTACCTTGAGTCCATTATAGCTCAAAGAGTCAAGGTAGTCAATGTAGTAGTCAACGGTGGGGTAGCGAGCGATGGAGATCAGTGCACACCTCCCTCCTTGAAATACCAGGAGTGAAAACAGTGCAGGCCCTCCAGGATACCAGTATAAGCGGCAACAGTTCTCATTATCTTCATATGACAGCTCCATGGTGAAAATCCACAATGTATAGTTCACTACATAAGAGTTTTTTTTTCCTGCTCTAATATCCAAGCTAAAAAGCAAGCCCCACTAATTAATAGATTTCTCCTCCTTGTCAGATATCTCATGCAAGAGCAAACTATATCATTTACCCACGCTACAATTTCCACTAATCATTGCCTTCTCTCTTTACACTTCAACATATTGCCATCTTCTAGGAAGTGTTCCATAAGAACAGGTGCATAGCAGCTCGACCACAAATTGATGACTGAACATGTTTCTGAGTCTTGTATAAAAAGTACGAGGTGTGCTTCTGTGCTTTCCAGAATTTTTTTGCACAACTTCTAAAGCAAACCAAAGGCTGTGATTAGAAGAGCTAATCAACCTGCTTTCATTAAGGAAAAGGGCAATTTAGTCACTGCGCTTAATCACTACTATTAGTTAATATCACGCCACAGCGGGACCGAAACTGCAGCGTGCGCAACTACCCCACGACCCACGTACTCGTTGTGTTCTCATGGCTGCCGTATTAAGTCAAGGCTGTTGCCGGCGGCGGCCGGACATAGAGAAGATGGGCAGATGGCTGATCAGCATTCATTCGCAGTCTTCATACAAACATGAATATGTCGATGTTGGTCCGAGGCAACAGCCGTGAAGCTTCATCTCCACCAGCACCGCATCCGGCCGCCGGCAACGGCCGTGAAGCTTTGTTCCGCAGACCATAAGAACGAGTGCGTGGATCATGTGTCCTGAGTAGTAACTGCAATCCTGGATGTGCAGCGACCGGATGGCCCATTCTTAACGAAAGCAGGTGCATTAGTTCTTCTAATCACAACCTTTGCTCTTTGCTTTAAAAGTCGTGCAAAAAAACTTCCGGAAAGCACAGGAGCACACGCCAAAAAGTACAGGCGAGGATTAACTTCAAAATTTTCGTTAGCCTGCTGCACACAATGAATATTTCACAAACACCTCTGAAACCACAGGGTCCCAGCACCATATCGCACAAGGACCACACAGAACACTGCCAACGATATAACCAAATAAGATTGAGCGATTTTTTTTTTTTTGCGAAGAAAACATCCAATCTATTCATCAACAATCAAGGCGATACAAAGAACACCAGAAGCAATAAGAATTACATCTAGGTCCGAAGACCACCTAGCGACGACTACAGACACTAGAGCGAGCCGAAGGCGCGCCGCTGCCATCACCCCTCCATGATCAGAGCCGGGCGAATCTTGTTGTAGAAGACAGTCGGGAAGTCGTCGTGCTACGGCCACAGAGGACCAGCGCACCAAAGACAAAGAACCGCCGCCGATGAAGAGATGCATAGATCGGAAGCCTCTAATTTTCTCGACACACAAACGGAGACGAACGACGATCGGATCCAACCGGATCCACCGCAGACACACACCGCCGATCCGACGAGATCCACCGAGAGACAAACCTCCACACCCCCTCCAACATCGCTAGGGACGTCGTTGGAGCGGAGGCTGGGTGGGGGGAACCTTATTCCATCTTCAGAGAGCAGCCGCCGCCTGATCTCTCCAAAGAAGACGCAAAACCTAGCAAAACACAAAAAAAACCGTGAGGATGGAGCCCTCCCGCCGGCAGGGACCGGGAACCACCACGCGACCATGGCTCTGAGGCCATGGAGGCGGGCGGCCCGGAGGCGCCGCCAGCAGGAGGCGGAGATCCCGATCGCCTTTTAGATCGCTTTCCTGGCGGCTGGTGCGAAGCGGTACGTGTATTGTTATAAAATAAGATTGAGCGATTACCATTGAACCTCAACCAAATGGATAATGGAGCTGTCTTCAGATGGTGAGCGTGATTCTTTCTGCAGTAGACCAATGCCACACACAAAGGACGGGCCATGTCATTGGCAGTGATTCCCTTGCACGATTTTGGTCACTTGCTCCCTCTAGTTCAGGTGGTCGTCTCGGCGGCCTTTAAGCAACTGCATCCTGGGACTTGACAAACAGTTCAGACATGGGCTCGAGTATCTCATGTGCATTTTCTCAACTCGCTCGCCACAAATGTCAAGTCTGAGATGCCGGTGTTGGAGCTGGGACTCACCCGTAATCTTATTTTCTGATTACAAACAGCAACAATAGTACTATTAGTAGAAATGCAACATGATGGGCAAGATAATAACCATTCGTTTAACTTGGTGCCATTTGCAGCAATGACTATTCAGAAGACATATTCAGCAAGGATACATGCGTACAGTGTACTTGCGGATTGGCTTCGATGTGGTGCTTCATGCATGGAAGCTGTTGTGAAGTGTACAAGTAGATTGCCTAGCCTTTTCCATCAGTTCGGACTTTTGGTTCAAGTGGCTAGTGCATGAAGCTTAACATGGTATCAGAGCCCCAGGTCTCGAGTTTAAATCCTGGTTTTCACATGGTTTTCGCAATTAAGCCTAAAAATTGCTGTTGCCCCCCTCTTTAGCCACCACTGTTTCGGTGTGCTCTTCTTCTTCTTTCACGTGTTGACTTTCTCTTCTCCCGTCACACGCGAGTGGGGGTGTTGTGAAGTGTACAAATAGATTGCCTAGCCCTTTCCATCAGTTCGGACTTTTGGTTCAAGTGGCTAGTGCATGAAGCTTAACAGAAGCCAATCAAGTCTACCAGCTTCGCAGGTGTCTGATGGTCCGTCGTGTGATCCGCCAGGGGACGTCCCCATGCTGCCCTGCACTCTGAAACGACCCGATGCCAGTTACTAAGAGCATCTCCAGCCGCGTCCCCCAAACCGTTCCCCAAACCGCGCCGAATTGAGCGTTTGGGAGACGTGTTTCGTTCGTGCCGCGTTTGGGGGACGTCGCTCCCCAGTCGCGTCCCCCAAACCAAATTTCACAAATTTTAAACTTAAGCGAGATTCATCCAAAACTTGCCATATATTACATAGATTCGAACGAAATTTGACTAAATTTAAACTAAACCTAATCTAGAACCACTTGCGGCGGCCGGAGGCGTCGTAGTACTGCTGGAAGTTGTACATGTCGTCGGTGACGACCTCCTGCTTGACGCGCTCGTCGACGGGCTCGTCCTTCACCAAGCCGCTTGGTCCTGCCTCGCCGTCGTCGGAGAGGTCCACCAGCGGCTTGCCGGAGTCGCGGATGGACATGGCGATCGCCGCGTCGAGGTCGCCCCTCCAGGCGTCCTTGTCATTCATGGACGCCAAGAACGCCGCCCGCAGACCTGGGCAGTCCTCGGGGTTGTCGCTACTGGCGATGAGTCGCTGCTGCCGCTCGTACTCCGACAGCATCGCCGCCTGCGACGCTTCCTCCGGCTCCTCCTTCACCTCCGGCTTCGGGATGAGGAGAGCGCCGCCGCGCCTCCCTTGCTGCCGCCGGCTGCCGCTGCCGCCATGCCTCGTGTTGACGGGCGTCGCCGGCTCCTCCTTCACCTCCCGTTTGGGGACGGTGTAGGGCGCCGACAGGTACGACGAGGACGGCGTCGATCGCGCCGGTCCTGAGGAAGAAGAGTGCGAGGAGGACGAGTACGTCGTCCTCCTCGGCTACCATTGAGGAGACGGTGGCGGTGACGACGACATCTCCAGCCTTGGAGCGCCGTTGCGGATACCGCGGATGACGTTCTCGAGGGTGCGCCCCGGAACGCCCCAGAATAGGGCCCAGCCGTCCTTGTTCCAGCTATTGGGGCCGCCGACGAGCCCGTCGGTGCTGTGCATCTCGATGTCGTACTTCGCCTGGAAGTACGTCGTCCACCAGGCGTCGTTGTTGTTGGCCGCCCACGTCGGATCCAACCGCTCCTCGGCGGTGAGTTGAGCCCGACGGGCCTTGATGGCGTCCCTCCATTGGTCCGTGCGCGGCTTCGGCGGCGGCGGAAAGTCAATGCCGTTCACGGCCATCTTCCAGCCGCCGCTGCTTGGCATCCGCATGTCCGGCGGGACTGGATACCGGGCGTTGTACAACGCCCACGCCTCCGCCACGGTGAGGCTGCCGCGGCCGAAGCTGTTCGCCGCGGCGATCTTGCAGGAGGACGAGCTCGACATTTTTCGAGCGGCGAGGAGAAGATCTGGGAGGGGGAGGCGGCGGCGACGAGATGGTTTGTGAGCGGTGAGAACTGCAGGGCGTCTTTAAACAGCGGCGGCAGCGGGTGGTTGCACGCAATAACGCCGGCGCGGATGGCCACGCGGCCATGCACGACGAGACGCGTCCCTGCGTCGCCTGGGAAAACAGGGACGCCATTAACGTTGCTTGACCAAAGGTAGGCGCCGGGGTTTTAGCCTTCCGAGCCGCTGACGCGTCGGGCCCGTGTCGGTTCGCCTCGCTTTTCGTTGTGTCCGGCGTCCCCGGTGCGTCCCCTGTGGGACAGGGACGGGCTCGGGGCGCCGGACAAAAATGGGCTTTGGGGGACGCGGCTGGAACACATTTTTTGTCCGGCGCGTCCCAAATCCCTTTGGGGGACGTTTTGGGGACGCGGCTGGAGATGCTCTAAATCTGAATCAGGCAAGTTCAGAAGAATAAAAATGACGCCGGACTGCAGCCTGAGGGCATCTCCAACGGGGCGACCCATCCCGCGCCCGCGCGTCCGGATGGGTCGAGCCGGACAAAATCCCGGCCCAACGCGGGGACGCACCGCAAAAGCGGACGGCCGCGGAGTCCGGAACGACGCAAACCCGGTCCAAATCTGGGCCGGGTTTGCGTGGCCGTGGATGGCACGCGGTGTCCTCGCGTGTCCGCCTGGTCCGCGTGGCTGGCCCACCTGTCGGTGCCCCAGTCCTATTAAATGTGGACTGGGGAGGGTGACTGTCCCTATCCAGTCCCCACTATCCACTCCGGCGCACGCGCGAGCTCGAAGCTTCCGCGCCGCCATGGCCCCGAAGCGCGAGTTCGAGCCGTCCGCCAACGACCACGAGGCCGGCAGCAGCCGGCAAGTCGCGCCGGCGCCGTTCGCCATGGGCCCGCCGGCGACGCCCAGACGCGACCGGATCTACGTCACCGTAGCGGTGGCGCAGATGTTCTGGGACGCCGGCGTCCCAATGCCGTGGGGACGTGCACCTCCCCACGGCCGGCACTCGAGCCAGATCGGGTTCCGGTGCCGCCCATCCCGATCTCCGGCCGCGCCCGCGTCGCGGAGATCCGGAGGCGCCGCGCGCAGCTGCCGGCGGACCTCCAGGAGGACCCCGCTTACTGCGACGCAAGTCCCAACTGGGACTTGTGGTTCGAGGTGGAGCACGATGCGCACCGGCACACGTGCTTCACCTCCGTGACGGCGCGGCCTCGCGCGCAGCCGCGCACACCTGCAAGGCGGGATGGCCGCCGCCCCGGCGGCCTCTACATCGGCGAGCAGCCCCAGGCCCCGCACCAGTCCCAGCGCCTCACCTTGTTTCTCAACCATGCCTTCTCACGCACTGTTGACAATCCTCGATCTAGTCCTTTCCTTCGCTTGCCATGTGTCACGCGGCGCATCTCCTGAATAGCCGGCAGCAACGAGTAGGGAGTATGGTAGGTGCCAGGGACCAAGCGTTGGGTGGCGGCGGTCGGTAGTGTTATGACTTGCAGAACTGTTTCTACTTGGGAAAATGCTTGCTGCCGGCCGGCCGATGCGCGGGGCAAAAATCGGTCGTGGTGCACGCGCACGCACCCACTAGCCAGGTTCTCTCGCGTGAGTATGTATGAGTAGTAGCTAGCTTAGCTTACTCCATATGCACATACTCGTATGCACGCCCGCGCTCCGTTGCAGGCTTGTGCATACACAAGCACTCAGCTAGGTATAGCTTGCTAGCTAGCTTCTCGCTTGCGGTTGTTAAATGCATTTACAGTGTGACCGATTATGCCAAATCGGTGAAACATGGTCTGCCGATTTTCCGATGTTGCGTGTGTTTAATTGTAATAAGGGAAATTCTTACGATTAGCCGACCGATCGCTGGCGAGCGATCGTGCGAGCCTCCCGCCGTCATGACCCGGCTAGGTTTTATGGCTCGTTAGGCTATAACTCAAGGATTTTTCTCATCGCGAACTAGATTGAACATCGGACATTTTTCTATCACGGGATTTGATCCAAAGACCAGCTAAAGAGACTCGCTTCCATGTGCGTCATTTTTGTTGTAATCGTTTGTAATTTTTGTAAAAATATAGTTGGCAATTTTTGTTGTAACTCAATCTATAGCAAATTAATTATTGCTTGACCACTTTTGATTCTTTGCAAACATATGATTTTTTGTTGTAATTATTTGCAACATTTGTAAAAATAGTTGCTGATTTTTGTTGTAATTCAATTTGTAGCAAATTAATTATTTCTTATCCACTTTTGCATTATTTATAAACGTATAAATTTTTATTGTAATTTTCTACGGTTTTTGTGAATAGTGTTTGCAAGTTTTGTTGTAAATCGATATGCAGGAAAATTTGTTGGTTTAATCACTTTATGGTAACATTATTTTTGTAGAAATGCCGGGACATTTTGTTGTGTTAGCATTTTTTTGTATACACGGGTGAATTTTGTTGTTGTAATAAGGTGGCATATTTGTTGTAAATATTGAGAAAGACGGAGTCAAAGTTATACAACATTTTGGTTTAAGTGGAGAAACGTAGGATTGCGGGTTGATTTTGCGAGAACTGAGGGGTTAAATTGCAAAAAATGTGTTGCATCTGGTTCGTAGGAACTTAGGACTGCGGGTTGATTTTGCAAGAAACGAGGATCAGACTGTAAAACTGTGTTGCATCTGGTTCTGGACGTTGGATGTCCATCCGATGGCCGGGAGAACAACCGATTTTGGGCAAAATATCAGCCCACCGACGTCTAGCGTCCGCCTTCTACTTGCGGCAACGATCTGTAGTATTACCAGGTGTCGGACTGTGCACACTCCAATGGCATCGTTTCTCACAGCAATCCGCCGTGCAAAGGTGCTAGAGTAGCTGTAGTGGAGATGGAAAGTTTGCACGGAGGGGAGATTATGTAATGCCTCGGCAGCCGTATAGCTGAAAGAACATTTCCCGCCCTTTTGGGTTTTGTGTGTTTGATGTCAACACTAGGTATATATTTATGTGTGTTGATGTAGACAGGTACAAGTTTTCAAGAGATATATCTGACCGGTGTTTTGGTATGGCTGTACTGAAGTATATGAAGGTTTTTGTCTCTGGCGGAAGTTCCAGCCCCAGCTGGCGGAACTTCCGCCCTGGTGCTTCCAGCAGTGGCCTCTCAGCGCAGCTCTTTCTGAAGCTTTTGTTCCCTGACCGGAAGTTCCGGTGAAGTTGGCCGGAAGTTCCGGTCAGCGGAACTTCCGCCCAACTTCCGGGCAAGTTCCGGAATTACGAAGTTTGGGGCTCTGGATGTCCAGTATGGTTTTCTCGGAATTCCGGAACTTGGCCGGAACTTCCGGTCGCCGGAAGTTCCGCCCCAATATCTTCTGAACTGGATGTCTGACGAAGATCCTTCCTGGCGGAAGTTCCGGCCCTCTTGGCCGGTACTTCCGGTGCCAGCCGGAACTTCCGGCCCTCCTGGCCGGAACTTCCGGTGTTACTGAAATTCGCCCCAACGGTCAGATCTGAGAGCTCCAATCATATAAATAGCTCTCTTCTCCAAAGGGACAAGTTGCTCAATCATTGCACAAAAATCTGCCAAGCCTTCATCACCATTAGAGCCACCTCAAGAACACAAGATTTGCAAGATCTCTTTCCCCCCCCCAACCAAAGCTCTTGATCTTTGGAGATTCGAAGGAGAAGACACCGATCTACATCCTCACCGAAGCAATTTACATTTCCCCCTCATTTGTTTGAGGGATCTCTTGCTAGTGTTCCTATTTGGTTCCCTGGTTGATTTGTGTTGATGTGTTGTTGTTGATTGTTGTATTGTTACAGATTTGGGAGCCTCCAATTTGGTTGTGGATGTGTGCCCCAAGAACCTTGTAAAGGCCCGGTTTTCGCCTCGAGGAAATCCCTTAGTGGAAGTGGGCTAGGCCTTCGTGGCGTTGCTCACAGGAGATCTGAGTGAAGCCTTCGTGGCTGTTGGTTTGGCTTTCGTAGCAACCACACTCCTCCAAATGTAGACGTACCTTCTTGCAAAGGAAGGGAACTACGGGAATCATCTCCGTGTCATCGCGTGCTCCACTCTCGGTTACCTCTATCCTATTCTATCTCTTATATTGCGTAGCTATATCTTGCTTAGTTGCTTACCTTGTCATATAGGTAAATTCATTTAGTTGCATATCTAGAGAATTTACCTTTGTGTCAAGCCTAAATTGAAAAAGAACTAAAAATTGGTTAGCACCTATTCACCCCCCCTCTAGGTGCGGCATTCGATCCTTTCAATTGGTATCAGAGCCTCGGCTCTTATTTCGGGCTTAACCGCCTAAGAGTATGCCGGACGAAGGACCTATGGAAGGGGAGGCTAAGATGGTCACCATGGATGATATCAATTCGTTGAGGTCATCCATGCAAGCTCAAATGGAAAGCATGAGAAAGATGATTTCCGAGCTTTTGACTCCTCGCCGTCCCGTGGCTCCCACCAAAGAGGTTAATGTCACGGATGCGTTAGAAGAGGGAAATGCTTCGGTGTTACCCTCCTCTACCAAACCCGCGAATGGTGATAACTTAAACACTATCACATCCCCCATTGCATCTCCTAGGGGAACTAGTGGAGGTGAGAGCTACAATCGAGTGGCTCCATCTTTTCTATCTCCCGATATACCGGTTCCCCATCCTCATATAAACATTCGGGGCGACCCACCTAAGTTTTCCGTTAATGATTTCGATACTTGGCAATTTGAGTTTAGCTCTCATGTTCGCAGTGCCTCCAATGAACTTTGGAGAATCATCGTGGAAGGCTTCAAGCCTTACAACCCCGACAAGTTGACTAGAAGAGAAGCGGTTGATAGTCAACTCAACAACACCGCCTTGCACATGATTCAAACTAGTGTGGGGACAAAGGAGTTGTCTCGTGTTCGGCATTTCACCACCGCCAAGGATGCTTGGGATGGTTTGGCCGCTAGTTGCATAGGAAGTGAGAGCACAAGAAGGAACAAGTATAATGCTCTTCGGAATAAAGCCGAAGGATTCATGAGGCTACCGGATGAAGATCATGAAGACATGTATGGAAGACTTCTCATGGTTGCCGGTGCTTTCCGGAATGTTGGTGCCACTCACATCGATGACTCTTGGATCAAGAAAAGGTACATTGATTGCATGATGCCGTTTGAAACTATTGATGTCAAGACTCTTGTCGGTAGAGAATGCTATGCCTCTCTCACCTCTCAACAAGCCGTGCACGAGATGCAAGCTCTCAAGGTGCTTGAGCAAAACTTTCATGATTCTCGCAATCGTGCTCTTGGGATGTCAAAAGGGTCCAACATTGCCTTGGTGGTCAACTCTGTGGAAGAAGTGATTCCTCGAGAATCTTATAGGGCATCTTGGAGCATGTCCTATCCGGAAGACTTGGAACACCACTACCATGACCACATGGAATTCCATGCAAAAACCTTTTGGATTGACCCATCCAAGGCCAAAGAAGACAACATCAAGAGAAACAACTCAAGGGGTCCCTCAAGCTCGGGCCCAAGAACAAGATCTTGCTACAATTGCAATGACAAGCGCCATTTCATTGCCGAATGTCCCTATGAGAATAGGGAGACCCATGGTGGAAGGCTCATCCCCAAGGACAAGAGCAAAGACTCAAAGGGCAAGTATTCAAAGCCCCTCAACAAGAAATTCTATAACAAGAACAAGAAGGGAAAAAGGCCCTCAAGGATTGTGCTAGTGACTAAAGAATAATATTCTTCCGATGAGATTGAAAGTGCTAGTGATGATGAAGAGGAAAGCTCAAGAGAAGTGGCCGCTGATACGTCCAAAACGTATCTACTTTCCCGAACACTTTTGCTATTGTTTTGCCTCTAATTTGTGTATTTTGGATACAACTAACGCGGACTAACGCTGTTTTCAGCAGAACTGTTCTGGTGTCTCGTTTTTGTGCAGAAATCCAACTTTCGGGAAAATCCTCAGGAATTTATGCAGAAGGCCCTATTTTCCCATAAAACTGACGGAACCAGAAGGACAAGTCAGGTGGAGGCCCGAGGGCCCCACACCATAAGGCGGCGCGGCCTAGGGGGGGCCCGCGCGGCCCTATGGTGTGGCCCCCTCGGCCGGCCTCCGACGCCCTTCTTCGGACTACTTATCGTCCTCGACCTAAAAACGCACGGAGAGAAGTCGAAGTCGCCAGAAACCCTCCAGAACGCCGCCACATCGCGAAACTCCGTCGCGGGAGCCAGAAGTCTCCGTTCTGGCACTCCGCCGGGACAGGGAATTGGAGGAGATCATCGCCGCCATCACCGCCAACGCCTCTACATCAACCAGCCATGTTTCCCCCATCCATGTGTGAGTAATTCCCCCGCTGTAGGCCGAAGGGGATGGTAGCGATTGGATGAGATTGGTCATGTAATAGTCATAAGATTGTTAGGGCATAGTGCCTAGTGTCCGTAATTGGTACTTTGATGATATTGTTGCAACTTGTTATGCTTAATGCTTGTCACTAGGGCCCGAGTGCCATGATCTCATATCTAAACATGTTATTGTTTCATCAAGATATTCATTGTTTATGGTCTTACCTATAAGTTGTATACACATGTCGCTGTCCGGAACCAATGGCCCCGAAGTGACAAGAATTGGGACAACCGGAGGGGATGGTAGTGATGTGAGGATCACATGTGTTCACGGAGTGTTAATGCTTTGCTCCGGTACTCTTTTAAAAGGAGTACCTTAATATCCAGTAGTTTCCCTTGAGGCCCGGCTGCCACCGGCTGGTAGGACAAAAGATGTTGTGCAAGTTTCTCATTGCGAGCACGCACGACTATATATGGAACACATGCCTATTGATTGCTTTGTACTTGGACACCGTTTTATTATTATCTGCAAATGCCCTGCTATGATTGTTACATGAGTTTCTCTCATCCATGCAACGCCCGTTCATCCGTCCCCGTGCCTACAGTATTTTAATCCTGCTGTTTACTAAAATCACTACTGCTGTCTTTGTTACTCTCGTCGTTATTTCACTACCGCCATCGCTATAAAACTGTTACTACTGATAAACTCTTGCGAGCAAGTCTGTTTCCAGGTGCAGCTGAATTGACAACTCCGCTGTTAAGGCTTCCAAGTGTTCTTTGTCTCCCCTTGTGTCGAATCAATAAATTGGGTTTTACTTCCCTCGAAGACTGTTGCGATCCCCTATACTTGTGGGTCATCAAGACTATTTTCTGGCGCCGTTGCCGGGGAGCATAGCTTTATTTGGAAGTTCACTTGGATTGATATTGTTCACTGCAAATTTTCCATCATGGGTAAACCTCGCGATTCTAAAATCACCATATTACCATCCACTACAAGAAAAGGTACAATTCTGAGTACCTCCGCTACACTTGATTCACCATCTGTGATTGATAAACTTGTTTCACCGCCGATGCTTCACATGCGGGTACTTCTGCTGAATCTGAAAACTCTCATAATGTTGATAATATTTCTGCTGTGCTTGATGATAGTGGTTCATTGGGATCTTTTCTAGATGCTACGATTGCTAGGTCTAGACAAATTGAAAATACTGAAACTCCTAATGCTACTACACCTGTTAATTCACCTGAACTTGATTATTCTAGTGATGATCCTGATGAAGATAATGTGGAGCTTAATGATGATTTTATTGAAAAATGCAATGCTACTACTGATGCAAGAAAAATTAAAAAGTTTCTTGCAGAACATGCTGTTAGATATAAACTGTCTCCTGATCCTAAGTTTGCCACATCTCCTATAAACATTAAGGATAAAGATTATGATTTTTCTCTTGATCTATCTCATATAGCTATTGTTGAGAAAACACCCTTTTGTGGTACTGAAAAAGAAAAGTGCTGTTGAACACATGATTGAGTTATCTACTCTAAGTAGCTTGTTTTCTGATGATGTCAAGATGCGTACTTACTTTGTTGCTAAAATCTTTCCATTTTCATTAAAGGGTGATGCTAAAACTTGGTATAATAGTTTGCCACCTAATTCAATTAAAAGTCCAAAAGAATTGCTTGATGTTTTCTTCCGTAAATACTTTCCTGCTAGTGCTCAACATATTGCTTTGCAGAGAATTTATAATTTTAACCAGGAAGATGGAGAGAAATTGCCTGAGGCTTGGGCGAGATTTTGCTCTCTTATTAGAGCTCGGCCTGACCATGATTTGGAAAAGCATGATTTACTTGATATATTTTATAGTGGACTAACCATTGAGTCTAGGGCATACCTGGATAGTTGTGCTGGTTGTGTTTTCAGGAAAAGAACTCTAGACGACGCTGAAGAATTATTGGCTAAAATAGGCCGGAATCATGATGATTGGACTACGCCTGAACCAACTCCAACGCTAATATTAAAGAAGAGGAGTTTAATTAAATTGAATGATGAAGATATGAGGGAAGCCAAGAAGTCTCTCAAAGAGAAAGGTATTAAATCTGAAGATGTGAAGAATCTTCCTCCCATAGAAGATATATGTGAGATAATTCCCCCTTCATCCATGATTGAGGTAAACTCCCTTCAACGCTTTACTAGGGAAGATATTCCGTATTCGAAACCCCCTGCACAATGCTTAGATGAGTTTGATAATTATATTGTTAAGCAAGAAAATTTTAATATGAGAGTAGAGAATCATTTAATGGAAAATTCTCGAGCTATTAGTGAATTGCATGATATTGTAGAAAGAACCTCCAATGATGTTAAGATGCTTGTTAAACATTTTCATATGGTTCAAACTCAAATTGATCAACTCACTAAAGTGCAAAATGACTTGTTGGGGAATAATTCTAAAGAGAAACATGCTTATGAAGTAACAACTAGAGGTGGTGTCTCTACCCAGGATCCTCTATATCCTGAAGGGCATCCCAAAAGAATTGAACAAGATTCTCAACGAATTGAACCTAGTGCTCATTCTAAGAAGAAAAAGAAGAAGAAACATAAAAATGTTGTAGAATCCTCTGAACCTGCTAATGATCCTAATAGTATTTCTATTTCTGATGTTGAAACTGAAAGTGGTAATGAACATGATAGAGATAATGATAAGAATGATGCTCCTGATAAAGAAGAGGTTGAAGAAGAACCTGAAAAGCATGCTAAAAATAAAAAGTACACTAAAGAAGATTTTATTGCTGAGAAACATGGTAATGAAAGAGAACCTTGGGTTCAAAAGCAAATGCCTTTTCCTGCTAAGAAACTAAAATCAAAGGAAGAAGAACACTATAATAAATTTTGCGATTGGATGAAACCTTTATTCTTGCAAATCCCTTTGACTGATGCTATTAAATTGCCACCTTATTCAAAGTATATGAAAGATATTGTTACTAACAAAAGGAAAATCCCCAATGAGGAAATTTCCACTATGCTTGCTAATTACTCTTTCAATGGCAAAGTTCCAAAGAAGTTGGGCGACCCAGGTATACCTACTATTCCTTGTTCTATTAAGAATAATTATGTTAAAACTGCTCTATGTGACTTGGGAGCCGGTGTTAGTGTTATGCCTTTTTCTCTTTATAAGAGACTTTACTTAGATAAGTTGATACCTACTGATATATCTTTGCAAATGGCTGATAAATCTACTGCTATTCCTGTTGGTATATGTGAGGATGTTCCTGTTCAAGTTACTACTAACTGCTTGATATTAACTGATTTTGTTGTGTTGGAAATGCCTGAAGATGATAATATGTCTATTATTCTTGGGAGACCTTTTCTTAACACCGCAGGGGCTGTTATTGATTGCAATAAAGGAAAGGTTACTTTCAATGTTGATGATAGGGAGCATACCATTTATTTTCCCAAGAGGATTGAGAAAGCGTGTGGAGTTAATACTATTTCTAATGTGAGAACTATCAAAGTGGGAACTATTGATTGTCCTATATATGAGCCTAAAGAAGAATATCAAACTCTCGTGATTGGATCCATATCAATACAATTCAAGGTAACATGATTGATTTGAGGTTTATTTCTTCTTATGCTATGTAAAATTTATTTGGTGACAAGACTTGATCAACCTTGTTAACAAATACTTTTTATATGCATAGAGGAGGTAAACAACATCTCTTTCTTCCTCCACTTGCTCTAGTTGCTGTAGCACTTTTAATTTGCAAAGTTCCTTAGTTAATTGGAGATTTCAAATTTTTTTCTGGCCAGTAATAATAAACTAATTACCCAGAAATGTGCATTTTTCAAAGTTTTCAAAAATTCACAAAAATTATATCGTTGGTCCTATTTTTCGACGAGGCACCTGGGAGCACCAGAGGATGACCTGTGGGGCACCACAGGGTGCCACACCACAAAGCCGGCGCGGCCAAGGAGGGGGGCGCGCCACCCGTGGTGTGGGCCCCTCCTTGCCCCACTATCTCATCTCTTTCTCCCAGCATCTTCTCTCTCCCGAAAAAACTCGCACCAGGTTCCTCTCACTCGCGTTTTTGCTCAAGAACTCCAGATTTCTCGATCTCTTTGCTCAGCCCAGATTTCTGTCTGAAATTTGGCACATTTGCTCTTCGGTATGTGACTCCTCCGCCTATCCAAGTAGAAATTTGTTTGGTTGAGTATATCTTGAATATTATGCTGCTGTAGGTAACATGTTTAGTGAGCTTACATGCTTGTTCTAAGTGGTAGAAACTAGTTTTGATGCATGATTAGTACTCTAGCAAGTTCCTATAGTAGTTCCCCTTGATTATATGTCACCAAATCAAAAAAATTATATTGTTTGTTGAAAATTTCAGAGAAGAGATGAAGAAGTTCAACTTTGGAGAGTTGTTCAAGAAAGGAACAACCAGCACCGGGAGGCCTTCTAGAGCCGCCACCCGGCTTAGGCGATCGTACAATGAAGATATCATCGCGCCTAGCTTCGCGCCCGAAGAGGACAACGGGGCTCCTAATGCTTCGTCTTTTCCATGCTATGATTTTCTGAGGAATGCAGGGATATTGGAGGATTTCTTCACCCTTGTCAACAGGGCGGGCTTAGCCACCTATGTGGGAGATGAAAGGGAGCAATACTACATGCTCACCAAAATCTTCGTCGAGAGCTTCAAGTTCCACAACAAGCAATATGAGCCGACAGTTGCATTCAAGATCTATGGTAATCCTGTTACTATGGGATTGGAAGATTTTTGTCGTGCATTGGATATTGCCCCTGTAGGTACAGCAAGTAGGATTGATGACAACCCCCGGGACTTGTTGGAGCTCTATCGAGGGATTACCGATGATGATTGTCGCACCATTCAGCGTGGCAAGATAAGGAACATTCAACTCCCCGCCATTAAGTATTTTGCATATTACATTGCTACTAGCATTCTTGGTAGGGAGAACACTAGCAATATTTCTAGTTACCATCTTGCTTTCTTGAATATTGCACTTACTGGTCGGACATCTTATCACCTTGGTTCTCTTATTGCTCACCGCCTGTCTAATAGAGGGCCTATTTTTGGAGGAACTATTGCACTGCGCGTTTTAACATATCTAAGGCTTCCTCTTGATCCTAATGATGTGCCATTGGCCCCTAGGAGACTCGATATTGCTGCTATGAAGAGTCATCATTTTGTTACCACTGATTCTACTTTAGATAATATGGTCTATAGAATGTTGTTTGCTGACGGGGATGAGAAGGAAATCCCTCTTCCCCAACCAGGTTTGTTCAGTATTGACAGGCAATCATGGTCGTGCACTAAGGAGGAGGTGGATGAACATATGAAGATACAAGACTTCCACCAGCAGCATGACTCCGAGGATGCCGAGGCCTCCCACGACTACACCGTCATGTATCCGGGTGCTTCTTCTAGCACATACCCGGAATACGATCCATCTTCGTCATACTACGGAGATACTACCTCATGGTCTCGATGGGATTGAACTCTACTTAGGCCAAAAGCCTAAGCTTGGGGGGAGGTATACCGGCATCACTCATTCTTTGCATATTTTGATTGCTGGATACTTGTACATACTTGTTTAGTCTCTTTGAGTGGTTTTCTAATGAGAGGGGGATGATATTTGGGGAAGTGCTGCCTGAAAACAGATTCTGGACTGTTACTAGAAAAATTCGTGCGCACAGACAGAACGTTATTTTGAGCTGCCAATTTTTGTGCAGGTTCCCCAGGTTGTTATCTAACTTTCATTAGTTGAACACTTTTCGAGCTGAGCAACGTAAGATTTTTGTAAAAATCGATTTCTGTACTACTGTCAGGTTTTGGCAGATTTCTGCCATCTCGCTTTTCTGTGTTTCTTCTAGTTTGCTATTTCTTGTTTTTGCTTTGTTTCCTTTCCAAAACATAAAAAGACCAAAAATATTTCTGTTGTTTCTCTTCACCATTTGTTTGCTTTGGTTTCTTGCATTTGTTTCGCTTTATTTGCTATTGCTAGGTTGCTACAAGAAAACCCAAAAAGATTTTGCTTTGTTTGCTTGTTTCCTTTTGTTCTTGTTTCTAATTCGAAAACACCAAAAATATTTGCTGTTCTTCTTTGATTTTTTAAAGTTCTTTATGAGTTCAATGGTCTTCGGTGGCTGGAGCGTGGTTTTCATTTCATATTATCCAAGCTGCACAAGTGAAAAGGCAATAATGACGATCTACGACAATTAGATTGTGGTGAGAGGCTGGTATGAACTCTATTTGTTTTCATTTTTGTACATATACTCATTCATGTGAGCATGCTTAGTTGGTTCATGTGAGGTATATGTTATTTGAGAAAGTCTAGTAGTTTATGATCTCTCATGTTTAGCTCCAATTTATTAATATGAGTAGCATGTCATGGATGTTTGCTTGCATTGTTTTATTCATAAGTAAGTATGGCATTGTGGTACCCTCCTCTGAATAATTCATTTATATCGACTTGGCACATGCTCACGCATGCATATGACTGAACAAAAAGTCAATTAAGCCTCGATGATCTATATTGCTTCAGAGTTCTTGTATCACTTTTATGCCTCCGTTAATTTATTTTGCCGCAAGCATGATTATGACAGTTACTGCTCTCTTGATTTGTCGCTCCCTAGTATATTGCTAGCCTTCACTTGTACTGAGCGGGAACGCTGCTCGTGCTTCCAAACACCTGAAAACCAAGTTGTTCCAAAGTGTCCACCATAAATACCTATGCATGGCATTTCAAACCATTCCAAGTAAATTCTCATGCGCTACCTTTAAAACCTTCAAAATGCTTCTCAATTTGTGTTTATGTTTCATAGCTCATGAGGAAGTATGTGGTGTTTAGCTTTCAACCTTGTCATTTACTTTTGACGGACTCTCATATGGACTAGTGGCACATCCGCTTATCCAATAATTTTGCAAAAAGAGCTGGCAATGGGATTCCCAGTCCCGAATTAATTAACTTAATAGACACTCCTCCATGGTTTGTGATTGTTGGGCGGCACCCGAAGGATTCGGTTAGCCATGGCTTGTGTAAGCAAAGGTTGGGGGGAGTGTCATCATCATAATAAAACTAAAATAAAAAAAGGCACTCCTTCATGGTATGAGATTGTTGGCAGGCACCCGAGGATCCGGTTAGCCATGGTTTGTGTAAGAAAGGTTGGAAGGAGTGCCACATAAATATGCAAATAATTCATGGGAGCCGCTCTTGAAAGTCTGGTTGGTGAGGTAGTTGGTGTACCCATTACCATTCGTTGACAACAACAAACACCTCTCAAAATGATTCTACTCCTGATTTCAAAAATAAAAAGCTCTAGCGCATGTTAATCCCTGCTTCCCTCTGCAAAGGGTCAATCTTTTACTTTTATGTTGTGTCTCCATTATTTCTTTGAGCACTATCTTGAGAGCACAACTGTCATTCTTAGTATAATATGCTTGTCTCAAAATATGATTGATTGTGGTATAACTTTGATGCTTTTATCTTTGACAATCACTACTTCTAGTCTTTCTATGAACTCCAGAGGTGCCCGGGCATTTATGTTTTGCCAATCAAATACAGGCAAGCGAGATACCACTTTATCATACTCTCTTATGAACATTGCAATCCTGCTTATATATATGATTCACGATGCTTATTATTAATTGTTGGTACCTCTCCATGATTGACATAGCTGTTAGATGATCTTATTTGCATGCACCTCATTATGAACTACTTAAGTATTAGCCATAGCATGAGAATATATACATCATATGAGCAAATGTGTTCGAGAAAGTTCTTTTATCGCTCAGTTGTTAACTGAATTGCTTGAGGACAAGCAATAAGCTAAGCTTGGAGGGAGTTGATACGTCCAAAACGTATCTACTTTCCCGAACACTTTTGCTATTGTTTTGCCTCTAATTTGTGTATTTTGGATACAACTAACGCGGACTAACGCTGTTTTCAGCAGAACTGTTCTGGTGTCTCGTTTTTGTGCAGAAATCCAACTTTCGGGAAAATCCTCGGAATTTATGCAGAAGGCCCTATTTTCCCAGAAAACTGACGGAGCCAGAAGGACAAGTCAGGTGGAGGCCCGAGGGCCCCACACCATAAGGCGGCACGGCCTAGGGGGGGCCCGCGCGGCCCTATGGTGTGGCCCCCTCGGCCGGCCTCCGACGCCCTTCTTCGGACTACTTATCGGCCTCGACCTAAAAACGCACGGAGAGAAGTCGAAGTCGCCAGAAACCCTCCAGAACGCCGCCACATCGCGAAACTCCGTCGCGGGAGCCAGAAGTCTCCGTTCTGGCACTCCGCCGGGACGGGGAATTGGAGGAGATCATCGCCGCCATCACCGCCAACGCCTCTACATCAACCAACCATGTTTCCCCCATCCATGTGTGAGTAATTCCCCCGCTGTAGGCCGAAGGGGATGGTAGGGATTGGATGAGATTGGTCATGTAATAGTCATAAGATTGTTAGGGCATAGTGCCTAGTGTCCGTAATTGGTACTTTGATGATATTGTTGCAACTTGTTATGCTTAATGCTTGTCACTAGGGCCCGAGTGCCATGATCTCAGATCTGAACATGTTATTGTTTCATCAAGATATTCATTGTTTATGGTCTTACCTATAAGTTGTATACACATGTCGCTGTCCGGAACCAATGGCCCCGAAGTGACAAGAATTGGGACAACCGGAGGGGATGGTAGTGATGTGAGGATCACATGTGTTCACGGAGTGTTAATGCTTTGCTCCGGTACTCTATTAAAAGGAGTACCTTAATATCCAGTAGTTTCCCTTGAGGCCCGGCTGCCACCAGCTGGTAGGACAAAAGATGTTGTGCAAGTTTCTCATTGCGAGCACGCACGACTATATATGGAACACATGCCTATTGATTGCTTTGTACTTGGACACCGTTTTATTATTATCTGCAAATGCCCTGCTATGATTGTTACATGAGTTTCTCTCATCCATGCAACGCCCGTTCATCCGTCCCCGTGCCTACAGTATTTTAATCCTGCTGTTTACTAAAATCACTACTGCTGTCTTTGTTACTCATTGTTATTTCACTACCGCTATCGCTATAAACTGTTACTACTGATAAACTCTTGCGAGCAAGTCTGTTTCCAGGTGCAGCTGAATTGACAACTCCGCTGTTAAGGCTTCCAAGTGTTCTTTGTCTCCCCTTGTGTCGAATCAATAAATTGGGTTTTACTTCCCTCGAAGACTGTTGCGATCCCCTATACTTGTGGGTCATCAGCCGCCATTGTCACTACCAACATTCCCTCTTCCTCTCTCTTTGATTCACCCAATGAGAATCCTCAATTCAAGAATGCACATTGCTTCATGGCAAGATCCACCATGGACACATCTATTGTGCTATCAACTCAAGAAGAGTATACCTCCGGAGATGATGATGTTGATGATGAAGAAGATGCAACCTCAAATGGATTGGTTGCCCTTGCCTCCCTCTCCACTAACTCTTCATCAACAAGTGAATCTCCCAATGAGGTCATTCATGTGGAGGAAGAAAGTTGCCTCATGGCTAAATCTTCCGAGGTATCATCTCCTAACCCCTCTACGCCAACATTTCAAATGATCTAGGGGTTGATCTTGCTAGTCTAAAAGTGAAACAAGAAATGCTAGAATTTGATGATTTCATTCTTAACCTACAAGGTAACACTAAGAAGCATGTTTCCAATCTCATGGTTCGTATAGCTCAACTAAATGGTACTCTTGAGAAAAAGTGCCAAATAGAGAGAGAAGACTCTCTAGAAATACATGCTCTTAAAAATGCTCTTGAGGAATGTCAAGAAACCATAGCATCTCTTGAAGAGAGGCTAGAAAATCTTGAAGAACCTCAAGATAAACTTAACAAGCTCACTAAAGCTAGAGATCTTGCTAGAGCTAATACTAAAGTGCTTATAAAGGAAAAGGCCAAATTTGTTGTTGATCATGAGAAACTTGTGAAGGATCTAGATGAACTAGACAAGGCTCACAAAGCTTTGAAGAGTGAATACTCTCTCCTCTCCGAGTCTTATGAGCAACTTCAAATTAGGCTTGACTCATATGACATACCTAGTAGCTCTACTCCTTCATGTGATCATGCAAATATTATTGAGGAAAATGCTAGGTTGAAGGATGAACTTGCTAAGGCCTCCTCTCCCCAAAGTAAATTTTCCTTGGATGATCTTTTGAGTAAGCAAAGGTCAAACAATGGAAAGGAGGGACTTGGTTATAATGCCAAGGCTAAAAAGGCAAACAAGAAAAAGGCCAAGCCCGCACATGAGAAAGTCACCACTAATGGTGAAATCCCAAAGGGCAAAACCATTAATGATGATGGTGCGGGAATTGATAACCCTCACTATGTTCTTTTTAAAGATTATTATGGTGATGTTTATGCTAAATATGTTGGTCCATATGATTATTATGTTGCTTGGTCTATTTGGATCCCAAAGACCCTTGTTAATAACAAAAGAGGACCCATTGAGAAATGGGTACCTAAATCCAAGAACTGATCTCATGTAGGACTATGCTGCCGGAGGTTCAAAATGGGTACTTGATAGTGGATGTACAAGTCATATGACCGGCGGCAAGAACTGAAGGAGATATGCCCAAGAGGCAATAATAAAAGTGGTTATTATATATATCTTTATGTTTATGATAAATGTTTATATACCATGCTATAATTGTATTAACCGAAACATTGATACATGTGTGATATGTAAACAACAAAGAGTCCCTAGTATGCCTCTTATCTAGCTTGTTGATTAATGGATGATTAGTTTCATAATCATGAACATTGGATGTTATTAATAACAAGGTTATATCATTGTATGAATGATGTAATGGACACATCCAATTAAGCGTAGCATAAGATCACGTCATTAAGTTATTTGCTATAAGCTTTCGATACATAGTTACCTAGTCCTTATGACCATGAGATCATGTAAATCACTTATACCGGAAAGGTACTTTGATTACATCAAATGCCACTGCGTAAATGGGTGGTTATAAAGGTGAGATTAAGTATCCGGAAAGTATGAGTTGAGGCATATGGATCAACAGTGGGATTTGTCCATCCCGATGACGGATAGATATACTCTGGGCCCTCTCGGTGGAATGTCGTCTAATGTCTTGCAAGCATATGAATGAGTTCATAAGAGACCACATACCACGGTACGAGTAAAGAGTACTTGTCAGGAGACGAGGTTGAACAAGGTATAGAGTGATACCGATGATCAAACCTCGGACAAGTAAAATATCGAGTGACAAAGGGAATTGGTATCGTATGTGAATGGTTCATTCGATCACTAAAGTCATCGTTGAATATGTGGGAGCCATTATGGATCTCCAGATCCCGCTATTGGTTATTGGTCGGAGTGAGTACTCAACCATGTCCGCATAGTTCGCGAACCGTAGGGTGACACACTTAAAGTTGGATGTTGAAATGGTATAACTTGAATATGGAATGGAGTTCAAATATTTGTTCGGAATCCCGGATGAGATCCCGGACATCACGAGGAGTTCCGGAATGGTCCGGAGAATAAGATTCATATATAGGAAGTCATTTTATGAGATTTAAAATGATCCGGAAGGTTCTATGGAAGGTTCTAGAAGATTCTAGAAAAGTCCGGAAGAAACCACTATGGAAGGCGGAGTCCCAAAGGGACTCCACCTCCATGGCCGGCCAACCCTAGAGGGGGAGGAGTCCCAAGTGGACTCCCCCTATGGGGGCCGGCCACCCCCCCACATGGAAGGGGGGAATCCCACCCCAAGTGGGATTCCCACCTTGGGTAGGTTTCCCTATCACATGGAAGGTTTTGGGTTCGGGTCTTATTCGGAGACTTGTAGTCCAACACTTGGGGCTTCCACCTATATAATGAGGGACAAGGGGAGGGGGCCGGCCACCCCAAGAACCACCAAGGTGGCCGCACCCCTTAGTGGCCGGCGCCCCCCTCTCCCCAAACCCTAGCCGCCCCGCTCCTCCACTTCCCGCACGCTTAGCGAAGCTCCGCCGGGTTTCTCCACCACCACCGACACCACGCCGTCGTGCTGTTGGATTCAAGAGGAGCTACTACTTCCGCTGCCCGCTGGAACGGGGAGGTGGACGTCGTCTTCATCAACAACCGAACGTGTGACCGAGTACTGATGACGGGAATATGGCGGCGACAAAAGTAACTAATGTACGCGTCCACGTCATAGAGACAGATAGAAATTAAATGCGCAGTGCATAAGATAAATAAAAGGGATCAAACGTTGCAGGTACTTTATTTCCAGAACTTTCACATTTACATAAAAGAACTGTTAATTACATCTCTGGAGAGAAAACCCCTGATTAAGAATTCCAACATTACAAAGGATTGCATCCTATTACTATTACAAATTAACTAAAGACTAAGTCCTCCTCGCTGTCGTCGACGCCGGCGTGCTCGGGGGAGCCTTCTAAGTCTTCTTTAAATTATCATATGATTTCATAGCATATGTCATGTTTTGCACTTGCACTAGTATTAGAAGTACAAGCAAAATATATGCACCTGATACTAATTCATTGGTAGGCATATCAACTATGAATTGTCCAATTACTTGCGAAGTTGTTTCATGATGATAGACCGACTATGAAAAGCATCCAGGATGGCGCATGCAGTTTTGGCATAGATCATGCACCAGATCATCTATGCGTTCACGCAGCAGCTGATAAGTATAGTGGTTCCCATTTCTTTAACACTAACGGATGGAGTACTCACTCATACTACACATGAATACGCATAGTTTTCGTCCCAACATCTTCCAGTATTAGCAATGCATTTTTACTTAATTTAAGGTGCTGATACATACGCAAGGGGATACTGTAATATGGTGCTAAACCATTTTCGGGAGCGTTTATAGTAGCAGACATATGCGGGATTTCATATTTGAATTTTAGAACATGGAAGATCACATGAGAAATTTATTTTATATCGCATCGGAGACTAGACCCGCCTATTTTGGAGACTCGTCTAGCTAGACTTTGGTGTACATATTTAAATTGTACCATGATTTAGTATTTCGTGGTCTGATAATTAAACCAAACAACTATTGGATAATATATGGCGCATGCTATATCTTTTAACATGCAACAAGTTCAGTTTCTACTCAACTTCATTTTATATTACTAGTATGATGGGTAGTACAAAATGCAAGTTGATTTGGGTAGGCATGATTTTACCCTATGTGTTTTAGATAGGTATGCCACATGTGAATTTGATTAGCTTTGGCTTCACTTGTGTTATAACTAGCACCGTGTAGCAATATGCCCACGTGTAGCATAACCGAGTGAAGTATGGATGTTTTCTCTTGTTTGTATCATCACTAACATGGCATAGCATGTAGTGTGACCGAACAAGAATATAAGTCGATTTAATGCATGCTGAACTTATATTGGATATATGCATGCAAAATGACGATGAGATATGATTTCTCCACCTATGCTAATGCACTAGTTTTGTATGAGCGACTAGTGTTTCCAGAAGGATGGATTTAATTAAGTTCCACTTCACTTGTATTATTACTAGCGCCGTGTAGCAATATGCCCACGTGTAGCATAACCGAGCGAAGTATGGTTATTTCTTCTTATTTGTATCATCACTAACATGGCATATCATGTAGTGTGACCAAACAAGAGTATATGTTGAGTTATGAGCACGCTGACTTTTCATTGAGTATATGCATGCAACTTGATGGTGCAATATAATTTTAACACATATGATAATTCACTAGTTTTGTATGAGAGACTAGTGTTTCTATATGAACATATTTTATTAGATGTCACTTCACTTGTATTATTACTACCACAATGTAGCAAGATGCTCATGTGTATAGCACAGCCAGGTGGAGTATGGTTCTCACTCTTGTTTGTATCATCACTACCATATTTAGCATGTAGTGTGACCAAACGTGAGGATATATCAAATTATATTGAGCGAAATTCATTTCAGTTTAGCTATATATTGACAAACCATGCATAGGGTAAACGTCATGTTTAAATATTACGATGTATCCATATAAAGGGAATGCATCATCTACTTTGGTACGTCCTGATGCATCTATATGATGAGAATGCATCATCTACTTGGTTTATACATAGTTATGGGGCAATATGCAACATGGGGCTGACCAGGTTCCAAATCAAGCCAATATAAAATGTACGCCATGTTACTTTGCATGTCTATGGTACATGGCTAATTGAGAAGGCAAGCTACTACGTGAGGCCAGCGAATCATATATGACAGCGTGTAGTGAGTTTCATTTTACCTAGGTAGACACTATACTGATCAGTGTTGTTAGCTAGGTGGGTGCCATGCAAACATCATTTGGTTTACTACACTTATATCATTACTAGCATGGTGCGGCACTAGGCTCACATGTAGTATGACCGAGTGTGGTTTCTACTTACTTGTATTAGCACTAGTGTGACATAGAATATATGCACCTAGCGTAACCAAGCAAGAGGTGGGTGAACATTGGACATCCAGTTTGATTATATAGAGTTAAACATATGCGTCAGACATTTTCTACACTTGATTTCTATCAAACACTGATTATGATTATCATGATGAAAGGTGTACCTTATTTGTTCACCATAAGATCAGAGATCATTATGAGACCAAATTAAGGATTTGATTGATTATCCTGATTTGTATCATCATGGGATTTCACCATGAGACCAAAACAAGGAGATCAGATTAATTTAGGCAAGCTAGATCATCTACCGCTTCTAAGAAGGATCATGCGAATCAGAGCAGAAAATAAGCTGAGCCTATGAGTATAACAGCCGGTTCCTTTTCCTCACCTTGCAGCGGAGACGAACGGAAAAAGAACCAGAGATGCAGCAACGCCCGGCCTGGTGCTGTCCTGCAGAAACTCGACAACAACACCTATGGTAGGGTGTATGTCAAGCAGCCGGAGACGAGCGACTCAGGGACGAGCGGCCGGCGATGGTTCCGGTGGCGAACGGCCGGCGATGTATGAGATCGGTGGCAGCTTATATGCGTGGATGCACCGGCAAGCTATGGTAGGCAAGCACAGGCACGGGTGTTGGTGATTGATGATTCGTGATTAGCTTTTGGCGATGAGCGGGGAAGGTCCTTATATAGACGATCGGCTGGGCGATGCCGGCCGTAAGGAAATCGTGGGATCGTGCCCACGTTCTCTAGATCGTGCTGGTCCAGGAATCTTGGCGGCGCGGGCATCGTGTTGACCGAGTAGATATGCTTTGTGCAGCAAGCTCTCCCTGCGTGCTCTTTAATGGGCTTTAGCAGTTTAATTAGCCTGGCCTAATAGGTGAGCTGCTGCAAGCCTGTAGCTAGCGATGTATGTATTGTTTATGGATATGGGCTGATTAGGTTAGGCAACGATGCCGCTGAATCCATGCATGGACGTGATTAAAGGTTGTGTCTTAGCATCTATACGGTATGAATTGGCTAGCTAGCTAGTATACACATATAAATTAGCTAACATGCATCTACCCATAATTTTGTACATGGATTATAAAATTTATTTTGCCATTTATTTTAGTTCGGCACAACCATATTTTATAAGGTTGTCGGAGCAAAGGCGGCCGCTACATCGTGATCGAACATATCAAAATTTTGTGCCGCTCGCGACGTCATGAATTTAGGTCGCTGTTGGACCGATGCTATCGCTGCCGAATGTATGTAGATGAATTTCTATATTGATCGGAACGCTTTATTTTAAATTTTATATTATTTAATTTACTATGTTTCATTCCGGCTGCACGTTCGGTTAATATGGTTAATTCGGTTCGGTAAATACGGTTTTTCGGTAAATACAGTTTCAATACTTCGGTAAATACGGTTACGTATAAAAATACGATTCGGTTTTGGTAATAACCATATAAATTCGGTTCGGTTTCGGTAATAACCAAATTAACCATAGTTGACGCGAATTTTTGAATAACACATACTTTTTATGAACATATATTTCCTTTATGTACTTTTTAAAGACCAAACTAATTGTGTTACATGAGAAACAAATGATAAATAGTAGAAATGCGGCAAAAATAAAAAATTGCTACACTATTTGGGACTTGAACTGATGACTTGTCTATATATATGTATACTAACACATCCAAACCACCACACTAGACTACATTTGTTAGCAAAACGTGCACTTCTAAATGAAATAAAGCATTAACATGAATTTGTGATGGGCCTGGAAAGCAAAATTCTTTGTTGGGATGTGCTATTCTGTTTTGTCCGGTTAACCACGGTTTTTCCAGTTATTAACTGAATTAACTGAAGTGTATATGGTTAGCACTTTTGTTAACTGAAACCTAACCATAAAACCATAAAAACTGAAAATTCAGTTCGGTTAGGTTTTTTTCGGTTCGGTTTTCAGTTTCGGTTCGGTTATGTGCAGTCGGATGTTTCATACTCATCGACATTTTAGTTTGAGACAAAATCGGTGTCAACAAGTACGGAGGTGCTGCCCGTTCGTGGCGCCGTGATCAAGATCTTCTACGCGCTTTTGCAAGCGGCAAGTGAACGTCTACCGCAGCAACAAGAGCCTCATCTTGTAGGCTTTGGAATCTCTTCAAGGGTGAGACTCGATAATCCCCTCGTTGCTACCGTCTTCTAGATTGCATCTTGGCTTGGATTGCGTGTTCGCGGTAGGAAATTTTTTGTTTTCTATGCAACGTTATCCTACAGTGGTATCAGAGCCGTGTCTATGCATAGATGGTTGCACGAGTAGAACACAATGGTTTTGTGGGCGTTGATGCTCTTGTTATCTTTAGTTGAGTACTTTGCATCTTTGTGGCATAGTGGGATGAAGCGGTTCGGACTAACTTTACATGACCGCGTTCATGAGACTTGTTCCTCGTTCGACATGCAACTTGTATTGCATAAGATGCTTTGCGGGTGTCTGCCTCTCCTACTATAGTGAAGATTCAATTTACTCTTCTATTGACAACATTAGTATCACCGTTGTGGTTCATGTTCGTAGGTAGATTAGATCTCTATCGAAAACCCTAAACCACGTAAAATATGCAAACCAAATTAGAGACGTCTAACTTGTTTTTGCAGGGTTTGGTGATGTGATATGGCCATAATGTGATGATGAATATGTATGAGATGATCATTATTGTATTGTGGCAACCGGCAGGAGCCTTATGGTTGTCTTTAAATTTCATGTTGAGTAGTATTTCAAAGTAGTTGTAATAGTTGCTACATGGAGGACAATCATGAAGACGGCGCCATTGACCTTGACGCTACGCCGACGATGATGGAGATCATGCCCGAAGATGATGGAGATCATGTCCGTGCTTTGGAGATGAAGATCAAAGGCGCAAAGACAAAAGGGCCATATCATATCACATATGAACTGCATGTGATGTTAATCCTTTTATGCATCTTATTTTGCTTTGATCGCGACGGTAGCATTATAAGATGATCCCTCACTAAAATCTCAAGATAATAAAGTGTTCATCCTTAGTAGCACCGTTGCCAAGACTTGTCGTTTCGAAGCATCTCGTGATGATCGGGTGTGATAGAATCAACAAGTGCATACAACGGGTGCAAGACAGTTTTGCACATGCGGATACTAAGGTGGCCTTGACGAGCCTAGCATGTACAGACATGGTCTCGGAACACGTGGTACCGAAAGGTAGAGCATGAATCATATGGTTGATATGATGAACACTTTGAGTGTTCGCCATTGAAATCACACCTTGTCTCGTGATGATCGGACTTAGGTACGGTGGATTTGGTTCGTGTGATCACTAAGACAATGCGAGGGATATTGTTTTGAGTGGGAGTTCACCTAGATTTTTAATTATGTTGAATTAAAATTTGAACTCAATTTGTCATAAACTTAGTCTAAACTATTGCAAATATATGTTGCAGAGATGGCGTCCCCAATCAATTTTAACCAGTTCCTAGAGAAAGAAAAGCTTAAGAGCAACGGTAGCAACTTCACCGACTGGTTCCGTCATGTGAGGATCTTCCTCTCTGGCGGAAATCTGCAATTTGTGCTTGATGCACCGCCAGGTGACCCTCCTGCAGAAACTGAAACCGATGAAGTAAAAGCTGTTTACGCGACTCGGAAAACTCGGTACTCTCAAGTTCAGTGTGCCCTCCTGTGCAGTCTGGAAGCCGATCTTCAAAAACGTTTTGAGCACCACGATCCTCATGAGTTGGTCAATGAGCTGAAAGCTATATTTGAAACTCATGCGGCCGTGGAATGCTATGAAGCATCGAAACACTTCTTCAGCTGCATGATGGAAGAAGGCAACTCCGTTAGTGAGCACATGCTCGCCATGACCGGGCATGCGAAGAAACTCAGTGACTTGGGAATAGTGATTCCTAATAGGCTGGGGATTAATCGTGTCCTTCAATCACTGCCACCAAGTTACAAGAACTTTGTGATGAACTACAATATGCAGAACATGAACAAGGAGTTACCTGAACTCTTTGGCATGCTAAAAGTCTTTGAGATTGAGATCAAGAAAGAGCACCAAGTGTTGATGGTCAACAAGACCACCAGTTTCAAGAAACAGGGCAAGTCTAAGGGAAAATTCAAGAAGGGTGGCAAGAAAGCTGCCACGCCTCCTATGAAACCTAAGAACGGCCCTAAGCCTGATGCTGAGTGCTATTACTGCAAGGAGAAGGGACACTGGAAGCGTAATTGCTCCAAGTATCTGGCTGATCTGAAGAGCGGCCTTGTCAAGAAAAAGAAAGAAGGTATATCTGATATACATGTTATAGATGTTTATCTCACTGGTTCTCGTTCTAGTACCTGGGTATTTGATACTGGTTCGGTTGCTCATATTTGTAACTCGAAACAGGAACTAAAGAATAAACGAAGACTACTGAAAGATGAAGTGACGATGCGCGTTGGAAACGGATCCAAAGTCGATGTGATCGCTGTCGGCACACTTCCTCTACATCTACCTTCGGGATTAGTTTTAAGCCTAAATAATTGTTATTTTGTACCCGCGTTGAGCATGAACATTATATCTGGATCTTGTTTAATGCAAGACGGTTATTCATTCAAGTCTGAGAATAATGGTTGTTCTATTTTTTGAATAATATTTTTTATGGTTGAGCACCTGAAAAGAATGGCTTATTTCTGTTAGATCTCGATAGTAGTGATACGCATATACATAACATTGATGCTAAGCGAATTAAATTGAATGATAATTCTACTTATATGTGGCACTGTCGTCTTGGTCATATTGGAGTGAAACGCATGAAGAAACTCCATACCGATGGATTACTTGAATCACTTGACTTTGAGTCACTTGATAGATGCGAAGCATGTTTAATGGGAAAAATGACTAAGACTCCATTTTCTGGTATGATGGAGCGAGCTACTGACTTATTGGAAATCATACATACCGATGTGTGCGGACCAATGAGTGTAGCATCGCACGGTGGTTATCGTTATGTTCTAACCTTCACAGATGATCTGAGTAGATATGGGTATATCTATTTCATGAAACATAAATCCAAAACTTTCGAGAAGTTTAAGGAATTCCAAAGTGAAGTAGAAAATCAACGTAACAAGAAGATTAAATTTCTACGATCTGGTCGCGGAGGTGAATATCTGAGTTATGAGTTTGGCATGCATTTAAAGAAATGCGGAATACTTTCACAATTGACACCGCCGGGAACACCACAACGAAACGGTGTGTCCGAACGTCGTAATCGAACTCTCTTAGATATGGTTCATTCTATGATGTCTCTTACTGATTTGCCGTTATCATTTTGGAGTTATGCATTAGAGACAGCCGCATTCACTTTAAATAGAGCACCATCAAAATCCGTAGAAACGACACCGTATGAAATATGCTTTAATAAGAAACCTAAGATGTCGTTCCTTAAAGTTTGGGGTTGCGCAGCCTATGTAAAGAAGTTACAACCGGACCAGCTAGAACCCAAAGCGGAGAAATGCATCTTCATAGGATACCCTAAGGAAACTATAGGGTACACTTTCTATCACAGATCCGAAGGCAAAATCTTTGTTGCTAAGAACGGAACCTTTCTTGAGAAAGAATTTCTCACTAAAGAAGTGACTGGAAGAAAAGTAGAACTCGATGAGATTAATGAATCTATACTCGTTGATCAGAGTAGCGCAGTACCGGAAGTTGTACCTGTACCGCCTACACCGGCAACAGAGGAAGCTAATGATAATGATCATGAAACTTCGAACGAGGAAACTACTGAACCTCGCAGATCGACAAGGGAACGTGCCACTCCTGATTGGTATGATCCTTGTCTAAATGTCATGATTGTGGATAACAATGATGAGGACCCTGCGACGTATGAAGAAGCGATGATGAGCCCAGATTCCAACAAATGGCAAGAAGCCATGAAATCCGAAATGGGATCCATGTATGATAGCAAAGTATGGACTTTGGTAGACTTACCAGATAGCCGCAAGGCTGTCGAGAATAAATGGATCTTCAAGAGAAAAACAGATGCTGATGGTAATATTACTGTCTATAAAGCTCGACTTGTCGCAAAGGGTTTCCGACAAATTCAAGGAGTTGACTACAATGCGACTTTCTCACCTGTAGCGAAGCTAAAATCTGTGAGGATTTTGTTAGCAATAGCTGCATTTTTCGATTATGAGATTTGACAGATGGATGTCAAAACGGCGTTCCTTAATGGAGACATTGAGGAAGAGTTGTATATGGTACAACCCAAAGGTTTTGTCGATCCTAAAAATGCTGACAAAGTATGCAAACTTCAACGTTCAATCTATGGACTGAAGCAAGCATCAAGAAGTTGGAACCGACGCTTTGATAAGGTGATCAAAGACTTCGGGTTTATACAGTGCCATGGAGAGGCCTGTATTTACAAGAAAGTGAGTGGGAGCTCTGTAGCATTCCTAATATTATATGTAGATGACATATTATTGATTGGGAATGATATAGAACTATTAAGCAGTGTAAAAGGTTATTTGAATAACAGTTTTTCAATGAAAGACCTTGGTGAAGCATCGTATATATTAGGCATCAAGATTTATAGAGATAGATCAAGACGCCTAATAGGGCTATCACAGAGTACATACCTGGACAAGATTCTAAAGAAGTCTAGAATGGACGAAAGTAAGAAAGGGTTTTTACCTATGTTACCAGGCAAGATCTTGAGTAAGACTCAAGGACCGGCTACGGCAGAAGAAAGAGAAAGGATGAGTCAGATCCCCTATGCTTCGGCAGTAGGCTCTATTATGTATGCCATGCTATGTACAAGACCGGATATAGCGCATGCTGTTAGTTTGACTAGCAGATATCAAAGTGATCCAGGAATGGAACACTGGACAGCGGTCAAGAATATCCTGAAGTACTTGAAAAGAACTAAGGATATGTTTCTTTGTTATGGAGGTGACCAAGAGCTCGTTGTAACAAGTTACACCGATGCAAGTTGGAACACTGATCCTGATGACTCTAAGTCATAGTCTGGGTACGTGTTTATATTGAATGGTGCTGCAGTAAGCTGGGCAAGCTCAAAGCAGTGCACGGTGGCGAAGTCTTCAACAGAATCAGAGTACATAGCGGCTTCAGAGGCTTCATCAGAAGCGGTATGGATGAAGAGGTTCATTGTAGAGCTCGGTGTGGTTCCTAGTGCATTGGACCCACTAGTCATATACTGTGACAACATGGGTGCCATCGCCAATGCACAAGAACCAAGGTCACACAAGAGGCTGAAGCATATCAAGCTGCGTTATCACTCGATTCGCGAGTACATCGAAGATGGAGAAGTAAAGATTTGCAAAGTACACACTGATCTGAATGTAGCAGATCCGTTGACTAAAGCTCTCCCTAGGGCAAAGCATGAACAACACCAGAATGCCATGGGTGTTAGGTACCTTACAATGTAATCTAGATTATTGACTCTAGTGCAAGTGGGAGACTGAAGGAGATATGCCCAAGAGGCAATAATAAAAGTGGTTATTATATATATCTTTATGTTTATGATAAATGTTTATATACCATGCTATAATTGTATTAACCGAAACATTGATACATGTGTGATATGTAAACAACAAAGAGTCCCTAGTATGCCTCTTATCTAGCTTGTTGATTAATGGATGATTAGTTTCATAATCATGAACATTGGATGTTATTAATAACAAGGTTATATCATTGTATGAATGATGTAATGGACACACCCAATTAAGCGTAGCATAAGATCACGTCATTAAGTTATTTGCTATAAGCTTTCGATACATAGTTACCTAGTCCTTATGACCATGAGATCATGTAAATCACTTATACCGGAAAGGTACTTTGATTACATCAATTGCCACTGCGTAAATGGGTGGTTATAAAGGTGGGATTAAGTATCCGGAAAGTATGAGTTGAGGCATATGGATCAACAGTGGGATTTGTCCATCCCGATGACGGATAGATATACTCTGGGCCCTCTCGGTGGAATGTCGTCTAATGTCTTGCAAGCATATGAATGAGTTCATAAGAGACCACATACCACGGTACGAGTAAAGAGTACTTGTCAGGAGACGAGGTTGAACAAGGTATAGAGTGATACCGATGATCAAACCTCGGACAAGTAAAATATCGCGTGACAAAGGGAATTGGTATCGTATGTGAATGGTTCATTCGATCACTAAAGTCATCGTTGAATATGTGGGAGCCATTATGGATCTCCAGATCCCGCTATTGGTTATTGGTCGGAGTGAGTACTCAACCATGTCCGCATAGTTCGCGAACCGTAGGGTGACACACTTAAAGTTGGATGTTGAAATGGTAGAACTTGAATATGGAATGGAGTTCGAATATTTGTTCGGAGTCCCGGATGAGATCCCGGACATCACGAGGAGTTCCGGAATGGTCCGGAGAATAAGATTCATATATAGGAAGTCATTTTATGAGATTTAAAATGATCCGGAAGGTTCTATGGAAGGTTCTAGAAGGTTCTAGAAAAGTCCGGAAGAAACCACTATGGAAGGCGGAGTCCCAAAGGGACTCCACCTCCATGGCCGGCCAACCCTAGAGGGGGAGGAGTCCCAAGTGGACTCCCCCTATGGGGGCCGGCCACCCCCCCACATGGAAGGGGGTAATCCCACCCCAAGTGGGATTCCCACCTTGGGTAGGTTTCCCTATCACATGGAAGGTTTTGGGTTCGGGTCTTATTCGGAGACTTGTAGTCCAACACTTGGGGCTTCCACCTATATAATGAGGGACAAGGGGAGGGGGCCGGCCACCCCAAGAACCACCAAGGTGGCCGCACCCCTTAGTGGCCGGCGCCCCCCTCTCCCCAAACCCTAGCCGCCCCGCTCCTCCACTTCCCGCACGCTTAGCGAAGCTCCGCCGGGTTTCTCCACCACCACCGACACCACGCCGTCGTGCTGTCGGATTCAAGAGGAGCTACTACTTCTGCTGCCCGCTGGAACGGGGAGGTGGACGTCGTCTTCATCAACAACCGAACGTGTGACCGAATACGGAGGTGCTGCCCGTTCGTGGCGCCGTGATCAAGATCTTCTACGCGCTTTTGCAAGCGGCAAGTGAACGTCTACCACAGCAACAAGAGCCTCATCTTGTAGGCTTTGGAATCTCTTCAAGGGTGAGACTCGATAATCCCCTCGTTGCTACCGTCTTCTAGATTGCATCTTGGCTTGGATTGCGTGTTCGCGGTAGGAAATTTTTTGTTTTCTATGCAACGTTATCCTACAAGAACCTCGTCAAGGAGTTGAGGCCCAACCTAAATGATATCACCGTCTCCTTTGGCGATAATTCTACATCCGAGGTATTGGGTTTTGGCAAGGTTGTGGTTGCACACAATATTACTCTTGTGGATGTCATGCTTGTCAAAACCCTTGGTTACAATTTGCTTTCCGTTTCCGCCCTTGGCAAGATGGGTTTCGCCGTCTTTATTGATAATGATATTGTGGTCCTCTTGTGGAGCAAGACTATGAAAGTCGCTTTCGTTGGGTATCGCGAACACAACTTGTATGTGGTGGACTTTTCGGGGACCACCACGACAAGTGCGATGTGCCTATTCGGAAAGGCGGATGTGGGTTGGTTGTGGCATCGCCGCCTAGCCCATGTCAACATGAGAACTTTGCAAAGTCTTCACAAGGGGAACCATATTGTGGGACTAATGGAAAATGTGTCTTTTGCCAAAGATCGTGTTTGTAGGGCTTGTGTTGAAGGCAAAATGCATGACTCTCCGCATCCAAGCAAGACCATCATATCTTCCAAGAGGATCTTGGAGCTCCTTCATGTGGATCTCTTTGGTCCCGTTGCTCATGCAAGTCTTGGTGCGAAGAAACATTGCTTGGTGATTGTTGATGATTACTCAAGATACACTTGGGTCTACTTTCTCAAGACGAAAGATGAGACTCAACAAATATTCATTGACTTTGCTACCGAGATGCAACGCCAACACAACCTCCTCATTATGGCAATAAGAAGTGACAACGGCTCCGAGTTCAAGAACTATACACTCAATGATTTTCTTAGTGAACAGGGGATTCGACATCAATATTCCGCTGCTTACACCCCTCAACAAAATGGTGTTGCGGAGAGGAAGAACTGGACTCTTATGGATATGGCAAGATCTATGATGGCGGAGTATAAATCCCGCTATAACTTTTGGGCCGAAGCCATCTCCACCGCTTGTCACTCCTCTAACCGGCTCTATCTCCGCAAGGGCTTGAACAAGACTCCATATGAAATACTCACTGGGAACAAGCCTAATATCTCATACTTCAAGGTGTTCGGGTGTAAGTGTTTCTACAAAATCAAAGGAGTTCGTTTATCTAAATTTTCTCCTAAAGCTTTGGAGGGTATATTTGTTGTTTACGGTGCCGAATCTCACACTTATAGAATCTTTGATATATCCTCCGGGATTATCATCGAATCTTGTAGTGTGAAGTTCGAAGAAAATGATGGCTCCCAAGTGGGGCAAATTGATGTATGTGCAGGTGATGAAATACCTCAAGATGCCATAGTAAGAATGGGTGTGGGATTTTTCCGCCCCATTGAGGGACACGGTGTGGCGTCTCGGGAAGGACTATGCTCTACCACGGTGGAGCCCTCATCTTCTCAACATCAACAAACCCCATCAAGTGAAGCAAATGATGCACCAACCCAAGAACAAGAACAATACCCTCCCTCTTGTGTGCAAGATCAAGGACAAGATCAAGGACAAGATCAAGGCCAAGATCAACCAAGAATTCATGATGGCTCCGACGAGTATCCATTTGATATTTGCTCCGCACCAAATGATGTCCAAGATCAAGCACATGAGGTTGAGCACTCTCAAGAAATTGAAGTTGCTCAAGTTGAAGGTCAAGACGGGGACCCAAAAGATCAAGTTGATCAAGTGATACCTCCAAGGCCAAGAAGAACCAAGGAGGAGATCGAGGCCCGTCGTCTAGCAAGAAGAGAAAGGCAACTTGAGCGTCTTGAACACACACATGACAAGGTTCTCGGTGATTTAAGGGCAAAGGTTTCCACAAGAAGGCAATTGGCTAACTTTAGCAACCATCATGCTTATATCTCCTTAGTGGAACCCAAGAAAGTCTTTGAAGCCCTTGAAGATTCGGATTGGTTGGAAGCTATGCACGAAGAACTCAACAACTTCAAGCGCAACAAAGTATGGACCTTAGTAGAGAAGCCAAAGGGGTGCCGCAATGTTATAGGTACTAAATGGATTTTCAAGAACAAGCAAGATGAGTTTGGAAATGTTGTGAGGAACAAGGCAAGATTGGTGGCTCAAGGATTCTCTCAAGTTGAGAGAATTGACTTTGGAGAAACCTATGCTCCCGTGGCTTGCCTTGAGTCCATCCGTATCCTTCTTGCTTATGCATCGCATCATAACTTTAAGTTACAACAAATGGATGTGAAAAGTGCTTTTCTTAATGGTCCTTTGCATGAAGAGGTTTATGTTAAGCAACCCCCGGGGTTTGAGGATCTCAACTTCCCTAACCATGTCTACAAGCTTGATAAAGCTCTTTATGGTCTCAAACAAGCTCCTAGAGCTTGGTATGAGCACCTTAAAGAATTATTGGTAGACCGTGGGTTTGATGTTGGGCTAATCGATCCCACTCTTTTTACTAAGAGGGTCAATGGGGAGCTTTTCGTTTGCCAATTATATGTTGATGATAATATCTTTGGCTCTACTAACAAAGCTTTCAATGATGAATTCTCAAAGCTTATGACCGATAGGTTTGAGATGTCTATGATGGGAGAGATGAAGTTCTTCCTTGGTTTTGAGATCAAGCAATTGAGGGAAGGAACCTTCATCAACCAAGCAAAATATCTCCAAGACATGCTCAAGAGGTTCAAGATGACCGAGTTGAAGGGTGTAGCCACTCCTATGGTTACTAAATGTCATCTTGCACTTGATCCCAATGGTAAAGAGGTGGATCAAAAGGTATATCGCTCCATGATTGGATCCTTGCTTTACCTTTGTGCATCTAGACCGGACATAGTGTTGAGTGTTTGTGTGTGTGCAAGGTATCAAGCTTCTCCTAAGGAGAGCCACATGATGGCTCTCAAAAGAATCTTTCGGTATTTGGTTGATACCCCAAGATATGGTATTTGGTACCCCAAAGGCTCAAGCTTTATTCTCAATGGATACACCGATGCGGATTGGGCGGGAGACAAGGATGATAGGAAATCAACTTCCGGGGCTTGCCAATTTCTTGGTAGGTCCTTGGTGTGTTGGTCTTCTAAGAAGCAAAATTGTATATCTCTCTCCACCGCCGAAGCCGAATATGTTGCCGCCGCAAGTGGATGCACTCAATTGTTATGGATGAGGCAAACTTTAAAGGAATACGGTGTCATTTGTGACAAAGTGCCTCTATTATGTGATAATGAAAGTGCCATCAAGATTGCCTATAATCCGGTGCAACATTCAAGAACGAAGCATATTGAGATCCGGAATCATTTCATTAGGGATCATGTTGCCCGTGGTGATATTGAGCTTATCTATGTTCCTACCAAAGATCAACTTGCCGATATATTCACGAAGCCTCTTGATGAAGCAAGGTTCTCTTATTTGAGGAATGAGCTAAATATCATTGATTCAAGGAGTATAGCTTGACCATCTTGCAAACACACCTTTGTCTCAAAACTTTATTTTGTTTAGATGTGGGCATGGAAATAGGGGGAGTGCGGTTTAAATTATTGAGCTATCCCTCCCCCCATAATGCCAACATTAAAAATATCATTCTCATTATATCATATGTTGATATGTGAGCTTCAATGATGAGTAGTGGTTTGGACCCAAGATATATCTTCGCGGTGCCATGCCATAACACTCATATATGGTGGCCTAGGCCACCACACTCTTCTTTGTGAAGAGTTGGAGTTATTTGGATCTTCATTGGATTTTATTGACATCTCCTTGTTTATGGGAAATCACTCACTTTTGGCCTTCATTTGCATTATTTGCAAAAATGAGTGATCATGTACCATCTTACAGTTTGGCTCATCTGTCCTAAGCCTATCTCATCTAAGCCATATCCTATTCCCTCGCCGAGTGCACCAATTCCCTGTCAAAACCCTGTTTCGGGCACAGTTTTTCTGCTTCACCGGAAGTTCCGGTCGTTTAGGCTGGTACTTCCGGCTGGACTCAGTCTGCCAGATCAGCCCGCTGTTCCTGATCGTTTGAGGTGGTTTCTGTGGAACCGGAAGTTCCGGCTCCAGCGAGCGGAACTTCCGGCCTTACGATTCCACTTCTTAACCGGTCGGGAACGGGGAGGCAGTTCCTGCCCCCTCACTTTCCCCCATCCAAGATTTGTTTGGAGCTCTCTCTCTCCCTGTGGCGGCTGCACTCTCTTCGGCCGGATCTCCCTCCTCCGGCACCTCCGCCGGATCGGCTCCGTGGATTGGCATCCCCTCCCTCTCCTCCACCATGGCTCCTCCCGGTTTGTGCCCTTTCTCTCTCTATGTGTGGGTAGACCTCACTAGATGAACTATAGGGCATACTCTAGGCTAAGCTATGGTAGAACATCTCTAGATGCCTTTTCCCTACTAGATCTTGCATAGGATGTTGTGGTAATGCAGTTCACCAAGCCATAGCCGCAGATCTGGTGAGAAAATGCTGCTGTTTTCAAACAGCTGGATGTTCCGTCCCTGCACGCCGGAACTTCTGCCCCGGGGCGGAACTTCCGCCGGTTCTCACCGGAACTTCCGGCCCGGCCAGTTTTCTGATGTTTCCTCGATCCTGTGTAGGGTCTGGTTTTGGTCTCCTTGCTTGTGTGCACTCATTTATCATTCCTATCCTGTTGATTGCATCCCAAGTGGCTCCAAGAAGAGAGGCAAGGCTCATGTGGATGAGATTGAGGAAGAATTTGAGCAAACTAGACCATCCAAGCTCACCGCTTGTCAGCAATCGGCTCAGAGGCATAAGTCACCCGCAGTTCGAGGCAAGAATATCCATGTGTCGGTGAAGGAACATGCAGTATCTTGAGTACAAGGAGCTCCGGGATTTGAACCCTTACCTCACCCCTCGGAACAATAGGGTTGGGGATAAGCGGTTCCACAATAAGACTCAAGAGGAGATCTTCTATGAGGTCTATGTGCCATTCGAGAAGGGGGTAGCCCCTCAACATGCCATTGACACCGGCAAGATGGCCGCTACTAGGTACTTTGAAGAAGCCTATGCTATGTGTGGTGAGTTTGGGCTCTATCCCATTATGGAGCTCAACAAGGATTATGATATCGGGTTGATTCAACAATTCTATGCCACCGTTCACTTTGAACAAGATGAAGCTAAAACATTCCGGTGGATGACTCATGAAAGACTCCTTGAGTCTAACTTGGCAAAGTTTGGAAATGCCCTTGGATATCCTCGCTACCCGGGCGTAGATGAAAATGGTTGGAGGTGCCATGATAGTTCATTTGCTCAAACCAAGGAAGTCTTGGAGCACCTCTACATCAAAGGTTGGGGTATTCCGGGCAAGAGTGCGGATCTTCTCCCTACTTGGGACATTATGCTTAGAGTCTACCGGGAAACCATTGGACCAAAGGGTGGCAACCTTGATGAGTTACATCTATATGAAGTGGATCTTATGGCAAACTCCTTTGCTAAGAAGGGCACCGGTGAGAGGCTTGATGTGATGGACTACATCTACAATGAGATGTGGTCATGTGTGATGGAGAAGAAGCTTCCCTCATTTTCTCCGTACATTATGAAGCTCATTGAGGACACTTGGGTTGATACTTGTGAGACTACCCTTCTTCACTCTATTCCTCTCAATATCACATCCCATGAAGTGAAGGTACTGAGGACCAAGCGCCACAACTCCCCCATAGAAGATGTTCCCCCCATGGATGAGAAGCCACCTAGCTGGTCTTCTAAGCTTGCTCGCCGCATGAGACATATTTTTTGCCTCACCTCTGTAGTCAACCACCGTCAATATCAGCAGCATGCAGAAGCCAAGAAGTCTCGGGTTCGTCAGAAGAGCATCATGAGGGCTCTTGATGTGGAAGTGTCTCCTCCCGGATCCGAGGAGAATATCACTCCGGAGACTGAGTGGGTTTCTCGGCACGGTGTTCCTCTTCCTCCGGATGGTCTTGAGATCGAGTCTCCTCCTCACACTCCTCCCTACCCGGCGCTCCATCGAACCTCCCTCCCGGCTGGGCTAACGCCGACCCTTGGGACGTGTAGTTTCTCCTATCCCTATTTGGTGCATTAGTGCCAAAGGGGGAGAGTGAGACCTTATTAGGTTGCTCTCCGTTGGGTATTTGCATGGGGGGGTCACAAGCTCGTGTTGGCTTTTATTTTTATCGCTTGTGATTCTATTTATCCTTGTGGTGTCGAACTATGTTCTGAGTTTATTTGGTTTGTAAACCTTATCTATGTGTATGGTAAACTCCGTATGTGAGTCTTCTATGGTTATCTATGTGTGCATGATCTTATTATCTATATGCTTATCACTATGTTGTATTGCTAACCCATGGAAGACGGATGCAAGATATAGGGGAGCTTCTTATGTACCAATGCTCATATATAGGGGGAGCTCCTCTATATCTCTCATATTATTGGTTTACATTATTCATTCCTTGCAAATACTTGTGTTGTCATCAAACACCAAAAAGGGGGAGATTGAAAGAACATTTCCCGCCCTTTTGGGTTTTGTGTGCTTGATGTCAACACTAGGTATATATTTATGTGTGTTGATGTAGACATGTACAATTTTTCAAGAGATATATTTGACCGGTGTTTTGGTATGGCTGTAATGAAGTATATGAAGGTTTTTGTCTCTGGCGGAAGTTCCGGCCCCAGCTGGCGGAACTTCCGCCCTGGTGCTTCCAGCAGTGGCCTCTCAGCGTAGCTCTTTCTGAAGTGTTCCCTGACCGGAAGTTCCGGTGAAGTTGGCCGGAAGTTCCGGTCAGCGGAACTTCCGCCCAACTTCCGGGCAAGTTCCGGAATTACGAAGTTTGGGGCTCTGGATGTCCAGTATGGTTTTCTCGGAATTCCGGAACTTGGCCGGAACTTCCGGTCACCGGAAGTTCCGCCCTAGTTCCGCCCCAATATCTTCTGAACTGGACGTCTGACGAAGATCCTTCCTGGCGGAAGTTCCGGCCCTCTTGGCCGGTACTTCCGGTGCCAGCCGGAACTTCCGGCCCTCCTGGCCGGAACTTCCGGTGTTACTGAAATTCGCCCCAACGGTAGGATCTGAGAGCTCCAATCATATAAATAGCTCTCTTCTCCAAAGGGACAAGTTGCTCAATCATTGCACAAAAATCTGCCAAGCCTTCATCACCATTAGAGCCACCTCAAGAACACAAGATTTGCAAGATCTCCTCCCCCCCCAACCAAAGCTCTTGATCTTTGGAGATTCGAAGGAGAAGACACCGATCTACATCCTCACCGAAGCGATTTACATTTCCCCCTCATTTGTTTGAGGGATCTCTTGCTAGTGTTCCTATTTGGTTCCCTAGTTGATTTGTGTTGATGTGTTGTTGTTGATTGTTGTATTGTTACATATTTGGGAGCCTCCAATTTGGTTGTGGATGTGTGCCCCAAGAACCTTGTAAAGGCCCGTTTTCCGCCTCGAGGAAATCCCTTAGTGGAAGTGGGCTAGGCCTTCGTGGCGTTGCTCAGATGAGATCTGAGTGAAGCCTTCGTGGCTGTTGGTTTGGCTTTCGTAGCAACCACACTCCTCCAAACGTAGACGTACCTTCTTGCAAAGGAAGGGAACTACGGGAATCATCTCCGTGTCATTGCGTGCTCCACTCTCGGTTACCTCTATCCTATTCTATCTCTTATATTGCATAGCTATATCTTGCTTAGTTGCTTACCTTGTTATATAGGTAAATTCACTTAGTTGCATATCTAGAGAATTTACCTTTGTGTCAAGCCTAAATTGAAAAAGAACTAAAAATTGGTTAGCACCTATTCACCCCCCTCTAGGTGCGGCATTCGATCCTTTCAATAGCTTCCAATCAATAAAACTGGAAGGCAATACGTTTTCAGGAAAATAAAAATAAGTGGGTTCTGAATGCGGTGGTAGTGGGGATAGAAAGAGGGTCTCTGGTCGTTTGGTTTCTCTGAAGAATGAATGCGCACTTCATCATGAGGGCTAGATAGTTAAACCCGGTCATGTACAAAAATCCAGTGCATCTATATTTGATCAGCTGGCCATGGTTATTTGAGGTGATGTGGCTTATTGTAGACGCAGCTTGCAAACATTAAATACTAGCAGGGATCAACTTTACAGATATTATAGATATCACTCATTAATGCGTCTGTCGTACCACTCAACAAATCTTCATCGAAATATGCATCAACACTAAGATTCACATATTCTCTTAGTAGTCTAGTACACTGCTTGATCCCTCTTGTTGACCATGATGGCTTTTGTACCTTTTCACATTCCCACCAAAGATACCAGCTCGTCAAAGCCACTAGCTCCGGTATACTCGCATGGTTTAGTAGTGGTACTTCATTATGTTGGAAAAATAGCATATGTTGCAGCCGATGTTGCTTGGGTATTCAACCAAAAGTTGCATACCCAAACTTTTCCAAACCAATCTAGCACCAGGGCATTCAAAAAGCATATGTTTCACGTCTTCAGCTCCCGTCGTGCATAGGGGCCATTGGGCACTCACTTTCAGATGGTTGTTTACCAACACTCCTTGACACAATATTGTTTCTTGCATAATACACCATATATAAATATTCACTTTACTTGGAACCTCCAACTTCCATATTATCTCCCACATTGAGTGATCTTACATTGGTCCTGTTGCATGCCCATGGTGCACCTTATGAGCGAATTGGCTATCCCATTCTGCATATTAACCAAGACTAAGAATGTACATGTCCTTGTTAAGTTCCATGCCACGAAATTATCCATACCGTGAAATGCTAGCGGGATAGCCATGATCCTTCTCACGTCAACTAACCAGAAAGTTTTCTTCAAGAGCTCCTCGTCCGATGACCCTGTAGTTGGGTCAATTAATTCACTCACCTTAATTAATTAGAATATTTTGCCTCTTTGGTGTAAACACACAGCGTCATTAACTATTTGGGATCCACTCATTGACGAGGGATCACCTCGGCAATGCCTACGTATTGTAGACTAGGGTTTCGGGAAAGAGCGACGATGGAGATTCCGGGGACGAGATTAGGCACACGACGTACCCAGCTTCGGGTCCCCTCGGTGGAGGATCCCTACGTGCTGCTAGCAATCCAGTATATGATCATAGATGTGTTTACAGGGTGCCGCCGTAGGCGGAGCTATGTTGTCTATATTCTGTCTATATGTTGACCTCTCTCTTTCGGGTGCCCTGGCTAGCTTTATATATGCAACCAGCCTAGGGTTTTACAAGAGTCCTAGTCGACTACTTCTTCAGGTTGCCTTGTTGGGCCTTCTCCATATTGGGTCTTCTCCATATTGGGCCGAGCCAGGTATACTAATAATGGGTACCCGAAGGGTATGCCCATGTCAGTAGCCCCCGAGTTTATAGGGAAGTCGAAGACTTGCGTAGAAACTCCAAGCATAACCATCTCCGGAGTTGAAGAAAATACAAGGCGAGGTCCATGTCGTAGATCATATGTAGCGTAGATGATGTCGACGATTCTTGAAATTATCGGGTGCGCGGCAGCGCTCCCGATGGGAGTAGCCCCCGAGTCTATGGGCAAGTGCTTGCACTTGGGCATAGACTCAAGTTGTACTACTCGATGAAGAACTTAACTATATTTCTGGAGGACTCGATGAAATCCATGTGCTCCCGATGGGAGTAGGCTCCACTCGAGTCGTAGAATCGAGTTGAGTCTGCAAACCTTGATTGTCATAGATGCTGTCGAAGTTATTTTCTATCGGGTGCGCGACCAGCGCTCCCGATGGGAGTAGCCCCCGAGGCTACAGCCAAGTGTTTGCACTTGGGTGTAGGCTCAACTTGCTTTTAATCGACACCACAATTTTTCTTCTTTCTTTTATCTTATCAAGAGGGTGAACAATACTCTTGATAAGAGTAGCCCCCGAGCCTATGAGCAGGTGCTTGCACCTAGGCATAGGCTCGAGTTGTACTACTCAATAAACAACTTGGCACATCCCCTCTTTTTTATCGACTCCAGGTCTTTGCTATTTTTATTTGACATCCATATCTATATTGTACAGGGATAATGGTAATTGGGGCTAGTTCATCGACGGATCGTGTACTAGTTAACCGCTCTAGTGGCAATCCGCAAAAACCTACTTCAAGATCACGTCCCTGGACATGATCTCGGGATACCGGTGTTAACTCGACAGCGCCGCTTAAGGTCTTACCATTCGTCGAGTCCCGATCATATTTTATCGGGTACCTAACGCGTCCGTTAGGATTTTTCTTCGTATCTGTTGATACGGATAAAAGTAGCAGTAGCGCAGCCTTCGGCGATGCCACGCCCAGCGTAACGGATCTGGGGTCTTACCTTCGCAAATTTGCGGCATTCAGAAATTGATCGCAACTTTGGCGTTCTGAGAATATATTGTCGAGTGCCTTGTTCGGCTGATGCAATGACCCATTTTGCGGGTTCTTCTATATTTTTCTCTCGGGCTTGATGAGACAGCCGAATATATTGGTTCTTCTATATTGTCGTCAGGCACATCGCCGATGCTCTTGCTCAGAACAAATGACGAGTCAATGGACCCGAAGATTTGTCCATCCTCTTTTTTTTTCTACTCCTCTTTTTTTTTTTTTTTTTTTTTTTTTTTGGTTTCTCCTTGATGATAATTTCGTCGAGTTCCTCCCTCAGGAAAATTTCTTCGGGTCCTCCTTGAGGACAATTCTTCGGGTCCTCTTTGAGGACAATTCTTCGGGTTCCTCCTTCAGGAAAATTTCTTCGGGTCCTATTTGAGGACAATTCTTCGGGTTCCTCCTTCAGAAAATTTCTTCGGGTCCTATTTGAGGACAATTCTTCGGCACCTCCTTGAGGATAATTCTTCGGCACCTCCCTGAGTATAATTCTTCGGCACCTCCTTGAGGATAATTCTTCGGCAACTCCTTGAAGATAATTCTTCGGGACCTCCTTAAGGATAATTCTTCGGCACCTCCTTGAGGATAATTCTTCGGCACCTCCTTGAGTATAATTCTTCGGCACCTCCTTGAGTATAATTCTTCGGCAACTCCTTGAAGATAATTCTTCGGCAACTCCTTGAAGATAATTCTTCGGGTCCTCCTTGAATAAAATTTCATTGGGTTCTCTTTTGAAGAAAATTTCGTCGGGTTCTCTCACAATTTTATCGGGTTCCTCCCTGAAGAAGATTTCGTCGGGTGCTATTTTGATTTCGTCGGGTTCCTCCCTGAAGAAGATTTTGTCGGGTGCTCTTTTGATTTCGTCGGGTTCCTCCCTGAAGAAGATTTTGTCGGGTTCTCTCTTGAAGAAAATTTCGTCGGGTGCTCTTTTATATACTTTGAAATTTGCTATCTCCTGCACAAATAAACAAACTTTTTCTATCTTTTCCTTGACTCTCTTTTTCGCATGCGGTGTTAGATGCTCGGATTTGATGATATGTAAAGTGAATATATGCCGTGCAGCCCCCGAGCATCGGGTGCGGCAAAAGTAAATGATAATCAACTTTGTGCAAAAATAAAAGAACACTTAGCTTTTTGGACACGACGAAGTCGATGCATGATGAAGTCTTCGAGTGTAGATAAGAAATCTAGCCAAAGTAGAAACCATAAAATAATGAAAGTAGATGTCGCCAAATTATTGATGGAGAAATAGCCGAGCCCCCGAGCGTTGCTGAGGTGATGTCATGATTGTTGCTGAGACGCTGTGTCACAATTATTACTCGGGGCGAAGTCGTTGTCGAGCCCCCGAGTATTATCCGTGTCGCCGAAAGAAAGCCATTAAGGATGAAATACCGAAGATGAATCCGAGATGAAGTACTTGAGATGAATTCATATTAAAGATTACACCACCAAATATATAGTATGTATTGAAGATAAATCCGTCGATATCATAGAGGATGAATCCATTGACCCGAAGAATCCAGTAATAACCATAGAAGATGAATCCATTGACCCGGAAACGCATCGGGTATTATTTATAAGAGTGAACCAATAATAACCCGAAGAAGATAAATCCAGTAAGCCGGAGAAAATAAATCCACTGTGCCGAAGAAGATAAATCCACTAAGTCGAAGAAAATAATTCCACTGAGCCGAAGAAGATACATCCAGAGCCGAAGAAAAGAAATTCCCCAAGTAACCGAGTATATTTGTGGTAACGAAGTAATGGCGTAGCCCCCAGTGTTTGGGTGAATTTGTTGTAATAATGTAATGGCGCAGCCCCCGGGCTGGTGTGACGAAAGTAATAATTAACTCTCGAAAGAGGAACACTTAGCTTTTCTATCGGGTGCGGCGGAGTCGACGTGGAAGTAGGTCGTGCCTTAGACGTAGTCTGTAGTCGTGCGGCGTCTGGCCGGAAGTAGTAGATGTGGCAGACATAGTTGATGAAAAAGACGCAACCGAAGTGGCGGATCCGCGGCAGGTGAGCACCTGACTGTGTTGAATCCGTGATTGGCGACTGTGCGCGGTCCGATCTGCAATTACGACGCAAAAAAAACTGCGCGCAAATAATAGTACTAGCCGAAAGAAAATTGGCAAAATAAATTTTGCATTATTGAAAATATAGCACCTGATTTTTGTATCTGATGGCGAAATCGGATTTTGTTCGGTTGGCAGCCGAATCGCTATTCTTGGTACCCATGTCTTTGTGCCTTTTTTTTTCTTGGGTCTTGATCCACGCGAGGTACTTTTTTCTTAGACCATGGGAATAGCAAAAACAGATCGGCCTTCTGCTCCTCCGTGTGTTTCTTTTCTTGTTCCTCCAGAACCTTAGTATTCATCCATTGAAAACGTCCCAACAAGCTGCGTACCAATCAGACCTGCATCTTCTTCACGATGGACATCTTGTCCCAGCAGCGCGCCACTGCCAGCTTCTGCGTCGGCTGCGCACCACGCCTTCGAGCACGGCGATTTCCTTTTCGCGGCCGATGTATTTTTTTTTTTTTTTGCCGTGGAAACTTTCACCTTCCAGCCTTCTTTTTGTAGCGAAAGGACATAGCACCAGAGATGATTTCATCTTCATCAAACGCGTGAGTGTATAGCAGCTTCTCGACTATGCTTTGTCGGAAACAATTTTTCCATCCAAGCACGCAGTGCAGCCGCCATTGTCGACTTCTGTCTAGATCCAAAGCGAAAAAAATCCCGCCGGCTGGCTGACGAACTTGATAATTTTCTTCCCACATGCGATCTGAACTTTATTGATGATGAACTCGATAGATCCCGCCCGGATGACAAAATCCAGCGTCGCGATTCCCACAGACGGCGCCAATTGACGAGGGATCACCTCGGCAATGCCTACGTATTGTAGACTAGGGTTTCGGGAAAGAGCGACGATGGAGATTCCGGGGACGAGATTAGGCACACGACGTACCCAGCTTCGGGTCCCCTCGGTGGAGGATCCCTACGTGCTGCTAGCAATCCAGTATATGATCATAGATGTGTTTACAGGGTGCCGCCGTAGGCGGAGCTATGTTGTCTATATTCTGTCTATATGTTGACCTCTCTCTTTCGGGTGCCCTGGCTAGCTTTATATATGCAACCAGCCTAGGGTTTTACAAGAGTCCTAGTCGACTACTTCTTCAGGTTGCCTTGTTGGGCCTTCTCCATATTGGGTCTTCTCCATATTGGGCCGAGCCCGGTATACTAATAATGGGTACCCGAAGGGTATGCCCATGTCACTCATCATCACAAATACTAACAGAGTCACCTTGGCCAACACGCCATATGTGGCCCTTCGTAAGAGTTTGTATCCTTGCCCATATACTTTGTCATGTAAAGCAACTCCCCTGTTTCACCTCTGCATGCAGCAGTCCTGTTGAGGTGTATTTTGCACGTAGAACTTTTGGACATAGTGATTCAAGCTCCTTAATTAGTTTGCAAGCTTGCTTAACTATAAAGCTAGGTTACAACGATAGATATCACGAAAACCCATACCTCCTTGCTTCTTTGAAACACACATTTTCACCACGCTGACCAATGTATTTTCTTCTGATTAGCACCATCTTCCCAGCAATAATTGAACATCGTTGCTATGATTTCTTTACAAATTTTTTGGTAGAATCTTAAGGACCGATATCGCGTATGATGGTATAGCTTGTGCCATCACCTTGAGAAACACCTCTTTTCCTCCTAATGATAAAAACTTCTCCTTCCATCCATTGGTTCTCTTGCACACCAGCCAGAAACTAAAAGCAATCACTTCGATCCATGCCCACCATTGATGGTAGGCCTTAATATTTATATATGTCAATGCTCGAGTCATTATATCCAGAACCAGAATACTGCATATTTCCTCCCTCTCATTTTTTGTAGGGCACTTTCCTCACTCTCATGCAACATTAAAAAAAATCCGGCTGTTATGAGTGGGAAAAAACGGGCCGCTGCTATTGATCGTCCGGGCGGTACCCAACAAACCCGAATTTCCACGGTCTTGGGCCATGGCCAAACCGGCCGCCAGACGTTTCCACGACCTTGGGCCAAGGTCATAGTGGGCCAAGCCCAACCCATCTGTCTTTCCCTTCCCTTCGCCCTTCGCCCAGGAAGCAACAAGCAGGCACGAGATTTGTCTCAGAAAAAATAAAGGCAAGCAAGAGATGGGGAGTGGCGGAGGCGTAGGAGAAGAAGCTGATGGAGGCGACGAGGCGAGTGGAAAGGCGGAGGCGCTCGCATCAAGTAGGCTCCTCGATCCGGAATTTAAGCCCTCCAAGCTATCCCAAGATCGGCTCGACAAGTTCAAGGTTTTCTTCTTTATTTTGATTTCTGAATGTTTCGGACGAATCGTCTGCTGTTATTCATCCACACACACCTGGGAGGTGGGGTGGGGGTGGGCGTGGGCGTGGGATGATCCTTGTGTTTCTAATCGTTCTAGTTCGTCCAGTTACATAGGAAGGTTGATTCAAGTTAGTCTATTATTGTGGAAACCTACACCAGGGCAGTAGAGCAGCATAAATTTGGTCCCTCCCTCGATAACTGGCGATGGCCATACTGTAGGCTTTAAACTGTTGTCAATGTTGTACAGAATCAAGGGGCACCTTTGTCCAGCAGTGAACTGTAGGATTTCTGTGCCATCCTCCAGAGTAGTCACTGACCAAGTTATTCGGTGTTGTTGTCCCTGTACAATAAATGTACAAGTATTAGGAATAATTTGGCTTTGTTTCCAGAATAAGAATGGTCTGATGAAGTCTAGACTTTGTCATGTAGGCACGAGCTCAGCTTCTGAATTCCGATTGTTGGACATTTCATTTTATATGACCATACATGACCAGGCTTCAGTATACTTCGATAACGGAACAGAAGAGCATCCAAAATCCCAGATGTTTTTCGGAAGTTTATATCTGCGCTAATGACCATTTTCCATTTACCTTGTAGAAACATAAATTGCGCAGATAGATTGCAGTTTTTGTGCCAAGAAATGCTGCAGTTAAGTGGGGGAGAAATACTTTTAAAAATCAGGTAAAAACATATAGATCATTAATTTTGGAATATGTAGTTGATTTGTGGGGGATAAAGTGAGGCGGTATTATGTTCCAGTTAGCAAACCGCCAAACCCGTGTACTGTCCTAGTACATTAATGAATGTAATAAATAAAAGTAGGGCCACACTAAGAGAAGAAAAAATGTTATTACTTCTGTGAAATGTTGATTGGAAACCTATTTGCTACTAGATTTTGGGTTGGAGTATAGAAAAATGATATCCTTGTCCGATCTTGTTAGTGCTACACTGCTATACCCTTATCTGCATCCTGTCAGTGAACTGGATGTGCTATTTTGGTTTGAGCTTATTTTCTGTCTTGTGTCATACGACCATCATTAGTAGATCCTGGTATCCATACTTTCGTAAGATAAATTCAAGTTGTAATGTAGAACTTCCCATTCTCAAGAATCTCAACCGTGGACTACTTCTCTCAGAAAAAAAAACACCATGAATTAATCAAGAAAGTTTCAGAAATTTGTTTTGAGTTTTTATCTAGGACATCTGGACATGATAAGTTGGCATCTCTACTTTATTTGGAAGTTATGAACTCTAGTGTGTTTTTTCTTCCAAGAACCGCCAAGTTCTTAAAGATGTAAATGTTGCAGGAATTACACAAGAAATGCCTACAAATAAACGAAAAACCAAAATACAAAGGAAAATCTAAAGGTACTGTCTCTCTCTCTCTCTCTCTCTCTCTCTCTCTCTCTCTCTCTCTCATGTGTGTGAGATTACCGCCAGCGATGAGGCTTCTAAGCAATTTATTCATGAAATTGGAAATTTGTAGGAAGCACTAATAGGAATGCTAAAGTATCCAATTCTAAATTCAGTAATAAGGATAAATCCGTTGATAACACTGCAACAGATGTACATCATACAGCATCAACTACAGGTACCCAAGAGGTATGTCTGCTCATACTTCAGAACTTTCGGCTACAGTCTCTTTTCACCTAAATTCATGAATAATATTGCTTTTTCTTGAATCTTCAATCATAGGACAGAAAATTAGAAACAAAATTGGGCTATCTGTAGAAATGCATATTGATTACTACATAATCTTTGGTTTATTAACCCAAGTAATGTCTTCCAATTGATCTTTGGGTATTAAAATTTGCTCAAGTTATGAAACAAATTGCTTCATGGCCAAGAAGTGAACTAGATTATAGATGATCTTTTAATCTTAGTGCTCTACTATAGTACGGTTTCAGGTAAAAGTATCTATTGGCATCAAAGGATACTAAGTGTGTACTTCTTGCATAGGTTTACCAAATAGATGAATAATGCACTATCATAGAGTATCTTTTGTTATCTACTGTTGCCCATGTTTTGTTTTGTCATATGTTCGTCTTGATAGAATCAAAAGTTGATCAGTTACGTTTTTACATTGGTAGCCAGTTGAGTTGACTTTGTTGCTGTTAGATACATTTACATCTTTAAGACATTTATTAGACTTCATATTTTCAAGATCATTGATCTTATTTTGATGTTAGTAGACCATTAGTTACCTAATTGAGTTCACAAATATGATTTCATATATATACCATGGTGAATCTTATCCCCGTATATTTGCAGAATCATGCAACGTCCCTGCCCTTAAGGAACAAAAGGAAGTTACGCTGGGGGTACTATTTCATTGTTGTATTCTATCATTTAACTTCTGTTTTCAACTCTATCTTTGTCTTATGATACTTTCAATGTAATTATTTAGCATTCTGGCAGTTCAGGTCCTTCTTTTCATCATAAAAATTTATTAGCGCACCTTCTGTTATGCAAAACTCGTTGTACAGCTTAACTTGTAAAATTTTGTATGTGGAGTAGTGGATAATACAGGGTGGGGATGATCCACACTGCAATTTAGTAATGGGATAATCCTAGCTTATCATGAGATTTTTATGACCAAGTTTATCCGATGGAAATGAAATAAACTGTCAGAATACAATATCTTTCGGAAGCAGAATCACCATAGTTCTGATGGAATGTTGGTAGGCCAGAATGGTGTGACATTTTTGTAAGACCACGGTGCACAAATTCTAATGTAGTTTGCCTCCTGTTTTCTGTGAAAAGAATGAGCGACTCTCGTTTTGATGACATGTATATCATATTTTCAGGCTTGATGTTAAAGAGCGGTGGGAGAGAAAAGCGAATATGTGAATTCCTGAAGATCAATTGTGTTCTCAGAGCAAACCATCCCTCCATGTAAATTAAGAAAAGTCGACCCCAGAAAGTTGTTATTACCTTCTTCCTAGCTGGATGGATCCATCTTTCTTTTAGCAGGCATAGCAAGAATTGGGCAGCAAGCTTCCTGATTTGCAGGTTTCCCTGTGTGGTTAGACATTCCTGTGTTCCTTTTTGTTTTTAAGTACCTGCCCAGATCTTCTGTTGGGTACTTCAGGCCCACACAAGTTGTGGAATAGCCTCCCGCTATCTTAACGAGACAGGAAAGGTATCTATCTCAGATGTTGTCTCTGGAGTATGATATACCGATGCTTGCTTGTAAATTAGTATTTAGGAAATTTGAACTAAAGCCCCAACACTTATGGATTGGAGGGAGTACTCTATTTTGTTTTTGATTGGTGGCAGTTTATCTATTTTCTAAACCCTTGTTATTCACTTGTGCTTCGTTTGGGTTGGGCGGTTTGTGAATTCTGATGGCCATCTATTCTTCTGTTTGCACTGTAATCTCGGGTCAGCGGCATACTTCAACTCGCAGCTGCCATGCGAACTTGCACACAAGCTCGTTCTTGAAGACAAATCAGTATCTATCTCGTTTAATGTCAGATATGCTTCTCGAAAGCGTAAGATCGTCGAAATCCGAAACTGAAAGCTACCGTGCTCAGAAAGGATGCAACTAAATAAGTGAATAAACGGAAGAAGGGACATCTGATGTCAGGCCTGTCTGATGTGGATTGAATCCGATCAAAACAACAGGCGTGAAGTCAAAAGGTTTAACCAAAGTGCAAATGCTGTGGGCTCTCCGCCGCTGGTGTTGGTGTAGTCGGTGCAAATCCTCTCTTAAACTAGTCTAAACTAGTAGGAGAAGAGAAATCCAATATTGGCATTTCCTAGGGAAAAGTTTGAGTATGCAGAAATGCCATTTGTTCACAAACTTGTGAGGTGAACTCTTGACATGTCTTTTGAGGGGCATCTCCAACACGGCAACCCGAATCGGACAAAAATTCTGTCCGTTTTAGTTTTTTTTTGTGGCCACACGGTTAGCCCTCCAGCACATATCTTTCTTGGGTTAGCCATCGCATATAACGCGACGACACATTTGGTCTGCTCCTTTCCGTTTTTAATTTGTAAAATCATCGGTATGTCCATTTTATCACAAATGCAAACAAATAGCTATGAAATAATAGCAGATAAATTCAAAGTCTATCCGACATTCAAGGAAAGTCTCAAAAGTATCATAATATGGGCATAGTTCATGAATAAACACATACACCAAGATAAATATTGAGTGATCAACTCGATCATGATCCATCTTGAATCAACTTTTGCTTTTCCTTGAACCAAGCCCTTCTATCTGGGGTCATGACGGTCAAGTCGGGTGACATGATCATGTTCTCCTCGGAGAGTATCTTCAACTCTCCTTCTTTTTTGCTTGAGCTTAACTTCATTTCCCTTACCAATGCATTAAACACTATGTTGAAATTGTGTCGAATATATGTATATGATGCGGTTGGACTTGGACTGTGCAGGTAGGTTACGTGTTAGAGTCGAACTCTGTAACCTGGGCCTAGTATATAAAAGCACCCGGGGTAGCCAAAATAGACTTGACGAAAGCTAGGCTAGACACAAGACTGATTTTCGGGGACAGTCACGCGCCCATGACAGGGGCGCTGGACAGCGTAGCATTTATAGATCTGACATGTTTGTATACCGTGGCAGGCTTGTCGTCGCTGGTACTGTGATAGTACCTGGGAAGGAGCGCCCATAAAAGCATGCCCCGCAGATGTAGGCGTTATCACTGAACTGTGTTACCAAACATTGTCTCCCATCTACTTTCTGCAAAGATCTAATCACTTATGCGCTCCGACCATGGTTTCCTAGGGCAGAAGGTGGAGCGGTGTGGAGTGGAATGATCTCCGCCATGTCACATACTATCGGGGCATGGGAGGATAAGAGAGGATAGGATGTGCGGCGTGTCCGCGTGGACGCAAATCCAGCCTAATTTTGCGAAGTAGCTTGCGGCGTGTCGGTGTGGAGCACTATTCCAGCCTATTGGCCAAAGGCCCTGACTTTCCTCCTTAAGAAAAAAACGGTTGCTTTATGCTTATCTTTATGCTTGTCGTGGTGATGAACCACAGCCTGATGTTAGTTCCTCTTCGAAATTGAAAGATAATATCAATACTGCTAATGATTTTTAATAAATAATTTATATTATGTTGTTGCCTCATGAAATGTTGGTATCAGATTTCTAAAAAATAACAGAGCTATTTTATGTGGTTATGTATGTGATTTGTCACTTTTGGACGATTATACCCTTTACTTTTCTTATTAAAAGTTTTTTACTTTCAGGCTATTATTTCTTAACAGTATTTAGAATATAGTAGGATATAGCGTGTATAATGTTTAGAGGAAGCCGCCGATATTTCTTTTAGCACAAATATTTTAAACCCAGGATGCGTAGGTGGACCGTGCGCGTTCAACTCAAGTTGAACACATGGTGATTGGTGTCAGCGCAGCCGATATATTTGAAGATATCTACCGACGAACGCGAATGATGCGATCAACTTTTCCACCTCCCGTTTTCATGCCATCTTGAGGCTTGAGAGCCCTCTGATTCAGAGTTGTTAATTCGACCTTGATCGAGGACACAATGCATATGACTGACTGACTCTATGGATGGTTATAACTTATATCATCACGTGCAATGAGCATGAAGTTCCAGCTGTTCGCAGGGATCAGTACCACACATCATGCGTTTCGCGCTGCAGCGTTCCCCTCTTCATGTATCTGTGAGTTTTGCCTGCACTGGGCAAAGCTTTTACTCCTGTTAAAAAAAAAGTTTTGCCTGGCATTCTTTGCCATGGTGGCATAGTGCTATGCAGCGTAGAGAATCGTGACATATTTATAGAGGTGTTTACACTGTTGGGGCGAGAAATATTTTTTATCTAACATGGATGGTAGCGTAACCTGACATCCAACACCTTAGTCAGTTTTACAGTTTACACATTGTGTTCTTGTAGGATGTTTTTTTTTCCCTTTTCCAGTTGCTATTTTTGGACTTGTTCGGTTGTGTGCATCCCAACTATGCAGAAGTCAGTTGTAATGTTTAAATTTCTTAAGTAATAAAGCGTCCTTTATAAATAATAAAAAAGATGCTCTGCACGAATGCACGATCGATGCCAATCAACATCTCGCTTCAATGGCATAAAAGGTTTGAGATTCAGAATTAAGAGCTATGCAGCGCTCACAGGCCTTATGTCCCCTTCTAAATCCTACGTTGGAGACACCCTCAGTTATGGAGAAAGCAACTTGCCCTAATCACGTGCAACCATAAATAAAACGGATGGCTGTCATGCTCTAACGAACTGTTCTCGTGCCTGAGAGAGCCCGAGGATTAAGTCAGCTGATTGTCTAATAAGTGGCTGTGCTTAATTTCGTTCATGTGGTGTCCACCTGAACGGCTGAACTTGTGGCTCCAATTCAACCGGCAGTGAAATATGTAATCCATGTCTACGGCTTGATCTGTCACGATTAGCGGAGGCGATTAGCGGTTAAATAGACTAGTATGCTGGGCTTGGCGATTTGGCCAGCATGTTAATATACTAGTGCTATCTCTTGCCGTTCGCTTCTCTTTTGTTAATTAGCAGACACGTATGACTAGGGTGGATCGTAGCGTGATGGTCGCATGATTGCATCATTTGTTCCGAAACGGAGATTGGGGCATTTTAGTGCTGGACTGAAGCGTTTGACTCCATTACAAGCATCGCCTCCGAGCGCTTTCTTTTATTGGAAAACAAAATATTTTTCTATTTCTAACTCGAGGAAAGCCGAGACGACCGCGGGAAGGTAAAATAAAATGAGGAATATTTTCCATTTCTTTTGGTTATGTATGGAAGCTACAAATAAAATGTACTTCGTACTTCTTAGATCGTTAAGTTAGACTTTTTGCTTAGTTGGAGGAGAGAGAAAGAAGAAAGATAAGGTTGATGATCCCTATCAAAATAAGAGAAGATCATTTCCTCCATTATACATGTGTCTTTTTATCAACACAATTTTCTATTAAATTTTACCTAATTCTAATTAATTGCTAGAGATGACAATAAATAATAAAATATTATATTATTTATATTTATTGTCTTCGCCAGATGACATGAACCGCTAAGAGAAGACAGAACTTCTCAACCATTATACATGCCCTGAGGATTTTGTTGGATTTGGATCCTAAGAATTATCTTACCGGAGCTCATTTTGAATTTTCTTCTAAAAGTTCAATGTATTTTCACTCCATCACTCTCTACTCCATTCAGCACGTGACATCTTAATTATGCATTTTTTCCTATCCCTACATTCTGAGAACTCCAAGGATGCCCATCAAAAAGGAAACTAGGGATACATTTGGATCATGGGCTCGTGTGACATTATTGGAGGTGGCTTGCCGAGTTGTTCATGTGATATTGGAGGTTTTATGATTGTTGCTCTGGTGCGCTAGTATTTGGGACTTAGTATGTTCATTTCTTGTTTGTCTACTACAATAATATTTGGCCGACTCCAGGGCGAGAACTGCGTGCATATTTAGCTTACGCTAATGTCTATAGTCGTCGCTAGGTGGTCTAAAAACCTATATGATTGTTTAAGTTTTTTATAGTACTATGGATAATTATCAATACATCAGTAGACTTTAAAAACTGAGGAGATTGAGGGATTGAGGATAGCACGAGAAAATCTAACGGGAATATTCTGAACATGGATATTACTTACTTCAGGCTTGCCTTACAGTGTACCGGCCGTTAAGGTACTGAAAAGTATGGCGAGGAAGTTTTCTTCGGACTGCATATTTAAAATTTGTTATTTTTCACTAATGACATACTTCAAATTTAAGTATGAAAAATAACTCGCACGTATATACGTGCATCCTCTACATGCAAAATATTTATTCGATTTCTTTTGAGATATGAAAATACAACATGCCGTTTATCAAGTTCAGCAGCACGCCGAGAACCAACCTGAGGTTGGGTGGTTAGGTGGGTGGTTGTACCCCCAGCCCACCAGAGTTCAAACCCCAGGTTTGACATCTGTGTGTCTCATAAAGGCGGAATATTCTTTCAGTGGGAGGCGACGTTCCCGTCGACAGCGAGGTGCCTGTGGTGACTTCGTCAATTTCAAGATCCAATCACGCCATGCTCGGTCTTAGGAGGTGCTCATAGGGGTAGGGTGTGTGCGTGTGTGCGTTCATAGGGGTGAGTGTATGCGCGTGTATGTGAGCGCCTGCGTTTGTACTGTGTTTCTCAAAAAAAAAAAAAATTCAGCAGCACGCCAGCACGCCACGTATAACAGAGGAGATTGAGGATAGCACGTATTTTCGGAGAAAACTATATCGCTAGAATCGTAGGTTGGACCCGAAAACAGAAAACCATCTGCCGTTGGGGTCATCCCATTCTCATTTGGTCGTTGTCTCGCTAGGTTTAGCGGTGGTTGGAGAACTTTTTCTTTGAACTTGGGTAGTTGGAACACTCGGCAGCAGTTTATTGGATCGGTCGCGATCAGAGATCCCACCGATTTGTCTGTGAGGGGTCGCGTGGTCTGCCATGGCGGGGCTACGCGCTGGCCCGTGACCGGCTCGTGCCAGACCCGTACCGCCACGCGCCTGCCACTTTCTCAGCTCCCGTTTCCTTGGGCAAAAACAATTACGCCACGGACAGGCGCATGCTGTACACGGAAACTAGGCCTTTGACCTTGCTGAGGTGGATTGGAGATCGCCGGTTTGAGGCCTTGACCGTGCTGAGGTGGACTGGAGATTCCGATTTGGCAATACATGCTAGCTAGCCTGTCGAGTTTGACTCCCCTGCTACATAAAAATACTGCTGGACGTATTCGTACGGTCCAAGCACAACCAAACGTCGTTTGACCTCTGAAAAATAGTGGTACAACAAGGTTTGTTAAGCTGGTAGTAGTATCAGACATGTTCAGAAAAAAAAAGCATAAATTATATATGTGTTACAAGTTTGACATTTTTGACCTTTGCTATTCCACTACTCGGAATGGTTCAAATAGTGCCTAAAATTAAGACGGCTGGTACGAGTGCTACACGTCGGATGTGACTTGGCAACCTAAATGGTCCCACATTGTGGGGAAACTTTTGTCTGGCCTCATACATACATCGGTCACTTATCACTTTACATGGAGCTCTGCTAGTTTACATATGTAACTGTTGAGATAATTTAGGCTCCATAACTTGAGTGAAAACGGGTAAGCGGAAACAACAATTTCAAATTTAATGTAAGAATCACCAAAGCAAGATGAGCACAATATATTCAGAATTACCCTCAGGTTGGACGGTTGCATCCAGCTCACCAAGGACCTCCTCATGTTTGAAGGGCGTATGGGGTGACTTTATCAATTTTGAAGCTTGGCAACTCTCGGTCGACGTTGTGTGAGCGCATGTGTGACTCTGCCTATGAGTGATGTGCATGTGTGCGCGAGTCCATGTTAAATTTCTAAGCCGAGCACCGTTGAGTGAGAAATCGGAAAAAGAGCACCATACCGGAGCCCAAAATTCTAAAAAAGAAAAACTAGAAAATTGTACTTTGGAGAGTTAGAGAACTTTGAAAAGCTAACACAATCTAGATGTGCTATACAATGCCTATAAATTCCATTAATAATTTGTGATTTTTTGCATTGTTTGCAAACTATTATAACTTTCTATAAAACTTTTCTGGAGTAAGTTTCTACTCTATACTTACATGCACGATTTTCTTTAATTTTCTAGAAATTATAATTAGGTGTTCAAAAGATCGGTTCTACTGTACCTAGATCCGCGTTGACGATTTCCGCATGTTCAACCTTGGCTACTTTGCAAAACTTGTTGGTTGCTTGGTGCAGGTGCACGAGCTGTTGGTGTACCTAACAGATAAGAATTTCTTTTGAAGCGCCCTGGTATTATCACCACAAGGACAGCATGAAAGATTTTATTTCTCCTGCCATGAAGTGTTCATACTATTTCTGCCATGGTATTATCACCACAAGGACAGCATGAAAGATTTTATTTCTCCAGCCATGTAGTGTTCATACTGTTTCTGTCTGTCAGCTAGCTAGCACGCGTGAGTCACCATGATATGGACATTCCGATCAACGTTCTGCAATGAAATGCTCACCCATATACGCGACAAGAAAACAATTGGCGTTTGTACACATAGTTATGAACTTCCACATGACTTGTCAACTTTGATTAATATTCCTGTTACATGTGAGTATATTAATTATGACCTTATTAAATTAGACGTATTTCTTCCAGATCCAAAAGGTCACCCTGATTGAGCACGTGTTTTTCTTTTCCTGCCTTTTCATGTAGGAATGTATTTTTTTCTTCCAAAAGGCAAAGGAAGGGAAAAGTATCATTATGCCCGGTGTTGGGCGTTGACGCATAAAATTCTCACCGCAAACTGTTTCTCTTTTTGGACCAGGCATTTGGTTACCCCCCCCGCGGTAAATGAGTTTATTGGTCAAAAAATCTTGGCCCCTTTGAATTTGGACTGGTTGGTTGGTCCAACCTAAAGCCTATGTGTGTCCTCTTTCGATATAATCCCATTGTCTAACTCATTTGCCCTAAACTTTCTATGTCTCCTCCTCCAACAATTGTATTTGAAATAGTTGGACGCTATTGAATTTGAAATTCAAATTTTTCTTGAGATTTTTTTCTTACATGTAACCAAATCCTTGTTCTAGACTTAAGTTTTCGCCATTTTGGAAAAGTAGTACGGAGTACATTATTTTTGCTAGTTTAGAGTAAGGACTTCTCCAGGACATGGCGTTTTTTGCACCAAGGAGCATATTCTCTGGTTTAAAATGAATTTTAAACTGATTATAAAATGTCAAATATTTCTGACAAAAAATTTCAGGCATACATCTTGATGTTCTATGTGTTCGCAAAATCGTTTCACGGAAAACCGATATTGTGTGTCATATCTAAAATAGTCCTTTTTACACAGGAAACAAAAAAATAGTCGGTTTTCCACGGAACTTGGCATGCATGCATAGATTGTCGACATATACATGTGAGATTTTTGTTCAGATTTTTTTGAAATTTTTAAATGTTTTTCTGGTGCCAGGAACATATATATCCAAAATTGAAAGTGCATTTTACCTTACTCCCTCTTTCCTATAAAATTAAGTGTCCAGGAGGTACAAGTACCTCTACCCTTTCTCAAGTCGATTGACTCCCTAAAAGCTGAAAATATAGCGAGCTAAAGGGATCTAATCATTTCCCTATAAATTTTAAGTTTTCATTCCATATAACTTGAGGAAAGCTTCATTAAAACTTGCCCTCCTTTTTTTACGAAACACAATACAGACACAGACGCTCACAAATACATACATACATACATACATACATCCACCCCCTATAAACACGTGCGAGCACGCACACCCTATCCTTATAAGCACTTCCGAGAGGCTGAGTCCAAGAAACTGATCTGAAGGGTTTTGAACTTGATGAAGTCACCACAAAAACATCGCTATCTATAGAAACGTTGTCTCCCACTGAAAGAATATTCCACCTTTATGAGTCACAAAAGTGTCAAACCTCAAGTTTGCACTCTGGTTGGCTAGGGGTGTACTAAAATCTAGCGGCCTGAAATTTCCAACTCCAATAGCCATGACGCATATTATCAGGTCTTCACCTCCTCCCCTTGTTGTCGACCGCCACGTCTTCATGTGTTTCCATTGACCTCGTCTTCAAGCCACAACCTCAAAAAAAAAAGCCACAACCTCATCAATAATTACTTGGAGAGAAAGGGAAAGATTAATATAACTACTTCTTTTTTTGGCAGGGCGTCCAGTTCATTTTCCGGTTGCTCATGACTCATGAGCTTGTACTACTAGTGAATCGTAATGTGAAATGCCTACCCCGTGATGATCGATTGGTTGGTTATTTGCTCCATGATTGCAATCACGATAATAAGTAATCAACTACTTCATGGTTTCCTTCTATCTAAGAAATAAGTAACAATATCTCCTCCGATCTACTCTAGAAGAAAAGAAGCATGAAGATAGGACATGAGTGGCAGATAGAAAGAAAAGTTAATGTTATCCGTGTAACCATGCACATATAATGGATTGGTTGATGGCGATCACTTCCGTTTGACCAGAGACTAGCATTTTGCCTCCCACCACCCTGTCAGGGATCGATCCAGAGGTACACTCAGATCCTACTAGCTTCTGTCGTGCCAGGGTGCTAGCTAGATGTGCGTGCTGATCAATCTTCAATCATCCAGAACGAAAGGTGTGAACCTCATCTTTGTTGTTCACGCAAGCTACTTGGTGTTCGTGCTGCTTAGTGCTTAGCATCAAATGTAAGTACAATGTAGTTTCTGAGACGGAAATCCAAAATATTTTCCACTTGCCCTATCTAGCAACAAGGTATATATATATAAACCCTTTTGCTTGTTCTAGATCAACTGAGAATGAAGTCAGTTCTAGGTCAACTCTAAACATATCGTTAAATTTCTGTTGTGATTCATCAAAATTAGAATTGCACATTCTTTTTTCATGTTACACGTGAATTACACATAAAATCGGGTGATCGAGAATTAAGTTGATTATAAATCGACCGAGGATTAGTCGCATCCTCTATGAATAAAAAGTTGACGCATCAAATAAAATCTAAGAGGGAAGCGTGGCTTGTTAGACACATAATAATAAGCACTGTGATGAGTTGTTGACACCGGACCTCCCCCGCCTCCATCGGAGGACGTGACTGGGCAAAGCCCGCGCCGACAATGAAGGCGGGGTTTCTCATGCGACGCGTCCCTGGCTGCAAGGGTCGTTGGCCTGAGCAGCGGCGGTCGACGCAGCGGCACGCGGTAGAGGCACAGGGAGGGTGTGTGGTCGCGGTATGGAGGGGCATGTGGTCGAGGTGGGTGCGTGTGGTGATGCCCTTGCCGAGGCTATCTAGGGAGAGGCCGATGTGATACTGGAGGTTGTGGCAATGTGATCCGCTGCCGTGCAGGCTGCTAGCCAGGGCATGGGTCTCCGAGGCGCAATGTATGACGTGGTGGATGCAACCTAGTCGATGTCTTCCCCTGGTCCGAAAGAACTTGCCTTCTACTCGTCGACTCCTCTAGGCTAATGAGGGGAGGCATGTTGATCCGGGTAGCCTTGGAGTCGTGGTCGTGCTCGTGACGCGGTTATGAGGCTCTATGCTCCATCTCCTCACAACTTTCGGTAGGATGTTGGGGCAAGGGCTAGTCGTTCATCGGGTCATTGGTAGCGGTTGTGTTGGCTTGGCTTTGTATCAACTTGGCTATGTGTGGAGTTGTAGCCTTGTGACGTTGTATCGGCCGTCGGTTATTTTTTATGTGATTGATACGTTTTTAGGACGTATTCTCGAAAATAATAAGCACTCTAATCCACCAGAATTACACACGATGGCAGCACCACACACATAAAGTATCCATGATTCCCTGGGAAACTAAAATCAGCCCTGCTTTCTCAGGTTCATCACCACACACGCACGCACGCATGCAGCGCGTTGCTCCGTATCCGAAAGCGGCAAGGCTTTGGCACTCCGGTTGGGCGTTCGTCAATCCAATAAACTACTCAGCGACCGCGGAAACTTGGGCAAGATCTGGGTGCACGCGCACGCCGCATCAACCACCGATCTCCATCACGCACTCCGCCCGCATTCCGCTGACCAGAGTGCGCCGGATCACTCCCCCCGCACGCCGCAGCAAAACCACTTCCGACGCTCGGGCCGCTACGTACCATCTCTGGCTAGCTTGCTCGAGGCGCCTTTCCAGAGGTGGAAGAAGCAGCAGCGCATTCCATTAAAAAACAACACTCACTCCTGATCTGATCGTGCCTCCTTTCCTAGCTAGCCTAGTTTTTTTTTCCTTCTTGGCAGCTCCACACATCTCGATCGTGGCCTTGCTTTTATCCTTTCCAGGTGTCCATACCAAAAATGACCGGTGAAGTTGAAGATAAGGCTGTAGTTGGAGAGACGGAGGTTGGCGATGAGATTAACTAGAGTTGGACTGATAGGGACCGGACAGAAATATAATCAGATAGATTGCCTTTTGTGCTCTGGAATTCAGTTTTGATTTGTGCATTCATCCGGCCCCTGCTAATCTAGCCACACCCTTTCAATATTTATACTCCTACTAGAACGGCATGGTTTTGTTCGGTCTAATTAAGCGATCTACGCCCAGGAAAATCCATGGCTACAAATGTGAGTGCACTAAAAAACAGTCCAGTGCCGCTTCCTTAAAGCCCGGAGGGGTTGAGTGCGCGTGTACCACATTTCAGAGGATGGATACTCCAACACGCAAATAATCTGGGCGTGTGGATGGCATGATTATCGCACACAACTAGGGTCACCTGACCTTTTTGTGAGGCGTTGTGTCGAACAAAGTGGATAGTAACAAAAGGAGGGAGCACCTTTATAATTTCTTCTAGGGATTTGCTAGTTCTCAGCTAGCTCAGAGAACTAGTTTCGTGCTCAGTTAAACCTTACGTTATTTTATTTGCATCGTGATTCGGATTAGTCATGAGTTGCAATATGAGATCATCTGATTGAGAACGAAGTTAGTTCTAGACCGAGAAATAGTCACATCTTTTTTCTATTTACATGAGGACTTGTTACTTCCGTTAGTATTGAAAATGTCATTCTACTCTCAGCTAACCTGTGTGTCAACACTATCAACCGTCAACCAAGAGAAAAAAAAATTCTTATACAGGTGGGCAATACATTCATCGATAGGCCTGCACATGTGATGATTTAATCGTTTTTCATGTTCGTAATCCATACTTCATTATGTGGTGCGCAAAGAGGGAGGGAGAGATTTTCCACGTGTGCATCATTTGGAGTCTTACAAGGTGTTTCTTGAACGTTTTCCTTTGTTTCCATGATTAAGGGATACATATCCACGATAAAACGAAATGACGAGAAGCTATACTATGTTCTTGTACCTTTTGTAAGGATTTTTTTTTTCCGGAAGACAAAATTTTTTCAATCCTACACGCAAAAGAGGGCAACATGTGACCTGATACACCAAATGAAATAACCATAGGTCAGACTCTAACATATATAGTTTTCTAAATTATATCTTTCTACAAAGATAGTGTTGTTTCTATGAAAAGAGTGTTGTTTCTATGGCAGCAAAATTTGCAAAATAATATTTTGTATCAATGTCTTTTATAAAAGTTGTCCATAAAACATAGCGATATTTTCCAGGTCAAACATGACCATATTATGTGATACAACAAAAATGAGCTATAACAAAAATAACCACTTTCATTTTCTCTAGTTTTCTCCAACTTTAATCAATACTTATGTTCATTTCTTGAAGCTAATGCATATTCGGAAAATGTGGGCTTTGGTGTTGTTCACATCCCTTTTTAAGAAACCTTTTACAGTTTGACATCTGTACATGAAACACACGTTAGCGTAATCCACCCCATATATAATGTGAGATTGGCCAGCTTTTATGATATTTTTTTTACAAGAATAATGTTGTTTTAATTCAAAGTGAATACTTATTCAACCCTGAAGTATTTTAGTACTGATAAACCGAACTGCACATTGTAAATCAAGCTATACCAACATTTCAATGTAAAGCTCCATTGAGAGTACATACCATCTATTTATTCCTCTGCACAACTATGGTAGGACATCAAGTGTCTTGACTCGTGTTCATCACCTAGAGGGCGTCCTGGGAGAGCCAAACCCTAGCCGCATCTCTAGCCTCCCACCTCATTACCATATGAGAAACACATTAGGAAAGCCAGCACGCCCATCGGCGAATGCGGTGGGGAGACCTATCATCCCTATGGTATTCACGTAGGGGAGATGGCACAAAGATCAACAATCTTGCAAGGGAGGCGAGGTCATTAGGGTGGCGCTCATGGTTGTGTCTCTACTGTAGAGGTGCGACTGCGAAGCATCTAATCAATTAATGACATCATTCCATAGCGAAGGATCTAGGATCACACACCCTTTAGGTGTGACCCCGACTAGCAGCCGGTGGGCTAACCTAGAGGCATCAATGAGGATTGGGTAGTGGTCCTTCTCAGCGGCACTATTGGTAGTAGGCCTGGAGCGGGTAGCGGCGGCAAGTCGGCTACTCCTTAGTCACATGGATTTGTGTAGGATTACTTAAATACATGTTGTGACCCATCGCCAGCCAGCGTTGGTAGTTGTTCTTTAGAGAGGAGACCCATGATCTTACCTCAAAGCTATATCAAGTAGTATCACATGTCATGACTTGTGAAAGTGTTGACTCTAACTAAGTTTCACGGATGATAATCCCATGTCCGACTTACTCGGTTCGACTTGACAACATAGCGCACATAAAACCATGTGTTATCTTGGTTGCATCTAGACTCCATGGCATTCCACTGTTCCTCGGGTAGGAGATATGACCACGTACGGATCCAATGAATAGCCATAGGGGTTATCTGCAAGAAAGGTTGAGGTTTTGGTTTGTTAAAGGAAACTTCATTACGAACATTTCAGATAGTCCAAACAATTGCACAAACTCCCACCTGAATCTGCACTAATCTCTTACAATGCCGCTTAACCAATTGCCAAAGAGATTAGTGATATTAGCTGCAGGGGGCAAAATAAATGTCATATAAGGGATGCACCATACAATCTTCGCTAAAGGGCATTCAATAAACATGTGTTGAATAGATTCATCTTTATCACATAAGACATATTTTTGCAACCTTGCCAATTTATTTTGGCAAGATTATCTTTGGTTAGAATAATGTTTTGGTGGAGAAACCACATAAAGATCTTGATCTTTAAAGGTACTTTTATTTTCCAAATATATTTACGAAGGTACTTCGTATTATCATCTAATAAGTCAAGATACAAAGATTTGATAGTAAAGGTACCCGAATTGGTAAGGCTCCAAACAGAAATATCATTATCGTTTGTCAACCGAATATGCATAAGGCGTTCAACTAAATATTATCCATAAACATGGGTATATATTCCATGTCAAGCATGACCATGTTATGTGATACAACAACAAGCAATGTGCTATAAGCCTATACCAAAATAAGCAATTTCATTGTCACTACTTTTCTCAACTTTAGTCAATAGTTACTATGCTAATTTCTTGAAGCTAATGCATATACAGGAAATACATGTTTTTATGGAGTTTAACTTTCTTTGGAAGAAACCTTTACCGTTCGACAATCTACCTCCAACATACGTTAGCATTATGAACCACATATACCATGTGAAACTGGCCATACCTGAAACATACATTAGCATTATCATATATCATGTGAGACTGGCCAAAGTTTATGTTTTTTTACAACAATAATGTCTTTTTTAAAGAAAAGAGAATACTTATTCAACCTTCAATTATTTTTTAACTGGTAAATCTAATTACACATTGTAAAGCAAGCTATACCAATATTTCAATGTAAAGCTCCACTGAGAGTACATACCATCTATTTATTTCACCACACAACCATGGTACGACAAGGAGTGTCTTCACTCATGTTCATCACCTAGAGGGCGGTCTCGGAGAGCCAAACCCTAGCCGCACCTCCAACCTCCCACCTCATTACCATATGTGAAACACATTAGGAAAGCCAACGCGACCATCGGCGAATGTGGCGGGGAGACCTCTCATCCTATGGTATTCATGTAGGGGAGATGACACAAAGATCAACAATCTTGCAAGGGAGATGGCGAGGTCATTATGGGTGGCACTCATGGTTGTGTCTCTAGTGTAGATGTGCGAGTACGAGGCGTCTAATTGATCTATGATAGTATTATGTAGCGAAGGATCTAGGATCACACACCCTTTAGGTGTGACCCTGACTTGCGGCCGGTGGGCTGGCCTAGCGGCATCGATGAGGGTTGGGTAGTGGTCCTTCTCGGCGGCGCCACCGGTAGTAGGACCTCAACAGGTAGAGGCGGTGAGTCGGCTACCCCTTTGTCACATGGATTTGAGTAGGACTAGTTCAATACAGGTTGTGACCCATCGCGGGCTAGCGTTGCTGGTTGTTCTCTAGAGTGGAGACCCGTGATCTTACCTCAAAGCTATATCAAGCAGTGTCACACGCCATGACTTGTAAAAGTGTTGAATCTAAACAATGTTTCACGAATGATAATCCCATGTTCGACTTGACATCATTAGCGCACATAAAACCATGTGTTATCTTGTCACACCATAATTTTGTCTTTGGCCCCATGTTGATTCATCTTGTGGATTTATTCCCGAGTACCGACAATAGGTTAGTGGTAGATGACGTAGAATAAGTCTTTTGCAAGGCCAATCTTGGTATTTGTATGAGTGCCTTATACTTTGATAAATGGAGTTTATTGAGACCTCATGTGAAGCAAATTGTCGTTTAATAACATAATTCATGTTCTTGATCAACATACAATTATTTCCCCATTAAAGCTTTTATAGGTATAGTTCATACTTGATCAATCCCATAAGCCATTTCTCCTACTAGTCCAATTATAACGAGTTCATTCAATTTCTGCTCTTCTGGTTCTTTGCTGCTTGAACCCACAAATTACTTTGGATTTAGTTTGCATTGTGTCATCTCAGAAGTTTACTCCATACTTAATCAACCTCACATGCCATGATCTGTGTTTTCAGGTGTCAACCAACAGGACAAAGGGCAATCCATAAGTACTAGTCACATCCAAGCGGGTTAATTCAATTTCTGCCGGTCTGGTTTTTTCCTGCTTGAATATGACCGTAAATTAGTGGGGAGTTTTTGTTTGTATTTTTCTGTTATCTGAGACGAGATGAGATGACCTAAACCAAACACTGGAATACTCGAAAACAATGAATTAGAAGAGACGACAGCCTAGTCTTCTCCTCGGCAGAAAACTAAGCAGATAGATAGAGGACAAGAAGAGGGAAAAGAAGAAAATATTTCGGCCCCGGCGAGCGAAAGAGACCCTGAAAAAGCCAACGCGACGCCAAATCCATTCCTCTTCCCTCTCCACAGGCTGAGACGAGACGAGACGAGGCCAAGCCCTGCGAAGCCAAGCCAACACCAACACCCTAGGCGCGCGCGAGCGCGCAGTGCCGTGGCGGAGTCGCTGGGCCTCACCGGAGGCAGCGGATGGCCACGCCCACGCCCATGGCGGGCGAGGGGACGCTCGCCGCGGTGATGCCGCGGTCGCCGCCCCCGCCGGCGACGGCGGAGGCGGCCCCGGGGTCGGCCGCCGAGGCGCCGATGCTCATATTCCTCTACTTCCACAAGGCGATCCGCGCCGAGCTCGAGGGGCTGCACGGCGCCGCCGTGCGCCTCGCCACGGAGCGCGCCGGCGACGTGGGCGCGCTCGCCGACCGCTGCCGCTCCTTCGTCAACATCTACAAGCACCACTGCGACGCCGAGGACGCGGTACGGCTGCCACCGCCCTCCGTTTCATCCGAGCCCCATTTCGTTTCCCTCCCTAGTTTTTCTCTTCTCCTTCGTTTAGCTGTCGCGGATTCGGGTATTGGGGGGATGGCTGCGCCGCGGGCGCGCGCGAATTTCGTTGGGTTTTAGGGTTGCGGAATTGTTCCCCTCGGGTTTGGAGGAACTGGGCGCGCGGGATGGGGATGGAATCGTTCCAGCACTGTTAGGATCTGAATCCGGTGGACTCCATACCATGGTGCTGTAGAATCTTCTCACGGGCTAGCTTTTCTATGCAACAGTGCACGGTATTACATTGTTCGGCTGAATCTGCCTTGCTCATATGAGCAATTGGTCGCACTTTTTTGCCCTTCTGGCCTCTGATGTTGACGTAAGGAGATACTGCCCGAATTGTGTAGGCCGTGATACAATAGCCTCTCTGTTCAATTGAAACCATATTGGGAATTTTGATATTGACATCATCATGTGAGTCCTTCTGTCGTTCTTCTGTAGTGATGCTTTGTCACTTTGATTGGAGCACACAGCAACTTTTCACATATTGGATTGAGTCGGGTAGAGCTGCCTTAATTTTCAAACTGTTAGTCAGGGGCAATTGGAGGCCAGAAACTTTCTCAAAATATTATTTAAATCTGATAGTTGCCCTGCAGAATGAGAGCGAACTTTCACTAGCGCCTGTTTTAGTAGCCGAGTCTAACTGGCAAGCAAATGCACCTCGATCTTCTATTTCCGCCAATATAGAAGCTCCGTGTTCAAGCACGCAACTGTTAGCACTGTTGTGAACTTGTTTTATTTGCTCGACTATTGGAAGAACCGTGGTTGTTGCTTGTTCAAAGCTGTCTTGACGGTCTATCTTTTTAATGCTATCTTTCTATGTAGTAGTTATGCAAATTAGTTTCGAGTTCTCCGTCCAATAGTTTTATGTTAAAAACACGCTCATACGTATTGTTTTGGCAATCACAGGTTATCTTTCCAGCACTTGATATTCGAGTCAAGAATGTTGCAGGGACCTATTCTCTAGAGCATAAAGGGGAACATGACCTCTTTTCCCAGCTGCTTGCTTTATTACAACTCGATATACAAAATGATGATGCCCTTCTGAGGGAACTTGCATCCTGTACAGGAGCCATACAAACATGCCTCACCCAGCATATGTCCAAGGAAGAAGAGCAGGTTGGTACCAGTTACCATCTTCACCTTTTAAATGGCCTCTTCTCATATTAATCAGTTCATATCTCTCAAGATAAGGAAAACAGTATGTTGCTCAGTCTCTTATGTTTGAACTAATTTTAATTTCTAGAACAATTGTATTTCGATGACAATCTCACTGTGAAAATTTCTTACCCATGCTCTTATTAGTAGTTTGATTAAGGCATTCTCTTGTTGTAGTTGTGTTGAGAAATCCTTAGCGAAAACATCTTATTACTAGGTTGTCCAACTGTCTTGCCCTTGTTACACTATAGTTGTCAGAATCATGATTCTACTATACGATTCTACGACTTTACGACCTAAATTGAGTGGAACGATTCAACGAACCTGCTAGGTAGAATCTAAGATTTTACGTTTCTAAAAGTTAAGATTCTACGGTTTGCGATCCTACCGTAGAGGTTCCGATCCGATTCGGAATCACGATTCTGACATCATTCATTTGAATGCTCACAATCTCCTTTACTAGGGTGCTAACGACAACCTGGCAAACTTATACTTCAAGTATTTTGAGCAATTATATGATATACTTTCCCGTTATACTCTTATTGTTAGTAATGGTAGGTCATAGGTGGAAACATAGAACCAATGGTAGTGAGACAGCTGTGGTCTTCTAGTTGCTACTCTATTGTCATTGTTTGTCATTACTAAGGGTTGGCATGGTACCAGTTTTTTTATTCTGGTTAAACGGTCGCAACAGTTCTCACTGTCATGCAGGCATTTTAGACTGTGTACTCTTCTTCTGCATTTTAGAAGTATTTACCTTATATATGAATCCTCTTGAATAAACTAGTCATAAACCTGTGCACCTGCACTTGCTGCATACGTATCTTAGTCAATACTTTATATACATCTTAGACAATATTATTGATTCATAAGATGTGCAAATAGGTAATACCTGTACATTTTTATCTGATATGCTTTACACATTTCCCTTTGACATGCACGAATTGTTTTTTTTTCCTATTACAACTCTTGATTCATTACATGAATATTCCTCACCTTGTGATATGAAATCTTGCTGTATATATATGGCCTGAGTTATTCACAAAGCGACACAACATTTTCATCTCTCCGATTAATGAGCGGTTTTTAGTTTTTCTAATTTGATGTGAGGGGAAGCATCTGATTAGTAAATCTTAGGCAATACATAAAGATCTCGATTAAGCATACTCCCTCCGTCCCATGAAGGTTGTCTGAGATTTGTCAAACTTTGGATGTATCTAGACACTAAATAGTATCTAGATACATCCAAATTTTGACAAATCTCAGACAACCTTCGTGGGATGGAGGGAGTACCGGAGTATTATTTTGGCGGCAGCTCTGAACTCTCACGGACATTTTAATTCTGACCCTAATACATACTCCCTCCGTTCCTTTTTATTGACTCTGATTTAGTACAACTTTTTACTAAATCAGAGTCAATCAAAATGGAAGGGAGGTAGTACTTGTAAATTGAATAACATCGTTATGCATGTCATTAATTACTTATTGGTCTTGCATGGTCACATATATGCCTTTTTATTAACCGATTTTCCCGAATAGTTCTTGGTTAGGAGTTGTGATTCTTTTGCGAGAAAGTTAGGAGTAGTATGATTCTAGATTTTTTATTGCCATGCCTCTGTTTAGATTTTTTCTCCATTCTTTGATTTGCACTAGAGAGTACATATATACATCTATCAAGCTTCCCCTTCTCTGTGCTTTCTAGGTGGACATGCATCTAACTTTCTCCTTTTCTTTTGCACTCTAGATGTATATGCTAAGTTACTAACGCTTAAATAGATGTATATAGTAAGTCTTCTAAAAAAAGGAAAAAGATGTATATAGTCACATACATTTGGCATACAGAGTTCCATGTTCATGTAATTTGTCTAATATCTGTATAAACTATTAGAATAGTTGGTCACTGAAACTCTAATTGCAGAGGAGGTATAAACAATTAAACATGCATAAATATTTATATGATCCACGTTATGTATGTGTCGTTCTCTTTCTCCAACTGTTTGAGCATCCAGCTCGCCAATCTCCATGACATACACTTGTTGATTCTTCTTCTCTCGCTAAACATCAACCTGTCAATTAATAAAAGGAAGTAGAGTACTACCAACTGTTTGGTTTATTGAGTTGGGGTTGGACATGCTGATGCCAACGAGACCCAAGATGATACACGCTCGTCGAGTACCTGGAATACCTAGTGCACACGTTTGCTAATTACAAGACAAAGCTAGTGAGTATCAAAATAGAAGGTACATGGCCCACATATACTCGCCCTGCCAAAACTGAGTAGCAATTGAAAAAAAGGCAAAGTACATGGGACCCACCATGGAAACGAGGGCAACTCTGCTTGCCAATTTTTTGGCGGAGTTTTGCAGCGCCTTCGACTCGCCTGCAAGTTGGCAAAAAAAGCGCTTGCACGCGGCAGGTGGGTTCGGCGAGCCAATTATTTGGTAGCGATCGAAACGGTTGCCAAATCTCGTGGGCTGACCAATATTTTGGTAGGGTTAGCTTTGGTAGTAATCAAAACAGGCCCTTTCAAACATGTCTTCGTACAATACCTGGTGCAATGCAATATTATGTGCCGGACCTGGTGCAAAGTGACAAAAGTATCATCTACCAGGCGGAAAGTGCAACTTACTCTAATTTGATGATATCGTGCAATGACGTAGCCTCCAATTAGTAAACAGTATTTGGTTCTTGTATCCATTGCTGCTGTACTCTAAAGAGGCCTCTCATTATCAATGAGAAGCTTTCACTTTAGTTTGGTGAGTAGCGCAGACAGAGAAGTGGGTTGCAATATTAACGTGCATGAAGCAGAACCTATCTCTGGGAGTTTAGAAAGTGTGTTAGATTTTTTGTCGCATTATGTGTTTTGCATGGTCATGTATCTATTGCGCTCTCTGCATTCTAAGATCATATCAGATGTATTTACTCAAAATAGATAGTGTTAGTGTGGCTGATCATATTTCATACCTGTTCGTGTCTGATCATTTGAATTTTGTAGGTCTTCCCGTTGCTTACCAAGAAATTTTCGTATGAAGAACAGGCTGATTTAGTGTGGCAGTTCTTATGCAGCATTCCTGTAAACATGCTGGCGGAGTTCCTTCCATGGCTTACAGCTTCTGTTTCATCTGATGAACATGAAGATATTCGTAACTGCTTATGTAAAATAGTACCTGAAGAGAAACTTCTTCAGCAGGTCTTCACATCTGCGACTCTTTATAATTTCAGGCAATAACTTGCTTGCTGTCCTTTTAAATTTGAGTTTTACAATTTGTGAAGGTTGTGTTTACTTGGATCGAAGGGAAAGCAACAAGAGAAGTGGCGCAGAGTATCGTCAGTGATAATTTTGAAAGAAGTCATAGCTGCAAGGATGCCTCCGTTGTTGATCAAGCTGATGGTCAGGTTGACAGGTATCCCATTGATGAGATCTTGTATTGGCATAATGCTATCCGTAAAGAAATGAATGATATAGCAGAGGAGACAAGAAGTATGCAGCAGTCTGGAGATTTTGCTGATATATCAGCCTTCAATGTGAGGCTGCAGTTTATTGCAGATGTGTGCATCTTCCACAGGTATGTATCGTTGAAGCTTCACGTATTCACATATTTTTGTAAGATCCCATTGTGCAACTGTGGTACATACAATCCACTAATTTTAATATTGCTTTTTATGCAAGTTGGCATCTAGTATAGCATATGTTTTTCAATGCTTAACCTATATGTATTCACATTCCTTGTGTACCTACATATCCTGGGCTTGTTGCATGGACAGTTTGGTGGCTTATGCACTGTTTGACATTGTATGGACTGGTGACATCTAGGTTGCAAGTTTATATTAATTATCTGTTAGCTTCTTTGAAGGACTGCAAGTTTGTAAAGTAGATAATTTTCTATACTTGGTAGGAATTATGACTTATCTTAAATAACCAGATCCCAGTATTTTGCAGAACAATACAGCAATAGCAAACTGATTCATAGTTAGCATATGGTTCCACTCTTCAAGATATCTAAAGAACACCTAAATACGATGTTTATCATTGCATGATTTGGTACAAACTTATGCCGTGAGTTCGTCATTATCAAATAAATGCAGTTGTCATACTCCCATGATTTTTTTTCTTCATCCTAGTAACATGAGATGACAAACACTACCAAATGTGCTAATTCCTCTCAAATTTAGGAACACTTAAATCTGAGAAGAGTCTGGACATATGTATTATGGTTTTAATGTACCTATAAGAATTTGTTGTGTGCATGTACTGGTGGCATGCTAGTCATATACCCATCATGTATTAGGATTACAACATGGCTTTGCCTGGCTCATTTTTGACAGTTTTCACTGGAAAAGTAGACCACATACCTTCTTTAATTTCACCCCTTGCATTTTTCTTATTATCCACAGTATCGCCGAGGATCAGGTTGTATTTCCTGCAGTCAATAGCGAATTGTCCTTCGTGCTGGAGCATGCTGAAGAAGAACGGCGATTTAACAATTTTAGACGCTTAATTCAGCAAATTCAAATGGCAGGAGCAAAATCAACTGCAGCAGAATTTTACTCCGAGTTGTGTTCACATGCTGATCAGATAATGGAGGCAATTGAGAAACACTTCTGTAATGAAGAAACCAAGGTGAGTACTAACTACTTAGTACTGATTTTGCTTGATCAATGGAACTATTGTTTTGCAAGATGAAGTTTCATATTTGGTTTAATTACCTAGGTGCTTCCCCAAGCTAGGGTTCTTTTCTCTCCTGAGAAGCAAAGGGAACTTCTATACAAAAGTCTGTGTGTCATGCCGTTGAAGCTATTGGAACGTGTTTTACCATGGTTGGTATCAAAACTGAGCGATGAGGAGGCATCTTCTTTTCTTCAGAATATGCGCTTGGCAGGTCATCTCTTTACTCTGGTTATTTTGTGCTGTTGTCTTTATGCATTAAACTTAGCTTTGAAGCTTTTTTCGGGAATTTGCTAAAAGATTCTCATGAAACAGCACCATCATCTGAAACCGCACTGGTCACACTTTTCTCTGGTTGGGCATGCAAATCTCGCTCAGAGGACAAATCCAATTCTGGAGAATATATATGCTTAACAACGGGGGCAGCAAGATGCCTGTTGGACGATGTGGATGAGCTGAAAAAATGTCAATCATTTTGTCCATGTGCTTCACGTAGCAGTGCAGATGTTGCTCTGCGTTTGGAAGATGAAAATGGCTCTAGGCCAGGCAAGCGAGGAAATGATGCTGAATCTGTTCTTGGTACTAATGGCAATTGCTGTTCTCAAATTGCTGACACTGAAGCACGCCCATGTAGCAAAAAACCTTGTTGCATTCCTGGGTTGAGAGTAGAAACCAATAACCTTGGTATTGGTTCACTGGCTTCTGCAAATTCCTATCTCTCTTTATCATACAATTCGTCTGCACCTTCATTGTATTCGAGCCTTTTTTCATGGGATACAGACACCTCATTGTCTTGTTCTGATGGCATTTCAAGGCCAATCGACACCATATTCAAATTCCACAAGGCGATTCGCAAGGATTTGGAGTATTTAGATGTTGAATCTGGAAAGCTTATTGATGGTGATGAGTCTTGCCTTCGCCAATTCATTGGAAGATTTCGTTTATTATGGGGTCTTTACAGAGCACACAGCAATGCTGAGGATGAGATTGTGTTTCCTGCTTTAGAATCAAAAGAGCCACTGCACAATGTGAGCCACTCGTACACTCTTGATCACAAGCAGGAAGAGCAATTATTTGAAGATATATCTAATGTTCTCTGTGAGCTTTCACTGCTACATGAGAGTTTGAACCAGCCTGATACTGAAGAATCAAAGGAAAACTATTTGAAATCATCTAGTGGGATAGATTTGACTAGAAAGTACAATGAGCTTGCTACAAAGCTTCAAGGAATGTGCAAGTCTATCCGGGCCGCGTTGTCTAATCATGTCCACAGAGAAGAACTTGAGCTGTGGCCATTGTTTGACAAACATTTTTCTGTGGAGGAACAAGATAAGCTTGTAGGTCGCATAATTGGTACAACAGGTGCTGAGGTCCTCCAATCAATGTTACCTTGGGTTACATCAGCACTTAATCAAGAGGAACAGAACAAGATGCTGGATACATGGAAGCAAGCAACCAAGAATACGATGTTTGGCGAGTGGCTGAATGAGTGGTGGAAGGGAGTTCCGTCTGATTCTTCGGCAGAGACATCCTCTGTTCCAGAAGGTTTGTGGAGTTGGTTTCTTATGGCATTGCCCTCTATCTCTAGCAATGTTTTCAACTTGTAATGTGCCCCATTTATTAATACCATGTCTGTCAGAATAAATTATAAATGTTACACATTGTGCTGTATATGGCTTAACATATTGGAGACAAGCAAACTAGTAATCATCAACTTTTGAGGGCCCTACCTTGGTCCAGTGAATTGTAGGTGCAATGTTGGGCTAATTTTTTTGTAAAGAAACAAGAAGACCTATCAACTGCTAATAATAATTTGGAATGTGCAAGCTATGAAGATTTATCAAAGAGCATATCTTGGGTGTTTCATAGAGAACAAACAGGCCATGAGTTAAAGTTACGGAAGTGGGTCTTACTGCTGCAGAATTATGCTACAATGAATTCATAAACATTGCTTAATTTAGTTCTGTTTGTTTGGTTTGTTAAAGTTGCTTTGGTTTTGGTTTGCTATCTTGTAAGTTTGGTGCCTTTTGGGGTCTCGGTGTTCTTCTAATACAAAATGGCGAGAATTCTGATGTGTGTTTGAGATATTTTTGTATCTAATGCTTGCTTAGTCTGGAAGTAGTTCTATGACTGGTTCCTTTTCTTATCCATTTTGTGGTTTGACAACTATTATTTGCCATTTCTATTTACAGATACTCATTCGCAAGACAAGCTTGACCAGAATGACCCGACGTTCAAGCCTGGTTGGAAGGACATCTTTCGAATGAACCAGAGTGAACTTGAGGCAGAGGTGCGAAAGGTTTCAAGAGACCCTACACTTGATCCAAGGCGAAAGGCCTATCTAATCCAAAATCTCATGACTAGGTTTGTCGTCTTCATATTTCAGTAAACTATTTGTTAAGAATTATTTTAGGGAAAACATATATTGATACATGTGCATCCCAGCCGCTGGATAGCTGCTCAGCAAAAGCTACCAGATCAAAGATTAGAAGAGTGCAGTGGAGGGGCTGGTATACCTGGATGTGTTTCTTCATACCGCGACCAGGAGAAGCAAATATTTGGTTGTGAGCACTACAAAAGGAATTGTAAGCTTGTTGCCGCTTGCTGTAACAAGCTGTTCACGTGCAGATTCTGCCATGATAAAGTTAGCGACCATACAATGGAAAGGTAAATTCTGTATTCTGCAAAAACACTTGACTGGTTTTCATGTTGTTACTACTGAAGGGTACTTAATACTGCGCTACTGTCTGGTCATGCACTCATGCTAGAGTGCATTGATCCTTTTTCTGTAAGCCCAATTTCATCTGCTAATCAGCATCTAGTAAAGAATAACGAAAATACATAGAAAACTGAGAGAAACTTGCAGTTTCTTTCTTCATGAAAAATATAAATTTCTCACATTTTTATGAGTAGTTTTTCCATTTACATTTCTGATTTGATATCTTATTTATCCCTTTTCTTGCATACTTAATACATATAGTTGGCTTTGCTTGTACATATGTGGTTGCATTATTAATGTGAACAAATAAGTATGAATTCGATCTGAGCTGAAATCTTTCTGTTCCTTGACCTTTCTATTCATTTCTATGACCGTTCAGCATGCTCCTGCGGCGCTTCACCTAGCAGTAATATATAGAATGTAAATTAATGAATATAAATTCTTGTATTCTCAGGAAGAAAAAGTAACTTTACTAGTGTACATTCTTTTCTCCAGACCATTTCAATCATATCAAAACGTAAATGTACCAATGTTACTTGCTACCTGTAGGAAAGCAACACAGGAGATGATGTGCATGGTTTGTCTGAAGGTTCAACCTGTCGGTCCAAATTGCCAAACTCCATCTTGCAATGGGCTATCCATGGCAAAGTATTACTGTAATATCTGCAAATTTTTCGATGACGAAAGGTAACATTCACCAACATTATTTAAAGATCATTCTCTGGTATGAAATTGGCACTGGGATAAGATTCTTTGTGGCATTCAACAACTGACATGCGTTTTTACTCTTGTTTATAGACCAATATATTGTTTTGGTGTTAGTTTCTATGTATTTTCGTGACATGTAGGACACCCACATCCGAATCCGAACTCAAATTCAGATTGGATTGCATCAAAGTTTGTCATTGACATTATTTATATCTGAAACATACTAAGCTCGTATGTACCTGTAGTCAGTAACAATAGAGATCATGCAAAAAACTGAGGAATATCTGTACATCTAATAGAGAGCAGGCACAACCAGTACTGCTGCCAACAGTTCCGTAAGATATTTTCGCCAGGGAATATATATAGTGCAAACCTGTTCTGTTCACCTATGAAATTGTCAGAGAAAAATAAAATTGAAAAATAGCCAATCTTTGGTAAACAAAATAGTCTGTTGAATGTACTACCTTTTGAATTGAAGCTGAAACTTCATATTGTTTTGAGAAACACGTTTGAGGGATTTGATTACTTCTCTTAAGTTTTCCAGATAACGAATTTTTTTTATCTCTCTTAGAATCTACCTTCACCATGTTATTGTTTATCCTAGCTATTGGTTTCCAATAATTATGCTCGGTATATATTAGTTGGCTTCATCATGAAAAAGGCATCAGCAGACCCTTAAGAAGAAACAACACGTTGCTGGATTCTTAAATATTTGGATGTCACCCTGGGTTAATTTTGCCAATGCTGTGCTTAGTTGTCCAAATGCAATAATGCAAATTAGATCCTGTTGGTTTGCCAAGTGCACATGCTGTACCATAGGCAACATACTGGAGATTGAAATCTGGGTATTATATGTTTTTATGGTAAGCAATAGTCTCTGCTGATGCTGGGATATTTTACAGGACTGTGTACCATTGTCCGTTTTGTAATCTGTGTCGTCTTGGGAAAGGTCTTGGTGTTGATTTCTTCCATTGCATGAAGTGCAATTGCTGCCTTGGAATGAAACTAACAGAACACAAATGTCGGGAGAAAGGGCTAGAGACAAACTGTCCAATCTGCTGTGACTTTCTATTTACATCAAGCGCGGCGGTTAGAGCTCTTCCGTGTGGCCACTTCATGCATTCAGCTTGCTTTCAGGTACTAGCATCTGCTAACATAATCATGCAATTTTTTTATATATCCTCTGGTGTCAAACATGCTTCTGACAATTTTCAATCCCAGGCATACACATGTAGTCACTACACTTGTCCTATCTGCTGCAAATCCTTGGGAGATATGGCGGTAAGCTACATCATTTTTATGGAGTTACAGATATTTTTCAGTTTACGTGAATGAGTGTATCTTCATCTTGAGTCCCATAATTTGTTTTCACATTCTTAGTGAACGATTTTTTCTCTTTTTTTGTCCTTCATCTGAAGGGCATTCGACCAAGCTGATACAACTTTCCATGAAATGAAAGCAAAAACTGTACTCCGTAACTTTTTTCCGTTAGTTCAAAACTGGAAGCATGTACATCCATTCGAGGGCAACCCAATAAAAATGTTCTATCTCTTCTGTTGTATTTTATGATGTTTTTCTAGAGATACCTCTAATCCTGACGCCTGAGGGTGACTTCACCTGTGCTCTTGTTGTTTAAAATTGTTCCCAAGATGCCAAAATACACACTCAGATCTTTTTGCTCGAGCCACGCTGAGTGATGAATGATTCCTCCCCAGTTCATGAACGTTTTCTTCTACGTAGATAAATTTCAGTATTTTCTGAGAAAGGAAAGAGGAAGTGTTATATTTTATTGCCATTAAGTGAGAAGCCAACCAAAACCCACCAGCTTTTAGCTTGTTTGAGGTATAGCTGCCGATCGATTAGCTTCCGTAACACCATTTTGTCCAATAAGTATCTGATTATTACCATAATAATCTCAGAATAGTGTGGAAATCTTAATGGTTTTCAATTGTTTTAGTTATTCCCTTAACTTAATCTGGTGTAGACTACATGCTGTAGAGGTAAACAAACTACTGGCATAACTTACAACATCAACACTATAATGGCTGTTGCTTGTGAGCTGATTGTCTTAAACTTTAAAGCAACTTTATGATTCTTACGGAACTGATATCTTTCTCCATTTGTCTATGTGCAGGTGTACTTTGGCATGCTTGATGCGCTGTTGGCTGCTGAAGAGCTTCCAGAGGAATACCGTGATAGGTGCCAGGTATTTAAGCTCTTCTATTCTTGGGTTTCATTATTTTTATCCGCTGCACAGATGTGGTATTTATATTTTGTTGCACTATTCCTCCAGGATATTCTTTGTAATGACTGTGAAAGAAAAGGGAGATCTCAATTTCATTGGCTGTACCACAAATGCGGCTCCTGTGGTTCTTACAATACCAGAGTCATTAAAACTGATACGGCAGATTGTTCTATGCCAAACTAGTAGAGGGGAATATTCTTTCTTTTGTTTAGTTTGTATCTCTGTAAATAGTCTTACAGAAGCTTGTGTAGCATAGCTACTGGAGTATATTTTTTCATCCCATAGCCAGTCATTTTTGTCAAGCATAGCGTGCAATTTACTAGGCGTAGTGCTACTAGTTGTAAAAATGGACACCGGACTGAACTTCATCCTGTCAGGTACATCCTGCCCCAAAGCCTCAGTGTCCACGTCAAAGTATACATACACACTATACAGTACACACAAATGCCGACGCGATTACATAATCCTTCTATTGGATGGGTGGTTCCACTCGTTCAAACGACCATTTTTACGCATCATTCTTGTGTTCCTCACATACGTACTTGAAATGGTTGATTGAATTTCTCCTTGAAATGTTATTACTTGCAGCCTTCTCTTTCAAACTATTTCCTATTTTGGTCGCTTGGATGGGTGAAAGCCGATACCCCAAGAACGTTCCTTTCAATCTAAAAAAAGAAAACGTTTCCTTTCATCGCATCCTTGCTAAGATACGGTCCAGCCTGTACCCATAGTAAAATCAGGCTCTTGTGGCATCCAAACAAATTTATACGTCAATACACCTCTAAATCTCCTCATTTTAAATAGACTTTCTGAATTCAGATTTAGTCGCACACGAACGCTACAAGATAATACTCTTTCCATATCGGTTTATTAGTCTTACACGTGTACCTAGATTGTCAATTTAACCTATGTAATATCACTATATAACACAAAAGTTATACCATCAGAAAATGTAACATCTAAAGTTTCTAGTGATATACTATCTCCGTTTTAAGGAATAAGGCGCACGCGTATTTCAAAACGAAATTTGATCATAAAAGTTGAGCAACAAAATCTTGATTATATTATATGTAATTACTATCGTTGGATTCGTATTGAAAAACACTTCTTAATGATAGTAATTTCATACAAACAACCTTTACCTATTTGAAGTAATTCTTTATCAAACAAAAAACACGTACGAGGGCACCTTAATGCTTGAAAACGGAGGTAGTACGATTTTGTAATTTATGTCACATATTAAGTTGGTTAAATTGATCACCTAGAGCTGCAGGTAAAACTAATAAATCGATATGGAGGGAATGGAGAGAGTACTACCAAACTGCAAGGTTAGCACATATGGTTTGATTGATCTTACTCCCTCTATGTCAAAATGCAGTATATCTTTTTTTTTTTTGGAAATCAAAGGTGTAGAGTTCGATCACATATGTAGAAACATATATCAATATCTACAGTCTCAAATCAATATTGTTATATTTTTGATATATCTAGTTAAACTTCAAGACTCTTGGAAAAAAGTAATATGCACTTTTGGCATAAGAGAGAGAACATTTCTTTGTTTTGGGCCACTTATCATGTACTCCCTCCTTTCGGATTAAATCGACACGAGCAGTGTAGAAAAAGTAGCTTATGCATTCGATTAAACCTGAACTGAGGTAGTACTACTAGACCGACATGTGCGCTTCGCCGTTCCACCTGCCTAGCATTGTTGTACGGTGTGGCTGACGCGGTGTATCCATGAGCTTTTTGGTTTGGGACAACATGCGTAATGGATTGAGAAGTGGAAGCATGCCCGATAGGGCGTACCGCAACAACCTGATAGTGCCCACTAGTAGTAACCTTGAGCCGACTGGTATATCTGTAATGAAGAGAGGAGAATTTATCAACCGGGCTTAGGGTAGGGAGCGGATTTTAGCATTCTTAGATCATAACAGGCGGGAGTGGTGTTTTGGAACATGGGAGCATATGCTCTCTATATTTTGAAATGCATCTTACACATATTTTAAATTTCAAAAAAATTGAAACAAATAATTCGCAAGTACATCTTCACGTGCTATACGCTCACAAAGCCGTTTAATAAAAAATGAACTTATCATGTGATGTGTGTAAAAAAGATAAAATTCAGTGCTGAAAACAATGCTTTTCACATGATAAGTTTTTTTTTTTTTTACATAGGCCACAAAAAATATTATTTTTTCGTGAAACTTGACGCATACACATATATTATAGAGATGTACATGTACAATTTTTTGTCAAAATTTTTCCACACATCAAAATATGTTTTGTTGGTAGAGGGAGCATACGCACCCGGGAGCCGAATTGAATTTCCGATAACAGGCTCCATTTTAAACCTTAAGATAAGGAAATAAGACATTAGCCAAGGGACAGCCTGCCTAGATGATATGGTTTATATGAGGGTCGGTATTTGTTTCTTTCGGACAGGAAAAAAAGAGATATAAAGCATGACCTTGCTTATGGAAGTTATTTTTGCCAAAGAAGCTCTAACGCAATCTTCATTATCTCATGCCAAGATATAAGCCATATTATTCCAAAGTATATACTGAACCAGTACAACTTGACTCAACACATAGACTCAACATACTGCCATTTTCAAAGCCGCATACACTTTTATCTAAATGAGAGAGTGCCACATCATCTGATCCAACGGCCAAAAATCAAGAGGCCTGGATGGAGCTCCTCATGTGCAAGAATGTTTTAAAGAGATAGATGAACCTCAGGTGAACAAGCTGAACACTGTATTAGCAAATTCGTCCAGAGGAAAACTCTTGTATTAGAACCGAAGTCTTGGCAAGTTAAAAATTCATCAAGAACTTAGAGCCCATTATCTAATAGCAAGAAATAAGGAGCAAACCAGTAAGAATTGGACTCGATAAGACAGAAGGTGCGTTATTAGAACACATGCTTCCGAATTAGCATTCAACAAGTATTTCCTAAAACCTAAAGATGTGCTTCCGAATTTTCATTCGACAAGTAATTCAAGAATACATTAATGTGATTCTTAGTTTGTACACATTATTGTTTCAGCAATACTTAATGAATGATTGCTTATATGCTACAACATATTTGGCAGATACCAGAATAAGTGTGCTCCCTAAGGATAATTTATTTGCTACCATACAAGGTTTTGGGTATCACATTACACCTGACATGCTTCAACTTCTGGAGAACAAAGTTTCGTAAACCAACATAATTGCTTCAACTATCACTTAATAGAATAACGGTATTTTGGAACTAGAAATAGTTCCCATCTTAACAAAAAAGAATGTTTCTTAGTACCTATGCACATGCTTCCTTTAATCAGTACGCAAAATTTGCTTCCAAATTACAGTACCAATAAGACGATGCATACGATGCGCTATTTTTCTGGTTCTTGTGATGGAATTGAAGCATAGAGGAAGCGGCAGAGTACAAAAATTTCAGGGAGATCAGACGTGATATGCGGCAACGTTACAACTGAACAGTCTTAATTAGGAGACACCACGACCAGACGCACTGCATGCTTCTAATCCGACGGAAGAAAACTAGTCCAATGGATAATTAGGATCGGACGCCGATTCTAGTGCTTACCTAGCAGATGAATAACAGATGTATAGCATTGCCCCACAAAAGAAGACAACAGATAAAATTAGTTTTATCATTAAACCATGTAGTAGCTTATATGAGTGGCCGTATTACTTGTGACAGAGTTTCACCTAAATTGAGCACCATTCCTTCGACATTGCCCTTAATACTGATGCAGCCACTGAGTTCACCATCGGCCTGCTTCTCAACACAGATGTTCATCAGAACATCTTCGCCAAACACACTCTTGGCGTAAAGATTGGCGGCTATAAGTCCGCAGTCTCCATCAAGTGCCCACCTGAAATCACAGTTAAGATATGAGTAGAGAAGCTAGCATATGAAGTACAAATGGTACAAACGTTAGCAATTCAACTAGCAGCGGAACGCAAGATTCAAGCATACTCTGGTCATAGCAGCTTAGCAATTGGGCTTGGCTTGCTTCCATTCTTACTCCTCCATTTCTATACTAGTTGTCGCTGATTTAGTAAAAGTCATATTTTGCCATACAAAATTAAATTATGAAGTTTCCACTATGTCTGTTTGGACAGTCATAGAATATGCATGGCTGGAAAGGATAGTAAAGTATAAAATGATTAAAAAAGAGGATGGGCCATTTTGAGCTCTTGTGTGTGCAATTCTGGTTTGGTGAGATGAAGACCTTAATTACTACATAACTTCTAGTTTGTGTGATATAAAGCTCAGTTCATATTACATCCGAATATTAGGCTGCAAACCTTGGAAAGAAACAGTAAGTTACCTTAGCCTAAATGTACCTTAATGCTGAAAGGGACAATTCTGGTAAAAAGCCATTAATCTAATATATCTAGAATACATAAACATTTAACTAGTAACAAATCGTGAAATTCGAATTCATGGTTGTGTTAATAAGAGATATATCAAGCTTTTGCGTATGACTACAGGCATTTTTGAGAAAAATGTATTATTAATGCATCAAAGCACCAAAAATTGTACTCTGTAGATCAACGTGAAAGGCCATTTCTCTTTCAGACTTACAGTGGTGTTAGACATGTCATGTTTGTTGACTTGATTATATGGTTCAGGAATTCCCTCTCATCATGAAGCACCGTGTTAACCTTCAACTGATGAAAAGGAAAGAATATCAGTAGTATACACCAACACATAAGATTTGCACGAAAAAGGAGCATGGCCATGAAAATTATTTGGTGAAATATAGAGCATCTTCATATTAGTATGACAAGAATGTAGCTGTATAAAGAAGAACATATTTATTTAAATAACATGTGATAGTAGTACTCGCTAATTTATGGCCACCCATAGAAAATGCTAGAAAGACATGCACTGTTCAGTAGAGTACAATACAATGAAATAAAAGCAGCAATCTTGCAAATTCAAAAATTACAGAACTAGCTATGGTACCTTATATTGAAACAGAGACTCTATCCACATATTCCGAAAAGCAATATCAGTGCATGTAGCAGGCGACATGTAATCCAGGATGTTAATTAAAATAACTTTTAGGACCTCTGAATGCTCCTTTCCATCAGTAGTTTCATAAAAGATATGACCAAGTATGACTGCACTGTTCGCTGTAGTAATCTCGATGTTAACCTGAATTTGCTTGCTTTCCTGAGGAGCCAAGGTGTAGTTCTCAGAGCGGTCAGTAATTATCACATTTTTACCCTCTGTTACAAACTCCAAGCACAAGTTCTGAAGTGCTTCGTTTGTTCGGTTTATGACTGTAACATCAACTACTGCATTGTAATAGTATTGATTAACCATAACATATGCTTCAGCATAGACAGGATCACTGAACCCCGTCAGCTGAACAAGGCGTTTCAGTCTATTTGCATCATCTGCACCCGTCATAACATCAACAGTTATAGATTTTAAATAATCTCGATAATCATCATCCAACTCACGTTGGTTCAATGCCTACACGAATAAATGCAAAAAGAAATTTATATTGTACGGAAAATTGCAGAAGAATAAATTGTCACACTCTTGTAGAGATGAAACCTATGGCTTTGTTACCACTCTGATAATACAGCAAGATAACTAACATAGATTTGTTATGCCTCTGATTACAGTGTAAAAAAAGTCTCCAGTTCATGTATTGCCATATTTAATGATAAGGTCAACCTTTATGCCACATACCGACAATGCGGCCCATGTCTCTTTATACTCAACATATATGAACTCCTGTTGAAGGATGCACTCCTGTTATGATTTAACATCAAGCAGGGAATTTTTCTTCTATGATCATATAAAAGTTTATTAATATAATACCTACAGAATTGAAACATTCTTAAAAGTTTCAAATGATTCAACCTATCAACCATAACAACTATTCCAACAGAAAACTTCTAGTCGAGCCATTAACTATCCATGACAATAGAAGGTCAATATAAAACTAAAGGAGGTCCTGTAATGAAAAGGAAGATCAGGAAAAGGACCATGACCAGTGGACATTTCACTATATTTGTTTAAACATAATCACCATAAAGAACATGAGCAAGACTTGTTTAAACATATCTCAAAAACCAGAAATACTGTGTACATCATAACAAAGCGCTTTTGAAAATAAGTAACTGTAAACTCAGGTGACGATTCTGTTTCTAGTTCTTCCACCGAATGATATAATATACACCTGAACAATTCATTATACTCAATAAAAATTTAATTGGACTTTAATTTGGGTGAATACAACATGTCTCCAGAATGTTCTACTATACTGGTTACTGTGTATCAAGGCATGCTTCCTTTCAAAATCTTTCATCATTCTACAGTTTAGTTGAAATTTGGTGAATTAGTAAGCAATATTAACATCAGGCAGTAAAAATGGATTTAGGATTTAGGAATTCCACGAAAACCAAAACAAGAGAAGCCAGAAGTAATTTTTCTCTTACCCTCCTCTTCAGGTGGTAGAAATCAATGGGGTCATCAGGTTGCGCATGGGAAATCGGTGCCTTGATCTTCATCTTCTCAGCAAGCATCTCTGCAAAGCTCTGACGGAATGACAGCAACCAAACCTTCTTTACATCAACACTAGAATTACAAAGCAACTTCACACAGATCACAATCCTATTATACCAGTCCCGGTCAACAGGGTGGCGAGCGCAAAAGGACTGGCCCAGCTGCAGAAAGGACACCATGATCAACAAGGACTCTGTAGATGCCTTATTTACTTCAACCTTAGAAGGCTGAACCTCTTCCAGCCTCAGCACAAGCTTGGTAAGTGTACATGCAACAACGGCAGCCAAGTGAAAATCACCTGACACCACGAGAGATCTGAGATACTTTTTGGAAGCCAGCAACCCATGAGCAATTGGAGCAGAAATGGCAGCATTTGCGGCAAAAATATGTGTGGCATAGGCGTCATCTGCAAGAACGGTAGATCTTTTAGAACACGCAGTACATGAATTCATCATTGGATGGGCTGGCTTCGATGTATCGGTCGACTCCCTTTCGTCAGATACAGAGTAGAATGACAGATCTCCAATGCTCTGCTTTATGGTAGATATGGCACTCTCAACCTCATATACCGAAAACGAGTACTCCGCAAGCATCCAGAGAGCACGTGAACAGACAAAGGATTCTTGGATCTGACCGAATGCAGAAAACAACCTCTGTATCATGGACTCACGCAGCATGGGGTTGGTCTCCATGATCTCACGCACAAAAAGAACGACATCACACGCTATGGCACCGTTACTTTCACCAAGGAAGTCCACAAGGAGCTGCACCACCGATCCGGCCACTTGAGGGTGCTCCACAGCACAGGCATGGATTGCCTGCACCAGCATCTGATGGTACTCGCCGGCTTCCTCAATCTCAATTCCCTGCATCTTAACAACCTCCTTCTTGAGATATAGCACCACCTCCTGCACATTTCGTGCAGCGAGCAAACCAAGCACCACATCGAGCACCTTCCTTCTGATATCCACATTGGGGATCGCGAGTGAGTGAAGCACGTCCATGACAAAATTGACCATCACATGACGGTGTGAGGTGCAGAGCTCATTGAGGCGGTCCAGGATAACGAGCTTCACGTTGTTATCACTCTGGGAAGTGAGCAGCTTGCAGTACGTCTTGGCAGCGACTTGGACTACAGAGATCGGCCGGGAGGACAGGGACAAGAGTGTGCCGGCGCACTTGTATTGGACAGCAGCAGTTCTGCAATTGGACAGGATGGAGAAGATGATCTTCATGTACCCACCCTCACCAGAGTGGTCCAAAGAGCGGCATACCTTGTTGCAAATGAGGTCGAGGGCAGCCATCTGGAGCGGGTCAGGCCACTTAGCGACGTGGGGGGCGTTGTCAAGCAGGTAACTGACGGCGAGGTCCTGTGCGCAGTCGCATAGGAAGACGAAAGCGGTCCTCCTGACATCAGCATCCTGATCGAACGCGACAGCACGCAGCACGAGGTTGCACATGTCGGCGTATGGGAGGGGCATGTGACCGCGAGGCAGGTGGTATACTGCTAAGACTGCGGATAGAGCATGGCGGCGGACAAAACCCTGCTCGTGCTCGAGGTTGGCGATGATGCAAGGCAGAAGCGGGTGGAGCAGCTCGGGCTCACGGAAGCGGCAGAGCAGCCGCAGCGTGATGGCGCGGACGTACTCGTTGCGCTTTTCCAGGTTGTAGCGGAAGTACTTCACGAAGAGCACGATATCCGGGCAGACCTCGCCAGAGGCAGCGTCCCGCTTGTCGATGATCTCGAGGTAGAGGAAGAAGAGCTTCTCAAAGATCGGCTCCCTGCGGGGGAGGACGTAGAGGGTGAGCGTGCGTAAGAGGGCCGGGAGCGTGGTGCCGTTGAGGAGGAGCATGATGGCGAGCTTCATGGCGGCGATCTTGGCAGCGACGTCGCTGCCCTGGAGGTCGACCATGACCTTCTCTACCACGTCGGGGGAGCCCTCGTCGAAGTGCACAAGGAGGGTGCAGGGTTTCTCGCCCATGGTACCCCCCCCCCCCCTACCCGTTTATCTCACCATTAAGCTGTTATTAAATGGTTATTATTTATTTATTAGTCTAATTACATCCTGAGACTAGTCACAATGGAAAGTATCATATAGTAGTATCATGCATATGATGCTACTGTACGATACTATCTTCACAATGCATAGTAGTAGTATCATGTAGTAGTATCATATGTTACATGTATTTAATGATTTGTAGAATCTCAATACAAAAGTGTGTACAAGATTTGTTTGGCATTAATTTTCCTAGTTCTACGTGCTATGATACGGTATCTACCTATGATACTACTATCATCTCTTTCATCATTAATTGATGTGCCACATCAGCTTTTTGCATGCATGTAGTGCATGATACTAGCTATGATACTTCCATTGTGAGTAGTCTGAAATCACTACTCTATCAATCTGCCCTCCACTAATTTTGCTGCAAAGGGGCTTGGCCGTTCTTACTACTCCCTCTCCAACTATGTTTTAGTCGAGACGATCGAGACCTATGGACGACGATGGTGCTTATATGATGGAGTCTCTAGCATCATCGAAATGATGTGATCTTTGAAGGTGCGGCTCCTTTCAAGGATATGGTGATCCAGAAGATCTCTCATGATGCGGAGCTTTGGTGAGCGGCTAGACTGCTTAGAGACATCCTTGCGCCTGTAGAAAATTGAAGATGCCGCGAGTAGTTGCTTTACCCGTGTGTGCTACCCCCTCGGTTAGCGTGGTGTTGCACCCATGGCGTTGGCGCCAGAGGCGTGTTGTATTTTTGGCCCCTTGGTCTCTTCTTCTATGAAACCGATACGTCTGTCCATGACGTATCCTTGAAAAAAATATATCTATTTTTTGACGTGAAAATATATCAAGATTTATTGCGAAAAATCTTTTTTGGCATATGATCACCACTGCCCACAGTATTTGAGTATTTTTTGGCACATGATCACCACTGCTCTGTGGTGACCCTGCATACCACTGCATGTTGTAGTACGCCAGTCGTTGACATAACATGTGCGAAGTACCAATCCGCAAATATTATATCCCTCGGAGTAGTACAATAGAAGCATAGCTGGTCTTTATTTCAGTCTCTTAAGATTACAAACCATATATATACATCACATTGGAGCTCCTCCTGGGTTCATAGAGGATAACTCCTAGGTTTTAGGTGAACCCTACTTAACTTATACAATATAGGTATAAAAAGGCTTAGCACCATTCGATTCGAGCAACTAAATACTATAGAGTTCGTGTTGCTCGACTACTGCTACTACTAGTGTTGCTCAAGCGTGGTCTTCTTTCGGAACCTCCCCGGTTCCGTACACAATCAGGTAATCGACCCCCTCTACTCCTCCAGAGAGGTCTGGTTCTTCATAGCAGATCCCATCTGCTCCTTCTTGTCCTTCAGTGGCCTCCTCTAGGTGATTCAGACAATCTAAACATGAGATTATAAGAGGTATGAGTACAAGCGTACTCAACAAGTTCATTATAGGAAAGAGGTGTTTAATGCACTAGCTACGGCATTAGACCAGAAAGTCAAATGCCAACACAAGTTTTCATAAGTATTTCTTCAAAAGGTTTCTTTTATTCTGAAGAGCTATGTCCGTCAGCCTTCACCGGGTGTCTAGAACTTCATGGAGTTCCTTTCCAACCGCGTTCGCAGTTCCAAAACCCGGAACAGGGAGTGACATGTCACGATTCATTACACTCTGCAGAGGTGTGTTGCTTTACCCATAAGAGATCTTAACCTTGGTGCCAACCGGCCAGCTTTCCCGTTCACACTTCCGTGGTGTGAGGCCTGGTATAAGGTCCTAGCCAATCATTGTGTTCCTCCACGACCCCGAATACCCACCCTTTGTTGTAGTTAGACCTTGGGTCCTCTCCGGTCAGCGTACCCATTGGATACCATCCGACCTCGACTACTATCAGGTTCCACGACCATGATACCTTCGCCGGTCGTTACAACCCATCATAGACTGCATTACCGTGGGGACTTAGGGCTCCCCAACCACTCTGGTTGTCCCTCAGGACTCAACTAACTACGGTAAGCACATCTGTTGATGAACGAGAGGAAGAAACACAACTGACTATTCTGTCCCACTCCAGATCTTATGGTTAACACGGGTCTAACGACACAAGAATCACCGAACGATATTTGTTGTTAATCCTAGATGGATACAAATCCTTTGCAATGGAACCTCCACCATACTCATACCATGGTTCCATCGCCCACCACATAGTCATATTCATAATTATGAAAGTAGCATTTTTGCTTTTCATGCAAGAGTGATAAGCATAGTACTTCGCAAATAATTTTATAAAAACTAGCAAGATGGCCCTCGCAATTGTGAGGGCATCATCTTTAACAGGTTAAAGCTCTTAATGATATAAATTTATGGTGTCATATATATAATAGAAATTGAAAATTCTCCCACAAAATTATATGAGGTAAAAAATCACAGTTGTGATATTATTTTTGAATCATTTTAATTGTGAAGAATATTTACTATGAAATTTTCAATAATACCATGTCACATGATTTATAATTTATTTTTTGGTAACTAAAAGTCCGCTGATTTGTTGAGTGGATATCGAAGGTGTTACCTTGCATTAGTGTATTTTTATCATGACAATCCAACATATTTCTCTTACACTTACAACATTGTTCTCTCTAATGATAGAACAAAGAACCACCTCCATGTGCATACTGTTCTTAGTCTCTTTTCTGCTGATTACTTATGTATCACTCAGTTTGATTCCAAATAAAAACTGTGATGTTGTTCACATCATATTTATAAAACTAACTCTTGATGTATATGGAGCAATCTTGTCCTGATTCTATATCCTTACACAAATGTGGAAATTTTGATAAAATAAATTAAATCAGCACAAAACAGCATTAAATATGAATAAATTAGAAATACTAATATAATTGTTGTTTATTTTACCGCGTCATAAGCTCTCACCCGGAGTCCGAATCAGTATAGACATAAATTTGTGTGTACCGGCCTAAAACTTGGACATGTCTATCTTGAAATTAACATTTGTAAAAAATCGTAAACAGATGTAGCCAAACATGTCGATGAGCTTTAAATCCAAAATCGTATGATAAATTATACATAATTATTTATAGAGCTTTTTCTAACATGTTTGTTTGAAACATTACACTCTATCGATTATAGTTTATCTAACACGGGACTTATTTACCGTTCGGAACCAATTACACTCTTTGCTCATAATAACTGATTAAAAATGAGTTGTGATAGATCCCATGGCATGTATATGTGACCTACACGGTAACATGAACTCACCTTGAGCGTGTGCGCTTAGGGCAATAACCGATCATATTAACTGCAACTGAAGCTGCGATAAAAGACTTGGTATGTCACGCTTCAAGCTAAATACTTGTGGAGCAAGATTCGTGCTCAATATTTATGCATAATATTTTTTCGTATATCATACAAACATGTGCTCTACTTTGTACTACCTCCATCTCGAAAAGGATGTCACATATTTTCTAATTTTAGATATATCTATGCATTATTTAGTGTAAAGATACATCTAAATTTAGATGAATCTTCTACATCCTTCTCGATAGGGAGATGGTAACATTCCGTTCTTTCGATTTTTTAAATATACTCAATTTATTTATAGTATAAAATCACTTCACACTATTTATCTCAATGTTCATCTTCGTCTTCTAGGCTGCTAGGCTCGAAGGCGGGACGACGGTAGCAACTCGATGCACAACACGTTCTCCTTGTTGGCTCTGTCGCTCAGTTCCTGCTGGCGTGGCCTATGGAACATGTGGTTACTATTCGGCGTGCTAGTGTTTGTACTCGTCGCTAGGTGGTCCGAGTACCAATTTATAATTTTTTTTATTTTTTGGGTTATTTGTACTACTACTGATGATGATTATTAATAGATCGGTGAATTTCCCGCAAAAAAAACTGAATTCTGATTTTAATACATTTCACGTCCATAGTCTAGACATCGCCATGCATCGTGTGGTTTCAGAAGTTTACAAACACGACGCGTCCGGCATCTGTATAGTACATGGACAACTTACCGATTTTTTTTAAACAATTGGTCTAAACGTGACATGATAAGCAAACATGTACGTACATGGTTTACTTAGACGTGATCAAATTGAACTCTTATGGTTAAAAAATAATAATAATGGCCTTTTACTTGTATGGGAAAGAGACTCAGGTTTCCATGTTTCCTCTAGAACTACATTTTTACGTTCCTTGATTTCCCGTGTCAAATAAAGAAACTGGAACTACTATTTTTGTCATAAAATCTCAGCCGTAAGTTACAAACCTAAACGTGGTGGTCTTGATTTTTTTTTAAAGACTAGTATAAATGCCCGTGCGTTGCCACGGGACCTCAATTTTTATTTCTTAATGCATATATATAATTCACAACTCACTATGAAAATTCAAAAGAAATCATGAATATCATAATGTACTACAACATAACAATACAGAACGCAATAACAAGACAACATTTTTGTGTGCATCTTCGTGGTTCCAAGTTCTAGGTCTTCTTGTTACTCTTCCGCGGTAAGTCCCACACATGCGTTCTGGGTCGTCATAACTGTAAACTCAACGATATCTCCTTTTAGATGTATTATTGTCTCACAAAATGTGGGTGCTGCAAACACAGCTATAACCGAAGAAATATTTATTTTTTGATTAGTCCAAACAACACATTGATATTCATAAATATCCAGAGACAACCCTGGATCGTAGTCTTCTGTGTCAAATATACAAAAGGGGTTTAGAAAACCTTCAGCTAAAAAAACTTCATCGGCAAGCCGGTGGTGCGGATGCTAATGTTTTTTAGGTTGTTTCCTCAAACCTCTTCAGCACATGCAAGCCAAGGATAAATGAAGTGAAACATGGTTACGATCAAAGCACAATAACACATCTTTACATACATCTTTTCAATCCACAAACTCAATAAATTAGATGCACCTCTCTGCCAAATAGATTAATTAATATATTGATGGGAGTGTAAATTTAACCATTCATGAAGTAATGCCGAGAGTGAATTTGGCAAACATGGCAACTGTTAAGGTTACATCAAACTTTTGATTTAGAATGCAACTCTACGATTTGTAAATTTCCGTAAATTAGGGTTATTTAATATGTATCAGATGAGTAGTAAAGATTAAGACATTTTGGAACCTAATAGAATATGCTCTTGATTTTTAAATGTATGTTAAAATGTTAAAATTTCTGACCGGGAATATGCCGCGTACATCTCCATGTTTTATGGTATCACCAAGTTGTTTCAAGAAAACAAATATCTTATATGTTGTGTGTAAAAAATATAAAATTTGATGCTAAAAAAGCTTTTTACAAGATTTTTTATATTTGTTTTACACATAACACAAAAAGGATAGACTTTCACGAAACTTGACTTGCATAGGTTGAATATGCAGAAGTTTTTCTTCAAAAAAAAATCCACATTTAAAATATATGCTTTGGGTGTCATGTAGATATACATGATCAATAGTGAATCTCCGGTGTTACATAGTCTAGATTCTAGAATTTATATATACGGTAGTACGATGGATTTTTGTAACACTGGGACTATGGTTCTCGATGTTATATCTTCTTGCATAAATTTTTTTTACCTAAAGAAACATATATATATCTCTTTCTTCCTCATTCATTCCCCTCGCTCCCATCACTCCCGTCTTGTTCGTCTCCATTATGTTCCTCTCGTCACGTCCCCTTCAACGCCTTCAACTCTTTGGATCTCGCCTCCCCGCCTTGTCCTCTTCCCACCTCCTATCCGCTCCGCAGCCTCCACCAGCCAGCTCCAATCATCAGCGTCGGCGCGACTTCGCTGTCAAGACGCAGTCTGCCCGCGGCACCGAAGCCCAAGCGCGCACAACCTCACCAAATTCCCTTATCTCTCGCAACTTCCTCCTCCGCCGACCAACCGTCACCCTCCTTCGAGGCCCACAGCAAGGATACCAACATCACCGTTGCCGCATCCAAGCCCACGTCGACCAGCATCGTTGGTTTACCTGGTTGCATCCTCCGACGGCATACGGCCGGCAACGACCACCTTCGGCTCCCCACACAAAAAACGACCACCTTCAGCTAGAACACTCGATCCAGGCCTCCTGTCCAGCTCGGTTCATCATCTAGACAGAAGGTAAAATCTTCCACTTTTTACTCGGTTTCAATGCTTGTTAACATACTAAAGAAAATTAGACGACATGTATTGTCGAATTTTGATGAGACATTTTTTATCATTATCAAATGAAAACAACTATCACAAAAATATCAATGCACTGATATTAAATTTAAAACGATCTTAAATAACATATGTTTTAATCCCTTTACAAACATTTTGTATGAACCCTTTACAATCTTGACCTTTATATAGACAAAAAAGAACTCGTTAATGCTAAATAGCCGAACGGACATGGACACATCAGAAGAAAAACTCAGCCTCACTCATAATCCCAATTCTCCACTCTCAAGCTCACTCCCTCTCACTATCTCTCCGAACGACCTGCCTCTCCGCCGCCAGTGCGAGGACAGCCCCATCCCCGCTGCTAAGGCGAAAAACATCTCATCCTCATCCCTTGCCTCCTTGTTGCTGCCACTACAATCGCGTCCTCCCCTGCCTCTTTGTCGCATCATCCATTTCCTTGTGGCGTGTACATGATATGCACTCTACCATGGAACACATATTGATGTCCAGTCATGTATAGGGTTACCGTTGGTCTAAATCAAATCGACATTAGCAAGTGAGAAAGCATATCTTTCTTCAGTACCTACCTTAATGTAGGAACAGGCCATCATACTCGGAAAATGTCCCTCAAGCACACTCAGGCTATCAATGTCTAGGCTGTAAATAAGATAAAACTATCATATGTCAGTTATACTTGAATATAGAACAAATTTCCTCATCATTTCTAAGCCATCTAAAAGCTTCTCATGAACCTACATGGTAGAATTGCAGAAACAATAAGCATAAGCAAGTTAGTTAGTTCTAGGAGATGTGAGGAGTAGTGACCTGCAAGCCAAACAAAGAGTAGAAGGTACCAGCAAAGAGGTACATAAGGAGGCGGGATCAAAGAACTCACAAATAAGAAATTGGGTGTAACTGCTCCATTAAGTTGCAGCGCTCAGTTCAGTAGACACCAGGCTTCAGGTACCAGAAAGATATGGCCGTAGATTCGCGAAGGTGCAGATCTCTGATAACAATTGAGATTTCATACAGCAACCTTGGCTCCATCATGATAGTTTATCACCAGTACAGAAGTTTTGGCCAATGTGTAGAAAGGAGTTATCGCAAGTTATTAACTTTCAGAGATTTGCTTCAATTCTTATGTCCATAGGACACTGGAAATAATTTTTGATGTGAGAAAATGCCTAAAAGAAAAAGCCTGCACAAAAAGGGCAACATGTTAACTCTAGTTACATATCTCATGTAGGCTATTTTTTCAATTCGAATAACAGAAACTTATACATAGAAAAGGGCTATCATCACATGATTTTGACAGATGCACTTCACTACGTGATCTACGAATCCTATATGCACAATAGAAAAATATTTGTTCTATGCATCAGAATGACCCGTACATGCATGACAAAACTGGATATTTCCCTACAGATTTTTGGGTGCGAACCTAGCTAGATACATTTTCAGATTAAAAGGAATAAGAGATGATTCTACCCAATTACAAACTATAACATGACTTCGCGACATGCATGCAAAGCCCACCTGCTACTCCAACCACCATATGCTACTAATAGTAAGTACTAAGGACGATATCATACTACAAACACAGCTCTTTCAATCCATTGCTTTCCAGAAGGTGTGCTTTTGTAATTAGCTAGGTTTTAGCACAAGTACATTTTTGAATTTTTCCATCACACATAGCACGCTACAAGCACTCAAAATGTGTTCTATCCAGACGACAAATTGATTTTATCTATCACATTTTAAACATAAAGGGTAGAGTAATGTTCATTGTTTATCCAGGCAAGAGTTTGCGGCCAAGCCGGAGTAGGCTGCGGCGGCGTAGAATCAGTCGGATAGGCCACCGCGGCATGCTACAAGCCATCTTGTGGTGCTTACAGCAACCCTCACCCGATGGATCGATGATAAGACTTATCCTGGCTGGGATCCCTTGACACCCTTTTTACCTGTGATCAAGAACCGCATATACATCAGTTTTCTAGAGAAGCTTTTGTAGCTCTTATATTACTGACAGAAATGAGGCCAACTATAAATGACATCTTACCTCAACAAGCGTTATGCAATTTGAGGCTGAAAGCTTCTGTCGTGAATGCAACACACTAAGAGTCTATGAAAGTAGAATGCTTAGTTACTGTTCCTCACCATGGTGTAAACCTTGTCGCAGACTGTATGACATTGTCATGCTTGAGTCTTGAAACAACCAACACTTGCAAAAGAGAGATCATGTGAGAACAAAATAGGGTCTGAACCTACGCAAGGGAATCTTGGTCACGCTGTTTGCTAGAGTCGGTCATCTTTACCACACATTTCTTGCCATTTTTCAGTACACCAAATAGAACTCCCGCATGCCAACCCCTCTCCCATAAGAGCATCACTGCTGAAATTCTTGGTTATTTCCTTCATTTCTTCAAGGGGAATAATGTCGGCAACGTACGACACACCACTGGAACCTTCTGGAACCACACAGACCAGCAGCGGTTCGAGGATGCCTAGGTACTCAGCCATTGAGGCGTAGCTGTTCTTCACACACTGCAGCCCTTTAGTGTGGTCACAGCTTCAGTTAGCTTCCATCTATCACATTTTATTTTACTATCAATGTTACCAAATTCCTGTATCTCCTTTGTATTGCAAGCAAGGATTGTGGGGCTGGCAGATCAAGTGACAAGACAAAAATATTATGGATGAGATAAAAAGCAAGGATTACGTCATGTTCCTTAACAAATACACGGCAAGCACTTCAAGAAGTTGACCAACACAATAAAGCATAAAACAAACTCGCGTCACTTCTGTGCTAAACAAATTGATCTCCAGGAAAAATGAGCTATCATTTGCATAGTACTCTCATGGTAAATGCACAAGCAAATGAGTAAGAAAATTCATAGTCGAAATCGAAACGAGACAAAAACTAACACATCGACCTAAAACCTGATATTGGAAATTACACCTTCTTAGTTTTCCTATTATAAAATGAAACATGATTCAGACATCAGTCCAAGGATTCATGCCTTAAGAGAAAACAAGTAACTTCCAGTAACAATCCATAATTCAAATTGCATCTATTTATGTTTCAGATGCCAAAAACAAATACATTGTACAAGTAATATTGGAAATTTTGTGAAGAAGACAAACAAACTTCAAAGGGTTATGGGATGCGATGTGGACATCACAACAAATAAGAACAGTAAACAATCGTCAATCTATTTTATATAAGAACATGAAGATACAAGACCGATAGGATTTATATATTGATCATTGCAAGGAAAAATGTTGAGGAGATGGCTACCTTGTGAAGAGGTTGAATTTGTACTTTTTGGTGACTGAATTCTTTGCACCTTGCCTGCACCGATGCACATCGTCAGTGGCCTGCCGCGGTCGTAGCTGCTGTGTCGGACACCGTCCCGTCAGGGAACCTTCTGCGCCAAGATAAATTGAGCAGATCAGTTCGAATCGTATGGGAGGTTGGTTGAGTATCAAGTACTTACATCAAAAGGTGCTCCACTTTATTCCCTTTGGGGAAAAGAAGAACACACCTGCATCAAAGCAAGCCACTGATGTTATCAAGATAAAACATTCAGAAATCATTCTACTGTTGCATCTTGTAATAAGTGAAGAGGAAGGGCTCAACATTTGTATGCACCTATAACAAACACATCCAAGTAGTGCTTCATCCTATTGATCCTGCTGAAATTTGTGATTATCCAAGTAACCACAATGTCTGAAAGACCTTCAGCGGCTGGCTCTCCACCATGCTTACCGCTCTTGTCTGCGCCACCACTACTACCACAGACACAAGACGCCCCCATGTTAGGAACCATCCAAACGGGCGAACCCAACAACGCACATTTTCAAATTACGTTAGGATTCAGGCTAAAGCAATACGAATAAGAAACCCCGGAAAGCATAAACAAATCGTGTCCAGGCACTTGTAGTCCGAGATAGAACCCTCCTTTCACAGTTACGGAGCGCGGATGTCGATCGTGGCCACGAATAGCACGGAGTCGTGGCCAGCTGACCGGGTCGTGGCTGCGGGCACTGGAGACCAAGCGCTGTGAGAGAAGGACTCCGGGGCGACCCGGCAACTGCTCTTGCTCGCGATCTGGGAAGGGCGTCGGGCCTCCATGTCACTGAGACGTGTTGTGGAAGACGAAGAACAACCGAGGGGGAGATGGTGAAGGTCGGATCCGTGTGGTGAAGGCTGTGAGGCCGCCACTGCCCTCTTTGGGTTTCTATCTCCCTCACCTAACTCCGGTCAATTTCTTCCGCCTGGGAGATGAGATGGGCTGAGGCTGGTGAGGTGGGGATGGGGTGCCACGAGAGAGATGGGGTGCCACGGGAGGGAGGGGCTGTACCTGCGCCGCCGCGACGAGCGGACTGGGGAGAGGTCAATCCGGACCGTCGGAGCTCGTCGGCGCCCAGCTTCGGGATGCAGTGGAGGACGACTCGAGCACGCGGCGCCACAGCCCCGCTCCAGGCTCGGCGCCCAGTTTCGGGATGCAGTGGAGGACGACCCCCTCCGGATCTCGTCGTAGTCTGGGGTTGCGTCCGTCCGCATCAAGTGGTGGGCTGGAGCGGGGTGCAGTGGATGCGGAGGATTGTGGCGTTGGGCTTGGCCCAGTTTGGCGCTTGCGGGATGACGGAGGATAGGTGCGGACGACGAGAAAGCGCGACGACGAAAGGAACGTATTGTGGATGACAGAATAAGGAACCACTTTAGTCTTTTTAAGTAGTAGAGAAAAATTAGATCGTGTCAAGTTCACGTCCATATTATACATGTGTACGTTTACGTAAAAAAAATTCTCTTGTTAAATCCTGGTCACAAGTTACAGATCCAACGATAAAAAATAATTTGGATGATGTGGATTAACCTCGTGTCGATAAAAAATAATTTGGATGATGTGGATTAACCTCGTGTCTTTATTTAAAACCCCTTATTTTGCTTTTAGTATATAATAGATACTCAAATTGACATGAGCAAGCGATGAACTTGCCTGGTGACTGCAAGCTAGTGCAGTTGAATTGTTTGGACTGACCTGATCCTCTGTTTCTGAAAGATAGCATCATTGTCCGATAAGAGCAATGTTTAAAGATTCAGATATGCATGCTTTCAGTTTTTAGGGTTGTTCCCCCCTTCCCGGTGTTTAATTATTTAAATGTCGGAGGTGGCGAATAAGAATAATTAATAGTACTACTTAAGAGTGGAAATAATATCTTGGAATAATTCCAAGCATTGGTTAAGTCCAAAGTAATTTATGGACTTATTTAATGGTTAAAAATATGAAGTTTATTTTAATTGCTTTTATTAATGCATTATTCTTGGAATAAATAATGATTAATATTCATTAGGTTCAAATATTCCATCTAATATTTGTTTATTATAGAGAATAAAATTTTAAGTGGTTTTCATATTTTTCTATATTTTTTACAGTTATTTATCATTTATGGATTTATGTCAAAGTTCCTGTTTAAATTGAAATGTGAAATGACCATTTTGCCCCTGGGCCCACCTGTCAGGCGAACCCAGTGGGTTAGGTCGGACTAGCTCAGCCTGGTCCGGCCCGTTCGGCCTCACTCGCCCCTTCCTCTCTCGCATGCCTAACCCTAACCCCTCTCGCTCCCGCGACGCTGAAATCACCAGCGCCGGCGACGCGGTTGGTCGCATCTGCTCCGCCTCTCGATGGCGCACCTACTGGTCCGCGTCGATCTGGAAAGAATGACCTCCTCCGCTCGCCCCCAACCCTACGGCGCCTAGGGCTTGCGCGGTGCTCGCGGCGATTCGTGGTACGCCGATGTTCAGGGACGCCGTGGGGTTGTTGTGCGTCTCGCTGGTGCTACGCTAGAGCTCCAATGCTTGGCGGACCCTTGGCTTGGCCGCGTCTTGGCGTTGTCGTGGCCACGCTATGCCGCCGTGCCGCCACGGTGGCACTCGTTGTGCTTCTGCAATAGGTAGGTGTCTCCTTCTCCTCTCTAGCTCTCACCTGTGCTACCTCATCTTCCACCTCTGGATGCCTTGGCATCGATTGCCCTGGTGCACTGGACTTGCCAGTTCACCAGTAGGGTTGCTCCTACTGCCATGCTTGTGTTCCTGTGGTTGTGATTGTGCTCCTGCCATCTATGCCATGCTTGTCGTTGCTGCTATGCTTGCTCTAGTGCTTGGCCTACTGTTGCACTATTGTTGCTGCTATGTTGTTCATGCCCTTACTGCTATGCTGCTCCTGATGTGCCTCTGGTCATGCTATTGTCTCCTCAATTACTTGCTTGATTGACTATTATTGTTACTGTGGCTCAAATGCATGTGCGTGTCCTCCTTATATGCATTTCTGACATACTGCAGCTTGCAGTACTTGCAATTGCAAGTGTCGGTTGTGCATGTGTGCATTACTGTGAAGCTCTATCTATTTATATAGCTTGTTTGATTGTTCAGTGGCACAAATTCATCCATTTTGGATGATGTGCTTCTGGATACAATTATAAAGTTATATATGAAGTTACTGTGTATTCAGTTATGTCTTGGCTGTGTTAATTCAGTAACTGTTAGGAGTTACTGATGCTATTGTTGGTTCTAGCAAGCTCTGATGATCATATGATCATCAGTTGCTTGATGATTGCTCACTGTACCCTTATTTGTGCTTGCTAATGGTGCTTCATGTACTTGTGTAGCACCTCACCATGTACTGGTGGTTTCTAATGCTTGATAAAGCATGTGCTTATGCTTGCAGTGATCTACTGGATCATTTGCAAGTGTTTCTATTGTTGGTTACTTGTTTACTTCATTTATCTTCATAGCTTATTATGAATTACTGGATAAATGAGATGAACTGCTTGCAGTGATGAATCTTATGATGTGTATGTTTGAGCTAGAGGGATGCCAACTGTTGTTGGGGACCCTAGCTCCATCTTGAACCCTTCTGGGTGATGATATTTATGTTTGGCTAGCTGTTTGGATGCTTTTTGGATGGTTGAGTTTGCCTTAGCAGCATCTAGCCTGCTGTTTTGGTATCTCCCACCTTGTTGGCTTGCTGTGATGGGATAAGTGCTTGCTGGGTGATCCATTTGGATTGCCAGCACCTTTTGATGTTGAATTTTTTTGGCAGAAACATTTATACTTCCTTTTTCTGATGGTTTAAAAGGGATAGTGTATTCTGGTAGTTGTGGTGAGTGATCTGGGATGGTTTTCTTTCCTATTTCCATTTGGAAGATGCTATCATGTATATGGTTGGCATAACCATGTACAATAGTTTGATTCCTCTCTGGATGCTTTGCCATTTTCACCAGAGTCACTTGGTCTATGACCAAATGATGATCAAATTGGGTTTTCCACCCTTGTGTGTTTGTGTGTACCATGCCTGTGCAATATTATATGGACAAACCCATCTGGTTTGTCCATGATTTGATGTGTACCTCACTCCTGCTCCTAGATGGTGTTGGTGTAGAGGTTTTGCTTCTCGCTGTTGGGTTTGGTGCTTGTCCTACTCCTCCTAGCTGTCTGTGTTGGTTCTACTCCATTCTTGCTCAACATCTATCTGTTCTTGGTGGAATAGATACTGGATGGTTTTGGGACTGGGGTGTTTTTGCTGTTTTTGATGTTCTTGTTGTTCTTGTTGTTCTTACCTCGCTGGAGCTTGTGTTGATGACACTAGGGTTTGGTGACTGAAAAGTCTTTATACCAGCCAGTGGTGGCTTCCTTGGTCGACAGCAAGTGTTGTGCCAGTTTGGTGACTCCTCTTGTGTGTGTGTGTGTTGGTGAGAATGCACTCATCCTTGTGAGCTGCTTGTACTGCTCACTGGTTGGTACTTGTGGAGCTTTGGATCAGCTCCGGCCTGGTTGATCTTATCCTGCCTATTTAGCTTTGTTTCTGACTTGCCAAGTGGCATTGCCATTTGGCATAATTTGCTTTTCTATTTTCTTTTTATCTATGTAGGGATCAAAACAGGGTGATCAAGGACTTCTCCTTCAAATTGTTGTTGATCAAGAAGATCAAGAAGATGAAGATGGTTTAGTTTAGCTAGTTCTTCTATATATTTTAATTTTCCTTTTTCTTTTTCATTTATCATTTTCTAAATTGTGTTATGTAATAATTATTCCATTTGAATATTGTAAAGACAATGTATCTTGTGTGTGATTATCAATAAAGCTCAAGTTTTCTATAATGAGCTTATTGTGATATTCTTTTCTTATTTATATTATCCAATTATAATATATTATTATTTGAATTATTAATTGTCTTAGTGTTGTTTGAGTTTGAATTGCACCTCAAACTCATTTCAAATTCAACCACACAACTCAAAGTGTGAGATGCAAATGTTCCCCCTCTTCGCAAAACCCTAATTCATAAGAGATCATATCCAAGTTTGTCGCACTCTCGAAACCCTAACCCTAGCTGGTGTGGAGAGAGAAACGTGTTCCCTGTTAGGTTTTTATGCAATTAAGAGCGAAATTTTCCCTACTTTTGCGATGCAATGCACAACCCTTTTCTAATTCTACCCTCCAAACGTATCGAATCCTAGGATATTACATGCCCTATATATTTGTATTTTTTCCGTAAATCAAAATGCAATGCAATTTCTACCAAAAATTTGCACGTATTCAGAACATGTGTATGTATTCTTGAAATAAAATTTATGATTTTTTGAAACACACAATTATAATTTTTAAATTTTACAAAAACTAGGAGCATTGGCACCTGGATGCACCAAATCTGCTCTCGATTTATTGACCCTACAATTTAAGTCTGAGGAGGTACTTCTTTTTCCGCCCGTTGTGACAATGCACAGTTCTAGTTGTTCCAATGCATATTTTCCAGAAAATGTTAAGCGGCATTACGGTCGTGTGTCAACTAATACCGCTCCAGGTTATAGAGGTCACCTCCAATTACATCTGGGCATTTCTCGGTCCGGGCCTAAAAAAGCCCGAACCTAAATTCCCAAACCCGACCTTCAGGCTTACAAGTTAGGCCTGGCCCGACAAGCCCAGCCCAAACTAAGCCAAATCTAGTATTCTGCAAGCCCGAGCTCAGCCTAGCCCGTCGTTTGGCTCGAAATTCAGGCCCGAACCCTACTCAACATGCAAACCTGGCCTGGCCTTGGATTTTCGGGCCGGGTAGGGTCGAACCGCCCGCACCGGGCTGGTCGTGCCTAGGTGTACTACCAAGCTGGATGCCAGGCTGGGTTGCAGGCCAGGCCAAGGAAAACACGACGTATGAAAACTAGACCCAAGTGTGGCGTGGCCAAAAACCCGAAAAGCATGTCTAGCCGGGCCTCTTTGTAACAACCCACTTTTCCAACTTTGCATATTTTCCAGCTTTAAAATTCTGGAGCCAACAAAAACTTTTCTTCATGCTACTTTGTGTGTGCATAGGGTAGATTCTTGCATATGGTAGTATGTAAAATTCTATTTGTGTGTAGTTTTCCACCTTAAACCCTAAGTACCAAGAAGACCATCTTGAACCATAATGTTTCCCTCTTACTTGGTATTCCCCTCTCCCAAGTGACCCTCATCACTTGAACTATACCCTAGTGGACCTTGACTCTTGTGCCAAAAATTCTCTAAACTAAGGGGGAACACTTCCCTCCCTTAATTTTGGACACCACCAATTAGGGTGGCATCATCACCACCACCATCACACCACCTCTCTCTTTTCATTTTCTCCATTTCTTGTGCTATACCCCTCTTTCCAATATTTTTGCCTCAAGGGCATGCAAGCCTCTTGCATGAACCCTCTCTCATTGGTCCCTGCCCCTCTCTCTCTTTTTCTCTCTTTTTCCAGGGAGCAAATCCTAAGAGTGGACACTTCCCCCTCTCTTTCTTTCTCTCTTTTCCCTCCCTCACTTTTCTTCTCTGTTTGGGCCGGGGACAAGCCCCCTCTCTTCTCCACCCTTCCCATCACCCCTGGCCCAGCCCAAACCCTAGCTAGCCCCTTCCCTCTCCCTCTCACCAGCCCAGCAACGCCCGCCCACCCTCTCCCGCCAAAACCCTGGTGTGGGCAGGGCGACACATGCGCACGTGCTGGAGCCTTGCGCCTCGGTTCCCTTCCCCCGCCTCGTCTTCACGCGCTTGGCGCCTCGTTCCCCTCCCCAATGCTTTGTCGCCAGCACAGCCGCCTCGTCTACCGCGTGTGGATGTCGCCCGCGTCGCCCGTTGGCCATGGCCGATCCTCATGTCCCCCTTCCTCCCCTATAAAAGCCCCCACCCCAGCCGCTCCTCTCCTTTCACAATGCCCCACCACCCCACTCCACCCTGCCATACGTTGCGGCGCTGCTCGAGCTGCCCCTGATCGAGGACGCCGGTAGGCTGCCCGTGGTCACCACGCGGTGACGCACGAGGTGGAGATCGTCACCGCCGCTCCCGTGCCTCCCTCTTGATGCATCGCCATCCTCCACCTCTGCCCAACCTAACCTTGCCCCTTTCTTCGCCTAGGGACGCTTGAGAATGACACCGCCGCCTCCACGCCAGGAGCATCTATGAGGAGGAAGACGCCGGCCGGAGCTGCTGAGGAGGATCTGGATGACGCCAAGGCCGCCCCTAGATGCCCACGTGCAGCCGCTACCTCGCCTCGCCGTCGCCAACCGCCGCCGAGCCTCACCGTTGAGCCCTGCCCCTTCCCCAGCCCCCTCCATTCTTTCCTGGCACCGCGTGGACGTGGAGGAGACGACGCCCTCGGGCTGTCCGATCTCCATCCCGTGGATGCATGGGCCATGCACGCCACGGTGGCCATGCAGGCCTAGCCCGCCACAGGCTCGCCCCATTTTATTTTTTCCTTTTTCTTTGTCTTCCCACGCCACCTGGATTTTCTCCTTGGGCCGGCACATCTTTGCACCCAGGCACGGCCCAACTCCTTCCCGCCCTTTTTAATTGTTTGAAAATTCAAATTTCTGTCTAGAATTTGTTTGAAACCAGAGAACTTAATTTGAGTTTTATACATCCAAATTGAATGAAACTAGTTGCGTTATAACTAGAATTTCAAGACCTTTCAGATGCCACTGGTCCCATATTTTTAGGATTTTCTATGATTTTTGGCATGTGTATCTTGCTCTATTTATAGTTCAGACTCAAGTTGATTTCTAAAATTGTAGGTTTAATATTTTTGAGTGAATCCAATTTTTCTATTCCTGTTTTAGTACTGGCCATCTAGAAAAATTAGTGTTATCCTCTGTTCACGCTATTTAGTTACTGTTCATGATAGTTGTGTGTCACATGAAACATTGAACCCAAAACCCTTTTATTTGATTCAAATCTTCAACCACCCCTTTTGATTGAAAATTTCTAACTCATGTTTTATTCTTGCCAAGCAAATACCCCTGCATACTTAGACTTGTTTTAGTCAAACCCTGATTTTGATTAGATTTATGGTGTTGATTGTATGTTGTTGCTCGTTTATTTTTTTGCGACGATAGATTTGAACGTGGATGAAGTTGAAGGAGAAGAAGTGGGTGAAGGATTTGAAGAATACCAGGGACTAGCCAACCAAGGCAAGCCATCTTTTGATCTCTTGTTGTTGCATTACTTGTTGTTGTTTATGTTCTTGCTATCGTTGTCTCTTTATCCATCTTGGGTTGATTCTACTTATGATTGACCCTATGCATACTTACCCTAAGTATGTTTGATTTCCATTGACACCTCAAATATCTCCCCTTAGAGGTATGGTGGTTAGCATCATGCTCCTTGAAGTAGTTCACCTCCATAAAACTATAGGTTGGGAACCCCTTGGAAACTACCTTGTTGAAAGAATTTTCTAAACCTTGGGTAAGTTGGTTTTATCCAAGTGTATGCTTATAAAAGGAAAGGATCTTGAAAAAGTTGGTTGGAAGGAGGAATCTTGTTTTCAAAAACTTTGGCGCCTAAGTATTCACCCATGCCAATTAACTCGCGCAACTACAATACCCCAACATGGGCACGTGGCTTATCTTGTAGTTTGTTCAAATTAATGCGGGAAACTCGCAACTATATAAGGATGATGACACCCCGGAATCCAGATTGTCGTTGGTGGATATAATCGTATGACGGGAAGCCCTTGAGGCTACCCATCCGGAAGACACTATGGGTCTCCCGCCGTGGCAATGGAGTCGCGATCCAAGAAGTGAGGTGAGCTTCCATGGTTTGCCGGGGAGGTACATACTCCATAGGGTAGGTTCCCATATTAATGCGAATAGGCGAAAGGTTATGTCCGAGTTTTTGTCATGGCATAGTTGATATGAAAGGATGATGCCCACATGATAGACTCGTGGATCTTGTGGGGAAAGTGTGCAAACTCGGTAGAGTCAAATCTATTCGAATAGCCGCGTCCGCGGTCATGGACGGTGGGAATGGCCGTTGGTTAGCCTGATGAGTTTTGTTTTTAGAAAGTGTTTATCAAAGGAAAAAAGGAACTTGTTTCGGAGTACCAGAAGGGTACGGGAATGGTTTGGTTGGCCATATGGAGATGGCCGGGAAAGGGAAAAATTACAGGGTCTCCCCATCCTAGTGTTTTATGTCGTAGAAACTCTTTTGAAGTATCTTATTAAACAAAGATATAGAGATGTCGTAGAAAATCTTTTGAAGTATCTTCTTCAGCAAAGATATAGAGATGTCGTAGAAATTATTTTGAAGTATCTTCTTCAACAAAGATATAGAGATGTCGAAGAAACTCTTTTCAAGTATCTTCTTCAACAAAGATATAAAGATGTCGTAGAACCTTTTTTTGAAGTGTCCTCTTCAACAAAGATGTAGGGATGCTATATCCACAAGAGAAACTGCTTCTCTTCTACTTGCTATATCCACAAGAGAAAATAGTCTTTCCTTCTTGTCATCCTAGTTTAGCACTCGTTATCTTGCATTCTTGCAAAGTACCTTTGTGATAGTTTGCGAGTACAATTCCAATGTACTCACGGCTTTGTCCCTGGCTATTAACTTGGTCAGACTATGAGGAGGACTTTGAAGATGATGGAGGTTACCATGACGACTATGCGACTTAGGACGATCTCTCGGTCAGCTGCCTGTAGGGTTTAAGGCATGACTTGGGCCCGACGCCGTTGATTTGTATACGTTGCAACTGTTTGTATGAACTCAGCCCAAAGTGGCATCTATGTAAGACTTGGTCATGTGACCGTGTTGTAAGACTTATTATTTCGGTACTATGTAATGGATGTTGTAACTTTGTTTATCAGTTTGGTTATGCGCTCATGGCACACTGATCATGGGATCGTGAGTTGAATGCATATCGGGTATTTCAGACAGGTAGTCCGGGGTCCCCACAGAGCTGGTATCAGGGTCATCCTGACTGTAGGAGACCTTAGTTAGCATGGGCGTTAATTTAGGACAAAACTAATTTCGATATCAAAAACGAGATGACTATATGCTGAAATAATGCCTTGTCTCTCCCCTAAGTTCTCTTAAATTTAAGTTACTTGCATTAATCCTTAAAGCTTTACTTTATGTTCTTAAAATTTTGCACACTTTGGTCATATTAATAATTACAACCTTAAAAATTTGTGTAGATGGTGGACGTTATGTACACCAAGTGACAAGGTATTAACTTGTCAATGCCTACAAGTTGTAGAGTAGGGTTTCACGGAAAGTAGAGGGCAAGTAGATCTCGAAGGTTTCTGCCGAAAAGGTGCTCGACTGCTAAAAACTAGGGTTGTGTTGACAATGAATCGATCCTTTCTTTCTCCCTCGACTCCCCCTTATATAGGAGGCGGAGCCGAGGGTTTCGTGACGTACAAGTTACAAACAACGGGAGGGTCTTTGAGTTCGTCCCGAATGCTTTATTGGGCTTTCGGGCTTTGTAATCTTTGGGTCGTGGGCCTTCAGTAATCCCTGGGTACCTTCTTCCGCAGGCCCATTCGGGATGCCTATGTCACCAAGAGCCGTTAGCTTGGTGTTGTGCAGCCCCGACACCTCTTTGAGTCCGCTCTCATCGAGGTGTCGCAGGCAGTTGGTCGCTTGCTTCCCGAGTTGAAGGGTGGCCAGATGGACAGCATGGAGGATGGAGAACTGTCCTGGATGGTGGTGTGTACTCTCCGGGGTTCCCATGTTGCGAACCTCGAGGAGATTGAGATTCAGCTGTTTGATCGCACTTGGGAGGAGGGACTGTTCGGGTGATGCAGGCAGCCGTGCCCTCCTTGTGTTCCACCACCGTGTGGAGCTGGAGGCGAAGGGAATGCCCCACGTCTGCTTGGGATGCCGCGATGAGGAGGGAGTTCCCACTGTGGTTCCTTACACCTGCCCCCTCGGTCGCCAGGCTACGCAGATGGAGTACCTGCTCTTCCAGACTCAAGCCAACCTCGACTCCAACATGATGGAGAATGAGATGTTGAAGTCCGAGCTTGAGGAGGCCAAGGAGGAGCTGAAGTTGGCGAAGCTCGAGGCTCGCCGCCAGAGGAGGCTGAAGCTTCGAGTTAGAGAGTCCAACTATATGTTGAAGGTCAAGGTGACTCACCTCAAGACCGCCCTCCGTGAGGCCGAGGACAAGATTCAGACCCTTGAGGACGAGGGTGAGGATCTCCGTAAGGAGAATGTCGCACTCCTGAGTGATGACGACGACTACATGGAGGATGAGGGGTACAACTGGTACGGGCAGGATAAGGATGAGGATGAGGAAGACCCCGCCTTCATCAATGACGAGCCCGAGGAGCTAGCACCCCTTCCACCCCAGGAGTCGGCCGAGGAGGAGGAGGACCCTGTGGAGCCGCCGTTTCAAGGGTGACACCATTGTCCTCAACAACGATTAGTTTGAGCACCTTCGTAGTGATGTTCAGTTATGTTGTCGATCTTGTATCGCGATGTACGATGTTGGTTCAGCTGTGACCTTGACGTGGTTGTGAACTATGATCTTTTGGTAGTATCTATGATATGGTTATGTTTGCATTTGTTTATGTGTTTATCACTTTTTGGGTTTTTCAACAAGTTTTTATGCATCACATCCCCCCCCCCTAGAAGAGACTTGCCTACTAGAGTTTTCCCCCTTGCCTTATACCTTTATCTCATCAGATGGTTGAAACTCGCCGTGGTGGTTCCGAAAGCCAGCAAGACCCTCCACCCCCACCAGAACCCAACATGGCCTAGATCTTGCACCTTCCGATGGAAGATCGCCAAGCCACTCGCGCGGAAAGTCAAGCCAATATCATGGCCCTGCAGCATATGAATCAGCGCGCCACGGAAAACAACAACAACAATGAACGGAATGGTGAAGAAGCACCAAGGTCCAGACTTAGAGACTTCCAGAATACCAACCCACCCGTGTTCTCCAAGTGCACTGAACCTCTTGATGCAGACGATTGGCTCCGCACCATTGAGAACAATCTGGAAGTTGTTGTTGTTGGAGACAATGAGAAAGTGATTCTCGCCACGCACTTCCTTGCTGGACCTGCTAGGGCATGGTGGGAGAATGTCAAGGCCATGCAAGATGAAAACCATGTGATCAACTGGGAGGAGTTTACCACTAAGTTCCGCAAAGCCCACATCCCAACGGGACTGATCAAGATGAAGAGGGATGAGCTCTTCAACCTGAAGCAGAACAACACTAGTGTGGTCGAGTACCTTGACAAGTTCAACACCCTGGCTAGGTATGCCCTCATGACACCGACACTGATGAGAAGAAGAGGGACCATTTCCTTAATGGTTTGCAAGAAGAGATCCAGAGCATCCTAGTGGTTGTTCCCTATCCTGGCCTTGAAGCACTGGTGGATGCTGCCATCATGGTGGAATCCAAGCGCAACATGTAGCAGCAGTAGAGTGGACCCAGCAATGCAAGGTTCCGCGGCCAGCCTCCACTAAGGCCGGCGCCCCAGACCCAGCGAGCTCCAGCCCCAGCATATTGATACGTCGCAAACGTATCTATAATTTTTGATGTTCCATGCTTGTTTTACACCAATTACTATATGTTTAAGGGACTAACCTATTAATAGTTGCAAAAGTGCACAAGTCTTTGTTTCAACTTTGTTGTGCAGGAAATAGGCAAATATGGAAGGAAATAGCTCATTATGGTGAAATCTGGAATTTCCTGGAATCTGTCCCTGCTGAATACTTTTCAAAGATCGCTTCAAAACTCCATCAAAAAGGCGTCCAATGGAAAAGTCATAAACTACAAAGTTGTAAAGAATTTCAAACCGAACAATTTGGACATCTTATTCGTCCAGAACGGACAACGGATGCATCCGGCAGAGCAGAATTACTGCGGAGGTTCGTGCAGTCTCGGGACTCCGAAAGTTGGTGACGTATTTGACACAAACTCTTTCCATACCTGGATATTTCGGCCCATCCACGAGTTGTGAGGCTCATGAAGGATAGAGGGGATTCCTAGGAAGGTTATAGAGGTGCCCAAGAGCCCTTGGATCAAAGGGGCATCCATCCCATGGCCTAGATTGCATCTCCAACACTATATATTGATGGGAAACCCTATTTTTGGAGGCCCCAACATTGTCACGAAAATCCTCCTCCTTGGCAGCAGCCAAGCTGGGGGAAACACTCATCTACACCAGCACCAACTCAAGGAAGAAGAAGGCTAAGGGGCGGCGCTCCCCCATGATGCCGGCAGCGGGGAAGGAGTCCCCCGCGCCGGCGCCGCCCACGCCTCCGCCTCCCGGCGCTCCTCGCTGAGCCCCCCTCCGACGTCTTCACCGCCATCTCCATCACCAACTCCTCATTGTATTCAGTGGTCCATCCTCTCACAAACCTCTGTACCGCCCTATGTAAACATGGTGTTTGATGCTATAAGTTATAATCCTATGATCTATGTCATGTTGCCATAGTTTATTTGTTCATTGATTGATTGGTTGTTTCTCTTTGGTTCATTAGAGTTGTATGTTGATATGTTACCGTCCTTGGTGCCCATTATATTTGTGCGCGCATGGATCAAGCACCATAGGGTTGGTAGTACTTGTATACTAGAAGGGGGAAGTTCTGCCGGAGTGACAGAAACCTGAGGACGCGAACTGGATAGTTGCATGTATGGGAGTAAGAGGACCCATTTACTTAAGGCTATGGTTGGGGAAACCTTAATGCTTGCTAGTATTTACGGATGTTTGCTAGCAAGCCAATCATATAGTACTTGTAATCCCGGAGGGAGAGCATGTATATTTAGCCTCTCCTACATAGAAAGCTGCATCGAAGATATTGAACCCAAGATCCTCACTAATTGATCTTGGACAAAGCCACCACTATTACCACCGCCTTTCCACACTCATGGTACTGTTAGTTTAGTTTGTATTATTGCTGCAGCATTAACATTTATTCCGTGTATTTTATTGTTCTGCAAAGTCACCTGTCATACCCGTTATCGCTCTAGTTTTAATTCCTAGATATTGCAAATGCTTAGTGTGCGTAGAGTTGTATCAGTGGTTGATAGAACTTGAGAGAATGTTTATCCTACCTTTAGCTCCCCATTGGGTTCGACACTCTTATTTATCGAAAAGGCTACAAACGATCCCCTATACTTGTGGGATATCAAGACCTTTTCTGGCGCCGTTGCCGGGGAGCCATAGCGTAGGTGAATATTTTCGTGTGCACTTGTTTGCTTTATCTCTAAGTAGTTTTACTTCCTGTACCTAGTTGTTCTCTATCTCTTGTATGTATAGGGAATGCGAATTACAAAAAAAATTAGTTGTACTTCTTATATAAAAAAATAAAAAATGTTTTCAGAAAAGAAAAGTGATTGGAAAGATGAGTAATGGTGAAGTGGGGGTCGACCTTGAACACTTGTGTTCATGCCTGCGAAACCAAAACAATTCTTTTCATGGAAGCTTTTCATTAAAAACTTGTAAATAGTGTATTAGTATATAGTGTACATATCCCGCTGTAAATAGAATATATAGATAACCCCTAGTTTGTTATGCAAGTTTGTCACTATGCTGCCTAGAAAACAGATTTCCTGTGCTCCACTGTAGAAAATTTTAAAAATCACCAGAACGTGATCTTGATCTGAAATTTCTTGAGTGCATAGTAGTGCTTGCTTTCTAACTTTCGTTAGTTCTGACTTTTCTAATTTGAGGTACGTAGACAGATATAATAATTCAATCTTTACGGACTGATTCTGTTGAGACAGATTTCCTGTGTTGTGTTGCAAAAATTTGTGAAAAATCTCAATATGGCATTTTGATCTGAAATTTTTTGTGCATATACCTGAGGTTATGATCTGTCTTTCATTAATAATGAGTTTTTTTATTTGAGCTACGTAACTATCTCATTGTGTGACATCTTTACAGAGTGTTCAGTTTTGACAGATTTCTATTCTCTTTGTTTAAATATTTTACTTAGTATTCAAAAGTTTCCTTCGTTTTCGACGTACGATTGAAATAATAAGAAACCTAAGTATTACAGTGGCTAAATATTTAATAGATTTTATAGAAATTAGGGATACTTGAACAATTGTGGATTTTATTTAATGAATACTAACCTACTAATGAGTTTTGTGAAGCTTTATGTGGATGCAGTTTTTAAGTTCCAATCAATATGGTGATATGAGATGATCAAGAGGATGCAGGAGCTCAAGATTGGGGATGTGTAGATGGATCCCAAGAATATTCAAGAAGATGCAAATATCTAAGCTTGGGGATGCCCAAGGCATCCCCCTATTCATCAACCAACATGAGGTTGTCTCCTTCAAACTCAATATTACCCATCCACATGTAAGCATTGTATATAGTTGCTTTTATTATCTTTGGTTTTATCCTATTTAGTTTTATTAGGTTCTTTATTTGGTTCTTGTTTCTCTGTCAGTTTCACTTATAATTGGAAAACAACAAAAAAAGGGGGTTTGAGAGCTCCATCAAATAATCATGCCCATCTTAAATGGCTATAAAGAAAGAGCTTTATGGGAGACAACCTAATATGTTTATATTTCTGTTATTTACTGCTTTGTTAAGTCTTGGAAGTCATTACTACTGTAATGACCTCTCCTTATCATGTTTGTTTTGTTTTTGTGCCAAGAATTGCCTCTAATGGTAAGAAAGTGGTATTTGGGGGATTTGCAATCTTGTTTACTGTTTCTGGTTCGTCACGAGAAAAATTGCCAAAAATCATCAGAACGTAAGTTTGAGCTGCCAATTTATGAGCATCTTCCCCAGGTATTTATCTAACTTTCATTAGTTCAGAGTTTTTCGAGTTACGCAGCGTAACTATTTTTCAAAAATCAATTTTTACGAACTGTTCTGTTTTGATAGATTCTTGCACTGTTTTGCATTTGCATCTTTTTGCCCACCTTTTTGAGTTCTCTTGATCAAAGAACCTTATTAAAGTTGTGCTACAGTATCTAATGCTTATTAAAATGCTTTTCATATGTCATACTGAACTTTGTAGATTTGATTAATATTATCATTGCGCTAACGCTGCTAATGAGATTTGTGATGAGTTTTGTATGAAGGAAGTTTTCAAGTGTAGGAAAGAAGAATGATGAGATGAGATGAAGAATGGACAAAAGCTCAAGCTTGGGGATGCCCATGTCACCCCAAGATATATTCAAGAAGTACAAGCGTCAAAGCTTGGGGATGCCCAAGGCATCCCCTTCTTCATCAATAAAAATATCAGGTCATGTTTATGTTCACTATATTTTTATTGCTTCATATACTATGTGTTATTCTTGGAGCGTCTTTATTTTCTGTTGTGTATTTTATTTTCAATAAAGTGGGCACCATCATACCATGTTTGTTTGGGAGAGAGACACGCTCCATTTTAATTGTATGACCGCTCTAGTTTTCACTCTTATTGTTGAACGAGCGTTTTATTTTTGCTAGTACTGCGTTTAGCTCTGGTTTTTCACTCCTATTTTGTTCAGAGCTTGTTAGTATGCTTCAGTTATATATGATTAGCTCTCTGATCTTTAATGAATATTATAAATGAGAGTTGTTTCAAATAAGTTGATTGGTGTTGGATACGAGTAAAAAGGTTTCATATTAATAGTGATGCAAATGGAAGATCTCCTCTGATGTTTCAATTGGGTGAATTGATCATTCAGTTTAGACTTTTAATATCACCATATGCTTTAATTAATAAGTTTTGTCGCTATGCATGATTATAATCATTATTGCTCTCTTAGTTGGTCGCTATCTTTCTTTTAGCTAGCCTTCATTCTGTACTGAGTATGATCTCTACTCGTGCATCCAACCACCAAAAACCAAAATATGCCAAAAGTGTCCACCATACCTACCTATATGTGGTATTTCACCGCCACTCCAAGTAAATTTACATGTGCTACCTTTAAAACCTTCAAAATAACTCCTTGTTTTTGCAATACATAGCTCATGGGAAAGTAGCCTAAAAAATATTGTGGTGAGAAATATGTCACTTATGTATCTTAGTTCTTATAAGTTGCTTGTTGTGTAGCAACCATGCTGACATGGGGACACCATCATCATATTTTTGATAAATATCATGTGAGTTACTATGCATTTCCGTCTTGTCTGAAGCAAAGGAGATAACCATGATAAAAGGTTAGAGTATGCATATTGTTAGAGAAGAACATTGGGCCGCTAACCAAAGCCATGTTTACATGGTGGAAGTTTCAGCATGGACATTAAAACCTCAAAATCTCTTATGAGAAATTTATGTTGCCAAAAGCTTTAAGCTTAAAGAGGAGTCCATTTGTCTGTTGTCTGTGTTGTCCCGGTATGGATGTCTAAGTTGAGAATAATCAAAAGCGAGAAATCCAATGCGAACTTTCTCCTTAGACCTTTGTACAGGTGGCATGGAGGTACCCCTCTGTGAAACTTGGTTGAAACATATGTAATGCGATGATAATCCATGGAAATCCGAGCTAATTAGGACAAGGTGCGGGCACTATTAGTATTTGATGCATGAGGCTTGCAACTTATAGGAAGTTTTATACATAACCTATATTACTTATTGCTACCGTTGACATAATTGCCTCTCTTAAAATTTTATATCTCTATGTTTTCAAAATAAAAAGCTCTAGCACATGTTTAATCTCTGCTTCCCTCTGTGAAGGGCCATTCTTTTACTTTTATGTTGAGTCTTCATCTTCTAAGTTATATGCACCGTCTTATGAGAGCATAGTTGTCATTCTTAGTTCTATGTGCATGGTCCCAAAATTATTATTGATTGAATCATGAATGTGTTATTACTTGTTCTTAAATTATTTGTATCTAGTCATCCTTTGAACTTTGAAGGTGCATATCACCTCAAAAATTATTCTTTTTATCACTTACCTACTCGAGGACGAGCAGGAGTTAAGCTTGGGGATGTTGATATGTCGCAAACGTATCTATAATTTTTGATGTTCCATGCTTATTTTACACCAATTACTATATGTTTTAAGGGACTAACCTATTAATAGTTGCAAAAGTGCACAAGTCTTGGTTTCAACTTTGTTGTGCAGGAAATAGGCAAATATGGAAGGAAATAGCTCATTATGGTGAAATCTGGAATTTCCTGGAATCTGTCCCTGCTGAACACTTTTCAAAGATCGCTTCAAAACTCCATCAAAAAGGCATCCAATGGAAAAGTCATAAACTACAAAGTTGTAAAGAATTTCAAGCCGAACAATTTGGACATCGTATTCGTCCAGAACGGACAACGGATGCATCCGGCAGAGCAGAATTACTGTGGAGGTTCGTGCAGTCTCGGGACTCCGAAAGTTGGTGACGTATTTGACACAAACTCTTTCCATACCTGGATATTTCGGCCCAGCCACGATTTGTGAGGCTCATGAAGGACAGAGGGGATTCCTAGGAAGGTTATAGAGGTGCCCAAGAGCCCTTGGATCAAAGGGGCATCCATCCCATGGCCTAGATTGCATCTCCAACACTATATATTGATGGGAAACCCTATTTTTGGAGGGCCCCAGCATTGTCACGAAAATCCTCCTCCTTGGCAGCAGCCAAGGAGGGGGAAACACTCATCTACACTAGCACCAACTCAAGGAATAAGAAGGCTAAGGGGCGGCGCTCCCCCATGATGCCGGCAGCGGGGAAGGAGTCCCCCGCGCCGGCGCCGCCCACGCCTCCGCCTCCCGGCGCTCCTCGCTGAGCCCCCCTCCGACGTCTTCACCGCCATCTCCATCACCAACTCCTCATTGTATTCAGTGGTCCATCCTCTCACAAACCTCTGTACCGCCCTATGTAAACATGGTGTTTGATGCTATAAGTTATAATCCTATGATCTATGTCATGTTGCCATAGTTTATTTGTTCATTGATTGATTGGTTGTTTCTCTTTGGTTTATTAGAGTTGTATGTTGATATGTTACCGTCCTTGGTGCCCATTATATTTGTGCGCGCATGGATCAAGCACCATAGGGTTGGTAGTACTTGTATACTAGAAGGGGGAAGTTCTGCCGGAGTGACAGAAACCTGAGGACGCGAACCGGATAGTTGCATGTATGGGAGTAAGAGGACCATTTACTTAAGGCTATGGTTGGGGAAACCTTAATGCTTGCTAGTATTTACGGATGTTTGCTAGCAAGCCAATCATATAGTACTTGTAATCCCGGAGGGAGAGCATGTATATTTAGCCTCTCCTACATAGAAAGCTGCATCGAAGACATTGAACCCAAGATCCTCACTAATTGATCTTGGACAAAGCCGCCACTATTACCACCGCCTTTCCACACTCATGGTACTGTTAGTTTAGTTTTTATTATTGCTGCAGCATTAACATTTATTTCGTGTATTTTATTGTTCTGTAAAGTCACCTCTCATACCCATTATCGCTCTAGTTTTATTTCCTAGATATTGCAAACGCTTAGTGTGCGTAGAGTTGTATCAGTGGTTGATAGAACTTCAGAGAATGTTTATCCTACCTTTAGCTCCTCGTTGGGTTCGACACTCTTACTTATCTAAAAGGCTACAAACGATCCCCTATACTTGTGGGATATCACATATCGCCCCACCAACAACAACCCAAATCTCCAAGCTATGCCACAATGTTCTGGAGGAGGAAACTACAACAACCCCCACAACAACTCCAATTCTCGCACCCCGGGAGATGGTTGTTTTGCTTGTGAACAGCCTAGACACTTCTCTCGTGAGTGCCCCTCCAAGATGAACACCACTCAGCGCCCGAATGCACCCAGACCCAATCAAGGCCAAGCTCGCGCAGCAACTGGGAAGAAGCTCCCACCTAAGAAGCAAGCCAATGCTACCAGGGGACATCTGAACCATGTCAATGCTGAGGAAGCGGGAGAATCTCCCGACATCGTGATGGGTATGTTTCTAGTCCACTCCACCCCTGCAAGAGTTTTATTCGATTCCGGAGCATCGCATTCCTTTGTTACCGAACCCTTTGTTAAGAAAAGTGGAATGACACCAAACCTTATGGATATACTCATGCTAGTTCAAATACCCGGATCCACTCCCAAAACTCGCCTATCCTGCAAGCAAGTCCCCATAGACATCCAAGGAGTACCATTCCAAGCTGAACTCATAGTTCTAGGAGCCCAAGGTCTAGAGGTGATACTTGGGATGGATTGGATGACCAAATACAAAGGACACATTGACTGTGCCAGAAAAGCCATTACCTTGATAAATAGTGAAGGAGTCCAAGTGAAATACATCGCCACTATACCTTCATCCCAATCTTACTGCAAAAAGAGTGTCTCCGGGCCAACCATCGACCTAGTCCCAATCGTTTGTGAGTACCCAGATGTGTTCCCAGAAGAGTTACCCGGTATGCCCCCAAATAGGGATATCGAGTTCATCATAGAGTTAATCCCCGGAACAACACCTATAGCACATAGACCTTACCGCATGAACCCCCAAGAGTTGATTGAGTTGAAGAAGCAGTTGGATGACATGTTGAGTAAAGGACTGATCCAACCAAGTGCCTCGCCATGGGGATCACCCGTGTTGTTTGTGGACAAGCGAGATGGTATCATTCGCTTGTGTGTGGATTACCAGAAACTCAACGATGTAACCATCAAAACCAAATATCCCCTTCCCAAGATTGATGATCTGTTTGATCAAATGAACGGAGCCCGAGTTTTCTCCAAGATTGATCTCTGTACCGGATACCATCAGCTCAAGGTTAGGGAGTCAGATATTCTCAAGACGGATTTCACCACTCGATACATATTGTTTGAGTACACCGTAATGTCCTTCAGACTTACCAATGCTCCCGCCTACTTCATGAATCTCATGAACAAGGTCTTCATGGAATACCTCGACAAGTTTGCCGTGGTATTTATCGATGACATCCTAGTCTATTCAAAGACTAAAGAAGATCATGAGGAACACCTGAGACTTGTTTTGGGCACCCTGAGAGAGCACAAACTCTATGCTAAGTTCAGAAAGTGTCAGTTTTGGCTCAAGGAAGTTGGATTTCTTGGCCATGTCCTCTCAGCCGGAGGAGTCTCTGTTGACCCCTCTCTGATCAAGTCCATCATGGAACGGAATACGCCTACTAACCCAACATAAGTGAGATCCTTCCTCGGATTAGCGGGATATTACCGCAAGTTTGTTGAGGGATTCTCGAGCATTGCCAAACCCATGACCCAATTACTCAAGAAAGGCAAGAAGTTTGAATGGACTGACAAGTGTGAGGAAAGTTTCCAAGAGCTCAAGAAGCAACCTGTTTCTGCCCCAATCCTGACCATGCCAGATGTCACCAAAGACTTTGTCATCTACTGTGACGCTTCCAAGCTTGGACTTGGTAGTGTTCTGATGCAAGAAGGAAAAGTTATCGCTTACCTATCTCGACATCTTAAACCCCACGAGGTGAACTACCCAACTCATGGTCTTGATTTAGCTGCCGTAGTTCATGCTCTCAAGACTTGGCGCCACTACCTCATCGGGAATCGGTGTGAAATTTACACCGATCACAAGAGCCTGAAGTATATATTCACTCAAAAGGAGCTGAATATGCGACAGAGAAGGTGGATAGAGCTTATCAAAGATTATGATATCAGCATCCATTATCATCCTGGAAAGGCGAATGTGGTAGCCGATTTCCTCATTCATGCCTGGCCATGGGCAGCCCGGCCCGAGGCCTGGCCCGAAAAACTCGGGCCTTGGCCTAAAAATGTTGGCTCGATACCCGGACTGGGCTGAGCCTGGTAGCCCGAAAAGTCCATTTAACACTACGACCCACCCCGCGGCCCCATGATACGTCTCCAACGTATCGATAATTTCTTATGTTCCATGCTACTTTATTGATGATATCTACATGTTTTATACATACTTTATGTCATATTTATGCATTTTCCGGCACTAACCTATTAACGAGATGCCTAAGAGCCAGTTGCTGTTTTCTGCTGTTTTTGGTTTCAGAAATCCTAGTAAGGAAATATTCTCGGAATTGGACGAAAGCAACGCCCAGGATCTTATTTTTCCACGAAGCTTCCAGAAGTCCGGAGAGGAAACGAAGTGGGGCGACGAGGCGACGCCACACCAGGGCGGCGCGGCCCAGGCCCTGGCCGCGCCGGCCTGTGGTGTGGGCCCCTCGTGGCGCCCCCTGACCTACCCTTCCGCCTACTTAAGCCTTCGTCGAGAATAACTCCAGTACCGAGAGCCACGATACGGAAAACCTTCCAGAGACGCCACCGCCGCCAATCCCATCTCGGGGGATTCAGGAGATCGCCTCTGGCACCCTGCCGGAGAGGGGAATCATCTCCCGGAGGACTCTTCACCGCCATGGTCGCCTCCGGAGTGATGAGTGAGTAGTTCACCCCGACTATGGGTCCATAGCAGTAGCTAGATGGTCGTCTTCTCCTAATTGTGCTATCATTGTTGGATCTTGTGAGCTGCCTAACATGATCAAGATCATCTATCTGTAATGCTACATGTTGTGTTTGTTGGGATCTGATGAATAAGTGAATGCTATGTTATGTTGATTATCAATATCATCTATGTGTTGTTTATGATCTTGCATGCTCTCCGTTGCTAGTAGAGGCTCTAGCCAAGTTTTTGCTTGTAACTCCAAGAGGGAGTATTTATGCTCGATAGTGGGTTCATGTCTCCATTAAATCTGGGGGAGTGACAGAAACCTCTAAGGTTGTGGATGTGCTGTTGCCACTAGGGATAAAACATCAATGTTATGTCTAAGGATATATTTGTTGATTACATTACGCACCATACTTAATGCAATTGTCTGTTGTTTGCAACTTAATACTGGAGGGGGTTCGGATGATAACCTGAAGGTGGACTTTTTAGGCATAGATGCATGCTGGATAGCGGTCTATGTACTTTGTCGTAATGCCCAATTAAATCTCACAATACTCATCATAACATGTATGTGCATGGTCATGCCCTCTTTATTTGTCAATTGCCCAACTGTAATTTGTTCACCCAACATGCTTATTCTTATCGGAGAGACACCACTAGTGAACTGTGGACCCCGGTCCATTCTTTTACATCGAATACAATCAACTGCAATACTAGTTCTACTGTTTTCTGCAACAATCATCATCCACACTATACATCTAATCCTTTGTTACAGCAAGCCGGTGAGATTGACAACCTCACTGTTACGTTGGGACAAAGTATCTTGGTTGTGTTGTGCAGGTTCCACGTTGGCACCGGAATCCCTGGTGTTGCGCCGCACTACACTCCGCCACCATCAACCTTCAACGTGCTTCTTGGCTCCTACTGGTTCGATAAACCTTGGTTTCTTACTGAGGGAAAACTTGCCGCTGTACGCATCACACCTTCCTCTTGGGGTTCCCAACGGACGCGTGATGTACGCGTATCAAGACCGTTTTCTGGCGCCGTTGCCGGGGAGATCAAGACACGCTGCAAGGGGAGTCTCCACCTCCAATCTCTTTACTTTGTTTTTGTCTTGCTTTACTTTATTTAGTACTTTGTTTGCTGCACTAAAACAAAACACAAAAAAATTAGTTGCTAGTTTTACTTTAATTGCTATCTTGTTTGCTATATTAAAAACACAAAAAAATTAGATAGTTGCATTTACTTTATCTAGTTTGCTTTATTTACTATTACTAAAATGGGTACTCCTGAAAATACTAAGTTGTGTGACTTCACAACCACAAATAATAATGATTTCTTATGCACACCTATTGCTCCACCTGCTACTACAGCAGAATTCTTTGAAATTAAACCTGCTTTACTGAATCTTGTTATGCGAGAGCAATTTTCTGGTGTTAGTTCTGATGATGCTGCTGCCCATCTCAATAATTTTGTTGAATTATGTGAAATGCAAAAGTATAAGGATGTAGATGGTGACATTATAAAATTAAAATTGTTTCCTTTCTCGTTAAGAGGAAGAGCTAAAGATTGGTTGCTATCTCTGCCTAAGAATAGTATTGATTCATGGACTAAATGCAAGGATGCTTTTATTGGTAGATATTATCCTCCTGCTAAAATTATATCTTTGAGAAGTAGCATAATGAATTTTAAACAATTGGATAATGAGCATGTTGCCCAAGCATGGGAAAGAATGAAATCTTTGGTTAAAAATTGCCCAACCCATGGACTGACTACTTGGATGATCATCCAAACCTTTTATGCAGGACCGAATTTTTCTTCGCGGAACCTATTGGATTCAGCTGCTGGAGGTACCTTTATGTCCATCACTCTATGCGACGCAACAAAGCTTCTTGATAATATGATGATTAATTACTCTGAATGGCACACGGAAAGAGCTCCACAAGGTAAGAAGGTAAATTCTGTTGAAGAAACCTCTTCCTTGAGTGATAAGATTGATGCTATTATGTCTATGCTTGTGAATGGTAGGAAAAATGTTGATCCTAATAATGTTCCGTTAGCTTCATTGGTTGCCCAAGAAGACATGTTGATGTAAACTTCATTAAAAATAATAATTTCAACAACAATGCTTACCGGAACAATTCTAGTAACAACTATAGGCCATATCCTTATAATAATGGTAACGGTTATGGTAATTCTTATGGGAATTCTTACAACAATAATAGGAATTCACCCCCTGGACTTGAAGCCATGCTTAAAGAATTTATTAGTACACAAACTGCTTTTAACAAATCTGTTGAAGAAAATCTTGGGAAAATTGATATACTTGCTTCTAAAGTCAATAGTCTTGTTGCTGATGTTGATCTTTAGAAATCGAAAGTTATGCCTAATGAAAATAATGATATTAAGTTATTTGCTACAGCAAATGCCATCCAAGTTAGAATTAATGAGAATATAAGATTGATGGCCGAATTGCGTGCTAGGTGGGAAAAAGAAGAAAATGCTAAAGAAGATAATATAGCTAAAGTTTGGACTATTACCACCACTAGTAATGCTAATGCTCCACATGTTGCTGCACCTCCTACTATCAATGGTAAAATAATTGGTGTTGGCAATGTTTCCACTTCTAATGCAAAGCGTGAAAAACTGCCTGTAACTGCTAAAACTGCTGAAACTACCTGTGATAAAACTGCTGAATTTTTTTCTAATGTTGGGGATAATGATCCCATTGCTTTAGATTATAATGGTTTAGATTTTGATGATTGTCACATCTCTGAAGTTATAAAGTTCTTACAAAAACTTGCTAAGAGTCCTAATGCTAGTGCTATAAATTTGGCTTTCACAAAACATATTACAAGTGCTCTCATAAAAGCTAGAGAAGAGAAATTAAATCGTGAAGCTTCTATTCCTAAGAAGTTAGAGGATGGTTGGGAGCCCATCATTAAGATGAAGGTCAATGACTTTGATTGTAATGCTTTATGTGATCTTGGTGCAAGTATTTCTGTTATGCCTAGAAAAATCTATAATATGCTTGACTTGCCACCATTGAAAATTGTTATTTGGATGTTAATCTTGCTGATAACTCTACAAAGAAACCTTTGGGGAGAGTTGATAATGTTCACATTACCGTTAACAATAACCTTGTCCCCGTTGATTTTGTTGTCTTGGATATTGAATGCAATGCATCTTGTCCCATTATATTGGGAAGACCTTTTCTTCGAACTGTTGGTGCTATTATTGATATGAAGGAAGGTAATATTAAATATCAATTTCCTCTCAAGAAAGGTATGGAACACTTCCCTAGAAATAGAATGAAGTTACCTTTTGATTCTATCATTAGAACAAATTATGATGTTAATGCTTCGTCTCTTGATAACACTTGATACACACTTTCTGCGTCTAGCTGAAAGGCGTTAAAGAAAAGCGCTTATGGGAGACAACCCATGATTTTACTACTGTACCTTTGTTTTATATTTGAGTCTTGGAAGTTGTTACTACTGTAGCAACCTCTCCTTATCTTAGTTTTGTTGCATTGTTGTGCCAAGTAAAGTCTTTGATAGTAAGGTTCATACTAGATTTGGATTACTGCGCAGAAATAGATTTCTTGCTGTCACAAATCTGGGCCTAATTCTCTGTAGGTAACTTAGAAAATTCTGCCAATTTACGTGAGTGATCCTCAGATATGTACGCAACTTTCATTTAGTTTGAGCATTTTCATTTGAGCAAGTCTGGTGCCTCTTAGAAATTCGTCTTTACGGACTGTTCTGTTTTGACAGATTCTGCCTTTTATTTCGCATAGCCTATTTTGCTATGCTTGATGGATTTTTCTATTCCATTAAGTTTAATTAGCTTTGTGCAATGTCCAGAAGTGTTAAGAATGATTATGTCACCTCTGAACATGTGAATTTTGATTGTGCACTAACCCTCTAATGAGTTGTTTTAAGTTTGGTGTGGAGGAAGTTTTCAAGGATCAAGAGAGGAGGATGATACAATATGATCAAGGAGAGTGAAAGCTCTAAGCTTGGGGATGCCCCGGTGGTTCACCCCTGTATATTTCAAGAAGACTCAAGCATCTAAGCTTGGGGATGCCCAAGGCATCCCCTTCTTCATCGACAACATTATCAGGTTCCTCTAGTGAAACTACATTTTTATTCCATCACATCTTATGTGCTTTACTTGGAGCGTCTGTTTGTTTTTGTTTTGTTTTGTTTGAATAAAATGGATCCTAGCATTCATTGTGTGGGAGAGAGACACGCTCCACTGTTGCATATGGACAAATATGTCCTTAGGCTTTACTCATAATGTTCATGACGAAGGTTGAATCTGCTTCGTTAAATTGTTATATGGTTGGAAACGGGAAATGCTACATGTAGTAATTGGTAGAATGTCTTGAATAATGTGATACTTGGCAATTGTTGTGCTCATGTTTAAGCTCTTGCATCATATACTTTGCACCTATTAATGAAGAAATACATAGAGCTTGCTAAAATTTGGTTTGCATAATTGGTCTCTCTAAGGTCTAGATAATTTCTAGTAAGGGTCAAACAACAAGGAAGACGGTGTAGAGTCTTATAATGCTTACAATATGTCTTTTATGTGAGTTTTGCTGTACCGCTTCATACTTGTGTTTGTTTCAAATAGCCTTGCTAGCCTAAGCCTTGTATCGAGAGGGAATACTTCTCATGCATCCAAAATCCTTGAGCCAAACACTATGCCACTTGTGTCCACCATACCTACCTACTACATGGTATTTCTCCGCCATTCCAAAGTAAATTTCTTGAGTGCTACCTTTAAAATTTCCATTCTCTACCTTTGCAATATATAGCTCATGGGACAAATAGCCTAAAAACTATTGTGGTATTGAATATGTACTTATGCATTTTATCTCTTATTAAGTTGCTTGTTGAGCGATAACCATGTTCCTGGGGACGCCATCAACTACTCTTTGTTGAATATCATGTGAGTTGCTATGCATGTTCGTCTTGTCTGAAGTAAGGGCGATTTACCATGAGTTGAATGATTTGAGCATGCATATTGTTAGAGAAGAACATTGGGCCGATAACTAAAGCCATGATCCATGGTGGAAGTTTCAGTTTTGGACAAATATCCTCAATCTCATATGAGAATATTAATTGTTGCTAAATGCTTATGCATTAAAGAGGAGTCCGTTATCTGTTGTCTATGTTGTCCCGGTATGGATGTCTAAGTTGAGAATAATCAAAAGCGAGAAATCCAATGCGAGCTTTCTCCTTAGACCTTTGTACAGGCGGCATAGAGGTACCCCTTTGTGACACTTGGTTAAAACATAGGTATTGTGGTGATAATCCAGGTAATCCGAGCTAATTAGGACAAGGTGCGGGCACTATTAGTATACTATGCATGAGGCTTGCAACTTGTAGGATATAATTTACATGATACATATTCTTTATTACTACCGTTGACAAAATTGTTTCTTGTTTTCAAAATCAAAGCTCTAGCACAAATATAGCAATCAATGCTTCCCTCTGCGAAGGGCCTTTCTTCTACTTTTATGTTGAGTCAGTTCACCTATTTCTCTCCCATCTCAAGAAACAAACACTTGTGTGAACTGTGCATTGATTCTTACATACTTGCATATTGCACTTGTTATATTACTTTACATTGACAATATCCATGAGATATACATGTTACAAGTTGAAAGCAACCGCTGAAACTTAATCTTCCTTTGTGTTGCTTCAATACCTCTACTATGAATTTATTGCTTTATGAGTTAACTCTTATGCAAGACTTATTGATGCTTGTCTTGAAAGTACTATTCATGAAAAGTCTTTGCTATATGATTCAATTGTTTACTCATTGCATTACCATTGCTTCGAATCGCTGCATTCCTTACATGTGCTTACAATAGTATGATCAAGATTATGATGGCATGTCACTTCAGAAATTATCTTTGTTATCGTTTACCTACTCGGGACGAGCAGGAACTAAGCTTGGGGATGCTGATACGTCTCCAATGTATCGATAATTTCTTATGTTCCATGCTACTTTATTGATGATATCTACATGTTTTATACATACTTTATGTCATATTTATGCATTTTCCGGCACTAACCTATTAACGAGATGCCGAAGAGCCAGTTGCTGTTTTTGGTTTCAGAAATCCTAGTAAGGAAATATTCTCGGAATTGGACGAAATCAACGCCCAGGATCTTATTTTTCCACGAAGCTTCCAGAAGTCCGGAGAGGAAACGAAGTGGGGCGACGAGGCGACGCCACACCAGGGCGGCGCGGCCCAGGCCCTGGCCGCACCGGCCTGTGGTGTGGGCCCCTCGTGGCGCCCCCTGACCTACCCTTCCGCCTAATTAAGCCTTCGTCGAGAATAACTCCAGTACCGAGAGCCACGATACGGAAAACCTTCCAGAGACGCCGCCGCCAATCCCATCTCAGGGGATTCGGGAGATCGCCTCCGGCACCCTGCCGGAGAGGGGAATCATCTCCCGGAGGACTCTTCACCGCCATGGTCGCCTCCGGAGTGACGAGTGAGTAGTTCACCCCTGGACTATGGGTCCATAGCAGTAGCTAGATGGTCGTCTTCTCCTAATTGTGCTATCATTGTTGGATCTTGTGAGCTGCCTAACATGATCAAGATCATCTATCTGTAATGCTACATGTTGTGTTTGTTGGGATCTGATGAATAAGTGAATGCTATGTTATGTTGATTATCAATATCATCTATGTGTTGTTTATGATCTTGCATGCTCTCCGTTGCTAGTAGAGGCTCTGGCCAAGTTTTTGCTTGTAACTCCAAGAGGGAGTATTTATGCTCGATAGTGGGTTCATGTCTCCATTAAATCTGGGGGAGTGACAGAAACCTCTAAGGTTGTGGATGTGCTGTTACCACTAGGGATAAAACATCAATGCTATGTCTAAGGATATATTCGTTGATTACATTACGCACCATACTTAATGCAATTGTCTATTGTTTGCAACTTAATACTAGAGGGGGTTTGAATGATAACTTGAAGGTGGACTTTTTAGGCATAGATGCATGCTGGATAGCGGTCTATGTACTTTGTCGTAATGCCCAATTAAATCTCACAATACTCATCATAAAATGTATGTGCATGGTCATGCCCTCTTTATTTGTCAATTGCCCAACTGTAATTTGTTCACCCAACATGCTTATTCTTATCGGAGAGACACCACTAGTGAACTGTGGACCCCGGTCCATTCTTTTACATCGAATACATAGAACTGCAATACTAGTTCTACTGTTTTCTGCAACAATCATCATCCACACTATACATCTAATCCTTTGTTACAGCAAGCCGGTGAGATTGACAACCTCACTGTTACGTTGGGACAAAGTATCTTGGTTGTGTTGTGCAGGTTCCACGTTGGCACCGGAATCCCTGGTGTTGCGCCGCACTACACTCCGCCGCCATCAACCTTCAACGTGCTTCTTGGCTCCTACTGGTTCGATAAACCTTGGTTTCTTACTGAGGGAAAACTTGCCGCTGTACGCATCACACCTTCCTCTTGGGGTTCCCAACGGACGCGTGTTGTACGCGTATCACCCCACGGCCCGATGGGTATCATGGGTATTTGGCCGGGGCAGGCCAGGCTTGGGCCTGATTTTTGAGCATCGGGCTTTCCTCGGCCTGGCCCAAGGCTCGGCCCGACCCGACATATGGCCAGGTATACCCTCAGTAGAGAGCCGTGTTCTCTAAATGCCCACCTAAAGGCCGAACAAGCTTTGCTATACCAAGAGTTTGAGGAGTTCGGACTAGAAATTGTTAGTCGTGGATTTTTGGCTGCAATGGAGGTTAAGCCTACTTTAACGAACCAAATCAAGGAATCCCAGAAAGGCCATGATAGTATCGAATGTATCAAACGTCGTATGGGAAAGGAGGAAGTGGCTGGATTCTCTATTGACGCAAAAGGAGTTCTGTGGTACAATGGACGTCTTTGCGTGCTCAACATTCCCGACCCGAAGAGGCTAAGTATGGAGGAAGCCCACAACACCCCTTACTCCATTCATCCTGGAGGGAAAAAAATGTATCAAGATCTCAAGGAAAAATTTTGGTGGCACGGTATGAAGCGGGATATTGCCTTCTTTATTGCTAGGTGTGATGTTTGTCAGTGATTTAAAGCAGAGCATCAACGCCCGGGCGGCCTACTTCAACCCTTGCAAGTTCCCGTGTGGAAATGGGATTAAGTGGGAATGCACTTTATCACCAGACTTCCGAGATTGAATCGCGGTCATGATTCTGTATGGGTTATTGTTGACCGTCTTACCAAGGTCGCCCATTTTCTTCCCGTTAAGACTACTTAAAACGGTCGCCATTTGGTAGAACTCTATATCTCTCGGATTAAGAGTCTCCATGGAGTTCCCAAAAGGATAGTATCTGATTGGGGCACCCAATTCACATCACGATTCTAGAGGAGCCTGCATGAAGCTCTAGGAACCAAGCTAGCATTTAGCACCGCATACCATCCGCAGACTGGAGGACAGACTGAGCGAGTGAACCAAATTCTTGAAGACATGCTACGTGCTTGTGTTCTGGCGTATGGAACCAAGTGGGAGGACTGTCTACCCTTTGCTGAATTCTTGCACACCAACATCTATCAGGCTAGCCTTCAGATGGCACCCTTTGAAGCCCTATATGGATGAAAGTGTCGCACCCCTCTCAATTGGTATGAGTCCGGAGAGAGCCAATGTTTGGACCAAATATTCTCCGTGAAGCCGAAGAACAAGTCCAACTGATCCGAGACCGCTTGAAAGCCGCCCAATCCCACCAGAAAAGCTACACCAATCCCAAGCGCCGGGATTTGACCTTCAACACTGGAGATTTTGCTTACCTCCATGTTACGCCACTCAAGGGAATGCAACAATTCCATGTCAAGGGCAAGTTAGCACCCAGGTATATTGGCCCCTTCAAGATACTAGGCCTTCATGGTGAAGTCTCTTATCAACTGGAGCTACCCTCAGAATTATCCAAGTTCCACAATGTCTTTCATGTGTCTCAACTTCGAAGATGCCTCCAAGTGCCTGACAAGCCAGAAGTGTTCAAGAATATCGATCATCGTTTGATCAACCTAAACCGGGACTTGACCTATCGTGAGAAGCCGCTTCGCATCCTAGAAGATACTGTGAGAGTTACCCGTAGGCGGAAAATCAAGTTCTTCAAGGTTCAGTGGAGTAACCACTCTAAAGAGGAAGCGACCTAGGAACGGGAGGACTATCTTAGGAGCGAGTTCCCATACCTCTTCAGCTCTTAGTATTGGAATCTTGGGACGAGATTCTTTTAAGGGGGGAGGTCTGTGACAACCCAATTTTCCAACTTCGCATATTTTCCAGCTTTAAAATTTTCTAGCCAACAAAAACTTTTCTTCATGCTACTTTGTGTGTGCATAGGGTAGATTCTTGCATATGGTAGTATGTAAAATTCTCTTTGTGTGTAGTTTTCCAACTTAAACCCTAAGTACCAATTTTTTGAAGACCATCTTGAACCCTAGTGTTTCCCTCTTACTTGGTATTCCCCTGTCCCAAGTTGAATGGATCGTAGCGAACAAGAGGGGGTGAATGGATGCTACACAAATTTTATGTCTTTTTCGGTTTTTAGCAAAGTAGAAGGTAAAGGTGATTGATTTAGTGGTGGAGGTGTTCCTAGGATGATCCTAGGCAAGTCCAACAAGTAAAGGAAACAAGCATGATAGTAAGAGTAAGGAGCGGGACAACCGGATGGCGCGGAGACGAGGCAAGGTTTGTTTCCCGCAGTTCCCCTCACAAGAGAGAGTATGTCTACGTTGAGGAGGTGCTAGCCTCACACAAGAGGCTTGGAGGCCACACCACGAAGGAAGGCCTCACCTTCTTCCTCGAGAGAGCTCCACAAAGGGCCCCCCTTCTCCACTATGGCACCGGTCGAGGCGGTGGTTCCTTCACAAGGTTGGGGCGAGCTCCACAACACTAGGAGGCTCCCAACAACCTATGGGGCTAGCACAACACCAAGCTAGCCTCCATAGGTGCACTTCTTCAAAGATCCCACCATAGGAACCCTAACTACAAGATCCACTAAGGACTAGCACGAATTGGTGAAATCTCTCTTGGTAGAACTATAGATCGGGGCCTCCTCCGCCACTCCTCAAAATTTGGGCAAGATTGGTTGGATGGTTGGGGAGATCCTCAAGGTTTAAGCTCGGCAACAATGGAGGAGAGAGAGAGGAGATATAAAATCATATTGGGGAAGAAGGGCCCTTTAAATAGGCCCCCGAAATCCAACCGTTACCTGCAGTTTTTGCCTAAGCGGTACTACCGCTTTGGGAAGCGGTACTACCGCTCTGGGTTCGAAATCCCACATAACTTATCCACGTGGACACATAACAGTACTACCGCTCGCGGTACCGCTCGAGGTACCGCAATGGTCTCCAGAGCTTACTGGATCCCAAGCGGTACTTTCATGGTTGCAACACGCGCGGTCCTTGCTCCATGAGCTCGGCTTCGCTCCTCTTCAAAGAAGCAATTTCTTCCTCATGATCACAACAAGTGGCCTTCTCTTTGGTCATGCAGAGGCACTCCACCAAGGACTCTTCTTGCATGCTACTCAAACTCAATAGCTTGGCCTTGGTGGTCTCAAGAGTGGCAATTTCTTCTTCATGATTGCAACATGAGGTCTTCTCCTTGCACAAGCGGTAATACTCATCCAAGGCTTCTTCTTGAAGGGCATTGACTTCCAAGAGTAGAGCATTGTGCCTCTTCATGGAAGCAACTTGATCAACAAGCTCGTCATGACAAGAGTTGGGGTCTTCCTCATCTTTCTCCTTGTTGGCTTCCTCGAGAGAGAGCATCTTCTTCTTGAGCTCACCCATCAATCCAAGAGCATGATCTCGATCTTTGGTGAGTTGGGAGATGATGGCATTGTTGGAGTCTTCGAGGGTGATGACACTAGCTTCAAGGGACATGCGCAAATTTTGTTCCTCCTCAAGTGCTTGATTGAGAGAGGCAATCTCATTTGCCGCCTCCCTTTCAAATCTCTACTTCTCCTCTATAAGGTCTTGAGCCGCACCAAGTTGGGCCAAGAGAGCCCCAACATGAGTCTTGGTATCCCCTTGCATGTTAGTGAGAAAAGAATCCAAACCCACAATCTCACGCTTAATGGTGAGACTAGTGGCATCATCAATAGATAAAGCATTAGTTGAAGATTTGAGTTTGGAAGGGGATTCTACCTCCGAGGATACCTTTGCCATGAGGCAATGGGCATTGTTGGTGACGAGGTTCTCATTAGGAGAGTCGAAGAGGGACATAGAGGGAGTGGTAAGGGTGATGGCGGCCACTCCCTCTCCTTCCTTGTTGGAGCTCTTGTCCTCATGCTCCTCATCCTCATCAGAGGAGTACTCTTCACGAATGATAAAGGCTCTTGGCTTCTTGGTGAAGGAGACCTTGTCTTCATCGGGCTTGGAGGAGAACTTGGAGAATCCTTTCGAGAGAGACTTGAACTTTTCCTTGCGGACAAGCCTTCCACCATTGTCTTCTCTTCTCTCATAGATACAATCCGCAACAAAATGACTCTTGCCGCTGCAATTGTAGCATGTTCTCCCCCTTTGCCCTTCCCTTGGACTCTTGGAGAAGTTTCTTGGAGAATCACGTGATCTTCTTGGTCTTGTGCCTCGGGACTTGTTTCCCTCCCAAAATTTCTTGGCGGCGAGAGCCATGTGCTCATGATAGTTGGTCTTGAGATCATCTGGACCCCACTCAATAGGATCATCATCGCTTTCACTAGCTTCATGCACCTTCATCTTCAATGCGACATTGGGCTTGCGGGTGTTGTGGGCGCGAGCAACAAGATCCTCCACATTCTTCTTGGATATGTCCAAAGCGATGAGTTCGCTAAGGACTTCATCGGATTTCATAGCACAGAAGGAGGCGTTTTGGCAGATGGCCGTCAACTTCACTTCTTCATAAGGGAGGAGAGTGTTGTAGAACTTTTGCTTTATCCAATGGTCATCCACAAACGTTGCTCCAAGATCTTGCATTAGTGCGGCAAGAGCGATGAGGCGTCGATACATTTCTTCAGGGTCTCTCCTTCATTCATGACGAAATTGTCGGACATGTTGTTCACTTCGTCAAAATGAGAGCTTTGGATGCTCTCATTTTCTAGGAAGATCTTGTCGAGTTTATCCCATGCTTCCTTGGCGGTCTTGAGCGAGCGAATATGAGCGCGGTCCTTGGGCGTGACGGCCATGTGAATCATGTTGATGGCGGTGGCGTTGAGTTGGTCATCCACCACTTCTTTTCTTGTCAAGCTCTTTGGGTCTCGTGGTGAATAGCCCTCCTCAATGATGCGCCAAAGCTTGGTAGAAGCGCTGCGCACATGATAACGCATTAAGAATTGCCAATTTTCAAAGCTATTTGATTCAAGTAACGGTGGTGAACCATGCGACAAGATATGTGGCATAGGTATTGGAACATTTATGGTGTAATCACTTGGTGGTGGCACCGCATGATTACCCCCTAGACGTTCCGCAACCGGTTGCCGGTCTCCCCAAGCCCTTCCTTTTGTGAATCTTTTGTCGATTGCACGACAAAATCAACAAGAGGAAATTGGTTAGCTTTTGGTGGGGGATCCTCGGCACTTGCCTTAGGATCTACGATAGGGGTTGGCTTTTGAGCAACCAACTCCATCATCATTGCCTTCATTTGGCTAACGATGGATGACTCCAATTTCTTGAGGTCATCCAACGTAGTTGTTGTGCTATCGATGGGAGATGATGGAGCGGGTGGCTCAAGGGAAGGTGACCCATTCACAACCTTATCTTGTTAGTATATTTCTTAGGTGGTAAAGCCCGTGCAAGAAAACCTTGCTCTGATACCAATTGAATGGATCGTAGCGAACAAGAGGGGGGGGGGGTGAATGGACGCTACACAAATTTTATGTCTTTTTCAATTTTTAGCAAAGTGGAAGATAAAGGTGATTGCTTTAGTGGTGGAGGTGTTCCTAGGATGATCCTAGGCAAGTGCAACAAGTAAAGGAAACAAGCATGATAGTAAGAGTAAGGAGCGGGACAACCGGATGGCGCGGAGACGAGGCGAGGTTTGTTTCCCGCAGTTCCCCTCACAAGAGAGAGTGCGTCTGCGTTGAGGAGGTGCTAGCCTCACACAAGAGGCTAGGAGGCCACACCACGATGGAAGGCCTCACCTTCTTCGTCGAGAGAGCTCCACGAAGGGGCTCCCCCTTCTCCACTATGGCACCGGTCGAGGCGGTGGTTCCTTCACAAGGTTGGGGCGAGCTCCACAACACTAGGAGGCTCCCAACAACCTATGGGGATAGCACAACACCAAGATAGCCTCCATAGGTGCACTTCTTCCAAGATCCCACCATAGGAACCCTAACTCCAAGATCCACTAAGGACTAGCACGAATTGGTGAAATCTCTCTTGGTAGAACTATAGATCGGGGCCTCCTCCACCACTCCTCAAAATTTGGGAAAGATTGGTTGGATGGTTGGGGAGATCCTCAAGGTTTAAGCTCAGAAACAATGGATGAGAGAGAGAGGAGAGATAAAATCGTGTTGGGGAAGAAGGGCCCTTTAAATAGGCCCCCCGAAATCCAACCGTTACCTGCAGTTTTTGCCTAAGAGGTACTACCGCTTTGGGAAGTGGTACTACCACTCTGGGTTCGAAATCCCACACAACTTATCCACGTGGACACATAGCGGTACTACCGCTCGCGGTACCGCTCGAGGTACCGCAATGGTCTCCAGAGCTTACTGGATCCCAAGTGGTACTGAAGCGGTACGGCCGTAACTTCCGTTACGGTACTTAAGTGGTACGATGGGCGGTACTACCGCTCTCAAGCGGTACTACCGCTCAAGGTACCGTGAAGGTACTGTAACTTGTTCTGTGGGTCAATTCCAGCGCAGAACTCCAGAGCGGTACCGTGGGGCGGTACCAGTAGGGGTAGCGGTACTACCGCTACTGGTACCGGTAGTACCGGCCTGACAAAAACTGTCTTCTCCTCTTTTCCTCTCCAACCATGTCACCTCGCGATACACACACAAAACCAGAAAACCTATAAGCTACGCTTCAGTCCTCCGATCTTGACGTGTCCAGCGAGGTCACCGTGAACTTGCAAATCTAACAAGGATACTCATTGCGCACGGTGAAATTGTTCAAGTGTTGTCATCAAACACACAAAACCCGGGGTTTAGACTTTGCTCTTTCAATCTCCCCCTTTTTGGTGTTTGATGACAACACAAAAATTTGCAATGGCATATGATATTATGATGAGATGTTTAGATTTGCAAAAGCTCGACGGAGCTCCCCCTGGAAATGTGCATATTTTGAATATGTATTTGAATACAAATGCACACATCCTAGAGACAAAACTCCCCCTAGATTTTACAAACCAAGCACATATGCAACAATATCATATGCACAATATGCACAATATGGAGACAATACAAGATCATGCAAGGAGTTTTGGGTGAAGTTATCATACCTTTGCCTTGATATGCCTCCATAGAGTTTATGTAGCCACAAGAAGAGATAAACAACGAGGACCAAAAGGCTACAACAACAAAAGTCCCCATGCAAAAACCCATCCGATCAGGCAACTTCTCCCCCTTGCGCATCGGAACACCAAAAAGGAGGGTAAGCAAACTAAAAGGATGGTAAGGAAATACACAACCAAGCTTGCAAAAACCAACATGGAAAACAAAGCTTGGATGAGATCCCCCAAAAACATGGAAAGAAAAGATAACAAAAATAAGAAGGACAAAAGAAGGTCACAAAGAAATACGAAGAACCAAAAACTCCTCAAAAAGGAGGTTGGTGGCTGATACGTCTCCAACGTATCTATAATTTCTTATGTTCCATGCTAGTTTTATGACAATACCTACATGTTTTATTCACACTTTATCATGTTTTTATGCATTTTCTGGGACTAACCTATTAACAAGATGCCACAGTGCCAGTTCCTGTTTTCTGCTATTTTTGATTCCAGAAAAGTTGTTTTACAAATATTCTCGGAATTGGACGAAACAAAATCCCACGGCCCTATTTTACATGGAGTGTTCCAGAAGACTGAAGAAGAGTCGAGGAAGGCCAGCAGGGGGCCCACCCCATAGGGCGGCGCGGGGGGGGGCACTGTAGTGCCGTGACGTGGGGAGGGAGCCCCTGGCTCCCCCGACGCTGCTCCTTCCCCTATTTATTCCTTTGTCTCTGAAAACCCTAGTACAGATGGACGATTTCTCCAGAAGAGTTACGTAGCTCCGCCGCCACCAAAAACCCTAATTCGGGGACAGAAGTCTCTGTTTCGGCACCCTGCCGGGACGGGGAATTGCCCCCGGAGCCATCTCCATCGACTCCATCGCCATCTTCATCGCCGTTGCTGTCTCCAATGATGAGGAGGGAGTAGTTCTCCCCCGAGGCTGAGGGCTCTACCGGTAGCTATGTGGTTCATCTCTCTCTCCCATGGTGTGATCTTTATGTGATCATGAGCTTTGTAATCTAGTTGAATATGTAGATGTTACTCTTGTCTATTATGCACTCTAGAGGTTACTTTAATATGAACTCCGGAGTCACTCTCCACGGTGTGATGGTGACACTGTGCGCATCGTGTGTGATTCCTTTATGACGTTGTGGAGCTTGTTTACTCCGGCTTGAGGTGTGCTTTTGCAGCCCTACACAATGAATGGTGTTTGTTATCCAACAAGAGAGTGTTTGAGAGTAGCATTTATTTATTCAATTATGTGATCATTGTTGAGAGTGTCCACTAGTGAAAGTATGGTCCCTAGGCCTTGTTTTTAAGCATTGAAACACCGTTTCCAACAAGTTCTGCTACATGTTCGCTTGCTGCCATTTTTATTTCAGATTGCAATTACTACTTATAATCATCCATATTACTTGTATTTCACTATCTCTTCGCCGAACTAGTGCACCTATACATCTGACAAGTGTATTAGGTGTGTTGGGGACACAAGAGACTTCTTGTATCTTAATTGCAGGGTTGCTTGAGAGGGATATCTTTGACCTCTACCTCCCTGAGTTCGATAAACCTTGGGTGATTCACTTGATGCTGTTCTACAAACCTCTGCTCTTGGAGGCCCAACACTGTCTACAGGAATAGAAGCGTGCGTAGACATCAAGATATTTTCTGGCGCCATTGCCGGGGAGGTAAGGTAAAAGGTATTCACATCCTCCGACTACTAAGCTATTTCCTAGCACTGTTGCCGGTGTGTGAGTGCTCAAAGCTATTTCCTTTAGATTCTGCAATTATATCTTTTTGTTTCTTGTTTTTATTTCACTAGTTAGGCTTAATGGAAAACAACAAAAAAATTAGAGATCTTTATGAAATTTATATTGAATTAGGACATGATGCTTTTGAAGAGAAAATTAAAAAACATATGGAAGTTTGTCTGCATAATAGTGGTAGTAATGTTATTAGTATAATTTTTCTGGACACCATTATTTTTAATGCTATGGAAAAACCCAAGCTTGGGGAAGCTAGTTTATATAAAAATAATCTTTTTTGCTCCTCAGCTTTGGATGAAGTATTTTGCCTTGATAATGCTTTGTCTCCAATATGTGGTAATTCAAATGATGCTTGTGATATTCCAAATCCACCTGTTGAAAGTATTCCTTTTAAAATACCTATGAAAATTGTTGAAAGGGTTATGAATGATCAGTATGTAGGGGATGGATCAGTCCATCCAAGTGTTCACTTGTCTAAACTTACAGAACTTTGTGAGTTATTTGAGATTGCAGGTTTATCAAGAGAAAATGTTATGAGGAAACTATTTCCATTGTCACTTAAGGACAAAGCAAAGGAATGGTATAGGCTGCTGGATGAACAACCATCGAACTGGAAACAGCTTGAGTCTCTCTTTTACTCTAAATTTTATCCTCTTCATGAAGTGCATCTAGATAGGAATCGCATTTATAATTTTTACCCTCATGATGGAGAAAGCATTGCTCAAGCTTGGGGAAGACTAAAAACATTAATACTCAAATGTCCTAACCATGAGCTTTCTGAGGAAATAATTGTTACTAATTTTTATGCAAGGCTTTCAAGTCATTATAAGGATTATGTAGATGCATGTTCACAGGGTTCTTTCACAAGTAAGAAGGTTGAAGCTAGATGGGATCTTCTTGAAAGAATTCAAAGCAATACTGAAGATTGGGAGAACGACAAAGGTAAAAAATCAGGTATAAACTATGAATATGAATGCATTAAGTCTTTCATTGAAACTGTTGGTTTTCAAAATCTTAGTGATAATTATGGTCTTGATTCTCAACTTATTGTTGATTGTTGTAGAACCTTTGCTTCTCATATTAATGTTCCTAAAGAAAATTGGGACGTGTATCATGAACCTTTCAAAGACACTTGCATGGAAAATGAAATTGTTGTTAATGATTGCAATAAACATGCTCAAACTTCTGAAAATAATATTTCTTATAAGCATGTTAATTTTTGTGGAATGCATAGACCTTGCGGAATTAATCAAATCGAAGATGAATATTGTATCCATCATAGGAATGAAAAAACTAGAATGTGGTACAAGGCTCTAAAAGATCTTGGTGAAAATTTTTGTGACCTCCATCCTTTTATTTGTGAACTTTGCTATGAAGTGGGTCATTTTAATTTTCAATGTTCTGGTCATGATGATAGTATTTCGAATTTAATGAGTACTTCAATTCTATATTGTGATAACATGATCACTCCTAATCAGCATGATGAACTTACTTTATTTTTGGGGTGTGAAGAGTTATCAAGAAAAATTTCTTTGTTAGATATGAGTGATCTTGATATGAATAGTGTGTTTCATGGATGTTATCTCTATTTTGTTAATAATTGCCATGCCAACACCTACATACAAAGTGTTATAAAGGATGGGACTTTACCAAAATATGACAGGACTAATATGTGTTTTGTTCTTATTAATGAAAGAGAGGTATCCTCCCAAGTTTCTTCTATTATTTCTAATAATAAACCAGGTTATGTGGAGAAGCTTCCTTTCAAGCCTCTCCCTCCTAAAGAGGAAAAGAAGAAGAATAAGAAGAAGGGAACGAAGAAGAACAAGAAGAAGAAGAAGAAGAAGAAGAAGAGGAGGAGTAAAAGGAGAGAGGAAACGATATCTTCTCCCAAACTTGTTGCTCCTATTACAATTGATACTTATAATTCTGAATTCGATGATTCTAAACTTGATGATGAACCTATGTCTGTTATTTATATTAGTGATCATGATTGGGAAAAGCACACTTCTTTTGATATTGAAGATCTCTGGGACACTAATTCTGAAAATGATGATGTTAATAATTGCCATAGTATTAGTACTATCCATGTTTCTTCCCATGATGATATAGAAAGCTCTAAGCTTGGGGATGAGGTGTTTGAAAATCCTTTTGCTACTGATGATTATATGTTTGATACATCTCCTTCTAGTAACAATGATGGTATGTTTACAGATGAGCACACTTTGGAAGATAACTATTCTATTTCTTATGATGACACTATGCCTCCAATCTTTGACAATTATTATAAAGAATACTATGACATAGGTTATAATTACAGTCATCCTCATGAAACTTGTCATAGTTATGGAGGGATTACCCAAAACCATCTCTCTAATATACATCTTGTCTATCATATTCAAGTTCGTTATGGTGATTGTGATATTTTCAGTCCATCTACTATTGAGGATAAAATTCATTATGATTATTCTATGCCTCCAATTTATGATGATTATAATGATGGATGTGATAGTTTTACTCCCACTATTACTAATAAAATTGATTATGCTTGTGTGGAGAGTAATGATACTTTTATGCATGTGGATCATGATAAGAATGCTTTATGCGATAGCTATATTGTTGAGTTTATCAATGATACCACTGAAAATTATTATGAGAGAGGGAGACATGGTTTTATATATCTCAATAATATTAAGTCACCTCTCTTTTTGTTGAAAATTTTGAAGTTGCACTTGCTTTGTCTTTCTATGATAGTAGCTTCATGCTTCAATAATTTGTTTTCTTACAAGATTCGTTTGCATAGAAAGTGGGTTAGACTTAAATGTGTTTGGTATTTGCTTTTTGATGCTCTCTTATATTCAACTCTAATCTTTATAAGAGCATCATAAAAATTATCATGCCTAGCTAAAAGGCTTTAAAGAAAAGTGCTCTTGGGAGACAACCCATTGTTTTATTTCTGCAATTTTTGTTTTATTTTTGAGTCAAGGTACTGCCTACTACTGTAGCAATACCTTTGTATCTTTATTTGCTTGCATTGTTGTGCCAAGTAAAGTCTTTGATAGAAAGTTGATACTAGATTTGGATTTCTGCGCAGAAACGGATTTTTAGCTGTCACGGTTTTGAGTTTTTCTCTTTGTAGAAAAATCTGAAAATCCTGAAAACATTCATGAGTAATCCTCAAATATGTACGCAACTTTCATTCAACTGGAGCCTTTTCATCTGAGCATGTTAAGTGCCTCGAAAAAGTTCGTCTTTACGGACTGTTCTGTTTTTGACAGATTCTGCCTTTTATTTCACATTGCCTTTTTTACTGTGTTTGAGTGGATTTCTTTGCTCCATTAAATTTCAGTAACCTTGGGTAATGTCCAGAAGTGTTGGGAATGATTGTGTCCTTGCTGAACATGTGAATTTTTTATTATGCACTAGCCCTCTAATGAGATTGCTTTGAGTTTGGTGTGAAGGAAGTTTTCAAGGATCAAGAGAGGAGGATGATATAATTTGATCAAGAAGAGTGAAAAGTCTAAGCTTATTTCGAGAAGACTCAAGCGTCTAAGCTTGGGGATTCCCAAGGCATCCCCTTCTTCATCAACAACTTATCAGGTCACCTCTAGTGAAACTATATTTTAATTCAGTCACATCTTATGTGCTTTACTTGGAGCGTCCGTGTGCTTTTATTCTTGTTTAATTATTTTAGTTTTCTTAATAAATCGGATCCTAACATGGTCGTGTGGGAGAGAGACACGCTCCGCTTTTTCATTTGAACACTTGTGTTCTTCGTCTTACTTTAATATTCATGGCGAAAGCTGAAAGCATCAGCATTGATTGTTATTTGGTTGGAAACAGAAAATGCTTCATGTGGTAGTTGGTATATTATCTTGAATAATTTGATGCTTGGCAATTGTTTTGAGCTCTCAAGTAGATCATGTTTAAGCTCTTGCATCATGTAGTTTAAACCTATTAGTGGAGAACTACCGTAGAGCTTGCTGAAATTTGGTTTGCATGATTGGTCTCTCTAAGATCTAGATATTTTCTGGTAAAAGTGTTTGAGCAACAAGAAAGACAGTGTAGAGTCTTATAATGCTTGCAATATGTTCTTATGTAAGTCTTGTTGTACCGGTTTAAACTAGTGTTTACTTCAAACAACATTGCTAGCCAAAGCCTTGTTATGAGAGGGAATGCTTCTCGTGCATCCAAATCCTTGAGCCAAAACCTGTGCCATTTGTGTCCACCATAACTACCTATTGTGTGGTATTTTCTGCCATTCCATGTAAATACTTCATGTGCTACATTTAAACAATTCAAAACTTTATTACTCCTTATTTGTGTCAATGTTTTATAGCTCATGAGGAAGTATGTGGTGTTTTATCTTTCAATCTTGTTGGGCAGACTTTCACCAATGGACTAGTGGCATATACATCCGCTTATCCAATAATTTTGCAAAAAGAGCTGGCAACGGGGTGCCCAGCCCCAATTAATTAACTTTCATTAATAATTCTCTTCACATGTTTTGCCCTGATTTATCAGTAAGCAACTTAATTTTGCAATAGACACTCCTCCATGGTATGTTAAATGTTGGAAGGCACCCGAGGATTCGGTTAGCCATGGCTTGTGAAAGCAAAAGGTTGGGAGGAGTGTCATCTATAAATAAAACTAAAATACATGTGTAAACAAAAGAGAAGAGGGATGATCTACCTTGCTGGTAGAGATAACGTCCTTCATGGGAGCCGCTCTTTGAAAGTCCGTTTGACAAAAGGGGGTTAGAGTGCCCACTACCATTCGTTGACAACAACAAACACCTCTCAAAACTTTATTTTTATGCTTCCTTTATGATTTCAAAACTTGAAAAGCTCTAGCACATGATTTAATCCCTGCTTCCCTCTGCGAAGGGCCTTTCTTTTACTTTATGTTGAGTCAGTTTACCTACTTCTTTCTATCTTAGAAGCAAACACTTGTGTCAACTTTGTGTGCATCATTTCTTATGTGCTTGCTTATTGCACTCATCATATTACTTTGTGTTGACAATTATCCATGAGATATACATGTTAAAAGTTGAAAGCAATTGCTGAAACTTAAATCTTCCTTTGTGTTGCTTCAAAACCTTTTATTAAGAATCTATTGCTTTATGAGTTAACTCTTATGCAAGACTTTTTGATGCTTGTCTTGAAAATACTATTCATGAAAAGTTTTTGCTATATGATTCAGTTGTTTAGTCATTATCTTTTTGTTAGCAAACTATAGACCATTGCTTTGAGTCACTTCATTCATCTCATATGCTTTATAATAGTATTGATCAAAATTATGTTGGTAGCATGTCAGTTCAAAAATTATTCTTTTTATCGTTTACCTACTCGAGGGCGAGTAGGAACTAAGCTTGGGGATGCTTGATACGTCTCCAACGTATCTATAATTTCTTATGTTCCATGCTAGTTTTATGACAATACCTACATGTTTTATTCACACTTTATAATGTTTTTATGCATTTTCTGGGACTAACCTATTAACAAGATGCCACAGTGCCAGTTCCTGTTTTCTGCTGTTTTTGATTTCAGAAAAGTTGTTTTACAAATATTCTCGGAATTGGACGAAACAAAAGCCCACGGCCCTATTTTCCACGGAGTGTTCCATAAGACCGAAGAAGAGTCGAGGAAGGCCAGTGGGGGGCCCACCCCATAGGGCGACGCGGGGGGCCCACTGTCGCGCCGTGACGTGGGGAGGGAGCCCCCTAGCTCCCCCGACGCTGCCCCTTCGCCTATTTATTCCTTCATCTCTGAAAACCCTAGTATAGATGGACGATTTCTCCAGAAGAGTTCCGTAGCTCTGCCGCCACAAAAAACCCTAATTCAGGGGACAGAAGTCTCTGTTTCGGCACCCTGCCGGGACGGGGAATTGCCCCCGGAGCCATCTCCATCGACTCCATCGCCATCTTCATCGCCGTTGCTATCTCCCATGATGAGGAGGGAGTAGTTCTCCCTCGAGGCTGAGGGCTCTACCGGTAGCTATGTGGTTCATCTCTCTATCCCATGGTGTGATCTTTATGTGATCATGAGCTTTATAATCTAGTTGAATATGTAGATGTTACTCTTGTCTATTATGCACTCTAGAGGTTACTTTAATATGAACTCCGGAGTCACTCTCCACGGTGTGATGGTGACAGTGTGCGCATCGTGTGTGATTCCTTTATGACGTTGTGGAGCTTGTTTACTCCGGCTTGAGGTGTGCTTTTGCAGCCCTACACAATGAATGGTGTTTGTTATCCAACAAGAGAGTGTTTGAGAGTAGCATTTATTTATTCAATTATGTGATCATTGTTGAGAGTGTCCACTAGTGAAAGTATGGTCCCTAGGCCTTGTTTCTAAGCATTGAAACACCGTTTGCAACAAGTTCCGCTACATGTTCGCTTGCTGCCATTTTTATTTCAGATTGCAATTACTACTTATAATCATCCATATTACTTGTATTTCACTATCTCTTCGCCGAACTAGTGCACCTATACATCTGACAAGTGTATTAGGTGTGTTGGGGACACAAGAGACTTCTTGTATCTTAATTGCAGGGTTGCTTGAGAGGGATATCTTTGACCTCTACCTCCCTGAGTTCGATAAACCTTGGGTGATTCACTTAAGGGAAACTTGTTGTTGTTCTACAAGGCTCTGCTCTTGGAGGCCCAACACTGTCTACAGGATTAGAAGCGTGCGTAGACATCAGTGGCCGAAACCACCGTGTAATAGTATAATAGTGTGAGGTCGTGTAGATGTATCTAGGACTCACGACTACAACTCAACATGAGGCTCATTAGTCACTTATTTGACAAATAGCATATGTTTAGGATTTATTTATGCATTATGGGGGGAGGGATAGCTCAATAAGTTTAAACCGCACTCCCCCTATGTTCATGCATGCCTTTCATCAAGATATATAGTTTGAGAGTGGTATGTGCGCACGGCGGTCAAGCGAAGTTCGATGGATCAATGATATTTAGCTCATGCCTCAACTCAATGAAACGCTTCTCATCCAAGGGCTTCGTGAAGATGTCTGCCAATTGCTCCTTGGTACCAATGAAGGATAGGACAATATCTCCGCGAGCAATGTGATCCCGGATGAAGTGGTTCATTATCTCAATGTGCTTCGTCTTGCCATGAAGAACCGGATTGTAGGCGATCTTGATTGCGCTCTCATTGTCACACAAAAGAGGCACCTTGCTATACTCGAGTCCATAATCCCGCAAGGTTTGCCTCATCCACAAGATTTGAGCACAACTACTTGCCGCGGCAACATACTCGGCTTCCGCGGTGGAGACGGAGACACAATTTTGCTTCTTCGAGGACCAACACACCAAGGATCTCCCAAGAAAGTGACAAGCTCCGGATGTAGACTTCCTGTCACCCTTGTCGCCCGCCCAATCGGAGTCGGTGAAACCAACCAAAGCGAAGTCCGTGTCCCTTGGGTATCATAGTCCGAAGTGTGGGGTATCAACTAAATATCGAAAGATCCTTTTTACCGCCACAATGTGGCTTTCCTTCGGGCTTGCTTGAAACCGTGCACACATACCAACGCTTAACATTATATCCGGGCGAGAGGCACAAAGGTAAAGAAGCGAACCTATCATCGAATGATAGAGCTTGGGATCCACCGCCTTGCCGGTCTCATCATGAGAGAGTTGACATTTGAGATGCATCGGAGTTCCAATGCCCTTGGCGTCCTTCATGTCGAAGCGCTTGAGCATGTCTTGAAGGTACTTTGCTTGATTGATGAAGGTGCCTTGTCGCATTTGCTTGATCTCGAACCCAAGGAAGTACTTGAGTTTACCCATCATTGACATCTCAAACCTATTAGTCATCAACTTAGCAAACTCATCATTGAACTTTGTGTTAGTTGATCCAAATATGATGTCATCTACATAAAGTTGGCATCGAAGAGCTCCCCATTGACTTTCTTAGTAAAAAGAGTGGGATCGATTTTCCCCACTTCGAAACCACGGTCTACAAGCAACTCCTTTAGATGCTCATACCAAGCTCTAGGAATTTGTTTGAGACCATATAGGGCCTTTTTGAGCTTGAAGACATGGTCCGGGAAATGGGGGTCCTCGAATCCCGGGGGTTGCTTCACATATACCTCCTCATGTAAAGGACCATTAAGAAAAGCACTCTTAACATCCATTTGTTGCAACTTGAAGCCATGATGAGATGCAAAGGCCAAAAGGATACAGATGGACTCAAGCCTTGCAATGGGTGCAAAGGTTTCACCAAAGTCCATGCCTTCAACTTGAGAATAGCCTTGTGGCACCAATGTTGCTTTGTTGCGGATGACAATGCCATGTTCATCTTGCTTGTTCTTGAAGACCCATTTGGTGCCAATAACATTGCGGCAATGATCGGGTCGCTTCATGAGAGTCCACACATCATTCCTCTTGAAGTTGTTGAGTTCCTCTTGCATTGCTATCAACCAATCGGGATCTTCAAGTGCATCATTAACCTTGAGTGGTTCCACCATAGAGACAAAGGCGTGGTGCTCAAAAAAGTTTGCTAGTTGCCTCCAGGTGGTTATTTTGCTCTTTAAATCACCAATGACATTACGCAAAGAATGGGACTTGAGGCGCAAATGTCTTGTAGTATGATACGTCTCCAACGTATCGATAATTTCTTATGTTCCATGCCACTTTATTGATGATACCTACATGTTTTATGCATACTTTATGTCATATTTATGCATTTTCCGGCACTAACCTATTAACAAGATGCCGAAGAGCTAGTTGTTGTTTTCTGCTGTTTTTGGTTTCAGAAATCCTAGTAAGGAAATGTTCTCGGAATTGGACGAAATCAACGCCCAGGGGCCTATTTTTCCACGAAGCTTCCAGAAGTCCGAAGAGGAGACGAAGTGGGGCCACGGGGCGCCGCCACAGTAGGGCGGCGCGGCCTACAGGGGGCCCGCGCGGCCCTGCTGTGTGGGGCCCCCGTGACGCCTCTTGACCTGCCCTTCCGCCTACTTAAAGCCTTCGTCACGAAACCCCCAGTACCGAGAGCCACGATACGGAAAACCTTCCAGAGATGCCGCCGCCGCCAATCCCATCTCGGGGGATTCAGGAGATCGCCTCCGGCACCCTGCCGGAGAGGGGAATCATCTCCCGGAGGACTCTTCACCGCCATGGTCGCCTCCGGAGTGATGAGTGAGTAGTTCACCCCTGGACTATGGGTCCATAGCAGTAGCTAGATGGTCGTCTTCTCCTAATTGTGCTTCATTGTTGGATCTTGTGAGCTACCTAACATGATCAAGATCATCTATCTGTAATGCTACATGTTGTGTTTGTTGGGATCCGATGAATAGAGAATACTATGCTATGTTGATTATCAATCTATTATCTATGTGTTGTTTATGATCTTGCATGCTCTCCGTTACTAGTAGAGGCTCTGGCCAAGTTTTTGCTTGTAACTCCAAGAGGGAGTATTTATGCTCGATAGTGGGTTCATGCCTCCATTAAATGCAGGACGATGTGAGAAAGTTCTAAGGTTGTGGATGTGCTGTTGCCACTAGGGATAAAACATCGATGCTATGTCTAAGGATGTAGTTGTTGATTACATTACGCACCATACTTAATGCAATTGTCTGTTGTTTGCAACTTAATACTGGAAGGGGTTCGGATGATAACCTGAAGGTGGACTTTTTAGGCATAGATGCATGCTGGATAGCGGTCTATGTACTTTGTAGTAATGCCCAATTAAATCTCACAATATTCTTCATATCATGTATGTGCATTGTCATGCCCTCTTTATTTGTCAATTGCCCAACTGTAATTTGTTCACCCAACATGCTTATTCTTATCGGAGAGACACCACTAGTGAACTGTGGACCCCGGTCCATTCTTTTACATCGAATACAATCTACTGCAATACTTGTTCTACTGTTTTCTGCAAAAAATCATCATCCACACTATACATCTAATCCTTTGTTACAGCAAGCCGGTGAGATTGACAACCTCACTGTCACGTTGGGGCAAAGTAATTTGGTTGTGTTGTGCAGGTTCCACGTTGGCGCCGGAATCCCTGGTGTTGCGCCGCACTACACTCCGCCGCCATCAACCTTCAATGTGCTTCTTGGCTCCTACTGGTTCGATAAACCTTGGTTTCTTACTGAGGGAAAACTTGCCGATGTACGCATCACACCTTCCTCTTGGGGTTCCCAACGGACACGTGCTGTACGTGTATCAAGCTCTTTTTCTGGCGCCGTTGCCGGGGACGTGAAGGAAAATTACACCACAGAGATTTCTAACTCCCACGTCAACTACACGCCAGCAGCTCTTTTTCTGGCGCCGTTGCCGGGGAGATCAAGACACGCTGCAAGGGGAGTCTCCACCTCCAATCTCTTTATTTTGTTTTTGTCTTGCTTTACTTTATTTACTACTTTGTTTGCTGCACTAAAACAAAACACAAAAAAATTAGTTGCTAGTTTTACTTTACTTACTGTCTTGTTTGCATTCTCTATATTAAAAACACAAAAAAATTAGTTACTTGCATTTACTTTTTCTAGTTTGCTTTATTTACTGTTGCTAAAATGGGTTCCTGAAAATACTAAGTTGTGTGACTTCACAACCACAAATAATAATGATTTCTTATGCACACCTATTGCTCCACCTGCTACTACAGCAGAATTCTTTGAAATTAAACCTACTTTACTGAATCTTGTTATGAGAGAGCAATTTTCTGGTGTTAGTTCTGATGATGCTGCTGCCCATCTTAATAATTTTGTTGAACTATGTGAAATGCAAAAGTATAAGGATGTATATGGTGACATTATAAAATTAAAATTGTTTCCTTTCTCATTAAGAGGAAGAGCTAAAGATTGGTTGCTATCTCTGCCTAAGAATAGTATTGATTCATGAACTAAATGCAAGGATGCTTTTATTGGTAGATATTATCCTCCTGCTAAAATTATATCTTTGAGAAGTAGCATAATGAATTTTAAACAATTGGATAATGAGCATGTTGCCCAAGCATGGGAAAGAATGAAATCTTTGGTTAAAAATTGCCCAACCCATGGACTGACTACTTGGATGATCATCCAAACCTTTTATGCAGGACTGAATTTTTCTTCACGGAACCTATTGGATTCAGCTGCTGGAGGTACCTTTATGTCCATCACTCTAGGCGACGTAACAAAGCTTCTTGATAATATGATGATTAATTACTCTGAATGGCACACGGAAAGAGCTCCACAAGGAAAGAAGGTAAATTCTGTTGAAGAAACCTCTTCCTTGAGTGATAAGATTGATGCTATTATGTCTATGCTTGTGAATGGTAGGACTAATGTTGATCCTAATAATGTTCCGTTAGCTTCATTGGTTGCTCAAAAAGAATATGTTGATGTGAATTTCATTAAAAATAACAATTACAATAATTCTAGGCCATATCCTGCTAATGGTAACTCTTATGGTAGATATGTTTCACCTAATGAGGAAAAGATGTTAGAGATTGAAAGATCCACCAAGAGCTTTATGCAATCACAATATGAGCAAAATAAATTGTTTACTAAAACTATGAATGAACAATCTACCTTGTTGAAGAATATAGGAAATCAACTTGAAAATTTGAATATGGAGATCTCTGGGTTGCAAACTAAACTTGCAAATGCTGAAAACCGAATCTCATACATGTCTGCGTCACAATCTTCTTTAATTAATAAAATGGCTGCTAAACCTGAGGATATTGATAATAATATTGTTACTACAGCAAATGCCATCCAAGTTAGAATTAATGAGAATATAAGATTGATGGCCGAATTGCGTGCTAGGTGGGAAAAAGAAGAAAATGCTAAAGAAGATAATATAGCTAAAGTCTGGACTATTACCACCACTAGTAATGCTAATGCTCCACATGTTGCTGCACCTTCTACTATTAATGGTAAAATAATTGGTGTTGGGAATGTTTCCACTTCTAATGCAAAGCGTGAAAAACTGCCTGAAACTGCTAAAACTGCTGAAACTGCCTGTGATAAAACTGCTGAAATTTTTTCCAACGTTGGGGATAATGATCCCATTGCTCATTATCCCATTGCTTTAGATTATAATGGTTTGGATTTTGATGATTGTCACATCTCTGAAGTTATAAAGTTCTTACAAAAACTTGCTAAGAGTCCTAATGCTAGTGCTATAAATTTGGCTTTCACAAAACATATTACAAATGCTCTCATAAAAGCTAGAGAAGAGAAATTAAATCGCGAAACTTCTATTCCTAGGAAGTTAGAGGATGGTTGGGAGCCCATCATTAAGATGAAGGTCAACGACTTTGATTGTAATGCTTTATGTGATCTTGGTGCAAGTATTTCCATTATGCCTAGAAAAATCTATAACATGCTTGACTTGCCACCATTGAAAAATTGTTATTTGGATGTTAATCTTGCTGATAATTCTACAAAGAAACCTTTGGGGAGAGTTGATAATGTTCGCATTACCGTTAACAATAACCTTGTCCCCGTTGATTTTGTTGTCTTGGATATTGAATGCAATGCATCTTGTCCCATTATATTGGGAAGACCTTTTCTTCGAACTATTGGTGCTATCATTGATATGAAGGAAGGTAATATTAAATATCAATTTCCTCTCAAGAAAGGTATGGAACACTTCCCTAGAAAGAGAATGAAGTTACCTTTTGATTCTATCATTAGAACAAATTATGATGTTGATGCTTCGTCTCTTGATAATACTTGATACACACTCTCTGCGCCTAGCTGAAAGGCGTTAAAGAAAAGCGCTTATGGGAGACAACCCATGATTTTACTACTGCACTTTTATTTTATATTTGAGTCTTGGAAGTTGTTACTACTGTAGCAACCGCTCCTTATCTTAGTTTTGTTGCATTGTTGTGCCAAGTAAAGTATTTGATAGTAAGGTTCATACTAGATTTGGATTACTGCGCAGAAACAGATTTCTTTCTGTCGCGAATCTGGGCCTAATTCTCTGTAGGTAACTCAGAAAATTATGCCAATTTACATGAGTGATCCTCAGATATGTACGCAACTTTCATTCAATTTGAGATTTTTCATTTGAGCAAGTCTGGTGCCTCTTAGAAATTCGTCTTTACAGACTGTTCTGTTTTTGACAGATTCTGCCTTTTATTTCGCATTGCCTGTTTTGCTATGCTTGATGGATTTTTCGATTCCATTAACTTTCAGTAGCTTTGTGCAATGTCCAGAAGTGTTAAGAATGATTATGTCACCTCTGAACAAGTGAATTTTCATTGTGCACTAACCCTCTAATGAGTTGTTTTGAGTTTGGTGTGGAGGAAGTTTTCAAGGATCAAGAGAGGGAGATGATACAATATGATCAAGGAGAGTGAAAGCTCTAAGCTTGGGGATGCCCCGGTGGTTCACCCCTGCATATTTCAAGAAGACTCAAGCGTCTAAGCTTGGGGATGCCCAAGGCATCCCCTTCTTCATCGACAACATTATCAGGTTCCTCTAGTGAAACTATATTTTTATTCCATCACATCTTATGTACTTTGCTTGGAGCGTCGGTTTGTTTTTGTTTTTGTTTTGTTTGAATAAAATGTATCCTAGCATTCATTGTGTGGGAGAGAGACACGCTCCGCTGTTGCATATGGACAAATATGTCCTTAGACTTTACTCATAATATTCATGGCGAAGGTTGAATCTTCTTCGTTAAATTGTTATATGGTTGGAAACGGGAAATGCTACATATAGTAATTGGTAGAATGTCTTGAATAATGTGATACTTGGCAATTGTTATGCTCATGTTTAAGCTCTTGCATCATATACTTTTCACCTATTAATGAAGAAATACATAGAGCTTGCTAAAATTTGGTTTGCATAATTGGTCTCTCTAAGGTCTAGATAATTTCTAGTAAGGGTCGAACAACAAGGAAGACGGTATAGAGTCTTATAATGCTTACAATATGTCTTTTATGTGAGTTTTGCTGTACCGCTTCATACTTGTGTTTGTTTCAAATAGCCTTGCTAGCCTAAGCCTTGTATCGAGAGGGAATACTTCTCATGCATCCAAAATCCTTGAGCCAACCACTATGCCACTTGTGTCCACCAAACCTACCTACTACATGGTATTTCTCCGCCATTCCAAAGTACATTGCTTGAGTGCTACCTTTAAATTTCTATCCTTTACCTTTGCAATATATAGCTCATGGGACAAATAGCCTAAAAACTATTGTGGTATTGAATATGTACTTATGCATTTTATTTCTTATAAGTTGCTTGTTGTGCGATAACCATGTTCCTGGGGACGCCATCAACTACTCTTTGTTGAATATCATGTGAGTTGCTATGCATGTTCGTCTTGTCTGAAGTAAGGGCGATTTACCATGAGTTGAATGGTTTGAGCATGCATACTGTTAGAGAAGAACATTGGGCCGCTAACTAAAGCCATGATCCATGGTGGAAGTTTCAGTTTTGGACAAATATCCTCAATCTCATATGAGAAAATTAATTGTTGTTGAATGCTTAAGCATTAAAGAGGAGTCCATTATCTGTTGTCTATGTTGTCCCAGTAAGGATGTCTAAGTTGAGAATAATCAAAAGCGAGAAATCCAATGCGAGCTTTCTCCTTAGACCTTTGTACAGGCGGCATAGAGGTACCCCTTTGTGACACTTGGTTAAAACATATGTATTGCGGTGATAATCCAGGTAATCCGAGCTAATTAGGACAAGGTGCGGGCACTATTAGTATACTATGCATGAGGCTTGCAACTTGTAGGATATAATTTACATGATGCATATGCTTTATTACTACCGTTGACAAAATTGTTTCTTGTTTTCAAAATCAAAGCTCTAGCAGAAATATAGCAATCAATGCTTCCCTCTGCGAAGGGCCTTTTCTTTTACTTTTATGTTGAGTCAGTTCACCTATTTCTCTCCCATCTCAAGAAGCAAACCCTTGTGTGAACTGTGCATTGATTCCTACATACTTGCATATTGCACTTGTTATATTACTTTATGTTGACAATATCCATGAGATATACATGTTACAAGTTGAAAGCAACCGCTGAAACTTAATCTTCCTTTGTGTTGCTTCAATACCTCTACTATGAATTTATTGCTTTATGAGTTAACTCTTATGCAAGACTTATTGATGCTTGTTTTGAAAGTACTATTCATGAAAAGTCTTTGCTATATGATTCATTTGTTTACTCATGTCATTTACATTGCTTTGATCGCTGCATTCATTACATGTGCTTACAATAGTATGATCAAGATTATGATGGCATGTCACTCCAGAAATTATCTTTGTTACCGTTTACCTACTCGGGACGAGCATGAACTAAGCTTGGGGATGCTGATACGTCTCCAACGTATCGATAATTTCTTATGTTCCATGCCACTTTATTGATGATACCTACATGTTTTATGCATACTTTATGTCATATTTATGCATTTTCCGGCACTAACCTATTAACAAGATGCCGAAGAGCCGATTCTTTGTTTCTGCTGTTTTTGGTTTCAGAAATTCTAGTAAGGAAATATTCTCGGAATTGGACGAAATCAACGCCCAGGGGCCTATTTTTCCACGAAGCTTCCAGAAGTCCGAAGAGGAGACGAAGTGGGGCCACGGGGCGCCGCCACAGTAGGGCGGCACAGCCTACAGGGGGCCCGCGCGGCCCTGCTGTGTGGGGCCCCGTGACGCCTCTTGACCTGCCCTTCCGCCTACTTAAAGCCTTCGTCGCGAAACCCCCAGTACCGAGAGCCACGATACGGAAAACCTTCCAGAGACGCCGCCGCCGCCAATCCCATCTCGGGGGATTCAGGAGATCGCCTCCGGCACCCTGCCGGAGAGGGGAATCATCTCCCGGAGGACTCTTCACCGCCATGGTCGCCTCCGGAGTGATGAGTGAGTAGTTCATCCCTGGACTATGGGTCCATAGCAGTAGCTAGATGGTCGTCTTCTCCTAATTGTGCTTCATTGTTGGATCTTGTGAGCTGCCTAACATGATCAAGATCATCTATCTGTAATGCTACATGTTGTGTTTGTTGGTATCCGATGAATAGAGAATACTATGCTATGTTGATTATCAATCTATTATCTATGTGTTGTTTATGATCTTGCATGCTCTCAGTTACTAGTAGAGGCTCTGGCCAAGTTTTTGCTTGTAACTCCAAGAGGGAGTATTTATGCTCGATAGTGGGTTCATGCCTCCATTAAATGCAGGACGATGTGAGAAAGTTCTAAGGTTTTGGATGTGCTGTTGCCACTAGGGATAAAACATCGATGCTATGTCTAAGGATGTAGTTGTTGATTACATTACGCACCATACTTAATGCAATTGTCTGTTGTTTGCAACTTAATACTAGAAGGGGTTCGGATGGTAACCTGAAGGTGGACTTTTTAGGCATAGATGCATGCTGGATAGCGGTCTATGTACTTTGTAGTAATGCCCAATTAAATCTCACAATATTCATCATATCATGTATGTGCATTGTCATGCCCTCTTTATTTGTCAATTGCCCAACTGTAATTTGTTCACCCAACATGCTTATTCTTATCGGAGAGACACCACTAGTGAACTGTGGACCCCGGTCCATTCTTTTACATCGAATACAATCTACTGCAATACTTGTTCTACTGTTTTCTGCAAAAAATCATCATCCACACTATACATCTAATCCTTTGTTACAGCAAGCCGGTGAGATTGACAACCTCACTGTCACGTTGGGGCAAAGTAATTTGGTTGTGTTGTGTGATACGTCTCCGACGTATCGATAATTTCTTATGTTCCATGCTTGTTTTATGACAATACCTACATGTTTTGTTCACACTTTATGATGATTTAATGCTTTTTCCAGAACTAACCTATTGACGAGATGCCGAAGTGCCAATTCCTGTTTTCTGCTGTTTTTGGTTTCAGAAATCCTAGTAAGGAAATATTCTCGGAATTGGACGAAATCAACGCCCAGCATCTTAGAATCCCACGAAGCTTCCAGAACACCCGAGAGCCACCAAAGGAGGGCCCTGTGGGCCCTAGATGGTAGGTCGGCACGGCCAGAGGGGGGCCGCGCCCCCCTATTGTGTCATCGCCTCGTCAGCCCTCCGACTCCGCCTCTTCGCCTATATAAAGGTCCCTGACATAAAACATCGATACGGAAAAGCCACGGTACGAGAAACCATCCAGAGCCGCCGCCATCGCGAAGCCAAGATCTGGGGGACAGAAGTCTCTGTTCCGGCACGCCGCCGGGACGGGGAAGTGCCCCCGGAAGGCTCCTCCATCGACACCACCGCCATCTTCATCACCGCTGATGTCTCCCATGAGGAGGGAGTAGTTCTCCATCGAGGCTAAGGGCTGTACCGGTAGCTATGTGGTTAATCTCTCTCCTATGTACTTCAATACAATGATCTCATGAGCTGCCTTACATGATTGAGATTCATATGAGTTTTGTATCACTACTATTCTATGTGCTACTCTAGTGATGTTATTAAAGTAGTTTATTCCTCCTGCACGGTGTAATGGTGACAGTGTGTGCATCGTGTTAGTACTTGGCGTAGGCTATGATTGTGATCTCTTGTAGATTATGAAGTTAACTATTACTATGATGGTATTGATGTGATCTATGCCTCCTTTCGTAGCATGAAGGTGACAGTGTGCATGCTATGTTAGTACTTGGTTTGGTTGTGTTGATCTGTCATGCACTCTAAGGTTATTTAAATATGAACATCGAATATTGTGGAGCTTGTTAACTCCGGCATTGAGGGTTCGTGTAATCCTACACAGTTAGTGGTGTTCATCATCCAACAAGAGAGTGTAGAGTCTAGCATCTATTTATTTATTCTGTTATGTGATCAATGTTGAGAGTGTCCACTAGTGAAAGTATGATCCCTAGGCCTTGTTTCCAATACTGCTATCGCTGCTTGTTTACTGTTCTCTTGCATCTGTATCGTCAGCAATATTACCACCATCAACCACACGCCGATCCTGGACAGACAAAGCACTTTTAAGTGCCGTTGCTACTGCTCATATTTATTCATACCACATGTATTTCACTATCTCTTCGCCGAACTAGTGCACCTATTAGGTGTGTTGGGGACACAAGAGACTTCTTGCTTTGTGGTTGCAGGGTTGCATGAGAGGGATATCTTTGACCTCTTCCTCCCTGAGTTCGATAAACCTTGGGTGATCCACTTAAGGGAAACTTGCTGCTGTTCTACAAACATCTGCTCTTGGAGGCCCAACACTGTCTACAAGAATAGAAGCAGCCGTAGACATCAAGCACTTTTAAAGCGCATGCTTGAGGAGGAAAGGTAAAAGGCACTCATACTCCGGTTCCAGGTAACAGTACTTTTCTGGCGCCATTGTGTTTGTGCTAAGCTATTTCCTTTAGATCCTGCAATTGCATCTTTTTGTTTCTTGTTTACACTAGTAAGGCATAATGGACAACAATGAGCTTCTTATTCTATTTCCTGAGTTAAGACATGGATGGTTTGATCCGAAAATTAAAAAACCCATGGAACATATTAGTATGAACACTTTGAATACCATTGTTGCTAATGATATGGAAAATTCTAAGCTTGGGGAAGCTGGTTTTGATGAGCATGATCTTTTTAGTCCCCCAAGCATTGAGGAGAAAATTTTCTTTGATGATACTTTGCCTCCTATTTATGATGATTATAATGATAGTAGTCTTTTGGTGCCACCTATTATGGAGAGTACATTTTATGATGATTATACTATGCCTCCTACACTTGATGAGAATAATAATGATAGCTACTTTGTTGAATTTGCTCCCACTACAACTACTAAAATTGATTATGCTTATGTGGGTAGTAATAATTTTATGCATGAGACTCATGATAAGAATGATTTATGTGATAGTTATATTGTTGAGTTTGCTCATGTTGCTACTGAAAGTTATTATGAGAGAGGAAAATATGGTTGTAGAAATTTTCATGTTACTAAAACACCTCTCTATGTGCTGAAATTTTTGAAACTAGACTTGTTCTATCTTCCTATGCTTGTTACTTTGCTCTTCTTGAACTTGTTTATTTACAAGATTCCTATGCATAGGAAGCATGTTAGACTTAAATGTGTTTTGAATTTGCTTTTTGATGCTCTCTTTTGCTTCAACTCTTCATTCTTACGAGTGCATCATTAAATTGCTGAGCCCATCTTAATGGCTATAAAGAAAGAACTTCTCGGGAGATAACCCATGTGTTTATTTTGCTACAGTAATTTTGTTTTATATTTGTGTCTTGGAAGTTGTTACTACTGTAGAAACCTCTCCTTATCTTAATTTTTTTGTATTGTTGTGCCAAGTAAAGTCTTTGATAGCAAGGTTGATACTAGATTTGGATTACTGCGCAGAAACAGATTTCTTGCTGTCACGAATCTGGGCCTAATTCTTTGTAGGTAACTCAGAAAATTATGCCAATTTATGTGAGTGATCCTCAGATATGTACGCAACTTTCATTCAATTTGAGCATTTTCATTTGAGCAAGTCTGGTGCCTCAATAAAATTCGTCTTTACGAACTGTTCTGTTTTGACAGATTCTGCCTTTTATTTCGCATTGCCTGTTTTGCTATGCTTCATGGATTTTTCGATTCCATTAACTTCCAGTAGCTTTGAGCAATGTCCAGAAGTATTAAGAATGATTGTGTCACCTCTGAACATGTGAGTTTTTGATTATGCACTAACACTCTAATGAGTTTGTTTCGAGTTTGGTGTGGAGGAAGTTTTCAAGGGTCAAGAGAGGAGGATGATACAATGTGATCAAGAAGAGTGAAAGCTCTAAGCTTGGGGATGCCCCGGTGGTTCATCCCTGCATATTTCAAGAAGACTCAAGCATCTAAGCTTGGGGATGCCCAAGGCATCCCCTTCTTCATCGACAACATTATCAGGTTCCTTCTCTTGAAACTATATTTTTATTCGGCCACATCTTATGTACTTTACTTGGAGCGTCTTTTTGTTTTTGTTTTTGTTTTTGTTTTTGTTTGAATAAATTCTTGTGTGGGAGAGAGACACGCTCCGCTGGTTCATATGAACACATGTGTTCTTAGCCTTTAATTTTCATGGCGAAGGTTGAATCTTCTTCGTTAATTTGTTATATGGTTGGAAACGGAAAATGATACATGTAGTAATTCTAAAATGTCTTGGATAATGAGATACTTGGCAATTGTTGTGCTCATGTTTAAGCTCTTGCATCATATACTTTGCACCTATTAATGAAGAAATACATAGAGCTTGCTAAAATTTGGTTTGCATAATTGGTCTCTCTAAGGTCTAGATAATTTCTAGTATTGAGTTTGAACAACAAGGAAGACGGTGTAGAGTCTTATAATGTTTACAATATGTCTTTTATGTGAGTTTTGCTGCACCGGTTCATCCTTGTGTTTGTTTCAAATAACCTTGCTAGCCTAAGCCTTGTATCGAGAGGGAATACTTCTCATGCATCCAAATCCTTTAGCCAATAACTATGCCATTTGTGTCCACCATAACTACCTACTACATGGTATCTCTCCGCCATTCCAAAGTAAATTGCTTGAGTGCTACCTTAAAATTTCTATCCTCTACCTTTACAATATATAGCTCATGGGACAAATAGCCTAAAAACTATTGTGGTATTGAATATGTAATTATGCACTTTATCTCTGATTAAGTTGCTTGTTGTGCGATAACCATGTTCCTGGGGACGCCATCAACTACTCTTTGTTGAATATCATGTGAGTTGCTATGCATGTTCGTCTTGTCTGAAGTAAGGGAGATTTACCACCAAAATGGTTAGAGCATTGCATAATGTTAGAGAAGAACATTGGGCCGCTAACTAAAGCCATGATCCATGGTGGAAGTTTCAGTTTTGGACAAATATCCTCAATCTCATATGAGAAAATTAATTGTTGCTACATGCTTATGCATATAAGAGGAGTCCATTATCTGTTGTCTATGTTGTCCCGGTATGGATGTCTAAGTTGAGAATAATCAATAGCGAGAAATCCGATGCGAGCTTTCTCCTTAAACCTTTGTACAGGCGGCATAGAGGTACCCCTTTGTGACACTTGGTTAAAACATGTGCATTGCGATGATAATCCAGGTAATCCGAGCTAATTAGGACAAGGTGCGGGCACTATTAGTATACTATGCATGAGGCTTGCACCTTGTAGGATATAATTTACATAACACATATGCTTTATTACTACCATTGACAAAATTGTTTCTTGTTTTCAAAACCAAAGCTCTAGCACAAATATAGCAATCGATGCTTCCCTCTGCGAAGGGCCATTCTTTTACTTTTATTGTTGAGTCAGTTCACCTATTTCTCTCTATCTCAAGAAGCAAACACTTGTGTGAACTGTGCATTGATTCCTACATACTTGCATATTGCACTTGTTATATTACTTTACATTGACAATATCCATGAGATATACATGTTACAAGTTGAAAGCAACCGCTGAAACTTAATCTTCCTTTGTGTTGCTTCGATACCTCTACTTTGAATTATTGCTTTATGAGTTAACTCTTATGCAAGACTTATTGATGCTTGTCTTGAAAGTACTATTCATGAAAAGTCTTTGCTTTATGATTCATTTGTTTACTCGTGTCATTTACCATTTTTTTGATCGCTGCATTCATTACATGTGCTTACAATAGTATGATCAAGGTTATGATGGCATGTCACTCCAGAAATTATCTTTGTTATCGTTTACCTGCTCGGGACGAGCAGGAACTAAGCTTGGGGATGCTGATACGTCTCCGACGTATCGATAATTTCTTATGTACCATGCTTGTTTTATGACAATACCTACATGTTTTGTTCACACTTTATGATGATTTTATGCGTTTTCCGGAAGTAACCTATTGACGAGATGCCGAAGTGCCAGTTCCTGTTTTCTGCTGTTTTTGGTTTCAGAAATCCTAGTAAGGAAATATTCTCGGAATTGGACGAAATCAACGCCCAGCATCTTAGAATCCCACGAAGCTTCCAGAACACCCGAGAGCCACCAGAGGAGGGCCCTGTGGGCCCCAGATGGTAGGCCGGCGCGGCCAGAGGGGGGGGGGGCGCCCCCCTATTGTGTCATCGCCTCGTCAGCCCTCCGACTCCGCTTCTTCGCCTATATAAAGGTCCCTGACCTAAAACATCGATACGGAAAAGCCACGGTACGAGAAACCATCCAGAGCCGTCGCCATCGCGAAGTCAAGATCTGGGGGACAGAAGTCTCTGTTCCGGCACGCCGCCGGGACGGGGAAGTGCCCCCGGAAGGCTCCTCCATCGACACCACCGCCATCTTCATCACCGCTGCTGTCTCCCATGAGGAGGGAGTAGTTCTCCATCGAGGCTAAGGGCTGTACCGGTAGCTATGTGGTTAATCTCTCTCCTATGTACTCCAATACAATGATCTCATGAGCTGCCTTACATGATTGAGATTCATATGAGTTTTGTATCACTACTATTCTATGTGCTACTCTAGTGATGTTATTAAAGTAGTTTATTCCTTCTGCACGGTGTAATGGTGACAGTGTGTGCATCGTGTTAGTACTTGGCGTAGGCTATGATTGTGATCTCTTGTAGATTATGAAGTTAACTATTACTATGATGGTATTGATGTGATCTATGCCTCCTTTCGTAGCGTGAAGGTGACAGTGTGCATGCTATGTTAGTACTTGGTTTGGTTGTGTTGATCTGTCATGCACTCTAAGGTTATTTAAATATGAACATCGAATATTGTGGAGCTTGTTAACTCCGGCATTGAGGGTTCGTGTAATCCTACACAGTTAGTGGTGTTCATCATCCAACAAGAGAGTGTAGAGTCTAGCATCTATTTATTTATTCTGTTATGTGATCAATGTTGAGAGTGTCCACTAGTGAAAGTATGATCCCTAGGCCTTGTTTCCAATACTGCTATCGCTGCTTGTTTACTGTTCTACTGCATCTGTACTGTCCGCAATATTACCACCATCAACCACACGCCAGTCCTGGACAGGAAAGCACTTTTCTGGTGCCGTTGCTACTGCTCATATTTATTCATACCACCTGTATTTCACTATCTCTTCGCCGAACTAGTGCACCTATTAGGTGTGTTGGGGACACAAGAGACTTCTTGCTTTGTGGTTGCAGGGTTGCATGAGAGGGATATCTTTGACCTCTTCCTCCCTGAGTTCGATAAACCTTGGGTGATCCACTTAAGGGAAACTTGCTGCTGTTCTACAAACCTCTGCTCTTGGAGGCCCAACACTGTCTACAAGAATAGAAGCACCCGTAGACATCATTGTGCAGGTTCCACGTTGGCGCCGGAATCCCTGGTGTTGCGTCGCACTACACTCTGCCGCCATCAACCTTCAACGTGCTTCTTGGCTCCTACTGGTTCGATAAACCTTGGTTTCTTACTGAGGGAAAACTTGCCGTTGTACGCATCACACCTTCCTATTGGGGTTCCCAACGGACGCGTGTTGTACGCGTATCATAGTAGGATCTTCACGGCGAGTATCGGCTATAGGAGTAGATTCTTGTGGGTACTCTTGGCATTCATCATGGTTTAGATCCTCGCCTTGACCTTCATAGTTGTTGAATGGGGCATCATCATCATCATCATGAGAGGCGGATGACTCAGGGGTATTAGGAATGGAATTGTCCATAAAGATTGTCCCCGAGCCATTCGGTGAAGAACTTGAAGCTTGGCCTTGGTCACTTGATGTCCGTTGTTGAGGTAGATGAGCATGCGGTTGATGTTGTTCTTGAGCTTGTTGAGGTGAGCTTGCACTTGTTTGTTGTTGTTGTTGTTGTTGTTGTTGTTGTTGTTGTTGTTGTTGTTGTTGTTGTTGTTGAACTTGAGGTTGTTGTAGACGTTGGCTTGCACTTGTATGATCAACGGAAGAAGCTTGGCCTTGTGGTGTAGATGGCTCCACTTGGGTGGAACTTGGTCCTTCCCCGGTACTCATAGAAGGTAGCTCTTGAGGTCGGCGAATGCCAACACCCATCCTTCCTATGGCATCCGGGGGAATTGCATCTCCTTTCTCACAAGAAGCACTTCGCTCCTCCAAAGATCTATCATCTTCATCGAATGCCACATCACAAGATTCTACAACTCACCCATTTGACTTGTTGAAGACTCTATATGCGTGAGAATCCGTAGCATAGCCAACAAAAATTCCTTCTTGAGCTCTTGAATCGAACTTGGATAGACGTGTGTCCTTGACAAGCACATAGCATTTGCATTCGAAGACCTTGAAGTATGACACATTGGGCTTGTTGCCGGTGAGAATCTCATATGGCGTCTTCTCTAGACCCTTGCGAAAGTAGAGACGATTAGTAGCATGGCATGCGGTAGAAATAGCTTCCGCCCAAAAGTTGTAGTTGGACTTGTACTCCATCATCATTGTTTGAGCGGCTTTGATCAAGGTTCGATTCTTCCTTTCGGCGACCCCATTTTGTTGGGGAGTATATGGCGTGGAGTATTGATGTTGGATTCCTTCTTCGCCGAGGAAGTCATCCAAGGTGTAGTTCTTGAACTCCGTTCCATTGTCGCTCCTTATTGCGAGGATCATGGTATTGTACTTGCGTTGAACTTGATTGGCAAACTCCATCATGGTCCGTTGAGTCTCACTCTTGTACTTGAAGAAGAATACCCAACAATAGCGTGAATAGTCATCAACAATGACGAGGCAATACTTCTTCCCTCCAAGACTTTCATGAGACGGTGGACCGAAGAGATTAACATGTAGGAGCTCCAAGCATCTTGTGGTAGAGATGATTGTCTTGGCCTTGTGAGGAGCTCCATGCATTTTTTCCTTGTACGCAAGCCCTACAAACACGATCTTTGCAAAAGGAAACATCTTCTTTTAGTCTGAGAATGTGGCCACCCTTGTGGAGACTTTGCAAATTCCTCATGTTGACATGGGCTAGTCGGCGATGCCATAACCAACCCTTGTCACCTTTAGCGAATAGGCAAAGAGCGGAAGATGTTGTCTTTCCGGAGAAATCAACAACATACAATCCGTTCTCTACATATCCAACAAAGGCTACACGGAGTGTCTTGCTCCACAAGAGGACCACCATATGTTCATGGAAAAATGTACATAGACCCATACGAGCAATTTGATGAACAGAGAGTAAATTGTAACCAAGGGTCTCGACAAGGAGGACATTCACAAGTCAGATGTCGGGTGTTACCACCACCTTTCCAAGACCCAATACCTTAGAGAACGTGTTGTCGCCATATGAAACGGTAGAGTGAGATGGCTCGAGGTCGAAAACAATATCCTTGCTTCCGGTCATATGACTTGTGGCTCCACTATCAACCACTCATTTAGCGCCACCGGAAGCATAGTCCTACAAGGAATCAAGTCGTGGATTTAGGTACCCATTTTTCAATGGGTCCTATCATGTTAGTAACAAGGGGTTTAGGAACCCAAATAGTCCAATCAACATTATCCTCTTGAGGACCAATAAAGCGAGCACGAATATGTCCATAGTAATCAACAAAAAGAACATGAGAAGGGTTGTTAGAGCCGGCGAAACCCTTCGAGGAGGAGTTGGGTACTCCATCCCTTCTTGAGCTAGCATCGCTTTCCTCATGATTGTTCTCCTTGTTTTTCTTCTTCTTGGTCCTCCTATTCCTCTTCCTCTTTGGCTTGGTAGCCACTCCTCCTTCATCGCAAGAGCCCTCTTTGGCTCCATCTTTGGCTTCAATGACTCCCTCCAAGTACTTGGCTTGAACTTGGAGTATATCAATTTTGGCCTTCAAACGATTGACCTCATCTTCATGCTCTGGGTGAGGGTGAGTGATATCAAACACTTGAACTTCCTTTTCCTTGTTCACCTGGAAATGTTCCATCAAAGCTTCTTCTTGGAGAGAGTTCATCTTCATGAGAAGACACTTGTCACTCTCCATCTTGGCAATGTCACTTTCATCGTTGCAACACGCGCGGTCCTTGCTCAAGGGAAAGTACTCCTTCAACGCCTCCTCTTGCATGGAATTGACCTCCATGAGCTCGGCTTCGCTCCTCTTCAAAGAAGCAATTTCTTCCTCATGATCACAACCAGTGGCCTTCTCTTTGCTCATGCAGAGGCACTCCACCAAGGACTCTTCTTGCATGCTACTCAAACTCAATAGCTTGGCCTTGGTGGTCTCAAGAGTGACAATTTCTTCTTCATGATTGCAACATGAGGTCTTCTCCTTGCACAAGCGGTATTACTCATCCAAGGATTCTTCTTGAAGGGCATTGACTTCCAAGAGTAGAGCATTGTGCCTCTTCAAGGAAGCAACTTGATCAACAAGCTCATCATGACAAGAGTTGGGGTCTTCCTCATATTTCTCCTTGTTGGCTTCCTCGAGAGAGAGCATCTTCTTCTTGAGCTCACCCATCAATCCAAGAGCATGATCTCGGTCTTTGGTGAGTTGGGAGATGATGGCATTGTTGGAGTCTTCGAGGGTGATGACACTAGCTTCAAGGGACATGCGCAAATTTTGTTCCTCCTCAAGTGCTTGATTGAGAGAGGCAATCTCATTTGCCGCCTCCCTTTCAAGCCTCTACTTCTCCTCTATAAGGTCTTGAGCCGCACCAAGTTGGGCCAAGAGAGCCCCAACATGAGTCTTGGTATCCCCTTGCATGTTAGTGAGAAAAGAATCCAAACCCATAATCTCACGCTTAATGGTGAGACTAGTGGCATCATCAATAGATAAAGCATTATTTGAAGATTTGAGTTTGGAAGGGGATTCTACCTCCGAGGATACCTTTGCCATGAGGCAATGGGCGTTGTTGGTGACGAGGTTCACATTAGGAGAGTCGAAGAGGGACATAGAGGGAGTGGTAATGGCGATGGCGGCCACTCCCTCTCCTTCCTTGTTGGAGCTCTTGTCCTCATGCTCCTCATCCTCATCGGAGGAGTACTCTTCACTAATGATAAAGGCTCTTGGCTTCTTGGTGAAGGAGACCTTGTCTTCATCGGGCTTGGAGGAGAACTTGGAGAATCCTTTCGAGAGAGACTTGAACTTTTCCTTGCGGACAAGCCTTCCACCATTGTCTTATCTTCTCTCATAGATACAATCCGCAACAAAATGACTCTTGTCGCCGCAATTGTAGCATGTTCTCCCCCTTTGCCCTGCCCTTGGACTCTTGGAGAAGTTTCTTGGAGAATCACGTGATCTTCTTGGTCTTGTGCCTCGGGACTTGTTTCCCTCCCAAAATTTCTTGGCGGCGAGAGCCATGTGCTCATGATAGTTGGTCTTGAGATCATCTGGACCCCACTCAATAGGATCCTCATCGCTTTCACTAGCTTCATGCACCTTCATCTTCAATGCGAGATTGGGCTTGCGGGTGTTGTGGGCGCGAGCAATAAGATCCTCTGCATTCTTCTTGGAGATGTCCAAAGAGATGACTTCGCTAAGGACTTCATCGGATTTCATAGCACGGAAGGAGGCGTTTTGGTGGTTGGCCGTCAACTTCACTTCTTCATAAGGGAGGAGAGTGTTGTAGAACTTTTGCTTTATCCAATGGTCATCCACAAACGTTGCTCCAAGATCTTGCATTTGTACGGAAAGAGCGATGAGGCGTCGATACATTTCTTCGGGGTCTCTCCTTCATTCATGACGAAATTGTCGGACATGTTGTTCACTTCGTCGAAACGAGAGCTTTGGATGCTCTCATTTCCGAGGAAGAGCTTTTCGAGTTTATCCCATGCTTCCTTGGATGTCTTGAGCGAGCGAATATGAGCACGGTCCTTGGGCGTGACGGCCATGTGGATCATGTTGATGGCGGTGGCGTTGATTTGGTCATCCACCACTTCTCTTCTTGTCAAGATCTTTGGGTCTCGTGGTGAATAGCCCTCCTCAATGATGCGCCAAAGCTCGGTAGAAGCACCGCGCACATGATAACGCATTAAGAATTGCCAATTTGCAAAGCTATTTGGTTCAAGTAACGGTGGTGAACCATGCGACAAGATATGTGGCATAGGTATTGGAACATTTATGGTGTAATCACTTGGTGGTGGCACCGCATGATTACCCCCTAGACGTGCCGCAACCGGTGTCTCATCCTTCCCCTTTGTTGAAGTGTCGGTCTCCCCAAGCCCTTCCTTTTGTGAATCTTTTGTTGATTGCGCGACAAAATCAACAAGAGGAAATTGGTTAGCTTTTGGTGGGGGATCCTTGGCACTTGCCTTAGGATCTACGACAGGGGTTGGCTTTTGAGCAACCAACTCCATCATCATTGCCTTCATTTGGCTAACGATGGATGACTCCAATTTCTTGAGGTCATCCAACGTATCCGTTGTTCTATCGATGGGAGATGATGGAGCGGGTGGCTCAAGGGAAGGTGACCCATTCACAACCTTGTCTTGTTCGGCAATTTCTTAGGCGGTAAAGCCCGAGCAATAAAACCTTGCTCTGATACCAATTGAATGGATCGTAGCGAACAAGAGGGGGGTGAATGGACGCTACAACAATTTAATGTCTTTTTCAGTTTTTAGCAAAGCGGAAGATAAAGGTGATTGCTTTAGTGGTGGAGGTGTTCCTAGGATGATCCTAGGCAAGTGCAACAAGTAAAGGAAACAAGCATGATAGTAAGAGTAAGGAGCGGGACAACCGGATGGCGCGGAGACGAGGCAAGGTTTGTTTCCCGCAGTTCCCCTCACAAGAGAGAGTACGTCTGCGTTGAGGAGGTGCTAGCCTCACACAAGAGGCTAGGCGGCCACACCACGAAGGAAGGCCTCACCTTCTTCCTCATGAGAGCTCCACGAAGGGGCTCCCCCTTCTCCACTATGGCACCGGTCGAGGCGGTGGTTCCTTCACAAGGTTGGGGCGAGCTCCACAACACTAGGAGGATCCCAACAACCTATGGGGCTAGCACAACACCGAGCTAGCCTCCATAGGTGAACTTCTTCCAAGATCCCACCATAAGAACCCTAACTCCAAGATCCACTAAGGACTAGCACGAATTGGTGGAATCTCTCTTGGTAGAACTATAGATCGGGGCCTCCTCCACCACTCCTCAAAATTTGGGCAAGATTGGTTGGATGGTTGGGGAGATCCTGAAGGTTTAAGCTCATCAACAATGGAGGAGAGAGAAAGAGGAGATATAAAATCGTGTTGGGGAAGAAGGACCCTTTAAATAGGCCCCCCGAAATCCAACCGTTAACTGCAGTTTTTGCCTAAGAGGCACTACCGCTTTGGGAAGCGGTACTACCGCTCTGGGTTCGAAATCCCACAGAACTTATCCACGTGGACACATAGCAGTACTACCGCTCGAGGTACCGCAATGGTCTCTATAGCTTACTGGATCCCAAGCGGTACTGAAGCGGTACTAGAGCGGTACGGCCGTAACTTCCGTTACGGTACTTAACGGTACCATGGGCGGTACTACCGCTCTCAAGTGGTACTACCGCTCAAGGTACCGTGAAGGTACCGTAACTTGTTCTGTGGGTCAATTCCAGCGCAGAACTCCAGAGCGGTACCGTGGGGCGGTACCAGTAGGGGTAGCGGTACTACCGCTACTGGTACCGATAGTACCGGTCTGACAAAAACTGCCTTCTCCTCTTTTCCTCTCCAACCATGTCACCTTGCGATACACACACAAAACAAGAAAACCTATAAGCTACGCTTCAGTCCTTCGATCTTGACGTGTCCAGCGAGGTCACCGTGCACTTGTAAATCTAACAAGGATACTCATTGCGCACGGTGAAATTGTTCATGTGTTGTCATCAAACACACAAAACCCGGGGTTTAGACTTTGCTCTTTCACAAGTGACCCTCATCACTTGAACTATAACCTAGTGGACCTTGACTCTTCTGCCAAAAATTCTCTAAACTAAGGGGGAACATTTCCCTCCCTTAATTTTGGACACCACCAATTGGGGTGGCATCATCACCACCACCATCACACCACCTCTCTCCTTTCATTTTCATTTCGTGTGCTATACCCCTCTTTCCAACATTTTTGCCTCAAGGGCATGCAAGCCTCTTGCATGAACCCTCTCTCATTGGTCCCTGCCCTCTCTCCCTCTCTCTTTTTCTCTCTTTTTCCAGGGAGCAAACCCTAAGAGGGGACACTTCCCCATCTCTTTCTTTCTCTCTTTTCCATCCCTCTCTTTTCTTCTCTGTTTGGGCCGGGGACAAGCCCTCTCTCTTATCCACCATCCCCATCATCCCTGGCCCAACCCAAACCCTAGCTAGCCCCTTCCCTCTCCTTCTCACCGGCCCATCAACGCTAGCCCACCCTCTCCCGCCAAAACCCTGGCGTGGGCAGGGGACACGTGCGCGCGTCCTGGAGCCTGGCGCCTTGGTTCCCTTCCCTCGTCTCGTCTTCATGCGCCTAGCGCCTCGTTCCCCTCTCCAACGCTTCATCGCTCGTGCAGCCGCCTCATCTACCGCGCGTGGACGTCGCCCGCGTCGCCCGTTGGCCATGGCCGATCCTCATGTCCCCCTTCCTCCCCTATAAAAGCCCCCACCTCAGCTGCTCCTCTCCTTTCACAACGCCCCACCACCCCACTACACCCTAGCAGACGTTCGGCGTTGCTCGAGCTGCCCCTGATCGAGGACGCCGGCAGGCTTCCTGTGGTCACCACGCGGTGACGCACGAGGTGGAGATCGTCTCCACCGCTCCCTGCCTCCCTCTCGTTTCCTCGCTATCCTCCACCTCTGCCCAACCTAACCTTGCCCCTTTCTTCGCCTAGGGACGCCGGAGAACGATGCCGCCGCCCCATGCCCGGAGCATCTGCGAGGAGGGAGATGCCGCTCGGAGGTGCTGAGGAGGATCTTGACGACGCCAAGGCCGGCCCTGGACACCCACGTGCAGCCGCCACCTCGCCTCGCCGTCACCAACCGCCGCCGAGCCTCGCCGGTGAGCCCTGCCCCTTCCCCAGACCCCTCCGTTCTTTCCCGGCACCGCGTGGACGTGGAGGAGACGACGCCCTCGGGCCGTCCGATCTCCATCCCGTGGCTGCATGGGCCTGGCCCACCACGGGCCCACCCCTTTTTCTTTTTTCCTTTTTATTTTTCTTCCTGCGCCACCTGGATTTCCCCCTTGGGTCGGCCCATCTCTGCACCCAGGCACGGCCCAACTCCTTCCCGCCCTTTTAAATTGTTTGAAAATTCAAATTTCTGTCTAGAATTTGTTTAAAACCAGAGAACTTAATTTGAGCATAAATTTAGTTTTATACATCCAAATTGAATGAAACTAGTTGCGTTAGAACCAGAATTTCAAGACTTTTCAGATGCCAATGGTCCCATATTTTTAGGATTTTTGTACATTTTCTGGTATGTGTATCTTGCTCTATGTATAGTACAGATTCAAGTTAATTTCTAAAATTGTAGGATTAATATTTTTGAGCAAATCCAATTTTGCTAGTCTTGTTTTAGTACTGGTCATCAAGAAAAATTAGTGTTAGCCTCTGTTCACGCTATTTAGTTACTGTGCATGATAGTTGTGTGTCACATGAAATGTTGAACTCAAAACCCTTTTATTTGATTCAACTCTTTAACCACCCCTTTTGATTGAAAATGGCCAACTCATGTTTTATTCTTGCCAACCAAATACCCATGCATACTTAGACTTGTTTTAGTCAGACCCTGATTTTGATTTGATTTATGGTGTTGATTGTATGTTGTTGCTCGTTTATTTTTTTGCGATGATAGATTCGAACGTGGTTGAAGTTGAAGGAGAATAAGTGGGTGAAGGATTTGAAGAAGACCAGGGACTAGCCAACCAAAGCAAGCCATCTTTTGATCGCTTGATGTTGCATTACTTGTTGTTGTTTATCTTCATGCTATCGTTGTCTCTTGATCCATCTTGGGTTGATTCTACTTATGATTGACCCTATGCATACTTACTCTAAGTATGTTTGATTACCCTTGACACCTCAAATATCTCCCCTTAGAGCTATGGTGGTTAGCGTCATTCTCCTTGAAGTAGTTCACCTTCATAAAACTATAGGTTGGGAACCCCTTGGAAACTACCTTGTTGAAAGAATTTTCTAAACCTTGGGTAAGTAGGTTTTATCCAAGTGTATTCTTATGAAAGGAAAGGATCTTGACAAAGTTGGTTGGAAGGAGGAATCTTGTTTTCAAAAACTTTGGCGCATAAGTATTCACCCATGCCAATTAACTCGCGCAACCACATTACCCCAACATGGGCACGAGGCTTAACTTGTAGTTTGTTCAAATTAATGATGGACACTCGCAACTATATAAGGGTGATGACACCCCGGAATCCGGATTGTCGTTGGTAGAGACAGTCGTATAACGGGATGCCCTTGAGGCTACCCGTCCGGAAGACACTATGGGTCTCCCGCCGTGGCAATGGAGTCATGCTCCAAGAAGTGAGGTGAGTTGCCATGGTTTGCCGGGGAGGTACATACTCCATAGGGTAGGTTCCCATGTTAAGGCGAGTAGGCGAAAGGTTATATCCAAGTTTTTGTCATGGCATAGTTGATATGCAGAGATGATGCCCACATGATAGACTTACGGATCTGGTGGGGGAAGTGTGCAAACTCTGCAGAGTCAAATTTATTCTAATAGCCGCGTACGCGGTCATGGACGGTTGTAATGGTCGTTGCTTAGCCTGATGAGTTTTGTTTTTAGAAAGTGTTTATCAAAGGAAAAAGGAACTTGTCTTGGAGTACCGGAAGGGTACAGGAATGGTTTGGTTGGCCATATGGAGATGGCCAGGAAAGGGAAGAATTACAGGTTCTCCCCATCCTAATGTTTTATGTCGTAGAAACTCTTTTGAAGTATGATCTTCAACAAAGATATAGAGATGTTGTAGAAACTCTTTTGAAGTATCTTCTTCAGCAAAGATATAGAGATATCGTAGAAACTCTTTTGAAGTATCTTCTTCAACAAAGATATAGAGATGTCGTAGAAACTCTTTTGAAGTATCTTCTTCAACAAAGATATAGAGATGTCGTAGAACCTTTTTTTGAAGTGTCTCCTTCAACAAAGATGTAGGGATTCTATATCCACAAGAGAAACTGCTTCTCTTCTACTTGCTATATCCACAAGAGAAACTAGTCTTTCCCTCTTGTCATCTTAGTTTAGCACTCGTTATCTTGCATTCTTGCAAAGTACCTTTGTGATGGTTTGCGAGTACAATTCCAATGTCTCACGGCTTTGTCCCTGGCTATTAACTTGGTAGACTATGAGGAGGAGTTTGAAGATGATGGAGGTTACCATATCGACTATGCGACTTAGGACGATCTCCCGGTCAGCTGCCTATAGGGTTTAAGGCATGACTTGGGCCCGACGCTGTTGATTTGTATCCGCTGCAACTGTTTGTATGAACTCAGCCTGAAGTGGCATCTATGTAAGACTTGGTCATGTGACCGTGTTGTAAGACTTATTATTTCGGTACTATGTAATGGATGTTGTAACTCTGTTTATCAGTTTGATTATATGCTCACGACACACTGATCATGGGATCGTGAGTTTAATGCCTATCGGGTATTTCGGACAGCTAGTCCGGGGTCCCCACACTTTTGTTAAATGGTTATTTCGGGCTGCCTGGCCCGGTCATTGGGCCAACAAATCTAGGCCTAGGTCTGGGATTTTAGTGTTGGGCTTCCCATGGCCAGGCTTGCCTCTGACAAACCGCAAACGTAATGCGCGGCCAGCTATGTCCGTTTAGCCCATATTTTTAGTCTAATTTGGGTTGGGTTTGCGGTTAACTTAGACAACGTGCGCTGATGTCTACTTCCCCCTCCTTTTCCTGTAGACAGTGTTGGGCCTCCAAGAGCAGAGGTTTGTAGAACAGCAGCAAGTTTTCCCTTAAGTGGATCACCCAAGGTTTATCGAACTCAGGGAGGAAGAGGTCAAAGATATCCCTCTCATGCAACCCTGCAACCACAAAGCAAGAAGTCTCTTGTGTCCCCAACACACCTAATAGGTGCACTAGTTCGGCGAAGAGATAGTGAAATACAGGTGGTATGAATATATATGAGCAGTAGCAACGGTGCCAGAAAATAGCTTGCTGGCGTGTAGTTGATGGTGGTAGTATTGCGACGTAGTAACGATGATAAACAAGAAACAAGCAGCGATAGCGATATTTAGGAACAAGGCCTAGGGATTACACTTTCACTAGTGGACACTCTCAACATTGATCACATAACGAGCAGAGATAAATGCATACTCTACACTTTTGTTGGATGATGAACGCATTGCGTAGGATTACACGAACCCTCAATGCCGGAGTTAACAAGCTCCACAATTTGTTCATATTTAAGTAACCTTATAGTGTAAGATAGATCAAAAGACTAAACCAAGTACTAACATAGCATGCACACTGTCACCTTCATGCATATGTAGGAGGAATAGATCACATCAATATTATCATAGCAATAGTTAACTTCATAATCTACAGGAGATCATGATCATAGCATAAACCAAGTACTAACACGGTGCACACACTGTCACCTTTACACACGTGCAGGAGGAATAGAACTACTTTAATAACTTTGCTAGAGTAGCACATAGATAAATTGTGATACAAACTCATATGAATCTCAATCATGTAAAGCAGCTCATGAGATTATTGTATTGAGGTACATAGGAGAGAGATGAACCACATAGCTACCGGTACAGCCCCGAGCCTCGATGGAGAACTACTCCCTCCTCATGGGAGCAGCAGCGGTGATGAAGATGGCGGTGGAGATGGCAGCGGTGTCGATGGAGAAGCCTTCCGGGGGCACTTCCCCGCTCCGGCGGCGTGCTGGAATAGAGACTCCTGTCCCCCGGATCTTGGCCTCGCGATGGCGGCGGCTCTGGAAGGTTTCTGTGGTTTTCGTCGAACTTATCGGGGTTTTCGATCCGGGGCTTTATATAGGCGAAGAGGCGGCGCGGGAGGGTCGAAGGGCGACGACACCATAGGGCGGCGCGGACAGGGACTGGGCCGCGCCGGCCTAGGGTCTGGGGGCCCAGTGCCCCCCCTCTAGTCCTTCCCGGGTGTTCTGGATGCTTCCGGTGAAAATAGGAACTTGGGCGTTGATTTCGTCCGATTCCGAGAATATTTCGTTACTAGGATTTCTGAAACCAAAAACAGTAGAAAACAGGAACTGGCACTTCGGCATCTTGTTAATAGGTTAGTTCCAAAAAATGCACGAATATGACATAAAGTGTGCATAAAACATGTAGATAACATCAATAATGTGGCATGGAACACAAGAAATTATCGATACGTCGGAGACGTATCAGCATCCCCAAGCTTAGTTCTGCTCGTCCCGAGCAGGTAAAACGATAACACAGATAATTTCTGGAGTGACATGCCATCATAACCTTGATCATACTATTTGTAAAGCATATGTAGTGAATGCAGCGATCAAAACAATGTATATGACATGAGTAAACAAGTGAATCATAAAGCAAAGACTTTTCATGAATAGCACTTCAAGACAAGCATCAATTAAGTCTTGCATAAGAGTTAACTCATAAAGCAATAATTCATAGTAAAAGCATTGAAGCAACACAAAAGAAGATTAAGTTTCAGCGGTTGCTTTCAACTTGTAACATGTATATCTCATGGATATTGTCAACATAGAGTAATATAATAAGTGCAATAAGCAAGTATGTAGGAATCAATGCACAGTTCACACAAGTGTTTGCTTCTTGAGGTGGAGAGAAATAGGTGAACTGACTCAACATTGAAAGTAAAAGAATGGTCCTCCATAGAGGAAAGCATCGATTGCTATATTTGTGCTAGAGCTTTGATTTTGAAAACATAAAGAGAGCATAAAAATAAAGTTTTGAGAGGTGTATGTTGTTGTCAACGAATGGTAGCGGGTACTCTAACCCCCTTGCCAGACAAACCTTCAAAGAGCGGCTCCCATTTTATTTTATTTTGGGTGGCACTCCTTCCAACCTTTCTTTCACAAACCATGGCTAACCGAATCCTCGGGTGCCTGCCAACAATCTCATACCATGAAGGAGTGCCTTTTTATTTTAGTTTTATTATGATGACACTCCTCCCAACCTTTGCTTACACAAGCCATGGCTAACCGAATCCTTCGGGTGCCGTCCAACAATCACATACCATGGAGGAGTGTCTATTTTTGTTAATTAATTTGGGACTGGGAATCCCATTGCCAGCTCTTTTTGCAAAATTATTGGATAAGCAGATGAAGCCACTAGTCCATTGGTGAAAGTTGCCCAACAAGATTGAAAGATAAACACCACATACTTCCTCATGAGCTATAAAACATTGACACAAATCAGAGGTGATAAATTTTGAATTGTTTAAAGGTAGCACTCAAACAATTTACTTTGGAATGGCGGAGAAATACCATGTAGTGGGTAGGTATGGTGGACACAAATGGCATAGTGGTGGGCTCAAGTATTTGGATGCATGAGAAGTATTCCCTCTCGATACAAGGTTTAGGCTAGCAAGGTTGTTTGAAACAAACACAAGGATGAACCGGTGCAGCAAAACTCACATAAAAGACATATTGAAAACATTATAAGACTCTACACCGTCTTCCTTGTTGTTCAAACTCAATACTAGAAATTATCTAGACCTTAGAGAGACCAAATATGCAAACCAAATTTTAGCATGCTCTATGTATTTCTTCATTAATGGGTGCAAAGTATATGATGCAAGAGCTTAAACATGAGCACAACAATTGCCAAGTATCACATTACCCAAGACATTATAGCAATTACTACATGTATCATTTTCCAATTCCAACCATATAACAATTTAACGAAGAAGAAACTTCACCATGAAAATTAAAAGCTAAGAACACATGTGTTCATATGAACCAGCGGAGCGTGTCTCTCTCCCACAAGCATGATGTAATCCAATTTATTCAAACACAAACAAAAATAAGAAACATACAGACGCTCCAAGCAAAGCACATAAGATGTGACCGAATAAAAATATAGTTTCAAGAGAAGGAACCTGATAATGTTGTCGATGAAGAAGGGGATGCCTTGGGCATCCCCAAGCTTAGATGCTTGAGTCTTCTTAGAATATGCAGGGGTGAACCACCGGGGCATCCCCAAGCTTAGAGCTTTCACTCTCCTTGATCATGTTGCATCATACTCCTCTCTTGATCCTTGAAAACTTCCTCCACACCAAACTCGAAACAACTCATTAGAGGGTTAGTGCACAATAAAAATTAACATATTCAGAGGTGACACAATCATTCTTAACACTTCTGGACATTGCATAATGCTACTGGACATTAATGGATCAAATAAATTCATCCAACATAGCAAAAGAGGCAATGCGAAATAAAAGGCAGAATCTGTCAAAACAGAACAGTTCGTATTGACGAATTTTAAAATGGCACCAGACTTGCTCAAATGAAAATGCTCAAATTGAATGAAAGTTGTGTACATATCTGAGGATCATGCACGTAAATTGGCTTAATTTTCTGAGCTACCTACAGGGAGGTAGACCCAGATTCGTGACAGCAAAGAAATCTGGAACTGCGCAGTAATCCAAATCTAGTACTTACTTTTCTATCAACGGCTTTACTTGGCACAACAAAACACTAAACTAAGATAAGGAGAGGTCGCTACAGTAGTAAACAACTTCCAAGACACAAAATAAAAACAAATTACTGTAGCAAAATAACACATGGGTTATCTCCCAAGAAGTTCTTTCTTTATAGCCATTAAGATGGGCTCAGCAGTTTTAATGATGCACTCGCAAGAAATAGTATTTGAGGCAAAAGAGAGCATCAAGAGGCAAGTATGAAACAAATTTAAGCCTAACATTCTTCCTATGCATAGGAATCTTGTAAATAAACAAGTTCAAGAAGCATAATGCAACAAGCATAGAAAGATAAAACAAGTGTAGTTTCAAAAATTTAAGCACATAGAGAGGTGTTTTAGTAACATGAAAATTTCTACAACCATATTTTCCTCTCTCATAATAACTTTCAGTAGCATCATGAGCAAACTCAACAATATAACTATCACATAAAGCATTCTTATCATGAGTCTCATGCATAAAATTATTACTCTCCACATAGGCATAATCAATTTTATTAGTTGTAGTGGGAGCAAATTCAACAAAGTAGCTATCATTATTATTCTCATCAAGTGTAGGAGGCATAGTATAATCACAACAAAATTTACTCTCCATAGTAGGTGGCACCAAAAGACCACTATCATTATAATCATCATATATGGGAGGCAAAGTATCATCAAAGAAAATTTTCTCCTCAATGCTTGGGGGACTAAAAAGATCATGAAAACCAGCTTCCCCAAGCTTAGAACTTTCTATATTATTATCAACAATGGTGTTCAAAGCGTTCATACTAATATTACTACCAGCATGCAAATAAGATTCCATAGGTTTTTTAATTTTCGCATCAAACAATCCATGTTTTAAATCAGGAAATAGAATAAGAAGCTCATTCTTGTCCATTATGCCAAACTAGTGTAAACAAGAAACAAAAAGTTGCAATTGCAGGATCTAAAGGAAATAGCTTTGAGTACTTACGGCGCCGGGAAATAGCTTAGTAGCCAAGGTCCGGAGTGTGAGTACCTTTTACCTTTCCTCCCCGGCAACGGCGCCAGAAAATAGCTTGATGTCTACTTCCCCCTCCTTTTCCTGTAGACAGTGTTGGGCCTCCAAGAGCAGAGGTTTGTAGAACAGCAGCAAGTTTTCCCTTAAGTGGATCACCCAAGGTTTATCGAACTCAGGGAGGAAGAGGTCAAAGATATCCCTCTCATGCAACCCTGCAACCACAAAGCAAGAAGTCTCTTGTGTCCCCAACACACCTAATAGGTGCACTAGTTCGGCGAAGAGATAGTGAAATACAGGTGGTATGAATATATATGAGCAGTAGCAACGGTGCCAGAAAATAGCTTGCTGGCGTGTAGTTGATGGTGGTAGTATTGCAGCAGTAGTAACACAGTAAAACAGTAAACAAGCAGCGATAGCAGTATTTAGGAACAAGGCCTAGGGATTACACTTTCACTAGTGGACACTCTCAACATTGATCATATAACAGAACAGATAAATGCATACTCTACACTTTTGTTGGATGATGAACGCATTGCGTAGGATTACACGAACCCTCAATGCCGGAGTTAACAAGCTCCACAATTTGTTCATATTTAAGTAACCTTATAGTGTAAGATAGATCAAAAGACTAAACCAAGTACTAACATAGCATGCACACTGTCACCTTCATGCATATGTAGGAGGAATAGATCACATCAATATTATCATAGCAATAGTTAACTTCATAATCTACAGGAGATCATGATCATAGCATAAACCAAGTACTAACACGGTGCACACACTGTCACCTTTACACACGTGCAGGAGGAATAGAACTACTTTAATAACTTTGCTAGAGTAGCACATAGATAAATTGTGATACAAACTCATATGAATCTCAATCATGTAAAGCAGCTCATGAGATTATTGTATTGAGGTACATAGGAGAGAGATGAACCACATAGCTACCGGTACAACCCCGAGCCTCGATGGAGAACTACTCCCTCCTCATGGGAGCAGCAGCGGTGATGAAGATGGCGGTGGAGATGGCAGCGGTGTCGATGGAGAAGCCTTCCGGGGGCACTTCCCCGCTCCGGCAGCGTGCCGGAACAGAGACTCCTGTCCCCCAGATCTTGGCCTCGCGATGGCGGCGGCTCTGGAAGGTTTCTGTGGTTTTCATCGAACTTATCAGGGTTTTCGATCCAGGGGCTTTATATAGGCGAAGAGGCGGCGCAGGAGGGTCGAAGGGGCGACGACACCATAGGGCGGCGCGGCCAAGGCCTGGGCCGCGCCGGCCTAGGGTCTGGGGGCCCAGTGCCCCCCCTCTGGTCCTTCCCGGGTGTTCTGGATGCTTCCGGTGAAAATAGGAACTTGGGCATTGATTTCGTCCGATTCCGAGAATATTTCATTACTAGGATTTCTGAAACCAAAAACAGCAGAAAACAGGAACTGGCACTTCGGCATCTTATTAATAGGTTAGTTCCAGAAAATGCACGAATATGACATAAAGTGTGCATAAAACATGTAGATAACATCAATAATGTGGCATGGAACACAAGAAATTATCGATACGTCGGAGACGTATCATGCGCGTCCGTGCCTGTCTTCGCTCTACTTCACGGCGCCAGCGCATGAGCGAATAAGAGAGGCGAGGAGACAACATGTCCACGCGATCCTATTAATGATGTCGTTCTTTCGCGGATCCGCGCCTAGGACATCATGACCACCTCCTATGTCACGTTTAGAGTAGCACGTCTACATCGACGTGGAGATGGCCCGCCTGTATGCTGAGGCGGGCATGCCCTTGCCATGGTTGGATGTCCACCTACCCCACGGGTGGAATTTGAACCAGGCTAGGGTGCATGTTACTGCGCTCCCGACGCGTGAGCCGGCGCGCCACCAGTAGATCTTGAGTGGCGCAGGGCCTTCCTCCCACCGGATCTGCAAGGCGATCGGCGTAGGGTTTCGCAACAGAAAACAAAAAATTCTAATTAACGGATCTACATATGCCAAGTTCTATCTAGAGTAATAATGTAATAGAGAGATTTAGTGTTCGTACCTTTGAAGATCGAAAGCGGTTAACGTTTCACTAGGACGTGGATGATGTAGATGTACTCACCGCCGACCTTAAGAGCATCTCCACTCGTCCCCCCGACGAGGCCCCCGAGCGACGTTTTTTCCATCCGGACGGCGAAATTCGGCCCAGTCGCGCCCCCGGTTCCTCGTTTTCGTCCGGATTTGGCCCTTAATCCATCCGGCGAGCCCACGCCACCCCCGGCCCCCCGGGGAGCGCTCGGGGACTCCGGACGAAAGATTTTGGCGCGAAACGGCGCGTGGACCCACGTAGTCGGCGACTGGAAAACCAAATCCTGTCGATTTTCCCTCCAATTTGCTTGCATATCCCCATTCCCTCCAATTTGCTTGCATATCCCCATTCTCTCCCGCCGAAATCCCCCAATCTCCTCGTCTTCCAGCTCCAGTTCCTGGCGGCGTCTTCTCGTCCACCACCACTCTCCTCCTCGTCTTCTCGTCCACCACAATGCCGCCGAAGGCGCCGGCGAGGAAGATGCGGGCGAAGAAGACGAAGCCGCCGGGCATGTCGAACGCCGAGTGGGCGGCGGACGAGAAACGGCGCGAGGTGGAAACAAGCGCCAGGGCGGAGAGGGTGAAAAGAGCCGCCGCCAAGAGGTCGGCGGAGGCGGCCCAGGACGAACAAGCGAGGCTGATCAGCATGGCCTATAGCAGCGGCATGTTCCCCGGCCAATGGCCGACGCAAGGTACAACAAGTTCCCCGTCTTCCTTCTCGCCTTCGCTGTACTCGCCGTCGCCGACTGCCGTGTTCCAAGAGGGCGCCTACGTCCAACCGTCCAAGCCCACACCGTCGCCGCCCGAGCTTGACGTCGGCGGCGGCGGCCTGTTCGAGGGCACCTCGCCGGCCCTGCGACGAGGGCCGCTCACGTTCGGTGCGATGGCGGCGCCGAACGAAGAGGAGATCCACGAGATGATCACCTCCGGCTCCATCGCCGCCGCTGCGAGCCCGGGGTTCTTCATGACCGCCGCCGCTGCGTGCCCGGGGTTCTTCACGCAAGAGGAGACGAGGGCGACGGCAGCTGTGGCGGCGCGCAACGAGCATCGGGAGGATGTTGCCGACGGAAGCCAAGCCGTCGAAGAAGAAGGCGAGGAAGAAGAAGAGCCAACTGAAGCCGCCGCCAACCTGTCGAAGGGGAAGAAGAAGAGGAAGAAGGACTCGCCGCCTGCCGAACCGCGTAACAAATGGACACCGAAGGAAGAGGAGTGCCTCGCCGAAGCTTGGATGACCGTGTCCACGAACGGCATAATCGGGGCCAATCAGTCGTTCGACACATACTGGTTTCGAGTGAGGCAGGCGTACGAGGAACGCAAGCTCATCGATCCCTACTTCAACAAGATGAACATGAACGTGTACCGGGGAGACAAGGCGATGGCCACCCATTGGGGGATCATGCAGACGGCGTGCAGCAAATGGCACGGCGTACAGGAGGAGATCGACAAACGGCCGATCAGCGGCCACGACTTGGAGCAAAGGGTATGCTCCGCCGGCCCTACACCACCGAGGTACATCGTCGTTAGCTGACCCGTATCGCCGTGTTCTTTTTTCCCCAGCTGCGCCGAGCTTTGGACATGTACACGGACGACACCGGCCTGCAGTTCAAGTTCCTCAACGTCTACGCCCGCCTCGAGAAGTGCGAGAAGTGGAAGGAAGTTCGCACGTCCCTCTCGAAAAGCAAGACCGAGCAGTACAACCCCGACGCTCCGCCGGCTTGCGCGGCGGAAGGGCGCCCTGAGCTCGGCCAGAAGAAGCAGAAAGAGCTCAAACGGACGGACAATCCCGCCGACAGGATGCAGGCGTCGATCGACAAGTGCTGGGCCGACTTGAGATCGCACGCCGACGGGAGGAACGACAAGTTCGACGGCAGGTGGCGGGAGATGCTCGCCAACCAAGGCGCCCGGATCGCCCTGCTGAAGACGACGGTGGTGGCGAAGAAGAGGAACACAGACTTGGCGTTCCTCATGGGCGGCGGCGACATGGAACTGATGGACGAGGAGACGAGGAATTGGTACCAGGGCCACTGCAACGACATCCTCCGAGGCACTACGTCGTCTCCGCCGGCTCCTACCTCGTCTACCTCACCATCTACCTCGTCGACTGCGGCTGCTTCGACGTCCACTGCCGCTGCTTCATCGTCGCCCGCCGCAGCCGCTTCGGCCACGGCGTGTGAGGAAACTGGTCCGTCGGACACCGCCGTGCCGGCCGGGACTGCCGACGAGCCTGTCTCCGTGTAATTTCCCTCCGATCGCCGATTTGTGGCTGATCCTTTTGCTCCTTTTGCCGATCAACTGGCCGTACTTGTAGCGCGGGACGGCGATTTGTTTGAATTTAAACTCTATCCGCCGAACTCCGGGTGGACGACTGGAAATATGGTACTCCCCACGCCTTAATTTCGTCCAATCCGGCGGTAGTTTCGTCCGGATTTGGGCGTGGGGAGCGCCAACGAGTGGGGATGCTCTAAGGTCGAGTTGCAGTCCTCTCGTACAACCTCGAGTGTTGCAAGTGGTAGCATCTCGTAGTTTCGCACACATACAGTGCTTAACGACGCTCCCATCTCGGATCCAACAAAGGTGTGTAAGTAGATATTATGGATTCGGATCCCAGCAGCGCTCCCGCGTACTGGGTGGAGTTGAACTCCCTCCGTGCGCAACTCTTCGAGGAACCGCACACGGGAGAGAGAACTAGAGAGAGAGAGAAGAGAGGTGCCAAGGGGCTCTCCTTTTTTCCTCAAGGGGGGATTGTGTGCTCCTCCTCTCCCAATCCTCCACCTTATATAGGTGGGAGGGTGGTGGCCTGCAGAAACCCTAGGGAGAGGGCGGCTAGGCCGATGGGAGGTGATATGCTAGGCCACTAAGGGCCCATGCGCCCCCACCCCACTCCAAACACTAGCCGGCCGTCCCCTTAATAGGCTCCCCTCTAGGAGGGCCCATTTAAGGTGGGTTGGACCTTTAATTAAATAAATAAATATTAATTCACTTGATTTATACTTAATACATATTATATAATTCCCATGATCCGAGACACCTCTCGAACCACTCCGAACATCCTTCGGATTCTCCCCGAACCCTTTTCGGTTCTCTCTTCTCTATTCTCTGGTGTTTCCAATGAATCCAAAACAATCTTAAGTTCCATTGAACCCTTAAGTGTGTTTCCCTACGGTTCAAGAACTACTCAGGCACGATCGATACGCCTCTCCGATCAATGATCACACCAGGGTGTTCTGGAGAACAATAATGATCCTCGCGTATTCTACAAATGTACAAATTCACTAAACTGCAAATGTTGAGTCTCATTCCCTTTGGTACTTCGATACCGACATTCGTCCGAGACTTGACCATCGGTATCACGATACCTAGTTCCATCTCGTTACTGACAAGGTCATTCAACTCATTCACATGTGACTCCATCCTCATGACCTAGTCATGTGTTGCAACTTGGATGTAATCTCACCGAGTGGGCCTAGAGTATCTTCCGCCACGCGAATGAACAAATCCCGTTCTTGATACATACACCTCAAATTATTCCTTCGGAATACCCGACATACACCTTTATGATCACCCTGCTATGGTGTGACGGTTGATGCAGTCAAAGCATCATCTGGTTATAGTGATTAGATATGATCTCACGCTCTAAGGATTATGTTACTACACTTTCATAACTATCGCAACGTGAAATTTGTGACTTGATCGTGTTGCAATACTTATATTGGGAATGTCCATCATATCATTAACCCAATGATATGATCCACTATAAATTGCGTGTATGTCTATATCGGGAAACCTTGACCATCAAATAACCTCAATGAGCTAGTGCATATATGCTTAACTCGGGACTCTGGTTTATTTATAATACCACACGTGTATCAATGTTTCCGAGTTAATATAGTTGTAGCATGGAACATAAACTATTATGAACTATTGAGATGTTATAATAAACACTCTTTATTATTTGCCTCTAGGGCACTATCTCCAACACATGTCATACACCATGTACTCGCTGCTCTTGCCACGTTGGTCTGAGGCCAAGCACGATGCTTGATACGTCCAAAACGTATCTACTTTCCCGAACACTTTTGCTATTGTTTTGCCTCTAATTTGTGTATTTTGGATACAACTAACACGGACTAACGCTGTTTTCAGCAGAATTGCTCTGGTGTCTTGTTTTTGTGCAAAAATTCAACTTTCAGGAAAATCCCCGGAATTTATGTCGAAGGGCTTATTTTTCCAGAAGATTCACGGAGCCAGAAGGGCAGGCCTGGGGGATGCCCGGGGCCCCCACACACTAGGCCGGCGCGGCCTAGGAGGGGGGCACGCCGCCCTAGTGTGAGGCCGCCTCGGCCAGCCTCTGACGCCCCCCTCTGGACTATTTAAGGGTTTCGAACTAAAAACGCGAGAGGGGAAGTCGAAGTCGCCAGAAACCATCCAGAACGCCGCCACCATCGCGAAACTCCGTCTCGGGACCAGAAACTCCGTTCTAGCACTCCGCCGGGACGGGGAATTGGAGGAGATCATCGCCATCATCACCACCGACGCCTCTCCATCGACCAGCCATGTTTCCCCCATCCATGTGTGAGTAATTCCCCCGCTGTAGGCTGAAGGGGATGGTAGGGATTGGATGAGATTGGTCATGTAATAACATAAGATTGTTAGGGCATAGTGCCTAGTGTCCGTAATTGGTACTTTGATGATATTGTTGCAACTTGTTATGCTTAATGCCTGTCACTAGGGCCCGAGTGCCATGATCTCAGATCTGAACATGTTATTGTTTGATGATGATATGCATTGTTTTATGATCTTACCTGCAAGTTGTATACACATGTCGTTGTCCGGAACCCGAGGCCCCAAAGTGACAGAAATTGGGACAACCGGAGGGGAAGGCAGTGATGTGAGGATCACATGTGTTCACGGAGTGTTAATGCTTTGCTCCGGTACTCTATTAAAAGGAGTACCTTAATTTCCAGTAGATTCCCTAGAGGCCCGGCTGCCACCGGCTGGTAGGACAGAAGATGTTGTGCAAGTTTCTCATTGCGAGCACGTACGACTATATACGGAACACATGCCTATGGATTCTTTAGTACTTGGACACCGTTTTATTATTATCTGCAAATGCCCTGCTTTGATTGTTACATGAGTTTCTCTCATCCATGCAACGCCCATCATCCATCCCTGTGCCTACAGTATTTTAATCCTGATGTTTACTATAATCACTACTGCTGTCTTTGTTACACTGCTACTGATATTTCACCACTGCTACTTCTGTAAAACTGTTACTACTGATAAACTCTTGCGAGCAAGTCTGTTTCCAGGTGCAGCTGAATTGACAACTCCGCTGTTAAGGCTTTCAAGTATTCTTTGGCTACCCTTGTGTCGAATCAATAAATTGGGTTTTACTTCCCTCGAAGACTGTTGCGATCCCCTATACTTGTGGGTCATCAAGACTATTTTCTGGCGCCGTTGCCGGGGAGCATAGCTTTATTTGGAAGTTCACTTGGATTGATATTGTTCGCTGCAAATTCTCCATCATGGGTAAATCTCGCGATCCTAAAGTCGCCATATTACCATCCACTACAATAAAAGGTACAACTCTGAGTACCTCTGCTGCTCTTGATTCACCATCTGTGATAAGTCAACTTGTTTCACCACCTGAAGCTTCACTTGCTGGTACTTCTGCTGAATCTGAAAACTCTTATAATATTGATGATGTTTATGCTGTGCTTGATGATAGTGGTTCATTGGGATCTTTTCTAGATGCTACAATTGCTAGGTCTAGACAAATTGAAAATGCTGAAACTCCTAATGAAAATACTGCTACACCTGTTGATTCACCTGAGTCTGTTGAATACTCTAGTGATGATCCTGATGAAGATTATGTGGAACTTGATGATGATTTTATTGATAGATGCAATGCTACTGCTGATGCAAGAAAAATTAAAAAGTTCCTTGCACAACATACTGTTAGATATAAACTGTCTCCTGATCCTAAATTTGCCACATCTCCTATAAACATTAAGGATAAGGATTATGATTTTTCTCTTGATCTATCTCATATAGCTATTGTTGAGAAAACACCCTTTTGTGGTACTGAAAAAGAAAGTGTTGTAGAACACATGAATGAGCTTTCTACTTTGAGTAGCTTGTTTTCTGATGATGTCAAGATGCGTACTTATTTCGTTGCTAAAATTTTTCCTTTCTCATTAAAGAATGATGCTAAAACTTGGTATAATAATTTGCCTCCTGGTTCTATTGATAGTCCAAGTGGTTTGCTTGATGTTTTCTTTCAGAAATACTTTCCTGCTAGTGCTCAACATATTGCTTTGCAGAAAATTTATAGCTTTGACCAGGAAGATGGAGAGAAATTGCCTGAAGCTTGGGCAAGATTTTGTTCTCTTATCAGAGCTCGACCTGGACATGATCTGGAAAAGCATGATTTACTTGATATATTTTATAGTGGACTAACCATTGAGTCTAGGGCATACTTGGATAGTTGTGCTGGTTGTGTTTTCAGGAAAAGAACTCCAGACGAAGCTGAAGAATTATTGGCTAAAATAGGCCGGAATCATGATGATTGGACTACACCTGAATCAGCCCCGACACCGATATTGAAGAAGAGGGGTTTGATTAAATTAAATGATGAAGATATGAGGGAAGCCAAGAAATCTCTTAAGGAGAAAGGTATTAAATCTGAAGATGTGAAGAACTTACTTCCCATAGAAGATTTATGCGAGATAATTCCCCCTTCATCCATGATTGAGGTAAATTCTCTTCAGCGCTTTACTAGTGAAGATATTCCGTATTCAAAACCTCCTGCTCAATGCTTAGATGAGTTTGATAATTATATTGTTAAGCAAGAAAATTTTAATATGAGAGTAGAGAATCATTTAATGTAAAATTCTCAAGCTATTAGTAATTTGCATGATATTGTGGAGAGAACCTACAATGATGTTAAGATGCTTGTTAAACATTTTCATATGATTCAAACTAAAATTGATCAACTCACTAAAGTGCAAAATGACTTGTTAAAAAATTGTTCTAAAGAAAAACATGCTTATGAAGTAACAACTAGAGGTGGTGTTTCTACCCAGGATCCTCTATATCCTGAGGGGCATCCCAAGAGAGTTGAACAAGATTCTCAACGAATTGAACCTAGTGCTCCTTCTAAGAAAAAGAAGAAGAAACATAAAAATGTTGTAGAATCCTCTGAGCCTGTTAATGATCCTAATAGTATTTCTATTTCTGATGCTGAAACTGAAAGTGGTAATGAACATGATAAAGATAATGATAAGAATGATGCTTCTGATAAAGAAGAGGTTGAAGATGAACCTGAAAAGCATGCCAAAAATAAAAAGTATACTAAAGAAGATTTTACTGCTAAGAAACATGGTAATGAAAGAGAACCGTAGGTTCAAAAGCAAATGTCTTTTCCTGCTAAGAAACTAAAATCAAAGGAAGAAGAACACTATAATAAATTTTGCGATTGGATGAAACCTTTATTCTTGCAAATCCCTTTGACTGATGCTATTAAATTGCCTCCTTATTCAAAGTATATGAAAGATATTGTCTCTAACAAAAGGAAAATTCCTAATGAGGATATTTCCACTATGCTTGCTAATTACTCTTTCAATGGCAAAGTTCCAAAGAAGTTGGGCGACCCAGGTATACCGACTATTCCTTGTTCTATTAAGAATAATTATGTTAGAACTGCCCAGGTATACATATTATCATCTTTATAAGAGACTTTATTTAGATAAGTTGATACCGACTGATATATCTTTGCAAATGGCTGATAAATCTACTGCTATTCCTGTTGGTATATGTGAGGATGTTCCTGTTCAAGTTACTAATAACTGGTTGATATTAACTGATTTTGTTGTGTTGGAAATGCCTGAAGATGATAATATGTATATTATTCTTGGGAGACCTTTTCTTAACACCGCAGGGGCTGTTATTAATTGCAATAAAGGAAAAGTTACTTTCAATGTTGATGACAAGAAGCATACCGTTTATTTTCCCAAGAGGATTGATAAAGTATGTGGAGTTAATACAATTTCTAATGTGAGAACTATCAAAGTGGGAGTTATTGATTGTCCTATATATGAGCCTAAAGAAGGATATCAAAATATTATGATTGGATCCATATCAATACAATTTAAGGTAACATGATTGATTTGAGGTTTATTTCTTCTTATGTCATGTAAAATTTATTTGGTGGCAAGACTTGATCAACCTTGTTAACAAATACATTTTATATGCATAGAGGAACTAAACAACATTTCTTTCTTCTTCCACTTGTTTTACTTACTGTAGCAATACCTTTGTATCTTTACTTTATTGCATTATTGTGCCAAGTGAAGTCTCTAATAGAAGGTTGATACTAGATTTGGATTTCTGCGCAGAAACAGATTTCTATCTGTCATGAATTTGGGAAGGGTTCTCTGTAGGTAACTGAGAAAAATCTACCAATTTACGTGTGTGTTTCTCAGATATGTACGCAACTTTCATTAGTTTTGAGTTTTCATATTTGAGCAACGGAAGTACCTCGAAAAAATTCGTCTTTACTGGATGTCCTGTTTTGGCAGATTCTGTCTCTGTTTTTTGCATTGTCTCTTGTGGACTTTAAGTAAGGCTTTCTAGACGTGGAGAGCTGTAGCTAATGTTTTATTGAGTTCTTGCAATGTGTCACTACAGGACTAAAGTGGATTAAAGTTTTTGAGTACTAACCCCTCTAATGAAGTTTATGAGAAGTTTGGTGTGGCAGAAATTTTCAAGGGTCAAGAGAGAAGGGTGATATAATGTGATCAAGAAGAGCCAAAAGCCTAAGATTGGGGGGAGGTATACCGTAATCACTCATTCTTTGCATATTATAGTTTCTGGATACTTGTACATATTTGTTTAGCTTCTTAAAGTGGTTTTCTAATAAGAGGGAGATGATATTTGGGGAAGTGCTGCCTGAAAACAGATTCTGGACTGATACCAAAAAAATTCTCAAAAACATCCAGAACGTTATTTTGCAAAGTCAATTTTTGTGCATGTTCCCCAGGTTGTTATCTAACTTCCATTAGTTGAACACTTTTCGAGCTGGGCAGCGGAAGAATTTCTGAAAAATCGATTACTGTACTGCTATCAAGTTTGACGAATTCCTGCTGCTTTGTGTTTATGTGACTCTTTTAGTTTTTATTTTCTTGTTTTTGCTTTGTTTCTTTCCTAAAACACAAAAAGACCAAAAATATTTCTGTTGTTTCTCTTCACCATTTTTTTATTTTGGTTTCTTGCTTTTATTTTTCTTTATTTGCTATCGTTGGTTTGCTATAAGAAAATCCAAAAAGATTTTGCTTTGTTTGCTTGTTTCCTTTTGTTCTTGTTTCCAATTCGAAAACACAAAACATATTTGCTATTCTTCTTTGGTTTTGTAAAGTGCATTATGGAGTTCAATGGTCTTCGGTGGCTGGAGCGTGGTTTTCATTCCATATTATTCAAGCTACACAAGTGAAAGGCAATAATGACGATCTACGACAATTCGACTGTGGTGAGAGACTGGTATGAACTCTATTTGTTTTCATTTTTGTACATATACTCATCCATGTGAGCATGCTTAGTTGGTTCATGTGAGGTATATGTCATTTAAGAAAGTCTAGTAGTTCATGATCTCTCATGTTTAGCTCCAGTTTATTAATATGAGTAGCATGTCATAGATATTTGCTTGCATTGTTTTATTCATAAGTAGGTATGACATTGTGGTATCCTCCTCTGAATAATTCATTCGAATCGACTTGGCACATGCTCACGCATGCATATGACTGAACAAAAGTCAATTAAGCCTCGATGATTTACTTTACCTCAGATTTCTTGTATCACTTTTATGCCTCCATTAATTTATTTTGCCGCAAGCATGATTATGACAGTGACTGCTCTCTTGATTGTCGCTCCCCAGTCTATTGCTAGCCTTCACTTGTACTGAGCGGGAACGCTGCTCGTGCTTCCAAACCCCTGAAAACCAAGTTATTCCAAAGTGTCCACCATAAATACCTATGCATGGCATTTCAAACCATTCCAAGTAAATTCTCATGCGCTACCTTTAAACCTTCAAAATGCTTCTCAATTTGTGTCAATGTTTTATAGCTCATGAGGAAGTATTGATGTCTACGGGTGCTTCTATTCTTGTAGACAGTGTTGGGCCTCCAAGAGCAGAGGTTTGTAGAACAGCAGCAAGTTTCCCTTAAGTGGATCACCCAAGGTTTATCGAACTCAGGGAGGAAGAGGTCAAAGATATCCCTCTCATGCAACCCTGCAACCACAAAGCAAGAAGTCTCTTGTGTCCCCAACACACCTAATACACTTGTCAGATGTATAGGTGCACTAGTTCGGCGAAGAGATAGTGAAATACAGGTGGTATGAATGAATATAAGCAGTAGTAATGGCACCAGAAAATAGCTTGATGCTACAACTGGCGTGTGGTTGATGGTGGAAATATTGCAGGCAGTACAGATGCAGTAAAACAGTAAACAAGCAGCGATTTCAGTATTTGGGAACAAGGCCTAGGGATTATACTTTCACTAGTGGACACTCTCAACATTGATCACATAATAAAACCACTCTACACTCTGTTGTTGGATGATGAACACCACTAATTGTGTAGGATTACACGAACCCTCAATGCCGGAGTTAACAAGCTCCACAATATTCGATATTCATATTTAAATAACCTTAGAGTGCATGATAGATCATTGCAATTACACCAAGTACTAACATAGCATGCACACTGTCACCATCACACTATGAAGGAGGCATAGATCACATCAATACTATCATAGCAATAATTAACTTCATAATCTACAAGAGATTACAATCATAACCTACGCCAAGTACTACACGATGCACACACTGTCACCATTACACCGTGCAGGAGGAATAGACTACTTTAATAACATCACTAGAGTAACACATAGATTAATAGTGATACAAAACACATTGCAATCATAAAGGGATATAAATAAGCACTTCACTATGCTATCCATAACAGTGAATAAGTATTCTGTGAAATATAGCCTAAGAGACCCACACGGTGCACACACTGTCACCTTTACACACGTGGGACAAGGAGTCTCCGGAGATCACATAAGTAAAATCCACTTGACTAGCATAATGACATCTAGATTACAAGCATCATCATATGAATCTCAATCATGTAAGGCAGCTCATGAGATTATTGCATTGAAGTACATAGGGAGATAGATTAACCACATAGCTACCGGTACAGCCCCTTAGCCTCGATGGAGAACTACTCCCTCCTCATGGGAGACAGCAGCGGTGATGAAGATGGCGGTGGAGATGGCAGCGGTGTCGATGGAGAAGCCTTCCGGGGGCACTTCCCCATCCCGGTGGCGTGCCGGAACAGAGACTCCTGTCCCCCATATCTTGGCTTTGCGATGGCGGCGGCTCTGGAAGGTTTCTCGTACCGTGGCTTTTTCCGTATCGAAGATTTAGGTCAGGGACCTTTATATAGGCGAAGAGGCGGAGTCGGAAGGTCGACGACGCGACGACACAATAGGGGGGCGCGGCCAAGGCCTGGGCCGCGCCACCCTGGCGTCTGGTGGCCCTGTGGCCCCCCTCTGGTTCCTCTTGGGTGTTCTGGAAGCTTCGTCCAATTATAAGATGCTGGGCGTTGATTTCGTCCAATTCCGAGAATATTTCCTTACTAGGATTTCTGAAACCAAAAACAACAGAAAACAGGAACTGGCACTTCGGCATCTCGTCAATAGGTTAGTTCCGGAAAACGCATAAAAATGATATAAAGTGTGAACAAAACATGTAGGTAATGTCATAAAACAAGCATGGAACATAAGAAATTATCGATACGTCGGAGATGTATCAGCATCCCCAAGCTTAGTTCCTACTTGTCCCGAGTAGGTAAACGATAACAAAGATAATTTCTGAAGTGACATGCCACCAACATGATCTTAATCATACTATTGTAAAGCATATGAGATGAATGCAGCGATTCAAAGCAATGGTAAAGACAATGGTTAAACAACTGAACCATATAGCAAAGACTTTTCATGAATAGTACTTTCAAGACAAGCATCAATAAGTCTTGCATAAGAGTTAACTCATAAAGCAATAGATTCAAAGTAAAGGCATTGAAACAACACAAAGGAAGATATAAGTTTCAGCAGTTGCTTTCAACTTGTAACATGTATATCTCATGGATAGTTGTCAACATAAAGTAATATAATAAGTGCAATATGCAAGTATGTAGGAATCAATGCACAGTTCACAGAAGTGTTTGCTTCTTGAGATGGAGAGAAATAGGTGAACTGACTCAACATAAAAGTAGAAGAAAGGCCCTTCGCAGAGGGAAGCATTCATTGCTATGTTTGTGCTAGAGCTTTTATTTTGAAAACAAGAAACAATTTTGTCAACGGTAGTAATAAAGCATATGTGTCATGTAAATTATATCCTACAAGTTGCAAGCCTCATGCATAGTATACTAATAGTGCCCGCAGCTTGTCCTAATTAGCTCGGATTACTTGGATTATCATTGCAATACATATGTTTTAACCAAGTATCACAAAGGGGTACCTCTATGCCGCCTGTACAAAGGTCTAAGGAGAAAGCTCGCATTGGATTTCTCGCTTTTGATTATTCTCAACTTAGACATCCATACCGGGACAACATAGACAACAGACAATGGACTCCTCTTTAATTCATAAGCATTTAGCAACAAATAATATTCTCATAAGAGATTGAGGATTGTTGTCTGATGTCTACGCCCCCCTCCTTTTCCTGTAGACAGTGTTGGGCCTCCAAGAGCAGAGGTTTGTAGAACAGCAGCAAGTTTTCCCTTAAGTGGATCACCCAAGGTTTATCGAACTCAGGGAGGAAGAGGTCAAAGATATCCCTCTCATGCAACCCTGCAACCACAAAGCAAGAAGTCTCTTGTGTCCCCAACACACCTAATAGGTGCACTAGTTCGGCGAAGAGATAGTGAAATACAGGTGGTATGAATAAATAGTAGCAACGGCACCAGAAAAGTGCTTTGCCCAAGACAGTAAACAAGCAGTAGTAACGCATCAGTAGTAACGCAGTGAAACAGTAAACAAGCAGCGATAGCAGTATTTAGGAACAAGGCCTAGGGATCATACTTTCACTAGTGGACACTCTCAACATTGATCACATAACAGAATAGATAAATGCATACTCTACACTCTTGTTGGATGATGAACACCATTGCGTAGGATTACACGAACCCTCAATGCCGGAGTTAACAAGCTCCACAATTCAGTGTTCATATTTAAATAACCTTAGAGTGCATGAAAGATCAACACGACTAAACCAAGTACTAACATAGCATGCACACTGTCACCTTCACACTATGTAGGAGGAATAGATCACATCAATACCATCATAGCAATAGTTAACTTCATAATCTACAAGAGATCATAATCATAGCATACGCCAAGTACTAACACGGATGCACACACTGTCACCATTACACCGTGCAGGAGGAATAAAACTACTTTAATAACATCACTAGAGTAGCACGTAGATGAATAGTGATACAAAACTCATATGAATCTCAATCATGTAAAGCAGCTCATGAGATTATTGTATTGAGGTACATGGGAGAGAGATGAACCACATAGCTACAGCGGAGCCCTCAGCCTCGGGGGTGGATTACTCCCTCCTCGTCATGGAGGCAGCGATGGCGGTGGAGATGGCGGTGAAGACGGCGGTGGAGATGGCTCCGGGGGCAAGTCCCCGTCCGGCAGGTGCGAACAGAGAGTTCTGTCCCCCGAATTGGAGTTTCGCGATGGTGGCGGCGCCCCTGGAGTCTTTCTGGAGTTTCGTCAATTCGTACTGCGTTTTTAGGTCGAAAGGGGTTATATAGGCGAAGAGGCGGCGCAGGAGGGCTGACAGGGTGGCCTCACCCTAGGCCGGCGCGGCCAGGGTCTGGCCCGCGTGGCCCTATGGTGTGGGGACCCCCTGGCTCTCCTCCGACTCTCCTTCGGTGTTCTGGAGCCTTCCGGGAAAAATAAGATCTTTGGCGTTGATTTCGTCCAATTCCGAGAACATTGCCCGAACAGCCTTTCTGGAACCAAAAACAACAGAAAACAACAACTGGCCCTTCGGCATCTCGTCAATAGGTTAGTTCCGGAAAATGCATAATAATGACATAAAGTATGCATAAAACATGTAGATATCATCAATAATGTGGCATGGAACATAAGAAATTATCGATACGTCGGAGATGTATCAGCATCCCCAAGCTTAGTTTCGTCATTCCGGCGGTAAACGATAACAAAGATAATTTCTGGAGTGACATGCCATCATAAACTTGATCATACTATTTGTAAGCATATGTAGTGAATGCAATGATCAAAACAATGTATATGACATGAGTAAACAAGTGAATAATATAGCAAAGACTTTTCATGAATAGTACTTTCAAGACAAGCATCAATAAGTCTTGCATAAGAGTTAACTCGTAAAGCAATAATTCAAAGTAAACGCATTGAAGCAACACAATGAAAGATTAAGTTTCAGCGGTTGCTTTCAACTTGTAACATGTATATCTCATGGATAATTGTCAATGCAAAGTAATATAACAAGTGCAATATGCAAGTATGTAAGAATCAATGCACAGTTCACACAAATGTTTGCTTCTTGAGGTGGAGAGAGATAGGTGAACTGACTCAACAATAAAAGTAAAAGAATGGCCCTTCAAAGAGGAAAGCATTGATTGCTATATTTGTGCTAGAGCTTTTATTTTGAAAACATAAAGAGAGCATAAAAATAAAGTTTTGAGAGGTGTATGTTGTTGTCAACGAATGGTAGCGGGTACTCTATCCCCCTTGCCAGACAAACCTTCAAAGAGCGGCTCCCATTTTATTTTATTTTTGGGTGGCACTCCTTCCAACCTTTCTTTCACAAACCATGGCTAACCGAATCCTCGGGTGCCTGCCAACAATCTCATACCATGAAGGAGTGCCTTTTTATTTTAGTTTTATTATGATGACACTCCTCCCAACCTTTGCTTTCACAAGCCATGGCTAACCGAATCCTTCGGGTGCCGTCCAACAATCACATACCATGGAGGAGTGTCTATTTTTGTTAATTAATTTGGGACTGGGAATCCCATTGCCAGCTCTTTTTGCAAAATTATTGGATAAGCGGATGAAGCCACTAGTCCATTGGTGAAAGTTGCCCAACAAGATTGAAAGATAAAACACCACATACTTCCTCATGAGCTATAAAACATTGACACAAATCAGAGGTGATAAATTTTGAATTGTTTAAAGGTAGCACTCAAGCAATTTACTTTGGAATGGCGGAGAAATACCATGTAGTAGGTAGGTATGGTGGACACAAATGGCATAGTGGTTGGCTCAAGTATTTGGATGCATGAGAAGTATTCCCTCTCGATACAAGGTTTAGGCTAGCAAGGTTGTTTGAAACAAACACAAGGATGAAGCGGTGCAGCAAAACTTACATAAAAGACATATTGAAAACATTATAAGACTCTACACCGTCTTCCTTGTTGTTCAAACTCAATACTAGAAATTATCTAGACTTTAGAGAGACCAATTATGCAAACCAAATTTTAGCATGCTCTATGTATTCTTCATTAATAGGTGCAAAGTATATGATGCAAGAGCTTAAACATGAGCACAACAATTGCCAAGTATCACATTATTTAAGATATCATACCAATTACTACATGTAGCATTTTCCGTTTCCAACCATATAACAAATTAACGAAGCAGTTTCAACCTTTGCCATGAAAATTAAAAGCTAAGAACACATGTGTTCATATGAACCAGCGGAGCGTGTCTCTCTCCCACACAAGCATTTATTCAAACGAAAACAAAAACAAAAGCACACAGACGCTCCAAGTAAAGTACATAAGATGTGACCGAATAAAAATATAGTTTCAAGAGAAGGAACCTGATAATTTGTCGATGAAGAAGGGGATGCCTTGGGCATCCCCAAGCTTAGATGCTTGAGTCTTCTTGAAATATGCAGGGATGAACCACCGGGGCATCCCCAAGCTTAGAGCTTTCACTCTCCTTGATCATGTTGTATCATCTCCCTCTCTTGATCCTTGAAAACTTCCTCCACACCAAACTTAGAACAACTCATTAGAGGGTTAGTGCACAATCAAAATATACATGTTCAGAGGTGACATGATTATTCTTAACACTTCTGGACATTGCACAAAGCTACTGAAAGTCAATGGAATCGAAAAATCCATCGAACATAACAAAACTGGCAATGCGAAATAAAAGGCAGAATCTGTCAAAAACAGAACAGTTCGTATTGATGAATTTTATTGAGGCACCAGACTTGCTCAAATGAAAATGCTCAAATTGAATGAAAGTTGCGTACATACACTAGTGGAAAACAGGCCTTTTGATCCGGGTGGTAAGGGCCTTTTGTCGCGGGCGGCCATCCGTGACAAGCAAGGCGCGATAAAAGGGAGGCCTTTTGTCGCGGGTCGCTTACGACCCGCGACATAAGGTCCACCACGTGGCAGCCGCGGGGCGCGCAGGGGACAGGCCCTTTTGTCGCGGGCGGTATTACCACCCGCGACAAAAGGCCCTCTACGTGGCGCGCGCACAACGCTGCTGCTTTAGGGTTTGAGGGGTGCAGCACCCCTCCCCCCCCCCCCGCCACCGACCGCCTGTTATTTCATTTTTTTCGTTCGAAAATAAAAGTTGCATATATTTGTACGCTACTAGAAGTTGTACACGTTCATTCATTATATATATATATAGATCGATCAAACAAATATTGGAAGCAAAAGTCGATTCCCCTTACACATATTCGTAGATTCCCTACATATATACATGGAGCTCACGATCGACAAGCGGTACTAACGACCGTCTATTTGGAGGTAGAGCATCTATTTGGACTAAACAAGCCTTTGTTGTTTATTACTTCTCTAACCAAAAGTCCCGCCAGTTCCTCCGCGATTCCTAGTGCGTGTTCCTTTGGTTGGAGTCTGTCCCGCATGAAGTCGACCTATATACGAAAATGAGATGAGTATGACTATATCAGTCTTGATAACAAAATATTGATGATAATAAATAAAGTTGTGAATGTTATTGCTTACGTCGAATTTATTTTTGTTCTGCTTCTCAGTGGTTAACATGCGAATGGACTCGCAAACGTAGTATCCACATAGATTCGTCCCTTGTGGCTGCTGGGGGCACGGTACAGGAGTAAATGTTAGCTTCTTTGCAAAGGTAATCTCCTTATGAAGATTCTTCAAAGCTTGCCAAGCCCTGCCAGGCAAAAGAATGATTGAATGAGTGGATAATTAATTGATATCTCACGAAAGATAAAGCGCGGCGATGAAGGAAATTACACTTGGAGCAACTTCTGCAAGTCCTGGAACTCGTCCACGCCTCTACTCAGTGGGTCTTTTACTTCAACTATTCCCTTATCAGGTTGAATGTCTAGTAGAATCCAGTGGAAGCTGCACATGTTATGCATATACGTCAGGAATTACACTTAACATCGAGTAAGAAAAATTGAATGTGCATAAAAGATCATTAAGACTCTCACTCGTAGTTGTAAGGAAACAATATTGAATCACAGAAATATTGCTCCCCCAAAAACCTTAGTAGGTTTCCCCCCGTTTCTTTGCTTTTATGCTTCACAGTTTCAACATGTATTTTATCTGGGTCAACAAACCCAACATTGATAATATTATTACTTTTGCATTCACTGATCTTCAGTCTGCATAAGAGAACCCATAAGATATAATGAGTATATATATGCAATGAAAACGAACATGAACTGAATGAAAATGAACTTATATGTAGTTAACAACTTACAAGCAATAGCAACTCATGAGAGATTTGTCGAGGGCATCTAGATTGAATAACTGCCAGAGTTCATTCATCTCAATATGGATCTCCTCCTTTCGGTAGTAATATTCCCATGGTATACTCGCCACGATGTACATTATGTTCTCCTTGCATGCATCAAGGTACCACTGATGCAAATTCCGCATATGTGTTGGCAGTTTATGCAGCTGCTCTCTGCTGACCAAGTCGGCCCCGTAGACAAATTTAGGAGCTATATCAGCAGTGGGTAGTGCAGCATCTGCTGCAGACAGCAATTCCTCCACGGTAACTGAACAAGCAGCCGCTAGCCTTGCAGCTTCTTCCATATCGATACCACCATGATGTTCCTGGTACAGCTTGGGAACATTAAGCACTTTGAGTCTTTGGGATCGATTGTTTGGGCTGAGCACCGAGGAGGGGAACTTCCTTTCTCTTTTTGCCTTTTGTCGTTTGCTTGGCCTTGAGGGGTGCACTTGTTGAACTTGACTTTTTCTCAGCTGCACTTCTAGCTGATGATTTGCTCGTGCCAGCAATGTCCTTCTCCTTAGCCTTTTCATCCTTCTTTTGGTCAATTACCTTCGCAAGAGTGCGTGTATAGTCATCCTTCTTCTCGTGTAACTCATACTGCGATGGTGTGTTCAGAAAACTAGTAGCATATTCTATTTGCTTCTCTGTGTATGGCTCTGGCGCTGGAGGTTTTGGCTTATGAAAAAAATCATAATTGTATTTCTTAACAATGGCATCATTTTCCTCCGGGGTACGATCGTAAGGACGGGGGGGAGGAACCTTTGGTACTTTTGGGAGGGGCGACTTCTTGCGGACAGGACTCTTGAAACGCTTCCGGCTGGGTGCATTCCGAGTCTTAGTGGGCGGAGGCGGCGGCGCTGGAGATGGAGATGGACTACCGATGTCGTGGTCGATGTCGTACCCACGGGGTGATGGTGGCGACATGTGATCAGTAGGAGGAGGTGATGGTGGCCTGCGATCACCTGGAGGAGGTGATGGTGACCTGCTGGGACACCTGGTACTAGGTGCTACCCAGCCTGGCAGCCTGATGTTCTTCTTTTCCCAGAGAATGATTTCTCCCAGCACCTCTCTGAGTGTAAGCCCCCCATCACCTCCAGGGATATCGAGCTCCAATGTCTCCCACGACGGGACAACTGAATCCACCCCGACACGAGCATAGCCAGCTGGAATCGGATTGCCATGCCATGTTGCCGGCTCACCTTCAGGTCCAAATGCCGGTAAGACATAGCCGACAGCCACCTTAACAGAAACCTTCCTGAACACCTCATGGAGATCACAAGGTGTTTGCTCCTTGATTCCATCCAAGGGGTCGCCAGGACCGGCATCTATCATCATCCGTGTAGGAGGGGCCTCCGAGTCGGCCACGCTGCTGTCTCGTCGCTGAGATATGTCAGCGGTATTATCTGGCGGGCGCTGTCCTTTTAGTTCATTTATCTCCCGCTGCTGCTGCTGAAGCTCCCGCTGCTGCTGGTCAAGTCGGCGTTGGAACTCGGCCATCCGGTCATTCTGCACCTCCAGCTGGCGTTGTTTAGCTCTCGCTCGGCTTCTATAAGTCTCCGCGTCGGCCGGAAACCCAAGCGACCACGGAACACTAGGGCCGAAGCCTCTTGTTCGTCCTCCCTTCTCAGGATTACCGAGGACAAGCGTCAGCAAGTCTTTCTCTCTATCGGGAGCAAACTTTAGTTTTCCCGCCTTTATATCTGTCGTCACTTCAATCCATTTTTGCCTGGGTACCCTAACCCTGGTGTCACTTTCAACAATGTTCCCTGTCTTCATGTCATACTCACAGCCATGCGCGAGGAACCAATTTCGAGCCCTAGTATCCCATCCTTCTCGCGTGGGTTCTGGAGTGATCCCGTTCAGCTCCATCTCAGCCTCTTGTGCATCCCACTTAGGCATGGCTCTTCCGTAGCCCCCTCGCCCCGTATGATGGTGATATTTCTTCTCGCTTGCATTCTTCTTGTTTTTCGTTGACAGGTTCACAGCCTCCTCTGATTCTTTGTACCTCACAAATTCTTCCCAGTTATGCTCCTGCTTCGCTAGGTAGTTCTCGAATAATGGAGGCTTCTTTTCTTTCTTATAATTTTTCCATAACCGGTTCTTATACGCCCGGAAAATTTCACCCATCTTCTTACGAGCCCATTTCTTCACTAGCGCCCATTGCTTAGCATTCTCGAGACTCCGATACCAAATCGGCAAAGTGAAATGTGCCATGAGGTCTCGAAAAGTGTGTCTTTGTACCTATCGGCAACCTGATTTTCGGACACATTCTTGGTCTTGTTCCATTCTCTGACAGTGATCGGGATACGATCTCTAACCACAACTCCGCACTGATTTTTGAACTTCACTCCGACATTCTCGGGTACCACCGGTTGGCCTTCCGGTGATATAGCTTCAATTGTGAAGTGGTCTTTTTTGGTCAACTTCTTTGTCGGGCCTCGTTTCTCTATCTTATCTTCGGAGGCCTAAGAGAATACATATAGAATTGCATTAATGCCTCTATACTAATGCCTCAATACATATGTACATATAGAATTCCATTAATACCTCGTCATGACCGGAGCCGTCGGCTTCTCCGTCACCGGAGCCGTCGTCGGCTTCTCCGTCACCGGAGCCGTCGGCTTCTCCATGACCGGAGCCGCGGGCTTCTCCATCACCGGAGCCGCGGTCTTCTCGGTCGGCTTCTGTACCATCGCGGATTATGTCCGCGAACATGTCTTCCTGTTCCAAGTCCCGTTCGAATGGATCCATTGTTTCTGCAAAAGAATTAAATCGATAAGTACATGTTCTAACCCTAACCCTAATCAAACACAAACCAAACCCTAACCCTAATCAAACACAAACCAAACCCTAACCCTAATCGGCGACACGTGTTTGCGAGAGGGAGAGGGTGTCGGCGACGCGTGTTTGCGAGAGGGAGAGGGTGTCGGCGACGCGTGTTTGCGAGAGGGAGAGGGTGTCGGCGACGCGTGTTTGCGAGAGGGAGAGGGTGTCGGCGACGCGTGTTTGCGAGAGGGAGAGTGTGTCGGCGACGCGTGTTTGCGAGAGGGAGATGGTGTCGGCGACGCGTGTTTGCGAGAGGGAGAGGGTGTCGGTGACGCGTGTTTGCGAGAGAGGGAGAGAGGGTGTCGGCGACGCGTGTTTGCGAGAGAGAGAGAGGGTGTCGGCGACGCGTGTTTGCGAGAGAGAGAGAGAGAGAGAGAGAGAGAGAGGGTGTCGGTGGACGCATGTTTGCGAGAGAGAGGGTGTCGGCGACGCTAGCTAGTTTGCGAGAGAGGGTGTCGGTGGAGGAGTCGTCTGTATACCAAATACATATACTAAAGCACAAACTAAATCCATATACTAATTATAAACTAACTATACAAAATACATATACTAACTAAGTACATACATATACTAAATTACAAACTAAATCCATACTAACTATACAAAATACCTAAACTAACTAACTATACAAAATACCTAAACTAACTATACAAAATACCTAAACTAACTATACAAAATAACTAAACTAACTATACAAAATACCTAAACTAACTAACTATACAAAATACCTAAACTAACTATACAAAATACCTAAACTAACTATACAAAATACCTAAACTAACTAACTATACAAAATACCTAAACTAACTATACAAAATACTAAACTAACTATACAAAATACCTAAACTAACTAACTAAACCGGCCTAAAACTAACTAACTAATTACATTACATACTAACTAATTAACTCAATTAAGTAAAAAAAATGAAAAATAAAAAAGGCAGGGCGCCCGAGCATGCAGGCGCGGCGGCGCTACCTTGCAGACGGCGGCGCGCGCTGGAGTAGAAGCTGAGGCGCCGGCGGCGCAGGCGGCGGCCCGAGGCGGAGCGGCGCAAGCGGCGGCCCGAGGACGCGCAGGTGGCGGCCCGCGGCGCAGAGAGGAGGGCGCAGACGGCGGCCCGAGGCGGAGCTTCCGCGCGAGGCGAGGGCGTTGGTGTCGGCGGCGAAACGGCGGCGGTGGCGAAATCCGGCAGCCTGGCGGCGCTATTTGAGTTAGGGTTGGCCTCCGAGTCGCGGGTGGCGGCTCCGCCCGCGACGCCAAGTACTTATACCCACCCCTTTTGTCGCGGGTGGGGGCTTGACCCGCGACAAAAGACCCCTTTTGTCGCGGGTCAAGCCCCACCCGCGACAAAAGGGGTCTTTTGTCGCGGGTCAAGCCCCCACCCGCGACAAAGCCCTTTGGGGCTGATCCGCGGCACAGCCCATCCAACGGCTCTGGCCGTTTGAATCCAACGGCCTAGAGCCGTTGGATGGGCTGTGCCACGGATCAGCCCATCTAGAGGCCTCTTCACCCTTTATTTTTTGTATTTTAAATTAATAAAACTATTATTTCAATAACTTTTGAATGGTAACTCAAATACAAATGTTTTATATATGAATATTGATCAGAAAAAGGTAATGAACATGAATATGACATCCATATACCTATTTGCATCTCGCGTCATATGAAACGTTGATAGTCGGGTATGTTTCACCCCTGTGCACCGCCGCCGTGCCACACGTGTCGCGTCCCCGTGCCACGTGTCGCGTCCCGTCGACGCCGTCGTGCGACGTGTGGCCACCGCTTCCATGTGCCTCACCCGCCAATGCCGTCGTGCGACGTGTGGCCACCGCTTCCACGTGCCTCACCCGTCGACGCCGGCGTGCGACGTGTGTAGCCGTGGCTTACACGTGCCATGCCCCGCGTGCGCTATATATAGCGACGAGTGCGGGTGCAACCACACGTCGCCACCGCCTCCTCCGCTCATTCATCTCCGGGATGCCTCCACGTCGTCGAGGGGCGTCCGGTTTCCGTGGCGTTCGAGTGCGTCCGAGCGGTAGGTTCTACGCCGAGATACGCGCCGGTGGCTTCCGCCTCACCCTCGGCACGTACAACACGCCGGAGCTGGCGGCGCGCGCTTACGACGCGGCGGCGTGGCGTTTTCGGCGGCCACGGCGCGACATGAACTTCCCGGATGTTGAATCGCTAGAGGAGGTAGAGTTCCTCGCGCCACCGCCGTGCCTCGTCGACGACGAGGACCATCGACGGCACCGCCAGGTGCAGCGTAGGATCGCCATCGCCGAGCACGACGAGCAGTTGATGCGCTAGTGGAGGGCGCAGTTCCCCAAAGACGTCGAGAACACCGATGCGTTCTTCGCTATCCTTAGGGCACAACGCAGGTCCAACAGGCGCCACCGCCGGGCCGTCGCCAACTTCGAGCTCGAGAACCCGAATACAACTTGGACCGAAGACGACCCTCGGTGGGATGACATTTGGACGGAGACAACCTCCGACGACGACTGAGACTAGACTAGTAATTTATCTATTTTATTGTAATTTCAATAAAGTCGTTGTCGGTTCTATTAGTTTAAATTTAGTTTATAAAGTCGTTGACGGTTGTTTGTTCAATAAAGTGGTTAACACGAAATTTATTACGACTGAACTGAAATTAAAGTACAGAGCTCAACTGAAAATTAAGATACATGGCCAGATTCGAATGTTGGAGCCATTCAATCATAGTCGTGCCTAGCCCTATAATACTCGCCACTGTAGTCATCATAGTTGCCGACGTCATCGTCGCTAGCATCGGGGTCGCGGTTGTCCAACCTCGGCGGGTGAGCACGCGTGGGCTGGGATTGAGGGTAGCGCAGGCGGGGGCCACGATAGGCCAGGACGCTCTGGAGAGTCCGGCCGCGCCACCACATCCGACGGCCGGCCTCGTTGAAGTTCGAAGGAGGCGGGCCGTCCTCCTCGTACCTGGCAACCGCCCTCTCACGCCGATTGATGAAGAAGCTGTCCCAAGTCGGGCTGTAGTCGGGATGCCACTGGGGATTCCTCCGCTGCTCAGGTGTGAGCTCGAAATAGTAGTGGTTCGTGATGGCCATCTCGCGTGGCACACCAAGAGGGATAGGAGGGACCGGTACGCCTCCGACGCTCAGCAACCAGCCGGTCGGGACGCGGTGGCCGGGCGGGCAGGGGTAGTTCGAGGCGCAAAGCGCCTCCGCCTCCCGGGGTGTTAGACATACGATGGAAGCCATGGGAGAGAGTGATGAGGTTTGCAGATATGAGTCCAAGCCTACATATATATAGTGGAAAAATGGCGGGAATGCGGGAAGAAAATAGGCGGAAACGAAGTGGCGCGCGAAACTTTCATCCCGGGTGGAGGCTCAAACCGCGACAAAAGACTGGGGGAGGCTTATCTAGGAGGGCCTTTTGTCACGGTTGGTGGCTGCAACCGCGACTAAAGCTGTCGGCAGGATAAGGATGTGTCGGTAACCTTTTGTCACGGTTGGTGGCTGCAACCGCGACTAAAGCTGTCGGCAGGATAAGGATGTGTCGGTAACCTTTTGTCACGGTTGGTGGCTGCAACCGCGACTAAAGGTGTCGGCAGGATAAGGACGCGTGGGTGGACGCACTGCTCGATGAGATAAAGCATGTAGCGCACGACGGTCTGTCGAAGGAATAAGACAAAGTAGAAGCGGTGCCGTGCCTATAAAAGGAGCATCGATACGCCTTGCCAAGCAGATCAACAAGCCAAGCACAGTTTCATTCCCATGGATGAAGGAAAGGGTTGGGAAATCTCACTAGGCTCAGCTACTCGAAGATGTCGTTGGTGCACACGCCCTACGGCATCTTCGGAAGCTGCTCCTCGGAAAAATTTCCATGCAAGCCCGTGAAAGACTCCGTCTCCTCTAACAGTGTTGGGGAAAGGGTTCTCATTATTACATAAATGTAGAGATTGTCTTGGGAACTATATATGAAGAATACATTATTACATCGCCATCTAGTGTTGTGATCTTCTACGCCGTAGCCATGGAGAATCTTCATCATTTAGCAAGATGCTTGGGTCAATTTTCACCGTGAAGGGCGGAATTTCTTTAAACTTATTATAATCTTCGACATGTCTGTCTTGTCATCCACTCCCACGATGTTTCTTTTCCCGAAAGAACTATGTGGCGCTTTGGCTCCTCGGTTGATGTATTCTTTTGTTGATTTCTTTTTCTTGATTTGCTAGACATGTCCTTCACGTAGAAAACTTGAGCCACCTCGCGGCTAGGACAAAAGGCTCGTCCGTGTACGCAAGATTGTTGGGATCCACTGTTATCATACCGTACTTATCATCAATATGTATAGCGCTGAGCTTCACCCATTTGCACCGAAACAAAGGGACCTTAAAAGTGGGACCATAGTCAAGTTCCCATATCTCCTCTATGTATCCATAATATGTGGTGGTCTGCCCATTCTCGTCTGTTGCATCGAAGCGGACACCGCTGTTTTGGTTGGTGCTCTTTTTATCTTGGTCGATCGTGTAAAATGTATTCCCATTTATCTCGTACCCTTGGAATGTACATATGTTTGAAGATGGTAACCTGGCCAACAAGTACAGCTGCTCCACCGCAGATGGGTCATTAATGAGATGTCTTTGCAACCAACTGCCGAAGGTATTCATGTGTTGACGTGTAATCAAGGACTCGGGCTGGCCCGGGTTTATTTCTCGTAAAACATTCTTATGTTTCTCGATGTACGGAGCCACCAAGCTGGAATTGTATAGAACTGTGTAGTGTGCTTGATTGAAAGAAATCTTGTCCCTCCACACCGTTGCTTTCCTTCCTAGTGTGCCTTTTCCAGTCAGCCTCCCCTCATACCGAGATTCAGGAACACCAATCGGCTTAAGGTCAGGAAGAAAGTCAACACAAAACTCAATGACCTCCTCAGTTCCGTAGCCCTTTGAGATACTTCCTTCCGGCCTAGCTCGGTTATGAACATATTTCTTTAAGACTCCCATGAACCTCTCGAAGGGGAACATATTGTGTAGAAATACAGGACCGAGAATTCTAATCTCTTCAACTAGGTGAACGAGGAGGTGCGTCATAATATTGAAGAAGGATGGTGGGAACAACAACTCGAAGCTGACAAGACATTGGACCACATCTTCCTGTAATCCTGACAAAGTTTCTGGATCCATTACCTTCTGAGAAATTGCGTTCAGGAGTGCACATATCTTCACAATGGCTAGTCGAACATTTTTTGGTAGAAGTCCCCTCAATGCAATCGGAAGCAATTGTGTCATAAGCACGTGACAGTCATGGGACTTCAGGTTCTGGAATTTTTTCTCCTTCATATTTACTATCCCCTTTATATTCGACGAGAAACCAGACGGAACCTTGATACTGAATAGGGCTTCAAAAAAGATCTCCTTCTCTTGTTTGGTAAGAGCGTAGCTGGCAGGCCCTACAAACTGCCCTGGATGATTGCCGTTTCGTCCTTTATGAAGTTCCTGGTCCTCCCGTGCTTCTGTTGTATCTTTTGTCTTTCCATACACGCCCAGAAAACCTAGAATATTCACACAAAGATTCTTGGTCAGGTGCATCACGTCGATTGCAGAGCGGACTTCCAAGACTTTCCAATATTCTAGCTCCCAGAAAATAGATTTCTTCCTCCACATGGGCGCGTGTCGGTCATCGTCTTTCGGAACAGGTCGACTGCCTGGACCCTTTCCAAAGATAACATTTAAATCCTTGACCATGTCAAATATATCAGCACCACTACGGGGGACAGGCTTCGGACGGCGGTCTGCCTCGCCATCGAAATGCTTGCCTTTTTTCCTTAAGGGATGCTTGCGCGGAAGGAAACGACGATTGAACGGGTACACAACTTTTCTGCTTTTTCCCAAATATTTACTTTCAGTCTCATCTAAACAGTGTGTGCATGCATTGTATCCTTTGTTCGTCTGTCCTGAAATGTTACTGAGAGCAGGCCAATCATTGATGGTTACGAATAGCAACGCTCGTAGGTCAAATTCTTGCTCCGTGTGCTCATCCCACACACGTACACCTGGTTTGGCCCACAACTCCAAAAGTTCATCGACTAATGGCCTTAGGTACACATCAATGTCGTTGCCCGGTTGCTTTGGGCCTTGGATAAGCACTGGCATCATAATGAACTTCCGCTTCATGCACAACCCCGGAGGCAGGTGGTAGATACATAGAGTCACGGGCCAGTGTCTTGTGACTGCAGCTCTGCTCCCCAAAAGGATTCATGCCATCTGTACTTAGACCAAAGTATAAGTTCCTTGCCTCACCTGCAAAATCCGGAAACTCTCTCCCGATGTTTCTCCACTGCCGACCATCAGCGGGGTGCCTCAACATCGCGTCTTTCTTACGTTCTTCCATGTGCCATCGCAACAACTTGGCATGCTCTTTGTTTCTGAACAAACGTTTCAACCGTGGTATTATTGGAGCATACCACATCACCTTCGCAGGAACCCTCTTCTGGGTGGCTCGCCCTCAACATCACCGGGGTCATCTTTTACGATCTTATACCGCAATGCACCACATATCGGACATTTATTCAAATTCTCGTACTTCTCACCGCGGTAGAGGATACAGTCATTAATGCATGCATGTATCTTCTGCACATCTAATCCTAGAGGGCAGACAAGCTTCTTTGCTTCATATGTACTGATGGGCAATTCATTATTTCTTGGAAACAGCTTCTTTAATATTATCATCAATTTCTCAAATCCCGAGTCAGTCACACCGACCTCTGCCTTCCATTTCAGCAATTCCAATATGCTACCCAGCTTTCTATGCCCATCTTCACAACCTGGGTACAACAATTTGTGGTGGTCCTCTAACATCTTGTCGAACTGCAACCTCTCCTTATCCGTGCCACGCCTCTTCTTGCATCGTAAATGGCCCGACGAAGATCATCATCAACAGGATCATCTGATGCCTGTTCTTCACCTCCTTCTTCTTCATTGTCGTCCATTGCGGTATCAAAGCATTCAGAGAACATAGATCGGTACTTCTCATCATTATCTTCTTCCTCATCGCCGTCTTCCATCATAACCCCTTCTTCTCCGTGCTTGGTCCAAACATTATAGCTGGACATGAACCCAAACCGAAGCAGGTGGCTCTTAATATCTCTTGAGCAAGAGTAATCCTTCTCGTTCTTACATTTTAGACATGGACAGCACATAAAACCTTGCTTTGACTTGTTGGCCTCGGCCACAAGCAGGAAAGAATTCACGCCCTCTCTGAAAGCGGGAGCACATCGGTTACCGTACATCCATGGATGACTCATCTGCATCATAAGTACAATTATATATGTATCCGATGCAATCACCTTGCTAAAATTAGTATTGTACGGACTATGCATATATATATAGTCGAGAAAATAGTTGCTAACCTTTTAGGATCAAAAAGAGGAGAAATCTTATCAAATAAAACCAAGTGGCATCCCTCTCACAAGCATTCCATCAAACACCTCTTGTGCACATGTAGAAAAAATGAGCTAGCATACATCTCCACCTTCACCACCAAGGAAAAAATGAGGTGGGGGGTGGCTGGCTGCTTCTATATATATAGGCATGGACATTTTGTCGCGGGCCGTATTACAACCCGCGACAAAAGGGGTGGCCACGTCGCTCCTACCCCTTTTGTCGCGGGTCGTAATACGGCCCGCGACAAAAGGCCGCGACAAAAGCCTCTGCGCGCTCCACATGGTTTCGGGGCGACGTGGCCAGGCCATTTGTCGCGGGTGCAGGCGCGCCCGCGACAAAAGGCTCCCACGGAAGCCCTGTTTTCCACTAGTGATATCTGAGGATCACTCACGTAAATTGGCATAATTTTCTGAGTTACCTACAGATAATTTTGCCCAGATTCGTGACAGCAAAGAAATCTGTTTTTGCGCAGTAATCCAAATCTAGTATGAACCTTACTATCAACGACTTTACTTGGCACAACAAAACACAAAACTAAGATAAGGAGAGGTTGCTACAGTAGTAAACAACTTCCAAGACACAAAATAAAAACAAAGTACTGTAGCAAAATAACACATGGGTTATCTCCCAAGAAATTCTTTCTTTATAGCCATTAAGATGGGCTCAGCAGTTTTAATGATGCACTCGCAGGAAATAGTATTTGAAGCAAAAGAGAGCTTCAAGAGGCAAATTCAAAACAAATTTAAGTCTAACATGCTTCCTATGAAGAGGAATCTTGTACACAAATGAATTCATGAAGAACAAAGTGACAAGCATAAGAGGATAAAACACAAATAACTTCAAGATTCTCAACATAAAGAGGGGAATCTTAATATTATTAAGATGCATATAACCATATTTCCCTTTCTCATAATAACTTTCAGTAGCATCATTGATGAAATCCACAATATACCCATCACTTAAAACATTCTTATCATGGTTCATATGCATAGAAGTATCAATAATTTTGGCATAAGAAGAGTTCTTCTCATTAATAGTAATTGGAGCAAGATTATTATCAAGAATTTGAACATGGTAAACAAGTTGCATATTAAGGGAATTGTTTTTGGTAATCCAATCATGACTATGACAAGTTTAATAAGGATAGTTATAACCTATATCATAGCATTCATTATAATAACCATCAAAGGTCGGAGGCACAGTGTAATCATAAGAAATAGAATATTTATCTTTCACAGTCGGTTTATCTGTGTCCATACCATCATTGTTATTAGAAGGAGATGTATCAAGAACATAATGACCAGTAGCAAAAGGATTTTCAAACACCTCTTCCCCAAGCTTAGAGCTTTCTATATCATTATGGGAGGAAGCATGGATAGCACTGACACTATGGCAATTATTATCATCATCATTTTCAGAATTAGTTTCCCAGAGATTTGCAATATCAAAAGTAGTGTGCTCATTCAAATCATGATCACTAATGTATGTAAAGAGCATAGGAAGATCATCGTATTCAGATTCATTATCACAATAATCATTAGGAGCAACATACTTACGGTTACCTAGCGTTATCTCATTCACGCGGGGATACGCCGTTACCTCTTTCTTTTTATTCTCCTTCTTCTTCTTCTTCGTTCCCTTTTTCTTCTTCTTCTCTTCCTTCTCCTCGTTCCCTTCTTTAGGAGAAAAAGGCTTGAAGGGTGGCTTGTCCGCATAACCTGATTTACTTTCAGAAACAATAGAAGAAACTTGGGAGGATCCCTCCTTTTCATTAATTAGTTGAAAACACACAGCGGTCCTATCATATTTTGGCAAGGTGTCATCTTCTAAAATATTTTGTATGTAAGTATTTGTATGGCTATTATCAATGCAATAAGAAAAACACCCATGCAGGACATCATCAATATCAAGGTCACTCATATGTAACAAAGAGATTTTTCTCGACAGTTCTTCACATCCCAAAAATAAAGTAAGTTCATCATGCTGATTAGGAGTAATTTCATCATCACAATACAAATTTGCAGCACTCATTGGGTTCAAATTATCATTGGAGGAGCATTGAAAATTAAAATGACCCACTTCATGGCAAACTTCACAAATAAAAGGATAGAGGGCACAAACTTTTTTACCAAGATCATCTAAAGCCTTAAACCACTTTCTAGTTTTTTCATTAGCATGATGGATACAATATTATCTTTGATTTGATTAATTCCACAAGGTCTATGTATTCCACAAAAATTAACATGCTTATAAGAAATAGCATTCTTAGGAGTTTGAGCATGCTTATTGCAATAATTAACAACAATTTCATTCTTCATGCAAGCCTCTTTAAAAGGTTCATGATACTTATCAAAATTCTTTTTAGGAAATTCAAAATGAGAAGCAAAGGCTTTATAAAGATTTGCAGCAACTTGAGAGTCAAGACCATAAGTAGCACTCATATTTCGAAATTTATCGGTATCCATAAAAGCTTCAATGCATTCATAATCATAATTTATACCTGACTCTTTACCTTTGTCGTTCTCCCATCCTTCAGCGTTCTCCTCAATCCGATCAAGAAGATCCCACCTAGCTTCAACCTCCTTGCTTGTGAAAGATCCCTCCGAACAGGCGTCCAGATAGTCCTTGTGTTGTCCTGAAAGCCTCGCATAAAAATTATTAACAATAACATTACGGGGGAGCTCATGAATGGGACATTTGAGCATTAGTGACTTCAATCTCCCCCACGCTTTAGAAATACTCTCTCCATCACGAGGATAAAAGTTATAAATATAATTCCTATCAATATGCACTTCATGAGGAGGATAAAATTTAGAATAAAAGAGAGGTACAATTTCCTCCCAACCAAGAGAATGACTATTCTCCAACAATTTATACCAATGCGCCGCTTTACCGGGCAATGAAATAGAGAATAACTTCTTCTTCACGTCATCCATAGAGATACCCTGCACACTTGAATAACCCGCATAATTCATGCAAAAACAGTAAATGATCTCCAGGATGGATAGTTCCATCCCCTTTATAGCGGTTATCCATAACGCGTTCAATAATTTTCATAGGTATTTTATACGGAATACTTTCAGCAGGTGGATTTAAAATATCAGAAGCATCATTAGAGTTATCGCATATGGGAGATAAAGCATTATCAGAATAAATTTTCTCCCCTAAAGATGGGAAGCCAAAAAGATCACAGAAACTAGCTTCCCCAAGCTTAGACTTATTCATAGCATTAGCAGTGATTGCGTTCATACCAATAATATTGCTACTAGCATGCAAATGAGGTTCCATAGGTTCTTTAATTTTCGCATCACACAATTCATGTCTTAGCTTAGGAAATAAATTAAGAAGCTCATAGTTATATTCCATTATGCCTAACTAGTGTAAAACAAGAAACAAAAAGATGCAATTGCAGGATCTAAAGGAAATAGCTTCGAGCACAAACACAATGGCGCCAGAGAAGTACTTTACCTGGAACCGGAGTATGAGTGCCTTTTACCTTTCCTCCCCAGCAACGGCGCCAGAAAATAGCTTGATGTCTACGCCCCCCTCCTTTTCCTGTAGACAGTGTTGGGCCTCCAAGAGCAGAGGTTTGTAGAACAGCAGCAAGTTTTCCCTTAAGTGGATCACCCAAGGTTTATCGAACTCAGGGAGGAAGAGGTCAAAGATATCCCTCTCATGCAACCCTGCAACCACAAAGCAAGAAGTCTCTTGTGTCCCCAACACACCTAATAGGTGCACTAGTTCGGCGAAGAGATAGTGAAATACAGGTGGTATGAATAAATAGTAGCAACGGCACCAGAAAAGTGCTTTCCCAAGACAGTAAACAAGCAGTAGTAACGCAGCAGTAGTAACGCAGTGAAACAGTAAACAAGCAGCGATAGCAGTATTTAGGAACAAGGCCTAGGGATCATACTTTCACTAGTGGACACTCTCAACATTGATCACATAACAGAATAGATAAATGCATACTCTACACTCTTGTTGGATGATGAACACCATTGCGTAGGATTACACGAACCCTCAATGCCGGAGTTAACAAGCTCCACAATTCAATGTTCATATTTAAATAACCTTAGAGTGCATGAAAGATCAACACGACTAAACCAAGTACTAACATAGCATGCACACTGTCACCTTCACACTATGTAGGAGGAATAGATCACATCAATACCATCATAGCAATAGTTAACTTCATAATCTACAAGAGAGCATAATCATAGCATACGCCAAGTACTAACACGGATGCACACAATGTCACCATTACACCGTGCAGGAGGAATAAAACTACTTTAATAACATCACTAGAGTAGCACGTAGATGAATAGTGATACAAAACTCATATGAATCTCAATCATGTAAAGCAGCTCATGAGATTATTGTATTGAGGTACATGGGAGAGAGATGAACCACATAGCTACAGCGGAGCCCTCAGCCTCGGGGGTGGATTACTCCCTCCTCGTCATGGAGGCAGCGATGGCGGTGGAGATGGCGGTGAAGACGGCGGTGGAGATGGCTCCGGGGGCAATTCCCCGTCCCGGCAGGGTGCCGGAACAGAGAGTTCTGTCCCCCGAATTGGAGTTTCGCGACGGTGGCGGCGCCCCTGGAGTCTTTCTGGAGTTTCGTCAATTCGTACTGCGTTTTTAGGTCGAAAGGGGTTATATAGGCGAAGAGGCGACGCAGGAGGGCTGACAGGGTGGCCTCACCCTAGGCCGGCGCGGCCAGGGTCTGGCCCGCGCGGCCCTATGGTGTGGGGCCCCCCTGGCTCTCCTCCGACTCTCCTTCGGTGTTCTGGAGCCTTCCGGGAAAAATAAGATCTTTGGCGTTGATTTCGTCCAATTCCGAGAATATTGCCCGAACAGCCTTTCTGGAACCAAAAACAACAGAAAACAGCAACTGGCCCTTCGGCATCTCGTCAATAGGTTAGTTCCGGAAAACGCATAATAATGACATAAAGTATGCATAAAACATGTAGATATCATCAATAATGTGGCATGGAACATAAGAAATTATCGATACGTCGGAGACGTATCATTGTCCAAAACTGAAACTTCCACCATGGATCATGGCTTTAGTTAGCGGCCCAATGTTCTTCTCTAACAATATGCATGCTCAAACCATTCAACTCATGGTAAATCACCCTTACTTCAGACAAGACGAACATGCATAGCAAGTCACATGATATTCAACAAAGGGTAGTTGATGGCGTCCCCAGGAATATGGTTATCGCTCAACAAGCAACTTATAAGAGATAAGATGCATAAGTACATATTCAATACCACAATAGTTTTTAGGCTATTTGTCCCATGAGCTATATATTGCAAAGACAAAGAATAGAAATTTAAAGGTAGCACTCAAGCAATTTACTTTGGAATGGCAGAAAATACCATGTAGTAGGTAGGTATGGTGGACACAAATGGCATAGTTTTTGGCTCAAGGATTTTGGATGCATGAGAAGTAATCCCTCTCAATACAAGGCTTAGGCTAGCAAGGCTATTTGAAACAAACACAAGTATGAACCGGTACAGCAAAACTCACATAAAAGACATATTGTAAGCATTATAAGACTCTACACCGTCTTCCTTGTTGTTCAAACCCTTACTAGAAAATATCTAGACCTTTAGAGAGACCAATCATGCAAACCAAATTTTAGCAAGCTCTATGTATTTCTTCACTAATAGGTGCAAAGTATATGATGCAAGAGCTTAAACATAAGCACAACAATTGCCAAGTATCAAATTATTCAAGACATTCTACCAATTACTACATGTAGCATTTCCCGTTTCCAACCATATAACAATTTAGCGAAGAAGATTCAACCTTCGCCATGAACACTATGAGTAAAGCCTAAGGACATATTTGTCCATATGCAACAGCGGAGCGTGTCTCTCTCCCACACAATGAATGCTAGGATCCATTTTATTCAAACAAAACAAAAAGAAAACAAACAGACGCTCCAAGCAAAGTACATAAGATGTGATGGAATAAAAATATAGTTTTACTAGAGGAACCTGATAATGTTGTCGATGAAGAAGGGGATGCCTTGGGCATCCCCAAGCTTAGATGCTTGAGTCTTCTTGAAATATGCAGGGATGAACCACCGGGGCATCCCCAAGCTTAGAGCTTTCACTCTCCTTGATCATATTGTATCATCCTCCTCTCTTGACCCTTGAAAACTTCCTCCACACCAAACTCAAATCAAACTCATTAGAGGGTTAGTGCATAATCAAAAATTCACATGTTCAGAGGTTACACAATCATTCTTAACACTTCTGGACATTGCACAAAGCTACTGGAAGTCAATGGAACAAAGAAATCTATCCAACACAGCAAAAGAGGCAATGCGAAATAAAAGGCAGAATCTGTCAAAACAGAACAGTCCGTAAAGACGAATTTTAAAGAGGCACCAGACTTGCTCAAATGAAAATGATCAAATTGAATGAAAGTTGCGTATATATCTGAGGATCACTCACGTAAATTGGCACAATTTTCTGAGTTACCTACAGAGAATTAGGCCCAGATTCGTGACAGCAAGAAATCTGTTTCTGCGCAGTAATCCAAATCTAGTATGAACCTTTCTATCAAAGACTTTACTTGGCACAAAAATGCAATAAAATAAAGATAAGGAGAGGTTGCTACAGTAGTAAAAACTTCCAAGACTCAAATATAAAACAAAGTACTATAGCAAAATAAACACATGGGTTATCTCCCAAGAAGTTCTTTCTTTATAGCCATTAAGATGGGCTCAGCAGTTTTAATGATGCACTCGCAAAAAATATTATTTGAAGCAAAAGAGAGCATCAAGAGGCAAATTCAAAACACATTTAAGCCTAACATGCTTCCTATGAAAAGGAATCTTGTAAATAAACAAGTTCATGAAGAGCAAAGTAACAAGCATAGGAAGATAAAACAAGTGTAGCTTCAAAAATTTCAGCACATAGAGAGGCGTTTTAGTAACATGAAAATTTCTACAGCCATATTTTCCTCTCTCATAATAACTTTCAGTAGCATCATGAGCAAACTCAACAATATAACTCACATAAAGCATTCTTATCATGAGTCTCATGCATAAAATTATTACTCTCCATATAATCAATTTTATTAGTTGTAGTGGGAGCAAATTCAACAAAGTAGCTATCATTATTATTCTCATCATCAAATATAGGAGGTATATTGTAATCATAATCAAATTTATCCTCCATAACAGGCGGCACCAAAAGACCACTATCATTATAATCATCATAAATAGGAGGCAAACTATCATCAAAGTAAATTTTCTCCTCAATGCTTGGGGGACTAAAAAGATCATGCTCATCAAAACCAACTTCCCCAAGCTTAGAATTTTCCATATCATTAGCAACAATGGTATTCAAAGTATTCATACTAATATGTTCCATGGGTTTTTTAATTTTCGCATCAAACCATCCATGTCTTAACTCGGGAAAAAGAATAAAAAGCTCCATGTTGCTTTCCATTATGCCAAACTAGTGTAAAACAAGAAACAAAAAGATGCAATTGCAGGATCTAAAGGAAATAGCTTCGAGTACTTACAACGGCGCAGGAAAATAGCTTAGTAGCCGAGATCCGGAGTGTGAGTACTGATGTCTACTTCCCCCTCCTTTTCCTGTAGACAGTGTTGGGCCTCCAAGAGCAGAGGTTTGTAGAACAGCAGCAAGTTTTCCCTTAAGTGGATCACCCAAGGTTTATCGAACTCAGGGAGGAAGAGGTCAAAGATATCCCTCTCATGCAACCCTGCAACCACAAAGCAAGAAGTCTCTTGTGTCCCCAACACACCTAATAGGTGCACTAGTTCGGCGAAGAGATAGTGAAATACAGGTGGTATAAATATATATGAGCAGTAGCAACGGTGCCAGAAAATAGCTTCTTTGGCGTGTAGTTGATGGTGGTAGTATTGCAGCAGTAGTAACGCAGTAAAATAGTAAACAAGCAGCGATAGCAGTATTTAGGAACAAGGCCTAGGGATTACACTTTCACTAGTGGACACTCTCAACATTGATCACATAACAGAATAGATAAATGCATACTCTACACTTTTGTTGGATGATGAACACATTGCGTAGGATTACACGAACCCTCAATGCCGGAGTTAACAAGCTCCACAATTCGTTGTTCATATTTAAGTAACCTTAGTGTAAGATAGATCAATACAACTAAACCAAGTACTAACATAGCATGCACACTGTCACCTTCATCCATATGTAGGAGGAATAGATCACATCAATACTATCATAGCAATAGTTAACTTCGCAATCTACAAGAGATCATGATCATAGCATAAACCAAGTACTAACACGGATGCACACACTGTCACCATTACATCGTGCAGGAGGAATAAAACTACTTTAATAACATTGCTAGAGTAGCACATAGATAATAGTGATACAAAACTCATATGAATCTCAATCATGTAAATCAGCTCATGAGATTATTGTATTGAGGTACATGGGAGAGAGATGAACCACATAGCTACAGCGGAGCCCTCAGCCTCGGGGGTGGATTACTCCCTCCTCATCATGGAGGCAGCGTTGGCGGTGAAGATGGCGGTGAAGACGGCGGTGGAGATGGCTCCGGGGGCAATTCCCCGTCCCGGCAGGGTGCCGAAACAGAGTTCTGTCCCCCGAATTGGAGTTTCGCGATGGCGGCGGCGCCCCTGGAGTCTTTCTGGAGTTTCGTCAATTGGTACTGCGTTTTTAGGTCGAAAGGGATTTTATAGGCGAAGAGATGGCGCAGGGGGGCACCTGGGGGCGCCACACCCTAGGCCGGCGCGGCCAGGGTCTGGCCCGCGCCGCCATGTGGTGTGGTGGCCCCCTGGCCCCTCTCCGACTCTTCTTCGGTGTTCTGGAGCCTTCCGGGAAAAATAGGAGGTTTGGCGTTGATTTCGTCCAATTCCGAGAATATTGCCCGAACAGCCTTTCTGGAACCAAAAACAGCAGAAAACAGGAACTAGCACTGTGGCATCTCGTTAATAGGTTAGTTCCGGAAAATGCATTAAATCATCATAAAGTGCAAGCAAAACATGTAGATAACATCAATAATGTGGCATGGAACATAAGAAATTATCGATACGTCGGAGACGTATCAGCATCCCCAAGCTTAGTTCTGCTCGTCCCGAGCAGGTAAAACGATAACACAGATAATTTCTGGAGTGACATGCCATCAAAACCTTGATCATACTATTTGTAAAGCATATGTAGTGAATGCAGCGATCAAAACAATGTATATGACATGAGTAAACAAGTGAATCATAAAGCAAAGACTTTTCATGAATAGCACTTCAAGACAAGCATCAATAAGTCTTGCATAAGAGTTAACTCATAAAGCAATAATTCAAAGTAAAGGTATTGAAGCAACACAAAGGAAGATTAAGTTTCAGCGGTTGCTTTCAACTTGTAACATGTATATCTCATGGATATTGTCAACATAGAGTAATATAATAAGTGCAATAAGCAAATATGTAGGAATCAATGCACAGTTCACACAAGTGTTTGCTTCTTGAGGTGGAGAGAAATAGGTGAACTGACTCAACATTGAAAGTAAAAGAATGGTCCTCCATAGAGGAAAAGCATCGATTGCTATATTTGTGCTAGAGCTTTGATTTTGAAAACATGAAACAATTTTGTCAACGGTAGTAATAAAGCATATGTATCATGTAAATTATATCTTACAAGTTGCAAGCCTCATGCATAGTATACTAATAGTGCCCGCACCTTGTCCTAATTAGCTTGGACTACCGGATCATCGCAATGCACATGTTTTAACCAAGTGTCACAATGGGGTACCTCTATGCCGCATGTACAAAGGTCTAAGGAGAAAGCTCGCATTGGATTTCTCGCTATTGATTATTCTCAACTTGGACATCCATACCGGGACAACATAGACAACAGATAATGGACTCCTCTTTTATGCATAAGCATGTAACAACAATTAATAATTTTCTCATATGAGATTGAGGATATATGTCCAAAACTGAAACTTCCACCATGGATCATGGCTTTAGTTAGCGGCCCAATGTTCTTCTCTAACAATATGCATGCTTAACCATAAGGTGGTAGATCTCTCTTACTTCAGACAAGACGGACATGCATAGCAACTCACATGAAATTCAACAATGAATAGTTGATGGCGTCCCCAGTGAACATGGTTATCGCACAACAAGCAACTTAATAAGAGATAAAGTGCATAATTACATATTCAATACCACAATAGTTTTTAAGCTATTTGTCCCATGAGCTATATATTGCAAAGGTGAATGATGGAATTTTAAAGGTAGCACTCAAGCAATTTACTTTGGAATGGCGGAAAATACCATGTAGTAGGTAGGTATGGTGGACACAAATGGCATAGTGGTTGGCTCAAGTATTTTGGATGCATGAGAAGTATTCCCTCTCGATACAAGGTTTAGGCTATCAAGGCTTATTTTGAAACAAACACAAGGATGAACCGGTGCAGCAAAACTCACATAAAAGACATATTGTAAACATTATAAGACTCTACACCGTCTTCCTTGTTGTTCAAACTCAATACTAGAAATTATCTAGACCTTAGAGAAACCAAATATGCAAACCAAATTTTAGCATGCTCTATGTATTTCTTCATTAATGGGTGCAAAGTATATGATGCAAGAGCTTAAATATGAGCACAACAATTGCCAAGTATCACATTACCCAAGACATTTATAGCAATTACTACATGTATCATTTTCCAATTCCAACCATATAACAATTTAACGAAGAAGAAACTTCGCCATGAATACTAAAAGCTAAGAACACATGTGTTCATATGCACCAGCGGAGCGTGTCTCTCTCCCACAAAAGCATTTATTCAAACAAAAACAAAAGCACACAGACGCTCCAAGCAAAGCACATAAGATGTGACCGAATAAAAATATAGTTTCAAGAGAAGGATCCTGATAATTTGTCGATGAAGAAGGGGATGCCTTGGGCATCCCCAAGCTTAGACGCTTGAGTCTTCTTGATATATGCAGGGGTGAACCACCGGGGCATCCCCAAGCTTAGAGCTTTCGCTCTTCTTGATCATAGTATATCATCCTCCTCTCTTGACCCTTAAAAACTTCCTTCACACCAAACTTCTCATAAACTTCATTAGAGGGGTTAGTACATAATCAAAAACTCACATGTTCAGAGGTGACACAATCATTCTTAACACTTCTGGACATTGCTCAAAGCTACTGGAAGGTAATGGAACAAAGAAATCCACCCAACACAGCGAAAGAAGCAATGCGAAATAAAAGGCAGAATCTGTCAAAACAGAACAGTCCGTAAAGACGAATTTTTAATAAATACTTCCGTTGCTCAGATCAGAAAACTCAAAACTAATGAAAGTTGCGTACATATCGGAGGAACACGCACGTAAATTGACATATTTTTCTGATTTTTCTACAGAGAAAACAGCCCAGATTCGTGACAGATAGAAATCTGTTTCTGCGCAGAAATCCAAATCTAGTATCAACCTTCGATTAGAGGCTTCACTTGGCATAACAAAACACAAAACTAAGATAAGGAGAGGTTGCTACAGTAGCAAACAACTTCCAAGACACAAATATAAAACAAAGTACTGTAGCAAAATAACACATGGGTTATCTCCCAAGAAGTTCTTTCTTTATAGCCATTAAGATGGGCTCAGCAGTTTTAATGATGCACTCGCAAGAAATAGTATTTGAAGCAAAAAGAGAGCATCAAGAGGCAAATTTAAAACACATTTAAGTCTAACATGCTTCCTATGCATAGGAATCTTGTAAATAAACAAGTTCATGAAGAGCAAAGTAACAAGCATAGGAAGATAAAACAAGTGTAGTTTCAAAAATTTCAGCACATAGAGAGGTGTTTTAGTAACATGAAAATTTCTACAACCATATTTTCCTCTCTCATAATAACTTTCAGTAGCAACATGAGAAAACTCAACAATATAACTATCACATAAAGCATTTTTATCATGAGTCTCATGCATAAAATTATTACTCTCCACATAAGCATAATCAATTTTATTAGTAGTTGTAGTGGGAGCAAATTCAACAAAGTAGCTATCATTATTATTCTCATCATCAAATATAGGAGGCATATTGTAATCATAATCAAATTTATCCTCCATAACAGGTGGTAACAAAAGACTACTATCATTATAATCATCATAAATAGGAGGCAAAGTATCATCAAAGTAAATTTCCTCCTCAATGCTTGGGGGACTAAAAAGATCATGAAAACCAGCTTCCCCAAGCTTAGAACTTTCTATATCATTATCAACAATGGTGTTCAAAGCGTTCATACTAATATTACTACCAGCATGCAAATAAGATTCCATAGGTTTTTTAATTTTCGCATCAAACAATCCATGTTTTAAATCAGGAAATGGCATAAGAAGCTCATTCTTGTCCATTATACCAAACTAGTGTAAACAAGAAACAAAAAGATGCAATTGCAGGATATAAAGGAAATAGCTTTGAGTACTTACAGCGCCGGGAAATAGCTTAGTAGCCGAGGTCCGGAGTGTGAGTACCTTTTACCTTTCCTCCCCGGCAACGGCGCCAGAAAATAGCTTGATGTCTACTTCCCCCTCCTTTTCCTGTAGACAGTGTTGGGCCTCCAAGAGCAGAGGTTTGTAGAACAGCAGCAAGTTTTCCCTTAAGTGGATCACCCAAGGTTTATTGAACTCAGGGAGGAAGAGGTCAAAGATATCCCTCTCATGCAACCCTGCAACCACAAAGCAAGAAGTCTCTTGTGTCCCCAACACACCTAATAGGTGCACTAGTTCGGCGAAGAGATAGTGAAATACAGGTGGTATAAATATATATGAGCAGTAGCAACGGTGCCAGAAAATAGCTTGCTGGCGTGTAGTTGATGGTGGTAGTATTGCAGCAGTAGTAACGCAAAGAAACGAAACAAGCAGCGATAGCAGTATTTAGGAACAAGGCCTAGGGATTACACTTTCACTAGTGGACACTCTCAACATTGATCACATAACAGAATAGATAAATGCATACTCTACACTTTTGTTGGATGATGAACACATTGCGTAGGATTACACGAACCCTCAATGCCGGAGTTAACAAGCTCCACAATTCGTTGTTCATATTTAAGTAACCTTAGTGTAAGATAGATCAATACAACTAAACCAAGTACTAACATAGCATGCACACTGTCACCTTCATCCATATGTAGGAGGAATAGATCACATCAATACTATCATAGCAATAGTTAACTTCGCAATCTACAAGAGATCATGATCATAGCATAAACCAAGTACTAACACGGATGCACACACTGTCACCATTACATCGTGCAGGAGGAATAAAACTACTTTAATAACATTGCTAGAGTAGCACATAGATAATAGTGATACAAAACTCATATGAATCTCAATCATGTAAATCAGCTCATGAGATTATTGTATTGAGGTACATGGGAGAGAGATGAACCACATAGCTACAGCGGAGCCCTCAGCCTCGGGGGTGGATTACTCCCTCCTCATCATGGAGGCAGCGTTGGCGGTGAAGATGGCGGTGAAGACGGCGGTGGAGATGGCTCCGGGGGCAATTCCCCGTCCCGGCAGGGTGCCGAAACAGAGTTCTGTCCCCCGAATTGGAGTTTCGCGATGGTGGCGGCGCCCCTGGAGTCTTTCTGGAGTTTCATCAATTGGTACTGCGTTTTTAGGTCGAAAGGGATTTTATAGGCGAAGAGACGGCGCAGGGGGGCACCTGGGGGCGCCACACCCTAGGCCGGCGCGGCCAGGGTCTGGCCCACACCGCCATGTGGTGTGGTGGCCCCCTGGCCCCTCTCCGACTCTTCTTCGGTGTTCTGGAGCCTTCCGGGAAAAATAGGAGGTTTGGCGTTGATTTCGTCCAATTCCGAGAATATTGCCCGAACAGCCTTTCTGGAACCAAAAACAGCAGAAAACAGGAACTGGCACTGTGGCATCTTGTTAATAGGTTAGTTCCGGAAAATGCATTAAATCATCATAAAGTGCAAGCAAAACATGTAGATAACATCAATAATGTGGCATGGAACATAAGAAATTATCGATACGTCGGAGACGTATCAAGTACCTTTTACCTTTCCTCCCCGGCAACGGCGTCAGAAAAGTGTCTTGCTGTCCAGGACTGGCACGTAGTTGACGAGGGAGGAAATGGTGTAGCTTTCTTTCGTTCCCCGGCAACGGCGCCAGAAAAGTGCTTGATGTCTACGGGTGCTTCTATTCTTGTAGACAGTGTTGGGCCTCCAAGAGCAGAGGTTTGTAGAACAGCAGCAAGTTTCCCTTAAGTGGATCACCCAAGGTTTATCGAACTCAGGGAGGAAGAGGTCAAAGATATCCCTCTCATGCAACCCTGCAACCACAAAGTAAGAAGTCTCTTGTGTCCCCAACACACATAATACACTTGTCAGATGTATAGATGCACTAGTTCAGCGAAGAGATAGTGAAATACAGGTGGTATGAATGAATATAAGCAGTAGTAACGGCACCAGAAAATAGCTTGATGCTACAACTGGCGTGTGGTTGATGGTGGAAATATTGCAGGCGGTACAGATGCAGTAAAACAGTAAACAAGCAGCGATTTCAGTATTTGGGAACAAGGCCTAGGGATTATACTTTCACTAGTGGACACTCTCAACATTGATCACATAATAAAACCACTCTACACTCTGTTGTTGGATGATGAACACCACTAATTGTGTAGGATTACATGAACCCTCAATGCCGGAGTTAACAAGCTCCACAATATTCGATATTCATCAAATGCACACTGTCACCATCACACTATGAAGGAGGCATAGATCACATCAATACTATCATAGCAATAATTAACTTCATAATCTACAAGAGATTACAATCATAACCTACGCCAAGTACTACACGATGCACACACTGTCACCATTACACCGTGCAGGAGGAATAGACTACTTTAATAACATCACTAGAGTAACACATAGATTAATAGTGATACAAAACACATTGCAATCATAAAGGGATATAAATAAGCACTTCACTATGCTATCCATAACAGTGAATAAATATTCTGTGAAATATAGCCTAAGAGACCCACACGGTGCACACACTGTCACCTTTACACACGTGGGACAAGGAGTCTCCAGAGATCACATAAGTAAAATCCACTTGACTAGCATAATGACATCTAGATTACAAGCATCATCATATGAATCTCAATCATGTAAGGCAGCTCATGAGATTATTGTATTGAAGTACATAGGGAGAGAGATTAACCACATAGCTACCGGTACAGCCCCTTAGCCTCGATGGAGAACTACTCCCTCATGGGAGACAGCAGCGGTGATGAAGATGGCGGTGGAGATGGCAGCGATGTCGATGGAGAAGCCTTCCGGGGGCACTTCCCCATTGATAACCCACAAGTATAGGGGATCGCAACAGTCTTCGAGGGAAGTAAAACCCAATTTATTGATTCGACACAAGGGGAGACAAAGAACACTTGGAAGCCTTAACAGCGGAGTTGTCAATTCAGCTGCACCTGGAAACAGACTTGCTCGCAAGAGTTTATCGCAGTAATGTGATTTATAGCAAGCGATAGTGAAATAACAGCAGCAGAGTAACAAAGACAGTAGTAGTGATTTTAGTAAACAGCAGGATTAAAATACTGTAGGCACGGGGACGGATGAACGGGCGTTGCATGGATGAGAGAAACTCATGTAATAATCATAGCAGGGCATTTGCAGATAATAATAAAACGGTGTCCAAGTACAAAGCAATCAATAGGCATGTGTTCCAGTTATAGTCGTACGTGCTCGCAATGAGAAACTTGCACAACATCTTTTGTCCTACCAGCCGGTGGCAGCCGGGCCTCAAGGGAAACTACTGGATATTAAGGTACTCCTTTTAATAGAGTACCGGAGCAAAGCATTAACACTCCGTGAACACATGTGATCCTCACGTCACTACCATCCCCTCCGGTTGTCCCGATTTCTGTCACTTCGGGGCCATTGGTTCCGGACAGCGACATGTGTATACAACTTGCAGGTAAGATCAATAAACAATGAATATCATGATGAAACAATAACATGTTCAGATCTGAGATCATGGCACTCGGGCCCTAGTGACAAGCATTAAGCATAACAAGTTGCAACAATATCATCAAAGTACCAATTACGGACACTAGGCACTATGCCCTAACAATCTTATGCTATTACATGACCAATCTCATCCAATCCCTACCATCCCCTTCGGCCTACAGCGGGGAATTACTCACACATGGATGGGGGAAACATGGCTGGTTGATGGAGAGGCGTTGGCGGTGATGATGGCGATGATCTCCTCCAATTCCCCGTCCCGGCGGAGTGCCAGAATGGAGACTTCTGGCTCCCGCGACGGAGTTTCGCGATGTGGCGGCGTTCTGGAGGGTTTCTGGCGACTTCGACTTCTCTCCGTGCGTTTTTAGGTCGAGGCCGATAAATAGTCCGAAGGAGGGCGTCGGAGGCCGGCCGAGGGGGCCACACCATAGGGCCGCGCGGGCCCCCCCTAGGCCACGCCGCCTTATGGTGTGGGGCCCTCGGGCCTCCACCTTAATTGTCCTTCTGGCTCCGTCAGTATTCTGGGAAAATAGGGCCTTCTGCATAAATTCCGAGCATTTTCCTGAAAGTTGGATTTCTGCACAAAAACGAGACACCAGAACAGTTCTGCTGAAAACAGCGTTAGTCCGTGTTAGTTGTATCCAAAATACACAAATTAGAGGCAAAACAATAGCAAAAGTGTTCGGGAAAGTAGATACGTTTTGGACGTATCAACTCCCCCCAAGCTTAGCTTATTGCTTGTCCTCAAGCAATTCAGTTAACAACTGAGCGATAAAAGAACTTTCACGAACACATTTGCTCATATGATGTATATATTCTCATGCTATGGCTAATACTTAAGTAGTTCATAATGAGATACATGCAAATAAGATCATATAACAGCTATGTCAATCATGCAGAGGTACCAACAATTAATAATAAGCATCATGAATCATGTATGTAAGCAGGATTGCAATGTTCATAAGAGAGTATGATAAAGTGGTATCTCGCTTGCCTGTATTTGATTGGCAAAACATAAATGCCCGGGCACCTATGGAGTTCATAGAAAGACTAGAAGTAGTGATTGTCAAAGATAAAAGCATCAAAGTTATACCACAATCAATCATATTTTGAGACAAGCATATTATACTAAGAATGACAGTTGTGCTCTCAAGATAGTGCTCAAAGAAATAATGGAGACACAACATAGAAGTAAAAGATTGACCCTTCGCAGAGGGAAGCAGGGATTAACATGCGCTAGAGCTTTTCATTTTTGAAATCAGGAGTAAAATCATTTTGAGAGGTGTTTGTTGTTGTCAACGAATGGTAATGGGTACACCAACTACCTCGCCAACCGGACTCTCAAGAGCGGCTCCCATGAATTATTTGCATATTTATGTGACACTCCTTCCAACCTTTCTTACACAAACCATGGCTAACCGAATCCTCGGGTGCCTGCCAACAATCTCATACCATGAAGGAGTGCCTTTTTATTTTAGTTTTATTATGATGATGACACTCCCCCCAACCTTTGCTTACACAAGCCATGGCTAACCGAATCTTCGGGTGCCGTCCAACAATCACAAACCATGGAGGAGTGTCTATTTAAGTTAATTAATTCGGGACTGGGAATCCCATTGCCAGCTCTTTTTGCAAAATTATTGGATAAGCGGATGTGCCACTAGTCCATATGAGAGTCCGTCAAAAGTAAATGACAAGGTTGAAAGCTAAACACCACATACTTCCTCATGAGCTACGAAACATAAACACAAATTAAGAAGCATTTTGAAGGTTTTTAAAGGTAGCGCATGAGAATTTACTTGGAATGGTTTGAAATGCCATGCATAGGTATTTATGGTGGACACTTTGGAATAACTTGGTTTTCAGGTATTTGGAAGCACGAGCAGCGTTCCCGCTCAGTACAAGTGAAGGCTAGCAAAAGACTAGGGAGCGACAAATCAAGAGAGCAGTAACTGTCATAATCATGCTTGCGGCAAAATAAATTAACGGAGGCATAAAAGTGATACAAGAACTCTGAAGCAATATAAATCATCGAGGCTTAATTGACTTTGGTTCAGTCATAAGTATGCGTGAGCATGTGCCAAGTCGATATAGATGAATTATTCAGAGGAGGACACCACAATGCCATACTTACTTATGAATAAAAAATGCAAGCAATCATCCATGACATGCTACTCATATTAATAAATTGGAGCTAAACATGAGAGATCATAAACTACTAGACTTTCTCAAATAACATATACCTCACATGAACCAACTAAGCATGCTCACATGGATGAGTATATGTACAAAAATGAAAACAGATAGAGTTCATACCAGCCTCTCACCACAATCAGATTGTCGTAGATCGTCATTATTGCCTTTTCACTTGTGTAGCTTGGATAATATGAAATGAAAACCACGCTCCAGCCACCGAAGACCATTGAACTCAAGATGAACTTTACAAACCAAAGAAGAACAGCAAATATTTTTGGTGTTTTCGAATTAGAAACAAGAACAAAAGGAAACAAGCAAACAAAGCAAAATCTTTTTAGGTTTTCTTGTAGCAAACTAGCAATAGCAAATAAAGCGAAACAAATGCAATAACCAAAGCAAACAAATGGTGAAGAGAAACAACAGAAATATTTTTGGTCTTTTTGTGTTTTGGAAAGGAAACAAAGCAAAAACAAGAAATAGCAAACTAGAAGAAACACAGAAAAGCGAGATGGCAGAAATCTGCCAAAACCTGACAGCAGTACAGAAATCGATTTTTACAAAAATCTTACGTTGCTCAGCTCGAAAAGTGTTCAACTAATGAAAGTTAGATAACAACCTGGGGAACCTGCACAAAAATTGGCAGCTCAAAATAACGTTCTGGCTGTGCGCACGAATTTTTCTAGTAACAGTCCAGAATCTGTTTTCAGGCAGCACTTCCCCAAATATGATCTCCCTCTCATTAGAAAACCACTCAAAGAGACTAAACAAGTATGTGCAAGTATCCAGCAATCATAATATGCAAAGAATGAGTGATGCCGGTATACCTCCCCCCAAGCTTAGGCTTTTGGCCTAAGTGGAGTTCAATCCCATCGAGACCATGAGGTAGTATCTCCGTAGTACGACGAAGATGGATCATATTCCGGGCATGTGCTAGAGGAAGCACCCGGATACGTGACGGTGTAGTCGTGGGAGGCCTCGGCGTCCTCGGAGTCATGCTGCTGGTGGAAGTCTTGTATCTTCATATGTTCATCCACCTCCTCCTTAGTGCACGACCATGATTGCCTGCCAATACTGAACAAACCTGGTTGGGGAAGAGGGATTTCCTTCTCATCCCCGTCAGCAAACAACATTCTATAGACCATATTATCTAAAGTAGAATCAGTGGTAACAAAATGATGACTCTTCATAGCAACAATATCGAGTCTCCTAGGGGTCAATGGCACATCATTAGGATCAAGAGGAAGTCTTAAATATGTTAAAACGCGCAGTGCAATAGTTCCTCCAAAAATAGGCCCCCTATTAGACAGGCGGCGAGCAATAAGAGAACCAAGGTGATAAGATGTCCGACCAGTAAGTGCAATATTCAAGAAAGCAAGATGGTAACTAGAGATATTGCTAGTGTTCTCCCTACCAAGAATGCTAGTAGCAATGTAATATGCAAAATACTTAATGGCGGGGAGTTGAATGTTCCTTATCTTGCCATGCTGAATGGTGCGACAATCATCATCGGTGATCCCTCGATAGAGCTCCAACAAGTCCCGGGGGTTGTCATCAATCCTACTTGTTGTACCTACAGGGGCAATATCCAATGCACGACAAAATCTTCCAATTCCATAGTAACAGGATTACCATAGATCTTGAATGCAACTGTCGGCTCGTATTGCGTGTTGTTGAACCTGAAGCTCTCGATGAAAATTTTGGTGAGCATATAGTATTGCTCCCTTTCGTCTTCCACGTAGGTGGTTAAGCCCGCCCTATTGACAAGGGTGAAGAAATCATCCAATATCCCTGCATTTCTCAGAAAATCATAGCATGGAAAAGATGAAGCATTAGGAGCCCCGTTGTCCTCTTCGGGCGCGAAGCTAGGCGCGATGATATCCTCATTGTACGATCGCCTAAGCCGGGTGGCGGCCCTAGAAGGCCTCCCGGTGCTGGTTGTTCCTTTCTTGAACAACTCTCCAAAGTTGAACTTCTTCATCTCTTCTCTGAAATTTTCAACAAGTGATATAAAATTTGATTTGGTGACATATAAATGAGGGAAACTACCATAGGAACTTGCTAGAGTACTAATCATGCATCAAAACTAGTTTATACAACTTAGAACAAGCATGCAAGCTCACTAAACATGTTACCTACAGCAGCAAAATATTCAAGATATACTCAACCAAACAAAATTCTACTTGGATAGGTGGAGGAGTCACATACCGGAGAGCAAATGTGCCAAATTTCAGACAGAAATCTGGGCTGAGCAAAGAGATCGAAAAATCCTGAGCTCTTGAGCAAAAACGCGAGTGAGAGAAAGCTGGTTCGAGTTTTTTCGGGAGAGAGAAGATGCTGGGAGAAAGAGATGAGATAGTGGGGCAAGGAGGGGCCCACACCACAGGGTGGCGCGCCCCCCTCCTTGGCCGCGCCGGCCTGTGGTGTGGCACCCTGTGGTGCCCCACAGGTCATCCTCTGGTGCTCCCAGATGCCTCGTCGAAAAATAGGACCAACGGTATAATTTTTGTGAATTTTTGAAAACTTTGAAAAATGCACATTTCTGGGTATTTAGTTTATTATTACTTGCCAGGAAAATTTTTGAAATCTCCAATTAACTAAGGAACTTTGCAAATTAAAAATGCTACAGCAACTAAGAGCAAGTGGAGGAAGAAAGAGATGTTGTTTACCTCCTCTATGCATATAAAAAGTATTTGTTAACAAGGTTGATCAAGTCTTGCCACCAAATAAATTTTACATAGCATAAGAAGAAATAAACCTCAAATCAATCATGTTACCTTGAATTGTATTGATATGGATCCAATCATGAGAGTTTGATATTCTTCCTTAGGCTCATATATAGGACAATCAATAGTTCCCACTTTGATAGTTCTCACATTAGAAATAGTATTAACTCCACACGCTTTCTCAATCCTCTTGGGAAAATAGACGGTATGCTCCCTATCATCAACATTGAAAGTAACCTTTCCTTTATTGCAATCAATAACAGCCCCTGCGGTGTTAATAAAAGGTCTCCCAAGAATAATAGACATATTATCATCTTCAGGCATTTCCAACACAACAAAATCAGTTAATATCAAGCAGTTAGTAGTAACTTGAACAGGAACATCCTCACATATACCAACAGGAATAGCAGTAGATTTATCAGCCATTTGCAAAGATATATCAGTAGGTATCAACTTATCTAAGTAAAGTCTCTTATAAAGAGAAAAAGGCATAACACTAACACCGGCTCCCAAGTCACATAGAGCAGTTTTAACATAATTATTCTTAATAGAACAAGGAATAGTAGGTATACCTGGGTCGCCCAACTTCTTTGGAACTTTGCCATTGAAAGAGTAATTAGCAAGCATAGTGGAAATTTCCTCATTAGGAATTTTCCTTTTGTTAGTAACAATATCTTTCATATACTTTGAATAAGGAGGCAATTTAATAGCATCAGTCAAAGGGATTTGCAAGAATAAAGGTTTCATCCAATCACAAAATTTATTATAGTGTTCTTCTTCCTTTTATTTTAGTTTCTTAGCAGGAAAAGGCATTTGCTTTTGAACCCAAGGTTCTCTTTCATTACCATGTTTCTCAGCAATAAAATCTTCTTTAGTGTACTTTTTATTTTTAGCAAGCTTTTCGGGTTCATCTTCTACCTCTTCTTTATCAGAAGCATCATTCTTATCATTATCTTTATCATGTTCATTACCACTTTCAGTTTCAGCATCAGAAATAGAAATACTATTAGGATCATTAGCAGGTTCAGAGGATTCTACAACATTTTTATGTTTCTTCTTCTTTTTCTTCTTAGAAGGAGCACTAGGTTCAATGCGTTGAGAATCTTGTTCAATTCTTTTGGGATGCCCTTCAGGATATAGAGGATCCTGGGTAGAGACACCACCTCTAGTTGTTACTTCATAAGCATGTTTCTCTTTAGAATTATTCCCCAACAAGTCATTTTGCACTTTAGTGAGTTGATCAATTTGAGTTTGAACCATATGAAAATGTTTAACAAGCATCTTAACATCATTGGAGGTTCTTTCTACAATATCATGCAATTCACTAATAGCTCGAGAATTTTCCATTAAATGATTCTCTACTCTCATATTAAAATTTTCTTGCTTAACAATATAATTATCAAACTCATCTAAGCATTGTGCAGGAGGTTTCGAATACGGAATATCTTCCCTAGTAAAGCGTTGAAGGGAGTTTACCTCAATCATGGATGAAGGGGGAATTATCTCACATATATCTTCTATGGGAGGAAGATTCTTCACATCTTCAGATTTAATACCTTTCTCCTTGAGAGACTTCTTGGCTTCCCTCATATCTTCATCATTTAATTTAATCATACCCCTCTTCTTCAATATTGGCGTTGGAGTTGGTTCAGGCGTAGTCCAATCATCATGATTCCGGCCTATTTTAGCCAATAATTCTTCAGCGTCATCTGGAGTTCTTTTCCTGAAAACACAACCAGCACAACTATCCAGGTATGCCCTAGACTCAATGGTTAGTCCACTATAAAATATATCAAGTAAATCATGCTTTTCCAAATCATGGTCAGGCCGAGCTCTAATAAGAGAGCAAAATCTCGCCCAAGCCTCAGGCAATTTCTCTCCATCTCCCTGGTCAAAATTATAGATTCTCTGCAAAGCAATATATTGAGCACTAGCAGGAAAGTATTTACGGAAGAAAACATCAAGCAATTCTTTTGGACTTTTAATAGAATTAGGTGGCAAACTATTATACCAAGTTTTAGCGTCATCCTTTAATGAGAATGGAAAGATTTTAGCAACAAAGTAAGTACGCATCTTGACATCATCAGAAAACAAGCTACTTAGAGTAGATAACTCAATCATGTGTTCAACAACACTTTCTTTTTCAGTACCACAAAAGGGTGTTTTCTCAACAATAGCTATATGAGATAGATCAAGAGAAAAATCATGATCTTTATCCTTAATGTTTATAGGAGATGTGGCAAACTTAGGATCAGGAGACAGTTTATATCTAACAGCATGTTCTGCAAGCAACTTTTTAATTTTTTTTGCATCAGTGGTAGCATTGCATTTTTCAATAAAATCATCATTAAGCTCCACATAATCTTCATCAGGATCATCACTAAAATAATCAAGTTCAGGTGAATTAACAGGTGTAGTAGCATTAGGAGTTTCAGTATTTTCAATTTGTCTAGACCTAGCAATTGTAGCATCTAGAAAAGATCCCAATGAACCACTATCATCAAGCACAGCAAAAATATTATCAATATTATGAGAGTTTTCAGATTCAGCAGAAGTACCCGCATGTGAAGCATGTGGCGGTGAAACAAGTTTATCAATCACAGATGGTGAATCAAGTGTAGCGGAGGTATTCAGAATTGTACCTTTTCTTGTAGTGGATGGTAATATGGCGACCTTAGTATCGCGAGGTTTACCCATGATGGAGAATTTGCAGCGAACAATATTAATCCAAGTGAACTTCCAAATAAAGCTATGCTCCCCGGCAACGGCGCCAGAAAATAGTCTTGATGACCCACAAGTATAGGGGATCGCAACAGTCTTCGAGGGAAGTAAAACCCAATTTATTGATTCGACACAAGGGGAGACAAAGAACACTTGGAAGCCTTAATGGAGTTGTCAATTCAGCTGCACACAGAAACAGACTTGCTCGCAAGAGTTTATCGTAATGCGCTTTATAGCAGTAGCGATAGTGAAATAACAAACGAGTAACAAAGACAGCAGTAGTGATTTTAGTAAACAGTAGGATTAAAATACTGTAGGCACGGGGACGGATGAACGGGCGTTGCATGGATGAGAGAAACTCATGTAATAATCATAGCAGGGCATTTGCAGATAATAATAAAACGGTGTCCAAGTACAAAGCAATCAATAGTGTTCCAGTTATAGTTGTACGTGCTCGCAATGAGAAACTTGCACAACATCTTTTGTCCTACCAGCCGGTGGCAGCCGGGCCTCAAGGGAAACTACTGGATATTAAGGTACTCCTTTTAATAGAGTACCGGAGCAAAGCATTAACACTCCGTGAACACATGTGATCCTCACGTCACTACCATCCCCTCCGGGTGTCCCGATTTCTGTCACTTCGGGGCCATTGGTTCCGGACAGCGACATGTGTATACAACTTGCAGGTAAGATCAATAAACAATGAATATCATGATGAAACAATAACATGTTCAGATCTGAGATCATGGCACTCGGGCCCTAGTGACAAGCATTAAGCATAACAAGTTGCAACAATATCATCAAAGTACCAATTACGGACACTAGGCACTATGCCCTAACAATCTTATGCTATTACATGACCAATCTCATCCAATCCCTACCATCCCCTTCGGCCTACAGCGGGGAATTACTCACACATGGATGGGGGAAACATGGCTGGTTGATGGAGAGGCGTTGGCGGTGATGATGGCGATGATCTCCTCCAATTCCCCGTCCCGGCGGAGTGCCAGAACGGAGACTTCTGGCTCCCGCGACGGAGTTTCGCGATGTGGCGGCGTTCTGGAGGGTTTCTGGCGACTTCGACTTCTCTCCATGCGTTTTTAGGTCGAGGCCGATAAATAGTCCGAAGGAGGGCGTCGGAGGCCGGCCGAGGGGGCCACACCATAGGGCCGCGCGGGCCCCCCCCTAGGCCGCGCCGCCTTATGGTGTGGGGCCCTCGGGCCTCCACCTTAATTGTCCTTCTGGCTCCGTCAGTATTCTGGGAAAATAGGGCCTTCTGCATAAATTCCGAGGATTTTCCTGAAAGTTGGATTTCTGCACAAAAACGAGACACCAGAACAGTTCTGCTGAAAACAGCGTTAGTCCGTGTTAGTTGTATCCATAATACACAAATTAGAGGCAAAACAATAGCAAAAGTGTTCGGGAAAGTAGATATGTTTTGGACGTATCACCCATCCCGGCGGCGTGCCGGAACAGAGACTCATGTCCCCCAGATCTTGGCTTCGCGATGGCGGCGGCTCTGGAAGGTTTCTCGTACCGTGGCTTTTTCCGTATCGAAGATTTAGGTCAGGGACCTTTATATAGGCAAAGAGGCGGAGTCGGAAGGTCGACGAGGCGACGACACAATAGGGGGGCGCGGCCAAGGCCTGGACCGTGCCACCCTGGCGTCTGGTGGCCCTGTGGCCCCCCTCTGGTTCCTCTCGGGTGTTCTGGAAGCTTCGTCCAATTATAAGATGCTGGGCGTTGATTTCGTCCAATTCCGAGAATATTTCCTTACTAGGATTTCTGAAACCAAAAACAGCAGAAAACAGGAACTGGCACTTCGGCATCTCGTCAATAGGTTAGTTCCAGAAAATGCATAAAAATGATATAAAGTGTGAACAAAACATGTAGGTAATGTCATAAAACAAGCATGGAACATAAGAAATTATCGATACATCGGAGACGTATCAAGTATGTGGTGTTTATCTTTCAACCTTGTCATTTACTTTTGACAGACTTTCATACTAAGAGCTGGCAACGGGGTTCCCAACCCCAATTAATCAAACTTAATTCTCTTCACATGTTTTGCCCTGATTCATTAGTAAGCAACTTAATTTTGCAAATAGACACTCCTCCATGGTATGAGATTGATGGAAGGCACCCGAGGATTCGGTTAGCCATGGCTTGTGTAAGCAAAGGTTGGGGGAGTGTCACCCATAATAAAACTAAAGTACATGTGTAAACAAAAGAGAAGAGGGATGATTTACCTTGCTGGTAGAAATAACGTCCTTCATGGGAGCCGCTCTTGAAAGTCTGGTTGACGAGGTAGTTGCAGTACCCATTACCATTCGTTGACAACAACAAACACCTCTCAAAATAATTTTACTCATGTTTTAAAAATAAAAAGCTCTAGCGCATGTTAATCCCTGCTTCCCTCTGCGAAGGGTCAATCTTTTACTTTCATGTTGTGTCACCATCCTTTCTTTGAGCACTTTCCTGAGAGCACAACTATCATTCTTAGTATAATATGCTTGTCCCAAAATGTGATTGACTGTGGTATAACTTTGATGCTTTTATCATCGACAATCTCTACTTCTAGTCTTTCCATGAACTTCAGAGGTGCCCGAGCATTTATGTTTTGCTGTACAAATATGGGAAAGCGAGATACCACTTTATCACATCCTTTTATGAACATTGCAATCCTGCTGATAGACATGATTCATGATGCTTATTATTAATGTGTTGGTACCTTTTCCATGATTGACATAGCTATTAGATGATTTTATTTGCATGTATCTTATTATGAATTGTCTAAGTACTTGTCCATATCATGAGAATATTTACATCATATGAACAAATGTGTTCGTGAAAGTTCTTTTATCGCACTCAGTTGTTAACTGAATTGCTTGAGGACAAGCAATAAGCTAAGCTTGGGGGGAGTTGGTACGTCCAAAACGTATCTACTTTCCCGAACACTTTTGCTATTGTTTTGCCTCTAATTTGTGTATTTTGGATACAACTAACACGGACTAACGCTGTTTTCAGCAGAATTGCTCTGGTGTCTTGTTTTTGTGCAGAAATTCAACTTTCAGGAAAATCCCCGGAATTTATGTCGAATGGCTTATTTTTCCAGAAGATTCACGGAGCCAGAAGGGCAGGCCTGGGGGAGGCCCAGGGCCTCCACACACTAGGCTGGCGCAGCCTAGGAGGGGGGCGCGCCGCCCTAGTGTGAGGCCGCCTCGGCCAGCCTCTGACGCCCCCCTCTGGACTATTTAAGGGTTTCGACCTAAAAACGCGAGAGGGGAAGTCGAAGTCGCCAAAACCATCCAGAACGCCGCCACCATCGCGAAACTCCGTCTCGGGACCAGAAACTCCGTTCTGGCACTCCGCCGGGACGGGGAATTGGAGGAGATCATCGCCATCATCACCACCGATGCCTCTCCATCGACCAACCATGTTTCCCCCATCCATGTGTGAGTAATTCCCCCGCTGTAGGCTGAAGGGGATGGTAGGGATTGGATGAGATTGGTCATGTAATAGCATAAGATTGTTAGGGCATAGTGCCTAGTGTCCGTAATTGGTACTTTGATGATATTGTTGCAACTTGTTATGCTTAATGCTTGTCACTAGGGCCCGAGTGCCATGATCTCAGATCTGAACATGTTATTGTTTGATGATGATATGCATTGTTTTATGATCTTACCTGCAAGTTGTATACACATGTCGCTTGATACGTCCAAAACGTATCTACTTTCCCGAACACTTTTGCTATTGTTTTGCCTCTAATTTGTGTATTTTGGATGCAACTAACACGGACTAATGCTGTTTTCAGCAGAACTGCTCTGGTGTCTCGTTTTTGTGCAGAAATCCAACTTTCGGGAAAATCCTCGGAATTTATGCAGAAGGCCCTATTTTCCCAGAGAACTGACGGAGCCAGAAGGACAAACCAGGTGGAGGCCCGAGGGCCCCACACCATAGGGCGGCGCGGCCCAGGGGGGGCCCGCGCGGCCATGTGGTGTGGCCCCCTCGGCCGGCCTCCGACGCCCTCCTTCGGACTATTTATCGGCCTCGACCTAAAAACGCACGGAGAGAAGTCGAAGTCGCCAGAAACCCTCCAGAACGCCGCCACATCGCGAAACTCCGTCGCGGGAGCCAGAAGTCTCCGTTCTGGCACTCCGCCGGGACGGGGAATTGGAGGAGATCGTCGCCATCATCACCGCCAACGCCTCTACATCAACCAGCCATGTTTCCCCCATCCATGTGTGAGTAATTCCCCCGCTGTAGGCCGAAGGGGATGGTAGGGATTGGATGAGATTGGTCATGTAATAGCATAAGATTGTTAGGGCATAGTGCCTAGTGTCCGTAATTGGTACTTTGATGATATTGTTGCAACTTGTTATGGTTAATGCTTGTCACTAGGGCCCGAGTGCCATGATCTCAGATCTGAACATGTTATTGTTTCATCAAGATAATCATTGTTTATGGTCTTACCTATAAGTTGTATACACATGTCGCTGTCCGGAACCAATGGCCCCGAAGTGACAAGAATTGGGACAACCGGAGGGAATGGTAGCGATGTGAGGATCACATGTGTTCACGGAGTGTTAATGCTTTGCTCCGGTACTCTATTAAAAGGAGTACCTTAATATCCAGTAGTTTCCCTTGAGGCCCGGCTGCCACCGGCTGGTAGGACAAAAGATGTTGTGCAAGTTTCTCATTGCGAGCACGCACGACTATATATGGAACACATGCCTATTGATTGCTTTGTACTTGGACACCGTTTTATTATTATCTGCAAATGCCCTGCTATGATTGTTACATGAGTTTCTCTCATCCATGCAACGCCCGTCATCCGTCCCCGTGCCTACAGTATTTTAATCCTGCTGTTTACTAAAATCACTACTGCTGTCTCTGTTACTCTGCTGCTGTTATTTCACTACTGCTACTGCTATAAAACTGTTACTACTGATAAACTCTTGCGAGCAAGTCTGTTTCCAGGTGCAGCTGAATTGACAACTCCGCTGTTAAGGCTTCCAAGTGTTCTTTGTCTCCCCTTGTGTCGAATCAATAAATTGGGTTTTACTTCCCTCGAAGACTGTTGCGATCCCCTATACTTGTGGGTCATCAAGACTATTTTCTGGCGCCGTTGCCGGGGAGCATAGCTTTATTTGGAAGTTCACTTGGATTAATATTGTTCGCTGCAAATTCTCCATCATGGGTAAACCTCGCGATACTAAGATCGCCATATTACCATCCACTACAAGAAAAGGTACAATTCTGAATACCTCCGCTACACTTGATTCACCATCTGTTATTGATAAACTTGTTTCACCGCCACATGCTTCACATGCGGGTACTTCTGCTGAATCTGAAAACTCTCATAATATTGATAATATTTCTGCTATGCTTGATGATAGTGGTTCTTTGGGATCCTTTCTAGATGCTACAATTGCTAGGTCTAGACAAATTGAAAATACTAAAACTCCTAATGCTACTACACCTGTTAATTCACCTGAACTTGATTATTTTAGTGATGATCCTGATGAAGATTATGTGGAGCTTAATGATGATTTTATTGAAAAATGCAATGCTACTACTGATGCAAGAAAAATTAAAAAGTTGCTTGCAGAACATGCTGTTAGATATAAACTGTCTCCTGATCCTAAGTTTGCCACATCTCCCATAAACATTAAGGATAAAGATTATGATTTTTCTCCTGATCTATCTCATATAGCTATTGTTGAGAAAACACCCTTTTGTGGTACTGAAAAAGAAAGTGCTGTTGAACACATGACTGAGTTATCTACTCTAAGTAGCTTGTTTTCTGATGATGTCAAGATGCGTACTTACTTTGTTGCTAAAATCTTTCCATTCTCATTAAAGGATGACGCTAAAAGTTGGTATAATAGTTTGCCACCTAATTCTATTAAAAGTCCAAAAGAATTGCTTGATGTTTTCTTCCGTAAATACTTTCCTGCTAGTGCTCAACATATTGCTTTGCAGAGAATTTATAATTTTGACCAGGAAGATGGAGAGAAATTGCCTGAGGCTTGGGCGAGATTTTGCTCTCTTATTAGAGCTCGGCCTGACCATGATTTGGAAAAGCATGATTTACTTGATATCTATACCTAATAATAAAGGAGCTAACGTTTCCTTGGTTTGGTCCATCAAAATACGTTTTCGTCCACCGTTGGTTACGTCTTCAACTGTCAAACCTTTTTCGTCCGCCGAACTTTCCTTTTTCCTCATGTTGCACAGCGGAAAAAAAAAAAGTTCAGGACGAATACGTTTGACTGGGACTAGGACTCCAAGCTTGACACGAGGGTCTAGAGTCCCCGATTCCCGAATCCAACTCGATCATATATATATATATATATCCTACCAAATCGCGTGTGGCCGTCGAGGTTTAGAAGGATAAGCTGCAGAACCGAGCGTGACCAAGGACGAAATCCGCAATATCCTGGATTATGTGATCGCTGAGGATCGAGTCGGATATACACGTGAGATCAAGGAGACAGAGATCGACCACAGGAACGTTTGCTCCACCTACACCGCCCTGGGAGCGATCACGAGGTGACATCAATGGCGAGCAAGATGTCGTTCGTAGGCGGCTGCTGCTCCTTATATCTAGCACCTGCCCCGGAGCAACTCCTGATCTGCCTCAAAGCGTGTGTTTTCATCTTCTGGTCTTGAGTATGGTGAACTCGGTGGAGGCGATATGAAGCCTTGAAGGTCCTCCGTGTCCTTCTGATCTGGTGATTGATTCCTGCACGTACTGATGCCTTGGAGTCTCGATTCTCGTTCAGATCAAGGCACGTTTGTTCCCACTCGGAGAAGTTGCGAGGTCATGCCCGCCCTCATGCTTGACCGCGTCCGTGACAAAGGCGGCCGTGGTCGACACCAACTCACCAAGTACGCCATCGGTGCAGATCAGGAGCAATGCATGCCAGCCAGTGTATACAAGGCTAGAAAGATAGATCGATGAAGCCTGCTATACTCGATGAGGAAGGTCGACGGCAAACACAAGCCCGTGTAGCAGCTCAGCTCATGGCCTCCTGCGCCCATTGGCCAATGAAAAAGTTGAAAACGTGAAGAACAGCAAGATCGCCTGAGCCATGTGCTATCCACACGATGAGAACTTACAATCTGTTTGCTCCCAGGAAGATGGTCCGTCGACCGTCGCCAAGGACATGAGCCATGCCGTGCAGCGACTTGGGCCATGAGCCATGGTCATGCATGGCGCGCACCACGCTGACAGAACGGAAGGCGACTGCCTCCGGTAACTCGACGAGTCGCACGATGCGGATCAGGAGGTCCATGGAAAGGTCCGAACAGTTTGGACTTGCATAAGGTTCTGCCATTGTGACAAAAAAATCACGTCAAGGTATTGTTTGAAGAAAAAAACATGCTTCTTTCAAATAATAACTGAAGTTCTGTACGCCAAAAAGTTCCATGAAATTAAGAAGCTTCTTAATTTGTTCTATGGCACAACAAGGAATTTATTGCATTTACTTGAGTCACCAACTAGAAAATGTGTTGATTGTTGATTCCTTTGGTGCAAATCTTCGGCTAACAAATAATAAATTGACTTATGGGCATACTGCCAGACTAACCATGCTTCTGCTCCATGCAACAAGATTGGAGAATGCACTACTTTCAAGACTTTGCAACACCTGCATAATAGTTAATTCTGAGTTGGCAGATCTTTTTCAAGGTTTGAAGAAATTTCTTGACAATTTTGTCTGTAGATCCTACTTGATCTTAAACTTTAAGGATGCTATTTATTTAACCTTCAATACTGGAAAGCGGAAGGACCAATTACTCCATTCTTCAACGAGGCCGTGGTAAATATTTGTTTAAACGAGGACAAGCCCCGTGTGCCAAATTCTTATTTTAAAAGATTTTATATATGCCTATGTCTAAAGTCACTTGGCGAATACATTCCACACTGCAAAAATATCCAAACGATTCAAACTATACAACACCGCGAAATAAATTGACTATTTACATGTTATACTATTCATTGCTAAATTTGAGATAAGTACAATTTTTTTGAAATATCTATTAAGATAAATAGATGTAAGAGAAGTAAAAAAAATAGGAGAACGAGAGGAGCGGTTTTATGAGTAAATTATACTCCCTCCGATCCGAAAAAAGAGTCGGAAGGGATAGTCTAATCACGTTTTACAGTTAACCCCTTCTAAATTAATCAAAACAAACACAACGCCGCTCGCCTCCGCGACCACGAACGCCCTAGCTCGCGTCCTCAATCAGGCACCAGCTCGCTCCAGCTCGTCCTGGCCGATCTGCCCAGCTCGCATCATGGCGGGAGGACTGAGGAGGACCCAAGTCCAGATCCACGCCAGCCCCTACTCCGGCCAGCACCTACTCCTCCACGCTTCCTCCACCCTCCTCTGGCCGATTTACTCCGCGATCTGCCGAAGGACCAGGAGCGATCGGCACCGCCTTTTTCGTCGTGGGAGAAGGATCCGGTGTGTCCGGCCTCGCGACCAACGGATCCGGCTCGTCCAGCCTCGTAGTCAGCAGATCAGGCCTCGCCGACCCCGGATTCGGCGATTCGTCGCAGGCTTGGATAAAAGTCAAGCTTTTTGGTGGAGGAGGGCTCGCGCTGAGGCGATGGAAGGTGGAGTGGAGCTTGGCGGGGTGAGGGAAGGTGGCGCGGCGCGACGCAGCAGAGGGCGCGCCGCAGCAGAGGGGAGACGGCAGCGAGGTGCAGCGAGGGGGCACGGCATGGGGATCTTGGCGGCGAGCCGGCGACGCGAGGCGAGGGGCAGAGCGAGCGGCTTGCAGGTGCGAGTGGGGTGACCGGGTGAGGGTTTCGTGCGGGTGACGACCGCACACGATTCGGGAGTGCGGGTTGACGAAGGAAAAAACTCAAGGGTTGTTTTGCAAAAAATCCTTTTCCGACTCTTTTTTCGGATCGGAGGGAGTATTAGCAATGTCATGCTTGATTGCTGGCAGATAATATCCAAGATAATAGAACCAGGTTATTCTCCGATGTTCTTCAGTTTGTGTTGGCCGATGTTCTTAAGTTTGTGTTGGTAATGTGACCAACGTTATCATTGTCACATGTATTGTATTCACTATTTGATTGTTTTTTATTTTTTTCCGTAGCAACGCACGGGTTTTGTCCTAGTATTTTATAGTGGACTAACCATTGAGTCTAGGGTATACCTGGATAGTTGTGCTGGTTGTGTTTTCAGGAAAAGAACTCCAGACGACGCTGAAGAATTATTGGCTAAAATAGGCCGGAATCATGATGATTGGACTACGCCTGAACCAACTCCAACGCCAATATTGAAGAAGAGGGGTTTGATTAAATTAAATGATGAAGATATGAGGGAAGCCAAGAAGTCTCTCAAGGAGAAAGGTATTAAATCTGAAGATGTGGAGAATCTTCCTCCCATAGAAGATATATGTGAGATAATTCCCCCTTCATCCATGATTGAGGTAAACTCCCTTCAACGCTTTACTAGGGAGGATATTCCGTATTCGAAGCCTCCTGCACAATGCTTAGATGAGTTTGATAATTATATTGTTAAGCAAGAAAATTTTAATATGAGAGTAGAGAATCATTTAATGGAAAATTCTCGAGCTATTAGTGAATTGCATGATATTGTAGAGAGAACCTCCAATGATGTTAAGATGCTTGTTAAACATTTTCATATGGTCCAAACTCAAATTGATCAACTCACTAAAGTGCAAAATGACTTGTTAGGAAATAATTCTAAAGAAAAACATGCTTATGAAGTAACGACTAGAGGTGGTGTTTCTACCCAGGATCCTCTATATCCTGAAGGGCATCCCAAAAGAATTGAACAAGATTCTCAACGAATTGAACCTAGTGCTCCTTCTAAGAAGAAAAAGAAGAAGAAACATAAAAATGTTGTAGAATCCTCTGAACCTGCTAATGATCCTAATAGTATTTCTATTTCTGATGCTGAAACTGAAAGTGGTAATGAACATGATAAAGATAATGATAAGAATGATACTCCTGATAAAGAAGAGGTTGAAGAAGAACCTGAAAAGCATGCTAAAAATAAAAAGTACACTAAAGAAGATTTTATTGCTGAGAAACATGGTAATGAAAGAGAACCTTGGGTGCAAAAGCAAATGCCTTTTCCTGCTAAGAAACTAAAATCAAAGGAAGAAGAACACTATAATAAATTTTGTGATTGGATGAAACCTTTATTCTTGCAAATCCCTTTGACTGATGCTATTAAATTGCCACCTTATTCGAAGTATATGAAAGATATTGTTACTAACAAAAGGAAAATCCCCAATGAGGAAATTTCCACTATGCTTGCTAATTACTCTTTCAATGGCAAAGTTCCAAAGAAGTTGGGCGACCCAGGTATACCTACTATTCCTTGTTCTATTAAGAATAATTATGTTAAGACTGCTCTATGTGACTTGGGAGCCGGTGTTAGTGTTATGCCTTTTTCTCTTTATAAGAGACTTTACTTAGATAAGTTGATACCTACTGATATATCTTTGCAAATGGCTGATAAATCTACTGCTATTCCTGTTGGTATATGTGAGGATGTTCCTGTTCAAGTTACTACTAACTGCTTGATATTAACTGATTTTGTTGTGTTGGAAATGCCTGAAGATGATAATATGTCTATTATTCTTGGAAGACCTTTTCTTAACACCGCAGGGGCTGTTATTGATTGCAATAAAGGAAAGGTTACTTTCAATGTTGATGATAAAGAGCATACCGTCTATTTCCCCAAGAAGATTGATAAAGTATGTGGAGTCAATACTATTTTTAATGTGAGAACTATCAAAGTGAGAACTATTGATTGTCCTATATATGAGCCTAAAGAAGAATATCAAACTCTCGTGATTGGATCCATATCAATACAATTCAAGGTAACATGATTGATTTGAGGTTTATTTCTTCTTATGCTATGTAAAATTTATTTGGTGGCAAGACTTGATCAACCTTGTTAACGAATACTTTTTATATGCATAGAGGAGGTAAACAACATCTCTTTCTTCCTCCACTTGCTCTAGTTGCTGTAGCATTTTTAATTTGCAAAGTTCCTTAGTTAATTGGAGATTTCAAAAATTTTCCTGGCCAGTAATAATAAATTAAATACCCAGAAATGTGCATTTTTCAAAGTTTTCAAAAATTCACAAAAATTATACCGTTGGTCCTATTTTTCGACGAGGCACCTGGGAGCACCAGAGGATGACCTGTCGGGCACCAGAGGGTGCCACACCACAAGCCGGCGCGGCCAAGGAGGGGGGCGCGCCACCCTGTGGTGTGGGCCCCTCCTTGCCCCACTATCTCATCTCTTTCTCCCAGCACCTTCTCTCTCCCGAAAAAACTCGTACCAGGTTCCTCTCACTCGCATTTTTGCTCAAGAGCTCCAGATTTCTCGATCTCTTTGTTCAGCCCAGATTTCTTGCTGAAATTTGGCACATTTGCTCCTTGGTATGTGACTCCTCCACCCATCCAAGTAGAATTTTGTTTGGTTGAGTATATCTTGAATATTTTGCTGCTGTAGGTAACATGTTTAGTGAGCTTGCATGCTTGTTCTAAGTGGTAGAAACTAGTTTTGATGCATGATTAGTACTCTAGCAAGTTCCTATGGTAGTTTCCCTCAATTATATGTCACCAAATCAAATTTTTATATTGTTTGTTGAAAATTTCAGAAAATGGAGTGGAATAGATATCAATTGAACCAACAAGAATTGGAAGTCCAAAAAGTTATGAGAGTCAATCGTGAAGAGGGAGTATACCCCTCTTACTACCCGTGCGCGGATTTCATGAGAAGCGCGGGAATATTTGAAGATGTTCAAAGTCTAATTTCTCGTGCAGGGCTGAGTGACTTTGTTGAAGGAGAGCCAAGACAATATGCAAAATTAACTATGTCTTTTGTGCAGGACTTTAAGTTCAATTGGTCGCGATCTAACCCCACGGTTCAGTATAAAATTTACAATAAAGCTGTCAACTTGCCATTCAGTGATTTTTGTGCAGCAATTAGAGTACCGCAATGGGGATCATGCGAGAAGATAAGGGGATCGCCGCAAGAACTCTTAAGCCTCTTCAAGATGATTTGCTATGGAAGGAGTTTCTCAGAGGATAGTGGTAAAATCACTAGCATTCAGCTCCCGGCTATCCGCTACTTTGCCTATTTCATTACTAAATGCGTTCTTGCTAGAAAGATCGGTGGTAAACTTTCTATCCCGGATTTAGCTTTTCTAGCTGCGGCACTTCAAGGTAGTAGGACTTATAATTTGGGGGCATTGATAGCTTATAGACTCGCTACTAACCGTGAGAAAGGTGGAATTTGTGGAGGTCTCATCGCCTCTCGTTTACTAGCTTTTCATAATGTGGAACCTCATCATCTTGATATTCCATTCTCCATAGAAAAACTTGACATAGCCTCTATGATTAAACATGAATTTGTTTCTGATTCCTCCAACTTGGGTAACCTGTTTTACAAGATGACATTTTATAAGAAAGTCTGGAGAATAACTAAGAAAACTGAGAAACTAGTAAAATTGCCTGCGCCTGTTTTGTCTAACCTTGATTCCAGGGGAGATTGGTCGGTCACAGAAGGTGCACTAGATGCACACATAGAGGGAGGAGGCCAACATGCAAGAGATGACACGGAGGTCGAGGAGCACCTCGACTCATCATCCGATGCAGCAAGTTCCTCTCATCAACATGTTGGACATGTGGAGCCTCCACGCTTTTCTTCTGCACAGGAACTTTACTATGACTACTCCATGAATTATCCACCGGCGAGAAACAGCGACCCTCGTTGGGGTTGAACTCCACTTAGGCCAAAAGCCTAAGCTTGGGGGGAGGTATACCGGCATCACTCATTCTTTGCATATTATGGTTGCTGGATACTTGTACATATTTGTTTTGTTCGTTTGAGTGGTTTTCTAATGAGAGGAAGATGATATTTGGGGAAGTGCTGCCTGAAAACAGATTCTGGACTGTTACTAGAAAAATTCGTGCGCACAGCCAGAGCATTATTTTGAGCTGCCAATTTTTTTGCAGGTTCCCCAGGTTGTTATCTAACTTTCATTAGTTGAACACTTTTCGAGCTGAGCAACGTAAGATTTTTGTAAAAATCGATTTCTGTACTGCTGTCAGGTTTTGGCAGATTTCTGCCATCTCGCTTTTCTGTGTTTTTTTTTAGTTTGCTATTTCTTGGTTTTGGTTTGTTTCTTTTCCAAAACACAAAAAGACCAAAAATATTTCTGTTGTTTCTCTTCACCATTTGTTTGCTTTGGTTTCTTGCATTTGTTTCGCTTTATTTGCTGTTGCTAGTTTGTTATAAGAAAACCCAAAAAGATTTTGCTTTGTTTGTTTGTTTCCTCTTGTTCTTGTTCTCAAATTCGAAAACACCAAAAATATTTGCTGTTCTTCTTTGGTTTTGTAAAGTTCATCTTGAGTTCAATGGCCTTCGGTGGCTGGAGCGTGGTTTTCATTTCATATTATCCAAGCTACACAAGTGAAAAGGCAATAATGACGATCTACGACAATCTGATTGTGGTGAGAGGCTGGTATGAACTCTATTTGTTTTCATTTTTGTACATATACTCATCCATGTGAGCATGCTTAGTTGGTTCATGTGAGGTATATGTTATTTGAGAAAGTCTAGTAGTTTATGATCTCTCATGTTTAGCTCCAGTCTATTAATATGAGTAGCATGTCATGGATGTTTGCTTGCATTGTTTTATTCATAAGTAAGTATGGCATTGTGGTATCCTCCTCTGAATAATTCATTTATATCGACTTGGCACATGCTCACGCATGCATATGACTGAACAAAAAGTCAATTAAGCCTCGATGATCTATATTGCTTCAGAGTTCTTGTATCACTTTTATGCCTCCGTTAATTTATTTTGCCGCAAGCATGATTATGACGATTCTTTGCTCTCTTGATTTGTCGCTCCCTAGTCTATTGCTAGCCTTCACTTGTACTGAGCGGGAACGCTGCTCGTGCTTCCAAACACATGAAAACCAAGTTATTCCAGAGTGTCCACCATAAATACCTATGCATGGCATTTCAAACCATTCCAAGTAAATTCTCATGCGCTACCTTTAAAACCTTCAAAATGCTTCTCAATTTGTGTTTATGTTTCATAGCTCATGAGGAAGTATGTGGTGTTTAGCTTTCAACCTTGTCATTTACTTTTGACGGACTCTCATATGGACTAGTGGCACATCCGCTTATCCAATAATTTTGCAAAAAGAGATGGCAATGGGATTCCCAGTCCCGAATTAATTAACTTAAATAGACACTCCTCCATGGTTTGTGATTGTTGGACGCCACCCGAAGGATTCGGTTAGCCATGGCTTGTGTAAGCAAAGGTTGGGGGGAGTGTCATCATCATAATAAAATTAAAATAAAAAAAAGGGGGCACTCCTTCATGGTATGAGATTGTTGGCAGGCACCCGAGGATTCGGTTAGCCATGGTTTGTGTAAGAAAGGTTGGAAGGAGTGCCAAATAAATATGCAATAATTCATGGGAGCCGCTCTTGGGAGTTCGGTTGGCGAGGTAGTTGGTGTACCCATTACCATTCGTTGACAACAACAAACACCTCTCAAAATGATTTTACTCCTGATTTCAAAAATGAAAAGCTCTAGCGCATGTTAATCCCTGCTTCCCTCTGCGAAGGGTCAATCTTTTACTTTTATGTTGTGTCTCCATTATTTCTTTGAGTACTATCTTGAGAGCACAACTGTCATTCTTAGTATAATATGCTTGTCTCAAAATATGATTGATTGTGGTATAACTTTGATGCTTTTATCTTTGACAATCACTACTTCTAGTTTTTCTATGAACTCCAGAGGTGCCCGGGCATTTATGTTTTGCCAATCAAATACAGGCAAGCGAGATACCACTTTATCATACTCTGTTATGAACATTGCAATCCTGCTTATATACATGATTCATGATGCTTATTATTAATTGTTGGTACCTCTCCATGATTGACATAGCTGTTAGATGATCTTATTTACATGTATCTCATTATGAACTGCTTAAGTATTAGCCATAGCATGAGAATATATACATCATATGAGCAAATGTGTTCGTGAAAGTTCTTTTATCGCTCAGTTGTTAACTGAATTGCTTGAGGACAAGCAATAAGCTAAGCTTGGGGAGAGTTGATACGTCCAAAACGTATCTACTTTCCCGAACACTTTTGTTATTGTTTTGCCTCTAATTTGTGTATTTTGGATGCAACTAACACGGACTAACGCTGTTTTCAGCAGAACTGCTCTGGTGTCTCGTTTTTGTGCAGAAATCCAACTTTCGGGAAAATCCTCGGAATTTATGCAGAAGGCCCTATTTTCCCGCAGAACCGACGGAGCCGAAGGACAAACCAGGTGGAGGCCCGAGGGCCCCACACCATAGGGCGGCGCGGCCCAGGGGGGGCCCGCGCGGCCATGTGGTGTGGCCCCCTCGGCCGGCCTCCGACGCCCTCCTTCGGACTATTTATCGGCCTCGACCTAAAAACGCACGGAGAGAAGTCGAAGTCGCCAGAAACCCTCCAGAACGCCGCCACATCGCGAAACTCCGTCGCGGGAGCCAGATGTCTCCGTTCTGGCACTCCGCTGGGACGGGGAATTGGAGGAGATCGTCGCCATCATCACCGCCAACGCCTCTACATCAACCAGCCATGTTTCCCCCATCCATGTGTGAGTAATTCCCCCGCTGTAGGCTGAAGGGGATGGTAGGGATTGGATGAGATTGGTCATGTAATAGCATAAGATTGTTAGGGCATAGTGCCTAGTGTCCGTAATTGGTACTTTGATGATATTGTTGCAACTTGTTATGCTTAATGCTTGTCACTAGGGCCCGAGTGCCATGATCTCAGATCTGAACATGTTATTGTTTCATCAAGATAATCATTGTTTATGGTCTTACCTATAAGTTGTATACACATGTCGCTGTCCGGAACCAATGGCCCCGAAGTGACAAGAATTGGGACAACCGGAGGGAATGGTAGCGATGTGAGGATCACATGTGTTCACGGAGTGTTAATGCTTTGCTCCGGTACTCTATTAAAAGGAGTACCTTAATATCCAGTAGTTTCCCTTGAGGCCCGGCTGCCACCGGCTGGTAGGACAAAAGATGTTGTGCAAGTTTCTCATTGCGAGCACGCACGACTATATATGGAACACATGCCTATTGATTGCTTTGTACTTGGACACCGTTTTATTATTATCTGCAAATGCCCTGCTATGATTGTTACATGAGTTTATCTCATCCATGCAACGCCCGTCATCCGTCCCCGTGCCTCTGATGTATTTTAATCCTGCTGTTTACTAAAATCACTACTGCTGTCTCTGTTACTCACTGCTGTTATTTCACTATCGCTATCACATTACTCTTGATAAACTCTTGCGAGCAAGTCTCTGTTTCAGTGCAGCTGAATTGACAACTCCGCTGTTAAGGCTTCCAAGTGTTCTTTGTCTCCCCTTGTGTCGAATCAATAAATTGGGTTTTACTTCCCTCGAAGACTGTTGCGATCCCCTATACTTGTGGGTCATCATCGCTGTCCGAAACCCGAGGCCCCAAAGTGACAGAAATTGGGACAACCGGAGGGGAAGGCAGTGATGTGAGGATCACATGTGTTCACGGAGTGTTAATGCTTTGCTCTGGTACTCTATTAAAAGGAGTACCTTAATTTCCAGTAGATCCCCTAGAGGCCCGGCTGCCACCGGCTGGTAGGACAGAAGATGCTGTGCAAGTTTCTCATTGCGAGCACGTACGACTATATACGGAACACATGCCTATGGATTGTTTAGTACTTGGACACCGTTTTATTATTATCTGCAAATGCCCTGCTTTGATTTTCACATGAGTTTCCCTCATCCATGCAACGCCCGTCATCCATCCATGTGCCTACAGTATTTTAATCCTGCTGTTTACTATAATCACTACTGCTGTCTTTGTTACACTGCTGCTGATATTTCACCACTGCTACTTCTATAAAACTGTTACTACTGATAAACTCTTGCGAGCAAGTTTGTTTCCAGGTGCAGCTGAATTGACAACTCCGCTGTTAAGGCTCTCAAGTATTCTTTGGCTCCACTATACTTGTGGGTCATCAATGCTCGACGGTAAAGTATTGAGGCCCACCTGGAGAGCCTCGAGGACGACAACGTCGACTACAAGGCGCAAGAAGTGCACGAGTAGCAAGTAGAGATGTGCCCCTGATGCCACCGGAGAGGGTGCCCGAGATGGAGACGATGAAGGAGTAGTGGTCAGGGTATGTCCTTCCCACACGCGACCCAGCCACTCAGAGTGGTCGCAGTACTTCGGCGTCGAGCTGCTATCGTGGTTACTGTCGTTCCTGCACGAACCCTTCTTCGAGGGTGCTGCCGAGGACACGCCAGAGGATGGCAACCTCGAATACGAGTTGATGGAGGACGTGGAGCTCACAGAGGAGGAGGCCATCGTGGGTCCTAACAATCTCCGAGCAGGAGGAGGGCGACAAGATGCTTGGCCTCAAGGAGGCCATCCAACTCTCGTAGCAGGTTGCGGTTGTGCCATCACCACCAGTAATGGAGCAGCTGCCACACCCCTCCTCCGACGACCAATGTGTGGCCGCTGCCGCATATCTTCATAGACCTCTGCGAGTAGGACTAGAAGCTGCCGGTGAGGAGGAGGTCCAGAAGCTGCCAGCCTACGCACCATTATCTAGTTATTTTCTTCTTTTTATTAGTTGTAATAAAGCGTGGACATTGGGGCCCCATAATATGCAAAGTATGTTTATGTTTTCAAGCCAAATATTTTTTGTGGTCTGAGGCCACTGGGGGTACTATCAACGGCAAGGCATATTTTCTATCAGAGAGTCACGGTGGGACTTTGAAGATGGCTTTAGACTAGCCATAACGGGAGTATCATAAGTACTATCATGCATGTCATGTTAGCAAAAATCTCATGCGACACAACATTTAATGAGAAGAGATGTGGGAGTGGCATCAAAGGTAGATATTGTATGATAGCATGTAATTTTTTTTTTAAAAAAATAATGGAAATATATCATGTACACAAATTTACATTGAGATGCCATAAAATATGAAGGAAATATGATACCACCTCATAATACTATGCATTGTACAGGTAATATCATAAACTAAACTAGTATCATATCCAATACTATGGGAGCGTTTGGTTGCTTGTGAGCCCCTTGGCTCGCATCGGGCCAGCAATTTTCGGCCTGTTTAGTTGCCTGGGCCAAGCCGCGTTGTTGCATCGCATGGTTCTCAAAGCAGCCTTTTGCCTGCATTTGGAGGAACACCCGAATCGGCAGTTTCTCCAGGACCAGGTCCGTTCTCGCGCCACTTTGACTCCAGGGATGCAACGGCTGCACGAGCTCTTGCTTACGCTCACTCTCCCTTACGCTAATCCACACACCCTCTCTCAAATCAACACAAACATATTCCGAATCGAAATAAGATGCACACGAAAAAGATGTGTGTTGATGATACGAACCAATTCCCACAATCGGTTTCGAGTTTCGTCAGTTGTAAATCGTCAATTTCGTGTATGAAGTTTTAAGCGAATTTTGTCAAATTCGTCGCACACGCTCAACCGTTTGAGATTTCCTTTCAGGAGTAGGTTCACCTCACCATTCCGCATGACTTCCATGTTGACAGGTTTTTGATTCGGTGTACATAAACTGATACATAATTGACTCACAAGTATACTGCAATCTCTACGTAAGTGTGACTAAGGTTTGGAGTACTTTTGCTCAACTTCTCGCTCGCCATTTTCATGGACGGCGACGTGGTGATGATAGGTGAGAATCCTTGGTGGTGGAGTCATGGTGGTGTTCGTCTTCGTGGTCGGCGACGTGCTGTGACCGACGGTGTCATGGTGATGTTCGTTTTCGTTGTCAGCGATGTGCCCATGCTTGTGACCGGCGACAGCGGTGTCCTGGTGGTGTTCGTCTTCGTGGACGGTGACATGGTGCTGCTTGTGACCGGCGTCACCGATGGTGTCATGGTGGTGTTCGTCTTCGTGGTCGACGAGGTGCCCATGCGTGTGACCGGCGTCATCGATGGTGTCATGGTGGTCTTCGTCTTCGTGGTCGGCGACGTGCACATGCTTGTGACCGGCGTGACCGACAATGTCATGGTGGTCTTCATCTTCCTAGTCGGCGACGTGCTCATGCTTGTGACCGGCGTGACCGACGGTGTCATGATGCTTTTCGTCTTCGTTCTCAGCGATGTGGTGATGGTTTTGACTGGTGTGGCGGTGGTGCCATAGTGGTGTCTGCCTTCATGATCGTCGACGTCATGATAAGATCACCATGTGGATAAATAGTGACGCTAGAACTGGGCTCGTATGTAACCAAACCATCGGTCTGACTTCCCTTCTAACGTGCGTAGCCTGTAGCTGGGTGGCCAACCTTGTAACTTGCGGGCCCGCAGAAGCGCTCCACCGTGGGCCACAAGGAAGGTCGCCGCTGTTGTGGGTGGTGGGACCTGGTGCGGGGAGCCGGCGGCCAGGTCGTCTTGCCGGCAACGTGCCGCGCGGCGCAGACTTGTCGTCCACCGAACACCGATGGTCCGCCGGAAGCGCCAGTTTCCCGTACCTCGTCGCCGACCGCCGCCGGCCCAAAAGATCGATGTACTCCACCGCCACCGGTGAGTATATTCGCCCAGCGTACACGGAAAACAATAGCTGGTGGCGCCGACGTGATCCCTCGCGAGCACCGCCCGATCTGTCCGGTGGACGAGATGGACAGGCCCAGCCGCCCAGGTCTGATCTGATAGTTGTTCGGAGCCCCTGACGCGCCTGCCCTACCCCCCTGCCCCCGCTCGCACGCACGGCACCACGCCACCACCCCTCGCGACAACGCTGTAGCTTTTGCCCCGGTCCCGTAACAAAACGCGACGCGACGCACACAGACTTCCACCTCCCCCGCTCCTCTCCTCGCCTCCCACCCGTCGCGTGCCTGCCTTGCTTCCCTCCTCCGCCGCCTCGCCGGCGGAAGGACCGCCCGTCCACGCCCGTCTACGCCTGCCTGCGTCGCCGCCGCGCCGCGCGCACGACGGTCGAACCGACCGCGACCCATGGCGGCCACGGCGGATCCGAGGGCGAAGCCGTCGGCCACGCAGCCGCGCCACCTCAAGCCGCCAGCTCCGCCTCGTGGCCACCACGTGCCTTCCCTGCCGGCCGTCTCCGGAACCGCGGGCGCAAGCCGCGATCGGCGCCGCTCCTCGACGTCCCACCGACGCGGTGGGGCCAACGACGAGCCTTACGAGGGCGGGCTGGAGGATCTCCGGGCTAAGCTCATGGGCCACCTCCACGACGCGGCCGACCGCCTTCGCCTGCCCCCTGCCAAGACCCAGCGACCGCCGGAGCCCGAGGCTCCTCCACCGCTACCACCACCAACGGACGCCGCCGCGGCCATGCCGTGGACCCTCAGGGAGCGGAGGCGTCGTCCAACAGCCCGCGGCAGCACGGCTTCGTCGCCCACCACGCCGTGGTCGGCGGCTACGTCTGCGGACGACTACGTGCGCGCTCCGTTCGCCGTGGCGCTGGAGGCGGAGGAGATCGAGGACGACGTCTACGCCCTCACCGGCGCCCGGCCACGGCGGCGGCCTCGGAAGCGGCCGCGCACCGTGCAGCGACAGCTCGATGTAAGCCCCAACCAATTCCCCATACTGCCCCTCGTCTCGCTAATCACCTAATTAGAGCAAAACAAACTACCATTACCACTATTTTATCACGTTTTTCGCCTCCGATTAGTACTACACTTGTGTGTAGAATAATAATCTGATCAACTCTTGCGTCCAATAACAAATAGATCATCCAGCTAACGATAACACTTGCAATTGTCTCGTCTCGTGCAGTCGCTCTTCCCGGGGATGTGGCTCACCGAGATCACCGCCGACGCCTACCGGGTCCCCGACGACTAGCAGCAAAGCAACCCGGCCGCTACCATCTCCGGCGCCGGCCAGCGCTCCACCATGGCGCGCCACAAAACAACTGTAACTAGGTTTAGTTGAGTTGACAGTTTCTGTACCTCTCATGTCGCATCTTCTAACATTGATTTTGCGCTTTAAAATCTAAGCAGTGCCAGCTTGCTTTACTCTAGTATCTCTCTATCCCCTACAGTAGAGTCGGTGGCCGTGAGTTGTAATCTACTGCTAACGCATCTACTAGTACCTAGGTTTTTCATGCTTGTTGATTAATTTGCAGTTGTACGCTACCTTCCCCAGTTGCATGGTTTCATGATCAGCTGCAGTGCAGCGGGAGTTGCGCCTTTTCCCAGTTCGTTGGTTGCTTTTAGCCTTCTCTTTTCCTCGCAGCCTATCTGTTCTGCTCCATGGGTTCAGAGTACCGACCGAGCTCTCTTTGGAGGTGTACTCTGTACCCCCTGGTAGCCGTACCTGGTTGGTTTTGTGCGCGTCTGCGTCGTGCTCGTATCGGGAGAGGGAGGTGGTTGGCTCATTTTGGGGTCCAAGGACCCCGCTACCTGTTCGTTTGGGGTTAACGTGGGACACCCATTATGCCACATTATTATCGTTGTACCAAGCTCAAAAGGGGCACTCCGATTATAGATTTCCTACGCTCGTTTGGTTTGGGTGGTGTTACAAGTTACTAGTACAACCGGTGTGTAATACATCTCTAAAAGCCAAGTCAAACCTTTTGAAGTTAAACCAGGTTCATACTAGATATCTAAAAATATCAACATCTACAACCAAATTAATATCGGCAAGCACATCTCGAGCTGTCGTTTATTTTAGTCTTCAAACTGTGCGAGCTACTAAATGTTTAGTGCCGTGCGCCTCCTTTCAAAAGCATAAGACTTCAAAAAAGGCACAATATAAACATGATCTTAGAACTTCAAAAACAATATAGATTTTGATGTTGACATGGTTTTCAAAATTTACCTTTGACCACTAATTACTACTCTCTCTCTCCCTCCCATAGTATAAGATGTTACTACAACTCACATATTGGTCCTATGGGACAGAAGGAGTACTAAATATATTGGGTATGAAGCATAAGAAAAATGTTGTGATTCTGAATATACTTTTTTAAGACAATTCTAACCATGTGATTAACAATTGCTCAATGTAATATCAGATACAATATAGTCAAAGTTTGAAAAATTCAATTGAAGATGTGTCTGCTAAGTGTGACATGGAGGGAGCAGTTAGAATAGCTTTGCACGTGAAGTAATGAGTATAAACAATTGGTGGCGGATAGGGCTTGCTTGTCAGGTAGCATTTGCACTTTGGAACATTGCTTCCTTACAGTGAAAAGCTTTATGTAGGTGCAGCTCTTAACGTTGCATAAGAGCATCTCCACTCGTTGGAACTTCCCGGGGCGAAATTTCCGTCCGGATGAACCTAATCCGGATGAATTTTTGCACTGGGGAGGAGGATTTTCCCAGCCGTGCCTCGCCCAAGCCTCCTCTTCACCGCCACGCGTCGTCCTTCTCCGAGCTCACCTTGACGCCACGCGCATGGATCTGCCGGGCTCGCGCTTCTTCGACTCCTGGGACGACGCCGCCGCCACTCCGTGCGCCTACGCCGGCGTCGTGTGCGCGCCCGACGAGGAGGACCCGTCCATCCTCACGCTCGGCAGCGGTGGCGCGCGGGGCAAGGGGCAGCGGCGGCGCACAGGACCAAGGCCGGCGGCGCGCAGGTGGCTGCGGCGACGGCGCACGAGGCAAGGGGCGGGCGGCGACGCACTGGGCCATTGGCGGGAGTTGGAGCGCGGGGCCAGGGCGGGCGGCGGCGCGCGGGGCAAGGGGCAGCAGCGGAGTGCGGCCCCGGCGGCGAGCGTGGGCGTGGAGAGGCGTGGGCGTGGCAATTATTTCGCTAATGGCCACTGACGATGGGCCAGACGACTTGTTTTCGTCCATCCGGAGTCCCCAGGAGACCCTCGGGAAACCGAGGATGGCATGGGGAGACCGGACGAAAATAGGCTCAAATCCGGACGAAAACGAGGAACCGGGGGCCTGACTGGGCAGTTTTTTGCCGTCCAGATGAAAAAAGTGGTTCGTGGGGGGCTTCTCGGGGAGATGGCTGGGGATGCTCTAAGTACAGGTGTAGAAAAACTAAGAGAACCGAAGTGTGGCAAACCCGAGACGAAGTACATACCCTCTCTGTCCTTTTTCATGCTTAGTTAAATTTTATATTGTTTAGTTGCATCGTGATTCGTGCATGAGTTGAAAATTGAGTTGTAACTAAAATTTTCCGCTTAAAAGTGTGGTTGTAACTGAGATTTTTTTTAGCTACAATTGCGGATGCAACTACTCCGCAATCATACTCCTATATTTAGTACTCCTTCTATCCCATAGGTAAGATTAGAAAAATGCAGTGATGTGTTAGATTTGATTCGAGATTCGTGCTAGTGATGTGTTGCAACTAAGATTTGATGACATCATCTGAGAACAAAGTTAGTTCTCAATCAACTGAAAACTAGTCACAACCTTTTTTAACTCGCGTTCTAGATTTAATGAAAATCAAATTTTGTAAAATTTTAGCAAAAATACAAAAAATTTAATATACATAGAAGAAAATACATATATACGAAAATATTCTTCATAAAAAATCTAATGTAATTGAATTATTTACATACTTCATATTAATATTTTTACAAAAATATCTAGCACACGATTAAGTTTTCACTCGAAGTTTGAAGCACTTGTATCATATTCAAACAAGGCGCCATATTTAGAATGCAGTACGTGGCAGTCTCTAGTACAACCCCCATGGGAGCCCGTGCCCGTATGATTGGTCAGCGTCAAAACGTCCTTGGCGAAAATGAAGTTTTTTAGATAATAGGCAAGCACTTGCCCGCTTTAAATTAATAAAGCCACGAAGGTAACAATTCAGATACAACAGCTGGGCCTTACAGCTTGGCCACACATATCGGAGCACCTATGATAATAAGTTCCAACGATCACAACGGAACAAGCAACAAAAGAACACAGCAAGACTCCCCGCCGTCTTGGCCGTCCAGGTACCCGTTCCGTGGTACGGCCTACTCCTTCACGGCGGCGTTGGCTTGAGCGCCGCGTACAGCTCCCTTAGCTCGCGTGCCATCCAGCTTAAGCCCTCCTTTTCTCTTGACTTGCATTTTAGGCTCCACAGCTGCAAAAAAATGATGATTTTGAAAATAATGTCAGCTGGGTTAGCAATAGTTTTCTTTTCAAGCCCACGATTGGGCAAGGAACAGGATCCACAGTAATTTTCTGGGGTAACCCGAGAAGCTAGACAGAATGTCGTGGAATTGGGCAAAGTTGGTGGGGCACCAGTTGCACCCGAGCATCTGGCGCGTAACGGACCACGCAAAAATCGCCAATGAGCAGGAGAAGAAGATATGGCTAGCGTCCTCAGGCGCCCCGCACAGGGGACAGAGCCCATTGGACGGACCGTGGCGAGCAAGAATCTGTAACCCCGAAGGTAGCTTATCAAGCGCCAGCTGCCAGGAGAAGATTTTGATTTTGAGCGGGACCGGGGCTTCCCACATGTCTTTGAAGTGGGCAATAGACGTGCCTCGCGAAAGCAACGAGTACATGGACTTCACAGAGTAGGATCCGGACTGTTCCAGGTGCCAGGAAATCTGGTCTTGACCCTCGGTGAGATTAACTTCCGCTAAGGTATGTTGCAGCTCGACCCATTGCCGCAGGCCCTCTGGATCAAGAGAACGACGGAAGCGAACTTGTAGAGAGTCTTGGTAAAACGCGTCAGCAACCGCAATATCTTGGTTGTCACAGATGGCATACAGCAGAGGAAAGGATTCTAGGAGGGGGCCCCTCCCCCACCACCAGTCCTTCCAGAAACTGGTTCTAATGCCGTTCCGCACCTTGTGCTTTGCACCAGCCTTAAACAGATGTTTGATCTTGTGGAGGCTTTTCCAGAAGGGTGACCCTCCCTGACCTGAGCCCGCAAACAGGTCGGAGGCGTCCGCATACTTAGCACGAAGGATACGGGCCCAAATCGTGTCCTCATCCTGATAGAGCCTCCAAATCCATTTCAGAAGAAGCGCCAAATTCATCTTTTTGGTATTGAGCAATCCAAGACCTCCCACTTCCTTAGGTCTGCACACAGTTGGCCAGTTCACAAGATGGTACTTCCTTTTTGGTCCCGCGCCTTCCCAAAAGAACTTAGAGCGGTGCGAGTCGAACCTCGCATGAATCCCGTCATGGAGGAGGAACAGACCCATGGCATACATTGGTAGATTATCTAGGCACGCATTGGAGAGGATGAGTCGTCCCCCTGACGACATCAACCTTCCCAGCCACGGTTCAATTTTGGTAGCGAGTTTCCTCACCAAAAAGAGCCACTGTTCCAGGGTAAGTTTCCTGTCCGAGATAGGGAGGCCCAGGTAAATGAAGGGGAAGGTGCCTAGCTTGCAGTTTAACTTGTTAGCGATAACCGTTCGCTCCTCGAACCTCTGTCCCATCACAAACACCTCGCTTTTGTGGTAATTGATCTTGAGCCCAGACATATCCTCAAAACACATCAGAAGAAATTTGAGATTGGCAATATCCTCATCGGAACCCTGGATGAGGATGAGCGTATCGTCTGCGTACTGAAGGTGGGAGACGCCCCCGGGCAGAAGGTGCGGAGCCAGGCCGTGTATGTGTCCGGCCTTGGCAGCAGCAGTGAGAATACCCGACAAGGCCTCGCCAATGAAGTTGAACAGCAGCGGTGAGAGGGGATCTCCCTGTCGAACCCCTCTCTTATTCCTGAAAAACGGCCCCACTTCACCGTTGATCGAGATAGCAGTTTGTCCCCCAGAGACAAGTTGTGTAATCCTATGGATGTAGCCTTCGTCAAAACCTTTGCAACGAGTTTACTGCAGCAAAAATGAAGTGTGCTATAGTAGACCTTGTACGCTCGACGGCTCGATCGAGTTTACTGTTTGCCATCCCAATAGAAAGGTTCTAACTTCAAGAGGAGGAGCTGTGTATACTGGAGTTAATGAGCTGATTAGTCCCCTTTCTGAACAGTGAGATGAAGATCTCTTGAAGGGGCTGTTTGGACCTGTAGATGTGAGCAGAATTATGCAAATACCGATCAACAACCAAGGCTTCGATGATTTTATAGCATGGCATTATACTAAGCATGGGCGATATACTGTCCGTTCGGGTTATCATTTACAGTGGAGCTATCAATTCGGACCATCAGCTGGCCAACTTGCTGTACCGAATGTATGGCAAATAAGAGTTCCGGGAAAAGTGAAGATTTTTGTTTGGAGGGCTCTCCATGGTATTATTCCTATCAAGTGTGTGCTAGCTAAGGGCCAATAGACACATTGGAAACTCAGGCTCCAGTCCGATCTGTGACCAGGGTGCAGAGGATGTTCGGCATTTGTTATTCACTTATCCCGCTGCAGTAGAAGTCTGGCAAAATTTGGGTATTCACCATATTATCCTGGACGCCCTCCAAGTAGACCTGGCTGGATCGGTTGTGTTGGAATACCTCATGAACCGACAAGATAATACAATGAGGGGCTTCAGTAATGTTGGATTAAAATAAATTATATCGGTGACAAGCTGGTACTTATGGTGGATTCAGAGACAACGAACTCGTAATGAGCCTGTCCCACCTGTGAATAAATGCAAAATGTCAATTCTTGCGATAACAGCAAACACGACAAAAGCTTACGGGAAGCGTGTGAGTTCTACAAGTGCAAACTGGTGCAAGCCAGAGCCACGCCAGGTAAAATTAAATGTTGATGCTTCCTTCCATGTGGATTCTCTGGTGCGGTGCTTAGGGACTTCCATGGAGATTTTGTTGCAACATCAACAACATATCTTCCACAACATATCTTCCACATGTTGCTTCTCCGATGATGGCTGAAGCTATTGCAATGCGTGAACGACTGTCTTTGGCAAATAGAAATGGCTGCAGCAATGCCATTGCAGAGTTGGACTCAACTGAAGTAATCCAAGCATGCACTAGTGAACATTCTTGTGGAACGAATCAGCTGCAATTTTCGCTGATTGCGTTGATTTGGCTTCGAATTTAGAGACTATTAGCTTTAAACATTGTCGGAGGGAAGCAAATGAGGTTGCACATGAGCTAGCTAGTTTTTTGCTTTATCAATACTAGTTCTTGTAATTGGGATTGTGATCCCCCTAGGTTCCTTTTAGACAAACTGGTAAACGATGTAACCGAACTTTGATTTTGCAGCAGCAAGTTTCAGACGCACTCTTTTCGAAACCAGGGTATCTAAGGGGAATGGAAGGTTTTTAATGAGGCGGCTTTGGTGCTTAATATATTATGTGTTTACCTAAAAAAAAGAGAGTTTATTATTTGCCATTTCGTGCTGGATCTTCTGTGATTGGATCGTAGTTACCTCAAAACGATAGCGGCAGCTCGTGACAGTGCGGGGCTCTCCATTGCGGTCGGGCCCACCGGTCATGCAACAACTTCAACAGGCAAACCACAAGATTTGCGTGTGCGGGATATATTTTCTTGGAAACCAGAGGCCCGGCCACCTGTTAGCGACACGGTGGCTCTACATCAAATGTATTGTTTTCCCATTTTTATGTGTAAACAGATTCAAACTTAAGTTTAACTTTCTAACAATCCAAATATGTCTTACTTTTATGAAGAAATGGGTAAGATTAGAAAAATGCAGCAATAAACTCGGCCAACTTTTTTTTTTGCGTGGTTAAGGTGCTCATTAGTTCAAACAAATTTCAAACCAAATATATCTTGCATTGCTATTTGTTGATGTTCTGTTGAACACTTCATATGCTACTAAGATAAATGTGCTATGTGTTTTACCTACTGATCTGGCTCATGTTTAGTTTGCTTATGCTAGTTACTCTTGTGAACACTTCTGCCACGACTACAATATGGATTGGATAATTAACAACTTGCTAATTAGTACAAAACCAAATCGATGACATATTATGTACTCGATTGTTACACAAAAAAAGTATGTTGTTGCCTCAATTCTCTTCAAACGATTTACGTGTTTCGGTGCAATCATACATTTTTCCAACCCTTTTGTTAGTTCTAGATCAACCCATTATTAAGTTAATTCTAGGTCATCTCTAGGACCGTTAGATTTCCATTATGATTCGTGCACATGAGAGTTGTACATGGCTGTGCAATTGCATATGGATATACAGTTACACATTGTTTTTTTTTCTCGTTACACATAAATTTGGCTAATTAAGTACTAAATTAGTTCTAGATTGGTGGAGATCTAGTGGCATCCTAGAACCCTTTCTCAGGTCTATTCATTTTTTAGGCCTGCTTCAATGGTGCGCTGAAACTAAATTCACGTAAGTTAGAGAGGTACCAGCAAATTTCAGCTGTCATGCTCTTCATAGCGAATTAAGAGGTATCGGCAAATCTTAGCCGTCTTTGTGTTTCAATCACTTGTGAGTTTCACAGGGACTGGACCATTCATTTTTCACGTTTTTAGAAGGAACCAGGCTTTCCGTGGGTGCCCCCCTTTCTCTCTTGGACCCCAAGTATACTCGACTAAGGGTCTGTTCGGTTGTGGAATTAGATGGAACGGAATGGAACGGTTCCATTCCTCGGAGCCGTTCTCGCGTTCGGTTGGTAGATAGGATGGAACGAACTCGTTCCACAAAAAGGAATATTCGGAACGCACCCGTCCGGGCAAATCGGCCGGACGAGGTGGAACGGCTCGCTAATCGCTAGGCCGCCTCCACCCCTCTCTCTCGCGCCCCTCGCTAATCGCCAGGCCACCTCCATCCTCCTCCGCGCCGGCGGACAACCCCCTCCCTCGAGCTCCTGCGCGCCGGCGAGCCGCCCCTCCCTCAGCCTCCTTGAGGTCGCCCCGCCGCCATCCTCCGAAGTCGCCTCTGCTCCGACGGGCGCGGGCGGGCGGGCGGAGGTCGCTGGGCGCGGCGCGGAGGTCGCCGGGGCGCGGAGGTCGCCGGGGCGCGGAGGTCGGCTGGGCGCGGGCGGAGGTCGCCGGGCACAGAGGTCGCCGGGGCGCGGAGTTCACCTGGCGCGGAGCTCGCCGGGCGCGGGCGGAGGTCACCAGGCGCGGAGCTCGCCGGGCGGGCTCCTCTCCCGTGGTTTGGGGAATAATTAGGGTCTAGTTAATTGGGTGTTTAGACTAATTAGGGTCTAATTAATTGGGTATTTACACTAATTAGAGTCCGTTCCATTCCACAGCTTCTGAAATCAACCGAACACCCAGATGGAATGGAATGGAATGGGGTGGAATGGAATGGAACGGACCACATCCCGAAACCGAACACATCCTAAACGAATGAGCGAGCAAGCTTCTCAAAATTGAGCTACTCCACGTTGGTGTGATAGTGTGATTCATATGCATACGGTGCTTTTATGACGATATAACGAGCTCTGTAAAGGTCGAGGCGTCTGCCTGTATATTTCTTCACTAATTAGCCGCATTGCTAGGGATCGCCAAGCAACACCTTCACCCCTTCAGTTTCCTTCACAGTTCTCAGGATGACGGATGGTCAGCAGGGCTCTGCAGCGATAGGCATCGACCTCGGGACGGCGTGGTCGTGCGTCGGCGTGTACCGGCACGGCCGCGTGGAGATCATAACCAACGAACATGGCGGCCGGATGACGCCGTCATACGTGGCATTTACCGACACGGAGAGGCTCGTCGGCGACGCGGCCAAGAACCAGGCCGCCCGGAACTCCACCAACACCATCTTCGGTGAGTATACTACATATCTTCTCTCTTCGGATTTGGACATTATCTCGGCTTCTCCAATGGCGTGATCCATTTGCATCGATAGTATAACACCAGCTGGCTGAGTGTGCTACTGTAGGTACGAAGCGCCTGATTGGAAGGAGATTCAGCGACGCGTCCGTGCAGGCCGACATGAAGCTCTGGCCGTTCAAGGTCATGGCTGGCCGAGGCGACAAGCCAATGGTCGCGGCGAACTACAAGCGCAAGCAGAAGCTTCTCGCCCCGGAGGAGATCGCGTCGATGCTGCTCGCAAAGATGAAGGGGGACGCTAAGGCCTACCTCGGCGCGCCAGTTACCAACGCCGTGGTTACGGTGCCCGTGTCGTTCGATATCCTCCAGCGCCGCGCTACCAAGGACGCCCTCGCCATCGCGGGGCTCAACGTCATCGGCGTCATCCATGAGCCCGTGGCCGCGGCCGTGGCCTATGGCCTCCACGAAAGCACGGAGACGAAAAACGTGCTCGTCTTCGATGTCGGGGGTGGTACCACTAGCGTCGCACTCCTAGCGATCTCTGCGGGCAAGATCACCGTCAGGGCTACCGCCGGCGATCCCCACCTCGGCGGCGAGGATTTCGACAGGCGTATGGTCGAGCACTTGGTGGAGCAGTTCAAGACAGAGTGCAAGAAAGATGCCAGTGGCAGCGCCAGGGCTCTGGTAAGGCTGAGGGTGGCCTGCGAGCATGCGAAGAGGACGCTCTCGTCGGCGACGTGGGCTCCCATCGAGATCGACTGTTTGCTCGACGGCATCGACTTCCGCACGGCCGTCACCCGCGACCAGTTCGAGGACCTGAACATGGACCTGTTCTGCAAGTGCATGGAGCCCGTCAAGAAGTGCCTCGGCGACGCCAAGGTTGAGAGGAGCGACGTGCACGAGGTCGTGCTCGTCGGCGGGTCCACCCGAATACCCCGCCTGCGGCGTATGCTGCAGGACCTGTTTGATGGCAGAGAGCTCCGCAAGGACATCAATCTCGAAGAGGCGGTGGCTCGAGGAGCTGCCATCCTCGCTGACATGGCGAGCCGCGTGCCCGGCAGCGACTTGCTGAACCTGTTCCTGCTAGACACCACGCCGCACTCGCTCGGCGTCGAGGCGGCCGGCGGTGCAATGGCAGTGATCGTCCCGAGGAACACTGCCATTCCCATCCGCAGGGAGCAGAACATTTCAATCCAGTCCCATCACAAGAGAAGCGTCGTCTTGTCGGTGTTTGAAGGGGAGAATGGCACTGCAAGGGACAACAGCTTGCTCGGAGAGCTCAAGCTTTCGGCTGGAGATGGAGCCAAGCGCCAGATTTCAGTGCGCTTCGACATCGATGCTGACGGCGTCCTGACGGTGTATGCGACGGACAATGCGGCCAAGCGTATGCGCCAGATGAAGTTCATGGACAAAGGTCAGCTGAGCAAGAACGAGATCAAGCGGATGACCGAGGAGGCAGCGGAGTACATGGCAGAGGATGCGGGGAATAGGGAGAGGGTCAAGGCAAATAATTTGCTCGAAGAATACTTGTACAAGAAGCGCCGTGCCATCGAGGTTGAGCGGAGGAAGGCTGAAGATGCTCTTTCCGCCGTGGAACTGATGATTCAGCAGGTGCACAGCGACCAGGTCTCAAGCGCCAGAAAGTTCCTAGACGATTTGGATAGGCTCAAGCTAGAGAGTAGCACCACTGCTGGTAAGCAGGTTGGTGCGTAATGTACATCTTTCTGCGGGAGCTCAGTTAGCTTTCTGTTGTCAATGGGCGAGTGTGATCGAATGGACATCCAAATTTAGAAAAATCAGAAATGTTGCTGAACACTCATTGAGAAATCTGATAATACAAAAAAAAATTTACTAAATTAAACATTTTAAGTGTTAAAAATAGCTTTTCTAAACATTTTGAATATTCCATAGTTAAAAGGTTTTCATTTGCTTATGGAATATTCATGTTTCTCTGCATTTCTCACTATCTGCTTTCAGAATTTTATTTTATTTTCAGCATGCCCAATAATACCTGAATTTTGAAACTAAATTCTGGACGGGTTTAAATATACTATTTCAATTTTGAAAGGAAGTTAACAATGAAGTTCTTGAAAATAAAATAATTTTGTTGTTTGTTTCCTTGAACTCTTTTTTTTTATGTTGTCAACGGTACCACATATGTAAAATTGTCACCATGTTATGGTTCAAATACCTTTGAGCAAAGAACCAACGATGGGCTGCACGCTTAGGAGGTTGGTTGTCTCCTAGTCTAGGATGGAGCTCAAGAGTTGGGTACATCGTGGGGAGGAAGAACGAAGAACCCTTAAATAGGTACTTTGAAAATTTAACTGCTATGTAAGAAAACTCGTACGGCCGGAATTTATAGCCACTAGGGCCGGAATTTCCGGCCATGCCAAACACACTCCAACGGCTACCTTTAGGCGAACGTAGGGAGGAAGTTCCGGAGGCCGAAATTTCTGTCCTAACCTTTGGAAACAAAGAAAATCTCGTAGTGACGAAACAGAGACAAAAAAATGCATTTCCGGAAGTAGAACCGGTAGTAGGGCAAAGCTTCTGGTGGGTGGAACTTCTGGCCTACTTGGGCGTAAGTCTAGTCCAAGAAACTCTCAATGTTCAAACATCAATATCGTGAGATTGAAAACTCTGATTGAGATAAAACCAATTTTTTCTTAGAAAGATAGCAACAAGAGCTACCCCACAAAATCTTAAAAACTAGAAAGGGAGATTTTCCATGAATTTAGAGATAAAACCTCTCAACACAACAAATCGGTAAAAATTCCAATATCGAAAACACAACAAAGCTGAGTAGTACTAAGAAAGTAAGGGCACGTAAATAGTAAATAGACTAAGGCATTCAAACAAAAGAATTACAAAATGAAAATTGCGTATTTTGTACAATATAATTCATATTGGCTACATCAAATTATTTGCAATTCAAATATACATGGGTGTGACAATTATGGCCTCATTTAGACAAACTATATTTTGGGGAAGATGTTTTGCAAAAGGGTTTGAGTGGAAAACCATGCATCTTCATAGCTACTAGTGATTCTGAGAAGTGGCAATTTGTGGTAAAACTTGATTTATCTATGTTTGTTAAGGTTTCCTAGGAAGCAGGTTGTGTATGAAGACTCCATGAGTAGGTGCCACTATCTTTTTATTTTTTTGGATTTTTTTGCGCATGAAATGACTCAATTAGCTATGTTAATCTCATTTGTTGACTCTCTGTTGACCAGCTACTTTAGGATACAACTGAGTATATTGCACTTGCCAGTATAAGTACTCGAGGGAAAAACTGAGTACAGATAAAATTTCTGTATAAGGCCCGAGGTTATAACTGAGTACACCAAACGTCCCAGGGTTAGATTCGTGTCGCGGTGCACGCTGCAGCCATGCATAGCGGACGCGTGTTGCGGTTGAAAGGATCGTATGCCGCACCTAGAGGGGGGGAGGGTGAATAGGTGCTAACCAATTTTTAGTTCTTTTTCAATTTAGGCTTGACACAAAGGTAAATTCTCTAGATATGCAACTATGTGAATTTACCTATATGACAAGATAATCAACTAAGCAAGATATAGCTACACAATATAAGAGATAGAATAGGATAGAGATAACCGAAAGTGGAGCACGCTATGGCACGGAGATGATTCCCGTAGTTCCCTTCCTTTGCAAGAAGGTACGTCTATGTTTGGAGGAGTGTGGTTGCTACGAAAGCCAAACCAACAGCCACGAAGGCTTCACTCAGATCTCCGGTGAGCAATGCCACGAAGGCCTAGCCCACTTCCACTAAGGGATTTCCTCGAGGCGGGGCCTTTACAAGGTTCTTGGGTCACACATCCACAACTGAATTGGAGGCTCCCAAATCTGTAACAATACAACAATCAAAAACAACCCATCAACACAAATCAACTAGGGAACCAAATAGGAACACTAGCATGAGATCCCTCAAACAAATGAGGGGGAAATGAAAAACGCTTTGGTGAGGATGTAGATCGGTGTCTTCTCCTTCAAATCTCCAAAGATCAAGAGCTTTGGTTGGGGGAGGAAGGAGATCTTGCAAATCTTGTGTTCTTGAGGTGGCTCTAATGGTGGTGAAGCTTGGCAGATTTTTCTTGCAATGATTGAGCAACCTGTCCCTTTGGAGAAGAGAGCTATTTATATGATTGGAGCTCTCAGATCTGACCATTTGGGCGAAATCCACTAACACCGGAAGTTCCGGCCAGGAGGGCCAAAACTTCCGCCTTCGTCAGACGTCCAGTTCAGATGATGTTTGGGCGGAACTAGGGCGGAACTTCCGGTGACCGGAAGTTCCGGCCAAGTTCCGGCTAAGTTCCGGCCAAGTTTCGGAATTTGGCGAAAACCATACTGGACATTACTGAGCCACAATTTAGGAATTCCGGAACTTGTCCGGAAGTTGGGCGGAAGTTCCGCTGACCGGAACTTCCGGCCAACTTCACCGGAACTTCCGGTCAGGGAAGAAAAACTGCAAACGAAGCTGCGCTGGGAGACCTCTGCTGGAAGCACCAGGGCGGAACTTCCGCCTGCACGGGCCGGAAGTTCCGCCAGAAACAAAAAGACCTGCAGAACTTCAGAATAGCCATACCATTTCACCGATCAAATATATTTCTCGAAAACTTGTACCTGTCTACATCAACACACATAAATATATACCTAGTGTTGACATCAAACACACAAAACCCAAAAGGGCGGGAAATGTTCTTTCAATCTCCCCCTTTTTGGTGTTTGATGACAACACAAGTATTTGCAAGGAATGAATAATGTAAACCAGCAATGTGAGAGATATAGAGGAGCTCCCCCTAGATATGAGCATTGGTACATAAGAAGCTCCCCCTATATCTTGCATCCGTCTTCCATGGGTTAACAATACAACATAGTGATAAGCATATGAATAATAAGATCATGCACACATAGATAACCATGGAAGACTCACATACGGAGTTTACCATACACATAGATAAGGTTCCAAACACATAGATAGAGTTTACAAGCCAAATAAACTAAGAACATAGTTCAACACCACAAGGATAAATAGAATCACAAGCGATAAAAAAACAAAGCCAACACGAGCTTGTGACTCCCCCATGCAAATACCCAACGGAGAGCAACCTAAAAGGTTCTCACTCTCCCCCTTTGGCACCAAGGCACCAAAAAGGGATAGGAGAAACTACACGTCCCAAGGGTCGGCGTTAGCCCAGCCGGGAGGGAGGTTCGATGTAGCACCGGGGTAGGGAGGAGTGTGAGGAGGAGACTCGATCTCAAGACCATCCGGAGGAAGAGGAACACCATGCCGAGAAACCCACTCAGCCTCCGGAGTGATATTCTCCTCGGATCCGGGAGGAGACACTTCCACCTCAAGAGCCCTCATGATGCTCTTCTGACGAACCCGAGACTTCTTGGCTTCTGCTTGTTGCTGATACCGACGGTGGTTGACTGCAGAGGTGAGGCAAAAAATCTGTCTCATGCGGCGTGCAAGCTTAGAAGCCCAGCTAGGTGGCTTCTCATCCATGGGGGTAACATCTTCTATAGGGGAGTTGTGGCGCTTGGTCCTCAAAACCTTCATTTCATGGGATGTGATATTGAGAGGAATAGAGTGAAGGAGGGTGCTCTCACAAGTATCAACCCAAGTGTCCTCAATGAGCTTCATAATGTACGGAGCAACGAGGGAAGCTTCTTCTCCATCACACATGACCACATCTCATGGTAGATGTAGTCCATCACATCAAGCCTCTCACCGGTGCCCTTCTTAGCAAAGGAGTTTGCCATTAGATCCACTTCATATAGATGTAGCTCATCAAGGTTGCCACCCTTTGGTCCAATGGTTTCCCGGTAGACTCTAAGCATAATGTCCCAAGTAGGGAGAAGATCCGCACTCTTGCCCGGAATACCCCAACCTTTGATGTAGAGGTTCTCCAAGACTTCCCTTGTTTGAGCCCATGAACTATCATGGCACCTCCAACCATTTGCATCTACTCCCGGGTAGCGAGGGTAACCAAGGGCAGCTCCAAACTTTGCCAAGTTAGACTCAAGGAGCCTTTCATGAGTCATCCACCGGAATGTTCTAGCTTCATCTTGCTCAAAGTGAACGGTGGCATAGAATTGTTGAATCAATCCGACATCATAATCCTTGTTGAGCTCCATAATGGGATAGATCCCAAACTCTCCACACATAGCATAGGCTTCTTCAAAGTAACTAGAAGTGGCCATCTTGCCGGTGTCAATGGCATGTTGAGGGGCTACCCCCTTCTTGAATGGCACATAGACCTCATAGAAAATCTCCTCTTGAGTCTTGTTGTGGAACCGCTTATCCCCAACCCTATTGCTCCGAGGGGTGAGGTAAGGGTTCATGTCACGGAGCTCCTTGTACTCAAGGTATAGCATGTTCTTCACGGATACATGGATGTTCTTGCCTCGAACAGCGGGTGACTTGTGCCTCTGAGCAGCTTGCTGACGAGCGGTGAGCTTGGATGGTCTAGTTTGCTCAAGTTCTTCCTCAATCTCATCCACATGAGTCTTGCCTCTCTTCTTGGAACCACCTGAGATGGAATCAATGGGATAGGAATGATAAATGAGTGCACACAAGCAAGGAGGCCAAAACCAGAGCCTGCACAGGATATTGAGTAACAGCAGAAAAATTTGCCAGGCCGGAAGTTCCGGTGAGAACCGGCGGAAGTTCCGCCCGGGGCGGAAGTTCCGGCGTGCAGGGCCGGAACTTCCGGCTGTTCGAAAACAGCAGCAGTTTCTCACCAGATCTGCGATAATGGCTAGGTGACCCGCATTACCACAACATCCTATGCAAGATCTAGTAAGGGAAAGGCATCTAGAGATGTTCTACCATAGCTTTGCCTAGAGTATGCCCTATAGTTCATCTAGTGAGGTCTACCCACACATAGAGAGGGAGAGGGCACAAACCGGGGGGAGCCATGGAGGAGGAGAGGGAGGGGAAGCCAATCCACGGAGCCGATCCGGCGGGGGTCGCCGGAGGAGGGAGATCTGGTCGGAGGGAGGAGCAGCCGCCAAAGGGAGAGAAGAGCTTCAAACAGATCTTGGATGGGGGAAAGTGAGGGGGCAGGAACTGCCTCCCCGTTCTGGACCAGTTATGTAGTGGAATCATAAGGGCGGAAGTTCCGCTCGTTGGAGCCGGAACTTCCGATCCCTCAGAAACCACACTAACTAGTCAGGAACAACGGCAGGAGCTGGCAGACAGGGTCCGGCCGGAAGTACCGGTCGAAATGACCGGAACTTCTGGTGAAACAGAAAAAACTGTGCCAGGAACAGGTTTTGACATGAAAGTGGTGCACTCGGAGAGTGAAGAAGATATGGCTTAGATGAGATAGGCTTAGGACAGATGCGCCAAACTGTGAGATGGTACATGATCACTCACTTTTGCAAATAATGCAAATGAAGACCAAAAGTGAGTGATTTCCCATAAACACGGAGATGTCAATAAAATCCAATGAAGATCCAAATAACTCCAACTCTTCACGAAGAAGAGTGTGGTGGCCTAGGCCACCATATATGAGTGTTATGGTATGGCACCGCGAAGATATATCTTGGGTCCAAACCAATACTCATCATTGAAGCTCACATATCAACATATCATATAACGAGAATGATATCTTTAATGTTGATCTTTGGTAGGAACATAGATAAGCTCAATATCACCACGGGCAACATGATCCCTAATGAAATGATTCCGGATCTCAATATGCTTCGTTCTTGAATGTTGCACCGGATTATAGGCAATCTTGATGGCACTTTCATTGTCACATAATAGAGGCACTTTGTCACAAATGACACCGTATTCCTTTAAAGTTTGCCTCATCCATAACAATTGAGTGCATCCACTTGCGGCGGCAACATATTCGGCTTCGGCGGTGGAGAGAGATATACAATTTTGCTTCTTAGAAGACCAACACACCAAGGACCTACCAAGAAATTGGCAAGCCCCGGAAGTTGATTTCCAATCATCCTTGTCTCCCGCCCAATCCGCATCGGTGTATCCATTGAGAATAAAGCTTGAGCCTTTGGGGTAGCAAATACCATATCTTGGGGTATCAACCAAATACCGAAAGATTATTTTGGGAGCCATCATATGGCTCTCCTTAGGAGAAGCTTGATACCTTGCACACACACCAACACTCAACACTATGTCCGGTCTAGATGCACAAAGGTAAAGCAAGGATCCAATCATGGAGCGATATACCTTTTGATCCACCTCTTTACCATTGGGATCAAGTGCAAGATGACATTTAGTAACCATAGGAGTGGCTACACCCTTCATCTCGGTCATCTTGAACCTCTTGAGCATGTCTTGGAGATATTTTGCTTGGTTGATGAAGGTTCCTTCTCTCAATTGCTTGATCTCAAAACCAAGGAAGAACTTCATCTCTCCCATCATAGACATCTCAAACCTATCGGTCATAAGCTTTGAGCCATTGAAAGCTTTGTTAGTAGAGCCAAAGATAATATCATCAACATATAATTGGCAAACGAAAAGCTCCCCATTGACCCTCTTAGTAAAAAGAGTGGGATCGATTAGCCCACCATCAAACCCACGGTCTACCAATAATTCTTTAAGGTGCTCATACCAAGCTCTAGGAGCTTGTTTGAGACCATAAAGAGCTTTGTCAAGCTTGTAGACATGGTTAGGGAAGTTGAGATCCTCGAACCCCGGGGGTTGCTTAACATAAACCTCTTCATGCAAAGGACCATTAAGAAATGCACTTTTCACATCCATTTGTTGTAACTTAAAGTTATGATGCGATGCATAAGCAAGAAGGATACGGATGGACTCAAGGAGAGCCACGGGAGCATAGGTTTCTCCAAAGTCAATTCCCTCAACTTGAGAGAACCCTTGAGCCACCGATCTTGCCTTGTTCCTCACAACATTTCCAAACTCATCTTGCTTGTTCTTGAAAATTCATTTAGTGCCTATAACATTGCGGCACTCCTTTGGCTTCTTCACTAAGGTCCATACTTTGTTGCGCTTGAAGTTGTTGAGTTCTTCATGCATAGCTTCCAACCAATCTGAATCTTCAAGGGCTTCAAATACTTTCTTGGGTTCCACTAAGGAGATATAGGCATGATGATTGCTAAAGTTAGCCAATTGCCTTCTTGTGGAAAACTTTGCCCTTACATCACCAAGAACCTTGTCATGAGTGTGTCCACGAAGTTTAAGGTTCCTATCTCTTCTTGCTAGACGACGGGCCTCGATCTCCTCCTTGGTTCTTCTTGGCCTTGGAGGTATCACTTGATCAACTTGATCTTTTGGGTCCCCGTCTTGACCTTCAACTTGAGCAACTTCAATTTCTTGAGTGTGCTCAACCTCATGTGCTTGATCTTGGACATCATTTGGTGCGGAGCAAGTATCAAATGGATACTCTTCGGAGCCATCATGAATTCTTGGTTGATCTTGTCCTTGATCTTGTCCTTGATCTTGTCCTTGATCTTGCACACAAGAGGGAGGGTCTTGTTCTTGTTCTTGGGTTGGTGCATCATTTGCTTCACTTGATGGGGTTTGTTGGTGTTGAGAAGATGAGGGCTCCACCGTGGTAGAGCATAGTCCTTCCCGAGACGCCACACAGTGTCCCTCAACGGGGCGGAAAAATCCCACACCCATTCTTACTATGGCATCTTGAGGTATTTCATCACCTGCACATACATCAACTTGCCCCACTTGGGAGCCATCATTTTCTTCGAACTTCACACTACTAGATTCGATGATAATCCCGAAGGCTATATCAAAGATTCTATAAGTGTGAGATTCGGCACCATAACCAACAAATATACCCTCCAAAGCTTTAGGAGCAAATTTAGATAAACGAACCCCTTTGATTTTCTAGAAACACTTACACCCGAACACCTTGAAGTATGAGATATTAGGCTTGTTCCCGGTGAGTATTTCATATGGAGTCTTGTTCAAGCCCTTGCGGAGATAGAGCCGGTTAGAGGAGTGACAAGCGGTGGAGATGGCTTCGGCCCAAAAGTTATAGCGGGATTTATACTCCGCCATCATAGACCTTGCCATATCCATAAGAGTCCGGTTCTTCCTCTCCGCAACACCATTTTGTTGAGGGGTGTAAGCAGCGGAATATTGATGTCGAATCCCCTCATCACTAAGAAAGTCATTGAGTGTATAGTTCTTGAACTCGGAGCCGTTGTCACTTCTTATTGCCATAATGAGGAGGTTGTGTTGGCGTTGCACCTCGGTAGCAAAGTCAATGAATATTTGTTGAGTCTCATCTTTCGTCTTGAGAAAGTAGACCCAAGTGTATCTTGAGTAGTCATCAACAATCACCAAGCAATGTTTCTTCGCACCAAGACTTGCATGAGTAACGGGACCAAAGAGATCCACATGAAGGAGCTCCAAGATCCTCTTGGAAGAGATAATGGTCTTGCTTGGATGCGGAGAGTCATGCATTTTGCCTTCAACACAAGCCCTACAAACACGATCTTTGGCAAAAGACACATTTTTCATTAGTCCCACAATATGGTTCCCCTTGTGGAGAATTTGCAAAGTTCTCATGTTGACATGGGCTAGGCGGCGATGCCACAACCAACCCACGTCCACCTTTCCGAATAGGCACATCGCACTTTTCGTGGTGGTCCCCGAAAAGTCCACCACATACAAGTTGTGTTCGCGATACCCAACGAAAGCGACTTTTAGAGTCTTGCTCCACAAGAGGACCACAATATCATTATCAATAAAGACGGCGAAACCCATCTTGCCAAGAGCGGAAACGGAAAGCAAATTGTAACCAAGGGTTTTGACAAGCATGACATCCACAAGAGTAATGTTGTGTGCAACCACAACCTTGCCAAAACCCAATACCTCGGATGTAGAATTATCGCCAAAGGAGACGGTGATACTATTTATGTTGGGCCTCAACTCCTTGACGAGATTCTTGCCACCGGTCATATGACTTGTACATCCACTATCAAGTACCCATTTTGACCCTCCGGCGGCATAGTCCTACATGAGATCAATTCTTGGATTTAGGTACCCATTTTTCAATGGGTCCTCTTTTGTTAGCAACAAGGGTCTTTGGGACCCAAATAGACCAAGCAACATAACCATCATATGGACCAACATATTTAGCATAAACATCACCATAATAATCTTTAAAAAGAACATAGTGAGGGTTATCTATTCCCACACCATCATTATTAATGGTTTTGCCCTTTCGGGTTTCACCATTAGCTTTCTCATGTGCGGGCTTGGCCTTTTTCTTGTTTGCCTTTTTAGCCTTGGTATTAAAACCAAGTCCCTCCTTCCCATAATTTGACCTTTGCTTACTCAAAAGGTCATCCAAGGAAAGTTTACTTTGGGGAGAGGAGGCCTTAGCAAGTTCATCCTTCAACCTAGCATTTTCCTCAATAATATTTGCATGATCACATGAAGGAGTAGAGGTACTAGGTATGTCGTATGAAGCAAGCCTAATTTGAAGTTGCTCATAAGACTCGGAGAGGAGAGAGTATTCACTCTTCAAGGCTTTGTGAGCCTTGTCTAGTTCATCTAGATCCTTCACAAGTTTCTCATGATCAACACCAAATTTGGCCTTTTTCTTTATAAGCACTTTAGTCTTAGCTCTAGCAAGATCTCTAGCTTTAGTGAGCTTGTTAAGTTTATCTTGAGGATCTTCAAGATTTTCTAGCCTCTCTTCAAGAGATGCTATAGTTTCTTGACAATCCTCAAGATCATTTTTAAGAGCATGTATTTCTAGAGAGTCTTCTCTCTCTATTTGGCACTTTTTCTCAAGAGTATCATTTAGTTGAGCTATACGAACCATGAGACTTGAAACATGCTTCTTAGTGTTACCTTGTAGGTTAAGAATGAAATCATCAAACTTTAGCATTTCTTGTTTCACTTTTAGACTAGCAAGATCAACCCCTAGATCATTAGAGATGTTAGGCGTAGAGGGGTTAGGAGATGATACCTCGGAAGATTTAGCCATGAGGCAACTTTCTTCCTCCACATGAATGACCTCATTGGGGGATTCACTTGTTGATGAAGAGTTAGTAGAGAGGGAGGCAAGGGCAACCAATCCATTTGAGGTTGCGTCTTCTTCATCATCAACATCTTCATCTCCGGAGGTATACTCTTCTTGAGTTGATAGCACAATAGATGTGTCCAAGGTGGACCTTGCCATGAAGCAATGTGCATTCTTGACTTGAGGGTTCTCATTGGGTGAATCAAAGAGAGAGGAAGAGGGAATGTTGGTAGTGACAATGGCGGCCACTTCTCTTGAGCTTTCCTCTTCATCATCACTAGCACTTTCAATCTCATCGGAAGAGTATTCTTCTTTAGTCACTAGCACAATCCTTGAGGGTCTTTTGCCCTTCTTGTTCTTGTTATAGAATTTCTTGTTGAGGGGCTTTGAATACTTGCCCTTTGAGTCTTTGCTCTTGTCCTTGGGGATGAGCCTTCCACCATGAGTCTCCCTATTCTCATAGGGACATTCGGCAATGAAATGGCGCTTGTCATTGCAATTGTAGCAAGATCTTGTTCTTGGGCCCGAGCTTGAGGGACCCCTTGAGTTGTTTCTCTTGATGTTGTCTTCTTTGGCCTTGGATGGATCAATCCAAAAGGTGTTTGCATGGAACGCCATGTGGTCATGGTAGTGGTGTTCCAAGTCTTCCGGATAGGACATGCTCCAAGATGCCCTATAAGATTCTTGAGGAATCACTTCTTCCACGGAGTTGACCACCAAGGCAAGGTTGGACCCTTTTGACATCCCAAGAGCACGATTGCGAGAATCATGAGAGTTTTGCTCAAGCACCTTGAGAACTTGCATCTCGTGCACGGCTTGTTGAGAGGTGAGAGAAGCATAGCATTCTCTACCGACAAGAGTCTTGACATCAATAGGCTCAAACGGCATCATGCAATCAATGTACTTTTCCTTGATCCAAGAGTCATCAATGTGAGTGGCACCAACATTCCGGAAAGCACCGGCAACGGTGAGAAGTCTTCCATACATGTCTTCATGATCTTCATCCGGTAGCCTCATGAATCCTTCGGCTTTATTCCGAAGAGCATTATACTTGTTCCTTCTTGTGCTCTCACTTCCAATGCAACTCGCGGCCAAACCATCCCAAGCCTCCTTGGCGGTGGTGAAATGCCGAACACGAGACAACTCCTTTGTCCCCACACTAGTTTGAATCATGTGCAAGGCGGTGTTGTTGAGTTGACTATCAACCGCTTCTCTTCTAGTCAACTTGTCGGGGTTGTAAGGCTTGAAGCCTTCCACAATGATTCTACAAAGTTCATTGGAGGCACTGCGAACATGAGAGCTAAACTCAAATTGCCAAGTATCGTAATCATTAACAGAAAACTTAGGTGGGTCGCCCCGGATGTTTATATGAGGATGGGGAACCGGTATATCGGGAGATAGAAAAGGTGGAGGTACTCGATTGTAGCTCTCACTTCCACTAGTTCCCTTAGGAGATGCAATGGGGGATTTGTTAGTGTTTAAGTTATCACCATCCACGGGTGTGGTAGCGGAGGGTAATACCGAAGCATCACCCTCTTCTAACGCATCCGTGACATTAACCTCTTTGGTGGGAGCCACGGAACGGGGCGGAGTCAAAAACTCGGAAATCATCTTTCTCATGCTTTCCATTTGAGCTTCCATGGATGACCTCAACGAATTGATGTCATCCATGGTGACCATCTTAGCCTCCCCTTTCGTAGGTCCGTCGTCCGGCATACTCTTAGGCGGTTAAGCCCGAAATAAGAGCCGAGGCTCTGATACCAATTGAAAGGATCGTATGCCGCACCTAGAGGGGGGTGAATAGGTGCTAACCAATTTTTAGTTCTTTTTCAATTTAGGCTTGACACAAAGGTAAATTCTCTAGATATGCAACTATGTGAATTTACCTATATGACAAGATAAGTAACTAAGCAAGATATAGCTACACAAAATAAGAGATAGAATAGGATAGAGGTAACCGAGAGTGGAGCACGCGATGACACGGAGATGATTCTCGTAGTTCCCTTCCTTTGCAAGAAGGTACGTCTACGTTTGGAGGAGTGTGGTTGCTACGAAAGCCAAACCAACAGCCACGAAGGCTTCACTCAGATCTCCGGTGAGCAACGCCACGAAGGCCTAGCCCACTTCCACTAAGGGATTTCCTCGAGGCAGAAACCGGGCCTTTACAAGGTTCTTGGGACACACATCCACAACTGAATTGGAGGCTCCCAAATCTGTAACAATACAACAATCAACAACAACCCATCAACACAAATCAACTAGGGAACCAAATAGGAACACTAGCATGAGATCCCTCAAACAAATGAGGGGGAAATGAAAAACGCTTCGGTGAGGATGTAGATCGGTGTCTACTCCTTCAAATCTCCAAAGATCAAGAGCTTTGGTTGGGGGAGGAAGGAGATCTTGCAAATCTTGTGTTCTTGAGGTGGCTCTAATGGTGGTGAAGCTTGGCAGATTTTTCTTGCAATGATTGAGCAACCTATCCCTTTGGAGAAGAGAGCTATTTATATGATTGGAGCTCTCAGATCTGACCGTTTGGGCAAAATCCACTAACACCGGAAGTTCCGGCCAGGAGGGCCGGAAGTTCCGGCTTCCACCGGAAGTTCCGGCTTCCACCGGAAGTACCGGCCAGGAGGGCCGGAACTTCCGCCTTCGTAAGACGTCCAGTTCAGATGATGTTTGGGCGGAACTAGGGCGGAACTTCCGGTGACCGGAAGTTCCGGCCAAGTTCCGGAATTTGGCGAAAACCATACTGGACATTACTGAGCCACAATTCGGGAATTCCGGAACTTGTTCGGAAGTTGGGCGGAAGTTCCGCTGACCGGAACTTCTGGCCAACTTCACCGAAACTTCCGTTCAGGGAAGAAAAACTGCAAACGAAGCTGCGCTGGGAGACCTCTGCTGGAAGCACCAGGGCGGAACTTCCGCCTGCAGGGGCCGGAAGTTCCGCCAGAAACAAAAAGACCTGCAGAACTTCAGAATAGCCATACCATTTCACCGATCAAATATATTTCTCGAAAACTTGTACCTATCTACATCAACACACATAAATATATACCTAGTGTTGACATCAAACACACAAAACCCAAAAGGGCGGGAAATTTTCTTTCAGCGGTGCACGCCACCTTCGTCTTTATAGAGCCTCTCTTTCTCTCTCTCGACGCTCCCCCACTCTCTCATTCTCACTGCAACCGCCTCTCCTGTCCCATCACTTTCTCCACATCAGAAGAAAAAACCTCGAAGAAAACCGCCGGCGATGGAGAAGAATGAGATGCCCATTGTCGGCGCATCAGCCGCCGCCGTCCAAGGCACCGTCGCTACTTCCAACGTAGCCGCTAGCGCATCAGCCACCGGCGCATCGGCCGCCGCCCCTGTCCAGGCCCCCGTTGTTGCTTCCAACATTGTCGCCGCCCCCGTCCAGGCCCCCGTCGTTGCTTCCAATGTAGCCGCCAGCGCATCAGCCGTCGGCGCATCGGCCGCCGCCCCCGTCCAGGTCCCCGTCGCTTGGGACCCATACGAACCAGTGTCGTACGTCGCGTCAGAGAACCCCTACGACACCAGCATCATCGACGACGAGCCGGAGGTAACCCTTTGTTCCATTGTTCTTATCCCATTTCATCCCTTTTGTGTTAGATCTAGCGTTATTAGGGTTCGTCTGTTCTTAGTTCAATCATTTTGTGTTAGATCTTGTGTTATTAGTGTTTGTGATTTGCTTTTGTTTAAGATTCGGTTAACTTATGTGAGTAATCAATCCCATCCGGTTAATTTGTGCCGATGATGGTGAATATTTGGGCACAAATTGATTCAGGGTTTGGTCAGTGAATAATTGGTGTGTACAAATTTGTTGTGCATGATCTTTGGTTCACTTACTCAAATCTTGGATATAAGTGTGTCCAATGTAACTGAGGCTACCTATTTTTTTCGTGCCCATATTATCATGCATGATCTTTTGTTCACTCTCTGTTCCATCATAGTTTCAATTGACTCCGTGTTTTTTGCACGATCTTTGGTGCTACGTGACAGGTGAAGAGCAACGACGTTGACAGCGACGACGAGTCCTTCCACACCAAGACTCGTCACGTCCTCAGGAGGCTGCAGTCCGGCCATTACGATGGCCACTTTGCTCGAGGCGTTTACAGGTGCCCCTTCTACAACAGAAGCTCCGCGCCACCAACTTCAACTGCCTGGTGAACCATGTTGAATCCATTAGCAGATGCGGTGCTAGAGTTGGAACGACCGTGAATGTGCATGCGTTCATGGCCCAACACAAAGCACTTGGGATTCACCTACGCTGCCTCCAAGCGAGTCACATGCGCTACCAAGAGGCGTTGAACGTGTCTACTGCACTCTCTGTATGTGACTGCTCTATCTGTAGAGCAGCTTAAATTCATGTAAAATGTAGCTTATGTTGGATCTATCGGTAGTACTGTTGGATCTGTCGTGAATATATCTATGCTATGTTGGCTGCTGTATGCAGCTTATCCTATATTTTCTCTAGATTTGTGCCCTAGATTTCCTACCTGATTGGGTAAAAACAAAGACATAAAGAAATGAATGGCGTTAAAAAATAGAAGGAGAAGCATCTCTAGATTTGCTACCAATTTGGGCAATCAAGAATAAATTAGATCGAGCGAGAGAGAGGAAAAAGGTGCATTGAAAACTGCTAATCTGGGCGAAAGATTAGAAACCACTCGTGCCCACGTCCAGGACCCACACGGCTCCACACGCTACGATCCCACACGCATGCACGTTCCACGCACTCGTATGACCAAACACGGTCTCGTCCTGTCCCACGCGGTCCCTTTCCACCAGCCCTATGATACGTCTCCGACGTATCGATAATTTCTTATGTTCCATGCCACATTATTGATGATATCTACATATTTTATACACATTTTATGTCATATTTATGCGTTTTCTGGAACTAACCTATTGACGAGATGCCGAAAGGCCAGTTGCTGTTTTCTGCTGTTTTTGGTTTCAGAAATCCTAGTAATGAAATATTCTCGGAATTGGACGAAATCAACGCCCAGGTTCCTATTTTCACCGGAAGCATCCAGAACACCCGAGAGCCGCCAGAGGGGGGCCACAGGGCCCCCAGATGATAGGGTGGCGCGGCCCACCCCCTGGCCGCACGGCCCTATGGTGTCGTCGCCCCTTCGACCTTCTGACGCCGCCTCTTCCCCTATTTAAGGGTCCTCGACCTAAAACCTCGATACGGAAAAGTCACGGTACGAGAAACCTTCCAGAGCCGCCGCCATCGCGAAGCCAAGATCTGGGGGACAGGAGTCTCTGTTCCGGCACGCCGCCGGGACGGGGAAGTGCCCCCGGAAGGCTCCTCCATCGACACCACCGCCATCTTCATCACCGCTGCTGTTTCCCATGAGGAGGGAGTAGTTCTCCATCGAGGCTCGGGGCTGTACCGGTAGCTATGTGGTTAATCTCTCTCCTATGTACTTCAATACAATGATCTCATGAGCTGCTTTACATGATTGAGATTCATATGAGTTTTGTATCACAATTCATCTATGTGCTACTCTAGTGATGTTATTAAAGTATTCTATTCCTCCTGCATGGTGTAAAGTGGACAGGGTGTGCATCATGTAGTACTTGGCGTAGTTTATGATTGTGATCTCTTGTAGATTGTGAAGTTAACTATTACTATGATGGTATTGATGCGATCTATTCCTCCTTTCATAGTGTGAAGGTTACGGTGTGCATGCTATGTTAGTACTTGGTTTAGTTGTGTTGATCTATCTTACACTCTAAGGTTATTTAAATATGAACATTGAATTGTGGAGCTTGTTAACTCCGGCATTGAGGGTTCGTGTAATCCTACGCAATGTGTTCATCATCCAACAAGAGAGTGTAGAGTATGCATTTATCTATTCTGTTATGTGATCAATGTTGAGAGTGTCCACTAGTGAAAGTATGATCCCTAGGCCTTGTTCCTAAATACTGCTGTCGCTGCTTGTTTACTGTTTTACTGCGTTACTACTACTGCGTTACTACTGCTTGTTTACTGTCCTGGGCAAAGCACTTTTCTGGTGCCGTTGCTACTACTTATTCATACCACCTGTATTTCACTATCTCTTCGCCGAACTAGTGCACCTATTAGGTGTGTTGGGGACACAAGAGACTTCTTGCTTTGTGGTTGCAGGGTTGCATGAGAGGGATATCTTTGACCTCTTTCTCCCTGAGTTCGATAAACCTTGGGTGATCCACTTAAGGGAAACTTGCTGCTGTTCTACAAACCTCTGCTCTTGGAGGCCCAACACTGTCTACAGGAAAAGGAGGGGGCGTAGACATCAAGCTATTTTCTGGCGCCGTTGCCGGGGAGGAAAGGTAAAAGGCACTCATACTTCGGTTCCAGGTAAAGTACTTTTCTGGCGCCATTGTGTTTGTGCTCGAAGCTATTTCCTTTAGATCCTGCAATTGCAACTTTTTGTTTCTTGTTTTACACTAGTTAGGCATAATGGAAAACAACAAAAATATGAGAGATCTTTATGAACTTTATCTTGAATTAGGACATGATGTGTTTGAAGAGAGAATTAAAAAACCCATGGAACTCTATATGCATGCTAATGGGAATGTTATTACTATGAATACTTTGAACACTATTGTTGCTAATGCTATGGAAAATTCTAAGCTTGGGGAAGCTGGCTTTGATGAGCATGATCTTTTTAGTCCCCCAAGAATTGAGGAGAAAATTTTCTTTGATGATACTTTGCCTCCTATTTATGATGATTATAATGATAGTAGTCTTTTGTTGCCACCTACTATGGAGAGTGAATTTGATTATGATTACAATATGCCTCTTATATTTGATGATAATAATAATGATAGCTACTTTGTTGAATTTGCTCCCACTACAACTAATAAAATTGATTATGCTTATGTGGAGAGTAATAATTTTATGCATGAGACTCATGATAAGAATGCTTTATGTGATAGTTATATTGTTGAGTTTGCTCATGACACTACTGAAAGTTATTATGAGAGAGGAAAATATGGTTGCAAAAAATTTCATGTTACTAAAACACCTCTCTATGTGCTGAAATTTTTGAAGCTACACTTGTTTTATCTTCCTATGCTTGTTACTTTGCTCTTAATGAACTTGTTTATTTACAAGATTCCTATGCATAGGAAGCATGTTAGACTTAAATGTGTTTCTAATTTGCCTCTTGATGCTCTCTTTTGCTTCAAATACAATTTCTTGCGAGTGCATCATTAAAACTGCTGAGCCCATCTTAATGGCTATAAAGAAAGAACTTCTTGGGAGATAACCCATGTGTTTATTTTGCTACAGTACCTCTATTTTATATTTGTGTCTTGGAAGTTGTTTACTACTGTAGCAACCTCTCCTTATCTTAGTTTTGTGTTTTGTTGTGCCAAGTAAAGTCTTTGATAGAAAAGTTCATACTAGATTTGGATTACTGCGCAGAAATAGATTTCTTTGCTGTCACGAATCTGCGCAAAATTCTCTGTAGATAACTCAGAAAATTATGCCAATTTACGTGAGTGATCCTCAGATATGTACGCAACTTTCATTCAATTTGAGCATTTTCATTTGAGCAAGTCTGGTGCCCTTTTAAAATTCATCTTTACGGACTGTTCTGTTTTGACAGATTCTGCCTTTTATTTCGCATTGCCTCTTTTTCTGTGTTGGATGGATTTCTTTGTTCCATTAACCTTCCAGTAGCTTTGGGCAATGTCTAGAAGTATTAAGAATGATTGTGTCACCTCTGAACATGTGAGTTTTTGATTGTGCACTAACCCTCTAATGAGTTTATTTTGAGTTTGGTGTGGAGGAAGTTTTCAAGGGTCAAGAGAGGAGGATGATATACTATGATCAAGAAGAGTGAAAAGTCTAAGCTTGGGGATGCCCCAGTGGTTCATCCCTGCATATTTCAAGAAGACTCAAGCGTCTAAGCTTGGGGATGCCCAAGGCATCCCCTTCTTCATCGACAAATTATCAGATTCCTCCCTTGAAACTATATTTTTATTCGGTCACATCTTATGTACTTTACTTGGAGCGTCTGTGTGCTTTTGTTTTTGTTTGTGTTTGAATAAATTGGATTACATTATGCTTGTGTGGGAGAGAGACACGCTCCGCTGGTTCGTATGAACACATGTGTTCTTAGCTCATAATATTCATGGCGAAGTTTCCTCTTCGTTAAATTGTTATATGGTTGGAATTGGAAAATGTTACATGTAGTAATTGCTATAATGTCTTGGGTAATGTGATACTTGGCAATTGTTGTGCTCATGTTTAAGCTCTTGCATCATATACTTTGCACCTATTAGTGAAGAAATACATAGAGCATGCTAAAATTTGGTTTGCATAATTGGTCTCTCTAAGGTCTAGATAATTTCTAGTAAGGTGTTTGTACAACAAGGAAGACGATGTATAGTCTTATAATGCTTGTAATATGTCTTTTATGTGAGTTTTGCTGTACTAGTTCATACTTGTATTTGCTTCAAACAACCTTGCTAGCCTAAACCTTGTATCGAGAGGGAATACTTCTCATGCATCCAAATCCTTGAGTCAAACAACACTATGCCATTTGTGTCCACCATACCTACCTACTACATGGTATTTCCTGCCATTCCAAAGTAAATTGCTTGAGTGCTACCTTTAAACAATTCAAAATTTATCACCTCTGATTTGTGTCAATGTTTTATAGCTCATGAGGAAGTATGTGGTGTTTATCTTTCAATCTTGTTGGGCAACTTTCACCAATGGACTAGTGGCTTCATCCGCTTATCCAATAATTTTGCAAAAAGAGCTGGCAATGGGATTCCCAGTCCCAAATTAATTAACAAAAATAGACACTCCTCCATGGTATGTGATTGTTGGACGGCACCCGAAGGATTCGGTTAGCCATGGCTTGTGTAAGCAAAGGTTGGGAGGAGTGTCATCATAATAAAACTAAAATAAAAAGGCACTCCTTCATGGTATGAGATTGTTGGCAGGCACCCGAGGATTCGGTTAGCCATGGTTTGTGAAAGAAAGGTTGGAAGGAGTGCCACCCAAAAATAAAATAAAATGGGAGCCGCTCTTTGAAGGTTTGTCTGGCAAGGGGGTTAGAGTACCCGCTACCATTCGTTGACAACAACATACACCCCTCAAAACTTTATTTTTATGCTCTCTTTATATTTTCAAAATCAAAGCTCTAGCACAAATATAGCAATCGATGTTTTCCTCTTCGAAGGACCATTCTTTTACTTTTATTGTTGAGTCAGTTCACCTATTTCTCTCCACCTCAAGAAGCAAACACTTGTGTGAACTTTGCATTGATTCTTACATACTTGCATATTGCACTTGTTATATTGCTTTGCATTGACAACTATCCATGAGATATACATGTTACAAAGTTGTAAGCAACCGCTGAAACTTAATCTTCCATTGTGTTGTTTCAATGCCTTTACTTTGAATTATTGCTTTATGAGTTAACTCTTATGCAAGACTTATTGATTCTTGTCTTGAAAGTACTATTCATGAAAAGTCTTTGCTTTATGATTCAGTTGTTTACTCATGTCATTACCATTGTTTAGATTGCTGCATTCATTACATGTGCTTACAATAGTATGATCAAGGTTATGATGGCATGTCACTCCAGAAATTATCTTTGTTATCGTTTACCTGCTCGGGACGAGCACCCTACGCGACGCGGCCCCACACGACGCGGCTCCACACGTCAGCACGGAACGGTAAACCAAACGGGAATCCTCCCGTCCAAGCTCCTTCTGCGGGTTTCAGACAAGGGCTTGGGGAAAACTGAGGAAGAACTAAGGAGCTAGGGGAAAATGAGTACAACTAAGGACCCGAGGGCACGGAAATAGAAAGCCCTTTAAACTATTGTCCTCGTTCTTGTAATAAAGTAGCCCATGCCGTTGGGGCTATGGGAGATAGAGATGATGATTGAGTTATTAGCATAGAACCACCACATTTTTGGCTAAATGTCGAATTTGGTACCACTTTACGTTTTGGAAGCAAAAAACTACCACATTTTTCCTTAGATTTTGCAAAAAAACACTAAACACGAATTGAACTCGAATTGACACCTTTTCTGACACGTGGGGTCCAGTCTCCAGACTGATGTGGCAGCATTAGACGGTGCATGGTCTGTCGTTTTGCAGATAGGTCCTTAAGTTATGAAGGTAAATTACGCACGGGTCCCTCACGCCTCGAAGTTTTCGAATAATCACCTATTTATTTTTTAAATCTTCATAACTTTTAAATACTAATTCAAAACGAAAAACTTTTGATATTAAAAGTGCTCATAAATGTTTGAATATTTCAAATATAAACTTTTTAAAACCTTCGTAACTTTTGAATACTAATTCAAATGGAATAACTTATAATATGAAAAGTGTTCAGAAATTTTTGAATATTTCAAATATAAACTTTTTAAAACCTTCATAACTTTTGAATACTAATTCAAATGGAAAATCTTATAACATGAAAAGTGCTAAAAATGTTTGAATATTTAAAATATAAGCTGATGAGGACACACTCAGGGAATATGATGATTGTACATGCTTGAACTGGAAAGAAATATTAAGTCTAATTGACAATTATTATAAGGTGAATTCCTTCCTGGTTGAAAGTAATTCTTTGTTTGATGAGAATTTTATAATACCTAAGTTTGTGCATTCATGTATGGATAGGTTTCATGGAAGAATAAGCAAAGCACGGGAAGGAGAGAAGCAGCTAGACATGGTGTTGTACGTGAAGACAATCGACGGACGCGCGAGGGAGGAGAGGGAGGCATGCACGGAGAAGGGAAAAGAAGACACCAAGCTCGGTGTCGTGCCCGACAACACTGACCGCTACACCGGATGGCCCGGCGCCGTCGACTGCCACGACGGTGCCCACTGGGGCACCATTCTGGGGCCTAGTACGCCCGCCCGGTGACAGCCCTGTGCCTCACCAGGTGGCTGTTGGACGGCCTGGTGCTAGGCCCGGTCTTGCCGAGCTACCCGCCGGATCTGTCCGAATCAGTTTTGACCGAATCCCGATCTGGGTCGGTTTGTATCCCTTAGTTTCGACCCCTGGTCGTCCTGAACCCTATTAAGTGCCCAGGATACCCCCAAATTAGGGTTAGACCTCGTTTAAAATAAAGTTCATAGTTGTTTGCTACGCAAACTATTGACACCTACACTCTCCAATTCGTTTCGATCCGGAGTTTTATGCTACTGAAGTTTGTGTGATCTGCCGTTCCATTGGGGATTAGAAGATTGCAATTTACAGCTTCGTGGTCGGCGGCTACGTGCGCAAGTGTATGGAGTCGCGAATGTCTTGCAGGGTTGAGAGTTGTTGCATTGCCGACAGGGATCGATCGAGAGACTCGTCAGCGTCATACAAGTTATCATCCACTTTCATCATGTATCTCCACTGTGTTCGTCACCATCCACCTCGCTTACTCAGAAGATCGGGCAACCCCTTATCATCTTGGTATCAGATTCCAACGTTCCCTCGGTAAGCCATCCACATATCCACCATAGATTCGTTTTTGTTTCATCCTATCTAGAAAAAGGCACAAAAATATTAGGGTTTGTAGTTTTCCATAGCCTTAGATTGCATCGTTTTACTAGTTCTTGTGCTAGTCGTAGTCTTGTTTTTGCGTAACTTCTACTTCCAACAAGTCATCTAGTAGATCGTCTAGGGTTTTTGTTTCTGCATCTTTTAGGTTTTAGGTTTTTGTCGGAGTCGCCGAGATCTTCCAATTTCGGTGTGGTCAGAGTCTTGCGGTGGCACAAGTTCTTTGTTGAATTTCTACCATGGTACGTTTTTTAGTCTTTCGTACTGTCCTACCGCGGCACATGTTCTGCCAGATTTCCTGCCGTGGTACGAAACCGAGTCCACATAGAGTACTTTTTCTGTTTCTTTGTCAACCATAGACACAACCTTTCTATTCAAATTTGTGTAGGCACTTTAACCTACGAGAATAGCATATCCGTGCTCTACAGGCTGCTCATATAGGAAGTTTCAGTGCATCGTTTGTGTCTGTGTTGTGAAAAAATTCCGCGATGCGATAGATTGTTGCCAAACAAAGAGAAAAAACGATTTTTAATGTAGCTAGTAACCGTGAAAAAATATAAAAAGAAAAAGAGAATAAAAAAGTGAGAAAAAGTGGCTGCAAGTTTAGTCTTATACATTTATGTTTTGGAGCTCTTATACACTGTTGTTTGTGCTAGTAGATTGAGCAATCTTGTGCCTGTTTACATTGAGCTATTACTAGTGTCTCTCTTGTGCATTGCAACACGAACATATACTCTGACATACATTATATCTAAGCTCATATTCAGATTTGCAATTGCCCCATTTATCTCTACTGTTTGTGTGTTTTCGTGGGTATTGTGTCACACGATCAGCACTAGGATTAGTATTGTGGTGTTGTTAGGTACCCAAGCCAAGCCCTACCATATACCCTGGTTGTCGTGTGATAGTCTTATATCCTTGATATTCGCTCACATCCGTGCACTAGTTTGTCAATCCAAGTTGGTAAGCAATTATAATTCACTTTGGAGCGGTAAGATTTACCTTTCTTATCAGCTGTAAATGAGTTGTAATCCATTTCTAACACCTAGACGGGCTAGCTGGAATTAAAATAGCACATATTTTTATGGATGTTAGAAATGGATTCCTTGGATGTTTCTAATAAATTTGGACAAATTATTTATATTATTTGGAGCTATAGAATTGAAGTTATGAATTTCCAAAGTTTACGTCATAAATAGAAGTAATTTATTTGTTTGCAAATTTTAATCATCTGAAATAGTGAACCGAGTTTATATATTTGAAATATTCAAACATTTTTTAGCACTTTTCATGTTGTAAGTTTTTCCATTTGAATTAGTATTCAAAAGTTATGAAGGTTTTAAAAAGTTTATATTTGAAATATTCAAACAATTCTGAGCACTTTTCATATTATAAGTTTTTTCATTTGAATTAGTGTTCAAAAGTTATAAAGGTTTTAAAAAGTTTATATTTAAAATATTCAAACAATTCTGAGCACTTTTCGTATTATAAGTTTTTTCATTTGAATTAGTATTCAAAAGTTATGAAGATTTTAAAAAGTTTATATTTAAAATATTCAAGCACTTTTCATATTATAAGTTCTTTCATTTGAATTAGTATTCGAAAGTTATGAAGGTTTTAAAAAGTTTATATATAAAATATTCAAACATTTCTGAATACTTTTCATATTAATATTTTTTGATTTGAATTAGTATTTAGAAGTTATGAAGGTTTAAAAAATAAATAGGTGATTATTTGAAAACTGCGAGACATGAGGGACCTACCTGCAAAATAACGTACCATGCACCGTCTACCGCTGCCACATCAGCCTAAGACTGAACCCCATGTGTCAGAAACGGTGTGAATTAAGGTTCAATTTACGTTTAGTGTTTTTTTGTGAAATCTACGAAAAAATATGGTAGTTTTTTGCTTACCAAACGTAAAGTGGTACCAAAATTAACATTTAGCCAAAAATATGGTGATTGTATGTTAACAACTCGATGATGATCGGCATGAAGATGTACCAGACTCTGTATTGGTGCTGTTGGCCAGTTATTGTGCTGAGCCATCTGAGTAATGGAATCGCGGTGTTCCAATTCAGAAAAAAAATTAATGTGGAAAGAAAAAGACCGAAAGAGTTATCGGTACTGAGCCATGACGAGGTGGGTTCCATGCCTGGGATGGCGGCGGCTGGAGCAGACGCTAACCCGGAAAAACACGTGATGCGTACCACGTCCGTTTCCTCCGAAGCCCCCCGCACCCGACGGGAGGAGACGGCGACGCCGCACGGCGACGCCGCATCGCCTCGCATCCACCGCGCGTCCCGATCACGCGCGCGGCACAACAAAGCACAAACCCCGCACGGCGGCCACCGCTCCAAACCAGAATTCGGAAGCAGCGAGCGCATGGATGGCAAAGAAATTCCCCTTTCCCCGATTTTAAAAATCCCACCTTCTCCCCTCTCTCTCAATTCCTCCTCATCCCTCCGTCCCCGCTCGCCTTCCTTCCGCCCCCTTCTTTCCCTCCTCTTCCCTCTCCCACGCGCTACACCCTCCCATGCTCTCCATGGCCGCCGCTGCCGCTGCCGACGACGACCACCACCGCCACCGCCACCGCCTCGCCAACCCCACCTCACCCCCATCAGGCCCTCCCGCTCCCGCGCCACCCCCTCCCCAGCCACACCCGCACCGCAGGAGGCTCCACAGCTTCTCCTTCCCAACCCTCAGCTGGGGCACGCACCGCCTCCTCCGCTGCGCCAACAACCCCGCCTCCTCGCCCCCGCCCCCGCCCGCCGCCCCGGACACCCCGTCCCCGGACAACGAGAAACCCCGCCCTCCCGCCGACGGCGCCGCCGCCGCGCCCCAGCAGCGGCCCTGGAACCTCCGCACCCGCCGCTCCGCCACCGTCGCCCCGCGCGCCTTCGGACCCTCCCACGACGCGCCCGACGCTCCCGCCGCGGCGCCGGACCCCGCGCGCCGTCCGGAGACCAGCAGCAAGCGCGGGTTCTCCGTCGTCCTCTCCAAGGACGAGATCGCCGACGACTTCGCGCTCTTCCGCGGCACGCGCCCCCCGCGCCGCCCCAAGAAGCGCCCTCGCACCCTGCAGCGCCAGATTGACGTAACCATCCATCGCCCCTCCCCGCGTTTCCAATTCTTCAAAGCCTTCCTGTACTATTTGAATTTGGCGTCTTAATTGCGCGACCTTTTTTTCTTCCGTTGCTGTTGAAATTGCAGTCGATGTGCCCTGGATTCTGCCTCGCGGACGTGACGCCGGACACGTACAAGATCGAGGAGGTAAGGAACAAATAGGATCCTTTCGTTTGCGACTCTGATTCGGCGACCTTTTCCCTTGGTTTGGCTCTCAACACGCGTCTCTGTTCTTATGCAGAGGTAACTGCTAATGTGGTGGAGATTCACGTCATCGTCAATTAGGAGGGGATTCAGATGTGCAGGGCTCTTTTCGTTTTCCGGTGATCCGACCGTGTTTCGTTTCGTCCGTGATGGGTAAAAATGTCGGTTTCATAGCTCGTTAGTCTGTTATGGTGGATGCTCTAGAGCAAGTCCAGTGTAGTATCTCTTCTGATCATGTGTTGGGATGTAGTTGGTGAGTAGCTAAAGTTAAGGAATTTAGGTATTGGGCTTGTAGAGATTGCTAATTGTATGCAGCTTGTGATCCTTAGGTGGTGGGGTGAAATCGTCCTCCTATGTACATGGGTATTAATCTATCAGGGTTTTCTGTATGAAAATTTGGAAAAAAAAACAGTTCAGTTCTGCTTCTCCTTGTAGCGCTGAGGTGCTCAAGTGCTCTTGTGCAAGTCTGCATTTTCTTGTTATGTTTTGCTTACTTGTTGAATCTGCTTAGCCAGCATAAAATAACTGCTGCATTCCATAATTCATATTTGCATAGCGTCGAAAGAAGCTCCTTTGACTTTACTCTAATGGAATGGTTTAATGTTCTCAAACATCACCTGGGGTATCCACACTGGAAGATCATTAATTTGCAATATCGCTTGGCACTCCATAAGTGAAAATCAGTTGGGAAGTAAGTTATCCAAGGTAACAACTATCATTGGATCTTGTTTTAATATCATTATGTCACATTTGTTGTGGATCTTTGATGACTACCTCATTATTACCAGCATTTTGTGTTACTCTTGGAATTCTTATTTCTCATACTATTATCAGCACTTGGTGTTACGTACTCTTTGAATTTTATTCCTCACCCTGTTATGAGCAATTGGTGTTACTCTAGGAACTTTTCTTCTATTGTTCAGCACTTCAGCACTTAATGCAACTGCTTGTTTCAATTCCAGTGAATAAGTTGCACTACATTTCCTGTTTAAAAATTATAACTCTAGGTTGATGGATTGTTGTGTATCGTGCTATATATCTTGGTATGTTCAGTTACCTCATGGGTAAACCGTCAAAAGTGTAGGCTGAAAGGCTGCATACATTTTAATCAGGAGATCAAAGAAACAAGAGTTCGTTAACTTCCATCAGATCGTGGGCCCCATTTTACAGCTTGGTTTCCTTCGACAATTTTCAGATCAACTGATACCCCTGAAAATTCTGAAACCGTGACATTTTTTAAATCATGTTGATATCCCTGAACATTGTAATACGGAGTACCAGCCTGGCTGCTAGGCATATAAGCATAACTCGATGCACTTATCTGTACTGAGATAGGCACTCCTACTTGAGCAGATGGATTAACATTTCCCTGGAAGGGTTTTCTTACTTCTGCAGTATGCTACTCTTGTTAAACAAGTTGTATTGTTGTACGTAGGAGAGTTCATAGTCGGTACGTTGTGTACCGAGTCCTACTTGTATACGATGTAATCTGTATGTCCAATATATATATATATATATGTCACGTCGAGGCCCTAGAGGCTAGATCGACAACCACAATATCGTGAGTTATTCTCATATGGTATCAGAGCGATTCTTCTTCAATCGCATCTAGGTTGCCATGAGCTTTGAAGCCTCGTCGTCCTCGTCGGCCATGGCGCCCGCCGGTTCACTCGGCGAATCGGTTTCTGAAAAGCTAACCGGTGAGAACTTCATGATCTGGAGGGCTCAGGTGATGCCGGCAATCAGGGGCGCTCAGCTGGTTGGCTACCTTGACGGCTCGATCAAGGCGTCGGAGACAGAGATCGTCTCCAAGGACGACAAAGGGGAGGAAGTGCAGATTCCTAACCCCGCCTATGCAAGGTGGATCTTGCAAGACCAGACAGTGCTGGGCTATCTCCTCAGAAACATGACGAGGGAAGTTTTGGTCCAGGTCGCCGGGCTTGAAAGCGCGGCAGAGGTGTGGGCGTCGGTGACATAGATGTTCTCCGCCGTCTCCCAGAGTCGGATTGTGCAGCTACGTACTGCGCTGGCCAAGACTCAGAAGGAAAACATGACCGGCAAGGCATATTTTGGCCGGATCAAAGCTCTTGCCGATGAGATGGCAAATGCAGGGTAGAAATTGGATGAAGCACAGATCATCTCTTATATCCTGGCTGGTCTAGATGATGAGTATGATGGGTTTGTTGCGTCAATTACTGCGCTGTTGAAGACTGCTACGAAGGTTTCAATCAGTGATCTATACTCCATGTTCCTACCTTATGAAGCACGTCTAGAAGGAAGAAACCCTGGGAACAATGGAACCCTTGGCGGCAATGATCTCTGTGTCAATGCAGCCTCACGCGGTGGATATGGAAATCGTGGAGGCGGTGGAGGTTTTGGACAGCGCGGAGGCCGCAGCGGTGGCGGGCGCAACAATGATGGAGGAGGACGTGGCAATGGGTCACAATCCTACAATTCTGGAGGAGGGTATTATCCTCAGAACAACGGTGGTGGAGGTGGCTATTCCTCACATGGCGGACAGTACCAGAATCGTCAAGGTGGGGGAGGACATGGTCAAGGAGGAGCTCCTGGCGTAATTTGCCAGATCTGTGGCAAGATAGGGCACCCGGCGTTTCGTTGCTCGAAGCGCTTCAATAAAAATTATCAGTCTCAAGGAGAGAAGTCTGTTGGTGCTGCGACAAGTTCCTATGGTATCGATACAAATTGGTACAGCGACACAGGCGCAACGGACCATATTACAGGAGAACTCGACAAGCTGACTGTAAGAGATCGCTATCATGGTCCCGACCAAGTCCACAACGCCAATGGTTCAGGTATGGGTATACATCACATTGGCCACTCCTTATATCATACCCCTAATCGTGATCTCCACCTCAATAACATCCTTCATGTACCTCAAGCCACCAAGAGTCTCCTTTCTACTCATCAGCTTACCAAAGATAATCATGCTTTCGCTGAATATTGGCCTAATCACTTCTTTCTTAAGGATCAGGACACGAGGAAAATTCTTCTGGAAGGTAGATGCGTTGGGGGCCTTTATCCGCTTCCTCCTTCGTCTTTGGCACCCGGGAGACAAGCACTTGGCGTCCAACAATCCTCCCCTCATTGGCATCGGCGTTTAGGGCATCCTTCATCAACTATAGTTCATCAAATTCTTCGAGACAATGATATTCAGTTTAGTGAGTCAAATAAAGGGTCAGTTTGTGATGCCTGTCAAAAGGCTAAGAGTCATCAGTTACCTTATCCCAAGTCTACTAGTGTATCTTCTGCTCCTCTAGAACTTGTGTTTTCTGATGTTTGGGGTCCTACCCCAGCTTCTGTTGGTCGAAATAATTATTATGTCAGTTTTATTGATGACTACAGCAAATACACTTATAAATCTGATGTGTTTCAGCGATTTCATGACTTTCAACATCATGTAGACAGACTCCTTGATAAGAAAATTCTTGCACTACAAACTGACTGGGGTGGTGAATATCAAAAACTCAATTCTTTTTTTCAAAAGGTTGGGATCACTCAACATGTTTCATGCCCTCATGCTCATCAACAGAACGGGTCTGCTGAGCGTAAACATCGACACATTGTTGAGGTTGGCCTATCTCTTCTTGCACACGCGTCCATGCCTCTCAAGTTTTGGGATGAGGCGTTCTCCACGGCGGTCTATTTAATTAACCGTCTCCCAAGCAAAGTCATTTCTTCTCAGTCTCCACTTGAGCGCCTCTTCCACACTAAGCCTGACTACTCCTTTTTGCGAATTTTTGGGTGTGCCGTGTGGCCTAATCTTCGTCCCTACAACAATCGTAAACTTCAGGTTCGATCCAAACAATGTGCTTTTCTTGGTTATAGTAGTCTTCATAAGGGCTATAAGTGTCTTGATATCTCCACTGGACGTGTGTATATTTCACGAGATGTCGTGTTTGATGAGTCAGTTTTTCCGTTTGCTACTCTTCATCCTAATGCCGGTGCACAATTGCGTGCCGAGATTTCCCTTCTCTCTCCACATCTCCATTTACCTATGATTCGGGGTGCTGATTTAGGAGCTAATGTTGATGCTAACCCTGCTAATCCTGTTCCTGCTGAGTCTGTTACACAGGAATCTGATGATTTTTTGTCCAACAATGGTCATGATGCTGATTCTGTTGATTTCCCCTCGGAGGAGACAAGATCTGCCTCGGGATCGTTGGGATCCGCCTCGGATCATGCGCCAGGTGCTGCTGCTGATTCTGCTGTCTCTCCTGGCCACGCAGAGTCCTCTGGTTCGCCGCTGTCGACTGCGCCAGATTCGGTGGGGCTCGTGACCGCGACTTCTCCTGGCTCTTCCGCTCGACAGGCTGGTTCCCGCTCTGCGGCTGACTTTGTGCCTGGATCTTCTGTGGCCGGGTCTGGTGGTTCTGCTGACTCTGGATCTCCTGCGGTGTCTACTGGGATCAGCTCGGGATCTTCTGTAGTACCTGATTCTGCTGTCACGCCTGCTGCTCCGGCTCCTCGTCCTGTTACTCGATCTCAGCGAGGCATTTTCCAACCCAAGGTTCTTACCGACGGTACCATCAGGTATGACAAGGGTCGGTTTGCTCATTTTTCAGCCACTAGTGAGCCGGCTAATTTGCAGGATGCTTTGAGTGTTGCTCATTGGAAACAAGCCATGGATGAAGAGTTCTCTGCGCTTATGCGAAATAAAACCTGGCATCTTGTTCCTCCTGATCATAGTCGCAATATTATTGATTGTAAGTGGGTCTATAAAGTCAAGAAGAAGGCTGATGGTTCTATTGATAGATACAAGGCTCGTCTTGTTGCGAAAGGGTTCAAGCAGCGTTATGGTATTGACTATGAAGATACCTTTAGTCCTGTGGTCAAGGCAGCTACTATTCGTTTGGTCCTTGCTCTAGCAGTCTCTCGTAATTGGCAACTACGGCAACTAGATGTGAAGAACGCATTCCTTCATGGTGTTCTTGAAGAAGAGGTCTATATGCGGCAGCCTCCTGGTTATGAGGATCCTTCTCGTCTGGGCCATATCTGTAAGTTGGATAAGGCTCTTTATGGCTTGAAACAAGCTCCTCGTGCTTGGTATGCACGCCTTAGCTCTAAGCTTCATGCTCTTGGTTTTTCCGCTTCCAAGGGTGATACTTCGCTCTTTTTCTACAACAAAGGGGGAGTGTCTATCTATATGCTTATATACGTTGATGACATTGTTGTAGTCAGCTCTTCTAGTCAAGCTGTTGATGCTTTACTTCATGATCTTGGCATGGCGTTTGCTCTCAAGGATTTGGGTGCTTTACATTATTTTCTTGGTATAGAAGTACACAAGACTTCAGATGGTATTCTTCTCTCATAGCAGAAGTATGCTCATGATCTGCTTATGCGTGTCAACATGCACTCCTGCAAAACTGTTGATACTCCCTTGTCCGTGTCAGAGAAGTTGTCTATTACTGATGGTGAAGCTTTGAGCAGTGAAGATTCCACTCGGTACAGAAGTATAGTTGGAGCATTGCAATATCTTACTCTTACAAGACCTGACATAGCATTTTCTGTTAATAAGGTTTGCCAGTTTTTGCATGCTCCTACTACTCTTCACTGGACAACAGTTAAGAGGATATTGAGATATCTCAGGGGAACTATTTTTGTTGGACTGAGGTTTTGTAAGTCTGACTCTATTCTGGTAAGTGCATTCTCAGATGCTGACTGGGCAGGATGTCCAGATGATCGAAGATCTACAGGTGGATTTGCTGTGTTCTTGGGGTCAAATCTGATCTCATGGTGTGCCAGAAAACAAGCTACAGTTTCACGGTCTAGTACAGAGGCTGAGTACAAAGCATTGGCTGATGCTACAGCTGAAGTTATATGGGTACAAACTTTGTTGAAGGAGTTGGGAGTACCACAGCCTAGGGCTGCATGCTTATGGTGTGACAATATTGGAGCCACCTATCTCTCTGCTAATCCAGTGTTCCATGCAAGAACAAAGCATATAGAAGTGGACTATCATTTCGTTCGCGAGAGAGTGGCTAAGAAGCTTTTGGACATACGCTTTATACCGTCAGGAGATCAACTTGCTGATGGGTTTACTAAATCTCTTTCTACTAGACAACTCGAGATGTTTCGACGCAATCTTAACTTAGATAAGTTATGATTGAGGGGGAGTGTTAAACGAGTTGTATTGTTGTACGTAGGAGAGTTCATAGTCGGTACGTTGTGTACCGAGTCCTACTTGTATACGATGTAATCTGTATGTCCAATATATATATATGTCACGTCGAGGCCCTAGAGGCTAGATCGACAACCACAATATCGTGAGTTATTCTCATAACTCTCACTTACTAGATTATGGAACAGTACCCAGATTGATGAATCTTTAGTTGGATATTATTGGTGGGGAGCACGATGCGGATTTTTTCTGAGGTTCTGTAAATCTTTCTTTGGCCAACCAAGCACTGTATGAGCTTGAATATTTAGTTTGAATCGATTACTCTCTCCATTGCCTAATATAAGACGTTTTGGCAAGCTAAATTAGAATGCCTTATATTAGGGAATAGAGGAAGTAGCAGTTATTTACATATGTTTCTCTTTCACATTTAGCTTGTTACACTCAACCACGATTTGAATAGGATGGAGCTTTCCCGAAAATAGCGAACGGAACCCGGCAACGCGCGAGGATGAAAACTCCTCCACTCACAGGGCACCACGTTGCTGACAGCATACGTATTTTGTTCAGGTATATCGTTGGTATTTCTATTAAAATTTAATTTATGTGGGTGGCGATCAGACGCTGTCCGGCATTAACTTCCAAGAAGCTCCACTTGCTGTCGTGCTCCTCTGGCCTTCTTGCTCGTCCACCCAAGCTACTACTACTACTAGTTAGCTTCCTACCGGTAGCGAACTTCTCTGGCCTTCTTGCTCCTCCACCCAAGCTCCACTGACTAATGTGCTCTTCGGCCTAAGCTCCAAGGCAGCAAGCTCTTTTAGGTGACGTGCTCGTGCACCCAAGGTCGAAGGCAGCATGCTCCTTCGATCTAGCCAGATCTGGGCAGTGGGTTGCCTGTTCCGGTGACAAGTAACATCAAATGTGGCCGGATGGCCGAGCTAGCTCTGGTGGCGGAGGCTGTCGGCGGGGTGCAGCGGCCGTCAACGGTGAGTCGCCGCGTCTGGATACTCACCGGCACTCGCGCCCTCGAGCTCCAGCGCGCCTCCTGGCCGGCGCTGATGCCCACCGCGGCGGCTGTTCGGCTAGCTCAGTTGTACTGTGTATTTCTTTTGGTTTTTTGGTGCATGATTTGGACTGATTCAGTTGACATGGCAAAGTTTCTTTTGGTTTCAATGATTCAACCTGTATTGCATGTTGTATTTGTATACAATTTCTTTGATCTCAACCAATCTGGTAAAGGAAACCTGTTATTTTCTTCCAATCCAAATGCTTCACGGTTAAAAAAAAGTACTCTATATGCATTTTTCAGTTCCTGAAATTATCCATAATTCATTGATAAACTGATGAACTAAATATATTAATCATATGGAGAAGATTCGAGAGAGGATTACTCAAAATATGCATGAATTCAGTAAGCTCTAAATTAGAAGCAACTATTTGATGAAACATATATTTATTAACTTCACATTGTTATGTTTGATTTTTTTAGTACCTACACCATTGATAGAAATTTTGTGTTCAAATATTTGTGTTCAAAATTAATCATTTTTTCTATCTACACAATTGATAAATTGTGATGGCTGCGGATGGATCTATCCATACATTAAAATAATGATGTTTCTAAAATATTGTTTTACGAACTGTGAGTAAACAATGGATCCCACTGCGAAGAAGCAGTGCATATTCATTAATCTGTAGATTAGCAACATTTTTTTAGTTTTTTCATTTTCAGTTGGTCTTAGTTTCACTGTTTAGAGTTATAATTGGTTTGTTAACGTTTTGTTAACTTCTGTCGAATGCTCGAATGCTTCCGTCTCAAAAAATGATGTCATTTCATAATCTTTTGTTTTACATGTGTAATGTGCTAATTATGCTACTGTTTTGCAAGTAATCATTTTCACTAATCCAGCCTGATAGTTGGATCTTCCATTTTCTCCTTCGCAAAGCTGAGATTCAATTTAGCAACTCACATATAGAATAAAAGGATATTGTACTACTCTGACAAATTTTGTTCCCTAGTACTAACTGTTCTGACACTTGCCTTAACTCTTGCCGTATTTCATCTCGTATTCAACTGGTATAGAAAAGTTAAAGCAAATGTATTAATTAGCTGCTATATTAAGTGTGAATCTAAGAGCAGACATTGATGCTCCTGATTTAGACCTCGCCCGTAGCCGGGTTCCAAACGTGCGGGTCGGGAGCTTTCCTGCTTATACCTGTGGTCTTCTTGACAGTGCACAACTGTCGCTGCTCCTTGAGTCAAATACGCAAGGCCAAGGTCTCTCTTCTTTATTTATTTCTGACTTATCTTACTAGTTTCTAGGCTGACTCATGAATTATTTCCACGGTTTTGGAAGCATGACGAGCCAATAGAATCTGTTGCGCACTTCGTTCTAAGAGGTCAGAAAGTCCAATTTAATCCAATAAATAGAGAATTATTTATAACGTTGTATTCGTGGGTCAAGATTATAGGTCTCTGATTAATTGTATAACCAAGTGCAACTCATATTGGTAGCCACAGGCATAAGAGTTGTATGACCAAAGCACTCTGTTTTAAAGCAGAAGCATATGCATATTATTATCTGGTTGTTTGGCAATTTGGCTAGTTATATTTATCATCTTGTATGCGTTATGTTTTAGGGAATTCAGGAATCTTTGCTCGAATAACAACTTCTGGTATCTGTAGCTCTATATTTATAAACTCCTTCAGTGACCTCCTTGGTCTTCTGTTGATATGTAACCTCTCTGGTTACGCATGCCGTTCCAGTGTTGGGCGGAGCTCTTTTTTCCTGCCTGGTAGTGATGTTACGGCTAGGCAGGACATACAGACAGCGCTGCGCCTGCTATGCGCTTACCCTTATTGCGAGACTGCTTGATTTGAGCTCTCCATTCCTATTGTCATGTCATGTCATGTCTATGATCTTTCAGAGTTCTGGTGATCACTATGGCTCCACCTTAATTATGTTCAGATAAGGCGATCGGCTTTTGCAAAGCATCTTTCAAAAGAAGTGGTCCTCGAAGTGCTCTACAGTTCTGGACCTTCCATTTTGGATAGGTCTTAGTTCTGACTTCCGAGGGGTGTTCCTGTTCCATAAAACAAACTTTCGCACCTGATTGCATATTTGTGAGAAAAAGCTGTTTTTAACAGTCTTTTTTCAGAAAGGGAAAAACTCTGGCTTCTCCCTCCATTGATGCATAGTTTTATTTATCGCACAGTTTTTACAGCGAGTGTAGGACCTAAAAGATAAACACACAAAGCTGAACCAAACACAAAAATATTTCATGCATACAAGTGATGCATAGTTATATTTATTGTGAAGTGTTTAGGATGAGTTCGATGGTTGTACAAGGCTTTGTTAATTCAAAGCCGAGCGAAAGCATTCGTTCCAAGCAACAATCTTCTTCATAGTTAAACAAACTTTCTCTGAGCTCCAAAGATATCCGGTACAGTTCTTTTGCACTATATGAACAAATTTGTACTACCACGTCCAGCAAAAAAATGCACTACCAACTTTCTATATTTTCTGAACTTGTGTGGACAATTTTGTAAAAGTTGACCGAGGAATGAGACCGCAATTACCACAGCTTCAAGAAAACATATCTTCTGTTACGTGCCAATTTCTAGCCATAAATACTACGGAACACTTGTGTTGTTCCAGTGTTGTTTTGCAATTTGCACTGAGGCATGGCATCAAGAAAAATATATGCGCTTCTGAATGCCTCTCTCACATCCCCGTTCTGGTATTGCACTGCAATCTTGTGCAGCTGATGCAGCCTCATCGCGACCTTGGTGGCAAGTTTGGCAAGGCGTTGTGCATCAAACAACATGGTCGGTCACGATCGTTGTGTCACCGGACAGGTATCCACCTTCCCGTGGTGTGGCAGGTTGTTAGAGCATCTCCACTCGTCTCCCCACAGAGCCCCCCACGGCCACTTTTTTCCATCCGGACGGCGAAATTCGGCCCAGTCGCGCCCCCGGTTCCTCGTTTTGGTCCGGATTTGGGCCTATTTTCATCCGGCGATCCCACGCCATCCCCGGCCCCCCGGGGAGCGCTCGGGGACTCCGGATGAAGCTAAACCAACCGCCCACGCCCACGTGTCTCCTCTTTCGTCCGGATTTCCCGAGCCATCATCTTTTTCCCCGAGAAACGCCGCTTGGGGAGCACACGACTGGGAAATTACTCCTCCCCACGCCAAATCTTCCTCCAATCCGGACGAAAATTTCGCCGGATTTGGGCGTGGGGAGCGCCAACGAGTGGGGATGCTCTTAGCACTTAGCAGCCATCACATCGCGTGAATTCACTGGAACACATTCCTGAACAGTTTAGCGCTCTCTTGGGCTAAGGCCCACTTATAGACCACTGTTTGGATTACTCCAAATTCAGTTTCGTTTCAAATCAAACTGAAATGGAGCCGAGCAGATTTTGGCCTGTTCCCGTATACGGAGTACATCACTGCAGTCACTGCAGGAATGTACAAACCTAGATGCAGTCCAAGGCCCAACCCAACTGTGGTAAGGACCGAATTGTTGAAATCAGTTTTTTTTTGTCTATGTAGACAATATGTAGATCCCAGTAGATTCTTTTGTTGCGGAAAGCAGTTTAATATATTCTGTTGACTCATAAACAAATACTAGTTGACTACAAAGTGTGGCATGAAACTTTATTCAATTCGACTATTGAACGTGGATAAAGTTACTTATATTGGTAAAGTGTAGGATGAAAACGTAGCAGAAACGGACCAAACCGTGCGTTGCCATATTTGTTTCTTTTCGTAAAAAAATAATATAGAAACCTCGAAAACAAAAACGAAAGCAGATATTGTTGGAAACATATATCGCGAACACAAGAGATTCAGATGTTTGCCGAAAAACTAAGAGAACCCATGAATTATGAAAAAAATCTAAAGCACTCAAGCATATCAATTGTTCCCTAATTCTAGCATGGTGCTTGATTTACTAGAGAATGCAGGAAGGTAGAGCTGTAGAAGCCTCCTCGAATGCATGAAGGGATTACGTGGTCACTAGTTTAGGGATGAGCTGCTTTGAAAGTTTGACTTGAACTTATCATATAATGCATTCTTGAACTCAACCTTGCGCATGGAACCTAAAGACGGAAATTCCATCTTAGTTGAAAACCGGAATTCCGTTTCCACCTATGTTCTGCCGGAAACACTATTTCCTTTTCGCCAAAAAGTTTCCATATCACTTCTACAATATTACCGTATTTACATTCCGCATCTATTTTCCCCCGGAAATGACGGAAGCTTTCTGCAACATTTTTATCCCATAATAAAGTGAAATATTACCATTAAAATATTTCCAAATATGTTTTGGCAAAATAATAGTAACATGTATATATAAGAACCCATTGTCAAAGATGTATATTTTTGTACAGTATTAGTATTTATCAGTTTTGCAATTTTTCGTACTTATAAGAGATGCTCCCTTTGAGAGTGGACTAATGGAACCCGGCGGTATATGAACCCGCGTTAACTCAGCTTTTGATTGGTTCAGCAATCGTGTACAAGGTCCCCTGCCACGGGTAAGTTATTCCTATACGAATACGTGCAAGTGAATGACTGCCGCTCCCGTTGCAGGCATAGCAGTGCATTAAATTGCGGTGCCCCGAGCCCTTCCCTCGAGCTCGGCCCGACGCCGCTAGACGCTGCCCCGTCCCCGACGCCGGCCCCCGCCCCGAGCTCGCTCCGACGCCACCTGGACGCCGCCCTGTCCTCGACGCCGGCCCCGCCCCGAGCTCGCCCGGACGCCACCTCGACGCCGCGCCGTCCCCGACGACGCTTCGCCCGAGCTCCCTCGAACGCCCCTCGACGCCGCCCCGTCCCCGATGCCGGCCCCGTCCCGAAGCTCGCCCGGACGCCACCTCGACGCCGTCCCCGACGCCGGCCCCGTCCGGACGCTCGGACGCCACCTCGACGCTGTCCCCGACACCGCCCCGCCCGAAGCTCGCCGTCCTAGACGGCGCCTGTCCTCGACGCCGCCCGTCCTCGACGCCGCCTCGACGGGGCCCTGTCCCCGACGCCGCCTCATCCCCGCCGTTGCCGTCCTCGACGCTGCCCTGTCCCCTACGTCAGCCCCGCACCGGATCGTACGCATCGACAGCGCCGCTCGTCGAGGCGCCCTCCGCCGCTAAGCACCACCACGCGGGCCTGGCCATGGCCGCACCACCACATGCAGTACGCCCGTGACGGTGTACGCTCCGCCGTTCGCCCACTCCTCCGCCGCCGACCGCCCGCCCACGGCCGCGCGCAACAGCCATCAGCCTCTCCTTGCGCTGGCGCCGCGCCGCCGCCGTTCGCCCCGTCGGCCGCTCGGTACTGAGGAGAGAGAGAGGGGCGTGATATGCATTTGGCCCACCTGTATATTGTATCTGTAACGCGTGGTATCAGAAAAGTAGATCAGCTGCTATGTGGGCCCCACCAAACATCTGGACCAATGGCAGCCTGACTTCCACCAGGAGCATATACCGACCGGTTCAACGATGCACTTCCCTGCTCCCTTTGTTCTTTCTATAAGGTGTATTGCTATTTTACTAAAAAAAATCTATCTTTGACCAAGTTTGTGGGGAAAAAAAAATTAAAACTATATACAATGCTAAATAACATAGTTGTGAAATAGTTTTCATGAAGGATCTAATCATACTAATTTGATAATGTGGATGTTGAATCTGTTTCCCATAGAGCCTGTGGAAGATATAAAAGCTTGTCTCTTAACACCTTACAAAAAAAATAAAGAAAAAAAATTCTAAGCAGCCGATAAAAAGCATCCAATCTAAAACTAAGTTTTTTTGTGTGTAAAGATAAGATGGACAAGAAGATCTAGATGAGCCAATTAAATAATTTTTCCTATTATGTTGTTGGTCCTTCTAGTTATTGTTTTCACGTGATTTTGTGGAAAATAGTATAATATCGGAATTTATTGATCACACCATCTATATAATTTATTTCAACTAGTACAACAACAACAACAAAAATGAACCCTTTTTGGCTTTTATTTTTTGCGCAAGGAATTTCTATGTGGCACTATAGCTGGCTATATGAGCCGAATTTCACGGGACGACGTTGGAAGGACGCGTGCTTAGCCTGTTACGGGACCGGCCAATGGCACACTAGGGGCCGTGCTCATCCGCCTAGGTGAGGCCGATGTGCCAACATGGCACTGCCTTTTTTTGTGTGTCAAATTAACTTTTTTAAATAGCATAAATAGCCAAAAAGCTCACAAAACTGCCCAATCAGCCGGAAAGCACATGGGCCAGTCAGTAGAAGTGTCATGCTGAGTCGGCCCGTTTACCATGTAGGCCATGACTTGAAGCCCAGTTGCATGCTGGTATGGCCCGCTTATAAACGGGGCACGTCAGTTTAGGCGTGTGCCGTGCCGGGGGGGGGGGGGGGGGGGGGGGTTGCCCACACCCCCCGACCGTTATTGGGCCCGGCCCACGATCCTGACCGATTGTTTTCAGTTCCGCTGGTTCGACGTGGCTTGCTGGGCTCGGCCCAACAACATGAGGTAAAGATTTTTCTTTTTCTTTTTCTTTTTATTTCATTTCTTTCTTTTATTTTTTTATAATTTGAATATTTTTACAAATTGAAAATTATCAAAATCTAAACTTTTAAATTTTAAAATCGAGCATTTCTGATTTAACAATTTTATTAAGTTTTTCGCTTTTTTTTTAAATTTGAACAATTTTCTAATCTGAACAATTTTTAAGTTTAAATAATTTTCAAATTTGAACAATTTTTTAATTTGAACATTTTTCAAATTTGAACATTTGTCAAATTTGAACAAATTATAAATTTAAACATTTTAAAATTTAAACATTTTTTAATTTAAAATTTTCAGAATTTGAAAAAAGAAAGAAAAGAAAAAGTAACAGAAACAGAAAAGAAAGAAAATAGAAAACAAACAAAAAAGAAAGAAAACGAATAAACAGAAAACAAAAATAAAATGAAAAAACGAAAATGGGCCGGGCCCTATACCCGACCAGGGTGTGCGGTGCTTGGTAAGCACCCACCTAGTCGGTGTATAGGATTCACCCGTGCCGGGCCAGCCTGTTGGCCATAGCACGGGGTAGCTTCGTACATCGTACTGGACCAGGCCAGAATCAGATAGCCATCCAAACAATAAAATTTGGACGGTCGCTAAGCCAGAAAATGGGGGCTGAATGTCTAGCACGCTGAGCTAGAATGTGAGCATCGATCACATTCACAGATCACATCAGAGGCGCGAGAAGAAGCGGCCGCTTCAGGTTCCGAGTCATCTCACCGCGTTTATCCCATATCCAAGCATGAGCTTGACCAGGCGTCAGAACTCGGAACAGATGTCGGCACAGCCACCAAGTCTCCGGCAGTGACAGCGAAAACGCGCCCATGCCGTGAGTATCCAGTTAGCTGTTTCGATCCCGTAACCAGCTGGGGGGTAAAGATAGTGAAGCGTGCAATGGTCCTTCTGAAGCGACGTTTCTGAAGAATTATGGTCGCCGGCCGTGACAACTGATGTCGCCATCGTTCCTCCTCTGGCGTCGGCTTGATGAACCTTGGCTTTCGGCCCAAGCACGAATTGGCGTGAGCAACACGAAAGGAGGCCATGCATGGTATCCCTGGCTGCCACTACCATTGAACTCGGTATCTTTCGATCTTCCCACGATGTGGAGCGCAAGCTCGATCGGACCGACCTCTTGCTCGCAACGACCCCAATTAACTTGCCACGGCATGTTCCTTTCGTCGCCACTCGCCAGCAGTCAGTTCGGTGAGCAGACCGCATGTCGCGCACGCAGGCATCACAAGGTCATTCCGCGTGCGGTGACGGCGACCGGAGGTGGAGGTGAAGCGCCCGGCCGGGTCACGACGCGCTGTTCCGCCGCCGCAGTTAATGTCAAAAGGGTCGGTCGGGTTCGCGGACCAGCTGGAGTCCGGCCGGCGACGCTCTCGCGCGTTCCGCAGGAACCACACGGTCGTCCCATGCATCAACCAGTTGCCGTCACGCGCGCGCCGGCCTGCCACCGGTCGTGGTCGTCGTGGTTCAGGTCTCCGGCCAACCACCACCGATGCCGGAATGCCGCCATGCTCCAGTCACATCGTTTGGAATTCAAAGCTCGCCCCGCACGCACGCACGCGCTCGCTGCCCGTAAATGCAAGATAAGTAGCGGACATGGACGTGATGGTCGGCACTCGGCAGGGACGGACGACTGCAGTGGAACAGCGACAATCGTCCTTTCCAGTCTTCCAGAGACACCGGATAAAACTACCCATGTTTCGATCGTGGCCGCTGTTGACGACTTCAGGTCGCGTAAGCAACTAAGCATGGTTCGTGCAGAGCACAAACGCCTCCTCGCTCGCTGCGTGTCGAGCTCTGTGTCTACCGGCAATGGGCGTGTGGTTGCTAGTCGTCGTACGGCTACGGATCTGCTGCATTTGTCTCCGGCCAACCGCCACCGATGCCGCCATGCTCCGGTCACATCGTTTGGAATTCAGAGCTGGCCGCCGCACGCACGCGCTCGCCATCTATGCAGCTTGCTTCTACCCGTATAGGTAACAGACGTGGACGTGATGGTCGGCAGCAGGCCGCGCGAGCAGGGACGACGGCGGCTGAACAGCGACAATCCATTTCAGGCACCGGCAAAACGTGATAATGTTCCCGATCGTCGCCGGCCGCGCTTAACGACTTCATGGGGGTAAGGATGTGTTCGTGCAGAGCATTGCCTCCTCGCTGCGTGTCCAGCTCGATCACTCTACTGGGCGTTCCTAAGTCGTCGGTTCCGCTGCATTTGTCAAAACAAAGGGATCAGTAGCGACGTTAGACTGGGCACCTAACATCGCGTGGATATGGAAGCTTCTGTACGTAAGGCTTCGATCTGCTTCTCAACCGTACCGTACCGTACGTCGAAAGTCTATCTGTACCACGCATGTACAGCCAGACTGTGGAGTCAGAACCGTTTAACCTAACGGATCAGTCCATGTCTCCCTGCCTCGGTGGCCTGGTCTGAGGATAGCATACATCACTGTCGCCTGTTTCTGTTAGGAAACCAAAAACTAACATGTGACAATCTGTAGTTACACTAATTTCCAATACGCTGGCGCTATATACAGTAGTACGCTGTCGCAGTTTTTTTTTTCCAAAATAAGGATGCACACAACCTTTTATTGCGCAGTCCTAAGTTTCAGAGTTTACGTGTCATGGATCAGACAAGGTGCTCATACAGATCAACCAGTAGAAGATTCGCAAAAAAAGATAAAAAAAAAATCAACCAGTAGAAGAAAGACAATGCATATTGTAGTTGTCTAAAAGCCACCAACCACTCTGATTGAACATATTCCGTGCAACCATTTCTAGACGGACAGGAATGAACACTTTTGGATCCAATGAGTAGCTTTACGGATAACCTGTAGAAAATGAGTAGTTCCCTTTGTGTTAAAGATAATATCATTTCTACAGTTCCATAAAGACCACACTATAACACAAGTTCCTAATCGAATTCATGCGTTGGTATCTTTATCTCTCCTACTCAACTAATTACCGAACATCTACGTAGTATTTGTTGGTGGGACAATATTAAAAGTGAAATTAACTACTCTCCAGGGACACTCAAAAAAATGGTTGATGGACTCGTCGTGGTCACAAAATGCACATTTCTAGAACCATTCCACTTAGGATTTGACAAATTATCCTTTGTGAGAATTAATTTTCGATGAAACAACCACGTAAAGATCTTAATCTTTAGTTGTACCTTTGGTTTTCAAATGTTTTTTTTTCAAATAGACAGTGTGTCTATTCATAAAATAAATCTTTACTATTATATGTGAGTTGGTACGTCGTCAAAAATGTTTGATGTTAAAGATTCAGCACATCCGCATCGTTCAATTAAAAATCTACGACCAAAATTTTTAGCCATCCAAAATGCAATATTTAAGGAAATATATTACGTACCAACAATCAAGGGATTGCCGCAATCACGAAATTTGAAAAAATGGAAAGCACATAACATCACCCCTTTTCCCATAAAAAGAGAGTGAAAATTCCAGCGCTAGAATTAAGGAGGTCTATGTAAAGAGATTACTTTCCAAACTTGTCACAATTCCCATTTACTTCACTCATATTAGCCCTTAATTCTCGCATATACCGCATTCACCATTATCAAAACAAACAATAAACCTTTCCTAAAAAAACAATAAACCAGGGTCCTACCGCCGCCGCCCCTCACTTTTCGCCCCTCGCCCCAACCGCCCACATGTAGGTCGCGCCGCAGAACGAGTCGACCGCGAGCATGCTTTTGATGTCGACTTGCGTTGGTGGCAATGGCGATCGTGGTGTTGGGCGACGGTGGTGTGGAGTTTGAGTCGATGCATGGGCGAGCGGACAGTGGGTTGGCTTCGAGCGACTCTCTCATGTTCTCTCTAACGCATGCCATTCTCCCCGCATCCATCCCGCCGACGGATCCGCGGAGGCAGCAACACGGGTGGTGTCGACCTCGACGTAGGCACCATCTCCTCCTAGATCGGCGATGTCCACCGAGATGAATGGGGCGAGGTCAAAGGATCTTCCATCCCCTTTTAATTGATTGTTGCTTTCTATCTTGTGTGTCTCTGTCGGATCAGAGGTTCGACGTTCAGTTGTATGATCCATTGATCCTGTAGAAAGGGATGCAACTCACAATGTATTGATTGGGTGCATATGGCGTTACATATATAGGCCACGTCCTCGACTATACAAGGAAGGAGGCGGGCCCAATAATCAATACAAAGATATGTATCGCTATACATAACTACAGAAGATACACATCCAGATATACAAGGATATGTATCTCAACACCCCCCGCAGTCGAAGCGTCGCCTGGTCGAACGCATAGACTGGACCGGAACTCCTCAAATGATGTCGTAGGGAGACCCTTGGTCATGATATCCGCAAATTGTTGGGAGGTGGGCACATGAAGTACTCGAATGTGTCCAAGGGCCACATGTTCCCGAACAAAGTGGATGTACAGCTCAATATGCTTGGTACGGCGATGGTGGACCGGGTTGGCAGAGAGGTAGACGGCGGAGACATTGTCGCAATAGACCACGGTGGCTTTGGCAACAGGACAGGAGAGCTCAACGAGGAGTTGTCGCAGCCAAGAGACCTCGGCAACCGCGTTAGCAACATCCCGGTAATCCGCTTCGGCGCTGGAGCGAGAGACCGTGGGTTGTCGCTTAGACGACCAGGAGATGAGCGAAGGTCCGAAGTAGACGCAGTAGCCAGACGTGGAGCGACGCGTGTCGGGGCAGCCTGCCCAATCGGCGTCCGAGTAGGCGACGATGTCCGTGGCGGTGGAGGCATGGAGGGAGAGGCCGAAGTCCATGGTGCCACGAATGTAGCGGAGGATCCGCTTGACCGCAGCCCAATGAGGATCCCACGGAGCATGCATGTGAAGGCACACCTGCTGGACAACATACTGCAGCTCGGGGCGGGTCAAGGTGAGGTACTGCAGGGCACCGATGATCGAGCGATAAAATGTCGCATCCGTGGCCAACGAACCATCTGTGGCGGAGAGCTTGGACTTCGTGTCGACATGCGTGGCCGCGGGTTTGCAATTAAGCATACCGGCGCGGTCCAGGAGCTCGTGGGCGTACTTGCGCTGATGAAGGAAGAAGCCGTCGGTGCGACGTACGACCTCGATGCCGAGGAAGTAGTGCAGGGGCCCCAAGTCCTTGAGGGCAAACTCAGCGAATACGCTCGGTGATTTGTCGCAGGAGGTCCGTGGAGCTGGCCGTTAAGATGATGTCGTCGACGTAGAGCAGCAGGTACGCGGTGGTGGCACCATTGTTGTACACAAACAGCGAGGCATCGGAGCGGGTGGAGCGGAAACCGAGTTGGTGAAGAAACGCTGTGATGCGCTGGTACCAGGCGCGTGGGGCCTGCTTGAGACCGTATAACGAGCGCGAGAGCAGGCACACATGGTCGGGGTGGGCGCTATCGATGAAACCCGTGGGCTGCTGGCAGAAGACCTGCTCCTCGAGATGGCCATGAAGAAAGGCGTTGGAGACGTCCATCTGGTGCACGGGCCACGCACGGGAGACCGCGAGCTGAAGGACGGTGCGGATCGTCCCGGGCTTGACAACCGGGGCGAAGGTGTCGGTGAAGTCGACGCCGGCACGCTGGCGAAAGCCACGAACCACCCACCGCGCCTTGTGACGGTCGAGAGTACCGTCCGGATGGAACTTGTGCTTGAAGACCCACTTCCCGGTGATGATGTTGGCGTGAGGGGGTCGGGGAACAAGCGTCCATGTCTGGTTCCGCTGCAGGGCGTCGAACTCGTCTTGCATGGCCGCAAGCCACTGCGGGTCGCGGAGAGCAGCCCGGGCAGAGGCGGGCAGGGGTGATGGCGTGGATGCTGAAGGCGCGGAAGTTGACGCGGTGCAGACGTACTCGTCTGAGGGGTACCGCATGCTCGGGACGCGAATCCCTGCACGGGCGTGCGTGAGGGGCCCCGTGGCCGGCGGCGGAGCCGGAGGCGAGGCGCCGCTCGGCGAGGACGGTGCGGCGCCTGAGCTGAGGCTCGAGGGCGACGCAAGCGGCGTCGAGGCGGATGAACCCGGCGAAGGGGCATCGCCCGGCGAAGACGGCGCGGCGCCCGAGCTGAGGCTCGAGGGCGACGCAGGCGGCGTCGAGGCGGGCGTCGGCGCAGGTGTTGGCGCGGGTGTCGGCGTGGGGTCATCCGAGACATGGCTCGAGGGTGACCCAGAGGGTGGCGAGGCAGCGCCCGAGACAGAGCTCAAGGGAGCGTTGGAGAACGACGAGGCAGTGCCCGAGTCCGAGCTCGAGGGCACTGCAGTCGGCGGACCTGCAGGGGGTCGACGCCGGGGACCATCAGTAGTCAAAGGAGGAGTGTCGACCACCTGTCTCTGTGCGAAAGGAAAGCAATGCTCATCAAAGTACACGTGCTGGGAAGTGATGACGCGGTGAGAAACCGGATCATAGCAGCGGTAGCCTTTGGTGTTAGCCGGGTAACCGAGGAAAACACACGGAATGGAACAAGGGGCGAGTTTATGAGGAGTGGTGGCGGCGATACTAGGATAACAACGACAACCGAAAATCCGAAGACCGTCGTAGGATGGAGGGGAACCGTAAAGGAGGTGATGAGGTGCATAGTTCCAACGGGGACGACACGAACGAAGGTTGACAAGGAGGGTGGCGGTGGCTAAGGCGTCAGGCCAAAAGGTGGGGGGAACATGGCTGTGGAATAGGAGTGTGCGGACGCAGTCGTTGAGGGTGCGGAGGATACGCTCGGCGCGGCCGTTTTGTTGGGACGTGTATGGACAGGTTAGACGGAAAATAGTGCCGTGAGAGGAGAGTAGGGTGCGGACGGCGACATTGTCAAACTCTTTTCCGTTGTCAGTTTGGAGGGCGTGGATGGGGCGACCGAACTGGGTGGAAACATAGGCGTAGAAGGCTGTGAGAGTGGTGGCGACATCGGACTTTTTACGGAGGGGAAACGTCCACACAAAGTGAGAAAAATCATCAAGAATAACTAGGTAATAAAGAAGACCAGAGTTACTCGGGATTGAAGAGGTCCATACATCACTATGAATTAACTCAAAAGGAAAAGACGCAACAGTGGAAGACTGACTAAAAGGAAGACGGACGTGTTTACCAAGACGACACGCTTTCACAACTATGTGAAGACTGTTTAGTAGATGAAAACGAAAAACCCCTCATTATTTGGTGAAGCGTGTTGGCACTGGGATGTCCAAGACGAGCATGCCAAAGATCAACGCCTGCGGAAAGAGCACGAGGTGCGGCGCCGGGGGTGGAAGGCGACATCACCGGATACAAATCGCCGGGGCTCTCACATCGATGGAGGACCATCCGGGTGCAGGCGTCCTTAACAGAAAAACCAAAAGCATCAAATTCAACAGTCACAGAGTTGTCACGAGAAAGAGTTTTAACAGAGACTAAATTCTTAATAAGCTGGGGAGACACAAGGACATTATGGAGAGACAGTGGTTTAGAAGTAGATGGAAAATTAGCAGAACCAATGTGAGAAATAGGAAGACCCGCGCCGTTACCGACAATGATGCGAGACTCGGTGGAAGTGGGAAAGGAATGGGAAAGGTTACCCGGGTGAGCGGCCATGTGAGACGAGGCGCCCGTGTCCATAAACCAGTTGCCGCCACCGGCGTAAGAGCCAGGTGCGGGCACGGCGTGGTAGGCCGGGGCGTAGGATGGCGGCGTGGCGGTGAAGGCCGGGGCGTAGGGCGGTGTCGCGGTGAAGTGCACCTGGTGAGTCGGCGGGCGCGGCACCGGCATGTTGTAGGCGAAGGGGTTGCTGCCGTTGGAGACCGACGACATGATGACGCGCGCGCGGGGGGATGGCGACGACGCGGGGTTGGGGAGGGAGGCGCGGCGGCGGCTGCAGGTGCGGCGGCGGCGCGGCGTGAGGAGGGGCACACGCAGCGGCGGCACAAGGGCAGCGGCGCTAGGGTTGGATGGTGGGGCGGCGCGCGCGGGGAGAGAGGGGCGCGTCGGCTAGGTTAGGAACGGTACGTGTCTGATACCATGTAGAAAGGGATGCAACTCATAATGTATTGATTGGGTGCATATGGCGTTACATATATAGGCCACGTCCTCCACTATACAAGGAAGGAGGCGGGCCCAATAATCAATACAAAGATATGTATCGCTATACATAACTACAGAAGATACACATCCGGATATACAAGGATATGTATCTCAACAGATCCGCCTTAGACACCCCTCGACTCTGGTTCTGGCTCAGCTGCTTGGCGCCCTCCTGCCCTCCACTTTGTCGGCTGCCAACATGGTAAGTCGAATTCATCCTCTTATATCTGTCCACTTTGAGCCACAGAAATGGCAAATGGGACTTTGTTAATTTAGGTTCATACATTGCACAAGGACTTTGTTAATTTAGGTTCATACATTGCACAACAACTAAAGACAAGTTATGCAGCTTCAGAAAGTTTATTCGCTAACCGCAGACCTTATAACTTTAGAAAGTTTTTGATACGCTACTGAATCTACAAGCGACAATTTTATAGACATGATTACAGATTTGATGATAATAATTGCTTTAGAAGGCTAGCGAATTTTCATGCCTTTATTTATCATCATCTACTAATTTGTTCATATCATCTCAACTATGCCCTTTCTAAATTCTGAACCTGCATTCAACATTGTACCGAGCACAAAATATAATACATGAAACTATTTGATAGAGCTATTGAATTTAGACAAAACTTGTTGTTTAAAAAATCTCTTACTAATTCAAATTTGCTTATTATCAAAAAAAATTATACGATAAATCTTTACTATTATATTGCAGTCCGTACGTTATCAAAAATATTTGAAGTCAAAGATTGGAGAGATTTGAGCTGTCTAATCATAATAACATTTCTCGCTTGATAACTAACCATCCATGCGATCTAATGTCCTCAAAGTCTCCGAAGCGCTGATTTTGGAGCGCTGATTTATTTCCAAAATCAGAACGTGATGAGCACTAATCACAGATAGCCACAGTCAAGGGAACAATTAAACAATTGGTAATGCATATAGGCAAATATGGAAAGCAACCACGACGAGTTTACTAGCGCACGAACTTGCCATCAATCAGTGTTCCGTTTTTTGGCGAGAGACATTCTGCTGCTTCTTCATCGCGTCCTTCGTCCGACATGCCGTTTTTGCATTTTAGTCACCTATAGAACGAGATGAATCAACGCAACCCCGCACCATTTTCCTATCACCATGCAAGGGGAAGAAATACAGGCGAGCGCGGCGGTAGGTTTTGCCGCCTCCCTCTTCCTGCTGTCCTTCGGTGCCGCCACCATAGAAACGGATCTTCCGCCCATCCCGCGCCGGTACCGGCCTGCGCCGCGGCAGCCATTTCGGAGTCAAGCAAGTCACGATGGATCGAGATGAATCGATATCTCTATGGCCGCTCGATTCCCTAGCTTCTCCACCGTAGGCTCCCCACGCTCGTCGCCTCTGTAACCCTCCCACCGTCGCCGCCACATCAGAATAGAAGATCATCCGGTGGGGGAGCGGACGCAGTGGCGCTTGCACGCGGCAGGACGTGGTGAGGATGGACGTTCTGCACGTCTCGGTGAGCATGTACCTCTGTATCTCTCTCTCTATCTACATCTATCTCTCAGCTAGCGGTGGTCGGTGGACACGACGTTGATGAAGACGGCCGCATCGACCACGACCCATGGTCACTAGCTGCGACACCAACGACTGTGAGTGACAGTGTGCAGGTGCACCCGGCTTCCCACTTCCTCCTCCACATGTGTGCTCTCTCTCACATCTCACCACCTCCTGTTTTTCTCTCTATCTCATGCAGCAACAGAGCGGACGCGGCGAGGTCAGATCTGGGAGCACAACATTTCTACCGGGATTGTTCTCTGACGTTAGGTATGTTTTAGGTTTCAGTTTGGTCTCTGAAGTCAGCAGCCATGTGATGATGCATTAGAGATAGGAGCAACTGCCATGGCAGGTTGAGGCAGTGGCAGGACCACCAGCAGCGGTGGCGGTGAAGACCACCAGCTTGCCGTGATCGGCTCCACGCGTCCCAAAGCGGAAGCAGTGGCTGGAGAGGAGTGGTGGTTTCGTTGGTGGCTACAGCTAGGTTTGTTGTTTCTACTCCTTCTCTTTTCTTTTGGCCTATCGTGACTGAGATGGTTTCAGCTGGGATTGTTGATGCACAAGAAGCAAGTCAGGCCAAGTTTCTATGAATCGATCTGCCCGGTCATTTTGTTGGAGTCGGCCCAGAGGTCTCTAGCGATAAGTTCAGGTTTTGTTTGACGCAAACTGTTCTCCTCTTTATTTTCGGATGTGTTCTTCGGTATCTTTTGTTAAGGTAGGATGGACTGAACACAGAACAACGTGGTAACGAATGGTTCATCTAGCAGTTGAAACTGATGGAAATAGTTGGTAGGCTACTCAGTAGAAGAATTATAGAAGTAATAGAACTGAGCTTTAAATAGTAATTCAACACCTCTATCGCAACTATCTACACTTTAAATAGTTGTTTGCTATGTTTTATTGACCTCTGAAAATAGATCAGGTAACAGTGGAGGTTAGTGCCCAGGAGCGTAGGTAGATGCCCATCAAAGCCCATGAAAGTTAAGAGATGATTATACCGCCATGATAATGAATACGATACGTACTCTCTTTCTCTCCTACTGCTGTTTATTTTGGATTGTATATAACATTGATGGTTACATGAAGAACTACACGCATTTTCTTGATTTGTTGTACTTAGATGTAATTATGTTTTAAACATTCTAAATTCATAATGCAAGGTCACCTTTTGCAACTTTTATCACCGGCACCAAATATTAAAATTATTCAATTATATTATGTTTTATCAAAGCGTCTTTATTGTCAGGTTTGATTATTCTTGTATTTGGATATGATCATTTAGTTGAGTTAACATGTACATTAATTTTTATGCTCCTTGTCGAGTTGAAGGAAGCAACCAAATTCTTTGGGTACTATAGATTTATGTAACAATAAGTGGCAGAGCCACGGTTTGGTATACCTAATTTGCTGGATGGGGATTTTTCTTGCTATATTGTGCTACTAGCTGTCCAAGTTAGTTTGGAAGTGTAACTATAATACTATATCCTTGCTGGGTTTTCAGTCATTCTAGGTGTCCTTGCACTGCTTTACTACTTTGGTATCCTTTGTTACATTATGCTCTCTTGATTTCTTGGCCATGATCAGCACTATTGCTAGCCAATTTCTAATTCATATTATGCATATTTAATGCTACATGCTGTATCAATATTTAACTGTTTTATTTGATTGGCATTTTCTTCTGCATAAGAATAAAGTAATACCATTGCTGATTTTAAGATGAAAGGAGATGGTTGTTTTCATGACTAAGTAATGACTCTGCCTGGTTCTACTGAAGTGCTATCATTATTTTTAATGTCATTGAAAGGATCTAGCAGCCAAACAAACAACCTTTCGGACGATACATATAAGGAAACATTTCTTGACTGCGGAGGTTACATATACTGTAATTTCTTTGGTTTAAAGGAAAATTCTGCCTTTTTTTGCGAGTAAAGGAAAATTCTGCCTTTAACATTGCAATACCTTAGCGGTCTGTTAAAAAGAAATTAGTGAACATTCCATTTCTTATTAATCGTTCAAGGTTATATCTATTCTAAGAAACATGAGAAATGAAGCCAGGTTTTGCATGTCACTACGTGACTTAGCAGAATTCAAATTTATCATAAGAGAGGGGGAGAGGGAGGGAGTGGGAGAGGGAGAAAGAGAGACTGGTGGGAGTTCTGACAAAGTTGTAGAAAACATAGGCACATAACCACAAGTGTCATAGCGATAAGTGGTAAGTACGTAACAAGTTGTGTTAGAGTAGGAAGACTACGGAGTACAGTGGTCATGTTTTTTTGGCGAGTGAAAACAGCAATACTACTAGAGTAAGATGATTACAAAACATATTGATGGTGACAAAAAAAAATTCTGAACCCGTAGCAACGCACGGGCATTCAACTAGTATACATAGATTTGAGGAAAAAATTACGAGAAGTAGTAGTCTTCCAAGCGAATTTATCCTCATCGTTATTCAAATTTATAAACATAAGTCGCTGAACCTGAGTCAACTTAGCCCATTTGTTAAACGGATTATTTGCTGACACATCAGCCACCAAGAAATTTCTTCAACGTACCACGGTACATGGCATTATATATTGTTTGGATAGCGGTGTTTCACCCAGGCAGGTATCTTCACAGAATATGGTGGATTGACCATTTCCTAAAAAAAATAACTCTGTAAGAAGTTGTTCTTTACTCTCATAGGACCGTTCCAAAACCGAGAATCTGAAGGCATTGCAGTCACTTGTGACAACATTTTATTCTTAAGGTACTTATTTCGAAATAGCTTATGCCATACGCCTTCCTCATTCAGTAGTTTTGAAAGCCATTTACCTAATAAAAATATATTATTAATGTCTTGTACCTCAATACCCAGCCCCTTAATCTTTGGGTCTACAAATAATGTTCCATTTGGTTAATCGGTATTTTCATTTGTTTTGGTCACTCTGCCAGAAAAAGTAAGACCGATAGAACTTCAATCTTTTTGAAATCCCTTTAGGAATTTATAAGAAAGATATCATAAAAATAGTTAGGATTGTAAAAACATAATTAATATGGACCAATGATATCCGTATGAGAGTGGATTACCTTGCAAGCATCCCAGTTTCCTTTCAAACCGGTTCTCTATTGGATTTCATTCCTTATTTAGAAGCCTCCTATAACGAACTGGGATGCCTAAATATTTAAAAGGAATAGAACCAACCTCACACTCGAAAATGCGATTATATTGATCCTCTAAATCTTTTGCTTTACTAAGACAAAAAAATTCTTTTGTGGAAGTTGATTTTCAAACCACACAGTTGTTCGAAAAAACGAAGAATCAATGTCATGTTAACGGCCTTCTCAAGACCATGTTCCATGAAAAGACTAGTGTCCGTATATTACAAAATAGAGATCACACCTTGCCAAGATTAGGAATGAGACCTCCAGTATGCACATCCTCTTTTGCCCTTACAATTAGGAGAGCTAATATGTCTACGATAGTATTAAAAATAGAGGAGAAAGGGGTATCCCTGATGACGCCCCCCCCCCCCCCCTACCAGTTTTTGTTCTGCTTGCGTCATTGTCATGTCTGAAAGCAGTGACCAATATCGTAATTGACTTTGACTCCGACAGATCCACCCTCTACATATTATGTGATCAGGTCACACCACTTTTGGTTGAAACCTTTCATTCGTAGTGTTTGTTGTATAAATTCCCACTTCACTTTGTCATAAGCCTTTTCGAAATCTATCTTAAACAAAACTCCATTCATTTTATTCCTATGAAGCTCATGGCTTGTCTCAAGTAGCAGAACTACCCCCTCTAGGATGCGTCGGCCGGGCATGAAAGCGGGTTGGGAAGGTGTAATGACTTTCTGAGCTATCCAGGTGATGCAGTTTGTTTCCACTTTGGTAAATATTTTAAAACTTACATTAAGAAGACATGGGTCTTTATTGTTAAATCCGAACTGCATCTTCTTCTTTTGGTAGCAAAGTAACTACCCCAAAGTTCATTTTTTATAGTGGAAAATCCCCTTGTTACAATTGTACAAACATGGCCATGAGGTCAAAATTAGTAATACTCCAAAAGTTTTTATAGAACTTGGTTGAGAACACATCTTGTCCCAGAGCTTTGTTACGCTCCATTTGAGATATTGCCTAAAAAATCTCCTCCTCGGTGAAGCCGGTTGTGAGTATAATATTTTATGCGCTAAATATTTGTGGGATATCTAAAATAGTATTTTCACATAACAAGAAGCCATTCTGAACCGGTGCCCCGAATAGTTTCTTGTAGTATTCTGAGATAAAAACTTTAAGATTGTCATCTCCTACTATAGTCCCCTCGTCTTGTTCTAACTGAATTTTTCTCTTTCTTCTATGTTTCTCATTTGCAATAAGATGGAAATATTCCTTCTTGCACATGCTAAACTTTTGTCGTTTGTGCCCATTTAGATTCTTCTTCCCACCTAAGTTTTGTCAATCTATCTTTTGCCTCTCCCAGCATCAACCTCAATATCTAACTCGTCAATAATGAGAGCAATTAGCCTTTCTTTTTATTTTTTATACGCATCACTTCTATTAGGCGCCCAACCTTTACGGACACGTCTCAAATGGTGTATTTTGTTTTTTCCACACCTCAATCGGGCTATTACCTCTAACCACCGAGTTCCATTCCCTTTCAATCATGTCGGTAAAACCCTCCTCACGAAGCCAAGATAATTCAAAAGAAAACAAATGCTTATTTCCTAGGTGAGCTTGTTCACCTGAGTTACTTAGCAAAGGTGCATGATCAGACCCCCTTATTGACAACGCTCTTACCAATGGAAACTTTTGCTCCTAATCCACACTTGCTAGAACATGGTCTAGCTTTTCAGGTGTCGAGTTCTCGCGATTACTAGCCCAAGTATATTGTCGACCCGAAAGTGCAATTTCTCTCATATTTAGACTCTCAGTTGTATCACTGAAAACAAGAATCCAATGCGCATTAAAATCATAATTATTTTTCTCATGTGGTCCCTGAATGATATTAAAATCCCCCTACCGTGATAGGAAGAGTACTATTGTCACAAAGACGAACTAACTCGGCCAAGAAAGGGTGATTGTTAGCCTCTTGAGCTGCCCCATAAACTACTACAAAATTCCATTTGAATCCATCTTTAGATTTTAAATAGAACTTTACTCAAAAGTCTCCCGAGTCAACGGTTTTGACATTGAAAGACTCCATATCTATACCTCCAAGTCGCAGGGTTTTTGTACGGGGAAAGATGGAACAGAACATTTAAACCTGCAACCGAAGTGACATTCAGGGTTTAACATTGAGTGCACCCGTGCATGATTTTGAAGACCTCGAAACATATGCTAGACAAGCCCAGGCTGGATCGAAATTCATTAGCGAGAAAAGCGATCAAGCACTAGCACATCATTGGTCTTAGTAGCTAGGAGCAGAAGCATCTAGGCACTAACAATGCGAAGCTAGTGGGGTAGTTAATGATCAGTCCTGTCCTAATGCGTACACAACACAGGCAGAGCAAAGCTAAATTCTTGTCTGAATGGATATTGGTTGGGGAAGCAAAGCAGGCACGGATGGTTTGATCTGCCAGGAGAAGAGGCGCGAAAACTGAAGCCATGTGGTGTTTGCTTCGATCGATTTTTGCCTGATGCATGCACCTGGGGCAAATGCCGGCCCAAGTGGGATTATTTAGATCTAGTGCAGCCATACGGAAGAGCGAATCGGAGATCATGCTCCGTCGAAACCTTTTGGCATAACATAGTTACTTAATTAGCATAAGACTTCTTTATATTACTATATGGCATTAGAATGGCAACATGACATATCCATGCATAAAGCATAAGTCGAGTGGAGAGAGGAGACCGTAAAGGAGGGATGTGTTGGCTGAAAGCCTGAAACAAGAACAAGCTAACCAATTAAAGACTAGCGTTAGCTGTTCCTCTTTGACTCGATACTTAACAACGCAACCTTAGCCAGAAAGATGGGATCCTAATCATTTTGAGAAGGCAATCAGGAGGAGTTTGGTTTTGCAAGTTGTTAGCGACAGAGGGACAAGTCGACAGGGCCATGGTTGAGCTCGGGGAGAACAACTAAACACAGGGCTAGTGCTTGGCCACTTTGTATATTGGCTTCTGCCCCCAGGTACATGCACGGACACGCACGCGCAGCTGGAGAAGCCTCGGCCTCGAGCGCCCAAAACAAGGCTAGCTCGCATGCCTGGCCCCTCGCCATCGTCGTCAATGATGGCCTTTGCCGTCTCAAGAAGGTCCTAGAGACCTACAACCGCAACAACTACCAAGGCAAGCAGGTGCATGCAGGTAGGCGCGCGGCAGATTTTATCTTCTCTTCTCCCCTCATCGATCAGCAGTCAGCACCATCGGAGGCAGAGATCGATGGACGCCACAACGGCCGCATTTGGTTAAGATAATGCAGCATCATTGTTCATCTGGGCGCTTTCGGGGTCTCTATCCCTGTACACGCCCTACATTCTTTTGTGTGCCTACTTGTTCTCTTCTGTTACAATCACGATAGGCACAGGAGAAAGAAGACAGATTAAACTAACATAGTGATTTTAACGTGATAAAATTACTTCAAAGAGAAAGGTAAAGAACCCACGAAAACTTTACTATCGTGGGAAGTGTTTACGCAACGGAGGGGATTTCATAATTTTAACTTATCACGTGCGACGTCTTACATAGAGGTACATATAGTGGTGTGGTGACCTAAGGTCGATCGCGATCCATACCTTCGTGGTCCAATCCTCTCCGGCGATGCGTCTCACTTCGCTTCTCATAAGTTAGCCGTTTTTATATGACTTGCATTACATATGACATCTTCTGCTCAAACGTGCGTGCATGCACAGTGTACGGGTGTCTGGAGGTTCAGCCGTTGCATTTGCACGCTCTCTATATTCTTCTGCTGTTCCGTAGGTTAACCTGCTGCTGCTAGTAGCTAGGAGCATTGTTAGACCTGTGGTACGTACAACCATGCGCGCAGGCCTTGTTTTCTCCAAAAGGACTCTTCTCTTTTGAGAAGTTTGTTGTTTCTGGGTACTTCATTTACTAGTGTCTCTAGACTAGATTAGCCTTTGCTAAGTGAGGAGGTAGTTAAAGCATTCAGGGGACGCTGGCTGGGTACCTAGCCTATCGATCTACAAACTGAGTAGAGCAGCTAGCCAGCTAGGCTTCCTAACAGGCGGCAGTATTCTAGTGTTTGCTACGCGCAGGTGTTAGTTGTTGCATTAGTAAACGTGAGACAAACAGCTAGCATTGCTTTTTCAGGGAATAATGCTGGTTCAAATATGGTGCCACATCCTAATCAAGCGCAGGCAGCATCACCCAACAAGGTGCGCACCACATGAGAGAAGCGTTTGCTGGAGTCAGTACACACAAACCAGACAAGTGATTATAGTTGTGTGGAAAAAAGAGAAATCTTGCGGGTAAATCACGGTCCTCATACCGTATATAACCTGATGATGATATTGTCGTGAGCATATCGATCCCAAAAATCGAGTTAGCCATTTCATATTTCAACCGTACAAGTACATACTCAGCTGTCGAGTTATCCGTTTCAAAAATAGGGTGTTACTTCGGGCTTCGAAATTTGCAACAACCTTAATTTCGTGATATAGATTTTTTAATATGACGACTGTCCAGTAAAAAATATATGAAATTTGCATTTCCTCCTTTTCAAATATTTAGTGGAAATTTATGTTTTCTTATGTAATATGTTGTTGAACACTATCTTAGCAACAAGTTCCTTGGTAGGAGAACAACCTGGCGCAGAGGTAGGCGACTCCATGCATGGAAATCTAGCGCCTCCACTTCGCCTCTCACCGACAGCAGCCTTCATGGCTGGCGACTCTCCTCCTCCAGTTTCCCCTCTCTCCACCATACGCCCTTCCTTCTGGATCCCTCAAATTCGAAATGGAGGGCACTTTTCTGCTACATACTCACTCGACGGCTAGATCACATCTACGAGGTGTTTATTGTGCTGAACCCCAGATCTCGGATGGTTTAATTGGCTGCTGCAAATGGCACAATCCTTGCCGAAAGAAAACCTAAGGTACGAGAATGTATCCGCCCTGGATCTGAGATTGCTTTTGTGTACCATCGTGTTAAGGTGCAGGCCAAAATAAAACTCCGTGATAATTCGCTTTGGGGTGGTGATAATCTCATCCCGATCTCTAAGGATGATGATCCCATTTGGTTGCTTCATGCAAATCCCATTAATCCATCTTCTATGGCAGTGCATGCGGCTAATACCCTAGATCTGGATTTTTCTAAAGGTTTAAACTTTGCTAAGGAGGTTCGCTGTCTCTTCCAAATGGTTGTTCATCCTTTCATAGGCTCTACACATTTTACCACGGCAGTTTCTTTTGGACGTGCATCCTTTCACCTTGATGATGATTCAGTAAGTCTGGCCTTGGAAGCAGCTATTGGTTGTTATTGTGGCGAGATAAATGTTTCAAGATGAATGATCGTGTGTTCTCGTTCACGGTATCTTTGTAGAAAGTGGGTTTTCATATTATGAAGCTTAGTGCCTTTGAATGTTTTTAATTCAAATGTTTTTTTTCATCTATGGGGTTTTGGTGTTCCAAATTGGTAAACAATGTTTAAACTTTGGCCAAAGGATTGCGACAATCAGTGGACATCTGTTATTCCTCGTTGTAAAGATCCTTATCGTCATAATGGCTTCATCTTCACAAAGTTTATAATAGCAATGTCAATACTATTAATAGTCCTCGTAATGTTACATGGCAATGCGGTTTATGAGAGTACTGTTCAATAACCATTCCACTTTGCCTTCTGAACCCGAGCCAAGTGTTGTTCCTAGTCCTTGCTCTTTTTTTATTGGGCCTTTCATATTTCCATCCTAGTGGTTTCTCAGGCTTAATTTCAACCCTTTAACCTACAAGAAGAACCTTTGAATGGTTTTGTTTCTAGACAAGTACAACCCATTGGGCTGGAAGCTAAGGAGGTAGGTTTGGAAAGTGAAGAGGCGACACCAGCTGTTGTGGAGTTGGATTCAATTGAGGATGATTTTGAGACCATGATTTATTATATGGTTCAAATGTTATGGACGTGCACACGTTGTCTGAGCTTCAGGCATCATACCTTTACTTGCATTGATGATTGATACATCTCAAACGTATCTACTTTTTCAAATACTTTGCTCGATGATTTACTCGGGAATCTCATCATACTTGGGTAAACTGCTGAATGTGACATTGTTTTTAGCAAAAGTCTTCTTTATGTATATTTTCGTATAAAAAATCAAGAAAAATACCACGAATTTTTTTCACCAAAACAAGCTTTGGAATCACACTATAGGGGCCACGAGGCCCAAAAGAGGATAGGTGGCGTGCCCCCCTCTCCAGGGCGCGCCACCCATGCTAATTTGGCCCAGGAGCATCGCCTCGGGCTCTTTTTTGCGTACCCCGTTATATACCTGATACGTCTAAAACGTATCTACTTTCCCGAACACTTTTGTTGTTGTTTGCCCTCTAATTTGTGTGTTTTGAATGCAACTAACACGGACTAACGTTGTTTTCAGCAGAATTGCTCTCGTGTCTCGTTTTTGTGCAGAAATCCAACTTTCAGGAAATTTTCTGGAAAATATCGCAAAACTCATATTTCACCCGAAGACTCACGGAGCCAGAAGACGAGACGAAGGGGGCCACGTGGGGCCCACACCTGCCCTAGACGCGGGCCAGGCTTGGCCGCGCCTAGGGGTGGTATGGCCGCCTCGGCCACCCCCTCGACCTCTGCTCCCGACTATATTAAACTTTCGACCCTAAAAACAGAGGGAGGGTTTGACATTTTTCCAGAAAGAGTTCCGCTGCTCCGCCGCCACCAGAAACCCCAATCCGGGAACCAAAAACTCCGTTCTGGCACCCTGCGGGGATGGGAAATTGGAGGAGATCATCGCCATCACCATCACGGACGCCTCTCCATCAACCATCCATGATTCCCCCATCCATAATTCCCCCATCACGGACGAACTAAATTCGTTATAGACTAGCGAATTGTTACTAGTGTAGGTTGTAGGGGATGGTAGAGATTGGATGAGATTGTTCATGTAATAGCTATAAGATTGTTATGAGCATAGTGCCTAGTATCCGTTGTTACTATTTTTGACATTGTTGCAACTTGTTATGCTTAATGTTTGTCACTTTGGGCCCGAGTGCCATGATCTCAGATCTGAACATGTTACTGATTCATGAGGATAATTATTGTTTTTATCATACATGCAAGTTGTATACACATATCATTTTCCAGAACCCGAGGCCCCAAAGTGACAATAATTGGGACAACCAGAGGGGGTGGCTTTGATGTGAGGATCACGTGTGTTCATGGAGTGTTAATGCTTTGCTCCGGTACTCTATTAAAAGGAGTAACTTAATTACCAATAGTTTCCCTTGAGGCACCGCTGCAATGGACTAGTAGGATAAAAGATGTCGTGCAAGTTTATCATTGCGAGCAGACACGACTAAATAGGAACACACGCCTATGCTTATTTTATACTAGGATACTTTTATCATTATTACTTGCAATGCCCACGTCTTACTTACTATATGGACTATCTCATTCATGAAGCGCCAATTCATCCATCCCTGTGCCTACATTATTTTAATCCCGCTGTCTACTGCAAGCATCGCCACCACTATTTTTATTTCATTACTGTTGTTACTTCACTACTACCACTTCTATAAAACTGTTACTACTGATAAACTGTTGAGAGCAAGTATATTTCCAGGTGCAGGTGAATTGACAACTCATTTGTTAAAGCTTATAAATATTCTTTGGCTCCCCTTGTGTTGAATCAATAAATTTGGGTTTTACTTCCCTCGAAGACTGTTGCGATCCCCTATACTTGTGGGTCATCAATACCCTAAGAACCTACCTGGCCAGAAGCACAGAACTTTTCGTGAAACGGAGCGCCGCCACATCCACGATCTTCATTTCAGAGGTCAGATTGATCCTGCTCTCCACGCCGGAGAGGGGGGTTTCGAGGTCTTCTCCACCCTCATTGCCACCAACGTCATCATCAACAACCATGTTCTCATTGACAAGGTATCGACTTGTCAATGCCTACGGATTGTAGACTAGGGTTTAGTTGGAAGTAGAGGGCAAGTAGATCTCGAAGGTTCAGCAGGAAAAGTACTCGATTGCTAGAAAACTAGGGTTGTGTTGACAATGAAATCGATCCTCTCTTTCTCCCTCAACTCCCCCTTATATAGAGGCGGAGCCGAGGGTTTCGTGATTTACAAGTTACAAAGTCCGGGAGACTATTTGAGTTTGTCCCGTAATAGTTACAAGTCATTATTCTTATTACAACTCTATCTTTCCAAACTATCTCTTAATTGGGCTTCCGAGCTTCCCAAACATCGGGTCGTGGGCTTTCAGTAAATCCCGGGTACCATCTTCGACAGGCCCATTGGGGATGCCTATGTCAGTAGCCCCCGAGATTTTGCTTGAATCGAAGAATCATGGAAAATCTCCATCTTAATTATCATATGATTTCTTTGAGCCATTACATAACTTTCATAAATAATCGTATATTGTACAGAGATAACGGTAATTGGGGCTGGTTCATCTGATGGATCAGGTACCAGTTAACTGCTCTCATGGCAATCCCGCAAAAACATACTTCAAGATCACGTCCCTGGACATGATCTCGGGATACTGGTGTAATTCGACATGGTTCGCTTAAGGTCTTACCAGATGTTGAATTCCAGTTATGTTTTATCGGATACCTGATTTTTCTTCGCATCTGTTGATACGGAAAAATAAGAAAAACGCATTCAGAGGCGGTGCTACGCCGCACAGGACGGATCCCGGGGTCTTACCTTCGCAAAGTTCTGCGGCATTCAGAGATTAAATCGCGACTGAGGCGCTCTGAGAATATATTGTCGAGTACTTTTTTCGGCTGCTGGAATAGCACATTCATCTGAGTCAACGGATGACTTATATTTTTTATCTTTTCCTCCCGATGGGAGTATATGAAGAGTTATATTGTAACTCGAAATATGCTCCTCATGCATTTATCAATTTCATCGGGTACGCGACCAGCGTTCCCGATAGGAGTAGCCCCCGAGGCTACAGTCAAGTGCTTGTACTTGGCTGTAGGCTCACCTCTTTAGTAACTCTGTCGCTATATTGGTAATCTTTTTCAACAATGTCATCTTTATCGGGTGCGCGACTAGCGCTCCCGATGGGAGTAGCCCCCGAGGATTTGAGCAAAACCTTGTATTTGATCAAAGACTCTCGAAGTTTTCTATGATCCTCCTCTACCGCCAATCTTTAAAACATCGCAGTCGTAGTTTTTCCTTAAAGTGACATCAGTGTTGACGATGGCCACGATCGTTGTATCGAGAAAACGCGAATCCTGTCCTGTCACTGACCTGTGGGGCTGAAAGTCTGCGGTGTTTGACACGTTACGCAAGTGGGGGACACACGTCCTCCACTTTTTCTGGCACGCGCACAGTGGCGCCTGTTTAGTTACCTCAAAGTAAAAATACGTTATTACCCCTGGGCACACGTCTGATTCATCAGATCCATTCTCTCATCATCCAACGGCGCGACGTTTCGCTTAGCTTGCTATAAATAATCATCGTCTTCCTCCTGCGTTCCCCTTCGCTGCGCCGCGCTCATATCCCCTCTGTCAAAAAACCTCCACTGCAACAACAAGAGCTCATGCGCTCATCCACTTCCTCAATCTCTCCAACACCGATGTTGATGCCACCGCGGGCGAGGCTCACCAAGCACACCGCTCCCGAAGCAAGCATGGCGGCTCAAGATCTGGAAGTTTCCGAGTGGGAGAGATCCAAGATCTCCAACCAAGACGCGAACCTGATGAAGAAGCTCGGCTTGACGGCGAAGGAGGGGGCGCTGATCTTCCCCAGCGAAGAAAGCTTTCCTACGCCGCCCATCCAATACCGGGTAACCTTCATTGACCACATCATCCGCGGTCTCTCCGCTCCCATCCATGAATTCCTTCGTGGATTACTTTTCGTGTACGGGCTGCAGCTGCATGCTGGCGCGTGACAGGGCTTGCAACAGTGCCAGAAAGTAGCTTCTTGTGACGGTAAAGCACACGTCCATTGGGAACCCCAAGAGGAAGGTGTGATGCGTACAAAGACAAGTTTTCCTCGCAAGAAACCAAGGTTTATCGAACCAGTAGGAGATGAAGGCCACGTGAAGGTTGTTGGTGAAGGAGTGTAGTGCGGCGCAACACCAGGGATTCCGGCGCCAACGTGGAACCTGCACAACACAATCAAGATACTTTGCCCCAACTTAACAGTGAGGTTGTCAATCTCACCGGCTTGCTGTAAACAAAGGATTAAACGTATGGTGTGGAGAATGATGTTTGCTTGCAAAGAACAACAGAGAACAATGATTGCAGTAGGTTGTATTTCAGATGTAAAAGAATGGACCGGGGTCCACAGTTCACTAGTGGTGTCTCTCCGATAAGATAAATAACATGTTGGGCGAACAAATTACAGTTGGGCAATTGACAAATAGAGAGGGCATAACAATGCACATACATATCATGATGACTACTATGAGATTTACTTAGGGCATTACGACATAGAACATAGACCGCTATCCAGCATGCATATATGCCTAAAAAGTCCACCTTCGGGTTAGCATCCGCACCCCTTCCAGTATTAAGTTGCAAACAACAGACAATTGCATTAATACTGTGCGTACTGTAAACAATACAAATATCCTTAGACAAAGCATTGATATTTTATCCCTAGTGGCAACAACACATCCACAACCTTAGAACTTTCTGTCACTGTCCCAGATTCAATGGAGGCATGAACCCACTATCGAGCATAAATACTCCCTCTTGGAGTTACAAGTATCAACTTGGCCAGAGCCTCTACTAGCAACGGAGAGCATGCAAGATCATAAACAACACATATATGATAGATCGATAATAAACTTGACATAGTATTCCATATTCATCGGATCCCAACAAACACACATGTAGCATTACAAATAGATGATCTTGATCATGATATGCAGCTCACAAGATCTAAACATGATAGCACAAGAGGAGAAGACAACCATCTAGCTACTACTATGGACCCATAGTCCAGGGATGAACTACTCACGCATCAGTCCGGAGGCGGGCATGGTGATGTAGAGCCCTCCGGTGATGATTCCCCTCTCAGGCAGGGTGCCGGAGGCGATCTTCAGAATCCCCCGAGATGGGATTGACGGTGGCGGCGTCTCAGCAACTTTTCTCGTAACGTGGCTCTCAATACTAGGGTTTTCGCAACGGAAGGATTATATAGGCGAAGGGGCAGAGTCGGGGGATGCCCGAGGGGCCCACCCCATATGGCGGCGCGGCCAGGGGTGGGGCCGCGCCCCCCTATGGTGTGGCTGCCTCGTGACCCCTCTTCGTCTCCTCTTCGGTGTTCTGGAAGACTCCGTGGAAAATAAGACCGTGGGCTTTTGTTTCGTCCAATTCCGAGAATATTTCCTGTGTAGGATTTCTGAAACCAAAAACAGCAGAAAACAGGAACTAGCGCTTCGGCATCTTGTTAATAGGTTAGTGCCGTAAAATGCATAAAAATGATATAAAGTGTATATAAAACATGTGAGTATTGTCATAAAACTAGCATGGAACATAAGAAATTATATATACGTTTGAGACGTATCAAGCATCCCCAAGCTTAGTTCCTACTCGCCCTCGAGTAGGTAAACGATAAAAAGGATAATTTCTGAAGTGACATGCTACCATCATAATCTTGATCAATACTATTGTAAAGCATATGAGATGAATGAAGTGATTCAAAGCAATGGTCTATAGTTTGTTAACAAATAGATAATGACTAAACAACTGAATCATATAGCAAAGACTTTTCATGAATAGTACTTTCAAGACGAGCATCAACAAGTCTTGCATAAGGGTTAACTCATAAAGCAATAGATTCTTAATAGAAGGTTTTGAAGCAACACAAAGGAAGATTTAAGTTTCAGCTGTTGCTTTTAACTTTCAACATGTATATCTCATGGATAATTGTCAACACAAAGTAATATGATGAGTGCAAATAAGCAAGTATGCAAGAATCAATGCACACAGTTGACACAAGTGTTTGCTTCTAAGATAGAAAGAAGTAGGTAAACTGACTCAACATAAAGTAAAAGAAAGGCCCTTCGCAGAGGGAAGCAGGGATTACTCATGTGCTAGAGCTTTTTATTTTGAAAACATGGAAACAATTTTGTCAACGGTAGTAATAATTCATATGTGTTATGCATAAAACCTCCTATAAGTTGCAAGCCTCATGCATCGAATACTAATAGTGCCCGCTCCTTGTCCTAATTAGCTCGGATTTCCATGGATTATCATTGCATTACATATGTTTCAACCAAGTGTCACAAAGGGGTACCTCTATGCCACCTGTACAAAGGTCCAAGGAGATAGATCGCATTTGATCTCTCAATTTTGATAGATCTCAACTTGAGGACATCCATACCGGGACAACATAGAAAACAGATAATGGACTCCTCTTTTATGCTTTAAGCATTCAACAACAAATAATATTCTCATAAGATATTTGAGGATTAATGTCCAAGATGAAACTTCCACCATGATACATGGCTTTGGTTGGCGGCCCAAAGTTCTTCTCTAACAATATGCATACTCAAACCATTTAACTCATGGCAAATCTCCCTTACTTCAGACAAGACGAACATGCATAGCAACTCACATGATATTCAACAAAGGTGTGATAGGTTGATGGCGTCCCCAGAAACATGGTTACCACTCAACAAGCAACTTATAAGAACTAAGATAAATAAGCGACATATTCTTTACTACAATAGTTTTTTAGGCTACTTTCCCATGAGCTATGTATTGCAAAGACAAGGAATGAATTTCTTAAAGGTAGCACACAAGCAATTTACTTGGAATGGCAGAAAAATACCACATAGTAGGTAGTTATGGTGGACACAAATGGCATAGGTTTTGGCTCAAGGTTTTGGATGCACGAGAAGCATTCCCTCTCAGTACAAGGCTTTGGCTAGCAAGGTTGTTTGAAGAAAACACAAGTATGAACCGGTACAGAAAAACTTACATAAGAACATATTGCAAGCATTATAAGACTCTACACTGTCTTCCTTGTTGCTCAAACACTTTTACCAGAAAATATCTAGACTTTAGAGAGACCAATCATGCAAACCAAATTTCAACAAGCTCTACGGTAATTCTCCACTAATAGGTTTAAACCACATGATGCAATAGCTTAAACATGATCTACTTGAGAGCTCAAAACAATTGCCAAGTATCAAATTATTCAAGACAACATACCAATTACCACATGAAGCATTTTCTGTTTCCAACCAAATAGCAATAAATGAAGCAGCTTTCAACTTTCGCCATGAACATTAAAAGTAAAACTAAGAACACCAGTGTTCAATGTGAAAAGCGGAGCGTGTATTTCTCCCACACAAGGAATGCTAGGATCCGAATTTATTCAAACACAAACAAAAATAAAAGCACACAGACGCTCCAAGTAAAGCACATAAGATGTGACGGAATAAAAATATAGTTTCACTAGAGGTGACTTGATAAGTAGTTGATGAAGAAAGGGATGCCTTGGGCATCCCCAAGCTTAGATGCTTGAGTCTTCTTGAAATATGCAGGGATGAACCACGGGGGCATCCCCAAGCTTAGACTTTTCACTCTTCTTGATCATATTATATCATCCTCCTCTCTTGATCCTTGAAAACTTCCTTCACACTAGACTCAAAACAATCTCATTAGAGGGTTAGTGCATAATAAAAAATTCACATGTTCAGCGAGGACACAATCATTCCCAACACTTCTGGACATTACCCAAGACTACTGAAATTTAATGGAGCAAAGAAATCCACTCAAACGCAGTAAAGGAGGCAATGTGAAATAAAAGGCAATCTGTCAAAACAGAACAGTCCGTAAAGATAAAATTTTTCGAGGCACTTAACATGCTCAGATGAAGAAGCTCAAATTGAATGAAAGTTGCGTACATATCTGAGGATTACTCATGAGTTTTTACAGAATTGTTAGATTCTCCTACAGAGAGAACAACTCAAATTCGTGACAGCTAAAAATTTGTTTCTGCACAGAAATCCAAATCTAGTATCAACTCTCTATCAAAGACTTTACTTGGCACAACAATGCAATAAAGTAAAGATACAAAGGTATTGCTACAGTAGTAACAAGCACCTTGACTCAAATATAAAATAAAAATTGCATAAAATAAAATAATGGGTTGTCTCCCATAAGCGCTTTTCTTTAACGCCTTTCAGCTAGGCGCAGAAAGTGTAAATCAAGTAACATCAAGAGAATAAGCATCATCATCATAATTTGTTCTAATAATAGAATCAAAAGGCAACTTCATTCTCTTTCTAGGGAAGTGTTCCATACCTTTCTTAAGAGGGAATTGATATTTAATATTTCCTTCTTTCATATCAATAATAGCACCAACAGTTCGAAGAAAGGGTCTTCCCAAGACAATAGGACAAGATGCATTGCATTCAATATCCAAAACAACAAAATCAACGGGGAAAAGGTTATTGTTAACCGTAATGTGAACATTGTCAATTCTCCCCAAAGGTTTCTTTATAGAATTATCAGCAAGATTAACATCCAAATAACAATATTTCAATGGTGGCAAGTCAAGCATATCATAAAGTTTTTTAGGCATAACATAAATACTTGCACCAAGATCACATAAAGCATTACAATCAAAATCATTGACCTTCATCTTAATGATGGGCTCCCAACCATCTTCCAACTTCCTAGGAATAGAAGCTTTAAGTTTTAATTCCTCTTCTCTAGCTTTTATGACAGCATTTGTAATATGTTTTGTAAAGGCCAAGTTTATAGCACTAGCATTAGGATTTCTAGCAAGTTTTTGCAAAAACTTAATAACTTCAGAGATATGAAAATTATCAAAATAAAAACCATTATGATCTAAAGCAATGGGACCCATTGTCCCCAATACTCTGAAAAATTTCAGCACTTTTATGACAAACAGTTTCAGCAGTTTCAGGCAATTTTGCATGCTTTGTATTAGAAGTAGAAACATTGCCAACACCAATTATTTTACCATTGATAGTAGGAGGTTTAGCAACATGTGAAGCATCAACATTACTAGTGGTGGTAATAGTCCAAACTTTAGCTACATTATTCTCTTTAGCAAGTTTTTCTTCTCTTTCCCACCTAGCATGCAATTCAGCCATCATTCTAATATTGTCATTAATTCGAACTTGGATAGCGTTTGTTGTAGTAAGAACTTTGTTATCATTATCCTCAGGTTTAGCATCCATTTTATTAATTAAAGAAGCTTGTGACTCAGACATGTATGAGATTCGGTTTTCAGCATTTGAAAGCTTAGTTTGCAAACCAGAAATTTCCATATTCAAATTTTCAAGTTGATTCCCTATATTTTTCAGCAAGGCAGATTGTTCATTCATAGTTTTAGTAAACAATTGATTTTGCTCATATTGTGATTGCATAAAGCTCTTAGTAGCTCTTTCAATTTCTAGCATCTTTTCCTCACTAGGCAAAACAGATCTACCATAAGAATTACCATAAGAATTACCATTACCATTACCATTATTAGAAGGATATGGCCTATAGTTGTTACCAAAATTATTCCTATAAGCATTGTTGTTGAAATTATTATTTTAATGAAGTTCACATCAACATGCTCTTCTTGAGCAACCAATGAAGCTAAAGGAACATTATTAGGATCAACATGAGATCTACCATTAACAAGCATAGACATAATAACATCTATCTAATCACTCAAGGAGGAGGTTTCTTCAACAGAATTTACCTTCTTACCTTGAGGAGTCCTTTCAGTGTGCCATTCAGAGTAGTCGATCATCATATCATCATAAAGCTTTGTTGCAGCACCCAAAGTGATGGACATAAAAGTACCTCCAGCAGCTGAATCCAATAGGTTCCTTGAAGAAAATTTTAATCCTGCATAAAAGGTTTGGATGATCATCCAAGTAGTTAGTCCATGGGTAGGGCAATTCTTTACCAAAGATTTCATTCTTTCCCATGCTTGGGCAACATGTTCATTATCCAATTGCTTAAAATTCATAATGCTACTTCTCAAAGATATAATTTTAGCAGGAGGATAATATCTTCCAATGAAAGCATCTTTACATTTAGTCCATGAATCAATACTATTCTTAGGCAAAGATAGCAACCAATCTTTAGCTCTTCCTCTTAAGGAGAAAGGAAACAATTTCAGTTTTATAATGTCCCCATCTACATCCTTATACTTTTGCATTTCACAAAGTTCAACAAAATTATTAAGATGGGCAGCATCATCATCAGTATTAACATCAGAAAATTGCTCTCTCATAACAAGATTTAGTAAAGCAGGTTTAATTTCATAAAATTCTGCTGTAGCAGCAGGTGGAGCAATAGGAGTGCATATGAAATCATTATTATTGGTGCTAGTGAAGTCACACAACTTGTGTTCTTAGGAGTATTCATTTTAACAATAATAAAAATAAGTAAAGCAAACCGAATTAAGTAAAGTAAAACAAGTAACTATTTTTTTGTGTTTTTGATATAAAGAAAGCAAACAAGACAGAAAATAAAATAAAGCAAGACAATAAACAAAGTAAATAGATTGGGTGTGAGAGACTCCCCTTGCAGCGTGTCTTGATCTTCCCGGCAATGGCGCCAGAAAAGTAGCTGCTGGCGCGTGACAGGACTTGCAACGGTGCCATAAAGTAGCTTCTTGTGACGGTAAAGCACGCGTCCGTTGGGAACCCCAAGAGGAAGGTGTGATGCGTACAGCAGCAAGTTTTCCCTCAATAAGAAACCAAGGTTTATCAAACCAGTAGGAGATGTAGGCCACATGAAGGTTGTTGGTGAAGGAGTGTAGTGCGGCGCAACACCAGGGATTCCGGCGCCAACGTGGAACCTGCACAACACAATCAAGATACTTTGCCCCAACTTAACAGTGAGGTTGTCAATCTCACCGGCTTGCTGTAAACGAAGGATTAATCGTATGGTGTGGAGAATGATGTTTGCTTGCAAAGAACAACAGAGAACAATGATTGCAGTAGGTTGTATTTCAGATGTAAAAGAATGGACCGGGGTCCACAGTTCACTAGTGGTGTCTCTCCAATAAGATAAATAACATGTTGGGTGAACAAATTACAGTTGGGCAATTGACAAATAGAGAGGGCATAACAATGCACATACATATCATGATGACTACTATGAGATTTACTTAGGGCATTACGACAAACAACATAGACCGCTATCCAGCATGCATCTACGCCTAAAAAGTCCACCTTCGGGTTAGCATCCGCACCCCTTCCAGTATTAAGTTGCAAACAACAGACAATTGCATTAAGTACTGTGCGTACTGTAAACAATACAAATATCCTTAGACAAAGCATTGATGTTTTATCCCTAGTGGCAACAGCACATCCACAACCTTATAACTTTCTATCACTGTCCCAGATTCAATGGAGGCATGAACCCACTATCGACCATAAATACTCCCTCTTGGAGTTACAGGTATCAACTTGGCCAGAGCCTCTACTAGCAACAGAGAGCATGCATGATCATAAACAACACATATATGATAGATCGATAATAAACTTGACATAGTATTCCATATTCATCGGATCCCAACAAACACACATGTAGCATTACAAATAGATGATCTTGATCATGATAGGCAGCTCACTGCTTGTTACGGTACAACACGCGTCCGTTGGGAACCCCAAGAGGAAGGTGTGATGCATACATCGGCGAGTTTTCCCTCAGTAAGAAACCAAGGTTATCGAATCCAGTAGGAGTCAAGAAGCACGTTGAAGGTTGTTGGTGGCGGAGTGTAGTGCGGCGCAACACCAGGGATTCCGGCGCCAACGTGGAACCTGCACAACACAACCAAAATACTTTGCCCCAACTTAACAGTGAGGTTGTCAATCTCACCGGCTTGCTGTAACAAAGGATTAGATGTATAGTGTGGAAGATGATGTTTGCAAAGAACAGTAAGAACAATGTTTGCAGTAGATTGTATTCGATGTAAAATAATGGACCGGGATCCACAGTTCACTAGTGGTGTCTCTCCGATAAGAAATAGCATGTTGGGTGAACAAATTACAGTTGGGCAATTGACAAATAAGGAGGGCATGACAATGCACATACATATCATGATGAGTAGTGTGAAATTCAATTGGGCATTACGACAAAGTACATAGACCGCTATCCAGCATGCATCTATGCCTAAAAAGTCCACCTTCAGGTTAGCATCCGCACCCCTTCCAGTATTAAGTTGCAAACAACAGACAATTGCATTAAGTATGGTGCGTAATGTAATCAACACAAATATCCTTAGCTAAAAGCATTGATGTTTTATCCCTAGTGGCAACATCACATCCACAACCTTAGAACTTTCTGTCTCTGTCCCAGATTTAATGGAGGCATGAACCCACTATCGAGCATAAATACTCCCTCTTGGAGTTACAAGTATCAACTTGGCCAGAGCCTCTACTAGCAACGGAGAGCATGCAAGATCTTAAACAACACATATATGATAGATTGATAATCAACATAACATAGTATTCCATATTCATCGGATCCCAACAAACGCAACATGTAGCATTACAGATAGATGATCTTGATCATGTTAGGCAGCTCACAAGATCCAACAATGATAGCACATGAGGAGAAGACAACCATCTAGCTACTGCTATGGACCCATAGTCCAGGGGTGAACTACTCACACATCAATCCGGAGGCGATCATGGCGATGAAGAGTCCTCCGGGAGATGATTCCCCTCTCCAGCAGGGTGCTGGAGGCGATCTCCTGAATCCCCCGAGATGGGATTGGCGGCGGCGGCGTCTCTGGAAGGTTTTCCGTATCGTGGCTCTCGGTACTGGGGTTTTCTCGACGAAGGCTTCTTATAGGCGGAAGGGTAGGTCAGGGGGCGTCACGAGGGGCCCACACACCAGGGCGGCGCGGGCCCCTCCTTGGCCGCGCCGCCTTGTTGTGTCGCCACCTCGTGGCCCCACTTCGTATCTCCTTCGGTCTTCTGGAAGCTTAGTGGAAAAATAAGACCCTGGGCATTGATTTCGTCCAATTCCGAGAATATTTCCTTACTAGGTGACATAGGCATCCCAAATGGGCCTGCCGAAGATAGTACCCGGGGTTTACTGAAGGCCCACTACCCGAAGAATAAGAAGATTCGGAAGCCCAAGATATTATTAAGGAAAGCTAGAGTTGTAATAGGAAGCGTTATTTGCAATCTTACGGGATGAGTTAGAAACCATCCCGGACTCTGTAACTTGTACAACACGAATCCCTTGGCTCCGCCTCCTATATAAAGGGGGAGTCGAGGGACGAGGAAGGCATCGAATCAGTGTTTACAAACCCTAGTTTTCATAATCGTCGAGTACTTTTCGGCTGAAACCTTCGAGATCTACTTGCCCTCTACTTCCAACTAAACCCTAGCCTATAATCCATAGGCATTGACAAGTTGATACCTTGTCAATTGGCGCCGTCTGTGGGAATTAGAGGCGTAAGGATCCGATCTCGATGGCACGTTCAAGATCTTCGACATCATCAACCGCAAGCAACGCAATGGATCAAGGTAAACAGATCGCTGCTGGTCCTGTCGATTTTGTTCCTCACCCACCCTCCTGTTTGGATGCATATGCGTATCTGGCGGAGCCTATGGAGATGACGTTCGGAAGGTTTCGCTTTCGCGTCGAGAAGGAAGGATCGTATCGTGTCGAAATTCCGATTTCGTCGGGATCGTCGGTGGTCGATTCCGATTTTTCAAGCTATACATCGTCAACCGAATCAGGAGAAGAAGAAACTTTGTCGACACGCTACGTCAGCACCAGGGCAAGAGAGAAACTCGCCAAGATCTTCAGCGATATGTCATTTGAGTCATCTGCGGACTCATATATAAGCGATGGCTCAAGCAGTGTCGACAGTTACGACTTCATCGACAAATCTATTACAGTGGGCAAGGTCTTCATCAATCTCAACGATGGTGTCACCAAACCCAACATAGATCTGAAAACAAAATATCATCAGATTTATGCCATTGAAGAGCCAAGCAATGATCAAGAGGAAACATCTGAGGCTTTCGACGATCTGGAAAATCCATACGTCGATCCCTCCGATCTGCGACGAGGCCTGGGCAACAAGTACGTTGGGCCACAGCCGCGACACAGAGTTCAACTCCCGCAAGCAGCGTGGGATAGAGCCGCGAGAGCTATGGACGGCTCAGAACCAATGGCCACCACAGCCACGCCAGAGGAATTGCAAGCATATCAATATAGGCTCGCACGAGCTGCAAGAGAATTGGAAAAACAGACAGCTGAGTTAAACAGAAGAAAGGAGGCAGCTTCTGCATCCAGCAGGAGAAGGGCAGATTTGAGTCGACAATCTAGAACTTCGGGTGATAGCCACAGGGATGCTCGGAACAGAGCAAGATCAAGGTTACAACACATACCCGAAGCAGAAAGAGAGCACTTGATCCAAAACCTCGACATGTCCTTTATGTCGATAGATACAAGAGGAAACATCATCCCTAAGACACCAGAGGCTGGGTATATGGCGACACATGCTTTTATCCTCGCATCTAAACCACCTCCAGGAGATCCAAGGGAAACACTATACAATATGACGATAGCAGGAGTTGGAGCTATGGGGACAGCGTTTGTATCAACGCCTCCCAAAGGAGCGGCAAGGCAAAATAGTCCACGACCTGCAGCAGCAACAGCGGCAGCCCCTGAAGGACCAAGTGGAGCAAGAGACACGGCAGCACAAGCAAGGGTCGACAGAGCGCGGCAAAGCAGAAGGGAACATCGGCAATCCCCAGAGCTTAACGACGAGGATATGTGTGGCTTGCCGTGCTTCACGAGGAGAGTCCGAAAAACTCGAGTTCCTTCAGGATTCAAGTTACCTGACAACTTCAAGAAATTCGACGGCCTTCAAGATCCAGAGGATTGGCTAGTTGATTATCTCGAGACAGTGAAGCTGACAGGAGGAACCAGAGCAACAGCTATGCAAAGCATCCAGGTGCATTTGAGTGGAGCCACACGATCTTGGATAAAGAAACTTCCTCCAGGATCTATCGACAGCTGGGAAAGCTTCGAGGATGTGTTCGTCAAGAACTTCCGGTTCACATGCAAAAAACCTGCGTCGTTAGAGGAGTTGAGAGCATGTCGACAAAAGCCAGACGAGCCAATGAGAAAATATATCCAAAGGTGGAACATCATCAAAAACTCGGCAGAAAATATATCTGACGAGAGAGCGATAGATGCGTTTGTCGCAGGAATCAGGCGTGGAGATTTCGTCGAGGACTTGGGAAGGACCAACCCAAAGACAGTATCCGCGTTAATGGAAATAGCAAACAGATGGGCAGATGGAGAAGATGCTGTCCACAACAAACGGCACAGGTCGCCAGAGGAGGACCGTGGTCGAAATTATCAACCGAGGCGACGATTTCCTCGGCAGTACCCGAACTATGACGCTCCAGGACAAATTTCGGCAGGTTTTCGGGCAAACACAGGAGGAAACAATAGAGATGATTATCAGAGAAGCAATGAGCAGCGAGGCGATAATAGGGACGATTCTCGAAACAACAGGCAAAATAGCGGGCCTAGGTTCCCGAGGCCTTTCGTGTCTCCCGAAGAGATGATGAACAGCCCGTGTCAGATGCATTTTTTCCTCGACAGCAACGGAAAAAGACAGTCAGGACATCTGCAGAAAGATTGTCGCAATTTCCAGGCAATGTTAAGGTGGGCAGAGCACGCTAACGCTCGGGCAGCACAGAGAAATCCTCGAGAACCCAGGAGTGAGATTCACTTGCCACCTCCCCCCGCGATTACAGAAGACAATCGACATCAGCTCAGAATAGCGGCAGCACCTCCACCACCACCTTATGTTGATCCTAACTCCAACAGAGCGGTGTCGATGATTCAAAAGGGAAGGCCATCCAATAGAGCTCAAAAAGTAATCTCACGACAGGTGTTTATGGCAGAAAAAATGCCTCCACCAACAGTCGAGTATCTTAATTGGTCAGGGCAAGATATTGGCTTCACCATAGCAGATCATCCGCAGCAAGTTCCTCGACCAGGGCAGTCAGCACTTATCTTACCAGCAGTTATTGCGGGATTTGATGTCTCTCGAGTGTTCATAGACGGCGGCAGCAGCTTAAACCTTATGTATGCAGATACATTGAGGAAGATGAACATATCCCTAGTGAACTTGAAGCCAACAGACACAAGGTTCCACGGTATCACACCGGAGAAACCAAGTTATCCATTGGGGAAGATCAATCTCGACGTTCAGTTTGGAACCCGAGAGAATTATAGAATCGAGAGGCTGGAATTTGAAGTCGTGGATTTTCCGTCGCAGTACCACGCTCTGTTGGGACGACCAGCATATGCTAGATTTATGGCGGTGCCACACTATACATACTTGTTGTGGAGGATGCCTGGACCAAAGGGACCAATCACAGTCAAAGGAAGCTTCGCCTTAGCCGATAAGTGCGATAAGGATTTTCATCGGATATCAGAAACTTTCGGGATGCAAGCTGAGTATCTGGCGTCAAGGAGTATGACTGACTACGACGTACTGCCAGACGTTGGAAGGCCAAACAAAGAATCAACTTTCAACACCGAGAAAAATTCTAAGGAGGTGCAGATTCACCCGACAGACCCAAAAAAGACGACGTCCATCGCAAACGACATGGACCTCGCATAGGAAAGCGCGCTCATCGAGTTCCTCTGTGAGAACTGGAAAATCTTCGCATGGTGTCCAGTTGACATGCCAGGAGTACCCAGGGAACTTGCCGAGCACCACCTAAACTTGGATCCACTAGCAAGACCAATCAAACAACCCTTGCGGCGTTTTTCGGAACCAAACCGCAAGGCCATGCTGTCAGAAATCGATCGACTACGAGAAGCTGGTTTTATCAAGGAGTTGTACACAGAAGCCACATGGGTAGCAAATCCTGTGTTGGTGCCGAAGAAAAACACTAAGGTCCTTCGCATGTGCGTCGACTTTACGTGTCTCAATAAACATTGTCCAAAGGATCACTTTCCCCTCCCGAGGATCGATCAAATTATCGACTCCACGGCTGGATGTGAACGTCTTTCCTTCCTGGACGCATATTCTGGTTACAACCAGATCAGATTGAAAGAAGAAGATGAAGTAAAGACAGCGTTCATCACACCTTACGGCGTGTTTTGCTACAGAACAATGCCCTTTGGTCTAAAAAATGCGGGAGCAACATATCAGAGGATGATGCAGAAGTGTTTGGCGACACAGATTGGGAAAAACGTGCAAGTATACATCGACGATGTCGTCATAACGTCAAAAAAGGGGGCAACGCTGATAGAGGATCTCAAGGAAACCTTTGACAACCTTGACAAATTCTGCCTCAAGCTGAACCCGGCGAAGTGTTCTTTTGGCGTCCCAGCAGGAGAACTTCTGGGGTTTCTAGTTTCAGCAAGAGGGATTGAAGCAAATCCCGACAAAATACAAGCTATCGTAACAATGAGGAAGCCAACAAAGTTGAAAGAAATATAGCAGCTAACTGGGCGAGTCGCAGCTTTGAGCAGATTCGTTGCCAGGCTGGGAGAAAAAGCGTTACCATTTTACGCTCTGATAAAGCAAGGAGATAAATTCCAGTGGAACGAAGAGGCCGACAGAGCTTTCGAGGATTTGAAGCGCACAATCTCGACACCACCAAGTTTGGTGGCGCTGAAGGAAAAGGAATCTCTCCTGCTGTATATTGCAGCCACGCCCCAAGTGGTTAGCACGGTGCTAGTTGTTGAAAGAGAAGAAGAAGGAAAACTCCATGGAGTGCAAAGACCAGTATATTTCATCAGTGAAGTTTTATCACCTTCCAAACAGCGGTACCCGCAGTACCAGAAACTAGCATATGGAGTAATTGCAACGGCAAGGAAGTTGCGCCACTATTTTTCGGCACACCCGATAATAGTAGTCAACGAAGCACCTCTTTCAAATATACTGAACAATCCAGAAGCTATAGGGCGTGTCTCCCTTTGGGGAATAGAACTTTCCCCTCGGGACATCACGTATGAAAAAAGAAAGGCAATCAAGTCGCAAGTTCTGCCAGATTTCATTGTAGAGTGGATGGAGCTACAAAACACGGGACCCCCAGATTTGTCGAGAACCTGGACCATGAACTTCGATGGGTCCAAGAGAGCAGAAGGAGCTGGCGCAGGAGTAGTACTTATATCACCTGAAGGCGACAAGTTGAAATACGTCCTTCGGATGACGTTCCCTAATGCATCCAACAATGAAGCAGAATATGAAGCCCTCATACACGGGATGAAGATGGCGAAAGCTTGCGGTGCAACTCGACTAAAAATCTTTGGTGACTCACAATTGGTGGCTCAGCAGGTTATGAACCAATGTGACGCGGTCAACGACAGCATGATGGCATACAAGGAGGTGTACAATGAGCTAGAGAAGCTGTTTGATGGATGCGAGGTAAATCACATCAGTAGACTGAGCAATGATGAAGCCGACGTTCTCGCAAACATTGGGTCGCAGTGCCTCCCAATCCCACCAGGAGTATTTTGGGAAGAAATAGCGGAAAGATCCACGAAGCCGAAAAAGGTGCAGAAAAAAGCAAAAGAAGAGAAAACTTCGGCGCCCCTCAAAGAAACCACGGAGGACGAAGAGGACCAAGAGCTGGTGATGATGGTAGAAGTTCCTTGGATGCAAGCATATATATCATATATCCTCAGAAAAGAAATACCCGATGATCCAGTTGAGGCAAGGCGAGTTATTCGACGATCCAAAGCTTTCACAGTGATCAAAGGGGAATTATACAAGCGAAGTATTTCAGGCGTCCTGCAAAGGTGTGTCACTCCCGAAGCAGGAAGAATAATTCTGAAGGATGTACACAAAGGAATATGTGGCCACCACGCAAGTAGTCGAGCTATTGCAGCCAAGGTTTTTTGGGCAGGATTCTATTGGTTGACAGCTATCGAGGATGCCAAGGAAATAGTACGAACCTGCGATGCGTGTCAAAGGTTTGCCGCAAAACCCCACTCTCCAGCGGCAGAATTAACACCAATACCATTGTCATGGCCCTTTGCCCAATGGGGACTCGATATGGTGGGCAAGTTGCACAAAGCTTCGCCTGGAGGGTATGAGTACTTGCTGGTCGCTGTCGACAAATTCACCAAGTGGGTAGAAGCGAAGCCAATAAATTCACCAGATGCAGCGTCGGCAATAAAGTTTGTGAAAGGCCTCGTTTTTCGGTTTGGCGTGCCTCATAGCATTGTTACAGACAACGGTTCAAACTTCACATCCAAGGAATTCAAGGAATACTGCGCAGAAGTAGGCATTAAATTGCACTTTGCGTCAGTTGGGCACCCGCAAACTAACGGACAAGTCGAGAAAGCCAATGGTATCATCTGCAACGGCCTCAAAAAGCGCCTGCTAGGACCGCTTGAAAAAGCTCGACATACTTGGCCAGAGGAATTGCCAAGTGTTTTGTGGAGCATCCGAACAACACCAAATACGGCGACACAAGAAACTCCGTTTTTTCTAGTCCACGGAGCCGAAGCAGTATTACCAATTGAAATAGAGCATGATTCTCCAAGGGTAACAGAGTATGACGAAGAAACATCACAAAAAGCTCGGGAGGATGATATGGATGCACTCGACGAAGCTCGCGATGAAGTACTTTCACGAGTCACCAAATACCAGCAAGACCTCAAAAACTACCACAGTCGACGGTTAAGACCAAGATCTTTTCAAGTTGGAGATTTGGTCTTGCGGTTAAATCAAAAAAGTACTGAGAAGCTCGAATCACCATGGCTGGGGCCTTACGTTGTCACGGAAGTCATCGACGGAGGTGCATACAGGATCAAGGACAAGAAGACGGGGGCTCCCGAGAAAAACCCCTGGAACGTAGCACAGCTCAGGCGGTTCTACGCCTAGAGTCGAAATATAGTCCTTCTCTGTAAAAATACAATGTACTGAAACGCCCGCGAGTTTTCAGACGCACTCTTTTCCTTTTCGGGGCACCGAGTGGGGCCGGAAAGGTTTTTTAATGAGGCGGGCTCGCGGTGCTGCAATATAATAAAGATAGTGGAGATATATTTCTTATTCTTCGACACGCTCGGGGGCTCAACGCCTTCAAGTCTCAAAATACGTACAATATAGACAAATTAGACTTACCAAAATATTTCGCCTTGGTACACTAAATACCTCGCCAAATATAGGAAGCTAACAAATTATAAATATAGTGTACACGTCAAAAAACTTATTGCTTTGGTCCAAGAAACCTCGCAACAAAAATATAGAACTTCGACATTAAGATACTCGGAGGCTTGCAACCTATTCGGTGAAAAAATAAAGATATCTTCTTACGGCAAGAGGAAAAATCTTCGAGATGGAAAAAACAATACAAACTCCAGCCAGAAGGCTCGGGGGCTCCAACAATATAGAGCACTTTACAATATACAACAAATTTCTTCGGAAACCAAAAATACAGACATAATGTTGCTCAATATAGTACAAATCAGTCAAAGCCTAAAATACTATCTATGGACAAGCCTCTGGTCGTTTTATGTTCAGCATAGGACCCTTTGACGAAGAATTCTGAGTCCATCCGAAGAAGCTCATCTATCATCGACTCAGCCACAGGAGTTACCATCTCATTGATTGTGTCAATATCATTTTTTCGCCGCGATTTCTTGGCCAGGCAATCAGCAACAATCTTCGTCAGGTCTAATTTTGGATGGCAAATATTTATCATAATCATGGCGAACCTCGCTCCAGCAGTCAATTGCGCTCGCACAAAATTATGAATGCGGGGAGCATCTCTAAATACCTCCAGCAATTCAGGAAGAGTTTTGGGAACTTCATTTCGAGGAAACAAAGTCTTGTAAACAAGGGTTAATGTTGTCGTGCAAAAATTGAGAAATTCGTGCACTTGGCAAGCACGATCTTGAAACCTGACAATTTGCTGGGTTCGTTCAGGGGAGGCCCAGAATAAACGGCCATGGTTAAGGGAAAGATTGACGAGAAGATTTGTTCTCTCGTTCACTCTTCGATCTTCGGCGGCAGCATCAAGAACCGAGCCTATTAAGCGACAAGGCAAGAAATTTGAAAGGGGGCACGGCAAAATAAAGAGGAAGCATTGTGAGTTTGGAAAAACATACCTAACATATCTGTGCTAGCCTCCAACATTAGCTCGAGCATGCTATTTTCTCGGGTAGTGGCTCCCTTTGCTTCCAATACAGCAGTATCCTTGGCAGCCATAGCCTCTTTGGCTTGTTGGAGAGCAAGTTTTTCTTGTTCGGATGCTTTTCGAGACTGTTCCATCATTGCCAGAGTTTGTTTCTTCATGGACTGAAGTTGTTGTCGAAGTTCTTCCAAATCTTCCGAGAAATGCTTGCTCGAAGAACCTTCAAGGGGGTCGTTATCAACTAGCATTTTCTTCGAGAAGGAAGAAGCAGGTGAAGCATCGGCAGAGCAAGGATTGGTCGAATAGTTATCAAATATTAACTGAAAAAGAAAGCGCGAGGATCAATGATAGTACCAGAAGGAATTTCATTAATTTCTAGGAAAATTTACATAGATATTACAAAAGAACTTTCTCCAAAAGGACTACCAGGATAATTGTCGCCACAACTAAATTGGAGAAAAGGGCAAAAGAGACAGAGAAAACAAAAAACAAAGAGGCATGCAACTAGACCTCCGGCCTCGATGAGCTAGGAGTTGAAGATGGCTTGATCCCGAGATAGGCCAGAATTTTCTTCGTATTGGGTTTGGCTGCCTTGATCAAAGACCGCCATTTTGATTGCTCTATCTGCTCGGTGTCGCCAACCTTCATCCAGTCAACAGTTCTTTGTCAGCGACCAAGGCAACAGTGCTCTCGACAGCAATCTTCATGTTCTCCTGGCGCATTTTCAGCCCAAGGTCCTCTGATGGATTGAAGCTCTGAGCAAGGGCAAGGAAAGTCTTGGGCTCCTCTTTCTTCGAGGAGAAGTAGGGGAATAGCTTCGACAATCCTGCGTCAGCATTCACCACGCCTTCACGAATTTCGGATCCATGAAATTCCAAATAAGAAAGTGCGTCAAGGAGAGGATCATTGTCGGGATTCTCCAGATCAAACTCTTGGTTTGTTTGGCCTGCCACAGGAAATAAACGTTGGTCAAAAACAAGAAAAAGCAGGTCCTATAAAAAATAGAAGAGATCGATAAAATTACCTTTGAAGCGCCGACTTTGCGAATTCAGGCGCTTGAGGATTCCCTTTTCACGAGCAGCCTGTGCGGCTTTGTGCTCATTCAATGCAGCCTCAGCATCCTCAAGTCTCTTCTGCAGCTCCTCGACACTAGCAGCTTTCGCTTTGGCTTCATCAGCCTCTGCTTTGGCTTCGCTAGCAACAAGTTCGGCTTTCTTGCGGGCCGCCTCACTTTGCTCCAGTTTTTGAGCAAGTGCGTCGGCACGTTTGTTTGCCTCTGCAAGTTTCTCTGTCGAAATAAAAAAGAAAGGTCAAAAATTGCGACAAAAGACAGGAGCAAGAAGTCAGAAACAACGACAGCAAAAAAAAAAGTTATTACCTTCAGTTCTGCTGGCATACTCACGGTATCCAATGAATTGGGATCCGATGCGGATAAGCTCTTTGATCATGGGCTGTCAAAGAAGAACAAAGAAAGAGAAACATCGGTATGGAAAAAGAGTGAAGGCGTAAAAAAGCAAATAGAGGAAATATAGATATTGGTAAGAAAATAAAAAAAAAAAACTTACATCATCCAAGAGCAGAGTAGAAGAGCTACCCAATTGAGGGGCAGGCTCAATGATCGTTTCAATCCTTGTCCTTTTTGGTGAAGGAGCAAGGGGGCTTGATGGCGGAGTAGTGGTGACGACGTTTCGTTGAGGAGGCGAGGATTCTTCTCCTTCAACTAGCGTATCCGAGGCAAGTAAAGTATGTGACGTGCTCGTCCGAGGAGCCACGTCAACAGTTGGTACTTCTTCCTCATCATCGCTGTGATTAAAAATCGACAGCATAAAAAGCAAGACAAGACAAACATTTCGAGTACAGAAATAAGGAGAAATAAAAATGACTTACGAGCTGACGAGGGATTCAAGATAAGGATCGTAAGCTGCCTTCTGATGTGAAGGATCAACTTCTTCGGCTTTGGAAGTGCCGGAATCTTCGACATCATTCCTCTTCCTTTTGCCTTTCGGAGAAACAGCGGGAGGAGGAGATTGTGCCGACGCAGTGCCTTCGGAAGAACCCGCAGATTTTCGAGAATCCACGGGTTCATTCACAAAAGATGGAGCTTCTTGATTGTCATCAGTGACAATGGCCCTTTCTTTGACTTCTCCACCTTCAGGAAGAGGAGGAAGCGAGACAAGGTCTGGATGATTCTGTGCAAAATAAAATAGGGAGAGACGTCAGAAAAGAAGTTACAAAAAAGTTAGCAAAGCAACAACAAGACAATAGACAAAGATTACCTGGGGGAGTGGATTGGCGGCGCTGAATGGTTTTACACGACAAGAAGCAGGGACAGGATCTTTTTTGCTGAGAGATGAGATTTTTCGGACAAGCTTTTCCAAGTCTTTGACCTCCAAATCTACCGACAGCCGATCTACATCCTCATTGCCAGCATATCTCCATAGAGGATATTTGCGAGCCTGAAGCGGCTGCACTCTAGTCCTAAGAAAATATGCAGTAATTTGGATACCCGATAACTCTTTGCCGCGAGTATTTTGCAACTCGTGGATGCGAGCCATCAAGGCTTCTGTCGACGCCCTTTCTTCTTCAGTGGCCTCCGCGTCCCAGGAGCGGCGGCGAAAAATTTTCTCGGCACCATCAAAAGGAGGGATGTTGTCCTCCGCACATCCATGGTTCTCCTCCTGAATGTACAACCACTTCTTCCGCCATCCTTGAACTGAGTCAGGAAGCTTGACGTCGAAGTAGTCGACAGTAGGTCGAACAGAAATCACAACGCCGCCTATATTATAGGCGACATTGGGCGAGCCATTACGGCGGCAGAAGAAAATGCGCTTCCAAAGCGCCCAGTTAGGCTGGACGCCAAGGAAGGCCTCGCACAGAGTGATGAAAATGGAAATATGGAGGATTGAATTTGGCGTAAGGTGGTGGAGTTGCAGACCGTAGATAAAAAGAAGTCCACGGAGAAAAGGATGAATGGGGGCGGAAAGACCGCGGATGAGGTGGCCGACAAAACTTACCCGGTACCCCATTGGAGGGGTTGGGTAGCTTTCCTCACGGGGGAAGCACAATGCCTTGGGTTTCTTGCTGATCCCCAGCTTCTTGAGCATGTTGATGTCTTGAGCGGAAATCTTCGATCTTTCCCACTCCGCCGCCCCAAGATCCACGGCGGCCATGGAGGACTCCGGCGTGCTGTGCCTTGTCAATCGACGAGGTGGCATCAACAATGGCGCAGGATTCGCAGCTTGGAGGCGAGGAGCTTAGGAGGCTGTGGATCGCAGGAGGAATTTGCAGATGAGAGAAGGAGGACGGCATGAGCGGAAGTGCTCAAGGAGGAAGAAGATGAACTTATATAGGGGTGCGGTGAACCGATGAACCGTTGGATAAGGAAAATGTGTGACAGATGATAGCCACGTGGCAACAAGGGTAAAAAAGTAATTCAACGTTGGGGAAGTTACGGTGCGTGCGCCAGAAAAAGCGGAGGACGTGTGTCCCCCACTTGCACGACGTGTCAAGATAGTGGATTAATTGGGCCCGCATGGCAGCGAGAAAAGACTTGTCGCAAATTTTTGACAAGCAATCGTGGCTATCGTCAGCAACAACGTCATCTTGACAGAAGAAAAATTTGACTCAACAGCTTCATAAAAGGCGACACGGAAAAATAATGTTGAGCTTTTGATCAAATACAAGTTTCTGATCAAATGCTCGGGGGCTACTTTGGAAAAAAGAAAAAAGATCCAGAAAGACAAAATAGAAATGGCGTGAGCCTATGACCAAATACAAATATTTGTTCATAGCCTCGGGGGCTACTCCCATCGGGAGCGCTGTTCGCGCACCCAAGGAATTATAAAACTTCGGGAGATAAAAAGAAAATATAGTGGCATGAGGCGTGGAGCCTACAACCAAGTACAAGTCCTTGGCTGTAGCCTCGGGGGCTACTCCCATCGGGAACGCTGCTCGCGTGCCCGATGAAATTATAAAAAAGAAAGAAAGAAAGAGAAAAAGAAAGATAGAAGAGCAAAAGAGTATATTTCGAGTTATAATTAACTCTACATATACTCCCATCGGGGGAGTAGTATAAGTCATTTTTGACTCGATAAAATGTGCCATTCCAACAGCCGAAAAAGCACTCGACAATATATTCTCAGAACGCCAAAGTTGCGATCAATTTCTGAATGCGCAAATTTGCGAAGGTAAGACCCCAGATCCGTTCTGCTAGGCGTGGCATCGCCGAAGACTGCGCTCTGCTACTTTTATCCGTATCAACAGATACGAAGAAAAATCCTAACGGACGCGTTAGGTACCCGATAAATTTTACTGGGACTCGACAGAATGGTAAGACCTTAAGCGGCACCTGTCGAAGTTTACACCGGTATCCCGAGGTCATGTCCAGGGACGTGATTTTGAAGTAGGTTTTTGCGGATTGCCACTAGAGCAGTTAACTAGTACCTGATCCGTCAGATGAACTAGCCCCAACTACCATTATCCCTGTACAATATAGATGTTTATGAGAAAAAATATAGAAAAGTCAAAGCTGTCGAATAAAAATAAACAATGGAGATTTTCCTTGACCCTACGATTCAAGCAAAATCTCGGGGGCTACTGACATAGGCATCCCAAATGGGCCTGCCAAAGATAGTACCCGGGGTTTACTGAAGGCCCACTACCCGAAGAATAAGAAGATTCGGAAGCCCAAGATATTATTAAGGAAAGCTAGAGTTGTAATAGGAAGCGTTATTTGCAATCTTACGGGATGAGTTAGAAACCATCCCGGACTCTATAACTTGTACAACACGAATCCCTCGGCTCCGCCTCCTATATAAAGGGGGAGTCGAGGGACGAGGAAGGCATCAAATCAGTGTTTACAAACCCTAGTTTTCATAATCGTCGAGTACTTTTCGGCTGAAACCTTCGAGATCTACTTGCCCTCTACTTCCAACTAAACCCTAGCCTATAATCCATAGGCATTGACAAGTTGATACCTTGTCACTAGGATTTCTGAAACCAAAAATAGCAGAAAACAGCAACTGGCTCTTCGGCATCTCGTCAATAGGTTAGTGCCGGAAAATGCATAATAATGACATAAAGTGTGTATAAAACATGTGAGTATCATCATAAAAGTAGCATGGAACATAAGAAATTATAGATACATTTGAGACGTATCAAGCATCCCCAAGCTTAGTTCCTACTCGTCCCCGAGTAGGTAAACGATAACAAAGAAAATTTCTGAAGTGACATGCTATCATAATCTTGATCAATACTATTGTAAGCACATGTAATGAATGCATCGATTCGAAGCAATGGTAAAGATAATGGTTAAACAACTGAACCATATAACAAAGACTTTTCATGAATAGTACTTTCAAGACAAGCATCAATAAGTCTTGCATAAGAGTTAACTCATAAAGCAATAGATTCATAGTAGAAAGTTTTGAAGCAACACAAAGGAAGATATAAGTTTCAGCGGTTTCTTTCAACTTGTAACATGTATATCTCATGGATAGTTGTCAATACAAAGTAATATGATGAATGAAAATATGCAAGTATGTAAGAATAAATGCACAGTTAACACAAGTGTTTGCTTCTAAGGTGGAAGGAAATAGGTAAACTGACTCAACATAAAAGTAGAAGGATGGCCCTTCGAAGAGGGAAGCATGGATTGCTATATTTGTGCTAGAGCTTTTATTTTGAAAACATAGAAACAATTTTGTCAATGGTAGTAATAAAGCATATGTGTTATGTATAAGATATCCTATAAGTTGCAAGCCTCATGCATAGTATACCAATAGTGCCCGCACCTTGTCCTAATTAGCTTGGATTTTCATGGTTTATCATTTCATAACATATGTTTTAACCAAGTATCACAAAGGGGTACCTATATGCCGCCTGTACAAAGGTCTAAGGAGAAAGCTAGCATTGGATTTATCGCTTTTGATTATTCTCAACTTAGACATCCATACCGGGACAACATAGACAACAGATAATGGACTCCTCTTTAATGCATAAGCATTCAACAAACAGATAATATTCTCATAAGAGATTGAGGATTGTTGTCCAAACTGAAACTTCCACCATGGATCATGGCTTTAGTTAGCGGCCCAATGTTCTTCTCTAACAATATGCATGCTCAAACCATTCAACTCATGATAAATCACCCTTACTTCAGACAAGACGAACATGCATAGCAACTCACATGATATTCAACAAAGGTGAAATAGTTGATGGCGTCCCCAGGAACATGGTTATCGCTCAACAAGCAACTTATTAAGAAATAAGATACATAAGTACATATTCAATACCACAATAGTTTTTAAGGCTATTTTTCCCATGAGCTATATATTGCAAAGACAAAGAATGGAATTTTAAAGGTAGCACTCAAACAATTTACTTTGGAATGGCGGAAAATACCATGTAGTAGGTAGGTATGGTGGACACAAATGGCATAGTTTTTGGCTCAAGGATTTGGATGCACGAGAAGTATTCCCTCTCAATACAAGGCTTAGGCTAGCAAGGTTGTTTGAAGCAAACACAAGTATGAACCGGTACAGCAAAACTTACATAAGAACATATTGCAAGCATTATAAGACTCTACACTTTCTTCCTTGTTGTTCAAACCCTCACCAGAAAATATCTAGACTTTAGAGAGACCAATCATGCAAACCAAATGTCAACAAGCTCTACGGTATTTCTTCACTAATAAGTGCAAAGTATATGATGCAAGAGCTTAAACATGAGCACAACAGTTGCCACGTATCAAATTATTCAAGACATTATACCAATTACCACATGTAGCATTTTCTGTTTCCAACCATATAACAATGAACGAAGCAGTTTCAACATTCGCCATGAACATTAAGAATAAAGCTAAGAACACATGTGTTCATATGCAACAGCGGAGCGTGTCTCTCTCCCACACAATGAATGCTAGGATCCAATTTTATTCAAACAAAACAAAAACAAGAACATAAAGACGCTCCAAGTAAAGCACATAAGATGTGACGGAATAAAAATATAGTTTCACTAGAGGTGACCTGATAATTTGTCGATGAAGAAGGGGATGCCTTGGGCATCCCCAAGCTTAGATGCTTGAGTCTTCTTGAAATATGCAGGGATGAACCACGGGGGCATCCCCAAGCTTAGAGCTTTCACTCTCCTTGATCATATTGTATCATCCTCCTCTCTTGATCCTTGAAAACTTCCTCCACACCAAACTCAAAACAAACTCATTAGAGGGTTAGTGCATAATCAAAAATTCACATGTTCAGAGGTGACATAATCATTCTTAACACTTCTGGACATTGCACAAAGCTACTGAAAGTTAATGGAACAAAGAAATCCATCAAACATAGCAAAACAGGCAATGCGAAATAAAAGGCAGAATCTGTCAAAACAGAACAGTCTGCAAAGACGAATTTTTCTGGGGCACTAAACTTGCTCAGATGAAAATGCTCAAATTGAATGAAAGTTGCGTACATATATGAGGATCACTCACGTAAATTGACATATTTTCTGAGTTACCTACAGAGAATACTACTCAAATTCGTGACAGCAAGAAATCTGTTTCTGCGCAGTAATCCAAATCTAGTATGAACCATACTATCAAAGACTTTACTTGACACAACAATGCAACAAAATAAAGATAAAGAGAGGTTGCTACAGTAGTAACAACTTCGAAGACTCAAATATAAAACAAAGGGATTTCTATTTTCGTGCCCTCGGGTCGTTAGTTGTACTCAGTTTTCCCCAGCCCCTTAGTTTTTCCTCAGTTTTCCCCAAGCCTATGTCTGAAACCCGCAGAAGGAGCTCAGACGGAAGGAATCCGTTTATTTGGACGTTCTGTGCTGACGTGTTGCGCCGCGTCGTCTGTGGAGCTGCGTCGTGTGGGGCCGCGTTGCGTGGGGCTGGTAGAAAGGGACCGCGTGGGACAGGACGAGAAGCGTTTGGTTGCACGTGAGCAGGAGCTGGGTTTTGTCTCTCTCGGCCCAAATTGGCATTTTTAAGAGCACATTTTCCCCTCTTTCTCTCTCTATCTTTTTCACCAAATTAGTATCAAATCTAGAGAAGCTTCTATTTCTGTCTTTCTTCAATATGGCGGCAAATCTAGTAGCAAATCTCTGGGGTTATTTATGCCTTTTGGCCCTCGTTTTTTGCCCAATATGGCAGCAAATCTAGAAGCTAGTATATGATAAATTCACAACAGCATAATCAGAAAACTAAGTATAATACATAAACTGTATACAGCAGCCAAAAGCAGCCAATAACGTTGTTAATGTTCACGACAAACTAAGCTGAAAAATATACAAGACGCATGCAATGTACGGACAACAAGAAGATTAGGATACCCCAGGATGAATGAATTTGTTCTTCATTCCTCCTCATATATTTCTTCGTCGCTCCATTCGTGCATTACCCCAAGGAAATATTCATTGAACTCGTTTCGTCTGCAGTGTGCGGCCAATACATCCTCCAGATGGTATGGCCTGTGTTCATTTTTCATACCGTAGTTTCCTATTCTATCTACACGTAGTGGCCACTCATCCCATGCCTTTGTATCATGAGAGTACTCTCTGATATAACCCAAATCCGTGTAGTAGATGCAGCCAGGTCAAAGTGTCGGGTGCACTCTAGTGTCGACAGAGATACACCGGGTATAATTCACGAAGAAGGCATTACTGCCAATATTACTGACCGGATGGAGAGAGCGGCTCTGAGTGCCCACACGGTACACCAATGCTTTGCCCGCCAAAGCCAGGTTGACCAACAACACAAGCAGCAGATCACCATCCGACTTCACAAGGTAGAACTTCTCATTTCCAAGTTCTGGAAATGAAATTAGTGTCTCCATCTTGACAGTGCTCGCGCGCTGCTGCAATTGTACATTGGTGCACACTATTCTTCCGGACTCAAAATTGTCCGCAGCTATTGCATACAGTTCACCATTGAATGGGGTAATGCAACATAGACAATGGTTCTCGATCGAAAATCTTTCTTCTCCCCAATCTTCGTATATATCCTTAGTTGGAGTGCTCTCATCGACCCAACCAATTTCCGGCGGGAATTGTGCGGCAACGAAGACCATAGTCGGGGATTTGATTACAGCGACTGAATTCAGAAAAACAGATGGCATCTGCGCCTCAAACATAGTGTTCGATGCCTTTGTGAGTGGGTTCAGAAGCCATATCTTGTGCGGCGGGTTCTTCTGGGCAAGCACGATGACGCCACGGCAAAAGCCGACGAAGTAGTATCTAAAATATATAGATGAAGATAACATTCAGCACTAGGATGTTTAAGATTGAAAATAAAAAGGTAGATATGGAGGAATTTGAACCTTGTATGAACTTCCGATAGATCTATGGTGACGGAGCGTGATGTGCCGAGTTGGAGGAAGGTGAACTTAGCGACGCGTGGAAGGGCGTGGTCTAGCATGATCCATTCGTCCAGGTGCACGTCGGGCTGAGGCAAACCTGAGCGCCAATTTCTACAGACTTGCCTCAGAGCAGAGTAGGTGTCGGCGTACTCCTCGTTCGCCAGTAAGCATTCGCCGATCTTGTGAAGTGGTCCATCAGCCGAGAGAGAGGCCCAGTTCACGGAGGCGCCGCGCTTGGATGCGCCGCCCTCGGCGGCGACGGGCTCGGCGGCGACGGGCTCGGCGGCGACGGGCGCGGAGGCGACGGGCTCGGAGGCGACGGCCGCCGGCGCATTCTTCTTCTCCATCGCCGGCAGGGTAGCGTGCGTAGGGCGGTTGGGGTTTTTCCGATTTGGAGAAGTTGATGGGACATGAGAGGGGTGGTTTCATGCGTGAGCGAGAATGAGACGACTGTGTGCAGAGGGAGGGAAGGAGGGGCTTACGCGTCCTAAATGCGACCCGCGTCCTACGCGTCCACTATTTGCACGTCTGCACCGCGACACGCGTCAACAATGGCACGTCTTCCACTTCTGCACCGCAACACGCGTCCTCGGGTCTAACCCTGGAAATTTAGATATACTCAGGTATACCCTCGAGTCATATACTAGCATTTTTTGTGTGCTCAGTTTTTGCCTTGAGTGCTAATACTGGCTAGTGCAATATACTCAGTTTTACCCTCAAGTGGCTGGTCAACAGAGAGTCAACAAATGGGATTAACTAGTTAAATGAGTTATTTAATGTTCAAAAAATTCCGAAAAAGAGTGGCATTTACTCATTGAGTCTTTACCACAAATTGCCACTTCTCAAATCATAGATAAATCATAGATAAATCAAGTTTCACCACAAATTGCCACTTCTCAAATCACCTAGTAGCTATGAAGGTGCATGGTTTTCCATAATAAGCCCTACCCAAAACAGCTTTCCCCAAAACATACTTTGTTTGAATGAGGCCATAATTTTCACACTCATGTAGATTTGTATTGCAAATAGTTTGAGGTAGGCCAAGATGGGTTTCATTGTACAAAACACGCATTTTCCATTTTTTAAATCTCATATTTGAATCCCTTAATCTGTTTACTACTCACTTGCCCTTGGTTTCTTGATACTACTCAGTTTTGCCCTCTCCCTTCACAAACTCTCACAGACGCCCAACATTACCCTGATTGGTCTAGCCCATGTCACGCGGATCGTGCCTGCCGACCGTTGATCGTATGATCTAACGGGCAGGATAACCCCTATCTCTCTCTCTGGTCGGGGCCACCACCCTCTCTCTCTCTCTGTCGTCGGTTAGCTTCACGCAAAGTTTGGTTTTCTGCATTATTTTTCACGAGCTAAATTATAAACTCTTTTTAGGCATTACGTTTCACGCAAAAAATGATAAACCATCACCGATTTGTTGTAGCCATTACTTTTCACACAAAAAAATGATACACCATCACCGATTTGTTGTAGCCATTACTTTTCACGCAAAAAAGATAAATCATCACCGATTTTGTTGTAGCCATTACTTTTCACGCAAAAAATGATACACCATCACCCATTTCTTGTAGCCATTACTTTTCACGCAAAAAACGATAAACCATCACCGATTTTGTTGTAGCCATTACTTTTCACGCAAAATGATACACCATCACCCATTTCTTGTAGCCATTACTTTTCACGCAAAAAAACGATAAACCATCACCGATTTTGTTGTAGACATTACTTTTCATGCAAAAAATGATACACCATCACCCATTTCTTGTAGCCATTACTTTTCACGCAAAAAACGATAAACCATCACCGATTTTGTTGTAGCCATTACTTTTCACGCAAAAAATGATACACCATCACCCATTTCTTGTAGCCATTACTTTTCACGCAAAAAATGATAAACCATCAACGATTTGTTGTAGCCATTACGGTAAATGATAAACTATCACGAATTACCATTTCTTTTAGGCATTACTTTTCACGGTAAAATGATAAACTATATCACGAAGTTCCATTTCCGTCAAGATAGTCCGCATTACTTTTTTGTTGAGATATATACCCCCACAACAGTCGTCTCCTCCTTAATTTATTGTGTAAACCCCCACAACGGTCATCTCCTCCTTAATTTATTGTGTAAACCCCCACCAACGTTCACCTCCTCCTTATTTTATTGTGTAAACCCCTACAACGGTCATCTCTCCCTTATAAACACCCACACGGCCATCCCTTGTGTCAATAGGTTCTGCCTCTCTCTTCTTCGTTCACATACACTTGATCCATTGCCATGGCTTCCACGTCTCGGACGCGGACCGGAAGGGGAAGGGGAAGGGGAAGGGGAAGTGGATCATCATCATTGCCACCACCACCGTCAACACTGCCATTGATCATAGAGGAGTTCTTCATCGTCGTCTATGAAGACCCTTTGGTCAAGAAGGTACGTACACGTTCCCACATATATGATGCATGTGATTAATTATGGGCATGTTCTAAAAAACCTTTAATTTCAAACGATCGGCGCTCGATCTCTTTGCAGGCTCTCCCAAAAAAGTTTGCGGACTATTTTGACGGCCAGGTGCCAGCTAAGGTGTATCTGCGAGCAGCTGACTGTGGTCCTCGTCTCTGGACCGTGGAGGTCCTATTTGACGGTCAAGGCCGGATGTACCTCGACAAGGGCTGGGAGAATTTCGCCGTCGCGCAGGGTGTGGATTTCGGCTGCTTCGTACACTTCAAATATCAAGGCGATGATGTGCTCACAGTGAAGGTGTTCGACGGAACAATGTGCAGGAAGTACTACTACTCGGACGACGAAGATACTGATGATGAAAGCGACGACGACGTGAAGCCATGCATCCATCCCCTTTAGATAAGGGGATTATGACCAAGAATATATATGTAGCTTCATATGCATCAATTTAGAGATCTAACTATTTTCTATATATTATGCATGTAAAAGATAATATCGCATTTCCACTATTATTCGAGCACCACATCCTCCAAACGATGCTGATGCCGATGCCGATATGGGCATGGTCAGAACGGCTATGCTCGCCGCCACTGCTAGGTCAACGTCGGGATGCACAATGTTTAGCATAAGAGTCAATTTAGATTAAGCTGCGAAAATAGTCACCTGCCACAGCGGTCATTGGCTGCGGAGGCCCCACAGAGCGGCAATATAATTTTCTATAAATAAATAGACGACCCACTGGTCATTGGCTGCGGCAGCCCCATAGAGCGGCCCCATTTGTCATTGGCAGCACCGCGTATACAATCAGGAAATAAAACGGCCCACGCGTCAGCGGTAGATGGATGGCTACCCGCCATCACGAGACGGTCAGAGAGGAACTGCCCTCTATGCAGCCCCACCTCTGTGCAGCCCCACCCGTCAGATTAACGGTAACGGTAAGGCCTCTGACCTGACGGCAACCCGCGTCTTCGAGGGGTTTCAAACTAGAGGGAGGGGAAAGCTGAGGAAAAACTAACGAGCTGGGGAAAACTGAGTACAACTAACGAAGCAGGGGCACGGAAATAGAAATCCCTAAAACAAAAGTACTGTAGTAAAATAATGGGTTGTCTCCCATAAGCGCTTTTCTTTAACGCCTTTCAGCTAGGCGCAGAAAGTGTGAATCAAGTGTTATGAAGAGGCGAAGCATCAACATCATAATTTGTTCTAATGATAGAATCAAAAGGTAACTTCATTCTCTTTCTAGGGAAGTGTTCCATACCTTTCTTGAGAGGAAATTGATATTTAATATTGCCTTCCTTCATATCAATAATAGCACCAACAATTCGAAGAAAAGGTTGATGTCTACTGGAGCTTCTATTCTTGTAGACAGTGTTGGGCCTCCAAGAGCAGAGGTTTGTAGAACAGCAGCAAGTTTCCCTTAAGTGGATCACCCAAGGTTTATCGATCTCAGGGAGGAAGAGGTCAAAGATATCCCTCTCATGCAACCCTGTAACCACAAAGCAAGAAGTCTCTTGTGTCCCCAACACACCTAATAGGTGCACTAGTTCGGCGAAGAGATAGTGAAATACAGGTGGTATGAATAAGTATGAGTAGTAGCAATAGCGCCAGAAAAGTGCTTGCTGGCGTGTGGTTGATGGTGGTAATATTGTGGGCAGTAGAGATGCAGTAAAACAGTAAACAAGCAGCGATAGCAGTATTTAGGAACAAGGCCTAGGGATCATACTTTCACTAGTGGACACTCTCAACATTGATCACATAACAGAATAGATAAATGCTAGACTCTACACCCTCTTGTTGGATGATGAACACCACTAATTGTGTAGGATTACACGAACCCTCAATGCCGGAGTTAACAAGCTCCACAATATTCGATATTCATATTTAAATAACCTTAGAGTGCATGACAGATCAACATAACCAAATAGATCACATCAATACCATCATAGTAATAGTTAACTTCATAATCTACAAGATATCACAATCATAAACTACGCCAAGTACTACATGATGCACACACTGTCCACATTACATCATGCAGGAGGAATAGAGTACTTTAATAACATCACTAGAGTAGCACATAGATGAATTGTGATACAAAACTCATAGGAATCTCAATCATGTAAGGCAGCTCATGAGATCATTGTATTGAAGTACATAGAGAGAGATTAACCACATAGCTACCGGTACAGCCCCGAGCCTCGATGGAGAACTACTCCCTCCTCATGGGAGACAACAACGGTGATGAAGATGGCGGTGGAGATGGCAGCGGTGTCGATGGAGAAGCCTTCCGGGGGCACTTCCCCGTCCCGGCGGCGTGCCGGAACAGAGACTCCTGTCCCCCAGATCTTGGCTTCGCGATGGTGGCGGCTCTGGAAGGTTTTTCGTACCGTGGCTTTTCCGTCTCGAAGTTTTAGGTCGAGGGGCTTCTTATAGGCGAAGAGGCGGCGTCAGAAGGTCAACGAGGCGACGACACACTAGGGGGGCGCGGCCCCCCCCTTGGCCGCACCGGGCTATCGTCTGGTGGGCCTGTGGCCCCTCTCTGGCGGCTCTCGGGTGTTCTGGAAGCTTCATGTAATCCTAAGATGCTGGGCGTTGATTTCGTCCGATTCCAAGAATATTTCCTTACTAGGATTTCTGAAACCAAAAACAGCAGAAAACAGGAACTGGCCCTTCGGCATCTCGTCAATAGGTTAGTTCCAGAAAACGCATAAATATGACATAAAGTATGCATAAAACATGTAGATATCATCAATAATGTGGCATGGAACATAAGAAATTATCGATACATCTGAGACGTATCAGCATCCCCAAGCTTAGTTTCTGCTCGTCCCGAGCAGGTAAACGATAACAAAGATAATTTCTGGAGTGACATGCCATCATAACCTTGATCATACTATTGTAAGCACATGTAATGAATGCAGCGATCAAAACAATGGTAATGAAATGAGTAAACAAATGAATCATAAAGCAAAGACTTTTCATGAATAGTACTTTCAAGACAAGCATCAATAATTCTTGCATAAGAGTTAACTCATAAAGCAATAATTCAAAGTAAAGGTACTGAAGCAACACAAAGGAAGATTAAGTTTCAGCGGTTGCTTTCAACTTGTAACATGTATATCTCATGGATAGTTGTCAATGCAAAGTAATATAACAAGTGCAATATGCAAGTATGTAGGAATCAATGCACAGTTCACACAAGTGTTTGTTTCTTGAGGTGGAGAGAAATAGGTGAACTGACTCAACATAAAAGTAAAAGAACAGCCCTTCGCAGAGGGAAGCATCGATTGCTATATTTGTGCTAGAGCTTTGATTTTGAAAACAAGAAACAATTTTGTCAACGGTAGTAATAAAGCATATGTGTTATGTAAATTATATCTTACAAGTTGCAAGCATCATGCATAGTATACTAATAGTGCCCGCACCTTGTCCTAATTAGCTCGGATTACCTGGATTATCATCGCAATGCACATGTTTTAACCAAGTGTCACAAAGGGGTACCTCTATGCCGCCTGTACAAAGGTCTAAGGAGAAAGCTCGCATCGGATTTCTCGCTATTGATTATTCTCAACTTAGACATCCATACCGGGACAACATAGACAACAGATAATGGACTCCTCTTTAATGCATAAGCATGTAGCAACAATTAATTTTCTCATATGAGATTGAGGATATTTGTCCAAAACTGAAACTTCCACCATGGATCATGGCTTTAGTTAGCGGCCCAATGTTCTTCTCTAACATTATGCAATGCTCTAACCATTTTAGCGGTAAATCTCCCTTACTTCAGACAAGACGAACATGCATAGCAACTCACATGATATTCAACAAAGAGTAGTTGATGGCGTCCCCAGGAACATGGTTATCGCACAACAAGCAACTTAATAAGAGATAAAGTGCATAAGTACATATTCGATACCACAATAGTTTTTAAGCTATTTGTCCCATGAGCTATATATTGTAAAGGTAGAGGATAGAAATTTAAAGGTAGCACTCAAGCAATTTACTTTGGAATGGCGGAGAAATACCATGCAGTAGGTAGGTATGGTGGACACAAATGGCATAGTGGTTGGCTCAAGGATTTTGGATGCATGAGAAGTATTCCCTCTCGATACAAGGTTTACGCTAGCAAGGTTATTTGAAACAAACACAAGGATGAAGCGGTGCAGCAAAACTCACATAAAAGACATATTATAAACATTATAAGACTCTACACCGTCTTCCTTGTTGTTCAAACTCAACACTAGAAATTATCTAGACCTTAGAGAGACCAATTATGCAAACCAAATTTTAGCATGCTCTATGTATTTCTTCATTAATAGGTGCAAAGTATATGATGCAAGAGCTTAAACATGAGCACAACAATTGCCAAGTATCAAATTATTCAAGACATTCTACCAATTACTACATGTAGCATTTCCCGTTTCCAACCATATAACGATTAACGAAGCAGTTTCAACCTTCGCCATGAAAATTAAAAGCTAAGAACACATGTGTTCATATGAACCAGCGGAGCGTGTCTCTCTCCCACACAAGCATTTATTCAAACAAAAACAAAAACGAAAGCAAACAGACGCTCCAAGTAAAGTACATAAGATGTGACCGAATAAAAATATAGTTTCAAGAGAAGGAACCTGGTAATTTGTCGATGAAGAAGGGGATGCCTTGGGCATCCCCAAGCTTAGATGCTTGAGTCTTCTTGAAATATGCAGGGATGAACCACCGGGGCATCCCCAAGCTTAGAGCTTTCACTCTTCTTGATCACATTGTATCATCCTCCTCTCTTGATCCTTGAAAACTTCCTCCACACCAAACTCAAAACAACTCATTAGAGGGTTAGTGCACAATCAAAATTCACATGTTCAGAGGTGACATAATCATTCTTAACACTTCTGGACATTGCACAAAGCTACTGAAAGTTAATGAAACAAAGAAATCCATCCAACATTGCAAAAGAGGCAATGTGAAATAAAAGGCAGAATCTGTCAAAACAGAACAGTCCGTAAAGACGAATTTCTAAGAGGCACTAGACTTGCTCAAATGAAAATTCTCAAATTGAATGAAAGTTGCGTACATATCTGAGGATCACTCACGAAAATTGGCATAATTTTCTGAGTTACCTACAGAGAATTCAGCCCAGATTCGTGACAGCAACAAATCTGTTTTTGCGCAGTAATCCAAATCTAGTATCAACCTTGCTATCAAAGACTTTACTTGGCACAACAATGCAATAAAATAAAGATAAGGAGAGGTTGCTACAGTAGTAACAACTTCCAAGACACAAGTATAAAACAAAATTACTGTAGCAAAATAAACACATGGGTTATCTCCCAAGAAGTTCTTTCTTTATAGCCATTAAGATGGGCTCAGCAGTTTTAATGATGCACTCGCAAGAAATAGTATTTGAAGCAAAAGAGAGCATCAAGAAGAAAATTCAAAACACATTTAAGTCTAACATGCTTCCTGTAACACCCCTCTTTTAGCTAAACCTAATTAGGGTTTGATTGTGCATCATGAGCATCATGATTATTTTTCCTAAGAAAATTGCATAAGGAAATAATTTGAAAACCCTAATGTTGGTTTGATTCCACTCTTTTTCAAATGCTCAAAGTATTTCAAAAGTTCAAACTAAACTTGTGGCCTATTTGTATTTTGTCAAGATGGCCATGAATATTTTGAAAAGTTGCCAAAAGTTTGAAGTTTCAAACAGATTTCAAAATGCACAAGAATTTGAAAATCTAAAACAAAAACAGAATTTGGGAAAAGAGAAGAAGAAAACCCTTTCTCCCTCCCCTGGGCCGCAGCCCAACTTTCCTGTCTCCCCTCCTCTCCCTGCGTGGCCCAGTTTCGGCCCAGACAGCAAGCCCACAGAAACCTAATACAGCCCAACCCCACCTCCAGGGTGGTATCTGCAAAAGTGCCTTTTCTTTCCCTTTTCTTCTTCCTGGAAGCAGCTGCCTGGCAGCAGGCAGGCCGCCCGATCCTTCTCCTCGCCGTGGAGATGCTCGCCGCCGCCCCCGGCCAGCTATAAAGCCCTCCGCCGCCGCCAGTGAACCCTAGACCGCCCAATCCCCTTCTCCTCCTCGCTCTCCCGCGCCCCGCGTTCGAAACCCTAGCCGCAGTAGCTCGCCGGCCATCACTCGCCCCGCCGTTCCCCGCCTCCCCTTGCTCCGACGAGAGGCTGATACATCTCCGACGTATCGATAATTTCTTATGTTCCATGCCACATTATTGATGTTATCTACATGTTTTATGCACACTTTATGTCATATTCGTGCATTTTCTGGAACTAACCTATTAACAAGATGCCGAAGTGCCAGTTGCTGTTTTCTGCTGTTTTTGGTTTCAGAAATCCTAGTAACGAAATATTCTCGGAATTGGACGAAATCAATGCCCAGGGTCCTATTTTGCCACGAAGCTTCCAGAAGACCGAAGAGGAGACGAAGTGGGGCCACGAGGTGGCCAAACCCTAGGGCGGCGCGGCCCCTGCCCTGGCCGCGCGGCCCTATGGTGTGGGCCCCTCGTGCCGCCTCCTGACCTGCCCTTCCGCCTACTTAAAGCCTCCGTCGCGAAACCCCCAGTACCGAGAGCCACGATACGGAAAACCTTACTGAGCCGCCGCCGCCGCCAATCCCATCTTGGGGGATTCAGGAGATCGCCTCCGGCACCCTGCCGGAGAGGGGATTCATCTCCCGGAGGACTCTACGCCGCCATGGTCACCTCCGGAGTGATGTGTGAGTAGTCTACCCCTGGACTATGGGTCCATAGCAGTAGCTAGATGGTTGTCTTCTCCCCATTGTGCTTCATTGTCGGATCTTGTGAGCTGCATAACATGATCAAGATCATCTATCTGTAATTCTATATGTTGCGTTTGTTGGGATCCGATGAATAGAGAATACTTGTTATGTTGATTATCAAAGTTATGTCTATGTGTTGTTTATGATCTTGCATGCTCTCCATTACTAGTAGATGCTCTGGCCAAGTAGATGCTTGTAACTCCAAGAGGGAGTATTTATGCTCGATAGTGGGTTCATGTCTCCGTGAATCTGGGGAAGTGACAGAAATCTCTAAGATTATGGATGTGCTGTTGCCACTAGGGATAAAACATTAGTGCTATGTTCAAGGATATAGTTACTGATTACATTACGCGCAATACTTAATGCAATTGTCTGTTGTTAGCAACTTAATACTGGAGGGGGTTCGGATGATAACCTGAAGGTGGACTTTTTAGGCATAGATGCATGCTGGATGGCGGTCTATGTACTTTGTCGTAATGCCCAATTAAATCTCACAATACTCATCATAATATGTATGTGCATGGTCATGCCCTCTTTATTTGTCAATTGCCCAACTGTAATTTGTTCACCCAACATGCTGTTTATCTTATGGGAGAGACACCTCTAGTGAACTGTGGACCCCGGTCCAATTCTCTATACTGAAATACAATCTACTGCAATACTGTTCTACTATTTTCTGCAAACAATCATCATCCACACTATACATCTAATCCTTTGTTACAGCAAGCCGGTGAGATTGACAACCTCACTGTTTCGTTGGGGCAAAGTACTTTGGTTGTGTTGTGTAGGTTCCACGTTGGCGCCGGAATCTCTGGTGTTGCGCCGCACTACATCCCGCCGCCATCAACCTTCAACGTGCTTCTTGACTCCTACTGGTTCGATTAAACCTTGGTTTCTTACTGAGGGAAACTTGCCGCTGTGCGCATCACACCTTCCTCTTGGGGTTCCCAACGGACGTGTCAACTGCACGCATCAAGAAAATTTCTGGCGCCGTTGCCGGGGAGATCAAGACACGCTGCAAGGGGAGTCTCCACTTCTCAATCTCTTTACTTTGTTTTGTCTTGCTTAGTTTTATTTACTACTTTGTTTGCTGCACTAAATCAAAATACAAAAAAATTAGTTGCTAGTTTTACTTTATTTGCTATCTTGTTTGCTATATCAAAAACACAAAAAAATTAGTTACTTGCATTTACTTTATCTAGTTTGCTTTATTTACTGTTGTTAAAATGAATACTCCTGAAAATACTAAGTTGTGTGACTTCACAACCATAAATAATAATTTCCTATGCACACCTATTGCTCCACCTGCTACTACAGCAGAATTCTTTGAAATTAAACCTGCTTTACTAAATCTTGTTATGCGAGAGCAATTTTCTGGTGCTAGTTCTGATGATGCTGCTGCCCATCTCAATAATTTTGTTGAACTATGTGAAATGCAAAAATATAAAGATGTAGATGGTGACATTATAAAATTAAAGTTGTTCCCTTTCTCATTAAGAGGAAGAGCTAAAGATTGGTTGCTATCTCTGCCTAAGAATAGTATTGATTCGTGGACTAAATGCAAGGATGCTTTTATTGGTAGATATTATCCACCTGCTAAAATTATATCTTTGAGAAGTAGCATAATGAATTTTAAACAATTAGATACTGAACATGTTGCACAAGCATGGGAAAGAATGAAATCTTAGGTTAAAAATTGCCCAACCCATGGACTGACTACTTGGATGATCATCCATTCTTCGCGGAATTTATTGGATTCAGCTGCTGGAGGTACCTTTATGTCCATCACTCTTGGTGAAGCAACAAAGCTTCTAGATAATATGATGATCAACTACTCTGAATGGCACACGGAAAAAGCTCCACAAGGTAAGAAGGTAAATTCTGTCGAAGAAACCTCTTCCTTGAGTGATAAGATTGATGCTATTATGTCTATGCTTGTGAATGATAGGACTAATATTGATCCTAATAATGTTCTGTTAGCTTCATTGGTTGCCCAAGAAGAACATGTTGATGTAAACTTTATTAAAAATAATAATTTCAACAACAATGCTTACCGGAACAATTCTAGTAACAACTATAGGCCATATCCTTATAATAATGGCAATGGCTATGGTAATTCTTATGGGAATTCTTACAATAATAATAGGAACACACCCCCTGGACTTGAAGCTATGCTTAAAGAATTTATTAGTACACAAACTGCCTTTAACAAATCTGTTGAAGAAAAGCTTGGGAAAATTGATATACTTGCTTCTAAAGTCGATAGTCTTGCTGCTGATGTTGATCTTTTGAAATCGAAAGTTATGCCTAATGAGAATCATCATAATAAAATTGTTACTACAGTAAATGCCATCCAAGTTAGAATTAATGAGAATATAAGATTAATGGCTGAACTGCGTGCTAGGTGGGATAGAGAAGAAAACGAAAAACTAGCTAAAGAGAAGAATGTAGCTAAAGTTTGGACTATTACCACCACTAGTAATGCTAATGCTACACAAGTTGCTGCACCTCCTACTATTAATAATAAAAGAATTGGTGTTAGCAATGTCTCCACTTCTAATGCAAAGCGCGAGAAACTGCCTGAAATTGCTAAAACTGCTGAAACTGCCTGTGATAAAACTGCTGAAATTTTTTCCAATATTGGGGATGATGATCCCATTGCTTTAGATTATAATGGTTTAAATTTTGATGATTGCAACATCTCTGAAGTTATAAAGTTCTTGCAAAAACTTGCTAAAAGTCCTAATGCTAATGCTATAAATTTGGCTTTCACGCAACATATTACAAATGCTCTCATAAAAGCTAGAGAAGAGAAACTAGAGCGCGAAGCCTCTATTCCTAGAAAGCTAGAGGATGGTTGGGAGCCCATCATTAAAATGAAGGTTAAAGATTTTGATTGTAATGCTTTATGTGATCTTGGTGCAAGTATTTCCGTTATGCCTAAGAAAATTTATAATATGCTTGACTTGCCACCGCTGGAAAATTGTTATTTGGATGTTAATCTTGCTGATCATTCTACAAAGAAACCTTTGGGGAAAGTTGATAATGTTCGCATTACCATTAACAATAACCTTGTCCCCGTTGATTTTGTTGTCTTGGATATTGAATGCAATGCATCTTGTCCCATTATATTGGGAAGACCTTTTCTTCGAACTGTTGGTGCTATCATTGATATGAAGGAAGGTAATATAAAATATCAATTTCCTCTCAAGAAAGGTATGGAACACTTCCCTAGAAAGAGAATGAAGTTACCTTTTGATTCTATTATTAGAACAAATTATGATGTTGACACTTCGTCTCTTGATAATACTTGATACACACTTTCTGCGCCTAGCTGAAAGGCGTTAAAGAAAAGCGCTTATGGGAGACAACCCATGGTTTTTACCTACAGTACTTTGTTTTTATTTTGTGTCTTGGAAGTTGTTTACTACTGTAGCAACCTCTCCTTATCTTAGTTTAGTGTTTTGTTGTGCCAAGTGAAGTCGTTGATAGAAAAGTTCATACTAGATTTGGATTACTGCGCAGTTTCAGATTTCTTTGCTGTCACGAATCTGGGCTAAATTCTCTGTAGGTAACTCAGAAAATTATGCCAATTTACGTGAGTGATCCTCAGATATGTACGCAACTTTCATTCAATTTGAGCATTTTCATTTGAGCAAGTCTGGTGCCATTTTAAAATTCGTCAATACGAACTGTTCTGTTTTGACAGATTCTGCCTTTTATTTCGCATTGCCTCTTTTGCTATGTTGGATGAATTTCTTTGATCCATTAATGTCCAGTAGCTTTATGCAATGTCCAGAAGTGTTAAGAATGATTATGTCACCTCTGAACATGTTAATTTTTATTGTGCACTAACCCTCTAATGAGTTGTTCTAAGTTTGGTGTGGAGGAAGTTTTCAAGGATCAAGAGAGGAGTATGATGCAACATGATCAAGGAGAGTGAAAGCTCTAAGCTTGGGGATGCCCCGGTGGTTCACCCCTGCATATTCTAAGAAGACTCAAGCGTCTAAGTTTGGGGATGCCCAAGGCATCCCCTTCTTCATCGACAACATTATCAGGTTCCTCCCCTGAAACTATATTTTTATTCCATCACATCTTATGTGCTTTGCTTGGAGCGTCGGTTTGTTTTTGTTTTTTGTTTTGTTTGAATAAAATGGATCCTAGCATTCACTTTGTGGGAGAGAGACACGCTCCGCTGTAGCATGTGGACAAGTATGTCCTTAGGCTCTACTCATAGTATTCATGGCGAAGTTTCTTCTTCGTTAAATTGTTATATGGTTGGAATTGGAAAATGATACATGTAGTAATTGCTATAAATGTCTTGGGTAATGTGATACTTGGCAATTGTTGTGCTCATGTTTAAGCTCTTGCATCATATACTTTGCACCCATTAATGAAGAAATATATAGAGCATGCTAAAATTTGGTTTGCATATTTGGTCTCTCTAAGGTCTAGATAATTTCTAGTATTGAGTTTTGAACAACAAGGAAGACGGTGTAGAGTCTTATAATGTTTTCAATATGTCTTTTATGTGAGTTTTGCTGCACCGGTTCATCCTTGTGTTTGTTTCAAATAACCTTGCTAGCCTAAACCTTGTATCGAGAGGGATTACTTCTCATGCATCCAAAATCCTTGAGCCAACCACTATGCCATTTGTGTCCACCATACCTACCTACTACATGGTATTTCTCCGCCATTCCAAAGTAAATTGCTTGAGTGCTACCTTTAAAATTCCATCATTCACCTTTACAATATATAGCTCATGGGACAAATAGCTTAAAAACTATTGTGGTATTGAATATGTACTTATGCACTTTATCTCTTATTAAGTTGCTTGTTGTGCGATAACCATGTTTCTGGGGACGCCATCAACTATTCTTTGTTGAATATCATGTGAGTTGCTATGCATGTTCGTCTTGTACGAAGTAAGAGAGATCTACCACCTTATGGTTAAGCATGCATATTGTTAGAGAAGAACATTGGGCCGCTAACTAAAGCCATGATTCATGGTGGAAGTTTCAGTTTTGGACATATATCCTCAATCTCATATGAGAAAATTACTAATTGTTGTTACATGCTTATGCATAAAAGAGGAGTCCATTATCTGTTGTCTATGTTGTCCCGGTATGGATGTCTAAGTTGAGAATAATCAATTGCGAGAAATCCAATGCGAGCTTTCTCCTTAGACCTTTGTACAGGCGGCATAGAGATACCCCTTTGTGACACTTGGTTAAAACATGTGCATTGCGATGATCCGGTAGTCCAAGCTAATTAGGACAAGGTGCGGGCACTATTAGTATACTATGCATGAGGCTTGCAACTTGTAAGATATAATTTACATGATACATATGCTTTATTACTACCGTTGACAAAATTGTTTCATGTTTTCAAAATCAAAGCTCTAGCACAAATATAGCAATAGATGCTTTCCTCTTTGAAGGACCATTCTTTTACTTTCATTGTTGAGTCAGTTCACCTATTTCTCTCCACCTCAAGAAGCAAACACTTGTGTGAACTGTGCATTGATTCCTACATACTTGCATATTGCACTTATTATATTACTCTATGTTGACAATATCCATGAGATATACATGTTACAAGTTGAAAGCAACCGCTGAAACTTAATCTTCCTTTGTGTTGCTTCAATGCCTTTACTTTGAATTATTGCTTTATGAGTTAACTCTTATGCAAGACTTATTGATGCTTGTCTTGAAGTACTATTCATGAAAAGTCTTTGCTATATGATTCACTTGTTTACTCATGTCATATACATTGTTTTGATCGCTGCATTCGCTACATATGCTTTACAAATAGTATGATCAAGGTTATGATGGCATGTCACTCCAGAAATTATCTTTGTTATCGTTTTACCTGCTCGGGACGAGCAGAACTAAGCTTGGGGATGCTGATACGTCTCCGACGTATCGATAGTTTCTTATGTTCTATGCCACATTATTGATGTTATCTACATGTTTTATGCACACTTTATGTCATATTCGTGCATTTTCTGGAACTAACCTATTAACAAGATGCCGAAGTGCCAGTTGCTGTTTTCTGCTGTTTTTGGTTTCAGAAATCCTAGTAACGAAATATTCTCGGAATTGGACGAAATCAACGCCCAGGGTCTTATTTTGCCACGAAGCTTCCAGAAGACCGAAGAGGAGACGAAGTGGGGCCACGAGGTGGCCAAACCCTAGGGCGGCGCGGCCCCTGCCCTGGCCGCACGGCCCTATGGTGTGGGCCCCTCGTGCCGCCTCCTGACCTGCCCTTCCGCCTACTTAAAGCCTCCGTCGCGAAACCCCCAGTACCGAGAGCCACGATACGGAAAACCTTACTGAGACGCCACCGCCGCCAATCCCATCTCGGGGGATTCAGGAGATCGCCTCCGGCACCCTGCCGGAGAGGGGATTCATCTCCCGGAGGACTCTACGCCGCCATGGTCGCCTCCGGAGTGATGTGTGAGTAGTCTACCCCTGGACTATGGGTCCATAGCAGTAGCTAGATGGTTGTCTTCTCCCCATTGTGCTTCATTGTCGGATCTTGTGAGCTGCATAACATGATCAAGATCATCTATCTGTAATTCTATATGTTGCGTTTGTTGGGATCCGATGAATAGAGAATACTTGTTATGTTGATTATCAAAGTTATGTCTATGTGTTGTTTATGATCTTGCATGCTCTCCGTTACTAGTAGATGCTCTGGCCAAGTAGATGCTTGTAACTCCAAGAGGGAGTATTTATGCTCGATAGTGGGTTCATGTCTCCGTGAATCTGGGGAAGTGACAGAAATCTCTAAGATTATGGATGTGCTGTTGCCACTAGGGATAAAACATTAGTGATATGTTCAAGGATATAGTTACTGATTACATTACGCGCAATACTTAATGCAATTGTCTGTTGTTAGCAACTTAATACTGGAGGGGGTTCGGATGATAACCTGAAGGTGGACTTTTTAGGCATAGATGCATGCTGGATGGCGGTCTATGTACTTTGTCGTAATGCCCAATTAACTCTCACAATACTCATCATAATATGTATGTGCATGGTCATGCCCTCTTTATTTGTCAATTGCCCAACTGTAATTTGTTCACCCAACATGCTATTTATCTTATGGGAGAGACACCTCTAGTGAACTGTGGACCCCGATCCAATTCTCTATACTGAAATACAATCTACTGCAATACTGTTCTACTATTTTCTGCAAACAATCATCATCCACACTATACATCTAATCCTTTGTTACAGCAAGCCGGTGAGATTGACAACCTCACTGTTTCGTTGGGGCAAAGTACTTTGGTTGTGTTGTGCAGGTTCCACGTTGGCGCCGGAATCTCTGGTGTTGCGCCGCACTACATCCCGCCGCCATCAACCTTCAACGTGCTTCTTAACTCCTACTGGTTCGATTAAACCTTGGTTTCTTACTGAGGGAAACTTGCCGCTGTGCGCATCACACCTTCCTCTTGGGGTTCCCAACGGACGTGTCAACTGTACGCATCAGAGGCCCAGAAGCTTCGCCTCGTCTTGCTCGTCGTCCTCGCCAAAGCGCTCCTCTCGGGAAGGCCCCAATCAGGCCAATCGAGCCCATCTTCTCCGCAGCCGGCCGCCGCTCCGTCGAAGCTCGCCGGCGCTATAGCCCGCCCCGAGCCTTGCCGTCACCTCCTCGAGCTCCGCGGTGAGCTTCTGCTTCTGCCGGTGCTCTCGGCCCTCTCCCTCTCCCCCTGTACCGTCACCGTGACGTGCACCTGGCCGCGCCGCCGCCTGCCATCATCGCCGGCGTCACTCCGGTGACCGCCTGCTAGAGGCGCCGCCACCTTTCAACTCGCCACGGCCCCGCGCGTCGGACGCGGCCTCCCGCGTGCCCTGGCGCGCTCCACAGCGCCGCCGCTGTGTGCCACCGGCGGCTCACCGCCGGTTGTTGACCATCTGGTTGACTCCGGTGGGTCCCGCCGCCCCTTTTCTTTTTCTATTTTCTTTATTTCTGTAAGTGAAAATGCATTGACATGTGGGGCCCCTTGTCAGGAATTTAATCATTTCGAAAATAATTAGGAAAAGAATAAATCTATGACAGTGGGTCCAACCTGTCAGGCTTTTAATAATTTCTGGAATTTTCAGAAATGATTTAAAATGAATAAAACTTGTAAAATTCATAACTTATTCATTTTAAATCAGAAAAATATGTATAATATATCAAAATTTTCAGAAAAATGAGATCTACAATTTGGTTACACAATCATGCATTGTTAAACAACTTAGAACCCTAGTTATTTTAGAAGAACTATATGTACCCCTCTGAGGGCTCCGGAACTACTAACCCTAGTCCCGTCGAACCCCAGTTAAATTGATGATGTCTTAGGGTTATTTCAGTACCTAATTAACATGTCATCTCATCATACTTGTATGCACATTGCATCGATGCCATGTGTTGATTGTTGTTCTACCTTTCCGGTGTTTGCTTCTTCGCGATCGATAGAGCAAGTGCCCGAGACGATGAAGATCAACAACGACGCAACTCAATAATTGTCCATCGACGAACAAGTCAAGCATTGGATCATAGAAGATCCACATTGGTTTGTCAGGGACAAAGGCAAGCCCTAGCCTGGTTCATATTATGATTTTGAAATGCTTTTACTTCTGGTTCCTACATATTGCATTCGATTCCAATATGCTTTATCGGCAGATATAGTTAGCTTATTGGTGTTGCATTTACCATCCTTGTAGCCTAAATACTCTGATCCACTGCTCCCAGCAAGACTAGGTTTGAGCTATGTGTGCATCGCTAGAGCCGTTATTTTGAATATGCTTAGTGATACGTCCAAAACGTATCTACTTTTCCGAACACTTTTGCTATTGTTTTGCCTCTAATTTGTGTATTTTGGATGCAACTAACACGGACTAACGCTGTTTTCAGCAGAACTGTTCTGGTGTCTCGTTTTTGTGCAGAAATCCAACTTTCGAGAAAATCCTCGGAATTTATGCAGAAGGCCCTATTTTCCCAGAATACTGACGGAGCCAGAAGGACAAGTAAGGTGGAGGCCCGAGGGCCCCACACCATAAGGCGGCGCGGCCTAGGGGGGCCCGCGCCGCCCTATGGTGTGGCCCCCTCGGCCGGCCTCTGATGCCCTCCTTCGGACTACTTATTGGCCTCGACCTAAAAACGCACGGGGAGAAGTCGAAGTCGCCAGAAACCCTCCAGAACGCCGCCACATCGCGAAACTCCGTCTCGGGAGCCAGAAGTCTCCGTTCTGGCACTCCGCCGGGACGGGGAATTGGAGGAGATCATCGCCGCCATCACCGCCAACGCCTCTACATCAACCAGCCATGTTTCCCCATCCATGTGTGAGTAATTCCCCCGCTGTAGGCCGAAGGGGATGGTAGGGATTGGATGAGATTGGTCATGTAATAGCATAAGATTGTTAGGGCATAGTGCCTAGTGTCCGTAATTGGTACTTTGATGATATTGTTGCAACTTGTTATGCTTAATGCTTGTCACTAGGGCCCGAGTGCCATGATCTCAGATCTGAACATGTTATTGTTTCATCATGATATTCATTGTTTATTGATCTTACCTGCAAGTTGTATACACATGTCGCTGTCCGGAACCGATGGCCCCGAAGTGACAGAAATCGGGACAACCGGAGGGAATGGTAGCGATGTGAGGATCACATGTGTTCACGGAGTGTTAATGCTTTGCTCCGGTACTCTATTAAAAGGAGTACCTTAATATCCAGTAGTTTCCCTTGAGGCCCGGCTGCCACCGGCTGGTAGGACAAAAGATGTTGTGCAAGTTTCTCATTGCGAGCACGTACGACTATAATTGGAACACATGCCTATTGATTGCTTTGTACTTGGACACCGTTTTATTATTATCTGCAAATGCCCTGCTATGATTGTTACATGAGTTTCTCTCATCCATGCAACGCCCGTCATCCGTCCCCGTGCCTACAATATTTTAATCCTGCTGTTTACTAAAATCACTACTGTTTGTCTCTGTTACTGCTCGTTATTTCACTACTGCTACTGCTATAAAACTGTTACTACTGATAAACCCTTGCGAGCAAGTCTGTTTCCAGGTGCAGCTGAATTGACAACTCCGCTGTTAAGACTTTCAAGTATTCTTTGTCTCCCCTTGTGTCGAATCAATAAATTGGGTTATACTACCCTCGAAGACTGTTGCGATCCCCTATACTTGTGGGTCATCAAGACTATTTTCTGGCGCCGTTGCCGGGGAGCATAGCTTTATTTGGAAGTTCACTTGGATTAATATTGTTCGCTGCAAATTCTCCATCATGGGTAAACCTCGCGATACTAAGGTCGCCATATTACCATCCACTACAAGAAAAGGTACAATTCTGAATACCTCCGCTACACTTGATTCACCATCTGTGATTGATAAACTTGTTTCACCGCCGCATGCTTCACATGCGGGTACTTCTGCTGAATCTGAAAACTCTCATAATATTGATAATATTTCTGCTGTGCTTGATGATAGTGGTTCATTGGGATCCTTTCTAGATGCTACAATTGCTAGGTCTAGACAAATTGAAAATACTGAAACTCCTAATGCTACTACACCTGTTAATTCACCTGAACTTGATTATTTTAGTGATGATCCTGATGAAGATTATGTGGAGCTTAATGATGATTTTATTGAAAAATGCAATGCTACTACTGATGCAAGAAAAATTAAAAAGTTGCTTGCAGAACATGCTGTTAGATATAAACTGTCTCCTGATCCTAAGTTTGCCACATCTCCTATAAACATTAAGGATAAAGATTATGATTTTTCTCTTGATCTATCTCATATAGCTATTGTTGAGAAAACACCCTTTTGTGGTACTGAAAAAGAAAGTGCTGTTGAACACATGATTGAGTTATCTACTCTAAGTAGCTTGTTTTCTCATGATGTCAAGATGCGTACTTACTTTGTTGCTAAAATCTTTCCATTCTCATTAAAGGATGACGCTAAAACTTGGTATAATAGTTTGCCACCTAATTCTATTAAAAATCCAAAAGAATTGCTTGATGTTTTCTTCCGTAAATACTTTCCCGCTAGTGCTCAACATATTGCTTTGCAGAGAATTTATAATTTTGACCAGGAAGATGGAGAGAAATTGCCTGAGGCTTGGGCAAGATTTTGCTCTCTTATTAGAGCTCGGCCTGACCATGATTTGGAAAAGCATGATTTACTTGATATATTTTATAGCGGACTAACCATTGAGTCTAGGGCATACCTGGATAGTTGTGCTGGTTGTGTTTTCAGGAAAAGAACTCCAGACGACGCTGAAGAATTATTGGCTAAAATAGGCCGGAATCATGATGATTGGACTACGCCTGAACCAACTCCAATGCCAATACTAAAGAAGAGGGGTTTAATTAAATTGAATGATGAAGATATGAGGGAAGCCAAGAAGTCTCTCAAGGAGAAAGGTATTAAATCTGAAGATGTGAAGAATCTTCCTCCCATAGAAGATATATGTGAGATAATTCCCCCTTCATCCATGATTGAGGTAAACTCCCTTCAACGCTTTACTAGGGAAGATATTCCGTATTCGAAACCCCCTGCACAATGCTTAGATGAGTTTGATAATTATATTGTTAAGCAAGAAAATTTTAATATGAGAGTAGAGAATCATTTAATGGAAAATTCTCGAGCTATTAGTGAATTGCATGATATTGTAGAGAGAACCTCCAATGATGTTAAGATGCTTGTTAAACATTTTCATATGATTCAAACTCAAATTGATCAACTCACTAAAGTGCAAAATGACTTATTAGGGAATAATTCTAAAGAGAAACATGCTTATGAAGTAACAACTAGAGGTGGTGTCTCTACCCAGGATCCTCTATATCCTGAAGGGCATTGATGACCCACAAGTGTAGGGGGTGTATCATAGTATCTTCGATAAGTAAGAATGTCGATCCCAACGAGGAGCAGAAGGTGTTGACAAGCAGTTTCGATGAAGGATTCACTGTAAATGCTCACAGACAAGTATTCAGGGGGTTTTGATGTAACAGTTGAATAAAGTACGAGTAAGTAAAGTGCGAGAGTAACAATTGCAGCGAGTGGCCCAATCCTTTTTAGCACAAAGGACAAGCCAGTTTGTTTACTTATAATGACCAAACGTTCTCTAGGACACACGGGATTTTAGTCTAGTGCTTTCGCTACATACGGCTAAATAATCTTCATTGTTATGATAAGTGTTGTGTGGGTGAACCTATGCTAATGCACCGCCCTTCCTAGGACTAATACATACTTGTGATTATACCACTTGCAAGCATCCGCAACTACAAGAAAGTAATTAAGAATAAATCTAACCACAGCCTTAAACTCTGAGATCCTGCGATCCCTCCTGCATCGATATACCAACGGGGGTTTAGGTTTCTGTCACTCCGGCAACCCCGCAATTAGCAAACGAATACAAGATGCATTCCCCTAGGCCCATAAATGGTGAAGTGTCATGTAGTCGACGTTCACATGACACCACTAGAAGAATAACACCACAACTTAAATATCATACCATTGAATATTACTCAACCATAGTTCACTACTAACATTTAGACTTCACCCATGTCCTCAAGAACTAAACGAACTACTCATGAGACATCATATGGAACATGATCAGAGGTGATATGATGATGAATAACAATCTGAACATAAACTTGGTTCAATGGTTTCACTCAATAGCATCAACAACAAGTAGAGATCGATACCGGGAGAGTTTCCCCTATCAAACAATCAAGATCAAACCCAAATTGCTACGGCGGTGACGGTGTCCAGCGGTGATGACGGCGGTGATGATGGTGGAGATGATGATGATGGTGATGGCGATGATGTCCAGCTCGATGACGGTGACGATGGCGTCGATTTCCCCCTCCCGGAGGAAATTTCCCCGGCGGATTCCTGCCCGCCGGAGAGCTCTTTTCTCTCTGGTGTTCTCCGCCCCGCAGAGGCGGCTGTAACTCTTCGCGAGGTACCCTCTGTGGCTTAGGTTTTCGGGACGAAGGATTTCGCGAAGAAAAGGAGGCGAAAGGGGTCGTGGGCCCCCCAAACCACATGGCGGCGCGGCCAGGGCATGGGCCGCGCCGCCCTAGGGTGTGGGCCCACCCTGGGTCCTCCTGGTCCCTCCTTCTGGCTTCCTTCGTCATCTTGAAAAATAGGATTTTTGGTATAATTTCCTCCCATAGTTGATCTTCCGAAATATTGCATTCTGACGGTGCTTTTTCCAGCAGAATCCTGGCTCCGGTGCTTGATCCTCCAATAATGATGAAACATGCAAAATAGATGAAATAACGTAAGTATTGTGTCCCAATATGAAATATATCAATGAATAACAGCAAATTATGATATAAAATAGTGATGCAAATTGGACGTATCAACTCCCCCCAAGCTTAGACTTCGCTTGTCCCCAAGCGAAACTGAACTCGATAGACAGGACCACATGTTTATGGAGTGAAGAGTCAATAAATAAAATACGGACAAGAAGCATCATATTCATTCACACAAGACATTATAGTAAACAACCTCTTATAACTCATCTTGAAACAAGTATAAGGTAATCACAAGTAAAGGTGCATAAGAAATCATAATTGGTGATGGCAAACTTCGTTCTTGGTCAGAGAACAATTAACAGATTATATTTATCTCATTGAGCAGCGCTCTTATGTTAAAGTTTATAAGGCACAACTTGCATACTCAATCATAATGGTCTTCTCATGATCATTGATAACTTGCAAAGCTATATTCATTCAGATAAAACTTGTACTAAACAAAGAAGAATAAAAGACATGATGAAGCAAATCACAATATAATGGTTTGATCACAACTACTCAAATGCTTGCTTGAGATGGAGGGAAATAGGTTTATTGACTCAACATAAAGTAAAAGACAGGCCCTTCGCAGAGGGAAGCAGGGATTAAATCATGTGCTAGAGCTTTTTCAGTTTTGCAATCATATAAAGAGAATAAAAGTAACATTTTGAGAGGTGTTTGTTGTTGTCAACGACCGTAGCGGGTACTCTAACCCCCTTGCCAGACAACCTCCTAAGAGCGGCTCCCATATTATTTTCATTTTGTGTGGCACTCCTTCCAACCTTTCTTTCACAAACCATGGCTAACCGAATCCTCGGGTGCCTGCCAACAATCTCATACCATGAAGGAGTGCCTTTTTATTTTAGTTTTATTATGATGATGACACTCCCCCAACCTTTGCTTACACAAGCCATGGCTAACCGAATCCTTCGGGTGCCGTCCTTCAATCACATACCATGGAGGAGTGTCTATTTAGTTTAATTAATTTGGGACTGGGAATCCCATTGCCAGCTCTTTTTGCAAAATTATTGGATAAGCGGATGAAGCCACTAGTCCATTGGTGGAAGTTGCCCAACAAGATTGAAAGATAAAACACCACATACTTCCTCATGAGCTATGAAACATTGACACAAATAAGAGATACTAAGTTTTGAATTGTTTAAAGGTAGCACATGAAGTATTTACTTGGAATGGCAGAAAATACCATGTAGTAGGTAGGTATGGTGGACACAAATGGCATAGGTTTGGGTTAAGGTTTGGATGCACGAGAAGTATTCCCTCTCAGTACAGGTCTTTGGCTAGCAAGGTTAATTAGCAAGCATAAGAGTCGAGGGAAACAAACAAATATACATATGATAGAAACAATCATGCATCTTCCTTGTAAGCACAAACAATCTTAACTTCAGAATAATAAGCTATGAGCTAACAAGAAAGACAATGAAACATCTACATGTATTTCTCTTTTCTATTTAAACCTCAAAGTGTTGTTGCTATTGACCAATGCTAAGTTTGCCAAAACCAAATAGATTTATTCAATGCTCCCAAAGTGATACCAATACTAACAACAAGGTGAATCATATAATAGAGATTGCAAACTAGAATAAGATGTGCAATATGTAAATGATAAGACTTCTCATTAATATTCCATAACGATAACTCACACCAAGGGATACATAGATAACCAACTAAAGGAGAGACACTTCCAACTGCAACCCATCTTATATGATAACTTCCCTACTCATGATATGACACTACTTGACAATAAAAGTAAAAGGTAGTGATAATGTGATACCGCGGCACTCCCCCAAGCTTGGAACAAACCAAGGGGATGCCAATACCGATGATGAATTACTCCTGCGGCGATGGTGGTGATGAACTCCTCCCGAGCTTCTTAATAAGCTCCTTCGTCTTCAGTTTCTCAGCTTGACAATTCTGCACTAAGATTCGAAGAGATTCATTGTTATCTGAAGTTGGCGATGACGACCTTGTGATGCGAATCGAGTGGTATTCAATCATTCTTCGGAGACGGCAATTCTCCTCCTGGAGTATCTCCACTTCTCTTCTTAGAGCCCAATATTGATCACAAAACTCATCGGTAATCCGTAGAACTTCTTCCATCATGGGGAAGGAGTCGAGGCTAAGAGCGGGTGGTAAAGGTCCCTGCAGGTTATGAGAAAAAGAACGTCGAGTGTCAACAGATCCCACCAAGATTTGCTTGCTCCCTCCGGCTTGCTGCTCTTGTCTTGATGGCACCTCCTTCACTTCTTCCTCCGAAAGCCCCCTGCCCTTGTTGTTAGAGGCCATGGTGCTTCTAGACCGAAAACAGATCCTGGCAGAAACAGCTCGAAACAAAACACGTTGAGAAAACGATATACGGACCTCCAGGGGTCTGGGGGATTATATAGCAAAAATTTTCTTGACAAAAGGAAAGCACCAGATCGAACCAGAGTCAGAAAGGGGCGACGAGGCGGCCAGACCATAGGTCGGCGCGGGCCCTGGTCAGGCCGCGCCGGCCTATGGTGCCACGCCCTCGTGCGTCCTTTCCACTCCGTTTCGAACTCGTAATTTTTCATATTTTCCAAAAACAGCGAAAATATTGTTCGGAAAGTAAATTGCGTACTTTTCATTACCAGTACTGTTACCTATTCAAAGTCGAGTTCTGGCAGACTGTCAATTTGCCCTTTGATGAAAGCTTCCGGTGTTTCCACTTGAATAATATCAACATCAACATTATAGGAATCACCTGAGATATAATGCTTGAGTCTTTGTCCATTCACCACTTGCGTAGCATTGCCTTGGAGAGAGCTAATTTTGATTGCTCCTGAACGATACACCTCCTCGACAACATACGGTCCTTCCCATTTCGAGAGTAATTTCCCTGCAAAGAATCTGAGACGAGACCGATACAATAGGACTTTATCCCCAATATTAAATTCTCTTTTGATAATCCTTCTATCATGCCATTTTTTAACTTTCTCTTTAAAGAGTTTAGCATTTTCATAAGCTTCACTTCTCCATTCATCTAGAGAACTCAATTGCAACAACCTCTTATCACCGGCAAGTTTAGGATCTTTATTTAATTCTCTAACAGCCCAATAAGCTTTGTGCTCTAGTTCTAAAGGTAAATGACAAGCTTTCCCATAAACCATTTTATAAGGTGACATTCCCATGGGATTTTTATAAGCAGTTCTATAAGCCCAAAGTGCATCCTTCAATTTACTAGCCCAATTCTTTCTAGTTTTATTAACAGTCTTTCCCAAAATAGATTTAATCTCTCTATTTGATAGTTCTACTTGACCACTAGTTTGAGGATGATAAGCGGAAGCAATTCTATGATTAATACCATACTTAGCAAGAGTTTTTCTAAAACCTCCATGAATAAAATGAGAACCTCCATCAGTCATAATATATCTAGGTACTCCAAATCTAGGAAAAATAATATCTAAGAGCATTCTTAAAGAGGTCTCACCATCAGCACTTTTTGTAGGTATAGCTTCCACCCATTTAGTAACATAATCAACAGCAACAAGTATATGAGTGTTACCTTCCAAAGACGGAAAAGGTCCCATGAAGTCAAATCCCCAACAATCAAACGGTTCAATAACAAGAGTATAATTCATTGGCATTTCATTGCGTCTGGAGATATTACCAACCCTTTGGCATTCATCACAAGATAAAATAAACTTTCTCGCATCCTTGAAGAGAGTTGGCCAATAAAAACCTGATTGTAGAACCTTTTGCGCGGTTCTTTCTCCGGCGTGATGTCCTCCATAAGCACTGCCATGACATTTACTCAATATCTCCTGTTGTTCATATTCGGGGACACATCTTCGCATAATACCATCCACTCCTTCTTTATATAAGTGTGGGTCATCCCAGAAATAATGCCTCAAATCATAAAAGAATTTCCTCCTTTGCTGAGCTGAAAAGGTTGGAGGCAAGTACTTGGAAACAATAAAGTTAGCATAATCAGCATACCAAGGACTGTCTCGCGAGCTCACCTTTATTACAGCCAATTGTTCATTTGGAAAACTATCATTAACAGGAACTGGATCATAAGCAATATTTTCCAATCTAGACAAATTATCAGCAACAGGATTATCAGCACCTTTCCTATCTACAATATGTAAATCAAATTCTTGCAAAAGAAGTACCCATCTAATAAGCCTCGGCTTAGCATCTTTCTTTGTCATTAGGTATCTAATTGCAGCATGATCAGTATGAATAGTAACTTTTGAATCAACAATATAAGATCTAAATTTATCACAAGCAAAGACTACAGCTAATAATTCCTTTTCAGTTGTAGCATAATTTCTTTGAGCAGCATCAAGAGTTTTACTAGCATAATGAATAACATTCAGTTTTTTATCTACTCGCTGTCCAAGAACAGCGCCTACAGCAAAATCACTAGCATCACACATAATCTCAAAGGGTAAGTTCCAATCAGGAGGTTCAACTATAGGAGCAGTTGTTAAGGTTTTCTTAAGAGTTTCAAAAGCTTCCTTACAATCATCATCAAAAACAAATGGTACATCTTTTTGAAGAAGATTAGTAAGAGGTTTTGAAATCTTGGAGAAATCTTTAATAAATCTCCTATAAAACCCAGCATGACCAAGAACACTACGAATACCTTTAACATCCCTCGGATAGGGCATCTTCTCAATTGCTTCAACTTTAGCTCTATCAACTTCAATACCTCTCTCAGAAATTTTATGTCCCAATACAATTCCTTCATTAACCATAAAGTGGCATTTCTCCCAATTAAGAACAAGGTTAGTTTCTTCACATCTCTGCAAAACTTTATCAAGGTTTCGCAAGACTATCAAAAGAATTCCCATAGACGGAAAAATCATCCATGAATACCTCTACAATACTTTCACAAAAACCATGAAAAATAGCAGACATGCATCTTTGGAAAGTAGCAGGAGCATTACATAAACCAAAAGGCATACGTCTATAAGCATAAGTTCCATAGGGACAAGTGAAAGTGGTTTTCTCTTGATCTTTAGCTTTAACAGCAATTTGTGAAAACCCAGAATAACCATCCAGAAAGCAAAAATGAGTATTTTTAGACAATCTTTCTAGCATTTGATCAATAAATGGTAAAGGGTAATGATCTTTCTTAGTAACTTTATTAACTTTTCGAAAATCAATGCACATTCTATACCCTACAACTACTCTTTGAGGGATGAGCTCATCATTATCATTAGGCACAACAGTCATTCCTCCTTTCTTGGGAACACAATGCACAGGACTAACCCATCTACTATCAGCAATAGGATATATAATACCAGCTTCAAGAAGTCTTAATACCTCATTCCTTACCACTTCCTTCATCTTCGGAATTAGACGACGCTGATGTTCAACAACAGGCTTTGCATCATCTTCCATATTAATAGCATGTTGGCATATAGAAGGAGAAATCCCTTTCAAATCATCAAGAGTGTAGCCAATAGCGCCTCGGTGCTTCTTCAATATTTCCAATAACCTTTCTTCCTCAATCTCTGAAAGCTTAGAACTAATAATAACAGGATATATTTTCTTATCATCAATATGAGCATATTTAAGATTATCAGGTAAAGGCTTTAAATCAAAAACAGGATCTTCCTTTGGTGGCGGTGTTGTACCCAAATCTTCCACCGGTAAATCATGCTTGAGAATAGGTTGGCGAAGAAAAATTTCCTCAAGCTCATCTCTTTCTTTCCTAAAAACTTCACTCTCGCTATCCTCCAAATGTTGCTGCAAAGGATTGTTAGGAACAAGAACAATAGATGCACACTGCTCCATTTTAAAATCATTACTAGGCAAATCAGCTTTATAAGGAGTTTTAGTAAATTTAGAGAAGTTAAACTCATAAGATTCACCAGCAAATTTAGTCAAAATTTTCTCTTTCTTGCAATCTATAATAGCTCCACAAGTATTTAGAAAAGGTCTACCAAAAATAATAGGACAATAATCACTAGCAGCAGAACCAAGTACCAAAAAGTCAGTAGGATATTTAATCTTACCGCATAAAACTTCCACATCTCGAACTATACAAATTGGAGAAATAGTTTCTCTATTAGCCAGCTGAATAACCACATCAATATCTTCAAGTTCACAAGAATCAATTTCGTGCATAATCTCCGTGTAAAGCTCATACGGAATAGCACTAACACTTGCACCAATATCACATAATCCATAATAGCAATGATCACCAATTCTAACAGATAGCATAGGAACACTAGCTTGTTTGGGTTTATTAGGATGTGAAACAATATTAGAAGCATCTTCACAGAAAATAATATGACCATCCTCCACATTTTCAGTCACAAGATCTTTAACTATTGCAACAACAGGTTCAACTTTTATTTGTTCTTCAGGTTCTACAGGTTTCTTTTCACTTTTATGAACCGCACTATTTATAACAGAGTACTCCTTCATTTTAGCAGGGAAAGGAGTTTTTTCAATATAAGCTTCAGGAATAACATGATCAGCAGTTTCAACTACAACGCATTTATTAATAGATGAATCAATTTTATCTTTATACGGTTCATGATACTTATCAAAATTCTTCTTTGGCAATTCATAATGAGAGGCAAAAGCTTTATAAAGATTTACAGCAACTTGAGAATCAAGACCATATGTAGCACTCATATTACGAAATTTATCAGTATCCATAAAAGCTTCAATGCATTTATAATCATAAATTATACCTGATTCTCTATCCTTGTCGTTCTCCCAACCTTCAGTATTTTCTTGGATCCGATCAAGAAGGTCCCTTTTAAACTCTTCTTTGTTGCGTGTAAATGATCCAGAACAAGAAGTATCCAGCAAGGTCTTGTCTTGAAAAGAAAGTCTTGCATAGAAATTATCAATAATAACATTACCAGGAAGCTCATGAATGGGGCATTTGAGCATTAAAGACTTCAATCTCCCCCAAGCTTGGGCAATACTCTCTCCATCATGAGGCCAAAAATTATATATGCGATTCCGATCCTTATGAATTTCACTTGGAGGATAGAACTTAGAATAAAACCGGGGCACAATATCATTCCATTCAAGAGAATCCCCATTATCCAGTAATTTATACCAATGCGCCGCCTTACCGGACAGCGATAAAGAGAATAGTTTCTTCCTCACTTCATCCATAGCAATACCTGCACATTTGAATAACCCGCATAATTCATGCAAAAACAGTAAATGATCACCAGGATGGACAGTTCCATCCCCTTCATAGCGGTTATCCATAACACGTTCAATAATTTTCATAGGTATTTTATATGGTATCACTTCCTCACCTGGCGCCTCATCCACTACCGTTGCAGTAGTAGTAGATTTCCCAAATAAAAATTGAAGAGAAGATCTCTCCATAATGACTTATAGCAGCAGTGCAGAAATAAAATCAGCACAACAAGAAGGTTTTCCTTACCAATTCCACTTACCAATAGCGCTTCACTCCCCGGCAACGGCGCCAGAAAATAGTCTTGATGACCCACAAGTATAGGGGGTGTATCGTAGTATCTTCGATAAGTAAGAATGTCAATCCCAACGAGGAGCAGAAGGTGTTGACAAGCAGTTTCGATGAAGGATTCACTATAAATGCTCACAGACAAGTATTCAGGGGGTTTTGATGTAACAGTTGAATAAAGTACGAGTAAGTAAAGTGCGAGAGTAACAATTGCAGCGAGTGGCCCAATCCTTTTTAGCACAAAGGACAAGCCGGTTTGTTTACTTATAATGACCAAACGTTCTCGAGGACACACGGGATTTTAGTCTAGTGCTTTCGCTACATACGGCTAAATAATCTTCATTGTTATGATAAGTGTTGTGTGGGTGAACCTATGCTAATGCACCGCCCTTCCTAGGACTAATACATACTTGTGATTATACCACTTGCAAGCATCCGCAACTACAAGAAAGTAATTAAGAATAAATCTAACCACAGCCTTAAACTCTGAGATCCTGCGATCCCTCCTGCATCGATATACCAACGGGGGTTTAGGTTTCTGTCACTCCGGCAACCCCGCAATTAGCAAACGAATACAAGATGCATTCCCCTAGGCCCATAAATGGTGAAGTGTCATGTAGTCGACGTTCACATGACACCACTAGAAGAATAACACCACAACTTAAATATCATACCATTGAATATTACTCAACCATAGTTCACTACTAACATTTAGACTTCACCCATGTCCTCAAGAACTAAACGAACTACTCACGAGACATCATATGGAACATGATCAGAGGTGATATGATGATGAATAACAATCTGAACATAAACTTGGTTCAATGGTTTCACTCAATAGCATCAACAACAAGTAGAGATCGATACCGGGAGAGTTTCCCCTATCAAACAATCAAGATCAAACCCAAATTGCTACGGCGGTGACGATGTCCAGCGGTGATGACGGCGGTGATGATGGTGGAGATGATGATGATGGTGATGGCGATGATGTCCAGCTCGATGACGGTGACGATGGCGTCGATTTCCCCCTCCCGGAGGGAATTTCCCCGGCGAATTCCTGCCCGCCGGAGAGCTCTTTTCTCTCTGGTGTTCTCCGCCCCGCAGAGGCGGCTGTAACTCTTCGCGAGGTACCCTCTGTGGCTTAGGTTTTCGGGACGAAGGATTTCGCGAAGAAAAGGAGGCGAAAGGGGTCGTGGGCCCCCCAAACCACATGGCGGCGCGGCCAGGGCATGGGCCGCGCCGCCCTAGGGTGTGGGCCCACCCTGGGTCCTCCTGGTCCCTCCTTCTGGCTTCCTTCGTCATCTTGAAAAATAGGATTTTTGGTATAATTTCCTCCCATAGTTGATCTTCCGAAATATTGCATTCTGACGGTGCTTTTTCCAGCAGAATCCTGGCTCCGGTGCTTGATCCTCCAATAATGATGAAACATGCAAAATAGATGAAATAACATAAGTATTGTGTCCCAATATGAAATATATCAATGAATAACAGCAAATTATGATATAAAATAGTGATGCAAATTGGACGTATCAGGCATCCCAAAAGAATTGAACAAGATTCTCAACGCATTGAACCTAGTGCTCCTTCTAAGAAGAAAAAGAAGAAGAAACATAAAAATGTTGTAGAATCCTCTAAACCTGTTAATGATCCTAATAGTATTTCTATTTCTGATGCTGAAACTGAAAGTGGTAATGAACATGATAAAGATAATGATAAGAATGATGCTTCTGATAAAGAAGAGGTAGAAGATGAACCTGAAAAGCATGCTAAAAAGAAAAGGTACACTAAAGAAGATTTTATTGCTGAGAAACATGGTAATGAAAGAGAACCTTGGGTGCAAAAGCAAATGCCTTTTCCTGCTAAGAAACTAAAATCAAAGGAAGAAGAACACTATAATAAATTTTGTGATTGGATGAAACCTTTATTCTTGCAAATCCCTTTGACTGATGCTATTAAATTGCCTCCTTATTCAAAGTATATATGAAAGATATTGTTACTAACAAAAGGAAAATCCCCAATGAGGAAATTTCCACTATGCTTGCTAATTACTCTTTCAATGGCAAAGTTCCAAAGAAGTTGGGCGATCCAGGTATACCTACTATTCCTTGTTCTATTAAGAATAATTATGTTAAAACTGCTCTATGTGACTTGGGAGCCGGTGTTAGTGTTATGCCTTTTTCTCTTTATAAGAGACTTTATCTAGATAAGTTGATACCTACTGATATATCTTTGCAAATGGCTGATAAATCTACTGCTATTCCTGTTGGTATATGTGAGGATGTTCCTGTTCAAGTTACTACTAACTGCTTGATATTAACTGATTTTGTTGTGTTGGAAATGCCTGAAGATGATAATATGTCTATTATTCTTGGGAGACCTTTTCTTAACACCGCAGGGGCTATTATTGATTGCAATAAAGGAAAGGTTACTTTCAATGTTGATGATAGGGAGCATACCGTTTATTTTCCCAAGAGGATTGAGAAAGCATGTGGGGTTAATACTATTTCTAATGTGAGAACTATCAAAGTGGGAACTATTGATTGTCCTATATATGAGCCTAAGGAAGAATATCAAACTCTCGTGATTGGATCCATATCAATACAATTCAAGGTAACATGATTGATTTGAGGTTTATTTCTTCTTATGCTATGTAAAATTTATTTGGTGGCAAGACTTGATCAACCTTGTTAACAAATACCTTTTATATGCATAGAGGAGGTAAACAACATCTCTTTCTTCTTCCACTTGCTCTAGTTGCTGTAGCACTTTTAATTTGCAAGGTTCCTTAGTTAATTAGAGATTTCGAAATTTTTCCTGGCCGGTAATAATAAACTAAATACCCAGAAATGTGCATTTTTCAAAGTTTTCAAAAATTCACAAAAATTATACCGTTGGTCCTATTTTTTGACGAGGCACCTGGGAGCACCAGAGGATGACCTGTGGGGCACCACAGGGTGCCACACCACAGGCCGGCGCGGCCAAGGAGGGGGGCGCGCCACCCTGTGGTGTGGGCCCCTCCTTGCCCCACCATCTCATCTCTTTCTCCCAGCATCTTCTCTCTCCCGAAAAAACTCGAACCAGCTTCCTCTCACTCGCGTTTTTGCTCAAGAACTCTAGATTTCTCGATCTCTTTGCTCAGCCCAGATTTCTGTCTGAGATTTAACACATTTGCTCTCCGAAAATGGAGTGGAGTAGATATCAACTTAACCAACAAGAATTGGAGGTCCAACAAGTTATGAGAGTGAATCGTGAAGAGGGAGTATACCCCTCTTACTACCCGTGCGCGGATTTCATGAGAAGCGCGGGAATATTGGAAGATGTTCGGAGTCTAATTTCTCGAGCAGGGCTGAGTGATTTTGTTGAAGGAGAGCCAAGATAATATGCAAAATTAACTATGTCTTTTGTGCAGGACTTTAAGTTCAATTGGTCGCGATCTAACCCCACGGTTCAGTATAAAATTTACAATAAAGCTGTCAACTTGCCATTCAGTGATTTTTGTGCAGCAATTAGAGTACCGCAATGGGGATCATGCGAGAAGATAAGGGGATCGCCGCAAGAACTCTTAAGCCTCTTCAAGATGATTTGCTATGGAAGGAGTTTCTCAGAGGATAGTGGTAAAATCACTAGCATTCAGCTCCCGGCTATCCGCTACTTTGCCTATTTCATTACTAAATGCGTTCTTGCTAGAAAGATCGGTGGTAAACTTTCTATCCCGGATTTAGCTTTTCTAGCTGCGGCACTTCAAGGTAGTAGGACTTATAATTTGGGGGCATTGATAGCTTATAGACTCGCCACTAACCGTAAGAAAGGTGGAATTTGTGGAGGTCTCATCGCCTCTCGTTTACTAGCTTTTCATAATGTAGAACCTCATCATCTTGATATTCCATTCTCCATAGAAAAACTTGACATAGCCTCTATGATTAAACATGAATTTGTTTCTGATTCCTCCAACTTGGGTAACCGGTTTTACAAGATGACATTTTATAAGAAAGTCTGGAGAATAACTAAGAAGACTGAGAAACTAGTAAAATTGCCTGCGCCTGTTTTGTCTAACCTTGATTCCAGGGGAGATTGGTCGGTCACAGAAGGTGCACTGGATGCACACATAGAGGGAGGAGGCCAACATGCAAGAGACGACACGGAGGTCGAGGAGCACCTCGACTCATCATCCGATGCAGCAAGTTCCTCACATCAACATGTTGGACATGTGGAGCCTCCACGCTTTTCTTCTGCACATGAACTTTACTATGACTACTCCATGAATTATCCACCGGCAAGAAACAGCGATCCTCGTTGGGGTTGAACTCCACTTAGGCCAAAAGCCTAAGCTTGGGGGGAGGTATACCAGCATCACTCATTCTTTGCATATTATGATTGCTGGATACTTGTACATATTTGTTTTGTTCGTTTGAGTGGTTTTCTAATGAGAGGGAGATGATATTTGGGGAAGTGCTGCCTGAAAACAGATTCTGGACTGTTACTAGAAAAATTCGTGCGCACAGCCAGAACGTTATTTTGAGCTGCCAATTTTTGTGCAGGTTCCCCAGGTTGTTATCTAACTTTCATTAGTTGAACACTTTTCGAGCTGAGCAACGTAAGATTTTTGTAAAAATCGATTTCTGTACTGCTGTCAGGTTTTGGCAGATTTCTGCCATCTCGCTTTTCTGTGTTTCTTTTAGTTTGCTATTTCTTGTTCTCGCTTTGTTTCTTTCCCAAAACATAAAAAGACCAAAAATATTTCTGTTGTTTCTCTTCACCATTTGTTTTCTTTGGTTTCTTGCATTTGTTTCGCTTTATTTGCTATTGCTAGTTTGCTATAAGAAAACCCAAAAAGATTTTGCTTTGTTTGTTTGTTTCCTCTTGTTCTTGTTCTCAAATTCGAAAACACCAAAAATATTTGCTGTTCTTCTTTGATTTTTTAAAGTTCTTTATGAGTTCAATGGTCTTCGGTGGTTGGAGCGTGGTTTTCATTTCATATTATCCAAGCTGCACAAGTGAAAAGGCAATAATGACGATCTACGACAATCTGATTGTGGTGAGAGGCTGGTATGAACTCTATTTGTTTTTATTTTTATACATATACTCATCCATGTGAGCATGCTTAGTTGGTTCATGTGAGGTATATGTTATTTGAGAAAGTCTAGTAGTTTATGATCTCTCATGTTTAACTCCAATCTGTTAATATGAGTAGCATGTCATGGATGTTTGTTGCATTGTTTTATTCATAAGTAGGTATGGCATTGTGGTATCCTCCTCTGAATAATTCATTTATATCGACTTGGCACATGCTCACGCATGCATATGACTGAACAAAAAGTCAATTAAGCCTCGATGATCTATATTGCTTCAGAGTTCTTGTATCACTTTTATGCCTCGGTTAATTTATTTTGCCGCAAGCATGATTATGACAGTTACTGCTCTCTTGATTTGTTGCTCCCTAGTCTATTGCTAGCCTTCACTTGTACTGAGCGGGAACGCTGCTCGTGCTTCCAAACACATGAAAACCAAGTTATTCCAGAGTGTCCACCATAAATACCTATGCATGGCATTTCAAACCATTCCAAGTAAATTCTCATGCGCTACCTTTAAAACCTTCAAAATGCTTCTCAATTTGTGTTTATGTTTCATAGCTCATGAGGAAGTATGTGGTGTTTAGCTTTCAACCTTGTCATTTGCTTCTGACGGACTCTCATATGGACTAGTGGCACATCCGCTTATCCAATAATTTTGCAAAAAGAGCTGGCAATGGGATTCCCAGTCCCGAATTAATTAACTTAAATAGACACTCCTCCATGGTTTGTGATTGTTGGACGGCACCCGAAGGATTCGGTTAGCCATGGCTTGTGTAAGCAAAGGTTGGGGGGAGCGTCACCATCATCATAAAACTAAAATAAAAAGGCACTCCTTCATGGTATGAGATTGTTGGCAGGCACCCGAGGATTCGGTTAGCCATGGTTTGTGTAAGAAAGGTTGGAAGGAGTGCCAAATAAATATGCAATAATTCATGGGAGCCGCTCTTGGAAGTCCGGTTGGCGAGGTAGTTAGTGTACCCATTACCATTCGTTGACAACAACAAACACCTCTCAAAATAATTTTACTCCTGATTTCAAAAATGAAAAGCTCTAGCGCATGTTAATCCCTGCTTCCCTCTGCGAAGGGTCAATCTTTTACTTCTATGTTGTGTCTCCATTATTTCTTTGAGCACTATTTTGAGAGCACAACTGTCATTCTTAGTATAATATGCTTGTCTCAAAATATGATTGATTGTGGTATAACTTTGATGCTTTTATCTTTGACAATCACTACTTCTAGTCTTTCTATGAACTCCAGAGGTGCCCGGGCATTTATGTTTTGCCAATCAAATACAGGCAAGCGAGATACCACTTTATCATACTCTCTTATGAACATTGCAATCCTGCTTACATTCATGATTCATGATGCTTATTATTAATTGTTGGTACCTCTACATGATTGACATAGCTGTTAGATGATCTTATTTGCATGTATCTCATTATGAACTGCTTAAGTATTAGCCATAGCATGAGAATATATACATCATATGAGCAAATGTGTTCGTGAAAGTTCTTTTATCGCTCGCTTGTTAATCGAATTGCTTGAGGACAAGCAATAAGCTAAGCTTGGGGGGAGTTGATACGTCCAAAACGTATCTACTTTCCCGAACACTTTTGCTATTGTTTTGCCTCTAATTTGTGTATTTTGGATGCAACTAACACGGACTAACGTTGTTTTCAGCAGAACTGTTCCGGTGTCTCGTTTTTGTGCAGAAATCCAACTTTTGGGAAAATCCTCGGAATTTATGCAGAAGGCCCTATTTTCCCAGACTACTGACGGAGCCAGAAGGACAAGTAAGGTGGAGGCCCGAGGGCCCCACACCATAAGGCGGCGCGGCCTAGGGGGGGCCCGCGCGGCCCTATGGTGTGGCCCCCTCGGCCGGCCTCCGACGCCCTCCTTCGGACTACTTATTGGCCTCGACCTAAAAACGCACGGGGAGAAGTCGAAGTCGCCAGAAACCCTCCAGAACGCCGCCACATCGCGAAACTCCGTCTCGGGAGCCAGAAGTCTCCGTTCTGGCACTCCGCCAGGACGGGGAATTGGAGGAGATCATCGCCGCCATCACCGCCAACGCCTCTACATCAACCAGCCATGTTTCCCCCATCCATGTGTGAGTAATTCCCCCGCTGTAGGCCGAAGGGGATGGTAGGGATTGGATGAGATTGGTCATGTAATAGCATAAGATTGTTAGGGCATAGTGCCTAGTGTCCGTAATTGGTACTTTGATGATATTGTTGCAACTTGTTATGCTTAATGCTTGTCACTAGGGCCCGAGTGCCATGATCTCAGATCTGAACATGTTATTGTTTCATCATGATATTCATTGTTTATTGATCTTACCTGCAAGTTGTATACACATGTCGCTGTCCGGAACCGATGGCCCCGAAGTGACAGAAATCGGGACAACCGGAGGGAATGGTAGCGATGTGAGGATCACATGTGTTCACGGAGTGTTAATGCTTTGCTCTGGTACTCTATTGAAAGGAGTACCTTAATATCCAGTAGTTTCCCTTGAGGCCCGGCTGCCACCGGCTGGTAGGACAAAAGATGTTGTGCAAGTTTCTCATTGCGAGCACGTACGACTATAATTGGAACACATGCCTATTGATTGCTTTGTACTTGGACACCGTTTTATTATTATCTGCAAATGCCCTGCTATGATTGTAACATGAGTTTCTCTCATCCATGCAACGCCCGTCATCCGTCCCCGTGCCTACAGTATTTTAATCCTGCTGTTTACTAAAATCACTACTGCTGTCTCTGTTACTCTGCTGCTGTTATTTCACTACTGCTACTGCTATAAAACTGTTACTACTGATAAACCCTTGCGAGCAAGTCTGTTTCCAGGTGCAGCTGAATTGACAACTCTGCTGTTAAGGCTTTCAAATATTATTTGTCTCCCCTTGTGTCGAATCAATAAATTGGGTTATACTACCCTCGAAGACTGTTGCGATCCCCTATACTTGTGGGTCATCACTTGGCCATGCTTAGTTGACGAATTTTGATCCATCCAGTTGATGAATCAGAGCTGCGAATGAACCTAGTTTGACAAGATGACGTGGCAAGATCAGTGATGATAATAAACATGTTTAAAGGCTTGGATGGGCCGCCACATGGGGATGTGGTGATTTGACTCGTTCTCGCCGACACTAGGACCTGAGTTCTCGCCTTCGGAACCAAGACTGAGCGTACAGCCACACGGGGCCCATGGGAACCCCTTGGCCCGAACTTGCCTAGCTTACCCATGAGTCAATTAGTTTGCGAGTTCCATTTGGCATTCTGCATGGCGAAGGCGTGGAAAAGGTTTTCAAAGGTGCATCATACAGGGATGTGGCTAGGGTGAAGGATGCTGTAGGCATTGAACTGGATCCCCTGCACACAATGACCGGGACCGCCTCGGAGAATGGCTACCTACGATGACGGAGTTCCCCAGTTAGATTGACTCATGGAATAGGCGAAGCAAGGGAAAGGTTTTGGTCGACCACCCTCTGCCGGCACACCAAGGAAGTGTGTAACGTACGGCGCTAAGAGTCGGTCGGCGCGTGTGGGTAAAGTTGTACACCCCTGCAGGGTAAATCTTTTCGAAAAGCCGTGTCCACGGTTACGGACGACTTGGTGATGGATTCTGTGATCATAGACAACATGAACCTAATCGTAAAACTTGGAATCAATGTGTGATAAGGATCCCTCCTCAGGGTATCGAGGGGGTGCTCCTAGTTGATAGGTTCAGCTGATGATGAAGATTCGGTGGATTCAATATGATGATCAGTAGAGCTAGTGATATCGCTCTCTTATCCCCTTTTAAAATAATCTGAATAGACGAGCTTCTGCTCCCTCTTGTTTTACAAAGGAAAACTGGCTTTCTGCAAAATAAGCTCCACATAAAGCCTCGCATACCAGCTTTGCTAACAGGTTGTACTAAGTCTTGCTGAGTCCCTGTACTCAGCTTTGCATGCTTTGTTTCAGACGAAGATGCTTCAACAAATGGTGGTTTCTAGGTCGACATCGACGAGTAGCTTGGGATTCCCAGGTGGCAGCCTGGAATCTATGGGCTGGGACGTCGCCGTTATGCTCCTGGCCTCTTAGGCCTTTTGCTATCTTGCTATTTAGAATAGCATAACTTCACTTCCGTTGATTGATGAGATGTCAGGTCAGTGACCTCTGCTTGTATTACGTTGGTTTTTCGCTCAGGTATGAGCTTGTATTACCCTTTGAGTCGTAGAGTCACTGTTGTGTTACCGATTCTCACCCTGTAGGCCCTAGAGATCTAGGTTAGGCTTATGCCAGATGTGATCTGGGTTTGTCTAGCCTACGACCTCCCGGGGTTCCCGACAGGTTTTGGTATCAGAGCAGGACTGCCTGTAGGAAACCCTTTCTATTGGTCGATGTTGAGTCTAGTAGTTGTGAAAACTATTTGAAAGCTAAAAGTATTTACGAAAATCTGATTAGGATTCTTTTTACTCCTTATCTGGTATCGCTCTAATTCAGAGTCACCTTACCTAGTGTTGATTTGAAAAAAAAATTCCTATCTCTTCCGGTCTTTCAAAGCTTAGGTGCTTGAAAAGCAGGTCGTTTCTTAACCAGTTGACCTAGTGTTGAGTTCTCTAAAGTCTTGTGTGTTCTTTGTTATCTCTATGTTTTGTTTCAATCGAGAGATTTTCTTCGATCATGATCTCTCTGTTTTGTGGGTTCCACATCATTCTGTTCTAGGCTTCGAGGTTTCCTTTCACCTCGGATGTCTCCTTTTTATTTCTTGGATACTTCTGAAGCTAGCTATGGCTTCTTCAAAGTTACACCGTGATTACTACCTTGTAGTGTCCTATGTGTCACTCAGATAGTAGTTACTCCTTTCTCTATGTTTTAACTCTTGGACTTGAACCGAAGGTCCCGGATTGTGCTGGGTTCTTTTGAACCTCAGTACATGATGCTGACCTTTAACCCAAGATCCATTCCGGTGTTCCCTGTTGTCCATGGTCGAACCATACATCAGGATGGCTAACTTCAAATCCACGTAGCCCTCAAGTCTTTGGTTGTAGTCGTGATTGAATTACGGCAACAAAGGCCTTTCCTACCATTACCTATGGCAGAGGTTCTTTCATGGAACCAAAAGGATCACGACAAGAGTGCTCTTTGCGAGTCTCACATCTATGTCTGTGACCCTGCCACAACTTCTCTTTTTAGCATGAGTTTTGCAAGAGTGTTATCTTGTGCATCTACATCTCAGGATTTCTAATTCTGACCGTGTTCCTCCTCTTCAGTTACTTTCAGACCTTTGCCTGCGAGCTAGCAGCCAAGTTGTAATTGTGCATCGGAATCTTCCAGTGCATTTTACTCTTGTGACCTTTCAAGACATTTCACTTCGAGATGTCAGGAGAAACAAACTCCAGTACCTCGTCCATTTCTAGGACTTGGTCAAAGTGTTGTAATCCGCAGATTAAAAGGCTTATGTAGTTTCTGTTCTGTTCTACCTTAGAGTATCACACTTTTTTATATCTATAGGTCGTGCTACGTCTCATGGCCTTATTGATGAAGGGATGCTCTTACATATCTTTACTCGCCCTCCCTCCGAACTATCCGTGCTTGGGAATGTTGGGGTGTATGTATTGATGTGTCCATCCGAGATTCTTAGCAAATCTTATTGCTTTGAAATCCAAGGACATTTCTGTCATTCTTAGCATGATTGATAACCAATCACTAAGCAAAGTTTGACTGTGCTCCCAAGTCCATTGTTCAGGCACAACTTCTTCGTTCAAAGAGTTAGGTTCATGCCGAAGCGCTCAAGACCATGTCGCTTTCCTTATAAAGCAAGTTCTCTCTCGAACTCAGTGACATATCGGTGGTATGTGATATTCTGGTTGTCTTTCTAGAAGTATCGCCATGTTGACACATGACCGTGTTGTCAAGTTCGTGAGTAAGTTGGTTCTCTGAATCGCTCCTTCTCCAAGAAAACCGTACTGGATATCCTGGACTAGTTGGTTGAGCTTAAACAATAACTTGGAGAGTTGTAAGACAAAAGCTCTATCGGACTTGTTCCTTCTCAAAGGGATGTCTAGTGATGTTTGTGTTGAAGTCAGGAAGTATCTCCTTTATGGATATGCTATCTTCCCAATCTTTGATTTGAGTTTGGGCTATTGTCAAATCAAATTTAGTTCCAAGGACTATCTTGATGATGTTAATACTCATTGTGTTTTACCTAAGTACATCTTCATGTCCTCTGGACTGACCAATACTTTGCCTTGTTCATGCAAAATATGAGCTATCTCATTGGAGTATCTTGATAAGCTTGTTGTTGAGCCCATCGATGAACTTCTTATTTTCTCCATGTCTAAAGAGGTTCATATTGAACAATTGGCACTACTGTTGGAAACTTTTAAGAACCATCTTTGTGTTACCACGAAATATGTGTTCTGGATGTTGGAAGTGACCTTCTCTGGTTCACGTGCATTTGCTAAAAGATGTCGCCGTGGATCTGAGTAGAGTTTCCTTTGTTTTCCTCGGAATCATCGCAAGTCAGTCATGCATGTGCGGAATTTCTTGAGATGTAAGGTTGTTACCTCAATTCCTTGAAAAGTTCCTCTATGCACATTAAGCCACTGACTGGTTTGTTGAAGAATGAGAAGAATTTTAATAACTTCATTATCCTCTTTGATGTCCCCACCATGACTCAATTGTGTTACATTGCAATTTCATGTGCACGCAATTGCCTTTTGGCAGTCGTAACCACATGAATTATGCAATCTAGCTCAATCTTTTGGAGCTTGACATTATAGTCAAGAACTTGAGAATCTAGCGACTTTACCTTTTTGGTAACTGTTGAAAATTTCTATTCGGACAAGTTCAGTCACCTAACCTAAGTTGAATCTCAACCAGCAATGATGGTTGGTGTTTCTCAAGGATTCATGACATAGGTGTCTTTGTAAATCCGACAAGATTGATGTTGTGGTTAACCCAAATTACTCGGAAGGTCTAGTGTCATAATCTCTTGAAACAACAAGAATAACCACTCTCCATAAGGATCTTGTGCGACTTATTCTAGGAGTAGCCCTTATGATGTCTTTTCAATCATGAAGTTCGACCTTCACTTGATGACATACTAAAGGCTATTCAGAAGCCTTCTATTGGTGTCTAGAACATCAAGGCAAACATTAGAAGCAGAGTTACTAAATGTTTCCCGGTCAATCCCTCGAAAACATTTCTCTGGTGATAACAAATTCGTTAGGAGAAAATCTCACTCCCCGGTGATCCTTACTACGTCATTCGACAATGCCTTTCCTCTTACTTTGGATTTATCTCAAGTTCTCTTTAATTCACATGTTGTGTGAATTCGTCAGCGATATGTGACCCCAGTACTTTTGGGTAAGCTTTAACCGAGTGACAACCCTTTTGTGATACTCAAAGTTCAAAACTGGGAGAAGTATCTTTTCTTAGCATGCCAAATATCCGTTGTCTATTCGTTCAAGTAGCACGAAGTAATATCATGAATCTTGGCACTTTAGTAGCCAGTGCTCCTCCCCTTCCTTTGGTTGGTACCTGAAGTTCTATTCAATTCACACGTTGTGTGAATTCGTCAGTCCTCTAGGCCCCCAGCCTTTTGAAGAGACAACAATCGTTTCATATAACCATACCAAAAGAGTGACTACGATTTTTAAATCCAAAGTTGCTCTCGTTGGATAATCATTCGTGCTTCAACGAGTCACTCTCCCTAAGAGTGCCTCGTTATGGTATCGAAGGCAGTTTAACTTCTCGCTACCTTGTCCCTTCGTAATCTTGTCAAGCGTGAAGCAATTGCCTACCAAAATTGAAACTCTTCCGTATCCTCCGTTACCTTGAAGTGTTTCATGTTTGTCAGCTCAAGAGTTGTTTCTAAGCACTCCTTCCCTGAGTTGACCATGAGATACTCGATCTTCATGAAGATCCACCGTCTAGTGTCATTCCCTCTTTTCTTTAGAGTGAAGAAAGCAAAATGAAGAGCTCTTCTTGGTGTTAAGGATCAACTTCTTCATGGTGTTTTGGGCCAGTTTCTTCATGGTGTTGTGGATCAACTTCTTCGTGATGTCATGGATCAACTTCTTCAAGAAGGAAGACCGTCATGGTATCGACAAGATCGTTGAAGACTGGTGTAGTCCTTGTTACCTTCTCTATTCCTACCTTGGAATCTCGGGACGAGATTCTTTTAAGGGGGATAGATCTGTAACACCCCTCTTTTAGCTAAACCTAATTAGGGTTTGATTGTGCATCATGAGCATCATGATTATTTTTCCTAAGAAAATTGCATAAGGAAATAATTTGAAAACCCTAATGTTGGTTTGATTCCACTCTTTTTCAAATGCTCAAAGTATTTCAAAAGTTCAAACTAAACTTGTGGCCTATTTGCATTTTGTCAAGATGGCCATGAATATTTTGAAAAGTTGCCAAAAGTTTGAAGTTTCAAACAGATTTCAAAATGCACAAGAATTTGAAAATCTAAAACAAAAACAGAATTTGGGAAAAGAGAAGAAGAAAACCCTTTCTCCCTCCCCTGGGCCGCAGCCCAACTTTCCTGTCTCCCCTCCTCTCCCTGCGTGGCCCAGTTTCGGCCCAGACAGCAAGCCCACAGAAACCTAATACAGCCCAACCCCACCTCCAGGGGGGTATCTGCAAAAGTGCCTTTTCTTTCCCTTTTCTTCTTCCTGGAAGCACCTGCCTGGCAGCAGGCAGGCCGCCCGATCCTTCTCCTCGCCGTGGAGATGCTTGCCGCCGCCCCCGACCGGCTATAAAGCCCTCCGCCGCCGCCAGTGAACCCTAGACCGCCCAATCCCCTTCTCCTCCTCGCTCTCCCGCGCCCCGCGTTCGAAACCCTAGCCGCAGTAGCTCGCCGGCCATCACTCGCCCCGCCGTTCCCCGCCTCCCCTTGCTCCAGCGAGAGGCCCAGAAGCTTCGCCTCGTCTTGCTCGTCGTCCTCGCCAAAGCGCTCCTCTCGGGAAGGCCCCAATCAGGCCAATCGAGCCCTTCTTCTCCGCAGCCGGCCGCCGCTCCGTCGAAGCTCGCCGGCGCTACAGCCCGCCCCGAGCCTTGCCGTCACCTCCTCGAGCTCCGCGGTGAGCTTCTGCTTCTGCCGGTGCTCTCGGCCCTCTCCCTCTCCCCCTGTACCATCACCGCGGCGTGCACCTGGCCGCGCCGCCGCCTGCCATCATCGCCGGCGTCACTCCGGTGACCGCCTGCTAGCGGCGCCGCCACCTTTCAACTCGCCACGGCCCCGCGCGTCGGACGCGGCCTCCCGCGTGCCCTGGCGTGCTCCACAGCGCCGCCGCTGTGTGCCACCGGCGGCTCACCGCCGGTTGTTGACCATCTGGTTGACTCCGGTGGTTCCCGCCGCCCCTTTTCTTTTTCTATTTTCTTTATTTCTGTAAGTGAAAATGCATTGACATGTGAGGCCCCTTGTCAGGAATTTAATCATTTCGAAAATAATTAGGAAAAGAATAAATCTATGACAGTGGGTCCAACCTGTCAGGCTTTTAATAATTTCTGGAATTTTCAGAAATGATTTAAAATGAATAAAACTTGTAAAATTCATAACTTATTCATTTTAAATCAGAAAAATATGTATAATATATCAAAATTTTCAGAAAAATGAGATCTACAATTTGGTTACACAATCATGCATTGTTAAACAACTTAGAACCCTAGTTATTTTAGAAGAACTATATGTACCCCTCTGAGGGCTCCGGAACTACTAACCCTAGTCCCGTCGAACCCCAGTTAAATTGATGATGTCTTAGGGTTATTTCAGTACCTAATTAACATGTCATCTCATCATACTTGTATGCGCATTGCATCGATGCCATGTGTTGATTGTTGTTCTACCTTTCCGGTGTTTGCTTCTTCGCGATCGATAGAGCAAGTGCCCGAGACGATGAAGATCAACAACGACGCAACTCAATAATTGTCCATCGACGAACAAGTCAAGCATTGGATCATAGAAGATCCACATTGGTTTGTCAGGGACAAAGGCAAGCCCTAGCCTGGTTCATATTATGATTTTGAAATGCTTTTACTTCTGGTTCCTACATATTGCATTCGATTCCAATATGCTTTATCGGCAGATATAGTTAGCCTATTGGTGTTGCATTTACCATCCTTGTAGCCTAAATACTCTGATCCACTGCTCCCAGCAAGACTAGGTTTGAGCTATGTGTGCATCGCTAGAGCCGTTATTTCGAATATGCTTAGCCATGCTTAGTTGACGAATTCTGATCCATCCGGTTGATGAATCAGAGCTGCGAATGAACCTAGTTTGACAGGATGACGTGGCAAGATCAGTGATGATAATAAACATGTTTAAAGGCTTGGATGGGCCGCCACATGGGGATGTGGTGATTTGACTCGTTCTCGCCGACACTAGGACCTGAGTTCTCGCCTTCGGAACCAAGACTGAGCGTACAGCCACACGGGGCCCATGGGAACCCCTTGGCCCGAACTTGCCTAGCTTACCCATGAGTCAATTAGTTTGCGAGTTCCATTTGGCATTCTGCATGGCGAAGGCGTGGAAAAGGTTTTCAAAGGTGCATCATACAGGGATGTGGCTAGGGTGAAGGATGCTGTAGGCATTGAACTGGATCCCCTGCACACAATGACCGGGACCGCCTTGGAGAATGGCTACCTACGATGACGGAGTTCCCCAGTTAGATTGACTCATGGAATAGGCGAAGCAAGGGAAAGGTTTTGGTCGACCACCCTCTGCCGGCACACCAAGGAAGTGTGTAACGTACGGCGCTAAGAGTCGGTCGGCGCGTGTGGGTAAAGTTGTACACCCCTGCAGGGTAAATCTTTTCGAAAAGCCGTGTCCACGGTTACGGACGACTTGGTGATGGATTCTGTGATCATAGACAACATGAACCTAATCGTAAAACTTGGAATCAATGTGTGATAAGGATCCCTCCTCAGGGTATCGAGGGGGTGCTCCTAGTTGATAGGTTCAGCTGATGATGAAGATTCGGTGGATTCAATATGATGATCAGTAGAGCTAGTGATATCGCTCTCTTATCCCCTTTTAAAATAATCTGAATAGACGAGCTTCTGCTCCCTCTTGTTTTACAAAGGAAAACTGGCTTTCTGCAAAATAAGCTCCACATAAAGCCTCACATACCAGCTTTGCTAACAGGTTGTACTAAGTCTTGCTGAGTCCCTGTACTCAGCTTTGCATGCTTTGTTTCAGACGAAGACGCTTCAACAAATGGTGGTTTCTAGGTCGACATCGACGAGTAGCTTGGGATTCCCAGGTGGCAGCCTGGAATCTATGGGCTGGGACGTCGCCGTTATGCTCCTGGCCTCTTAGGCCTTTTGCTATCTTGCTATTTAGAATAGCATAACTTCGCTTCCGTTGATTGATGAGATGTCAGGTCAGTGACCTCTGCTTGTATTACGTTGGTTTTTCGCTCAGGTATGAGCTTGTATTACCCTTTGAGTCGTAGAGTCACTGTTGTGTTACCGATTCTCACCCTGTAGGCCCTAGAGATCTAGGTTAGGCTTATGCCAGATGTGATCTGGGTTTGTCTAGCCTACGACCTCCCGGGGTTCCCGACACTTCCTATGCATAGGAATCTTGTAAATAAACAAATTCATGAAGCATAATGCAACAAGCATAGAAAGATAAAACAAGTGCAGCTTCAAGATTTTAAGCATATAGAGAGGTGTTTTAGTAACATGAAAATTTCTACAACCATATTTTCCTCTCTCGTAATAACTTTCAGTAGCATCATGAGCAAACTCAACAATATAACTATCAAATGAAACATTTTTATCATGAGTCTCATGCATAAAATTATTACTCTCCACATTAGCATAATCAATTTTATTAGTTGTAGTGGGAGCAAATTCAACAAAGTAGCTATCACTATTATTCTCATCATCAAATATAGGAGGCATATTGTAATCATAATCAAATTCATCCTCCATAGTAGGCGGAACCATAAGACTACTATCATTATAATCATCATAAATAGGAGGCAAAGTATCATCAAAGTAAATTTTCTCCTCCATGCCCGGGGGACTAAAAAGATCATGCTCATCAAAACCAGCTTCCCCAAGCTTAGAATTTTCCATATCATTAACAACAATAGTGTTCAAAGCGTTCATACTAACATGTTCCATGGGTTTTTTTAATTTTCGGATCAAACCATCCATGTCTTAAATCAGGAAATAGAATAAGAAGCTCATTGTTGTCCATTATGCCTTACTAGTGTAAACAAGAAACAAAAAGATGCAAATGCAGGATCTAAAGGAAATAGCTTCGAGCACACACACAATGGCGCCAGAAAAGTACTCATTACTGAACCGGAGTATGAGTGCCTTTTACCTTTCCTCCCCGGCAACGGCGCCAGAAAAGTGCTTGATGTCTACTGGAGCTTCTATTCTTGTAGACAGTGTTGGGCCTCCAAGAGCAGAGGTTTGTAGAACAGCAGCAAGTTTCCCTTAAGTGGATCACCCAAGGTTTATCGATCTCAGGGAGGAAGAGGTCAAAGATATCCCTCTCATGCAACCCTGCAACCACAAAGCAAGAAGTCTCTTGTGTCCCCAACACACCTAATAGGTGCACTAGTTCGGCGAAGAGATAGTAAAATACAGGTGGTATGAATAAGTATGAGTAGTAGCAACAGTGCCAGAAAAGTGCTTGCTGGCGTGTGGTTGATGGTGGTAATATTGCGGGCAGTAGAGATGCAGTAAACAGTAAACAAGCAGCGATAGCAGTATTTAGGAACAAGGCCTAGGGATCATACTTTCACTAGTGGACACTCTCAACATTGATCACATAACAGAATAGATAAATGCTAGACTCTACACCCTCTTGTTGGATGATGAACACCACTAATTGTGTAGGATTACACGAACCCTCAATGCCGGAGTTAACAAGCTCCACAATATTCGATATTCATATTTAAATAACCTTAGAGTGCATGACAGATCAACATAACCAAATAGATCACATCAATACCATCATAGTAATAGTTAACTTCATAATCTACAAGAGATCACAATCATAAACTACGCCAAGTACTACATGCTGCACACACTGTCCACATTACATCATGCAGGAGGAATAGAGTACTTTAATAACATCACTAGAGTAGCACATAGATGAATTGTGATACAAAACTCATATGAATCTCAATCATGTAAGGCAGCTCATGAGATCATTGTATTGAAGTACATAGAGAGAGATTAACCACATAGCTACCAGTACAGCCCCGAGCCTCGATGGAGAACTACTCCCTCCTCATGGGAGACAACAGCGGTGATGAAGATGGCGGTGGAGATGGCAGCGGTGTCGATGGAGAAGCCTTCCGAGGGCACTTCCCCGTCTCGGCGGCGTGCCGGAACAGAGACTCATGTCCCCCAGATCTTGGCTTCGCGATGGCGGCGGCTCTGGAAGGTTTTTCGTACCGTGGCTTTTCCGTCTCGAAGTTTTAGGTCGAGGGGCTTCTTATAGGCGAAGAGGCGGCGTCAGAAGGTCAACGAGGCGACGACACACTAGGGGGGCGCGGCCCCCCCTTGGCCGCACCGGGCTATCGTCTGGTGGGCCTGTGGCCCCTCTCTGGCGGCTCTCGGGTGTTCTGGAAGCTTCATGTAATTCTAAGATGCTGGGCGTTGATTTCGTCCGATTCCGAGAATATTTCCTTACTAGGATTTCTGAAACCAAAAACAGCAGAAAACAGGAACTGGCCCTTCGGCATCTCGTCAATAGGTTAGTTCCGTAAAATGCATAAATATGACATAAAGTATGCATAAAACATGTAGATATCATCAATAATGTGGCATGGAACATAAGAAATTATCGATACGTCGGAGACGTATCAAAGGTCTTCCCAAAATAATGGGACAAGATGCATTGCATTCAATATCCAAGACAACAAAATCAACAGGGACAAGGTTATTGTTAACCGTAATGCGAACATTATCAATCCTCCCCAAAGGTTTCTTTGTAGAATTATCAGCAAGATTAACATCCAAATAACAATTTTTCAATGGTGGCAAGTCAAGCATATTATAGATTTTCTTAGGCATAACAGAAATACTTGCACCAAGATCACATAAAGCATTACAATCAAAATCATTGACCTTCATCTTAATGATGGGCCCCCAACCATCTTCTAACTTCCTAGGAATAGAAGTTTCAAGTTTTAGTTTCTCTTCTCTAGCTTTTATGAGAGCATTTGTAATATGTTTTGTAAAGGCCAAATTTATAGCACTAGCATTACGACTTCTAGCAAGTTTTTGTAAGAACTTTATAACTTCAGAGATGTGACAATCATCAAAATCTAAACCATTATGATCTAAAGCAATGGGATCATTGTCCCCAATATTTTGAAAAATTTCAGCAGTTTTATCACTGGCAATTTCAGCAGTTTTATCAATTTCAGGCAGTTTTGCACGCTTTGCATTAGGAGTAGAAACATTGCCAACCCCAATTATTTTACCATTGATAGTAGGAGGTGTAGCAACATGTGAAGCATTATCATTACTAGTGGTGGTAATAGTCCAAACTTTAGCTATATTATTTTCTTTAGCATTTTCTTCTCTTTCCCACCTAGTACGCAATTCAACCATCAATCTAATATTCTCATTAATTCGAACTTGGATGGCGTTTGCTATAGCAAATGACTTAATATCTTTATTTTCATTAGGCATAACTTTAGATTTCAAAAGATCAACATCAGCAGCAAGACTATCAACTTTAGAAGCAAGAATATCAATTTTACCAAGCTTTTCTTCAACAGATTTATTGAAAGCAGTTTGTGTACTAATAAATTCTTTAAGCATGTCTTCAAGACCAGAGGGTCCATTCCTATTATTGTTGTAAGAATTCCCATAAGAATTACCATAACCATAACCATTATTAGAAGGATATGGCATATAGTTGTTACCAGAATTATTCCGATAAGCATTGTTGTTGAAATTATTATTTTTAATGAAGTTCACATCAACATGTTCTTCTTGGGAAACCAATGAAGCTAATGGAACATTATTAGGATCAACATTAGATCTACCATTCACAAGCATAGACATAATAGCATCAATCTTATCACTCAAGGAGGAGGTTTCTTCAACAGAATTTACCTTCTTACCTTGTGGAACTCTTTCTGTGTGCCATTCAGAGTAATTAATCATCATATTATCAAGAAGCTTTGTTGCGGCGCCTAGAGTGATGGACATAAAAGTACCTCCAGCAGCTGAATCCAATAGGTTCCGCGAAGAAAAATTCAATCCTGCATAAAAGGTTTGGATGATCATCCAAGTAGTCAGTCCATGGGTAGGGCAATTTTTAACCAAAGATTTCATTCTTTCCCATGCTTGGGCAACATGCTCATTATGCAATTGCTTAAAATTCATTATGCTACTTCTCAAAGATATAATTTTAGCAGGAGGATAATATCTACCAATGAAAACATCCTTACATTTAGTCCATGAATCAATACTATTCTTAGGCAAAGATAGCAACCAATCTTTAGCTCTTCCTCTTAATGAGAAAGGAAACAATTTTAATTTTATAATGTCACCATCTACATCATTATATTTTTGCATTTCACATAGTTCAACAAAATTATTAAGATGGGCAGCAGCATCATCAGAACTAACACCAGAAAATTGCTCTCTCATAACAAGATTTAGTAAAGCAGGTTTGATTTCAAAGAATTCTGCTGTAGTAGCAGGTGGAGCAATAGGTGTGCATAAGAAATCATTATTATTTGTGCTAGTGAAGTCACACAACTTAGTATTTTCAGGAGTACCCATTTTAGCAATAGTAAATAAAGCAAACTAGATAAAGTAAATGCAAGTAACTAAATTTTTTTGTGTTTTTTTAATATGGAGAACGCAAGCAATAAAGTAAATGCAAGTAATTAATTTTTTTGTGTTTTGATATAAGTAAGCAAACAAAGCAGTAAATAAAGTAAAGTAAAGCAAGACAAAAACAAAGTAAAAAGATTGGAAGTGAGAGACTCCCCTTGCAGCGTGTCTTGATCTCCCCGGCAACGGCGCCAGAAAAAACGTTGCTTGTGACGGTACAGCACGCGTCCATTGGGAACCCCAAGAGGAAGGTGTGATGCGTACAGCGGCGAGTTTTCCCTCAGTTAGAAACCAAGGTTATCGAATCCAGTAGGAGTCAAGAAGCACGTTGAAGGTTGTTGGTGGCGGAGTGTAGTGCGGCCCAACACCAGAGATTCCGGCGCCAACGTGGAACCTGCACAACACAACCAAAATACTTTTCCCCAACTTAACAGTGAGGTTGTCAATCTCACCGGCTTGCTGTAACAAAGGACTAGATGTATAGTGTGGAAGATGATGTTTGCAAAGAACAGTAAGAACAATGTTTGCAGTAGATTGTATTCGATGTAAAAGAATGGACCGGGGTCCACAGTTCACTAGTGGTGTCTCTCCGATAAGAAATGGCATGTTGGGTGAACAAATTACAGTTGGGCAATTGACAAATAAGGAGGGCATGACAATGCACATACATATCGTGATGAGTAGTGTGAAATTCAATTGGGCATTACGACAAAGTACATAGACCGCTATCCAGCATGCATCTATGCCTAAAAAGTCCACCTTCAGGTTAGCATCCGCACCCCTTCCAGTATTAAGTTGCAAACAACAGGCAATTGCATTAAGTATGGTGCATAATGTAATCAACACAAATATCCTTAGACAAAGCATTGATATTTTATCCCTAGTGGCAACAGCACATCCACAACCTTAGAACTTTCTGTCACTGTCCCATATTTAATGGAGGCATGAACCCACTATCGAGCATAAATACTCCCTCTTGGAGTTACAAGTATCAACTTGGCCAGAGCCTCTACTAGCAACGGAGAGAATGCAAGATCTTAAACAACACATATATGATAGATTGATAATCAACATAACATAGTATTCCATATTCATCGGATCCCAACAAACGCAACATGTAGCATTACAGATAGATGATCTTGATCATGTTAGGCAGCTCACAAGATCCAACAATGATAGCACATGAGGAGAAGACAACCATCTAGCTACTGCTATGAACCCATAGTCCAGGGGTGAACTACTCACACATCAATCTGGAGACGATCATGGCGATGAAGAGTACTCCGGGAGATGATTCCCCTCTCCGGCAGGGTGCCGGAGGCGATCTCCTGAATCCCCCGAGATGGGATTGGCGGCGGCGGCTTCTCTGGAAGGTTTTCCGTATCGTGGCTCTCGGTACTGGGGTTTTCTCGACGAAGGCTTCTTATAGGTGGAAGGGTAGGTCAGGGGGCGTCACGAGGGGCCCACACACTAGGGCGGCGCGGGCCCCTCCTTGGCCGCGCCGCCTTGTTGTGTCGCCACCTCGTGGCCCCACTTCGTATCTCCTTCGGTCTTCTGGAAGCTTCGTGGAAAAATAAGACCCTGGGCGTTGATTTCGTCCAATTCCGAGAATATTTCCTTACTAGGATTTCTGAAACCAAAAACAGCAGAAAACAACAACTGGCTCTTCGGCATCTCGTCAATAGGTTAGTGCCGGAAAATGCATAATAATGACATAAAGTGTGTATAAAACATGTGAGTATCATCATAAAAGTAGCATGGAACATAAGAAATTATAGATACGTTTGAGACGTATCACTCACAAGATCTAAACATGATAGCACAAGAGGAGAAGACAACCATCTAGCTACTTCTATGGACCCATAGTCCAGGGATGAACTACTCACGCATCACTCCGGAGGCGGGCATGGTGATGTAGAGCCCTTCGGTGATGATTCCCCTCTCCGGAAGGGTGCCGGAGGCGATCTCCAGAATCCCCTGAGATGGGATTGACGGTGGCGGCGTCTCAGTAACTTTTCTCGTATCGTGGCTCTCGGTACTAGGGTTTTCGCGACGGAAGGATTATATAGGCGAAGGGGCAGAGTCGGGGGACGCCCGAGGGGCCCACCCCATATGGCGGCGCGGCAAGGGGTGGGGCCGCGCCCCCTATGGTGTGGCTGCCTCGTGGCCCCTCTTCGTCTCCTCTTCGGTGTTCTGGAAGACTCCGTGGAAAATAAGACCGTGGGCTTTTGTTTCGTCCAATTCCGAGAATATTTCCTGTGTAGGATTTCTGAAACCAAAAATAGCAGAAAACAGGAACTGGCGCTTCGGCATCTTGTTAATAGGTTAGTGCCGTAAAATGCATAAAAATGATATAAAGTGTATATAAAACATGTGAGTATTGTCATAAAACTAGCATGGAACATAAGAAATTATAGATACGTTTGAGACGTATCACTGCACCAGCTGACTTCCAACTCCATCCTCCATATTTCTATCTTTATGACTCTTTGTGAATGCTTTCTCGGGACCCAACCGAATTGGGCCCTGTGGAAACGCATTTTCTGCCTTAGCCGCAACGGCTCCCACAATATTGCCTACAACATAGGTGTTGTTGTGATCTGTGTCCGCCCTGACGTCGAGTATTTCGACGTCAAATTTCCCGACTCCGTCCAAGGGTGGCGCAGAAGATGGCTATACGTCCGCGAGGTGTGTCCCGACTCGCTTGAATACAACATCGCCCCCTTTGATGGTGGCGCAAAAGTCCTTCGCCGCCGATCCTGTAAGCATGTGAGGTGGATGGGGATTGGATGAGATTGATCATGTAATCATCCATATGTATCGACATTTGAGGTATTTGTCTTGAGGATATTGTTGTTGAGTATTGGTACACCTTTGCTATGTTTAATGCTTGTTGCTAGGGCCCAAGTGACATGATTTCAATACCGAACTTCTATTGCTCCATCATATATATGAGTTTTGTATCTATATGTAAAGTGTATTAGCTATTATTGTGTTGAATCGGCGAACCCTAAAGTGACAATTAGGGAAAACAATGGGAATATGCGATAGTTTGAGGATATTGTGTGTTCATGAAGTGTTAATGCTTTGTTTCAGGATATTCTGAAGGATAGACCTTAATTGCCCATAGTTCCAAGTTGGCCCCGGTGAAATGGCCAGGCAGGACAAAAGATGTTATGCAAATTCTCTTGGTTAGTATGCATAACTATATTAGTATCACACACCTACACACAAATGACTTAGAGAATGTTGTGTTATTAGGATTACATTATATGATCAATATCATTCATGCAATGCCCCACTGTCACATCATATCTATGCTTTTAGTCACCGAAAGTTACACATCATTACTTCTGGTGAAAACTAAAAATTAGCTACTATTATTTACTGCTTGTTCTATTGCTTTGAATCAACCACTATGAAATCACCACTTGCTTTGTGAGGTTATTAATATACAGGTGTGGTTGAGAGTGATGCGTCAATTGTTAAACTCTTATTGATATTCTTGTGCTCCCCTTGAGTCGAACTATAAATTTGGGTAATACTTCCCATTGAAGATTTCAAGGATCCCCTATACTTGTGGGCATCAAGACACTTTATGGCGCCATTGCTGGGGAACCTATATTTAATGGTAAGACCACTTGTTATCATTTACTTGTTGTACTTATTTGTTTCTCATCATGGGAAAGGATAAGGATTTTGCTAAGAAGGTTATTGTGCCCTCCACTACAAGAAAAGGTATGGATTTGCCTTCTAGATCACACTTTTAACCTGATGCTGCCGCTACTCCTGCTACTAAAAAGAAAACTACTACCCTAAAAAATTCACCATTATCTAGGGTGTCTTTTAGCTCTAAAAAATATTTGTTGGATGATGGAAAGGATAAAGAAGGGACGCCTAATTTATGATATAGAATCTGAATATGAAAAATATGAACTATATGATGAAAATGATATTGCACTTAGCTCTAAATCAACATACTCTGAAGAAGATATTGCTTTCACTGAAGCTTTCATGATCCTTGGTACAGATGATTTGGATAAATTTGATGCTAGTCTGAGTTCTTATCTAGGAGATTTATTCCCTGCATGGCTAGTAAAATTGATGCACCTACAATATACATTAAAGATAAAGATTATGAGTTCACTGTTGACACTGAACTAATAGAAAGGGCTGAAGCATCTAAATTATATGGTAAAGAAGAATAATTTGTCGATGAACAATTAATAAATCTTAATGATCTATCTTTCCTATATAGAAAAACTGAAATCCAACAACGCTAATGTTTCTTGAAATTATTTTCTTTCTATTTAGGAGAAAAGGTGAAGGGTTGGTATAACTCTTTAGCACCAAAGTCAATTACTAGCAAATACGCATGCATATACTTATTTATAATAAATATTTCCTTGCTAATAAAATACATGCTATTATTGTTGAAATTAGTAACTTTACTCAAAGTAAAGAGGAGGGTTTTCCCCAAGCTTGGGAGAGATATTATTCCCTCGAGAGGATATGCCCTCCTCATGGATTTAAATATAATGAGTTGCTTGATATATTTTATACTGGATGAACTGAAGGATCTAGATCTTATCTAGACAGTGTTGCATGTAACATTTTCAGGCAGGACTGTTGAAGAAGCTAAGCAATTATTGAACTTCATCAATCAGAATTATAATGATTGAGATATTGAAGAGGAAGGGAAAACTTAAATGATCCATAACAAGAGAGGTCTTCATAAATTATATAATGAAGACATGGAATAAGATTCAAGGTCTATCAAGGAATGGGGTATTAAAACTTCTCACTTGAAGGAACTTTCTGAAATGGGTGTCAAGTTACCTATCGATAACCATGTTTTCCTCTCCAAGTTCATGCTATGTGTTCTGCTGAAGGTAATGGAAAGCTATAACCTCCTACTGAAATATCCTATGTTGATCATTTAAATGAATTTACTTATTACCATAAAGCCTTTGACAATGATATTGAAAGGGGTATAATTGAGTACTCTAAAGAAATCAAAGTCCTTCATAAAAGCGTAAGTTCTTGTGTAGATTCTATTAAGAAGACTGTTAAGCATTACAAAATGATGAATACTCAAGTGGAACAAATGATTTCTCTTCAAAATAAATTATTTGAGAAGCTTCTTGTTGAGAAGAGGCAAGTTTGTGGAGTTAACACTAGGGGAGGCTCCATCACTTAGGACCCTGATTATCTTGATGGACATCCAAAGAGAAAAGAGCAAGAGGCTCTTAATAAGAAATCTTTTGCAGGAGAATCTCCCAATGAAAGTGAAGGTAATGGAAATTCTGAAGAATAAGAAAATGATGTATTTATTTCTGATGCTGAATCTGGAGATAATAATGAACAAGATGATGTGTAAATATCTCAACCACATGAAGAGCCACAATAAGATGATAATAATGAAGAATCTGAGTCTACTATAAGGGAAGACCCTCAATCCTCCAAGGACAAAAGTAAGAAAGAAGAAGCCTTCACCTCAACCAAAAGGTAAAGAAAGGGATCCATTGGTGCAAATACCAATACCATATCCTCAAGAGGTAACGAACTTTAGATGATGCAAGGTTTGAAAAGTCTATTGAATTGATAAATATTTTGTATTTGCATATTCCTTTGGTTGATGCTATTAAGATTCCTCCTTCATCTAAATATACAAAAATATTGTTACTAACAAAATGAAAATACCTAATGAAGCTATCACTGCCATGCTTGTTGACTATTCTTTTAAGGTAAAGCTACCAGAAAAGCGTGGAGATCGAGGTATTCCAACTATTCCTTGCACAATCAAAATACTTATGTGAAGTATGTTTTATGTGACATTGGAGCTACAGTAAGTGTCATGCCTTTCTCTCTTTATATGAAACTAAATTTAAACAAGTTAGTCCCCACTAAGGTTTCACTTAAAATTTGCTGATAAATCCACTTCTATTGCTATTGGTATATGTGAAGATGTTTCTATCATGATTGCTAATGTGCAGATCCCTACAGACTTTGTATTTGTACGGTTCGTAGCATAGAAAACCAAAAAATTCTACCTCAAGAATGAATAAAACCAAGATCCAACCTATGAAACCTTTGCAACGAGATAGATGAGAAACTAACCCTCGTAGATCCAAAGTGTTAACGAGATCTTGTGGTTGATGTGGAAGTTCTTTCCGGTGTTGCGATCGGGCAGCACTTCCATACTTGGTCACACTTACATTGTCGATGTAGAAGTCCTCTCCCCATTCCAGTGGGCAGCGGATGTAGTAGCCCCCCTCGTAATCCTATCGGCACGATGGCATGGTGATGGTGTTGGAGGAGAAATCCTGCAGGGCTTCACCGAGCCTGTGTAGCATGAAGGAGGACGGAGAGAGGGCGACATCTAGGGTTAGGGGAAGAAGTGGGCTGTGCCCCTGCCCCTCCCCTCTTTATATAGGGAGAGGGTGCGGCTAGGGCTACCTTGTCCCCTCATTCACCCCTAGGGATGCCGCACCCTCTCAGCTCATGTGGCCCATCCCGGGGTGGTGGGCCCACCAGTGGCTCCTCCGGAACCTTCTAGAAATACTCTGGTCATCCACCAAAAATAATCCCGATTTTTTAAGAAACCCGGAACGTGACTTGCCTTATATGAATCATATTATCCGTACCATTCCGGACTTCCCGTGATGTCCTGGATCCAATCCGAGACTCCTAACAACATTTGGTGTCCATTTCATATTCCATATCTATTTAAACAACATCGAACTTTAAGTGTGTCACCATACGATTCGCGAACTATGCAGACATGATCGAGACACCTCTCGTACCAATAACCAATAGCGGGACCAGGAGATCCATAATGGCTCCTACACATTTAATGATGACCTCGTGATCGAAAGAACTATAAACATATGATACCAATTCCCTTTGTCGCCCGATACTTTATTAATCCGAGATTCAATAATCGGTATCTCCATAACTAGTCCAATCTCGTTACTGATAAGTAGTCTTTATTCGTACCATGATATTACATCCCTTGTGACCTAGTCACATGGTTGCAAGCTAATTGGATGTCATTCCGCCGAGAGGGCCTGATGACGTTGGGACTCCAAGTGCAGAGTGTTGTGTCAGCAAAGTATTTTCCCACAAGGGTGACTCGAGGTTTTATATCAAACTCTCGGGGAACTAGACGAACGAGTATTATCCTCTCTCTTCTTCTAGCAATCCCGCAGGTGTGTTTGGTAGCCCGGGTGAACACAGATTTACTCTCCCACTTGAGATATGGTGAACTCATACAAGTTGGGTTGAGATTTTGTGATGTGTTTGGCACCTCGTATGTGCTGAGATATGATGAATCGATACTTTGTTTGGAGGCATCTGTGGACTGAGATAGACCAAAAACTAGAAATTTCAGGGAGGTCCAGATTTTTACACAAAACCCCCTAAGTAGACAAATAAAAAGCAATCAGGTCCGATGCTCATCTCCACCACGCCATGGATGCCTGGGAGCACTACGTCGGCACCGACGACGGGCGGTAGGCCATGGCGGGCGCCGCGGAGGTTGGCGGTGGAGTGCGGTCGGCGACGGCGCGTGGCGCGGTGGCGCGTGGGATTTGTGGTGACCCGGCATACCACTGCATGGTGTAGTATGCAAGTCTGATACAATACCAATGAAACACCGTTCCACTAGTATTATATCGCTCAGAGTGGTACAACAGAAACATATGCGGGTCCAAGGCATGTCTATAGAATTACAACTCTGACTCTATTACATAAGATCAGCACAGCCTCCTACTTTACAATGAGGTAAATCTGCAAATAAACTCCAAAAGAACGACTCGTAGTCTAATCCTATCACGAACTCTATTTGTAGAGTATTTACCTAGCTATAGAGGCTAAGAATAAATTCTAGCTAAATAGGAGCTAGGTTGAGGAAGCTAGTTCCCTTCTATGGCTAAACTAGGTTTTCTCCTTGTTGGATGTGGTATCTGGCTCCTCTGACAGGGTCTTGTCTCTTGAAGTAGTTGTTGACTCCTTGGCTTTCGAGTTGCACTGTAGATCCTCCTTCGATGCCTCCATATCTAAGCAGGGGATTTAAGAGTGGAATGAGTACGAGCGTACTCAACAAGTTCATTATAGGAAAGAGGTGTTTAATGCACTAGCTACGGCATTAGACCAGAAAGTCTAATACCAATGCAAGTTTTCATAACCATTTCTTCAAAAGGTTGCTTTTATTCAGAAGAACTATGTCCGTCAGCCTTCACCGGTTTACTAGAACTTCATGGAGCTCCTTTCCGGCAGCGTTCGTAGTTCCATATCCCGGAACAGGGAGTGACAGGTCACGGTTCTTTACACTCTGCAGAGGTGTGTTGCTTTACCCATAAGAGATCTTAACCTTGGTGCCAACCGAGTCATGTTCTCGTCCACACTTCCTATGGTGTGAGGCCCGGTATAAGGTCTAGCCAATCATGTTCCTCCGCTACCTCGAACACCCACCCGTTGTTGCATGCGCCGACCCTGGGTCCACGCCGGTCCCATTATTCCTGTAGATTTCAAGGTGGACCCCGACCACGACGTCAGTGCTGGGCTCTACCATACACTCCTACGCCGGTAGCTGCAACCCATCATAGACCGCAATACCATGGGGACTTAAGGCCTCCCCAGCCTACCGCTTGTTCTTCGAGTGACAAGTGTCTACGGACTATGCCGTGGGGACTTAAGGCTTCCCCAGCCTACCGCTTGCCACCGACAGATACAAGTGTCTACGGTAAAGCGCATCCGTTGATGAACGAGAGGTGGAAACACTTTTGACTACTCCGTCCCACTCCGGATCTTATGGTTAACACGGGTATTACGGCACAAGAATCACTGGCGACATTTGTTGTTTAATCCTAGATGGATATAAAACCGTGCAATGGAACCTCCACCATGTCAACACAATCCATGGTTCCATTTCCCACCACATAGTCATATTCATAGTTATGAAAGTAGTGGTTTTGATTTTTATGCAATAGTGATAACCATAATACTTTGCAAGTAATTTGATAGAAATACTCAAATGACATGAGCAAGTGATGAACTTGCCTTTCTTGACTGCAAGATTATGCAGACAAGGTCTTCGTTACGCAATAACTCCAAATTCTGAAATAGCATCATCGTCCGGTAAGGACGATGTTTAAAAGATTGGCAAGGATGCAATAATGCATAAGAATGAGATGCAATCGATCTAAGCGTGACCTAACCCCGATGATTTCGGATCAGTGAGTTGTAATGATTAGCTCAGGGTGTGTTGCACTTTTAAAGTGATTCACAAACAAGGTTCTTATTTAGGGTTGTGTTGTTTTTTTAGAATTATAAGCAGATGGCAAAATGAATAGTAACAATCATACACAACCAGGAATAGTAGCTGTATAATAAGTAAAGAGCAGTTGTCAATTTTAAGTCCTATAATACATGGTTGATGATTACTTATTATATAATTCAAAAGAATAACTTTTGAAGAACATGTTCTTTAATGAAGAACAAGTATGATAATTAAGTTTGTGGGGTCCTATGGTTTTCTATGGTTCTAATTGGTTTCTGGAGTAAGTAGTAGATGGATCACAACCTAGTTGGATTCATCAATATCTAGGGCTTGTAAGGTTGAGTTAAGCCTAGGCATCCTAAGCAATTATTCATACAAGGTTGCTATCAGGACTGTTTCATCTTATTGGTGATGGCTGGCTAGGGTTTATAGATCCTATAAGCAGGGTTGATGATGATTCTTTATTTACTTCAAAAGAATAACTTTTGAAGAACATACTTCTTAAATAATAAGAAGTATAACAATTAGGGTTTAGGTGGTCTAGGTTTTACTGTTGGTTCTATTTAAGTAAAGAATAAGTGGCTCCTAAATGGAATGGTGGATAAGTATCCAACACTAGTAGGGTTTAGTGGAATATGGTATGTAATACAGAATAGCAAGTATAGTTGCTATTATGGTTCATCACAAGGATGTGATGATAAGCATGGTTAATTAAGGATGGTGGTTTTTGGTAATGGAATCTAGGATTAAACTTGGTTGGCCCTACTGGATTATTTAGGTCTAATGAAGATGAACACATGGGATGCTAATCAGTAGTGATAGGGTTTCCCATATTTTATGTGGATTCTAACTAGTATTTAGTTGCTAGATATGAATTTATGTTTACTGGTGAAGTAACATGATCACATGTTACTTAGGTTTAGGTTTGGGAACAATTTAGGGTTCATAAGAAGTGATGGATCTAGGGTCTAAATGGCACTAGGGTTTTAGGATTACACATGAAATGATGAGGTTATCACTTTGATTCTAATGGAACTAGGGTTTCCTAATTACCCTATAATTATTGGATTAATAACTTCATCAATAAAGTTGAAGTTATTAATAATTTTGAAATAAAAATAATATTAGATTTGATATTTTATTATTTTAAACAATTAATAATTAAGGCATTTATTAATCAGGGTTTTAAATCCTCCTAATCAGGATTTAATAAGTTAATAGAAAAGGAAAATTAATTTTAATGTTTTCCTTATTTACTTTCTGGTTTTTATTTATTTTATACCTTTTTCCTAATTATTGAATTTTAACTGAATTTAGAATTAAAATTAAAGGCTTTAAATAACAAGTATTAAACAATTAAATTTTTATTAAAAATAAAAATTTCATATTATATTTTTATTAATAGAATTTACTTTTATAAGAATTTTGATGTCTTATTTTTATTTTTCTGAGTTCATATGATTTTTCTATAATTATTTGAAGTTACAGTAATTTCCTGGATTTAAAACTAAATGCTAAATGCTAAAGCTACCCGAGACAGAGTCTACCCACAGCCACTGGCCAGTGGGCCATTGCCATGGTGGCTGCCACATGGTGCCGATGTGGCAACCATGTGCATCACCGGCGGCCAGTGGTGGTCGCCGCCGGCGAGTCTGGGTTCGCGTGGGGCTGTGCTTAGGCTCAATCGAACAAGGGTTTCAAGACGAACAGACTGATGGTGGCGCCGCCCCCCAATGGTCGCCGGAGCGACGGCGGCGTTCATGTCCGACGGTGGCGCACGGTGGCCGATGGTGAGAGCGAGCTACGGCGCAAGCTAGGGCTCGATAGGATGCTCAAAAGACGCGCAAGATCACCTGGAAGCTTGCTGTAGGGTTGTCGGCGTTGATTGGGGACGAAGGCGTCGCGGCGGTCGCCATTTCTTCCGTAGTACTGGGAAAGGGAACGGTCGAATTCTCCATTCCCCGAGCTCCCCTCGACCTGAGACTTCACCAGGCGAACCAGGACACCGAGGCGCTCCTCCTAAGCCCATTGGCGGCCTCTGGGTTGGTCGGAAACGGTGGGGCGAGGTGGTCTCCGACGAGCTAGGGTTTCGGGATTGAGCGCGAACGAGGCGAAGAGAGGAGAAATTGAGGGCGTCCACGCCATTTATAGGGTTCCAGACGTGTGCTGGCGGTCAGCAACATCGACGGCGACCTCGGGACGTGGCGCGGGCGTCGCGGTGGCGAGCTCCCGCGCGTCCAGGACGAAGACGAAGACGACGACGTCTCCTTCGTCTTTATCCACGCGAAGGGGTACTCGGGCCTTGATGGGCTGTGTTGGGCCAATGTTGATGGGCTGCTTGGTGGGTTGCCACGGCCAGGTAAGGGTCCAGGTGGTTTTCCTCCTCTTTTTCTTTTATCTGTTTTCTTTTTCTGTTTTATAATCCAAATTTTAATTTCAGGTGTCTCAATTATGTTAATTCAATGAAGATGTAATGCAATGACTATTCCACCAATATTTCATTTGAAATAATTATTTGGTATTAGATTATATTGTATGTTGGTGTCTTATTCGAAATAGCAATTAGACATGAATTGATATTTTCACTTCATTTTCCTTTTTGTTATGAATTCCATTCAATTTAGAGATCTAAGAGTTACTACTTTCTTCTCAAAGTATTTCAGAAGTTTTGGTTATGTCTTGTTTTCTATTTAGGGAATTAATCACTTGCATATGATTTTATGTGAGCACATATTTATTAATGTTTTATCATTTCTAGTATAACCCCCTGGTTAAGGTTAATACTATCACTACATTTGAAAGTATCTCAGTAGGGATTGTTTCTATCATGGTTTATCTTGTTTACAAAGAGAAATGGTTGATCACTACACATATGGTTTAATTATAGAACTTAGCATTAGGTGGCTCTTATGTTTTATAATTGAAACATTGGATTTAATTAATGAACCATTAGGGTTCAAATGCTAATTACCTAATGACACATGGGTTGAATCTTAATTATGGTTTAGGTTTTATTTGTGATCACCCAAGTGATACTCAAACTAGGGTTGAGATTTAATTCTAGATTATAGAGATGAGATGACACCATATTGTATGTGCTAGGGTTTAATCTCCCCTAACCATGGTAAGGTGGTTACTTGCTTAATATTTCATGTGCTTCTCTAATTACTAAAGATTTGAGAATTGGTTTTATCTTGTACCAATTAACTCCTATTATGATCCCCAACTTCTCATTAAAGTAACTACATTGATTATAGTTCTTTTTATAGTTAACTTTGGTCATATGGATGTATGGTTTCTCACCATCTAAAGTATAGTGTTTAACTCTAAGGTTTGCTTAGGTTCTTTAATTTATGAATTAGAGATGTGGTAGGATTCTACTTATGATCACCAAGTGGTTCACAAGTTAAGGTTGGGATATAAGCCTAGGGTTGATTACTAGTGATCTCTTAATAATTTCATATGGAAATGGGGTCTACTTATCTTAGTAGGGTTTAACTTATCCTCAATATCTCAAGAGCATGATCATGGATTAGGCATGATGCACTTGTTCTTAATATTTTTACCTTAAGTTCATAGGGTTTATGATCACCACTCATTTTGTAATGATCAAGGTTTGGCTTCCTAAGGTATCTCTCATTAATTAGGTTTCTCACTTCCATGATCAAACATTGTCTTGATCAACTAGGGTATAATACTTCTAATTTACCTTCTTGAATGGGACTACTATGGTTGCCTCTAAAGTTTATATCCCAGGAGAATGTCTGAGATATTATGTTAGAGTTCTACTTAATCAATGATGATATAATCATCAAGTGTATGGATAGTTCTCTCCCTCATATTCAATTGTTGCCTCAACTACTTAAGTGTAACACCATAGCTTGGGGCTCTCTTATAAAGGAATGGTTTATTCTAGAGTTTATGGTGTACTCCTAATATTTGTTTAAGTAGCTAAGCTAAAGATTCAATTGTCTAACTTAATTGAATTAGTTTCCTCCTTACTTTATCTGTTCATGGGTATCATCTTATTCCATGTGATATTAGGTTATCTCACCACTCCAAGGTGAAATGGTTATTCCTAATACTTTAGTTCAAAGATTGTCCTTTATTCATTAATAGGTAAAGCTAGAATTGATATGAATGGTCTCTCTCACTTGGGAAGGACTTCAATACTAACCTAAGGTTATTCTCCAAAGATAATTATGTGGTCACCAATATCTATGGTTAATATAAATGGTTCTCTCTCTAGGAATGGTCTGGAAGAATATCATAGGGTTCTTCTTCAAAGTGATGTTTGGAATACATGGATGTATATCCAAGGTTTAACTCCAGGTTGATTATTGCTTCTCTAATAAATAATATAAATCTCTCACCTCTCTGGGTTTGATGTATAATAATTTGAGATAGAGAAGAATTATATTCCTTAGTTGGATCTCCTTGTCTTGTTTCCAAGATTAAAGTAGAATGGGTATCATAGGGTTTATGGTAAGATCAAGGATTAGTTTAAGGCATGGAAAAGCTAAGTCAATAATAGTTTCTCCATTTTATTGTTACTTGATTTGCAATTGAATTGATGTTCATATGCTATGACAAGGATTACCATATTATAATCTTTTATAAGATTAAGAAATTGATCATTGAGTAAAGTGTTGTTGTGTTGATTATTAGTTCCATTTGATCTAACCCCTTAGATCAAATCATCTCTACCCCAAAACAAGGTTTAAGCAAAGTCACATTGAGGTTTATAGCGCTTGACTTGATGAGCTACTTCAATTCCACCAAGGTCAAGTGAAACTTCGATTCTTGTGGATGTTTTACTTTAAAGCGCGAAAATTCCCCAGATTTTCTATGCATGAATGCAATGCACACATGTGTTTCCTCTATTTTTTGTAACCCCATTACCTGGGATATTACAGTCTCTACCCCTTAAACTAAACTTCGCCCTCGAAGTTTGAACTCTCTCACGTTTCCGAAGTGTGGTTCTGACTTATGCAGACTTAACTTTTCTAGAACTCCGTGGTGATCTCACTGGATATAATTGAATATATCCCTTGTCCAGATTCTTCCTGGAATCCATTAGGGTTTGTCTCTGAACCATGGTTCTTACTTTGATTCATTGATCTCTTCTAACTCTATAAGCTTGCTTCCTTTCTCATTGACTATTCAATGATTGGGACTTCTTCTTGTCCTGACAGTCTTAATTGGGGACTAGTTGGATAACATTCTCCTATTTAATAAAATAGGTCTTTGTTTTTCCCTTACTACCAAAACTGCAATAATGGTACTTGGTAAGGTACTTACTATGGAATTGATCATGGTGGTTTATTCCTCTAAGAATGGATTAGACTCATTTAGTCTATCCAATCATGGTTTATAGTTGATACCTATAACTATTGTTGGTTATTTAGGTTCCATGAAAGGAATCTTTCAAATAGACTTTAGTTTTGGTATGGTCAATCTACTTCAGTCTTTGGCCTTCTTGAGCTGTATTTGGTCTATGGTATTTTCTTCGTCCAACTTCTTTAACCTTGGTTTACTTGAGCTATCGTACTTCTCAGTAAATATTACTCACTTTCTCAAGTTATAGTCCACTTCTTAATTCCTCGAGGTATAATCCTCGGCTTCTGGTCTGACATCTTTCTGAAAGTAGTGTTCAACAATCTTATGAAAATAAGATTGAACTTCCTCTCAGTTTAGACCTTCATCAACTATCTTGCTCAAAGTATTGAGTCATTGTATATCCAAATCAATCTTTACTCTACCCCTTAGAGTTTTCTTATGGTCTTCAATTTTTTTTTCTTCCAACCCTTGGATTGATGGTTGGAATACTGGTCTAAGTATAACTTTGGTTTGTACTGCTTCTTAGGTCTAGTAAAGAATGTTTGTGGTGTATCCACCCAATTGTGGATATCCAATGTGAATCCTTCAACTAAATGATTATAGATCATTATTATTTGGCTAACCAGATTTTATTTGTTCTCAACTTCTTGTACAAATAATCAGTTGCGGACTACTTGATACTAACTGTAGCTCTTTGTTGTCTAAAAATGGACTCTATTATAGGTTTTGGACTAATTGGTCGGAACATCTCATACTTTATTTCGCAGTATTGATCCTATACCAATTGTGGTCTTCTGATATCAACTATGGTCTTCTTATTTCAGCTATGATTTCATATATCATCTTCCTTTCTTCAGGGTTTATTTTTGCAAGAAAACCACTAGCTGACACTATGAATATAGTACCCTAAGTGATTTCCCATGCATTCCCTCTTTTCTGTTGACTATGGATCTGCTTCAGCTTCACCATAATCACCAGATTTCTCACCTTCATGCTTCTTCTGTACTAAAGTACTCCTCTGTTGAGGCTAAGCATGAGTTTTGATTAATACTTCCTTCAGAATTTTGTGGTTACTTCCCACAACTTTACTTCATTTCTCCGATGAACCTTCATCTTGTCTTCGGAATCTTCCCGAATTCGTCGCTTCCTCACACGAATATTATTACCCTCTAGATCTTTAACATCAAGTAGGAACTTGATATTGCAACATGCATTTGCATATCAAAGTCAAACTTCATGTATGGATCTAGTCAAACAATGAAAATCCAATAAAATCCAAGAAGATTCAGCTTTGTGTTTATAATACACACCATCATAAGCCTGAATATAATAGTTGAGTAAGACATCTCTAAACATCAGGCTGAGATGTGTAGTATATAACACCACATAATATAGAATTATATCATGATATTTAGCACAAATATATGGGATTCTACTATTTGTCTCAACATTTACCTTAATTGCACAATTGCAATGAGATAAACTTGACACAAAGTGGTTTGGGGATGGTTAAGGTTAACCTAATTTTATCTGGAAGTACTACTTAACTTCCATTTTGTTGAAGACTACTACACATGATATGTCTGTTTCTAACATCATTATTCTAGACACATAACTATTGGAATATAGCTCCTATTCTTCCAAGTTATTGTACCATAAGGCTATGGTTCTGATGTGCTTGACACAGTTCCCATGGTTTTGGAACACAAAGCTTGCACTATTGTTTTGCACTTGGCTTCTTAATGTACTCCTCTTAATTAACTATAACGTTCTAGTCCATCACATAACGATTCTCAGGTGAATGATATATGATTAGCAACTCTACCATGTAAGTAGACAAATTTTATTTCTATCTCTCTTCCTTATTTCCCATGATTGACTCATCATGGTCTATACTACCTCATATGACTCCTAGTTATTACTTACTATCAATTGTTTCACATGTCTAGATAATTTTACTTACTCATTACTTATCTTGGTCTACATCTTCTATTAGGATATCTTAATTATCTTCACCACTTGATATCGTTCCTATTACAGGTCTGAATAACTCTTATTTATTAATGACAGGTGTTGGTACACATCTTCCAATAGGATATCTTCCTTATGGTTGTATCCTCTCTTTGGGCTACCATGTATTGTATACCAACTGTAATCTACTCATTTATTGTTTAGGAACTTAATGGTGCACTTCATGTTTGGGATTAGCTGCCTAACTTAACTTAAGAAGGATAGGTAGGAAATGTTGACTCAAGTGTGTCAGGATTATTCTCAAGTGAATATCCATCTCAAGTCATAAAAAGTATTTGGTTTCCCTAGGACACTTCCTATAGACACTACCAATCCTATAGGTCTCCTTTAAAGGGTTTTAATCCTAGGGTCAAAGCATTTGCTCTGATACCAACTGTGGTGACCCGGCATACCACTGCATGGTGTAGTATGCAAGTCTGATACAATACCAATGAAACACCGTTCCACTAGTATTATATCGCTCAGAGTGGTACAACAGAAACATATGCGGGTCCAAGGCATGTCTATAGAATTACAACTCTGACTCTATTACATAAGATCAGCACAGCCTCCTACTTTACAATGAGGTAAATCTGCAAATAAACTCCAAAAGAACGACTCGTAGTCTAATCCTATCACGAACTCTATTTGTAGAGTATTTACCTAGCTATAGAGGCTAAGAATAAATTCTAGCTAAATAGGAGCTAGGTTGAGGAAGCTAGTTCCCTTCTATGGCTAAACTAGGTTTTCTCCTTGTTGGATGTGGTATCTGGCTCCTCTGACAGGGTCTTGTCTCTTGAAGTAGTTGTTGACTCCTCGGCCTTCGAGTTGCACTGTAGATCCTCCTTCGATGCCTCCATATCTAAGCAGGGGATTTAAGAGTGGAATGAGTACGAGCGTACTCAACAAGTTCATTATAGGAAAGAGGTGTTTAATGCACTAGCTACGGCATTAGACCAGAAAGTCTAATACCAATGCAAGTTTTCATAACCATTTCTTCAAAAGGTTGCTTTTATTCAGAAGAACTATGTCCGTCAGCCTTCACCGGTTTACTAGAACTTCATGGAGCTCCTTTTCGGCAGCGTTCGCAGTTCCATATCCCGGAACAAGGAGTGACAGGTCACGGTTCTTTACACTCTGCAGAGGTGTGTTGCTTTACCCATAAGAGATCTTAACCTTGGTGCCAACCGAGTCATGTTCTCGTCCACACTTCCTATGGTGTGAGGCCCGATATAAGGTCTAGCCAATCATGTTCCTCCGCTACCTCGAACACCCACCCGTTGTTGCATGCGCCGACCCTGGGTCCACGCCGGTCCCATTATTCCTGTAGATTTCAAGGTGGACCCCGACCATGACGTCAGTGCTGGGCTCTACCATACACTCCTACGCCGGTAGCTGCAACCCATCATAGACCGCAATACCGTGGGGACTTAAGGCTTCCCCAGCCTACCGCTTGTTCTTCGAGTGACAAGTGTCTACGGACTATGCCGTGGGGACTTAAGGCTTCCCCAGCCTACCGCTTGCCACCGACAGATACAAGTGTCTACGGTAAAGCGCATCCGTTGATGAACGAGAGGTGGAAACACTTTTGACTACTCCGTCCCACTCCGGATCTTATGGTTAACACGGGTATTACGGCACAAGAATCACTGGCGACATTTGTTGTTTAATCCTAGATGGATATAAACCCGTGCAATGGAACCTCCACCATGTCAACACAATCCATGGTTCCATTGCCCACCACATAGTCATATTCATAGTTATGAAAGTAGTGGTTTTGATTTTTATGCAATAGTGATAACCATAATACTTTGCAAGTAATTTGATAGAAATACTCAAATGACATGAGCAAGTGATGAACTTGCCTTTCTTGACTGCAAGATTATGCAGACAAGGTCTTCGTTACGCAATAACTCCAAATTCTGAAATAGCATCATCGTCCGGTAAGGACGATGTTTAAAAGATTGGCAAGGATGCAATAATGCATAAGAATGAGATGCAATCGCTCTAAGCGTGACCTAACCCCGATGATTTCGGATCAGTGAGTTGTAATGATTAGCTCAGGGTGTGTTGCACTTTTAAAGTGATTCACAAACAAGGTTCTTATTTAGGGTTGTGTTGTTTTTTTAGAATTATAAGCAGATGGCAAAATGAATAGTAACAATCATACACAATCAGGAATAGTAGCTGTATAATAAGTAAAGAGCAGTTGTCAATTTTAAGTCCTATAATACATGGTTGATGATTACTTATTATATAATTCAAAAGAATAACTTTTGAAGAACATGTTCTTTAATGAAGAACAAGTATGATAATTAAGTTTGTGGGGTCCTATGGTTTTCTATGGTTCTAATTGGTTTCTGGAGTAAGTAGTAGATGGATCACAACCTAGTTGGATTCATCAATATCTAGGGCTTGTAAGGTTGAGTTAAGCCTAGGCATCCTAAGCAATTATTCATACAAGGTTGCTATCAGGACTGTTTCATCTTATTGGTGATGGCTGGCTAGGGTTTATATATCCTATAAGCAGGGTTGATGATGATTCTTTATTTACTTCAAAAGAATAACTTTTGAAGAACATACTTCTTAAATAATAAGAAGTATAACAATTAGGGTTTAGGTGGTCTAGGTTTTACTGTTGGTTCTATTTAAGTAAATAATAAGTGGCTCCTAAATGGAATGGTGGATAAGTATCCAACACTAGTAGGGTTTAGTGGAATATGGTATGTAATACAGAATAGCAAGTATAGTTGCTATTATGGTTCATCACAAGGATGTGATGATAAGCATGGTTAATTAAGGATGGTGGTTTTTGGTAATAGAATCTAGGATTTACACTTGGTTGGCCCTACTGGATTATTTAGGTCTAATGAAGATGAACACATGGGATGCTAATCAGTAGTGATAGGGTTTCCCATATTTTATGTGGATTCTAACTAGTATTTAGTTGCTAGATATGAATTTATGTTTACTGGTGAAGTAACATGATCACATGTTACTTAGTTTTAGGTTTGGGAACAATTTAGGGTTCATAAGAAGTGATGGATCTAGGGTCTAAATGGCACTAGGGTTTTAGGATTACACATGAAATGATGAGGTTATCACTTTGATTCTAATGGAACTAGGGTTTCCTAATTACCCTATAATTATTCGATTAATAACTTCATTAATAAAGTTGAAGTTATTAATAATTTTGAAATAAAAATAATATTAGATTTGATATTTTATTATTTTAAACAATTAATAATTAAGGCATTTATTAATCAGGGTTTTAAATCCTCCTAATCAGGATTTAATAAGTTAATAGAAAAGGAAAATTAATTTTAATGTTTTCCTAATTTACTTTCTGGTTTTTATTTATTTTATACCTTTTTCCTAATTATTGAATTTTAACTGAATTTAGAATTAAAATTAAAGGCTTTAAATAACAAGTATTAAACAATTAAATTTTTATTTATTTTTATTAATAGAATTTACTTTTGTAAGAATTTTGATGTCTTATTTTTATTTTTCTGAGTTCATATGATTTTTCTATAATTATTTGAAGTTGCAGTAATTTCCTGGATTTAAAACTAGATGCTAAATGCTAAAGCTACCCGAGACAGAGTCTACCCACAGCCACTGGCCAGTGGGCCATTGCCACGGTGGCTGCCACATGGTGCCGATGTGGCAACCATGTGCATCACCGGTGGCCAGTGGTGGTCGCCGCCGGCGAGTCTGGGTTCGCATGGGGCTGTGCTTAGGCTCAATCGAACAAGGGCTTCAAGACGAACAGACTGATGGTGGCGCCGCCCCCCAATGGTCGCCGGAGCGACGGCGGCGTTCATGTCCGACGGCGGCGCACGGTGGCCGATGGTGAGAGCGAGCTACGGCGCGAGCTAGGGCTCGATAGGATGCTCAAAAGACGCGCAAGATCACCTGGAAGCTTGCTGTAGGGTTGTCGACGTTGATTGGGGACGAAGGCGTCGCGGCGGTCGCCATTTTTTCCGCAGTACTGGGAAAGGGAACGGTCGAATTCTCCATTCCCCGAGCTCCCCTCGACCTGAGACTTCACCAGGCGAACCAGGACACCGAGGCGCTCCTCCTAAGCCCATTGGCGGCCTCTGGGTTGGTCGGAAACGGTGGGGCGAGGTGGTCTCCGACGAGCTAGGGTTTCGGGATTGAGCGCGAACGAGGCGAAGAAAGGAGAAATTGAGGGCGTCCACGCCATTTATAGGGTTCCAGACATGTGCTGGCGGTCAGCAACATCGACGGCGACCTCGGGACGTGGCGCGGGCGTCGCGGTGGTGAGCTCCCGCGCGTCCAGGACGAAGACGAAGACGACGACGTCTCCTTCGTCTTTATCCACGCGAAGGGGTACTCGGGCCGTGATGGGCTGTGTTGGGTCAATGTTGATGGGCTGCTTGGTGGGTTGCCACGGCCAGGTAAGGGTCCAGGTGGTTTTCCTCCTCTTTTTCTTTTATCTGTTTTCTTTTTCTGTTTTATAATCCAAATTTTAATTTCAGGTGTCTCAATTATGTTAATTCAATGAAGATGTAATGCAATGACTATTCCACCAATATTTCATTTGAAATAATTATTTGGTATTAGATTATATTGTATGTTGGTGTCTTATTCGAAATAGCAATTAGACATGAATTGATATTTTCACTTCATTTTCCTTTTTGTTATGAATTCCATTCAATTTAGAGATCTAAGAGTTACTACTTTCTTCTCAAAGTATTTCAGAAGTTTTGGTTATGTCTTGTTTTCTATTTAGGGAATTAATCACTTGCATATGATTTTATGTGAGCACATATTTATTAATGTTTTATCATTTCTAGTATAACCCCCTGGTTAAGGTTAATACTATCACTACATTTGAAAGTATCTCAGTAGGGATTGTTTCTATCATGGTTTATCTTGTTTACAAAGAGAAATGGATGATCACTACACATATGGTTTAATTATAGAACTTAGCATTAGGTGCCTCTTATGTTTTATAATTGAAACATTGGATTTAATTAATGAACCATTAGGGTTCAAATGCTAATTACCTAATGACACATGGGTTGAATCTTAATTATGGTTTAGGTTTTATTTGTGATCACCCAAGTGATACTCAAACTAGGGTTGAGATTTAATTCTAGATTATAGAGATGAGATGACACCATATTGTATGTGCTAGGGTTTAATCTCCCCTAACCATGGTAAGGTGGTTACTTGCTTAATATTTCATGTGCTTCTCTAATTACTAAAGATTTGAGAATTGGTTTTATCTTGTACCAATTAACTCCTATTATGATCCCCAACTTCTCATTAAAGTAACTACATTGATTATAGTTCTTTTTATAGTTAACTTTGGTCATATGGATGTATGGTTTCTCACCATCTAAAGTATAGTGTTTAACTCTAAGGTTTGCTTAGGTTCTTTAATTTATGAATTAGAGATGTGGTAGGATTCTACTTATGATCACCAAGTGGTTCACAAGTTAAGGTTGGGATATAAGCCTAGGGTTGATTACTAGTGATCTCTTAATAATTTCATATGGAAATGGGGTCTACTTATCTTAGTAGGGTTCAACTTATCCTCAATATCTCAAGAGCATGATCATGGATTAGGCATGATCCACTTGTTCTTAATATTTTTACCTTAAGTTCATAGGGTTTATGATCACCACTCATTTTGTAATGATCAAGGTTTGGCTTCCTAAGGTATCTCTCATTAATTAGGTTTCTCACTTCCATGATCAAACATTGTCTTGATCAACTAGGGTATAATACTTCTAATTTACCTTCTTGAATGGGACTACTATGGTTGCCTCTAAAGTTTATATCCCAGGAGAATGTCTGAGATATTATGTTAGAGTTCTACTTAATCAATGATGATATAATCATCAAGTGTATGGATAGTTCTCTCCCTCATATTCAATTGTTGCCTCAACTACTTAAGTGTAACACCATAGCTTGGGGCTCTCTTATAAAGGAATGGTTTATTCTAGAGTTTATGGTGTACTCCTAATATTTGTTTAAGTAGCTAAGCTAAAGATTCAATTGTCTAACTTAATTGAATTAGTTTCCTCCTTACTTTATCTGTTCATGGGTATCATCTTATTCCATGTGATATTAGGTTATCTCACCACTCCAAGGTGAAATGGTTATTCCTAATACTTTAGTTCAAAGATTGTCCTTTATTCATTAATAGGTAAAGCTAGAATTGATATGAATGGTCTCTCTCACTTGGGAAGGACTTCAATACTAACCTAAGGTTATTCTCCAAAGATAATTATGTGGTCACCAATATCTATGGTTAATATAAATGGTTCTCTCTCTAGGAATGGTCTGGAAGAATATCATAGGGTTCTTCTTCAAAGTGATGTTTGGAATACATGGATGTATATCCAAGGTTTAACTCCAGGTTGATTATTGCTTCTCTAATAAATAATATAAATCTCTCACCTCTCTGGGTTTGATGTATAATAATTTGAGATAGAGAAGAATTATATTCCTTAGTTGGATCTCCTTGTCTTGTTTCCAAGATTAAAGTAGAATGGGTATCATAGGGTTTATGGTAAGATCAAGGATTAGTTTAAGGCATGGAAAAGCTAAGTCAATAATAGTTTCTCCATTTTATTGTTACTTGATTTGCAATTGAATTGATGTTCATATGCTATGACAAGGATTACCATATTATAATCTTTTATAAGATCAAGAAATTGATCATTGAGTAAAGTGTTGTTGTGTTGATTATTAGTTCCATTTGATCTAACCCCTTAGATCAAATCATCTCTACCCCAAAACAAGGTTTAAGCAAAGTCACATTGAGGTTTATAGCGCTTGACTTGATGAGCTACTTCAATTCCACCAAGGTCAAGTGAAACTTCAGTTACTGTGACTGTTTTACTTTAAAGCGCGAAAATTCCCCAGATTTTCTATGCATGAATGCAATGCACACATGTGTTTCCTCTATTTTTTGTAACCCCATTACCTGGGATATTACAGGATTTCTGTCGTCCCACCGTGTGGAGGGCGGCCGGCGGCGGCGCGTGGCAGTAGGCCGGTGGCGGAAACGTGATGAGGAGGGCGGGCGCGACGTCCGGTGCTGTTGCGCGGGGGATCTCCGGAGAATACGGCAGCCGGCGTCATCCATGGCAGCCGGCTCGGGGGTTGGTTTCGGGAGAGGAGGCGCTGCCTCGTTCGGGTGAGAGAAAAATGAGAGGTGAGATAGGTGGGGAGTGGGGGTCTGGGGGTGCGGGTGGCGCGCGGATGGGGAGTTTTGCGGGATGAGTTCGCCCAGGCTGACTTGTGAAGCTCGATTTGAGCTTCACAACCCGGCCTGGCTGAGAGGGCTTTTTCGTATGAGGTGAGCTAAGCTGAGATGGACCGACTCAGTCTAACAAACAATGGATGGTTGATTCAGATCAGCTGAGATGAGAATATCTGGGTTCCCCCAGGCTACCAAACACACCCTAAATGCCTTGTGCCCCCAACTCCACTGTGTGGTTGTCAAGCACAAAGTTTCGTGTAAGTAAATAACACAAGTAGAAATAAAACAAGTAAAAAACTAAACTAGATAAAATAACTAAGTAAAAACTGTAAAGAGGTTGGTTGTTTTTGGTATTTTGGATGCAAATAAAAAAGTAAATTTTTTGTATTTTCGGATTAAAATAGTGCAACAAATAGAAAACGAGGTAAAAGCAATATAAATGTGTTTCTTATGATAAAAATTGGACCGGAGTTCATGGGTTCACTTGACTATTCTCTCTTAAAGTTGTGGTGGACAAAAAACAATTTATCAATGAGATATGAAGGTGCATATAATATTATATGTAAGATCAGAATTAATATGAGCATCACGTCTTATCATAGAGATGATCAGAAAGAAACTTCATCAATCTTGTATTAAGAATTAACAGAGCATACCAATACGTATTTTGACATGAAGTTTTAACATCAAATATGCTACCTTGAACAAACAAGATCACCATTACTTTCACATGATGAACATAGCACATGCATTCACTTTATCCCTAGTGAGGTAGAAAAATAAAGGCAAAGCCATAATACATCTTAAACATATTGTCACTATCCAATCACTAAAACCATGCTACTCCATCTAATACACACCTCACCCCACACACGCTCTTGCACATACGTTTGATCAGAACAAATACTTAAGAACGGGCCGGGTACATAATTAATATGCATCTATCAATACATCTCACCATATAATAAGATCAGATCTCATAAAACAATATCATAGAATAATGATCCACCACATAGGTATTACGAATATGACCATAATCATGATAGGCAGCTCATGTGGCACTAAGAACTATGGAGAACATGAGAGAAATAGATCAAGCTACTTCCACAAACCCGTACTCCAGAGGTGGACTGCTCCCTCTTGGTCATGGTGATGATGATGATGACGTTGGAGAAGGTGGAGATCCCTCCGGCGGTGATCCTGGCAGAGTTTCCCCCTCCAATCTTCTCTGCAGCAGCCTCCGTTTTCGTGTTTCTGTGTTTGTGCGGCGCTCTCCTCCCGAGAACTCTTCGCGTCCATATATATAGTCATTTTTAGAGAAAAGTATGTTGGTTCGCGAAAGAATTAGGGCAAACGGACGATCGACGGCTGAAAGAGGGGGTGGCGCACCCTCCCTTCCTAGGCGCACCACCTAGCCTCTATCGGCCCTCATGCCTCTCCAGGTGAGCTTCCAGGGCCCATGTTCTTCTCCCGATGAAAAAGTGAAGCTCCAAAAATTCTAGTTCAATTTGACTCCGTATAGGTCTCTGAAAGTGAAAAGTACACAAAACAGGGTTTTCTGTTCTGCAACGTTATAACCAAAATAAAAGGGGATCATTGGTAAATCCCCATAATCAATGTAAAACATGGTATAATCATCATATATGTTGCAAATATGTGGGAATTCAATATGATAAAGGATAAAGTTCATGTACGCATTTTACATGCATCAGGGCCCAGAGTATATCTCACCATCATTTGGATGGATAAATCCCACTCTTGATCCATGCGCTTCAACTCATAGTTTCAGAATACCTAATGCCACCTTTATAACCACCTAGTTACAAAGTGGTGTTTGATGTCATCAAAGTATTCCTCTGGTGTTGGTGATTAATATGATCTCATGGTCAAAGGATTATGTTACTATGTATTTGAGAGCTTATAGAAAAACGAACTTGATGACTTGATCTTATTGTTATGCTTACTATGGGTGTGTGTCCATCATATCATTCTCCTAATGATGTGATCTTGTTAGTAATAGCATCCAATGTTCATGATCAGGAAACCATGATCATCAATTAATCAATAAGCTACTTAAAAAAGAGGCTTACTAGGGACTCTGGTTTGTTTACAAAATACACATGTATTAATGTTTCCAGTTAATACAATTATAGCATGGGATGAAAATATTTATCATACATACAAAGATATAAGAATAACCACTTTATTATTGCCTCTTGGGCATATCTCTAACAGTATCCCACTTGCACTTTAGTTAGTTGTATTTGTAGGGTTCGTAGCATAGAAAACAAAAAATTCTACCGCAAGAACGAATAAAACCAAGATCCAATCTATGGAAAATCCAAGATCCAATCTATGAAACCTATGCAACGAGATAGATGAGAAACCAACCCTCGTAGATCCAAAGTGTTAATGAGATCAGATCTCATGGTTGATGTAGAAATCCTTTCTGGTTTTGCGATCGGCCAGAACTTTCGTACTCGATCACACATATAGTGTCGATGTAGACATCCTCTTCCCGTTCCAGCGGGCAGAGGATGTAGTAGATTCCCTCAGAATCCATCATCATAACGTCGTGGTGATGGTGGTGGAGGAGAAACCCTGCAGGGCTTCACCAAGCCTGTGCAGGAAGAAGGAGGAGGGAGAGAGGGTGGCGGCTAGGGTTAGGGGAAGGAGTGGGCTGCCCCTACCCCTACCCTCTTTATATAAGGGGAGGGTGCGGCTAGGGTTTCCTTGGTCCCTCCTCCACCCCTAGGGCCGACACACAATGGGGAGTGACTTGCCCCCCAATTCCCTCCTAGAATCAGGGATTCTCCCTTATCCCTTGGGGGTTGGCTGGCTGGGGCTTGAGGGCATGGTGTGCCTGGACCATTAGGGCTAGGCTGCACCTCCTCAGATCATGTGGCCCCTCCCAGGGTGGTGGTCCCACCAGTGGACCCTCTAGAACCTTCTAGAAGTACTCTGGCCATCCACCAAAATAATCATGAACTTTTCTGAAACCTGGAACAAGACTTTTCTTATATGAATCTTATTCTATGGACCATTTCGGACCTCCTCGTGATGTCTGGATCCAATCCGAGACTCCGAATAACATTCTTTCTCCATCTCATACTCCATATCTACTTAAACAACATGGAACCTTAAGTGTGTCATCCTACGGTTCGCGAACTATGCAGACATGATCGAGACACCTCTTCGACCAATAACCAATAGCGGGATCTGGAGATCCATAACGGTTCCTTTGTATTGAACAATGAACTCCTGATCGAAAGAACCATAAACATATGATACCAATTCCCTTTGTCGTGTGATACTTTACTTATCCGAGATTCAATCATCGGTATCTCCATACCTAGTTCAATCTCGTTACAGGTAAGCACCCTTTACTCGTACCGTGATATGACATCCCTTGTGACCTAGTCACATGTTTGTAAGCTAATTGGATGCCATTCCACCGAGAGGGCCCATAGTATATCTCTCCATCATTTGGATGGACACATCCCATTCTTGATCCATGCGCTTCAACTCATATTTTCAGAATAGCTAATGCCACTTTTATAACCACCCAGTTACGAAGTGGCGTTTGATGTTATCAAAGCATTCCTCTGGTGTTGGTGATTAATATGATCTCATGGTCGGATGATTAGGTTACTATGTACTTGAGAGCTTATAGTAAAACAAACTTGATGGCTTGATCTTATTGGTATGCTTACTATGAGTGTGTGTCCATCAAATCATTATCCTAATGATGTGATATTGTTATTAATAACATCTAATGTTCATGATCAGGAAACCATGATCATCACTTAATCAACAAGCTAGTTAAACAAGAGGCTTACGAGGGACTCTGGTTTGTTTACAAAACACACATGTATTAATGTTTTGAGTTAATACAATTATAGCATGGGATGCAAACATTTATCATAAACACAAAGATATAATAATAACCACTTTATTATTGCCTCTTAGGTATATCTATAACAGTATTTTCCACCCAAAACTAGAAACCACAAAAAGATTTTCGTTTTTGTAAGGCACGTAGAAGGAGTAACAGAAATCTGCATCATGTTGCTCACTGTTTTATTTTTAGTTCTTTACATGTAACTCTGATTAGGCTGAAAATTCTGCAGAAAATACAACTTTTCATCCCCTACACACACAATAATTGGCAAAAATTCCTCGGATGCTTAAGTAGGGCTAAGTTAGGCTGTATTGTTGCAACAATTTGCTGGAAGATTTTCATCACTAAATGTGGCTAGTTGAACTTGCAAATGGTCCCAAATGATTACTATGAATATATATGGATAATAGCCACTATGAACCACTACTTTGACACCATTTTGTTTAAAATTATGAGGAAGAAACCCGCAGTACATTTGGTCAAACTCTTGGAAATGAGGTATAAGATGAACCAAATTATATTCTGTTGACCCTATTCCATATGTGAGTATATATATTGTGCAGTTCCGGTTGGGAGAGGAAGAACAACAATGATGAATCAATATGTATGAATTGATGAAATTGGTATGACACAATTCCTATGTGCAATTTAACAATAGCAAGTGCTTGTGCATAGCTTCATCAATACTTAGGGAAGTGCCCTTTTTGTGTTTTTCTCGCTATATAATGATGAGATACTATTGAGACACATTATTTAGACTTTCTTGAGAGATATTATCATTGAATAAAGGTCTATACATCCCATTATGGTTGTTATTACAAACGTGGCACATATTCAATGATGAATATTTATATTCCTATGTGTCTTTGAAATATGAAGATTGATGTATGTGTGACACTCCGGTGTTTCAAATGGTGAACCTCGTCGTTGAATCATATGTAAGTTAGTTGATAGTATCTTTAGTAGACCAACCAGCCTCTCACTAGCCTTTCAACCAATTCCACCAACATGGCTATCATTTTGTTGGTGGGAAAATATCCATGGGCCACTATCCTACAAATAAAAGAAAAGAAATATAAAAATAAAAAATAGAATGAACCCAATGAGTTGGTTGTTATGATGATACCAGAGATAGGGCAAAAACTGAGAAGTTTCTGTGGTAACAAAGAAAATATCGTGATTTTTTTCACACGGTGTACTACCTCCAGCCTGTTTGCGATGGTGGTTGTATACGCTGACGCTTATTTTGAAATAGGCCATGTGCGAATATAATGTTATGGTTGAGAAAGCATTCCCGATGCATTGTACCTTCGCATGGGACTACCCGGACCGCGCGCACACAGATCAAATTGTTGGGCGTCAATGTTGTTTCGCACCACACATGGGAAAAGACCTTTTATGTGCCATGGTGGGCCTTAAAAGATCTAATCTATACTAGTGTGTACAAATAAGCGCATACAAGATCTAAATGCGGGTGAAACTTGAATTTGTTGTATCTAGTAGAGCTTGTACGGAACGAAGCAACATCATAAGCTACGCCTTCATGGAAACCTAGTATCACCGCCTCTTTAGAAAACCAACGCCGCCTCCACCTCCGCCTCCCCATAGATTGGTTTCCCCTCCTTCGGCCGGCCTTGCCAGCTTCAGGAGAGGCGGAGAACCCGATTTATGCATGTAGATTTAATAAAAGTAGTGTTTTCAGTATATAAGGTTAGGGTTTTGGTAGTCGTTTTCTTTTGGCCTTTGCATCAATGGAAATAGCATCATCTACACTAAGTATTCTTCGGTCTTTCGTTCGACTATGAGATCTCCGTCCAGACGTCAATGATGGTGTTAGAAGAATAAAATCCTCTAGGTATGGATCTTTAGATCTTGCTTCACCATGATGACAATTTTGGATCTTTTATCATGGTTGCCGCGAGGAGGATTGTCCTCACAATATTTGTCCTGACTGATATGTCCTCGATAATGGTGACTCGTACTCTCGACTCACCAACGACGTTGACCGGGCTATTCGGTTACTTTTACCGAGCATACTGGTGTTGATAGTGTTGCCGATGTTGATTCACTACTTTAATGGTTGTGTGAGTGCATGTAACCTTGGATTGCCGCTCAAATTAAATTTATGGGGCAATCTTTATTGGTATCTAAATGTTTATGGTCTTGTTTCTATCTTTGACTGCCTTCAGAAAATACGATTATATTATGGAAGAAGAAAGAGTTTGAAAATATCGAATGCTCGTTTGTTTTAGACTTTAATTGTTGTAGATAGCTGCCATGTACAATTTGTTACTATGAATATGAATGTACGTGATATTGATTGTTAAAAAAAGCATTGTGTGTTTTTACCATTAACCAACACAAACTGGAAGATTGAAAGCAGCGAAATTGTTGGACCATAGCAACACAAAGGCCCGCAACCAAGATTCAGGGATGCTGGTATTCTGGATCATGCAAACAGTTGAGAAAAAAAAACAGAAAAAAAGAAAGAAATGAAGAGAGCAGAGCACACGTCTGGACTCGTACTGTCTTCCTAGCTGGCACAACAAGAACACCAACTCACGCGTCCAGCACAATCCCTCTCCCCTAATCACACACTAAGCATGAGATTCAATCTAATCAGCAGCCCTCGCACGCACCAGCTGGAGTATTTTTCAAACCACAACGAGCAAGCATGGCCCTTAGAAAAAGAAGAGCAAATCAACTACAGATGACCAACATAGCATGGCATGAGATTGTGCAAAATCTGGCTCAAAATTATCAAGATATAAACCCACAAGAAGCAAAACCAGGTCAAAAAGGACAATGTCCAGCTCCAGACTTGAGAGATGCCAACTCTGATACAGAGGGAAAGGAGGAGGGGCCAGAAAAGAAACAAAAGCTATAGCCTGAACAAAAACCCCATGGTCCTGAACACTGTCCAAGATGACCAGTTAGCAAAAGAGCAAAACTATTTCAAATTTGAACAAGGTGTACTAGATTACACTGTAGTATTTTACAGTGGTGGACTAGCTAGCTGAAAAAGATGAAAAAAAGGAAGAAGCCTCTGCATATCCAGGGAGAGAAAGAATTCACAGTCCCCTCCAAAGGCCAAAACTTCACTCTTGTCTTCTCTGCCTCCGTGTTCTATGATCAGCCGCCGGGCCCTCCAAAATCGGCGGCCTATCACAAAAATTTGAACCCAGAAAAAAGCTCCAAGCTTTTTTTGCTGCTCTGCTCAGTGCTCACCCCACCATGCCACGGCATCGTCTCCTCCGCGCGACAAATTCGTCCTCGTCATCGGCGTCGTCGTGTCCGGGCAGTTCTTGGCTGCCAAGGAACTGCCGCATGGCGGCGAGGCCTGGACCGCGGACGTCGCGCTCCCACGCCGCGGCCTCGGCTTCTCGGCCCGCGCCGGCGAGCCGCGCTAGGACGGTACGAGTGGCGTCGAGCCGTCGCACGGGCCAGCCCCATCCGTCCGCCATACGGCGGATCTTGCCGACCTGCGCCGCCGCGAGCACCCGCGTGTTTTCCTTGATCTCGTCCACCGCCTCGTGGAGGCTCTTGCGGCCGGCGAAGTAGTCCCCGATCTCCGGCACGCCGATGGCCTTGCAAAGCCCGGCGTGCGAGGCCCGCTCGGAGGCCGACGTGGTCGCGAAGTATCCGCGGAGCTCCTCCACCATGCCCTCGCCCAGCATGTCGTCCACGCGCCGGTCGAGGTATTCGTCGAGAACGGCCTCGTCGACATCGACCCAGAGGAGGCAGCACGGGAACCTGAGCGCCGGCCTGTACCCGGCCGCGGCGCCGGCGGCGAAAGGGTCGCGAGGGGCGTGGTCGAACCGGTAGGCGAGGAGGGCGTGGATGAGAGAGTTGGACCCGCCGGCCACCACCGGCACGCGCCCGCGCGCGGCGATGGACGCCGCGGTGGCGGCGGCCAGCGAACGGAAGGACGAGGCGGGGAGCTCCCCCGCGTCGGCGCGGATGGCGCCGAGGAGGTGGTGCGGCACGCCACGCCGGTCGGCGGGCATCACCTTGTTAGTGGTGACGTCGAGGCCGGCGTAAAGCTGGATCTTGTCGGCGTTCACCACCTCGCCGCCGAGCTCCTGGGCCGCGTCGATGGACAGCTTGGTCTTGCCCGTGCCCGTGGCGCCCACGATCACTACCAGCCTCGTGTCGTCCCCACGTCCTGCCTCCACCTTGCTGCCGCTGCCGCTGCAGCTGCAGCCGCAACCACCCCCGACTCCTCTTGTCCTTTCCATGCTCACACTGTGCCGTCGCAGCCGCTTGTGTGAGCTGGCGACGGCCATCGGTGAGCGGACGATCCTGCTAATGAAGCTGGTCATATAGCCGACCCAATCCTGCACACCCCACCAGTCTCGTCGCACACCTAGCGCCTGGGCTCACTTATATAGGAGAGACTAGGGCGCAACAGGAGACTCTGGAGCAGACTGGCACTGGCTTAAAATAAGCTTCTGGATCGCCGATTACCACAGCTGCGCGAGTCGAGAGGTTAGCAGAACTTGCACAAGGCTGGGAGGAATGCCACTATCTTCATTTTACTGTCGGAGGGAAACACTCATGCGAGGCTTGTTGCTTGCATTCGTGCACGGAAGGTGTTTGTGCCTCTGTCTGATGTGGGCTGTGTCTAGAACTAGCGCTACACGATCATTGACAACTCACGAGGACAATCCATGCCTGGTCGCGCAGGTTTATATACAAGTCCAGGCAGGCGTGTAGCTCAAGTGTGACTCTGACAGCATGGTGGAGACGGAGGGATCTTGATTTGAGGGTCAAGCTAGGCAAACCATGGTGCGCGCTCTGACGGTCAGGTTCCCTTACCTCTTCTCTAACGAGCTCTCTGATCAGTGATCACCGTCCCCGGCCACAAAGCTGATAGCTGCAGGGAATAAGAATATGTGGCTTTGAAGTAAGCGGCGCATGGCGAATGGCATGGCCACGCGCGCGGACCGAGCCCTGTGTCCGCCGTGCGCCTCGCTCGCTGCCACAGCACGCAAAAACTTGCCATGCCATTTATGCAAAGGCTGAGCAGGTTATGCCATTGGTCGAGCTTCTCAGAGCTAGGGGATGCGGCAGACGACCTCGTTAAGCCTTTGACATGCTCATATCACTACTGTTTTGCTTTGGCACCCGTGCGATGCCATTGTAGCATGGCTTTGGCAAGGAGTGCTCGGCTCTGCAATTTCATTCACCTGTGGCCCTATGCCGGCCATGGCTAGCCTTTTCCAGGACCTGTCCACTGTTGCAGTCCTTGCATCGCTGCCCTGGTGCCCCTGGACGAAGCGGCCAAGCACAGGACAGGCGATGGCCCAGCTCAAATGCATACTTCCAGGCTGCATCTCCCTCTCCAACATCACACATTCTCTAAAATTGTTCGAATTCACCACATACATCTCCTTATCAACGGCAACTTCAACTACAACTCGCACAAATTTCATTTTCCAACTTTCCAAAGTGTTCTACTATTTTTAATCAACCTTCGACCACAATGTTCCTGAAAGATTGCTGCACTAGCCAATTGAACCAAACGTTTGAACTGATTGAAAGAGACTAGGCAGTGTATTTATATTCAACACCCCCTCACGTCTAGGCTATTTTAATCCTTAGCGTGGGTTTGGTGCAGGCCGCAAAATCTATTTGTCTTTTATTTTTTAATACTGCGTGAGTAGGGCGTTGAACTTGAGACCTCTTGGCTCTCATAACATCTCAATTTTTGTATGTTGGAAGCGATGACCTTTGTCTTGGTCTCGATTACGTGTTAAATAGTTCAAACCAAACGGGCGTGCAAAGTTACAGGTACCCATCAAGGGGAGGTACGACATTAGCGATCACCATGATCGACTCGATCATGCCATGATAGGCTTGATTGCCGTTGCCTCTAATTGGGCTGAATTGCGTCCTTGCCTCCTATACCGAATTTGCTTTATATGGATGGCATAAGTAGGTTTACATGTTTGGTAAGAATATACTCCTAAACGTTCCACCCCCCCCCCCCCCCCTCCCGCCCCGGTCCCAACACACTCATCCGGGTCTTCCTGGCACAAACAATCAACTATCATGAGACTGAAAAAAGTCACTCAATGAGGAACCCGTGGAATTATACCTGGGCATATGTCAGGCCAGACCGGGCTTCAGGCTAGGCAAAAAAAAAAGCAGAGGACAGGCGATGGGCCAGCTCAAATGTAAAGGTTAAGACCGGTGTTGAACTGCTGATAGAAATAGTACGAACAAAAAAATCTTTCGTGCACACAAAAATTGACAAAAAAACCATAAAGGAAAGTGCATGCTTTGCAGATTACTTTATTGTTATTTTTCTTTATCAATCAAGTAACCGCACAAGTTAAATTATATCCAGAGATTTATCGATTAGATATTGTTGCATTGTATGAGTTTAGTAATATCTTCATAGATTGCGAACCTAGTAGGTTTTTTGAATATGTCATTGCGATCAAAGGGTTGACACTACACGTAGTGATAAGTTCTCTCCAAACACCCCCTCCCCTAGACGGATGATCAGATTAGGGTTTTAATAAGTGGGGCACAAGCCCACACTTGCTCCCATATATATATTGGAGGCAGTGGTTGTACCGTCACACGGTTAGAGCATTCCATGTGTTGGAAACCCAGCCTCCACTCTAGTTCTAACCGTTGTACTAGACCTAGCAATCTGCCGCTAGTGCTCCTCCTTGTATGTGTGGATACCGACAACAAGCCTGGTTAGGGCATGAGCAATGGACAAGATAGTCTTTTCTTGTGTTTTGCATGTGGTCTAAAGACAACAAAAAACCATGTTATGAGTTGTATATTACTGTTATCTCAAGTAATTAATATTTGTATCCTATTAAAGTTAAAATAAACTATACAATGTTGGACTAAGAGAAGACATCTAGTAAATTAGAGAAATACATGCCGTATATTTGTACACAAGATCATCTCCTAACTTAAAAGTGGCTAGCCGAGAACTAAGTTAATGCTCAGCCAAGTCCTACACCGTGATTCGTACATGGGCTGTAATTCAGATAAATTCGACGACATCATATTACTAAGAACTAAGATTTTTTTTTGACATGTACTAAGAACTAAGTTAATTCTCAGTTAAACAGAGAACTCGCGGCATCCTTCAAAAAAAGGCAGAGTGATGCCCTCGCTTTGGAATTTCTACCCATAACAAGTCCACAACTTTTTCTTGATTCCTAGTCGGCGCTGTTGGCTAGCGAATCATGCGGCTACGTCGGGCTGCTCCTGTACGTGCGCCTGGCTAACCGGCGGGGGCAACCCACCCGCCTCCGCCGCTCCGCGGTTCCCATGGTGCTTCCTGTCTCGAATTCTCGATGGCATTGCTTTTCTAATCTCTCGCAGTCTGGCGAGTACGCTGCTGACTCAATAACGGGAGTGCTCTTCGTGCAGGGCGCTGAAGCACGACGCTAAGCGCACGTCTCGATCGCGACATTGGCATTTGTTCTTCGTACAACAAGTGGCCGAGTGCAGGTCGCCGGAGCATAGTTTCAGGGTGTTCTACTATGAACAAAGGTAAGCGTGAATCTACTGCGAGTGCATCATATGCAGCCACTGCCTTGTGGGCTTGAATAGGAGTAGCACGCAGGGAAACTCCATCTTGCCAGTCACACAAATCGATCGATCTCCACGTTTCGGGTTTCCCTGTCCACTGATCTGCGTAGCAAGCTAGCATTACTGGTCCAGGGTTCTCCGAATCTTGACACTAGTACTCTAACTAACCATGATGGATTATTAGTTTTGCTTATCTTTTTCGTTCCATTCTACTCCCCTCTCCATTAGGAGTGCTCACATTGCTTTCCGATTGCGCATCCACTAGCCCTTGCCATGAATACATGGTAGATTTCTTTGGAAATCGGATCGAACCTAGATTTCTTTGGAAATCGGATCCAAACTAGATTTCTTTGGGGGTCGAATCCGATGTAGATTTCATCACTTGCCAACTGATTTTCCATCTCTCGGGCGACTGAAAACAGTGTATGCAGTAGCTATCACGTATAGGCAGCAGTGCAGCACACATGCACGCAAGACCAAGCCACATTGTAAGCTACAGATCATGAATCAAGAATGTATACTGTGTCAAACCTGGAACGGCAAGCTTTCGGAGGTTTACTCCGCCAACATCGTTTTTCTCCCAAAGAAACACGACAGAGAACTGGGAACACCCAATAAGCTTCACATCCATTTCACTGCCAAGATTATTGCGACCACGATATCATGTACATTTGCAACATGGTGAGACACCGAGATATCACGAACACGCATTCTCCTATTCAATCTTACGAGTTACGACCCGGCCGTAAGATAGGACTACATTAGTGGTTGCAGTTGGAGGGGTTTCCAGTTTTGAAATGTCAAACTCATAAACTTGTTTCATACTCCTATTCCTTTTCACAATACAAACATTTATTTTCCACACAACCCCAGATATAACAGGTCCCGGTTCCACTATCAATGATAAGGGAACAACGCAGTACAAATAGTTTGTGGATCCTACTACTGGTTCAGTTAATTACATTCATTAAGATTTTATTTTATAAAACATCTGCAGGCTTATCAAAGCGATACATACTAAACGATTTGCTATTTCTAAGATGTTCGAGATTTTCTTAATTATAACTGACTCTTTTTTGCAAAGTGTAACTTCAATTTAGTGAAAAAAATGCAACTAGATGAAAAACAAACACAAGTTAAACTTTTCACTGAAGTAAATTCAACTTTTATTATCTATATAGATATAAAAAAAATGCCTAGTTTGGTTTACATATAGGCGTATCGCAATTTTAGTGAAGCAATAAGTAGTACGGCACCCGGGGCAGAGAATACTGACCACATTAGGAGCAAGCTTTTCAGAAAGTATTTGAAGGGATACGATACCTCGTTGTCGTGCATGCATCTGTTGCCCATTGTTTTGTCATCTCACACAGAATTTCTTGCAAATTGGAGAATAACTGAATACGGACAAATGTGCAGTTGACTGCAGCAAAATTGGGAGAGCGAAACCTAGAAGGTGGGTCAACTCAACTCAATTATACAAGAGAATATCAGAAAGCTAAAGGAGAAAAGCTGTGAAACACACACATTACAGGGAAACACTCACACTTCTGTGTGCAATTTGCAAGCACTTTGTTTTAGATAAGATGGAGAACCTAATTAATCCTCAATTCACTAGAGAAGCAGGATGGTCCTCTGGTTCTCTAATAACATCATTTTGATATCGGTAAAGTCAAACTTTAAAGCTTTGGTTATTAAAATCTAAAAAAATTAAATATGTATATTAAAATAAAATGCACTTTTTAAATGTACTTTCACATCATATAACTTATCCTATATAAAAAAACAAAAGCTGGATGTGATGTTTTTTTAGCATTTGATGTGATGTTTTCAGTCTAAGCCATCCAAAATATTTAATTAAATTCCTTCATCTAATGGTTTTATACAATAATATTAGTCTATCCTCCTATCATATATATACTTAGCCTCTTAGCTATACTTATTTTCTCCAAATTACACAATTTTTATTTGTATATCTTAAAGTTATTAATCTTTCATTCCCAAGATTTTTTTGTGACATTTCTTAGTTAGCAAAAATAAATGATGTCGTTACTCATAAGATGTGCATGGCACGAGAAAGTATCGAACAAACTTTTTGTTGATGTATGTTAGTCAAGATGTGTCTTGGACTTATGAGATTTCTAGTTGAAAGAAGTATTCCTAATAACAATGATTTCTTCTGAAAACATCAATTTTTCAAAAAAAAAAGACGAGAAAACCATCAGTGATGCACTAAGGCAAAGACAAGAAGGTTAAAACTGAACGACATATGACTTGAAACAGAAAGAGTGTATGATAGTACATAAAGATTCAAAAGGACAGGCAAATGCGTATTCTCCACGATGACAAAAGGCGATATGATGGGGGGATTAGGAATATTATTATCATTGCAACTATAAATAGGAGTTGTTTCGAAGCCATAATTTTAGGATTGGTTGCCTTTTGCTACCAATTGTTGCATCACGGAATAAAGGAGCACCATTTGCACAAAAAAGTACAGCTCTTTTCGCTTCTGCATATTGGCGAACGAAGTATCCAACCACTTTAGTCGAATCTCCCACACGGCTTCTGTTTTACATCAGTATGCTTCTTGTTGTTGTCTAAGACCTTAATTAATATTCCCCATTACCACAAGGATAATGTATTACTAATTCCATGTCCTCAAACTGATGTGGAGCAAGAGCACACTGCTGGTCGCAACCAAATGTTTGTATGTATGCCGTATGCATCTTTATCGAAAAATATATGCAGTATGCATGTCCAGATCAAAAGTCTCTTAATTAAGATAGATTAAGGATATATAACTCAGCTGGAAAAACAACAACGTAGAGACCGCGCGTACCCATCACTCGTGAAAAAGAGACTTAGGCGATTAGGGCTTTCTGCCTTCCTTCAGCGGCGATGTGGATTTGCTTTGCCTCTTGTGGTCTTAGGGCCATTTAGGCGCGGTATATGACGTATTTTGATGTTTTCCTTTAATTTCTTTTAGGATTTGTGCCATACTTAAATAGATATGGCAGTGGTGGCTCTCTAAAGAAGAAGTAAAGTCCTATCGTCTAGCCATGTTCCGGCTGTGCGTCTAGTGTCGCGTATGTGAAGGTTTGTCTCTGGCGGATCTCGCCGGACTTGGTCGGTGTTTCTTCTGACGTTTTTTTCATCTGCGATGGTTGTTGCTCTTGTGCGTTGATCTTTTTGGGGTTTAGCATGACGACTTCCCATCTATCTACTACAACTACTATAACAAGCTTTGCATGGCTTCATTGAGGGGGTGTCGAGGACGGCGGTGCTCCTTTGACTTGTTTGAGTGCTTGTAGTTATGGCTAGGTGATCCTGTTGAGAATAATGAATAGATCGGTGAACTTTTCGCGGATAAAAAATATAGCCCAGATGGTTTTAATTTGATCGGGTGCATGTTCATGCATGTCATTATTTGGCTCGAATTCGAGTGCATTTTCTTACTCGTTACGGAGACTTGCAGTTTTCATTTTTAATTTCAATTCAGTTCATTGAAAAGAAAACCTGGATCTATTCGCATGGCGTTGGTCGGTCGTAGGAGAATCCAACGCGTAAATCTTGGAATTCAAAGGCATGTGTCACTTTGGAGAGTTATCTGATTGACCGATGCTCCATCCCACACACGCACCTTTCTATCCTCTCCAGTGATTCCCCGGCACTGCAAGCTAGCTTGGCATTCCCTCTGTACCCTGTGCGGTGCATATATTCAGTTCAACAAACGTGCAACGTGCACCTCTTTGTCCGGGCATGCAACGTGCGACATCGCGCGCTAGCTAGCCGGAATCGTACATATGCCGTGCCGGCGGCGACGCCGCTCCATTCCGAAGCATAAAGCGCTCCGTCGCATTCGGGCGCCTGAGCGTTCGTGCTAGCTAGCATCTCTTTCCATTTGACCGCCGGCAATGCCAAGTGCAGACGTACATCATTCTCCGCGTAGCATCTATCGGTGCCTTCCGCACTAGCTTTGCCTTCCCAGTTCCGAAAGCTCTCCTTGTCCCTTCTTCCCCTCCGTCTCATGCGGCAGAAGCTAAAGCGCAGAGCTATGCATGCAACTTATCGAAACTAGCTAGGTATATGAAAATACGTGTGCAAGTTAAATTGTGATGCATTAGTTATTATTTTTTAGATAAAGGAGCATCGCCCTAGCCTCTGCATCAATAGATGCACAAGGCTTGCTTTATTAACCACAGTATCCAATTCATCAAAGATTCAACATCACTTGTTACATTCACGGATCAGTAAAGTGGCTACGTGAATCAGCCAAAAGAAAATACGGCACACAGACGCTATGCATTTGCTATTCTATTAAGATGCCGCCACCCAGTAGTTTAGAAAAAGAAGTTCTGAGCAACCACTAGCATCCGATTCCATCCAGTAACCATATCCTTCCGCTAGTCCAACGGGAGAAAGAAAACCCATTGTTGAATCGAATGAGCAGCTCGTCGGATAATCTGTAAAAAATTAGTTCCATTTTATTTGTTAAAAATAATATCATTTCTACTCCTCCAAATCGCCCAACAAAGAGCAGATACTCTAATTTGAATTTTCTATTTATCATTCTTCTGTAGTCCATTAAGCCATCTACCAAGCATATTAATACTATTAGCTGGTGGGGGAATGTTATAAGTTAAATACATCATACGTCAAATAATCTTCGCAAAAGGATAATCAATGAACAAATGATTAACAGTTTCAATGGAATCACAAAAACAACACTTTTGACATCCATTCCACTTTCATTTAGCTAAGTTATCCTTAGTTAAAAGCACCTTATTACTCAGGAACCACATAAATTTTTTAATTTTCAAAGTATCTTTAATTTCCATAGATATCTACGCAGGTAAATAGCATGCCCATTCATCAAATCAAGATACATAGACTTAACTGAAAACAAACCCGAATCAGTAAGTTTCTAAACAAACTTATCTGATTATTGTAATTAAGCATTGGTATAGATGTATCCATTATAACCATTTATTATAATTCAAACCTCTTCTAAAATAAATATTAAAAGGTTCAGAAGCAAGCACAGTTTTTTTTTGACATGGAAGCAAGCACAGTTGAAACTAGATGTGTTAGATGCATTAGTTACTAAGCAATGATGATTTTCTCTACTGTTTTGCTGATTATCGGGCAACTAATTCCCGGTCGACTTGTAGACCATACGATTGCATGGGTTATGATTTATGCTTGCTATGAGTTGTAACATACTATGCAATTGAGATTCTCGAGAAAAACTCCGACAGTTGGTTATCCTCACGATTCGTCCTAGTTATTAGTTGTAATATGGGTTGAAAGTCAAGGTTTAAAATAGCACGCTATTTCTACGTTAATAGCGCGTTATAGCATATCTAGAGGGTTCACGCTAAATTTTAGTAATTTTACTCGTTGTGGCGCTATTTGTGAAATAGCATGCTATATCGCGCTAAAACTTCATAGCGTTAACACGCTATTTTTTCAGGCAAGTTGCTTTCACTTTTTCGTGGTGATGAACTGCAATCTGTTGTTCTAAATCTGAAGATGATATCGATAATGCTAATAATATTTAATAAATAATTTATACTATTTTGTTGCCTTGTGAAAATGCTGATGTTAGCCTTCTAAAATATTTGAGATCTATTTTTATATATGGTTATGTATGTATGATTCAGTCACTTTTATACTATATATCCATTCGTTCTAGTAAAATTATTTATTTTTAGGCTATATTTTGTATTATTTTGAAAACGCTATTTGAGATATACCACGCTATTAGTATAGCGTCCATATCATTTGAACGAAGCTGCCGCTATTTCATTTAGCATGATATTTTAAACCTTTGTTGAAACTAAGAAAGATGCCCTGATTATTGGATTGCTTTATAATTTATCCTTATCATGCGTTCCAACTGAGATTCAAAGAGGTTAGGAAAGTCAATGTATAACTCAGCCACTCATGTTCAGATCCTGATGACAAACGCAGACTTGGATTCGTATTTATCTATTATATACTAAAAGCAAAATAAGGGTGTTTTTCGAGGTATCAGGTTAGTCCACATGTGCTAAATAAATATAAACCGATAATTTTAATTTTAAAGTCTGAGATTAAAAGAAAACAAGTGTTATGTACAACAATATAAATCTATTATATACTAAAAGCAAAATAAGGGTGTTTTTCGAGGTATCAGGTTAGTCCACATGTGCTAAATAAATATAAACCGATAATTTTAATTTTAACGTCTGAGATTAAAAGAAAACAAGTGTTATGTACAACAATATAAATGTACAAAAATAAACTTATGGCACGTAAGAGCCATATGGGTCCACACATGTTGTTTTGGAGTAAGAGAATATATCTTAGAAAACGAAATAATCAAGAGGTAGTCTTGAAGAAAAAAAACGTACACGGCTTACAGGTTTCAATTGTTGTTATGTACAACGCGTAGGCGCAGGAAAGTAAGAAGAATCACGTGAAAATAGGAAGCGGTTTGCTTCCATGCTGAAAAAGGGAAGCGATTTGCTCCTACCTTATACATGGCATATATGACTTTCACGTAATAGAAGGAGTCCTATAGTTGCACGTCAACTATAGATTAGAAAACATGATTTTTTTCCCAAACGAACTGGACATGTCGCGAGTACAAGCACATGGTAGACCGGGGACGGAGCTAGCTTTCGATCTTGAGGGGGGCAAAATGGTTTTGTAAAATTCATGAGAGGGACAGAGTAAGCTAAATTGGCATGAAATTAGAGTTCTAGTGAGTAGTGTTCTTCATAAAATCCAAATCATGGGGTGGCTAAGCCCCCCTCGCCCCCCGTTGTCTCCGTCCTTGTGGTAGAATATAGATGGGATATACGTAAGCAAACATCGATTGTTTAACTATGTTGCTTTTTTATTTAACTACAAAACTATTGAGACATATCAAGGTGTATAATTCTTAACCACTCATTTCATGTGTGCATGTCTAAATGCACGCGAGAATAAAGGGTCTGTTTGGATTTCGACCACTCACGCCCCGCCAAATCATTGGCGTGCCAATTATTTGACGACCGATTTCACCGCCGTGATCTGGCCAAGCCATGGGCAGAACAAGTGAAGGGGTGACCAAACAATTAAAAGGGTGACGAAACCTTGGCTTCCATCCAAACAAATACCTGGGTCCTGAGTCAACATCAAAATATAGGTTTGGTGGTTGCTTGCTGCAATCCAACGGACCCAAAGACTCGACTAAAAAAAAATATAGCAACTCAATGGGACATGTATGTGAGAAAAATACTTTGCGAAAAACAATTTTAACACTAAAGAGGTTTTACATGTCACCGCATACTAAATTCAGATTTTAAAAACGTACTAACTTCTTGATTATTGTTATAACGTCCATCGGACCGGCCATGAGAAAATAGTACTCTCAATTATTTTCAAACTACAAGAAGTGAAAAAGGCAATTTCCAGCAGAAACTCGAGTACATGATCCCGACCCTAGGAAGAATATTGGCCATACGATTGAGCGAGAAAAATAACAGTAAATAGATAGCTAGGAACATTAATTGCCATGCTTTTAACCCAATGTACATTCATGACTACCATCGTGGTTGCAACAAAAGATGGTTTTAAAGAAAATCTGTTAGATATAGAAACTCTGGAAAGCAATGTAATTGCAGAACTAATGTACAAAGGCGTGAAAATGTAATTATACCCTTATTGTTGCATAATATTTTCAATTTTATTTAGTATGAAATATTTTATGAGGAATATGTTTTATAATATTATATCAACAATTAAATCATGCATATGTGCCAATTATGCGAACACAAAGCAAAACCTATACATATAATATGGCATGGCCATTGGTAGTTAAGCCAATAATACGTAGCAACTAAATAATTCAGTTTGTTAGTTTTAATAATTTTATAACATTACTTCTTTACTTCTATAAAGTTAGAATTGATAAAAAATTATAGAAAAAGTGAACAATTATAAGTAAATAGGACCCAAAGACTCGCCTAAAAAAACAAATATAGCAACTCAATGGGACATGTATGTGAGAAAAATACTTTGCGAAAAAAGCAACAATTTTAACACTAAGGAGTTTTTACATGTCACGGCATACTAAATTCAGATTTTAAAAACGTACTAACTTCTTGATTATTATTACAAGGTTGATCGGACCAGCCATGTGAAAATAGAAGTTTCCAAAAAATATTACTCTCAATATTTTCAAACTACAACAAATGAAAATGGCAATTTCCAGCCGAATCTAAGATACATGATCCCAGCTGTAGAGAGATTATTGGCCATACGATTGAGCGAGAAAAATAACATTAAAATAGATAACTAGGACCATTAATTGGCACACTTTTAACCTAATGTACATTCCTGACTACCATTGTGGTTGCAATAAAAGATAGCTTTAAATAAAATCTGTTTGATAAAGAAACTCTAGAAAGCAATGCAATTGCAGAACTAATGTACAAAGACGTGAAGATGTAATTATATCCTTATTGTTTCATAATATTTTAAATTTTATTTATTATGAAATATTTGATGAGTAATATAATTTATAATATTATATCAACAGTTAAATCATGCATATGTGCCAATTATGCAAACACAAAACAAAACTGACATGGATATTAATGAATATATGGCATGGCCATTGGTAGTTGAGCCAAGAATAGGTATCTACTAAAAACAATTCGGTTTGGTATCATAATTATATAGCATTACTTCTATAAAGTTAGAATGTATAAAAAATTATAGAAAAAGTGGACAATTAGAAGTAAAATAGCCTTTTGAGACATTGCCCTCGCATTTGAGAGGGCCACCTTGCTAGTTATTCAAAAAATAATATAGCTGTAGGGGCTTCCCCCACCGCATTCTTAAAAAAAAACCTTAATGTTTAGTCATTTGTGAATTAGTAATTCCTTTTCAAGGCGAGTGAGAATGGTCGCCCGATGTACTTGGTGTACATATCAAATCGAATTTTAAATAGCAAGTGTCTTCTGTATGAGCATGCAAGCTTGTCTGAGATAATTTGAAGGAGGCTCCAAGAGCCATCTAGTTAAGAAACAATTACAACTAGCCATCTAATTAATTAAGTCAACCAGTCAGTCTCGGCAATGAATCGATGACGATCAAGTATGATGAATCATTAAACCGTTAAACAAGGCTGTTCAAGCCTAACTATATGTAAGCTAGGTCACGATCAAGTCAATTTGCTTCTAGCTCGAGTACTTGTAGCTTTCAACAAGACGGAATGATAGAGCTGTGACGACTGCTTGGGGCTGTATATATCCAGATAAAACTAAGCTGATGTGATGAAGACAGTAGATTAACTAAGTAATAATATCCCTCCAGTTGACGACCAGATCACCATGCATGCATCCATTGACACTACTTTTTTCCATGGATCCGTGGCCTCAAATACGACTGCCCTAGCTTGTAAGTTTTATTGGTTTTGTTCTTGCAGTTTTGGTTAGCTTCAATCTTCCAAAGTAATTGTGGTTTCATGTGAGTGAAGCTTGCACTTGCTCTGCGAATTTGGTAGCGATCCTTGTAGCAGGAGAGCGCTCGATGAAATCATCTAGCTTGGTGTTTAATTAGCTAGCTTTGTCATCTTGCACCTGTTAATGAGGAAGACATAATTAGTATAAACACATGTGAGTTGACACTCAAAAGCATATATTAATAAGAAAATTGCGACGACAAGAGAATAGACAAATATTGATCCTACAAGTCAAAAAAGCGGCAACCAAGTCGACATTATTTAGTGGCAACAAGTTGAAATTTATACACATCCAGATGGAATCCAACCATATATAAGCAGTGCAAAAATTCCACATGTATGTTGATGTTCCGGTAAATTTGACCGTCCAAAGTTATGAGATTCATGCCACACATTGTCTCCACATAAGTTTACATAGGTACTTCTATTTTATGGAAATCAACCACACTCTGTTGATCACTGACAAATTTCCATATAAATGTACCTATCGCGCAACTGCTCTCCTCCTTCCTCTAGCGGCATCGTGCAGAGACCCCTCGGACAGGAAGAATCTGGCCTCGGAGGGTGTCTGTGGTGTGCACGGTGGCGACTAGGAGAGCCAAGAGAGCATGTGCTCTTGGCATGCGTCATGGCAGGCTGGTAGCGAGCTAAATGGCTTAGTGATGTTGTTGTGGGCTCCGCTTGTTAGAATTCGTAGATAGGAAATAAAAAATTCACCGTACCCACCAAGATAAATTAAATCCATGAAGACGCAAGTAATTATATTGGATCTAGAAATTATGTTATCACCAGGCTAAAGTGGGAGAACTCGATGACGATTTTGAACACGGAGATCCCCGTTCCTAGGCGTATCCCTCTCATGCGCATGCGCATTATGTGGTTTTCAGCCCGATTTTGGTTATAATTAGGGTCAGTTGTTTCTTCTTGAATACATTACAGTTGCCCCTTTTTGAGGGCATCAAAAAGGCACAACTAGTGTGGCATCTAAAACTTTTCTAAGACCGAAAATTTGACACTAGTAACTTCGATCCCGAAGCTCACACAAGAAAATGTTAATTGCATCGATCACCGACGACAACGAGCTAGGAGTCCTGCCACGGATGCATAGTGCATCAGGTCGAAAGTAGGGCCCCAGCTAGGGCCTATTACAGCAGCGAATGCGATATCATGATTAGTTTGTTTTTTGTTAGAGTAATATGCTTGTTGTATTACCAGGGGGCCAAAGGCCACAATATATAGTACATGTACTGGTGCACATATGCAGAAAGCCCCCTAACATATGGGGAAACTACAATATACAGATATATACATCTAACACCCCCCATCAAACTCATGGTGGATCCACAACACTGAGTTTGGAGAGTAAGAAATCATGCTGCGCTCGAGTCTGTGCCTTCGTAACAACTGCAAATCTGAAGGCACATAATGAACCACAACAACATCATCCTGTACCTGAGCACGTGTGTAAAAAGCATCAACACCAATATGCTTGGTCAGCTCATGCTTGACCGGATCACGTGCAATACTGATATGTCTCAAACGTATCTATAATTTCTTATGTTCCATGCTACTTTATTGATGATACTCACATGTTTTATATACATTATATGTCATTATTATGCATTTTCCGGCACTAACCTATTGACGAGATGCCGAAGAGCCAGTTGCTGTTTTCTGCTGTTTTTGGTTTCAGAAATCCTAGTAAGGAAATATTCTCGGAATTGGACGAAATCAACGCCCAGGGTCCTATTTTCACACGAAGCTTCCGACCGAAGAGGATAAGAAGTGGGGCCACGAGGTGGCCACACAACAGGGCGGCGCGGCCCAGGTGCTGGCCGCGCGGCCCTAGCGTGTGGGCCCCTCGTGACGCCCCCTGACCTGCCCTTCCGCTTACTTAAAGCCTCCGTCGCGAAACCCCCAGTACCAAGAGCCACGATACGGAAAACCTTCCAGAGACGCAGCTGCCGCCAATCCCATCTCGGGGGATTCAGGAGATCGCCTCCGGCACCCTGCCGGAGAGGGGAATCATCTCCCGGAGGTCTCTTCATCGCCATGATCGCCTCCGGATTGATGTGTGAGTAGTTCACCCCTGGACCATGGGTCCATAGCCGTAGCTAGATGGTCGTCTTCTCCTAATTGTGCTATCATGCTCGATCTTGTGAGCTGCCTATCATGATCAAGATCGTTTCTTTGTAATCCTACATGTTGTGTTTGTTGGGATCCGATGGATATTGAATACTATGTCAAGTTGATTATCAATCTATCATATATGTTGTTTATGTTCTTGCATGCTCTCCGTTGCTAGTAGAGGCTCTGGCCAAGTTGATACTTGTGACTCCAAGAGGGAGTATTTATGCTCGATAGTGGGTTCATGCCTCCATTAAATGCAGGACGATGTGAGAAAGTTCTAAGGTTGTGGATGTGCTGTTGCCACTAGGGATAAAACATCGATGCTTTGTCTAAGGATATTTATGTTGATTACATTACGCACCATACTTAATGCAATTGTCTGTTGCTTGCAACTTAATACCGGAAGGGGTTCGGATGATAACCTGAAAGTGGACTTTTTAGGCATAGATGCATGCTGGATGGCGGTCTATGTACTTTGTCGTAATGCCCAATTAAATCTCATAGTACTCATCATGATATATGTATGTGCATTGTTATGCCTTCTTTATTTGTCAATTGCCCAACTGTAATTTGTTCACCCAACATGCTATTTATCTTATGGGAGAGACACCGCTAGTGAACTGTGGACCCCGGTCTATTCTTTACATCTGAAATACAATCTACTGCAATACTTGTTCTTTACTGTTCTTTGCAAACAATCATCTTCCACACAATACGGTTAATCCTTTGTTCACAGCAAGCCGGTGAGATTGACAACCTCACTGTTACGTTGGGGCAAAGTACTTTGGTTGTGTTGTGCAGGTTCCACGTTGGCGCCGGAATCCCTGGTGTTGCTCCGCACTATACTTCGCCGCCATCAACCTTCAACGTGCTTCTTGGCTCCTCCTGGTTCGATAAACCTTGGTTTCTTTCTGAGGAAAAACTTGCTACTGTCTGCATCACACCTTCCTCTTGGGGTTCCCAACGGACGTGTGTTAATTGCACGCATCAAGCTCTTTTTCTGGCGCCGTTGCCGGGGAGATCAAGACACGCTGCAAGGGGAGTCTCCACTTCCAATCTCTTTACTTTGTTTTTTTCTTGCTTTATTTTATTTACTACTTTGTTTGCTGCACTTAAACAAAACACAAAAAAATTAGTTGCTAGTTTTACTTTATTTACTGTCTTGTTCTCCATATCAAAAACACACAAAAAAATTTAGTTACTTGCATTTACTTTATTTACCTCTTGTTTATTTCATCATGTTTCCTCCTAAGTACACTCTAAAAGACATACCGGTAGGCCGAGGGTCTATAATTGGAAGAGATAATATAGAAGATTTTTTCACTCATGTTAGTACCGCTGAAGATTTTGAAGATAGACACTTGGTAGAACTTGCTCCTACTTATGAAATTGCTGTTGCTTCTTTAGTTCACATGTTGGAAACTAAATTTGTTAATCTCAATCCTATAATCCAACACATGTTTCTCACACTCGGTGATATGGAGGAAGGGGAAAAGAAAGATTTTGTTTTAGAAACCCTTCTTAAAAAATTTGGTGGTGTAGCAAGAGAGGCTAGAAAGGTCTTTATTAAATACAATATGCTTGGCTCTTATACCAATTTTGTTAGTATCCTTGAAAAGATGGACATGGAGAGAGTAAGGTACACTAATGATATTAATGATGTAGGGGATATTAAGACATCAATACCTTGCAAACTCGCAGGAATGTTCGAGGCACTAGAAAAGAATTATGATTGGATTGTTCCTGAAAATTTGTTTAATGAGAATAGCAAGCCTAAGAGTAATGAAAAGGGAGCCTCTGAAACTTACATATATAAGATAACATGCATTGTTGAGGCAACTCCCAACACCCTTGGTAATAGTGTTGATGCTTTATCTCTTGATAATACTTGATACACACTTTCTGCGCCTAGCTGAAAGGCGTTAAAGAAAAGCGCTTATGGGAGACAACCCATGTTTTTACTACAGTACTTTTGTTTTATATTTGAGTCTTGGAAGTTGTTTACTACTGTAGCAACCTCTCCTTATCTTTATTTTATTGCATTGTTGTGCCAAGTAAAGTCTTTGATAGTAAAGTCAATACTAGATTTGGATTACTGCGCAGGAACAGATTTCTTGCTGTCACGAATCTGGGAAGAATTCTCTGTAGGTAACTCAGAAAATTCTGCCAATTTACGTGCGTGATCCTCAGATATGTACGCAATTTTCATTCAATTTGGGCATTTTCATCTGAGCAAGTCTGGTGCCATTTTAAAATTCGTCTTTACGGACTGTTCTGTTTTGACAGATTCTGCCTTTTATTTCGCATTGCCTGTTTTGTTATGTTTGATGGATTTCTTTGTTCCATTAACTTTCAGTAGCTTTGTGCAATGTACAGAAGTATTAAGAATGATTATGTCACCTCTGAATATATGAATTATGCACTGACCCTCTAATGAGTTTGTTTCGAATTTGGTGTGGAGGAAGTTTTCAAGGGTCAAGAGAGGAGGATGATACAATATGATCAAGAAGAGTGAAAAGTCAAAGCTTGGGGATGCCACCGTGGTTCATCCCTGCATATTTTAAGAAGACCCAAGCGTCTAAGCTTGGGGATGCCCAAGGCATCCCCTTCTTCATCGACAACATTATCAGGTTCCTCTAATGAAACTATATTTTTATTCAGTCACATCTTATGTGCTTTACTTGGAGCGTCTGTTTGTTTTTATTTTCGTTTGTTTGAATAAATTGGATCCCACAATCCTTTATATTGGAGATATTACGCTCCACTGTTTCATATGAACACATGTGTTCTTAGCTTTATTCTTAATGTTCATTGCGAAAGTTGAACTACCTCATTCATTGATATATGGTTGGAAACGGAAAATGCCGCATGTGGTAAATGGTATAATGTCTTGAATAATGTGATACTTGGCAATTGTTGTGCTCATATAGATCTTGTTTAAGCTCTTGCATCATGTACCTTGTACCCATTAATGAATAACTACATAGAGCATGTTAAAATTTGGTTTGCATGATTGGTCTCTCTAAGTCTAGATATTTTCTGGTTGAGGTGTTTGAACAACAAGGAGACGATGTAAAGTCTTATAATGCTTCTCAATATGTTTATATGTGAGTCTTGCTGCCCCATTTTATACTTGAGTTTGCTTCAAACAACCTTGCTAGCCTAGCCTTGTATTGAGAGGGATTCTTCTCGTGCATCCAAATCCTTGAGCCAAATCCATGCCATTTGTGTCCACCATACCTACCTACCACATGGTATTTCTCCGCCGTTCCAAAGTACATTACTTGAGTGCTACCTTTAAAATTTCTATTCTTTACCTTTGCAATACATAGCTCATGGGACAAATAGCCTTAAAAACTATCGTGGTGAAGAATATGTACTTATGTGTCTTATTTCTTAATAAGTTGCTTGTTGAGCGGTAACCATGTTTTCTGGGGACGCCATCAATTTTTTACCTTCGTTGAATATCATGTGAGTTGCTATGCATGTTCGTCTTATCTGAAGTAAGGGCGGTTTTCACAATCAAATGGTTTGAGTATGCATACTGTTAGAGAAGAACATTGGGCCGCTAACTAAAGCCATGAATCATGGTGGAAGTTTCAGTTTGGACATAAAACCTCAATCTCTTATGAGAATATTAACTGTTGTTGAATGCTTAAGCATTAAAAGAGGAGTCCATTATCTGTTGTCTATGTTGTCCCTGTATGGGTGTCTAAGTTGAGAATGATCAAAAGTGGGAAATCCAATGCGAACCTTCTCCTTAGACCCTTGTACAGGCGGCATAGAGGTACCCCTTTGTGACACTTGGTTGAAACATATGTTATGCAATGATAATCCGTGTTAACCCAAGCTAATTAGGACAAGGTGCGAGCACTATTAGTATACTATGCATGAGGCTTGCAACTTATAAGATGTCTTATACATAACTCATATGCTTTATTACTACCGTTGAAAAAATTGTTTCTTGTTTTCAAAATAAAAGCTCTAGCACAAAAATAGTAATCAATGCTTCCCTCTGCGAAGGGCCTATCTTCTACTTTATTGTTGAGTCAATCTACCTATTCTTTCTATCTTAGAAGCAAACACTTGTATAAACTGTGTGCATTGATTCTTACATGTTTACCTATTGCACTTGTTATATTACTTTGTGTTGACAATTATCCATGAGATATACATGTTGAAGTTGAAAGCAACCGCTAAAACTTATATCTTCCTTTGTGTTGTTTCAAAGCTTTCTACTAAGAACTTATTGCTTATGAGTTAATTATTATGCAAGACTTATTGATGCTTGTCTTGAAAGTACTATTCATGAAAAGTCTTTGCTATATGATTCATTTGTTTACTCATTATCTTCATCATTGCTTCGAATCGCTGCATTCATCTCATGTGCTTTACAATAGTATGATCAAGATTATGATAGCATGTCACTTCAGAAATTATCTTTGTTATCGTTTACCTACTCGAGGGCAAGTAGGAACTAAGCTTGGGGATGCTTGATACGTCTCAAACGTATCTATAATTTCTTATGTTCCATGCTACTTTATTGATGATACTCACATGTTTTATATACATTATATGTCATTATTATGCATTTTCCGGCACTAACCTATGGACGAGATGCCGAAGAGCCAGTTGCTGTTTTCTGCTGTTTTTGGTTTCAGAAATCCTAGTAAGGAAATATTCTCGGAATTGGACGAAATCAACGCCCAGGGTCCTATTTTCACACGAAGCTTCCAGAAGACCGAAGAGGATAAGAAGTGGGGCCACGAGGTGGCCACACAACAGGGCGGCACGGCCCAGGTGCTAGCCGCGCGGCCCTACCGTGTGGGCCCCTCGTGACGCCCCCTGACCTGCCCTTCCGCCTACTTAAAGCCTCCATCGCGAAACCCCCAGTACCGAGAGCCACGATACGGAAAACCTTCCAGAGACGCAGTCGCCGCCAATCCCATCTCGGGGGATTCAGGAGATCGCCTCCGGCACCCTGCCGGAGAGGGGAATCATCTCCCGGAGGTCTCTTCATCGCCATGATCGCCTCTGGATTGATGTGTGAGTAGTTCACCCCTGGACCATGGGTCCATAGAAGTAGCTAGATGGTCGTCTTCTCCTAATTGTGCTATCATGCTCGATCTTGTGAGCTGCCTATCATGATCAAGATCGTTTCTTTGTAATCCTACATGTTGTGTTTGTTGGGATCCGATGGATATTGAATACTATGTCAAGTTGATTATCAATCTATCATATATGTTGTTTATGTTCTTGCATGCTCTCCGTTGCTAGTAGAGGCTCTGGCCAAGTTGATACTTGTGACTCCAAGAGGGAGTATTTATGCTCGGTAGTGGGTTCATGCCTCCATTAAATCTAGGACAGTGACAAAAAGTTCTAAGGTTGTGGATGTGCTGTTGCCACTAGGGATAAAACATCGATGCTTTGTCTAAGGATATTTGTGTTGATTACATTACGCACCATACTTAATGCAATTTTCTGTTGCTTGCAACTTAATACCGGAAGGGGTTCGGATGATAACCTGAAAGTGGACTTTTTAGACATAGATGCATGCTGGATGGCGGTCTATGTACTTTGTCGTAATGCCCTGATTAAATCTCATAGTACTCATCATGATATATGTATGTGCATTGTTATGCCTTCTTTATTTGTCAATTGCCCAACTGTAATTTGTTCACCCAACATGCTATTTATCTTATGGGAGAGACACCGCTAGTGAACTGTGGACCCCGGTCTATTCTTTACATCTGAAATACAATCTACTGCAATACTTGTTCTTTACTGTTCTTTGCAAACAATCATCTTCCACACAATACGGTTAATCCTTTGTTCACAGCAAGCCGGTGAGATTGACAACCTCACTGTTACGTTGGGGCAAAGTACTTTGGTTGTGTTGTGTGATACGTCTCCGACGTATCGATAATTTCTTATGTTCCATGCCACATTATTGATGTTATCTACATGTTTTATGCACACTTTATGTCATATTCGTGCATTTTCTGGAACTAACCTATTAACAAGATGCCGAAGTGCCAGTTGCTGTTTTCTGCTGTTTTTGGTTTCAGAAATCCTAGTAAGGAAATATTCTCGGAATTGGACGAAATCAAAGCCCAGGGGCCTATTTTTCCACGAAGCTTCCAGAAGTCCGAAGGAGAGACGAAGAGGGGCCACGGAGGGGCCACACCCTAGGGCGGCGCGGCCCCCCCCTTGGCCGCGCGGCCCTGTGGTGTGGGGCCCCCGTGCCGCCTCTTGACCTGCCCTTCCGCCTACAAATAGCCTCCGTGACGAAACCCCCAGTACCGAGAACCACGATACGGAAAACCTTCCAGAGACGCCGCCGCCGCCGATCCCATCTCGGGGGATCCAGGAGATCGCCTCCGGCACCCTGCCGGAGAGGGGAATCATCTCCCGGAGGACTCTACGCCGCCATGGTCGCCTCCGGTGTGATGTGTGAGTAGTCTACCCCTGGACTATGGGTCCATAGCAGTAGCTAGATGGTTGTCTTCTCCCCATTGTGCTATCATTGTCGGATCTTGTGAGCTGCCTAACATGATCAAGATCGTCTATCTGTAATTCTATATGTTGCGTTTGTTGGGATCCGATGAATAGAGAATACTTGTTATGTTGATTATCAAAGTTATATCTATGTGTTGTTTATGATCTTGCATGCTCTCCGTTATTAGTAGATGCTCTGGCCAAGTTGATGCTGGTAACTCCAAGAGGGAGTATTTATGCTCGATAGTGGGTTCATGTCTCCGTGAATCTGGAGGGGTGACAAGAACCTCTAAGGTTATGGATGTGCTGTTGCCACTAGGGATAAAACATTAGTGCTATGTTCAAGGATGTAGTCACTAGTTACATTACGCGCAATACTTAATGCAATTGTCTGTTGTTAGCAACTTAATACTGGAGGGGGTTCGGATGATAACCTGAAGGTGGACTTTTTAGGCATAGATGCATGCTGGATGGCGGTCTATGTACTTTGTCGTAATGCCCAATTAAATCTCACTATACTCATCATGATATGTATGTGCATGGTCATGCTCTCTTTATTTGTCAATTGCCCAACTGTAATTTGTTCACCCAACATGCTGTTTGTCTTATGGGAGAGACACCTCTAGTGAACTGTGGACCCGGTCCAATTCTCTTTCTTGAAATACAATCTACTGCAATACTTGTTCTACTGTTTTCTGCAAACAATCATCTTCCACACAATACGGTTAATCCTTTGTTACAGCAAGCCGGTGAGATTGACAACCTCACTGTTTCGTTGGGGCAAAGTACTTTGGTTGTGTTGTGCAGGTTCCACGTTGGCGCCGGAATCCCTGGTGTTGCGCCGCACTACATCTCGCCGCCATCAACCTTCAACGTGCTTCTTGACTCCTACTGGTCCGATTAAACCTTGGTTTCTTACTGAGGGAAACTTGCCGCTGTGCGCATCACACCTTCCTCTTGGGGTTCCCAACGGACGCGTGTCGAACGAAAAGACAATACGTCAACCACGCGCATCAAGCAAATTTCTGGCGCCGTTGCTGGGGAGATCAAGACACGCTGCAAGGGGAGTCTCCACTTCTCAATCTCTTTACTTTGTTTTTGTCTTGCTTAGTTTTATTTACTATTTTGTTTGCTGCACTAAATCAAAATACAAAAAAATTAGTTGCTAGTTTTACTTTATTTGCTATCTTGTTTACTATATCAAAAACACAAAAAAATTAGTTACTTGCATTTACTTTACTTATTTCATCATGTTTCCTTTTAATTTTACCACAAAAGACATACCGGTAGGACGTGGGTCTATAGTTGGGAGAAATAATATAGAAGAATTTTTCAATCATGTTAGTACCATTGAAAATTTTGAAGATAGACACTTGGTAGACCTTGCGCCTACTTATGAAATTGCTGCTGCGCATTTAGTTCGCCTGTTGGAAACTAAATTTGTTAATCTTAATCCTATAATCCAACACATGTTTCTCACGCTAGGTGATATGGAAGAAGGGGAAAAGAAAGATTTTGTTTTAGAAACCCTTCTTAGAGAATTTGGTGGTCTAGCAAGAGAAGCTAGAAAGGTCTTTGCTAAATTTAATATGCTTGGTTCTCCTACTAATTTTGTTAGTCTCCTTGAAAAGATGGATATGGATAGAATAAGATACACTAATAATATTGATGATGGAGGGGAGATCAAAGCACCAATACCATGTAAGCTCCTAGCTATGAATGATGCACTAGAAAATAACTATGCTTGGCTTGTTCCTGAAAATTTGTTTGATGAGAGTAGCACGCCTAAGACTAATGAAAAGGGAGATGCTAAAACTTATGTATCTAATGTACTATGCCTGGTTGAGAAAAGCTCACACCCCGCTGTAGAAGTACCACCCTTCGATAATACTTGATACACACTTTCTGCGCCTAGCTGAAAGGCGTTAAAGAAAAGCGCTTATGGGAGACAACCCATGTTTTTACCTACAGTACTTTGTTTTTATTTTGTGTCTTGGAAGTTGTTTACTACTGTAGCAACCTCTCCTTATCTTAGTTTTGTGTTTTGTTGTGCCAAGTTAAGCCGTTGATAGAAAAGTAAGTACTAGATTTGGATTACTGCACAGTTCCAGATTTCTTTGCTGTCACGAATCTGGGTCCACCTCCCTGTAGGTAGCTCAGAAAATTAAGCCAATTTACGTGCATGATCCTCAGATATGTACGCAACTTTCATTCAATTTGAGCATTTTCATTTGAGCAAGTCTGGTGCCATTTTAAAATTCGTCAATACGAACTGTTCTGTTTTGACAGATTCTGCCTTTTATTTCGCATTGCCTCTTTTGCTATGTTGGATGAATTTCTTTGATCCACTAATGTCCAGTAGCATTATGCAATGTCCAGAAGTGTTAAGAATGATTGTGTCACCTCTGAATATGTCAATTTATATTGTGCACTAACCCTCTAATGAGTTGTTTCGAGTTTGGTGTGGAGGAAGTTTTCAAGGATCAAGAGAGGAGTATGATGCAACATGATTAAGGAGAGTGAAAGCTCTAAGCTTGGGGATGCCCCGGTGGTTCACCCCTGCATATATTAAGAAGACTCAAGCGTCTAAGCTTGGGGATGCCCAAGGCATCCCCTTCTTCATCGACAACATTATCAGGTTCCTCCCCTGAAACTATATTTTTATTCCATCACATCTCATGTGCTTTTTCTTGGAGCGTCGGTTTGTTTTTGTTTTTTGTTTTGTTTGAATAAAATGGATCCTAGCATTCACTTTATGGGAGAGAGACACGCTCCGCTGTAGCATATGGACAAGTATGTCCTTGGTTTCTACTCATAGTATTCATGGCGAAGTTTCTCCTTCGTTAAATTGTTATATGGTTGGAATTGGAAAATGATACATGTAGTAATTGCTATAAATGTCTTGGGTAATGTGATACTTGGCAATTGTTGTGCTCATGATTAAGCTCTTGCATCATATGCTTTGCACCCATTAATGAAGAAATACATAGAGCATGCTAAAATTTGGTTTGCATATTTGGTTTCTCTAAGGTCTAGATAATTTCTAGTATTGAGTTTGAACAACAAGGAAGACGGTGTAGAGTCTTATAATGTTTTCAATATGTCTTTTATGTGAGTTTTGCTGCACCGGTTCATCCTTGTGTTTGTTTCAAATAAGCCTTGCTAGCCTAAACCTTGTATCGAGAGGGAATACTTCTCATGCATCCAAAATACTTGAGCCAACCACTATGCCATTTGTGTCCACCATACCTACCTATACTACATGGTATTTTCCGCCATTCCAAAGTAAATTGCTTGAGTGCTACCTTTAAAATTCCATCATTCACCTTTGCAATATATAGCTCATGGGACAAATAGCTTAAAAACTATTATGGTATTGAATATGTAATTATGCACTTTATCTCTTATTAAGTTGCTTGTTGTGCGATAACCATGTTCACTGGGGACGCCATCAGCTATTCATTGTTGAATTTCATGTGAGTTGCTATGCATGTCCGTCTTGTCTGAAGTAAGAGAGATCTACCACCATATGGTTAAGCATGCATATGTTAGAGAAGAACATTGGGCCGCTAACTAAAGCCATGATCCATGGTGGAAGTTTCAGTTTTGGACAACAATCCTCAATCTCAAATGAGAAAATTATTAATTGTTGTTATATGCTTATGCATAAAAGAGGAGTCCATTATCTGTTGTCTATGTTGTCCCGGTATGGATGTCTAAGTTGAAGAATAATCAATAGCGAGAAATCCAATGCGAGCTTTCTCCTTAGACCTTTGTACAGGCGGCATAGAGGTACCCCTTTGTGACACTTGGTAAAAACAATGCATTGTGATGATCCGGTAGTCCAAGCTAATTAGGACAAGGTGCGGGCACTATTAGTACACTATGCATGAGGCTTGCAACTTATAAGATATAATTTACATGATGCATATGCTTTATTACTACCGTTGACAAAATTGTTTCATGTTTTCAAAATCAAAGCTCTAGCACAAATATAGCAATCGATGCTTTTCCTCTATGGAGGACCATTCTTTTACTTTCAATGTTGAGTCAGTTCACCTATTTCTCTCCACCTCAAGAAGCAAACACTTGTGTGAACTGTGCATTGATTCCTACATACTTGCTTATTGCACTTATTATATTACTCTATGTTGACAATATCCATGAGATATACATGTTACAAGTTGAAAGCAACCGCTGAAACTTAATCTTCTTTTGTGTTGCTTCAATACCTTTACTTTGAATTATTGCTTTATGAGTTAACTCTTATGCAAGACTTATTGATGCTTGTCTTGAAGTGCTATTCATGAAAAGTCTTTGCTTTATGATTCACTTGTTTACTCATGTCATATACATTGTTTTGATCGCTGCATTCACTACATATGCTTTACAAATAGTATGATCAAGATTATGATGGCATGTCACTCCATAAATTATCTGTGTTATCGTTTTACCTGCTCGGGACGAGCAGAACTAAGCTTGGGGATGCTGATACGTCCCCGATGTATCGATAATTTCTTATGTTCCATGCCACATTATTGATGTTATCTACATGTTTTATGCACACTTTATGTCATATTCATGCATTTTACGGAACTAACCTATTAACAAGATGCCGAAGTGCCGATTCTTTGTTTTCTGCTGTTTTTGGTTTCAGAAATCCTAGTAAGGAAATATTCTCGGAATTGGACGAAATCAAAGCCCAGGGGACCTATTTTTCCACGAAGCTTCCAGAAGTCCGAAGGAGAGACGAAGAGGGGCCACGGAGGGGCCACACCCTAGGGCGGCGCGGCCCCCCCTTGGCCGCGCGGCCCTGTGGTGTGGGGCCCCCGTGCCGCCTCTTGACCTGCCCTTCCGCCTACAAATAGCCTCCGTGACGAAACCCCCGGTGCGAGAACCACGATACGGAAAACCTTCCAGAGACGCCGCCGCCGCCGATCCCATCTCGGGGGATCCAGGAGATCGCCTCCGGCACCCTGCCGGAGAGGGGAATCATCTCCCGGAGGACTCTACGCCGCCATGGTCACCTCCGGTGTGATGTGTGAGTAGTCTACCCCTGGACTATGGGTCCATAGCAGTAGCTAGATGGTTGTCTTCTCCCCATTGTGCTATCATTGTCGGATCTTGTGAGCTGCCTAACATGATCAAGATCGTCTATCTGTAATTCTATATGTTGCGTTTGTTGGGATCCGATGAATAGAGAATACTTGTTATGTTGATTATCAAAGTTATATCTATGTGTTGTTTATGATCTTGCATGCTCTCCGTTATTAGTAGATGCTCTGGCCAAGTTGATGCTGGTAACTCCAAGATGGAGTATTTATGCTCGATAGTGGGTTCATGTCTCCGTGAATCTGGAGGGGTGACAAGAACCTCTAAGGTTATGGATGTGATGTTGCCACTAGGGATAAAACATTAGTGCTATGTTCAAGGATGTAGTCACTAGTTACATTACGCGCAATACTTAATGCAATTGTCTGTTGTTAGCAACTTAATACTGGAGGGGGTTCGGATGATAACCTGAAGGTGGACTTTTTAGGCATAGATGCATGCTGGATGGCGGTCTATGTACTTTGTCGTAATGCCCAATTAAATCTCACTATACTCATCATGATATGTATATGCATGGTCATGCTCTCTTTATTTGTCAATTGCCCAACTGTAATTTGTTCACCCAACATGCTGTTTGTCTTATGGGAGAGACACCTCTAGTGAACTGTGGACCCCGGTCCAATTCTCTTTACTGAAATACAATCTACTGCAATACTTGTTCTCATCAAGTTTTCTCGCAAACAATCATCTTCCACACAATACGGTTAATCCTTTGTTACAGCAAGCCGGTGAGATTGACAACCTCACTGTTTCGTTGGGGCAAAGTACTTTGGTTGTGTTGTGCAGGTTCCACGTTGGCGCCGGAATCCCTGGTGTTGCGCCGCACTACATCTCGCCGCCATCAACCTTCAACGTGCTTCTTGACTCCTACTGGTCCGATTAAACCTTGGTTTCTTACTGAGGGAAACTTGCCGCTGTGCGCATCACACCTTCCTCTTGGGGTTCCCAACGGACGCGTGTCGAACGAAAAGACAATACGTCAACCACGCGCATCATTGTGCAGGTTCCACGTAGGCGCCGGAATCCCTGGTGTTGCGCCGCACTATACTTCGCCGCCATCAACCTTCAACGTGCTTCTTGGCTCCTCCTGGTTCGATAAACCTTGGTTTCTTTCTGAAGGAAAACTTGCTACTGTCTGCATCACACCTTCCTCTTGGGGTTCCCAACGGACGTGTGTTAATTGCACGCATCAAATACTGATAGCACCTGTACTGTCAGACAAAAGTGGAGTGGGTGTCGTAACAGAGACCCCAAAATCTGCAAGCAACCACCGTAACCAAGTCACCTCAGCAATCAACAAAGCTATAGCCCGCAACTCAGCCTCAACACTCGAACGGGAAACTGCGACCTGTTTCTTCGTCTTCCAAGCAACAAGCGAACCACCAAGAAACACATAGTAAGCAGAAAGTGAACGACGATCCATAGGATCACTCGCCAACGTAGCATCCAAATAGCACTGGAGCTGGAGAGAGCTGGAACGGGGAACGAAAAGGCGACGAGTGATCGTGCCACGAAGGTAACGAAGAACACGGAGGAGATGACTATAGTGAACAGTGGTAGGAGCTGAGACAAACTGACTCAGAATATGAACAGGATAAGAAATATCAGGACGAGTGACAGCAAGATAAACAAGACTCCCAACAAGATGGCGATAACGGGTGGGATCAGGAAGAGGATCACCATCAGTAGGACGAAGCTTAACATTAAGCTCCATAGGAGTATCAACTGTGCGCTCATCCCCAAGAGCAACACGAGCAAGAAGATCCTGAATGTACTTTTCCTGAGAGATAGAAAAGCCATCAGAAGTGGATGAAACCTCAATGCCAAGAAAATAGCGAAGAGGACCAAGATCAGTCATAAGAAACTGATCCTGAAGACGAGCCTTGACGAAGGCAATATACTCAGGATCATCACCAGTAATGATCATATCATCAACATAGAGAAGAAGAAGAGTACGTCCACGAGGAGAAGTGTGAACGAAAAGTGCTGGATCATGAAGACTAGGAGAGAAACCAGCAGCAGTCACCACAGAGGCGAAGCGCTCAAACCAGGCACGAGGGGCCTGTTTGAGACCATAGAGAGAACGCCGAAGACGACAAACCATCCCATCGGGAACAGAATACCCAGGAGGAGGCTGCATGTAAACCTCCTCACTCAACTCGCCATTAAGAAAAGCATTCTGAACATCAAGCTGGGAGACAGACCAGCGGCGAACAGAAGCAACAACAAGAAGGGTACGCACAGTAGTCATATGAGCCACAGGGGCAAAAGTCTCATCATAGTCACGGCCGTGCTCCTACTGAAAACCACGAGCCACAAGACGCGCTTTATAGCGCTCAAGAGATCCATCAGAGCGAGTCTTAATTTTATAGATCCACTTACACGTGATGGGACGAACACCAGAAGGGGGAGAAACAAGATCCCAAGTGCCAGTGCGCTCAAGCGCAGCGATCTCCTCAGCCATGGCAAGCTGCCATTCAGGATGACGCTCGGCAACCCGATAAGAAGTCGGCTCGGAAACGACAGAGAGACCATACTGACTAGGAGAGTAACGAGCTGGAGCACGACGCTGACGAACAGGCCGTGAAGGGGGAAGCTCATCTGCAGAAGATAAGTCATCAGAAGAAGAGGAAGAAGGGACAACATCGGAAGGAGCCGAAGCCGGAGAACGAGGAGTACTAGGTGGACTAGACGAACGAGAGGATGGCGCCGAAGGGGGCGCATCAGAAGTAGGAGGGAGGGGAGGAGGGACAGCAGGGGGTGCATCCGGAAAAAGAAGAAAAGAGATATCATCCACCGGGTAAGTACCCGAGGTGGGGCGAGGATAGAAGGGACGCATCTCATCAAACGTGACGTCACGAGAGATGCGCATCCGACGACCAACGTGGTCCCAACAGCGATAGCCCTTATGCTCATCACTGTATCCGAGAAAAACACACTCAACAGACTGAGCGGTCAGTTTGGTGCATTCGCGAGGAGGCAGAAGGACATAGCAGACGCAACCAAATGAACGGAGAGTCGAGTAGTCTGGAGAAACACCAGAGAGACGCTCGAGAGGAATGCCACCCAGTAGAGCAGCGGAAGGCTGAATGTTAATGAGGTGGGCCGACGTAGCAACAGCCTCAGCCCAGAAATGTGGCGGAAGAGAAGTAGCAATCATCATTGTAACATCCCAAATTTCAAATAAAAGAGAGAAGAGGAATTTCAGAGATTCAAAATTTAGAACCAACAAAAACTTTTAAATTGCATATAGTGCCCTGCATAGGACTTGTGCATTTTGAGTGATATGCCATGATGATTGTTTTATTGTTTATGTGATGAACTCTAAAACCCTAAAGTGATCAAGTGAAGATCACCAATCAAATAAATCAAAAAGAGAAAGAAATCAAATATGAATAAAACCCTAAAAAAACCCTAACATATGGCCTATGCCTCTTTTGCAAAATTTGACCCTAGACCCATTTGATCTTCACCATTACTTGCAATATGATACTAAAGAGTTATTACAACTTTGGGAATCAAAGAAACACCATTTAAACCAAATCCAAAAATCAAAATATGCTCACATAGAATAATGGTCATTTTTAACAATTACAATCTGGTCACCACTTTGAGCCTCTATATTTCAAGATTTCTAAACTAAAAAAATCCCATTCTTTGCATGTCATCCAAGTACACCACAAGGTGAACAACTTCTGTAAAGATCATCATACCAAATTCATTTTGGATCAAAAGTTATGAGCAAGCAAAGAGGAGACTTTGAAACTTTGGCAAGATCATCACTTTGCAAAAATTGATCAAACCATGCCAAGTCTTGACCACCACTTGACCTAGCCATGATCCCTTGACCCTACCCTACCTAGCCCATGCAAGGAGACACCATGGACACGGCCAAAACATGGCTGGCCATGGCCATGCCGGCCACGTTCCCCATCGACGCTCACCCCTCTCTCCCCGCCACTCCAGCTCGAGCCACCTTGCCAAACGCGTCGCCCATGATCTCCTGAGATTGCTCGTACACGCCGTTGAACGAGAGGACGATGACACGACCTGGACGGAGCGCGCCCAGTACGCTCCAGGTACGCCGCCAACGGCATGGAGACGTCACCCGTGCACGGACGCGCGCGACACGGGCACGCGTCGTTCGCCGTACCTCGCCGTACCCCGACCACCTCCGCGCGCCCTGGTACCTGTCTCGCCACGCGTAGCTCGCCGGACACGCTGCCGTCACCACCTAGCGCCTACGGTCGCCGGAGAGGACACGACCGCCCGCCACGGCCGCGACAGTACGCGCACGGCCCCGACCACCGTACGCCTCGCATTAACGCGCCGCGGACGCTAGGAGATTCACCGTACCGTCATGATCGCCGCTGCGTCATCGCCTAGCTCCCTAGCTCGCCGGAGATGCCGCGCCCACGACGACCCGCTCCCTGCCCCGCAGCACCCTCTCCCTCCTATAAATAGAGGCCTTCCCAGAGCAACCCCAGCACACCACCATGACCACCATTCTCCACCGCTTCTCCTCGCACCGCTAGCCACCTCAATCGCCGCCGGAGCAAGCTCAATCGAGCGATCGGAGCCGCGGAAGCCCTGGTGCAATCGCCATCGACTGGAGCCTCCTCGAGCGACGCCGCGGCTACAGGCTGCATCGCCGTCGTCCACAACGTCATCACGCACACTGCCAACCCTAGCTGGAGCCACGGTGAGCTCTCCGACCCCCTACCGCCGTCGTGCCAGTGACACGATCTCGCCGGAGACGACGATGGCCCTGTGCCGTTCGATCTCGTTCTAATCCAACGCACCGCAATGCTCCATACCGTTTCGGGTTTAAAGAGCCGCTGACATGCGGGTCCCACGCTGTCAGGCGGCCCACTCGCACTGGATGCGTTGTTGGGCTGAGCAGGCCGTTAGTTTGAAAACCTGGCCCGTTAGCGTTTCCCGCCGGCCCTTTTATTCAAATCCAGTTTAAATAATTTCAACTCAAATTCAATACTGGCTCCAACTTTGAAAATCCATAGAATCTGTTTGGCTTGGCCAAATTTAACAAATTTCATATTGCTCGAAAGCTGTGGAAAAGATCTACAACTTGCCACTAGTCTCACTGTGAGATTTGTTGTAGAAATAAAGTGACAAAAAGATGAAGTCAGGGACTTTTGCACATTCAAATAAATATTAAAAATCAACCAAAAATGATATTTAGTTAATTCCAACCCCAATAGCTCACATTAAACTTACACTAATTGTTTCTGTAATAAAATGGTGTGGTCACTTTGTATGATCATGGCCTAGTTTAATTAATGGATAATATGGCTAGTTTACTTAGGTGATATTGTCCAAAACTAATATGGAAATCATATGAAGTATTTTACTTCATTTAAATCTTGTCTCAAGTGAATTCATGAGAGGTTTGAACCCCTGGTCAAACACTCTTATGTGAAACATTTGGAGATTTAAATCATTTGTAGAATTATTAAATGGTATGAGGTGGTCTACCTCATTTAAATCATTTTCTCAAATAATGATAATGAATGGTTGACTTAGGTCAATATAAGTTCATGTATTATTGGTTGAGAAATTAAATCTTAAGAAGATTCAATGAGAGGAAATTATTTTCCTCAAGAACTAAATAGAAACTATTTAATTACATATGTAATGAGAGGAAATTATTTTTCTTCAATAAAGAAAAACAGTGCACCTAATTATGTTATGTGTGTGCTTAGCATAGATTGTGTGAAATAATGATGTGCTTAGTATAGCTCTTGAGCTTGTTTAGTGATTATACCTCGTATTCAAATTTAGACGCTAGCACCGGAGAATACCAGGAAGAGGAAGGATTCTACCAAGAGGAGGAAGAAGAGAACCTTGAGAACTACCAACGCAAGCTAATACTCTTGCAAAGTGCAAAGCTCCTTTGGGGCAAGGCACCATGATTCATATCTTTCTTAACACAAGCCTATCCCAAGTTTTTACCATACAAGTTTTACTTGTTTATTTCAAAGAGTTACTGGGATAAGTTAACTTGGTATAAGTGAATAAGATTACTAGAGTAGCAAGCTAGCCAAGCAATATAGCACCCCTCATGATTAGTGCTACTGCTAAAATACTAAAACTTGACTACTCTACATGGGAACACATGACTGAATTGAATTTGAAACCTTGGAATGGTGAATCATTCCATTGAATGATTTGAAGTTGAATGTGAACAAGAGAAGATAGTGATTTTTGATATAAACCTGATGTTGGTTTGCATGCGATACCTTTCCAATTTTTGAGTACCCCCACAATACCTGATTATGGGTAGGGCTTAACTGGAAATTTATACATCTTAGTATGGTTCCCTCTGGACACACATCATAGGGGTTATGCCGAGGCTGCCTCCGTTGTTGAGAAATGATGTGAATTGAGGTGAATTGTACGGCCAAGCCCTGTGCAGTTCCCAGGTTGACAGTTGGTCTTCACTGGGAGGCCAAGCTCATGGGGAGAGGTGCTCTTACTAGGGTTTGTAAGTGAAAGGTTATGGTTGATGATCCGCGTACTGTGTTACGATGATTCGGGGTAATCCCGACGGATGAAATCAAATGTTGTGGCATAAGTGTGCAACCTCTGCAGAGTGTAAATCTATTTGAATAGCCGTGTCCATGGTTACGGACGGTTGGAAAGGCCATACAGTTTCTGGTGTCAGATTTTGAAAATATTGGTGAAATGAATGGTGACTTGGTGACTTGTTGAATTACAACAAATGTTGTGGGAATGACACTAATGTTCCCACTTGAGTTAGTTAGTACATGAATAAGGCTTTGCTCAATTACTTGTGAAATAAATTTGGCTTTATGCAAATTAAACTAGAGCTTAGCACCCCTTACTAAAATTGTAGCACTTACATTAGTGTTAGTTTGCAAGTACTTAAAGTACTTATGGCTTTGTCCCTGGCTATTCAAATGGACAGAATATGAAGATGAACAGAACTACCAAGGAGATGACCAGCAGGACGCCTACGACAACTAGGAGTTTTCTGACGTCAAGCGTTGGCCTGTGGACTAGAGAGTCCCTTTATCTTTACGCTTCCGCTATGAACTTGTGTTTGTTCGTTGATCAATAGATCAACTATTTGTGTAATATGGATCATGTGATTCCAGTTGTAAGACAATATGGTTTGTAATAAATGATGACTATGATATTCGACTATTATGCCTCACAACAACATTATCCTGGGATTGCGATGAATGACATAATAGGCATCCGGACTTAAAAATCCGGGTGTTGACAAGTTGGTATCAGAGCCATTGTTTGACCTTAGAAAACCCTAGTTAGAATGGGCGTTCATAAAAACCTAACTTTGAAATCAAAATGAAGAGGATATTTATGAAAATTTACTCATACTCTTGTCTTTGAGGTTTTTTCGAAATTTGATGAATCATGCTCTTTCTTAGTTGAATATACTTAAAAAAATTGCCACACTTGTTCACTCTCTAACTTACTCCTCCAATTCGCTTTCAGATGGAGCCTCCCACCTCGGAGAGGATCCTCTTCTCCTTCCGCGAGAGCAACTGGCTCGATGGACTCGCACGTGGCCTTCAGGAGGCACTTGCGCGCCTCTGTGGACAGAACATGGTGCGCCTACTTGCGTCTCGCTTCGCACATCTTGTGAGGCGTGATGCTATGGGAGTGCCTATGGAGCTGCAGCCGCACCCGGAGATGAGGCACCATGCTGAGCACCTGGACTTCATGCTGTACCACACTCAGAAGGAGCTAGACAACTCCCGTGCGTACGCGAACCAGACTCACCTTGCACTGGCCACTCATGCCGACGCTATCAAGATGCTGTCCAAGGACCGCAACAAGCTTCGCTTGCAGCGTTCCAAGAGGGATGCTACTATTGTGCGTCTTCGCGCCCAGATAGCATCACTAGAGGCCACTGTCAAGGCCCAGGAGGATCAGCTGAGAGAGATGGAGGAAGACGAGGGAGGTATCGACATTCAGGGAGGAGACGCCTTCCTGAGTGACGACGACGACTATGAGGAGGACGAGTTCACTGAGGAGGAGGATTAAGCGTTCCTGGAGCCAGGACCTGACGATGTCGTTCCTATCGACGTTGAGGATGAGGGTAGTTGCACTTGATCACTGATGTAGGTGTGAGTTGTATCACCGTCCCTTGTATCGTAGCATGAGAATGGTTCTTAAAACCATGAGAAGTGTTGGTATGTTTAGTTGTAATGTGTTATGTTGAATGAATGAATGAATGTGTGTGTTTGTCATCAAAAGCATTCAAGTTTTAAAGTTTTGAACTTACTCAAAATAAACCCTAGCAATTTCCCTCTTATCTCATGATCTTCTGTATATTCAGATGGCCCCTCCCAATCGCACCAACAATGACGCCATGATGCAACTGCTGCAAACCTTGCTAGCTGACAAGGAGACTGAAAGAGATGAACGACAAGCCAACATCGCAGCACTGCAAAACCTTGCTAACCAAGGCCATGGGAATCATGATCATCCCGGATCAAAGCTCAAAAACTTCCAGAACACCAACCCTCCGGTGTTTAGCAAGACTGAAGAACCCCTCGACGCCGACGACTGGCTCCAGACTATGGAGAACAACTTGGAAGTAGCCGGAGTAGAAGCCAGCGAGAAGGTCTTGTTTGCAACCCACTACCTTGCCGGACCAGCCCGAGCCTGGTGGACTAGCACTCGCGCCATGAACGGAGGTCAAGTCATGACTTGGGCAGATTTCAAGCTCAAGTTCAGCAAGTACCATGTGCCCCCGGGTCTTATCAAGAAGATGAGGGATGAGTTCCGCGAACTCAAGCAAGGAAGGATGACGGTGGTAGAATACCGCGACAGGTTCCTTACGCTGTCAAGGTACGCCCCCGACGAGACCGACACCACTGAGAAGAGGCAGGAGAGATTCCTGAACGGACTGCATGATGAGATGCAGACTGTCCTCGTCAACATCCCCTTTGCCGACCTTGAAGCCTTAGTGGACTCCGCCATCCAGATGGAGGGCAAGTTGAACCAAGCCAATGAGAACCGCAAACGCCGCATGATGCATCAGAATGGGCCCAGTAATACTCCAAAGTATCGCCCCAGCTCAAGCGGAGGTTTTGCCCCCAGAAACAACAAGCCTCAGATGCAGACTTCACGCCCGGGTTTTCAGAACCGGAGTGGAGGAAACCCCAGGCCAGGAGGCCATCCCAACAACAACCACAACTACTAGAGCAACACCAACAACTTCAACCGCGCCCCAATGCGAGCCCCCAACACCAACAACAACAACACCAACACCGATCCAAGGACTGGGAGCAACGCCATTCCCGCCGCAACCAAGGACAAGACCACCATCACTTGTTATGAGTGTGGTGTAGTGGGACACTACTCCAACGAGTGCCCCAAGAGGCTCGCCAAGCTCGCCGGCAACACTGCTGCACCTGCTCAGCAGCAACGCCACGTCTCCACCGGCAAGAAGTTCGCCCCCAACAACCCCAATAATCGCAACGGTCGCCTCTTCCACATGAACGCTGAAGAAGCCCAGGAAGCACCAGATGTTGTACTGGGTATGTTTCCTATCAACTCCGTACCTGCCAGAGTGTTGTTTGATTCTGGAGCATCTCATTCTTTTGTCACCGAAGACTTTGCATCCACAAGTAAAATTCAACCTATCAGTTTGAAACATGTTATGATAGTTCAAATCCCCGGATCAACCACCAAAGCCAGAAAATTTTGCAAAAATGTACCCATCAGAATACATGAAGTAGATTTCTATGCCAACCTGATTATTTTGGGAACCAAAGGTTTGGAAATAGTACTGGGTATGGATTGGATGGCCAAACATCATGGAATGATTGACTGTGCCAAGAAAGCCATCACCATGACCAGTAGCACCGGTATCATAGTAGAACATGTATCTGAAAGACTACCCAGAAAGTTTACCTGCAACCAGAGTGTAGCCAAGCCAACCTTGGATCAGATCAGGGTCGTCTGTCGATACCCTGATGTGTTTCCTGAGGGTCTACCCGGTATGCCCCCAGATCGGGATATCGAGTTTATCATTGAGTTAATCCCTGGAACCGGACCTATAGCCCAGAGAGCCTATAGCATGAACCCAGCAGAGTTAGTGGAACTGAAGAAGCAATTGGATGAATTACTAGCCAAAGGTCTGATTCGACCAAGTGCGTCGCCTTGGAGATCCCCAGTTTTGTTTGTGGACAAGAAAGACGGTGCCAGTCGTTTATGTACGGATTATCGTAAGCTTAACAACGTCACCATAAAAAACAAATACCCCTTGCCAAAGATAGAAGATCTGTTTGACCAACTGACCGATGCCGTAGTATTCTCGAAGATTGATCTTAGGACTGGATACCATCAATTGAAGATTCGTGCATTGGACATTCCCAAAACTGCCTTTACCACCAGATATGGATTGTATGAGTACAATGTCATGTCATTTGGATTGACCAATGCTCCCGCTTACTTCATGAACCTCATGAATAAGATCTTTATGAACTTTCTGGATAAGTTTGTCATTGTCTTCATCGATGACATCCTAATCTACTCCAAGTCCGAAGAAGAACATGAGCAACACCTGGAAGTTGTCCTAGATACCCTTAGGGAACATCAGCTGTATGCTAAGTTCAGCAAATGTGAGTTTTGGCTGAAGGAAGTAGGATTCCTGGGACATATCTTGTATGCAGGAGGAATTGCAATAGATCCCGCCAAGATCAAGACTGTTGCAGAATGGAAAGCCCCAACAACCCAGACCGAGGTCCGCGCTTTTCTTGGATTAGCCGGATATTACCGCAGATTTGTAGAAGGCTTTTCGAGCATCGCTCGACCAATGACCCAACTCCTAAAGAAGGACAAGAAGTTCGAATGGACTGACAAATGTGAAGAGAGTTTTCAACAACTCAAGCTTAGACTGACCTCAGCCCCAATTCTGATCATGTCGGACATCACCAAACCATTTGATGTCTACTGTGATGCATCCAAGATTGGTCTTGGATGTGTGTTGATGCAAGAAGGCAAGGTGATTTCTTATCTGTCCAGGCAAGTGAAGCAACATGAGCAGAATTACCCAACTCATGACCTCGAGCTCGCAGCTGTAGTTTTAGCACTGAAGGTGTGGCGTCATTACCTCATGGGTAATCGCTGCGAGATCTATTCGAATCACAAGAGCCTGAAGTATATCTTCACACAGAAGGAGCTAAATATGAGGCAAAGAAGATGGTTAGAGTTGATCAAGGACTATGATATGGAAATTCACTACCACCCCGGCAAGGCCAATGTGGTAGCGGATGCGCTGAGTAGACTGCCGTGTCAGTTGAACTCAATGATAGCCGAAGCACAACCTAGCCTATACCAGGAGTTTGAACAGTTTAGAATGGAGCTAGTTAGTGAAGGATTTCTAGCCAGCATAGAGCTACAACCCACCTTGATTGGTCAGATCAAGGAAGCCCAGAAGGGAAATGCCAGCATTGATGGAATTAAGACCCAGATAGCCGCAGGAAAAGCACCGGGATTCACCGTAGATGAAGAAGGAGTTCTTTGGTACAACAGACGCCTATGTGTACCGTCAGACTCAGAGTTGAAGCAAGTTATCCTGAAGGAAGCCCATGACACCTTATACTCTATTCATCCCGGAGGTACCAAGATGTATCAGGATTTGAAGGAACAATTCTGGTGGCATGGAATGAAGAGAGAAATAGGAAGTTACATCGCCAAGTGTGATATCTGTCAACGAGTCAAGGCGGAACATCAGCGACCCGCAGGACTGCTGCAACCACTACAGATTCCAGAATGGAAGTGGGACTCTGTAGGAATGAACTTTATCACAGGTTTGCCCAAATCCAGCAAAGGAAATGATTCGATATGGGTAGTTGTCGATAGATTGACCAAGGTAGCCCATTTCATCGCTGTCAAGACCACCTATCAAGGCCCAAAGTTAGCTGAGCTGTACATCTCCGGAATAGTTGCCCTGCACGGAACCCCGAAGTCGATAGTGTCAGATAGAGGATCACAATTCACCTCAAGATTCTGGCAGAAAGTGCATGAAGGACTAGGAACCCGTCTGAATTTCAGCACCGCCTATCACCCGCAGACCGATGGACAGACGGAAAGAGTCAACCAGATACTGGAGGACATGCTGAGAGCATGTGTACTGAAATATGGATCTAAGTGGGAAGACTGCTTGCCTTACGCAGAATTCTCTTACAACAACAGCTACCAAGCCAGCTTACAGATGGCCCCCTTTGAAGCCTTGTACGGAAGGAAGTGCCGTACCCCTCTGAATTGGTCGGAAGTCGGAGAGAGTCAAGTCTTTGGACCAGACGTTCTCCGTGAAGCTGAAGAGAAGGTGCACAAGATCCGTGAATACCTCAAGATGGCACAATCAAGGCAGAAGAGTTACGCCGACAAGAGACGCCGAGAGATGACCTTCGAGATCGGAGATTTTGTCTATCTCAAAGTATCCCCCCTGAAAGGAATGCAGAGATTTCAGCTGAAAGGAAAGCTTGCACCCCGATATGTCGGACCCTTCAAGGTTCTGAGTCGCCGAGGCGAAGTATCTTATCAACTGGAGTTACCGGAAGAAATGTCGGTTGTGCACGACGTATTTCACATCTCACTCCTCCGGAAATGTCTTGAAGTCCCCGAGAAGACCGAAGTGTTCAAGAACATCGATCACCGATCGGTGGACATCAACCAAGACTTGACGTACCGCGAAGTGCCAACTCGCATCTTGGAGGAAGCTTACAGAACCACCCGCACCCGAAGCATCAAGTTTCTGAAGATACAGTGGAGCAACCATACTGAAGACGAAGCCACTTGGGAGCGAGAGGAAGACATGAAGAAAGAATACCCAGATCTCTTTAGTACCTAATTTTCTTTAAGATCTCGGGACGAGATCTTTTGTAAGGGGGAAGGGTTTGTAACATCCCAAATTTCAAATAAAAGAGAGAAGAGGAATTTCAGAGATTCAAAATTTAGAACCAACAAAAACTTTTAAATTGCATATAGTGCCCTGCATAGGACTTGTGCATTTTGAGTGATATGCCATGATGATTGTTTTATTGTTTATGTGATGAACTCTAAAACCCTAAAGTGATCAAGTGAAGATCACCAATCAAATAAATCAAAAAGAGAAAGAAATCGAATATGAATAAAACCCTAAAAAACCCTAACATATGGCCTATGCCATTTTTGCAAAATTTGACCCTAGACCCATTTGATCTTCACCATTACTTGCAATATGATACTAAAGAGTTATTACAACTTTGGTAATCAAAGAAACACCATTTAAACCAAATCCAAAAATCAAAATATGCTCACATAGAATAATGGTCCTTTTTAACAATTATAATCTGGTCACCACTTTGAGCCTCTATATTTCAAGATTTCTAAACTAAACAAATCCCATTCTTTGCATGTCATCCAAGTACACCACAAGGTGAACAACTTCTGTAAAGATCATCATACCAAATTCATTTTGGATCAAAAGTTATGAGCAAGCAAAGAGGAGACTTTGAAACTTTGGCAAGATCATCACTTTGCAAAAATTGATCAAACCATGCCAAGTCTTGACCACCACTTGACCTAGCCATGATCCTTTGACCCTACCCTACCTAGCCCATGCAAGGAGACACCATGGACACGGCCAAAACATGGCTGGCCATGGCCATGCCGGCCACGTTCCCCATCGACGCCCACCCCTCTCTCCCTGCCACTCCAGCTCGAGCCACCTTGCCAAACGCGTCGCCCATGATCTCCTGTGATCGCTCGTACACGCCGTTGAACGAGAGGACGACGACACGACCCGGACGGAGCGCGCCCAGTACGCTCCAGGTACGCCGCCAACGGCATGGCGACGTCACCCGTGCACGGACGCGCGCGACACGGACACGCGTCGTTCGCCGTACCTCGCCGTACCCCGACCACCTCCGCATGCCCTGGTACCTGTCTCGCCACGTGTAGCTCGCCGGACACGCTGCCGTCACCACCTAGCGCCTACGGTCGCCGGAGAGGACACGACCGCCCGCCACGGCCGCGACAGTACGCGCACGGCCCCGACCACCGTACGCCTCGCATTAACGCGCCGCGGACGCTAGGAGATTCACCGTACCGTCATGATCGCCGCTGCGTCATCGCCTAGCTCCCTAGCTCGCCGGAGACGCCGCGCCCACGACGACCCGCTCCCTGCCCCGCAGCACCCTCTCCCTCCTATAAATAGAGGCCTTCCCAGAGCAACCCCAGCACACCACCATGACCACCATTCTCCACCGCTTCTCCTCGCACCGCTAGCCACCTCAATTGTCGCCGGAGCAAGCTCAATCGAGCGATCGGAGCCGCGGAAGCCCTGGTGCAATCGCCATCGACTGGAGCCTCCTCGAGCGACGCCGCGGCTACAGGCTGCATCGCCGTCGTCCACAACGTCATCACGCACACTGCCAACCCTAGCTGGAGCCACGGTGAGCTCTCCGACCCCCTACCGCCGCCGTGCCAGTGACATGATCTCGCCGGAGACGACGATGGCCCTGTGCCGTTCGATCTCGTTCTAATCCAACGCACCGCAATGCTCCATACCGTTTCGGGTTTAAAGAGCCGCTGACATGCGGGTCCCACGCTGTCAGGCGGCCCACTCGCACTGGATGTGTTGTTGGGCTGAGCAGGCCGTTAGTTTGAAAACCTGGCCCGTTAGCGTTTCCCGCCGGCCCTTTTATTCAAATCCAGTTTAAATAATTTCAACTCAAATTCAATACTGGCTCCAACTTTGAAAATCCATAGAATCTATTTGGCTTGGCCAAATTTAACAAATTTCATATTGCTCGAAAGCTATGGAAAAGATCTACAACTTGCCACTGGTCTCACTGTGAGATTTGTTGTAGAAATAAAGTGACAAAAAGATGAATCAGGGACTTTTGCACATTCAAATAAATATTAAAAATCAACCAAAAATGATATTTAGTTAATTCCAACCCCAATAGCTCACATTAAACTTACACTAATTGTTTCTGTAATAAAATGGTGTGGTCACTTTGTATGATCATGGCCTAGTTTAATTAATGGATAATATGGCTAGTTTACTTAGGTGATATTGTCCAAAACTAATATGGAAATCAAATGAAGTATTTTACTTCATTTAAATCTTGTCTCAAGTGAATTCATGAGAGGTTTGAACCCCTGGTCAAACACTCTTATGTGAAACATTTGGAGATTTAAATCATTTGTAGAATTATTAAATGGTATGAGGTGGTCTACCTCATTTAAATCATTTTCTCAAATAATGATAATGAATGGTTGACTTAGGTCAATATAAATTCATGTATTATTGGTTGAGAAATTAAATCTTAAGAAGATTCAATGAGAGGAAATTATTTTCCTCAAGAACTAAATAGAAACTATTTAATTACATATGTAATGAGAGGAAATTATTTTTCTTCAATAAAGAAAAATAGTGCACCTAATTATGTTATGTGTGTGCTTAGCATAGATTGTGTGAAATAATGATGTGCTTAGTATAGCTCTTGAGCTTGTTTAGTGATTATACCTCGTATTCAAATTTAGACGCTAGCACCGGAGAATACCAGGAAGAGGAAGGATTCTACCAAGAGGAGGAAGAAGAGAACCTTGAGAACTACCAAGGCAAGCTAATACTCTTGCAAAGTGCAAAGCCCCTTTGGGGCAAGGCACCATGATTCATATCTTTCTTAACACAAGCCTATCCCAAGTTTTTACCATACAAGTTTTACTTGTTTATTTCAAAGAATTACCGGGATAAGTTAACTTGGTCTAAGTGAATAAGATTACTAGAGTAGCAAGCTAGCCAAGCAATATAGCACCCCTCATGATTAGTGCTAGTGCTAAAATACTAAAACTTGACTACTCTAGATGGGAACACATGACTGAATTGAATTTGAAACCTTGGAATGGTGAATCATTCCATTGAATGATTTGAAGTTGAATGTGAACAAGAGAAGATAATGATTTTTGATATAAACCTGATGTTGGTTTGCATGCGATACCTTTCCAATTTTTGAGTACCCCCACAATACCTGATTATGGGTAGGGCTTAACTGGAAATTTATACATCTTAGTATGGTTCCCTCTGGACACACATCATAGGGGTTATGCCGAGGCTGCCTCCGTTGTTGAGAAATGATGTGAATTGAGGTGAATTGTACTGGTCCAAGCTCCTGTGCTCCCAAAGGTTGACAAGCTTGGTCTTCACTGGGAGGCCAAGCTCATGGGGAGAGGTGCTCTTACTAGGGTTTGTAAGTGAAAGGTTATGGTTGATGATCCGTGTACTGTGTTACGATGATTCGGGGTAATCCCGACGGATGAAATCAAATGTTGTGGCACAAGTGTGCAACCTCTGCAGAGTGTAAATCTATTCGAATAGCCGTGTCCACGGTTACGGACGGTTGGAAAGGCCATACAGTTTCCGGTGTCAGATTTTGAAAATATTGGTGAAATGAATGGTGACTTGGTGACTTGTTGAATTACAACAAATGTTGTGGGAATGACACTAATGTTCCCACTTGAGTTAGTTAGTACATGAATAAGGCTTTGCTCAATTACTTGTGAAATAAATTTGGCTTTATGCAAATTAAACTAGAGCTTAGCACCCCTTACTAAAATTGTAGCACTTACATTAGTGTTAGTTTGCAAGTACTTAAAGTACTTACGGCTTTGTCCCTGGCTATTCAAATGGCCAGAATATGAAGATGAACAGAACTACCAAGGAGATGACCAGCAGGACGCCTACGACAACTAGGAGTTTTCTGACGTCAAGCGTTGGCCTGTGGACTAGAGAGTCCCTTTATCTTTACGCTTCCGCTATGAACTTGTGTTTGTTCGTTGATCGATAGATCAACTATTTGTGTAATATGGATCATGTGATTCCAGTTGTAAGACAATATGGTTTGTAATAAATGATGACTATTATATTTGACTATTATGCCTCGCAACAACATTAACCTGGGATTGCGATGAATGACATAATAGGCATCCGGACTTAAAAATCCGGGTGTTGACAATCATAGCACGGGTGGTCTCAAGAAGATGACGATGCTTTCGCTCGGCGACGCCATTTTGAGCATGCGCGCCGGGACAAGAAAACTGAGCGAGGGTGCCCTCCTCAGCAAGGACACCACGAAGGTGCTGGGAGATATACTCACCAGCAGAATCAGCATGGAACACGCGAATGGGTGAGGAATACTGAGTGCGGACCATGGCCGCAAAACGCTGATAAATAGAGAGCACCTCACTGCGAGAGTGCATGAAAAACACCCAGGTGTACCGGGAAAAATCATCAATGAATAAGATATAGTATCGATGGCCCCTTTCGAAGCGAAGGGAGCCGGACCCCAAACATCTGAATGGACTAATTCGAACGGTCGCTGAGAGACAGACACACTAGTAGGATAAGGAAGCTGAATCTGTTTGCCTAACCTACAGCCCTGACAGTGTAACGACCCATCTCCAGAGACAGACCCCAGAAGACCACGATGAACCAAAGACGACAGGCGAGAGTCACAAAGGTGACCAAGACGATGATGCCATTGCTGAAAAGAGCCGGTGACAGAGGCAACAACCGGAGGATAACTGGCAGATGGAGTGGCAGCGGAAGGAACACGAAGCCAGTCTAACTCCCAAAGCCCCGGAGACTTACGGCTACGAGGGCCAGCTCCAACCAGGGCATGTGTGCGACGATCCTGAACCGCACAAGACTCAGCGTCAAGAATGACGCGACAACCAGAATCGGTGAGCTGACTAGCAGAGAAAAGGTTCATCTGAAGGCGAGGAACATGAGAAACATCAGGGACACAGAAAGATGGAGTAGAAAGGGTGCCTGTACTAGAAACAGGAATAGAGGTACCATCAGCCGTGACAACACGGACAGGAGAAATAAGAGACCGAAGAGCAGACAGAATAGAAGACTCAGAGGTCATATGAAAGGAAGCTCCAGAATCCAGATACCACGGGGACGTACTCGATCGTGTAGAAACCGGTGGTCGCGCAGCGTGCCGTAAGAGTCGGTCACGTAACCAAGCAAAGACCCGGCGAGGGAGAGTCTGTAGTAGCGAGCAGACCACGAAGACCCCTGAGAATGTCCTGATCAGAGAGTGCAACTGCAGAAGATCCTGAAGAGCCAGCCTGCTGACGATCATGGAACCGCTGACGTAAACTGGGATCCCGCGTCCAACAGGTGGAGGGAGTGTGGCCAACCTTGCCACAGTAGGTGCAATGAGGACGAGGGCGGAGACTCGGACCGCGAGGCTGCTGACGTAAACTGGAATCCCAAGCATCAAGCAGGCGGTGAAGCTGCGCTATCTCATGCGCAGAGAGGGGCGCGACTGGAGAGGTCGACGTATAATCAGGTGCCGACGAGGAGCTATCACCCACACGTACAGAGGCCACCAAAGGGGGCGACGGAGAGCAACACGCCGATGAATACAGAGTCGGCAAAGCGCGGTCATAACCACGTGAAGAGGCCGCGAAAGTCGATGTAGAGCGGCAGGCCGACGTAGACGGAGTCGACGAAGGGTGGCCATAACCGCGGGAAGAGGCCGCAAAAGTCGATGTAGAGCGGCGGGCCGACGTAGACGAAGTCGGCGAAACGCGGGCAGAGCCGCATGAAGAGGCCGCAAAAGTCGGTGAAGCGCGGGCAGAGTCGCGTGAAGAGGCCGCAAACGGCGACGAAGAATGGCTAGCCGTCATACACGGAGGCAGCGGACAAATACCAAGTACGGAAGGGAGTCCCAAAGATAAGGCGGGATCAGCGGAAGAAGACATCGGGTAACAACAGCCGACGACAGAAAAAAAAAATTTCTTCTTCTTCTTTTTTTCTTTTTTTTCTCTTTTTTTTTTGCTGGAAGTCAACTCACGGCCAAGGAGATCGAACCGATCTCAGCAGCCTGGCGCTCGGGCCGGAACGGGCCGGCGGCGCAGGAAGAGCAGAGCGGAAGAGGGCGCTGCAGCGGGAGCGGCCTGGCAGCAGTGCCCGTGGGCGGGCCAGGAGGAATTGGCGAGCGGGAGCAGGGAATCGATCAGGGCCAGAGGGAATCGATCGGGGGAATAGATCGGGGCCAGGGAATCGGCCAGCACGAGCGGGGGCAAGGAGATCGGAATCCGGCGGAAGCAGATCGGCCAGGGGGCTGCCGAGCGGGAGCAGAGCAGGCCAAGCTGGATGCGGCCACGCACGGGCGGAAGCAGATCTCCGGAATACAGCGGCAAGGGGCCTGGCGTCCAGGCAGAGGACGGCAGCAGACGTGAGATTGGAGCAGGACGGGCGACGGACGACAGATTGGAACAAGCAACGTCGGTGGCCGGGGAACTAGAGGATCAATTTTGCTCTGATACCATGTTAGAGTAATATGCTTGTTGTATTACCAGGGGGCCAAAGGCGACAATATATAGTACATGTACAGGTGCACATATGCAGAAAGTCCCCTAACATATGGAGAAACTACAATATACAGATATATACATCTAACAGTTTTCTCGCTGTTGGCTAGCTTAAACTAAGATCTGGTCCCAAGACAAACACTTGACATTTTAGCACTTTTTTTTTCGAGGATGTTTTAGCACTTGTTCGACCAGCCAAATTTGGACGTACTATGTTCATGCCATAGCTATGCTCGCGTCATGGCCCGGCACTATATCAGCGCAATCTCGCGACCAGGAACGGGCCAACGCATCGAGAGATGACGGCACCTGAAATTCGCGGTATTTTACACTGTCGGAGAAGGCTGAATTAAGTTCAGTTCGGATAACAGCTGCCACTTGTTCCATCGACCTGTCCATTTGTATTGTTTGGGGCGTTCCATTTTTAATCCAGTGATAAGCATCTGTCTTTTGTTTTCTTAAGATAGATGAGGATAGGTAAAAAGTATATATATAGAGAGAGAGCTTCAAGTGTTTGGAAATGGCTAGTTTGTTATGTCCTGATGTGACCATCTGTATGCATGACAGTGACCTAGCCATTTTGTTAACCAACAGTTGGATGGTCCAGCATGAGATCACTTATATAAAACCTTTCGAACGGATCACGAAACACGAGTCAATTAGGGGTACGTGTTGTCCACCAGATGATACCTTAAGCTAGGCCAGTGTACTCAGCAATCAACTTGGCGATCCAACTAGGTTATCTTCCTTAGATCATAATAAGTGTAAGTGATTAAGACCACCCACAAGTATTGTAATAGAAAATCAAGCTAAGTCTATTCACAACCAGTTGTTAGATTCACTTTCATTTTCTCCTACTGGCTGGATGAGCACCTGATATATTTTCCGCACTTTTGTCGGTCTGAGGCATGGGCGGAGACACTTAAGGATATGATGTCTAGAGGTGCATGTAGATTGCTAGACCGGATGAAACTCGGTCATATGCATCCATATTTCTGGCCGTGCGGCTTCAGGAGGAAGTGACGTGAAGCTTCGCTATCTATCGCCATCATGGAACATGTCGATTTTCGAATTCCATAGAGAAGACAGTGGAGGAGAATGTTATGGCGACTCAGGGCTGAGGTCTACTAATGGCGAACCGAGTCTTTGTGGCGAAAATGACTTTGCTTCGTGTTTCTTGACTTGCAGCAGCGACACTGGCAAGCGGGAGCGGCACACGATGAGTACACTTTCAGGGTAAAATCTAAGGTCTGATGTTAATTGGTTGTGCCTAAATGGCCTTGAAGGCATTGTTTTGAGATGACGAACTTGCTCCAGGATGAAAATTCAAGGACTAGTCTTAATTGGTTGTGTCTGCCAATGGGTTTGTTGAAGATATTGCTTTGAGAGCGCAGACTTTGGGTGCTGTCAAGGTAGTGGTTTGTATTGCAGCTACAATATTTTAATCACCGTAGCGAGATCTTTTATATTTTTTTTTGTAGAGTTGTGTGCATATGTAATGTCTTTAGTACATCTCGTTGTTATAGAGGATGGGTGTTTAATTATCTTCGCGATATTAATATATTTTCTTTAATGAATTTTTTTTCTTGGTAAGAATTGCCCAAAACTTTGAGTTATCAAATCATGTACAGCCAAATCCTGCCTTCGCCGCTGGTATGAATAAGCTAAGAACATCCACACATTCGCTGTCAAATATCAAGTGGCTGATTATTTATCATGGATCACGGACTAGTCAATAAAATGTAACAGACAAATAAATAAAATGTACGAATAGGGTGAGAGGCGTATGCATGCTGTGCTAAACTCAGGTAAAGCTAGCAAGAGAACAAAAGATCTTTTCCAAAAAAAAAAACATATGATCTCATCACAAACCAATCCTTAACACTAGAAACGGCTGTCAAGTCGCACATTGGCAAGTATGATACTGCTGCATTTCTTTTTTCTCTGTCATAGCCACTGGTACTCTCGAAGTATATTTTATAGAACCACCCCACTCACTCTTTATTCATTCAAAAAGTTCAAAAAAAATGAGAATCGTAAAAATCATGGGTATCAGACCACTGGAAGTGGATCCCGGATCTGATGTCAACTCCATTAGGCCTAGGCCATCTGAAGTTCAGTAGAGCCCAGCCGATAAATTTAGGCCGAGGCCTTTTATCGCTCAACAGCCCCATGGGACAAGGCAGATCAGCCCATTCATTGGAAATGGCTAAGCTGGCGGCCTGTCGCCGCAAAACAACCAGAAACCCTAGCCTTCTTTCAACTCCAACGTGCATAAATATAAGATATGTTTTAGATATTTTTAAAGTAGTCTAGATACAAATCAAAGTGAGTGAACCTACACATAAAAATAGACTAGATACAAACTAAAGTGAATAAATCAAACAATATACTTCAAACGGAGGGAGTAGGTTTTGTGGTGTTGCTTGTTCATGGTGTCTTGTGTTTGGAGACAAGACCTTCAGTGCGGAACTTCTAGGTTTTGTGATGTTAGCTATGTGTGCCCATGGTGCGTTGAATTGACGCTGGCGATGAAGTTGCACGGAATAGGTCGCACAGATGTGCCACCTGGTGTTTCGCCCTTGGGTTATAACCTCTAGATCCAGTAGGCTGCCGACGCTTCGATCTATCATGTTGGTGCTAAGTATCATATCAAATTTAGTTCGGTCAACAGTTATGTCATTTTATTATTTCCTTTTCAAACTTGTTGACAATGCTTTTATTTCAAGATGAATGAACCCACGCACTGAACGGTGTTGAGTTACATGTGCATATGGAACACATCTAATCGAAACTGTGTCAACTAATTTGAAACAAAAAATAGTTACTACCTCCGTCTCAATGAATATGACATGTGCATTTCAAGACGAACTTTGAACGAAAAATTGAGCAACAAAATCTTAATTATATTGTAAATAATTAGTATTGAAAAACACTTCCCAAATGTGCTAATTTTATCCCAATAATTTTTATATATTTAGAGTAATTTTTAGTTAAGAAAGAAACGGAAAATAAGGATGTTTTATTCATTGGAATGGATGGAGTACTTATGCTTCCTCATTCTACCCTATAAATATGGCAACCAAGCAAATTTGATAGTCATTTTGTGTGGAGTATATGTCTTCATCTATTTTAGGCTTTTACTTATAGCAGACGCCTCATGTGACTTTGCAAACTTTGGTTAGTGTAGATTGTGCAGATTTAGTAATCTATGACCACTTCACCGGAAGCTTAGAGAGAAGTTAAGTGGCAACAAATTATACTAGTAGTAACAATTTTCGAAATGTCATGGGGCCATTTGTGACACAAAGCTTGGTGCCTCTCCATGGAGAGGATGATTCCTGGAGTGAGGCCACGCGGATCACCAAGGACGCCTCCCCGACGTTCACGTCCGTCACGTCGTCTTGTTCACCGCCTTCCCCCATGAGGTCACGGTGTGTGCTCGACTTGTCCCTCGGCTCACCCTACCTGGTGCTGACATCTTTGCAGAGTTTGAGACCGTGTCATAGGGAATTCTAGTGCACGTGAGCCCGCCTCTACCGCCGTTCATGTTCACTCTGGCACCGAGAAAGACAAAATGTGTGAATGCTTGCATCTCCTCGCCGTAGTGGCCATATGTCGCAGCAGCAGCGGAAGAAGAAGCTGCCCTTTCTTAAGTCCAAGGGTGGCCCGAAGAAAAATAAGAAGCCTGATGGCTAGTGCAGCTCGGACTTGCTGGGTTCTTGCGGGTGTTGCTTCCCCGCCGTAGTAGTTGTTTTGTAGTTTTAGCTCTGGTTTTGGCGTTGAGCCGTTTTAAACAGTGTGGTTGCCCCTAAACTCTTGTGTTTTTGGGTGTCTGCTCTCGTAGCTTGTATCGATTTTCGCCAGGTTTTCCATAATTAAACTTGGCAACTATCTTCTTAATCAATGGAAAGGCAAATCTTTTGCCTAACGTTTCAAAAAAAAACATTTTTTTAACAGTTAAATGCGACTTTGGCATTACTCTGTGTTTTTCTCGGATTGTTCAATTAGTGAAGGAAAATGATTGTATTCCCCCGGGGGACGGAACGTTTGGCAACCTCCTCCTTCAGCGCGCGACACGTGTCGCTAGTCCCACTTTTCTTGTTCGTCTCCGCAAGTGCTGCATCATGGTTAGTCCTCACGCACGCACATGGGTGGGCCCCTTTGAAACCAACGCCGCACAAATATTTCTGCCTTATCTTCTTTTACTTCCTCTCCACCGTATCACCATGGCTGCATCTAGATTTGTGCTGCGCGTGGCCGCCACGCCTTCGTTCGCCTCCCATGCGCGCGGCTGCTGCCCTCCAGTGACCTCCTCCTCCTGCAGCTGATGCGCCCTCGTCCGCCCCGACCCACGCCAAGCCCCGCCGCTGCGTCAAGCACTGCCTCCCGTACGCATGGCCGCCGTCTTCGCCGACCTCCTCCGCTGCAGCCACCGCGCCCTCGTCCGCCACCACTCCGAGCTCCGCCTCTCATGCGCACGGCCGCCTCCCCCGACCAAAGACTCGCGAGATGGGGCGGCTCCGCTTATGTAGTACCTGGATGTCGAGGCCAAGGACGGACGGCGCCATGGCCAGAGGAGAACGTGGAGGAGGCGGCCGAAGACGGCTTTTTGCTACCAGTGACTGATGCCGTGCTACAGCCATGCTCCGGGCGCCGTGCTACAACCATATTCCAGCGTTGCTACCTGCGTAGGTCGGTTTTGCTATTTTAAGGTGTCTGGCATTGCTACCGACGGAGGGTTGGATTTTTGCTACCATAGGCATAGGGCGTTGCTACTAGCAGCTTGTGGCGTTGCTGTCCTGGACGGACGGAGTTGCTGCAACCTCGGACGGCGTTGCTGCGGGCGATGTCTCCGTTGATGTCTTAGAGGATTTGCAGCATATGAATAAAAAAATTTGCTACAATTTATTTGCGGTTTTGCTACATCTGCGTAATATGTTTGCTACGTGGTCTCCGGGGAGGTCTCCGGCGAGGTCAGCCTTTTTATTTTCTATTCTGAACGAACCGTTTTTTGCTTCAGTCATTTGCTGCCGGGGGTGATTTTTTGCTACCGGAGATTTTTTTTGCTACATGCAAATCTAACCGTCAAAATGGTTGATCCGACGGCTGGGAACCCGGGGGCTGGGGAATCAGATCCCCCGGGGGACGCCCAGCAGTTTCCATTAGTGAATAAAAGTTAGATGTAAAAAAATGATTAAGTTGACCACCAAATTCTTTCACTATTATACAGTAAATAAAGAAAAAACGAAGTGAGCATAGTCGCGGTCAAAGCAAAGCCCAGTCATTCAGTGCACGTGGCGGGGTGGTCAAACCCTGGAACAAAGGGCAAGCCCTCTTCCTGCTCCAAGCCGGCGTCTCGACAAGGAGCACGACGCCAACTTCCCTCGTTCTTTGCTCCCGGAATCTCTAGGTATTCGAGTGTAGCGCCCACTGCCCACAGCACCTGTCGGCCAAGCACCCCACATGGCGGCGATCTCCCAGCTGCAGCGGGTCGCGGGGCCGCGCCGCGCCTGGGCGCCGCCGCCGGGGACAGGGAGGCGCGGGTCGGTCACCGTCGCCGCGGCCAGGGCGCCGCTGCGGAGGCTGGAGGGCGCGAGCGAGGAGCTCAGGGCCGCCGCCGCGCAGAGCCTCGACTGGGCGCCGGCGCGCCGGCGCGTGCGCGACGTCTTCGCGCCCGTGCTCCCCACCCTCGACCACTGCCTGTTCAAGGTTCCCTCTATGCTCTTGCCCTCTTCCCATTCGCTTGGGACGTCTGGCTTTGATCCTGTTGCTAGCTCACCATGCGCTTGCTTCAGTTTATAAGATCCAAATGGTCAAACTCAAAAGTAGCGCCAGTTTAGAAGTAGACAAACATTCCTCTGTTTCAAGTCATGTCTTCCAGAGTCCAGAGTATAACTCAAATATACCATTTCTGATCTGAAATTAATCGTGAATTCGAGGTGTGTGTGTAATTTGTATGGTTGCACTGCGTGTGTGACACTCATGTCCGGGTTAGCAACATCCTACGATTCAATGCAAATAGAAATGGGCAGCACTACGCTCCAATGCACATAGTATGTAGTTGCTCTGTTGCTTGAGGTGTTTAAAAGTAGGCGAACTCGCTCCGAAGGTGACCGGTTCTGTAGTGTATGCCAACAAAGGGTACTTACTCTATAGTTCAATCGGTAGTCCTGATACTATATCTGAATATTTCCTCTATATGATGTTCAATTAGTATGCAATGTGAGTTCGTCCTACTTTACTTTAACTAACCTTTTGACTCATACTCTTCATTCTGCAGATGGCTCCCAAGGGAATCAAGATGGAGGAGGTAAGCACGTGACAGAGATTCTGAATAGACCTTCCCTTCTATTTGGTTCAACTAGTTCCCTAGCAGAAATGGAATGTATCTGGGACACAGGCATCCTTTTCTGTTGTAAACCTGTTAATGATGGCAGCCATCAAAAGAAAGCTACCTTAAGCTGGTAATGCCAGGAACACGCTTGTACTGTATTGAGGAAACTAAGAAATGTACAGGGACCGGCATAATATGTTACTTGCAGTTAGCCTCAAAATGAAACTAACAATAGCAAGCATTTTTTTTTATCTTGATGAACTGTTCTGTAGTTGATTTTCCTTTGTGTGACAAGTGATAGTACTTGTGTCCGTAGAATTTGGAGATCAATTCAAAGGGGGTTGAAATTTTCTGGAAGAGTTGGCTGCCTAGGGAGGGCACTGCCACCAAGGCAGCGCTTTTCTTCTGCCATGGGTATGGGGATACCTGCACTTTCTTTTTTGAAGGTGATTACTTCTTTTATTATGTTCTGCTTAGAGTTTTCTTTCCCTCGCCTGCTTCTTTATGTATATCTTACTAGCTTGGAAATATCAGGGATCGCCAAGAGAATTGCCGCCGCTGGATATGCAGTATATGCTATGGATTATCCTTGTTTTGGATTATCGTATGGTCTTCATGGCTACATTGCAAGCTTCGACGGAATGGTGGACCATGTCATTGAGCAATATGCAAGAATAAGAGGTTTGTGATGCTCAGTAGACTAACAGTAGGTCTGTAGTGCAATAATATATTCTTTGCATCATACTGCAACTTTTTCTAATGTTTAGGCAGGGCGGACGTGCGTGAGCTGCCACATTTTCTCTTGGGGCAGTCAATGGGAGGTGCTGTTGCTCTGAAAGTACACTTGAAGCAGCCAAAAGAATGGGATGGAGTGCTTCTTGTTGCACCTATGTGCAAGGTTAGTAATAGAACTATAGATGAAACTCGTCAAATTTGGTGTCCCATTCCATTCTCTTGTTTTAGAGCTAAGCTGCATTTTTTTTTAGTTATGTGACTTGTGCTTTTGTTACCCACAAAAAAAGTTATGTAGATTTTCGCCTTTAACAGCCTGTAATTGAAGGGATCCATGATAAAGAACAAGACTGCCCATCAACTATATCGCCAAATATTGTGTTGATTTGGCACTCCATGCTACGAAGTTAACGTGAAATTTAAACTTGAAATATAAAGTAATTTCTTGCAAGATATCCATTTTTGCTAAGATTATGACAACTATTTTTGCGCGTGTTTAAGCCAATGGATATACGTAATATTTCCTTGTCTTCATTATTGGATGCATTAAACATGTTTATTTTAAGGCCCTGACTTCTATTTGGCAAGATTTCAGAAGATGTAACACCACCGGTGCCAGTGTTGAAGGCACTGAGCATGTTATCATGCCTTCTTCCAGAAGCTAAGCTATTTCCACAAAAAGACATTGGAGATTTGGGATTTAGAGATCCGGTGAAAAGAAAATTAGTAAGCCCCTTGGACCAATTTTCTTCAGCTTAGTTTGTTTCTCTGTAATATAATATCTAGCATATGGCACATTACCAGTTTTTTGTACTACATTCATTGGTTTCTCTGTGCCAAAATTCTTAGCGAAATACTGAAACACTATGGAACCTCTCTGTTTTTTGCTTTTCAGTGTGAGTACAATGCGATTTCATATAATGACCAGATGAGATTAAGGACAGCAGTTGAACTTTTGAAAGCTACAAAGGACATTGAATCACAGTTGGAAAAAGTCAGTATCACTTGCACCTATATCTCTCCTACATGATTTACTTCTTAATGTTGTTTAAGGCCTAACCTGGATCTAGAAGCAACCATTGCCATTTCTTCTTATTCAAGTGCGTAGAAATATAAAACACTCCGTACATGTTAATTCTGACTCCGTACATGTTTTCACAGATTTGCTCTCCGTTGCTGATTCTTCATGGAGCAGCAGACCAGGTAACCGACCCTCACGTTAGCGAGTTCTTGTACGAGAAGTCCAGTACGCAAGACAAGACCCTCAAGCTCTATGAAGGTGCCTACCACTCTATCCTAGAGGGAGAACCCGACGATCGTATTTCAACCGCCATCAACGACATCATTTCCTGGCTGGATTCACACTGTTGAGTACGGATGTACATGGTCTTATTCATTGGCACAATTCTAGTCCCCTTAATACTGGATGGATAACTGGTGATCCCACTATATTGTGCTTTCTTTATAAAGCAAGGCAAGTGATTGCCTTTTCTCTAAAAAAATATTGGATGGGTCAAATAATAAAACGCAGTTTCGAGGCCTTCAGCCTGGGGCGAGCATGAAAGTCACTGCTGCCATAGTTTCAGAAACATGATGTAGAGTACATGGATTGTTTATCTCGTTTTCTGAGACTCCACCTTCATGCTTACGTTAATTTGTTAGCTGTCAACAACTTGATTCCGTCAGCAGCAGGCTATATCATTATTATCATTTTGTTCTTTGATGTATTTGTTGTTATCTTTTTAAAACTGTTTTCTCATTTTAGGGTGCTCAGACTTCAGAGCACAAAGAGAACAAAACTGAGCCTGCGGCATGGGTTCTGCTGTTCCTACAGCGAGTTAACGGAGATTCATTCGGAGTTAATATAGGCCAAGTCCGTTTTCTTGACCACAAATTAGCAAGAAATGTTTTACCAGTCTGGCTGACCAAACAACTGCTATCATTTTTTTGAAATTTCTTTCAGAAACTTAACATGCCGTTTTAGTCATCCTCCCGAAAGAAATATACTCCCTCCGGTCCTTTTGAATTGACTTGAATTTAGTACAAAGTTGTACTAAATTCGAGTCAATTAAAAGAGACCGGATGGAGTACTACGTGTACCATAGTGACGGATCCAAGATTTTCATCAAATCTAGATACACTATGACCCCGGTCAAATTTTCATCAAATTTTGATCAAAACAAGCCGCGCCGTTGGCTGGAAGCAAGTACGTGCCGGGGCTTAGGAGCATTTGGGTCCACCGTGGCTACCAATATAGTTTTGCTTGATTACACAATGAATCACAGGCCTATAATCTGGACCCACGAATACAACGTTATAAATATGGGTCCGTCAAGAGCCACCGGTTCATGTTGCGCAGCCAGAACAAGAGCCACGGTTCATGTTGCCAACAATAATAATTTTGATCGTGCCAAAATTTTATGTGATCCTGCTTTTAGGAAACAAGTTATTGAATATGCTCGAGAAGTTGAAGACAAAGTTAGAAGGGCATAAATATTGAAGGGTCCAACGCAGTTAATATTGAAATTTGCTCGTACACATTCAATTGCATTTTCTCAATCATGGTACTCAAGATATAATTGGATAGAACATAGTGAGTCCAGGGATGCAGCTTATAGTTTCTTTTATTTTCTATTTAAGCAATCTGGAAGGGCTGGACACTTTGGCTTTGAAGTCTCCACTAATACTGGTTTTAGTGATTGGATATAGAGCCTTACCTAAGCATGTTGTTGGTTTGGATAGTGGGCACAATAATTGTGTTAGGCATTGTGATGATTTCAAAAGTCAAAGACAGGCAAATAAGTTGGCTCGTGCAATTGAGGAATCAAAATAAGTTGTTTTGTTATTGCTGGTGCCAACGACATCTGTTGATAGAGCTTTCTCGGCGATGAAAATTATCAAGTCTAAATTGTGCAACAAGATAAAGGATGATTGGTTCAATCAATTGATGATATTTTACACCGAGAGAGAGAGATATTCAAATCACTTGACGATATTGTTATTACTCGAAGGTTTCATGCCTTCGAGAGTCATAAAGGGATTTTACCATGGTGCCATTAGTGTTTAAATCGTATGTGCCATGCCTTCTAATGTGAATAAGTATTTATAGCTTTATGTTAGTAATTTTTACTCTGATTTTCTAATTTTGCAGGTTCCATTTTTGGTGTTTGAACGAGCATTTGGATATCTAGAATCTTGTTTGTGATTCGTGTATTATCCAGTGAGCAATTACTTATCATATTTCATTTAAATTTTTGTGCTTTCGAACTAGTATGAATCTACTTATCAATTTAGTATTTTGATTATATATATCTAAATATGTCATTAAAATTCTCCTTTTTTCGCTTAGTTTATGGTTCGTCCTGGCTCCTATTCTTTTCTGGCTCCACCACTGCTCCAAGAAAGATATTTCATGTTGGGTCGTCGTGCGGTACATTGTATATAGGGTGGCATCTCATTATTTTCAATTTTCTATGTAACCCCAACACAAGGTACTGAATGATACACACAAACATCGAGAAGGGAAAAAGTTAAACTATATTACGTACGGAACCAGATCTTAGTTGCAACTAATAAGGAATTTCGCACATGTAATTGAAAAAAAAAAACTCGGTTTCAACACCGCTTACAAATGAGAAAAAACCACTTGCAACCCTAATTATAACCAAAAAAATCTCAGTTGTAATTTCACTTGCAACTGAAAAATCTCAGTTGCGACTTGACTTGCAACTGAAATATCTCAGTTGCCGCCCCACTTTCAACCGAAAAATCTCAGTTGCAACCCTACTTGCAACTGCAAAATCTCAGTTGCGACTCTACTTACAACTAAAATATCTCAGTTGTGACCGTACTTGCAACTATGCAATATCTCAGTTGCGACCACACTTGCAAGTGAAAAATCTCAGTTGCAAGCCCAATTGCAACTGAAAAATATCAGTTGCAAGTCTAATTGCAACTGAAAATAATTTGAGCCCACTTGCAACCGAAAAAACTAAGTTATCATCTTATGGATGAAGCCCGGTGATCAGGGGGTACGTGAGCACCCCCAAGTACTCGACACGTGTCTAACGGCATCCAATAATCCGTTAGCACTTTACAGAATGAATGAAGACACTTTACGTTGCTGCGCGACTCTGCCATCTGTGTGGTCCTGACAAGCAGGCGTCCAAGCACAACCGAGCACTGTGCCTGAAACAACTGCAAACAACCAGAGGACAACACTAGCAGTTTTGTACAGCAAGATTCTTTCGAGTGAAAAACTGAGCAAATAAATGCATTCCATTCCAGCCGAAACACAATTTCTCCGTCTTCCTCCATATCATCTCCTCTCCAGAACACAACAACCCCTATTTCCCCTTTCCCTATTTACTAGTAAATTGCAGCGGAGATCAAGTCGTTGTGGTGGTTGGTGACTCGCTCTGCGGCGCTGCTGCTGCTACTGCTCGAATTGGCCATGGCGCCGGCCGCCCGCGAAGCCGGAAGATCGCTGAGTGAGCGTTGCTCGCTCTCCAAACTCGACGGTGCCGCCGTCAGACACGCGGGTGAGCTGGTCGTCGTCCTTCCGCAGATGACTCGAGCACAAGGTAGGCGACAAGCACCAGCATCTCCACGAGTTCGTCAGCGCAGACCTCACCAAATCCGTCCGCGAAGCAGCGGCTCTTGATGGCCTCGAGCATGGACACGGCGTGCATGCTCATGGGCGGCGGCTGGAGCGCAGCTAGAGCCGATTGGAAGGTAGAGCTTCCTGGCAGGCGGTCGGCCGGAGCACGATTTGCACCATGGACCAATTGCGATTTTAGAGGAGACGTAGAAGGGCAGAGTATGATGACTAGCAGCCAAGATGGAAAAAAACCCAACGCAACACCTAGTATGTAAAACAACGACCCCAACAAAAAAAACTGCACATCGCGCACAACAAACACAAATCTTGACGCTGGATTGATCAGACGCTTGGTCAGTTGGCTGGGCGTCACGTTAGTAAAAAAATGAAAATAGAAAAATGCAACTTGCACCACATATTCTATCTACACTACTATCTTTATCACAGAAAAGAAAAACTACTACTAGCTCGTGTGGCCATTTTTTTTAGAATCAGATCCTTCTTTATTCATCTATAATAAAAGTTGACACGAGAGAATAGGATCCGGGAAATTCCCAAGCCAGACAAGCGGGTGTAGTTGTAAACTAACATAGCTCCTAGCAAGATTGTTAGCTTCTAGATTTTTTTCTTTCTGTTATGCCTTCGTGGATAATTCTAGTTTCAGTGAAGTGACTTCGTCTCTCCTTAGTGCCTGTTTGTTTGGGTTGCAGCTGAACGAGAATCAGTTGGAGCTAGTAGGATCTGAGAAGCAGCTGAAGCTGAGTAGCTGGTGAAATATAAAAATGCTGTTTGACATCCTGCTTCTAGGACGGCTTGTGGACATGCAGCTGGTGGTGATTGTCTGAAATACCCTTGTATGCTGAAGATGATGTACAAGTATTTCCATGAATTACATTGATCATGATAATATGCTTATCACTGTGTTAAGCATTCTTTTCTACTTCGTAATAGAATATTATAATAAATAAAATTAAATCATAATAAATACTTTGATTTTTCATAATAGACTTTTATGGTCAATATTACCATTAGTAGGAGGTTCAACATTTGGTTCTGATACATCGCGCCACAAAAGAAAACGAGATTCATTTGGACACTAGCTAGGTAAGACGTCATTGTAACCAACCTAGCTACACATCTCCGATCAAACCATCCGGAGTATTTTCGCGAATCACATGCATGTCTCCATGCTCAACACCCAACTGAACTCCCGGAAGTGGTACAAATGGTTCAGGTTGTATGTTTCCCGGCATATAGTTTTCATTTTGATCACACTTGTAGAACTCTTTGTCATGTAGATTACTCTCTCTTATCCAATTGTGAAGTGCCATGCATGCAACAATGATGTGTGTTTGTTTCAGAATTGGGTAACTTATGATATGTAGTAAAATACGCCACTTCATCTTCAAGATACCAAAGGCTCGCTCAATGACATTTCAGAGCGATGAATGTGCATGGTTAAAGACTTCTCCTTTTCCACTTGGTTTGCGGCCTTGTAATATTTTCCTACAAGAAAAACATGTTAGTGCAAGGCAAAGAAATCAACATTGTATCATTTCCACACTTTGTCAGTTGTCAAGATTTCTAACCTGGGGGTGGATGTGGGAATTCTTCTTCATACTTTATCAAGGTATCTTTGAATATCCTTGTGTCATGTGCAGACCCCGGCCATCCGGCAACTATTGATGTAAATCTCATGTCAAAGTCACACACAACCATCACTTTTTGCGTCGGATCTTCATATCGTCCCACATGGTTTACAATCTCATCGGCGGGGACAACAACACGTATGTGTGTCCCATCAATTGCACCGATACAATCATTGAAGTGGGGATAGAATCTCGAGTCTTGAAGCCTTGAATGCAAAGTGGAGAATTCTGGATCTCTTGGTTTAATGATATACGTAGCCAAACAAAGCAAGCACTCCAACACCTCATCGAATTTACGATGAATTGTTTCTTTAGACCTCTTGAAACGATTTTGTGCTTGACTTACTGGTCCAGGGCCTCCAACCATCCATAAGAACATACCAAGAGCCTCCATAGAACACATTTTCCGTGTTAACTTCAATCCATATTCTTCAACCAATGTGGTATGAAGTGCATGAAAACAATGAGGATACATTCTGAACATGGAGTAACAATCTGCAGGATCGCTAAGATTTTCAAAGACCCATTGTTGACCGGTGCATAATGGTACCTTCCTCGGTTTCTTGTTCAAGTGCTTCTCATCATGGTTCATAATAAAATAACGAACCATTAGCATCAGCTCGTCTTCTTTTGATTGAGCATCCCTAGCAACTTCATCATCACTTCCACTGTCACTCTCACTAGTACAACAGCAAACAACAACATATAGCAGCACATATCAGCATATAGCAGCATATATCAGCACATATCAGCATATAGCAGCATATAACAGCAGCATATAAACAGCAGCATATAACAACAGCATATAAACAACAGCATATAAACAGCAGCACTTAACAACAACATACATCAACAAATATCCGGAAGTGGCCGGCGGCGGCGGCTCGAACCCTAGCCGGGGGTGCGGGCGGCTCGGGAGAGACAGGTGGGGATGGGGTTGGATTGGGGGGGATTTTGTGAAGGGGTTTTCTTATATATACTCGGTGGCATTTTGTCCGTAAATAAGTTGATATCTGATGGCATCAGTTAGTGGGAGGGTTACTGAAAGGACACGGATGTCGCCTAGAGGGGGGTGAATAGGTGATTTAAACTTTTACGAGATGGGCTTAACAAATGCGGAATAAAACTAGCGTTTACTTTGTCAAGCCCAAAGCCTATATACTATGATTCACCTATGTGCACCAACAACTTATGCTAAGCAATACAAGCAACTATGTGATAGCAAGATACATAACTTCAAGCACGATGGCTATGACAAGGTAAAGTGCATAAGTAAAGAGCTCGGGTATAGAGATAACCGAGGCACGCGGGAGACGATGATTTATCCCGAAGTTCACACTCTTGCGAGTGTGAAAGATCGAGATGTCGCCTAGAGGGGGGGGGGGTGAATAGGCAATTACAAACTCTTGCGGATTTGTCTTGTATGAATGCGGAATTAAACTATCGTTTAGTTTACAAGCACAAACCCTAAATATGCTAAGCTCAACTAAGTGTAACAATAGCAACTAGAGCTAAGCAAGATAGGCACAAGATATATGTAGCACAAGTGATAGCAAGATATATGTACTTCAAGCACGATGGCTATCACAAGGAAAGAGAGCTCGGGTATAGAAATAACCGAGGCACGCGGAGACGAGGATGTATTCCCGTGTTCCCTTGCTTTGCAACAAGGTACGTCACGTTTGGAGGAGTGGAGGTCCCACGAAGGATTCCCCGCGCCACGAAGGCTCACCCTATTCTCCGAACCACACCCACGAAGGATAATGGCCCTTTCCTTATGGTTAGCTTTTCCTCCGCTCCGGAGATGGCAAGCTCCACAACCACTTCACAAGCTCCACGAAGGAGAAGCCCGGGCCTCTTCACAATCTTCTTGAAGAGATCACCGGAGCACCAATCACCAAGCCAACTAGGAGGTCACCCTCCAAGAGTAACAAGCTCACGGTCTCTCACTCGAACAAATCGTGGTGGAGAGCTCAACACTATGCAATGATGCAAAGCAAGAACACCGGAGGTGTTCAAGTCCTTCACACTCAAATCCCACCAAAGCAACGAATGCTAGGATGAGATTGGAGAGGAAGAACAAGGGAGAAAGTCAACCAAAGACTCCAAGATCTAGATCCCAAGAGTTTCCCTCACTTAGAGAAGAAATCGATCGGTGGAAGTGTAGATCTAGATCCCCTCTCCCAAATCCTCAAATATGAGCAAGAATGGTTGGAGGATTCAAGGGGGAGAGCAAGTTCTTCAAATAGTAGCAATGGAGGAGAGAGAATAGGAAGAACTGGTTTGGCTCAAGGTGGAAGAAGCCTATTTATAGCAAAGGGAGAAATAGAGCTGTTGGGGAAAAAACCAGGTGAAAAACTGATAAAAAACGAGCTAAAAAACAGCCCAGCCGGTTGCAGCCGGTGACTGGCCCGGCACCGAGGAGCCCGGCGGTCTGGTCCGACCGGCCCAAAGAACCGGATCAAGCGGCGCCGCGCTGGGCGGCGGATAAGAGGGAGGAGCGCGGGGCAGTGTGGGCCGCGCTGGGCTTGAAGCCCACGGCGCGCAGAGGCCGGTCCGGCCGGGGCCTCCACCGGCGGCTCAGAGGAAACCGGCGCCTGGGCCGGAGTATCCCGCCAGGCCCACTGGAAATCGCCCGGATGGCAATGGCGCCCGGGCCGGTCAACGACCGGGTGGGCCGGCGCGTGGCCCGGCTGGCCGGCCGGCCGACCGGCTGCCCCTCCCCCTTTTTTTTTCTTTTTCTTTTTATTCTTTTTCCTTTTTCCCTTTTCTTTAATAACTATTGCTCCCGAACTCCGAATCGCATGAAACCAATTTTGTTTGGAAGATAACAACAAATGCTATCTTATAGAAAGTAAAAACCCAAGAATCTGTAGGAGGGGATTTTATCATGAATATAAAAGGTAAAACCTTATATCATGAATAACCGGTAAAATCACCCAACCTCGAAAACGCAATAGAAGATGCATGTGAACTCCGTTTTCGATGAACTTGGGCTTGTTGTAAAGCTAGCAACAAGCTCAAGAACCTCACACCGAGAAATACCAAGAAGCAATAAGAATATGCGATGCATGCAAGGATTGAGCTCCCTAAGACGATGTGATCAAGTTAACCAACCGAAAGCCCCTCTTGATAGTGCGGCTATCTATCCTATAATCCGGTCTCCCATCAACCACCTCGAGACCGGTAAAAGGAAAGCCTATCAAGGTCATACCTTTGCCTTGCGCATCCCATCACTTGATCATTGTCGCTTCGTGTATACTCACAAATGCTCCCCCATACACTATGATGGGAAAGCTTCATTGATGCACATCTTCACATGTCCACTATCACCAAATGGACGGCAAGCTTCAAGCATGTGATCCACTCAAGATGCTCATCTTGAACTTGCCCAACTCAACCTTGTATCTTCTCATACTCACTTGAGATAGAGCATGGCTAATATTGGGTTCCACATAAGAACACCATCTTCATTTCTTCTTCTTGATCATATCACATATGTATCTTCAAATCGATGATCTTGATGCCAATACACAAGGTATATCTTTATTTTCATGGCATCCATACTTGAATCCAACACATGGAGAACAAGTAGAACCTATGGAATATTCCTTCATATAAACTCAATGAAAACATTAGTCCATAGGGGTTGTCATTAATTACCAAAACCACACATAGGGGCAATGTACCCTTACAATCTCCCCCATTTTGGTAATTGATGACAACCACAATAAGAGGGTTTATATAATGAATCTTAGTGACAAGTACGCAACTTATCCGAGAATAAGTTGTATACAAGAGGTTGTATTTGATATGGTCAAGTAACACAAAGCTACTAGTCCATATCAAAACCGACTCTACTCACACAACTACAACAAATGCAATGGATGTGAGTAGAACCAATATATATAGAGAAACTCCCCCACAATGTATGCACGTGTGATGAACATGAATTCATTGCATACATTGTCAAGATTAACCTTTGGGATAGTTTCCACTATATATATACAACCATGCAAGACATAAAATATGGAATGAATGCATGAGAGGCAAAACACTTAAGCACAAACCAAGCTTAAGTATAAAACCATTCCCTTAAACCCTCTAAACTTCTCCCCCATTGGCATCGATTGTCAAAATGGGTGAAAAAAAAAATTTAGAAGGCCAATATAATGTGAGTTCCTCCCCAAAGTGTGCACTTCTCATAATTTGAGTGGAATCAAGTGCACATATCCAATGATGAATACTTGAAGGGAGTCAAACTATATTGAGGATCAAAGATTGCATAAAGATAACATGGTGAAGTGAGCTTCAACAAATAAAGCAAGCAATCAAAGATCCAATTTGGACAAATAAAGATATCATGATAAGAGAGATATATTGCTTCTAAAAATAAGAAAGCTCCCCAAGGTTCGTGCACAATTTATAATGTTTGCATTTGAATACAATATGCACAAACATGGAATCCTCACTCCCTATATATCATTTAGAACACAACTAAGATAAATAGAGTATGCTTATCAAGAACAACTTTAGTCCAACAATTACGAGATATGAGTGCATGAAGAAAGTAGATAAAACAAGCACTCATAAATTTTCTTTACCAACCCACTAAAAACAAAAAAGGGTAAAAGATGGTCGGCAAAGAACAAGGATATCAAGATGATGGATTAACGCTCTTATGTATATGAGTTTCTAAAGTGGACAAAGTGATCCATAAAGAAACATGCACACACAAGAGGTTAACAAAATAGATAAGACGAGATATCCAAGATGAAGTCATAAAATATACCAAAAGATGTTTGCTTAAGAAGCATATATAGCCTATGGCTTCAATTTTCACTTATGGTATATGAATGAACTTCAACCAAGTTAAACCTCAAAAACAACACAACTAACAATAAGGGAAGTAGAGCTAGTTGGAGTGTTTTGAGAAAGGCAACAAGTATCACAAATACGGATTTATTTCACAAATACATCAATATTGCACACAAGAGCTCTTTGAGGAATTGATATGCAATAAATTGCTAGAGGGCATATTTGTGATAGGTGAATCATAAAATATGATATATATATATAACCTATCATATGCATCTTCTCAAATTACTCAAATGTTCAATAAGAAGTTTTACTTTAAAAAGGTTTTTCAAGAACCGCAATATTTTCGAAATAAATAATTTCATGCCAAGATACAACCTACAAGAGGTTGGATGCTATATGAGAGTGCATGAATAAGATACTTGTTACCGAGATAGCAATGACTTGATGTAGTAGATAAGAGTTCATTGATCATCCTAGCTTGACTCCAATTCTCATATGGTGATAACACCTTCCTTATAGATGAGACAAGCCTCCATTGCATCTCCAATGTACCTAAAACATTATTCAAGTACATCTTGGTCCCCAAACTTACTGGGTCCAACATGGTTAGACTAACCACAATATATAGGACACACTCCATATAAACATGTGCATATTTAGATGAAGTTTGAATTTCATGCACATCTTAGCCATTTAGGATTTGATGGAGTATATCCTACATAATGGATCAAAAGAAAGCAAGCATGCTACAAGTATAAACAAATTACATATAAGCATGCACCAAAACCTTTAAAGATCCAAGAGAGATATACTTTGGACAAAACACCAAAAAGAAATAGATAAGGCATAGAGGTGCCACAAAACAAATTTGTTGTCCAAGTTATATCTAAGAAGCAAATCACAAAAGATTTGTTCAACAAAGTTCAACAAATGAACTAAGAAGAAACCATTGAGCATAACGGATGAAATAAAGCAAACATGCTCAAGGATTTATCTCATTCAAGCAAATAAATCATGTAAGAAAGAATGAGATAGCAAACTCCCCAAAAGAGCAAGGTTCAAATAAGATAAACCAAACCCTATACACTTTTCACAATGGCACAATGTACCGTAAGGAAAAGGTTTGTCTTCCAAAACAAACACTTGATATGAATCAAGAGAATTTATCAAAACATTTTTCAAAGGGACAAGGAAGACACATGGGAGCAACAAAGATTTGTTGGAAGTAAAATAAGGCAATAAGAAACAATCCAAGGTGAAGATGATCCAAAAATTGAACCACATACAAGGTTATCAATTGTCAAAGACAATGAGTATATTGGAAATAATTTCCTGTGGAGTATTGACAATGTTAGAAAGGATCAACTTCACAATAAAAGGCATAGGATAAGTATATAGAATTGAGCACTATGCACGGATGAAGATTCTTGATAGCTTCAACTAGTCACACAATCACGCACGGCAATGATTGGAATAACTTGAAGCAAACGGTGTCCCAAATAAGATATAGAGATATGTATTTGAGGAAAAACCGCACCAAGAATTTCATATTCAAACAAAAGCCCACAAGATGAGTAATAAAATATTTTTATTAGGAATGGAGCTTGTTTGAGCAAACATGCCACCTATGAACAAGATAATTAAGAGCATCAACTCTAAGTGGCATAACCTCATATGTTCACATTTTCTAGGCTTGTGATATGTACAAAACATATTACTCCCCCATAATGTGATAAAACATTTCTTCTAAATAAGAGGCAACTAAAATTCAACTAGAGATGATTAATGGATATTTAGAATTTGAATTTCTCATGAGTATGGCACACCACATAGTGACTAGATAATCTTGCAATATCGATACTAAGTGGTGGTACCCATGTACACACATTTTAAAGAAAGAGAGATGCACAAAGCATATCACTCCCCCAAAATGGGATGTTCCATTAATCACTTCAAAGAGAGCCAAATAAGATATCATCAAGATGCATTAGGCTCAAAGCAATATACAAGTATATGGTGAGTCAAACAAACATACTTGAATACACAAATAAGCAAGTAAGACACAACACATACATACACATATTTGGTACAAAACCAAACATGCAAAGGGGCAAGTAACTTACAATAAACATGAAGAGTTGTAGTATAAGTTACCGCAAGGAGGAACATTGGATTATGAGATATAGATGATAATCCATACGACTTGGTTTGGTCAAAATATAATATATGAAGATCCCTTAATTCTTCATGAAGTAGCCAAATCTCCAATGCCCTCCACATGTACCTATTGATCAAGTTTGAGATTGTTGGTCCCCAACCAAGTTGGGTCCTAGGAGGTTAGTCACAATAGGCTTGGCAACCCAAATGGTTCTTTTCTTGAAACCACTTTGAGTTCCAACAAACTTGGCAAACACATTGCCATCCTTATCCTTCCCTAGAGAATAATCATTATCAACAATTATAGGGTTAGATAAGGTACCACCTAAGCAAGAAGAAGCAAAGTGCCCCTTCTCACGGCATAAGTAGCAAGTGTTCCCCTTTCTCTTCTTTATTGATTTCTTCTCTTGGGGAACAATATCTTGATTCTTCTTGGGAAGTGGCCTATCTTCAACTTGAGGTCGAGCATGAGCTTGACCTTTACCTTGTGGCCGTTTCCCTTGTTGTTTCTCACTCAAATGCTTCTTCTTCTTCTTCAATGGGCATGATCTAACATGATGCCCTTCAACCTTGCACTTGAAACAAACCAACTTGGCCGAATCCTTGACTTTGTCTTGGCCCTTCTTCTTGTTGCTCTTGCTCTTGGACTTGTTCTTGTTATTGGAGTTGAATCCAAGTCCACTCTTGTCATTGGGGGATTGTTGCACACTTAGCATCTTGTCAAGTGCGGATTTCCCTTCATGACGCTTTTCCAAGTCTTTCTTCAAAGAAAGGACTTGGGCCTCGAGCTCTTTTATTTCCTCTACATGGTTAGTAGAAATACAAGTACTAGAGGAAGTAGAAGCTTCATTGTTAGAGCAACAAGGCAAAGTGAGTAATCCAACACAAGGTGTATCACTAGTTTGACTAGATGGATTACAAGGACTAGCACATGAAGATATAGCATTTGTAGTAGAGATTGTGCTAATGTCCACATGAGGCTCACAAGATGTTACCTTAGTGATACTAGCCTCATGAGCTAACTTTAGCCCATCATAGGAAATTAGAAGTTCATCATGAGAGCTTGAGAGTTTTTTATGACTTTCTTCCAATTCCCTATAATTGCTAGTTAGCAACTCAAGTTGAGCCCTTAGCTCAACATTCTCCTTTAAGGTCGATGCTTCACAAGAATTAGAGTTAGTAGCACAAGCATCAACAATAGTTTTCTCATTTTCATGCATATAGGATTCAACTTTTTGTGTAAGCATGAAATTAGCATGCTTCTCATCTTTTAGCTCATGCTTGAGGAGAGTGAATCTCATTTCCTCATTTTCAACATGGGACTCCAACTTCACTATGGTTTCCTTATATTTATTCAAGATATCCATAGAGTATTCGAGATTAGCACGAGCTTCTTTATTACCATGAAGAGAAGCATATATCATTGCCATATTATGCACCAAGGTATTATATTCTTCATCATTATCATCATCATCACTCTCATCATTAGAGGAAGTGTTAGGAGTCAAAGTAGGAGATACCTTTGATCCATTTGCCATAAGGCACATGTGCATACCGGAGAATGAAGATGAAGATATTCTTGAATCCTCATTTGAAAACATGTCTTGATCCATATAGTGTTCGGTTTCCTCTACATTGTTAGTCAACAAACAACTAGAGGAAATATAAGCATTTTGATTATGGGGGCAAGACAAGGTAAGCATATCTTCATGAGATCTATGTAAGCAATTTACACATGATATGCAAGGATTAACAACACAAGCATGTAGGTCATTTTCAATGCTAGATGTGTTTAAGTCCAAAGAGGAAACATTGCAATGAGATAGAGATGAAGAGTCATCACTATTGAGCACAATATCAACATTGCAATTTCCCTCACCACTCACCATATCATTACCTTGTGTCTTGCAACACGTTGGTGAAGTGGAAGAAGATGATATATCATCACGACCGGAGGTGGAAGCAACATGGAGCTCTTCATGATGTGAAGGGGAAGAGAGCTCCTCGGAGACACCACCGACCAATTGAGAAGTGGATCCACCAAACATTTCCTTAAGCTTGATCCACATCTCATGAGACGATTTTCGCTTTATATATATCAAGAACCTACGAAAATCGGGTCTCAAAGAGAATAAAAGCTCATTAGATACTTGAGCTTCAAGATGTAAGTTTTTCTCATCCTCTAAAGATAGATTTTGAGAATCCATCGGAGGAGAAAAACCGACATCTAGAAATTGCTCTATATGTGGACACAAGGTCCGAAGCTTACAAAGCAAGCAATTTCTCCACAAAAGATAATTTGTGCCATTAAAGACAATTGTGTCATTGTGCACTATACTAGCCGACATCTTTACTCTCAAGGCGGTGAAGCCTTAAACAAGGAGAGACCTTGCTCGATACCAATTGAAAGATCGAGATGTCGCCTAGAGGGGGGGTGAATAGGCAATTACAAACTCTTGCGGATTTGTCTTGTATGAATGCGGAATTAAACTATCGTTTAGTTTACAAGCACAAACCCTAAATATGCTAAGCTCAACTAAGTGTAACAATAGCAACTAGAGCTAAGCAAGATAGGCACAAGATATATGTAGCACAAGTGATAGCAAGATATATGTACTTCAAGCACGATGGCTATCACAAGGAAAGAGAGCTCGGGTATAGAAATAACCGAGGCACGCGGAGACGAGGATGTATTCCCGTGTTCCCTTGCTTTGCAACAAGGTACGTCACGTTTGGAGGAGTGGAGGTCCCACGAAGGATTCCCCGTGCCACGAAGGCTCACCCTATTCTCCGAACCACACCCACGAAGGATAATGGCCCTTTCCTTATGGTTAGCTTTTCCTCCGCTCCGAGATGGCAAGCTCCACAACCACTTCACAAGCTCCACGAAGGAGAAGCCCGGGCCTCTTCACAATCTTCTTGAAGAGATCACCGGAGCACCAATCACCAAGCCAACTAGGAGGTCACCCTCCAAGAGTAACAAGCTCACGGTCTCTCACTCGAACAAATCGTGGTGGAGAGCTCAACACTATGCAATGATGCAAAGCAAGAACACCGGAGGTGTTCAAGTCCTTCACACTCAAATCCCACCAAAGCAACAAATGCTAGGATGAGATTGGAGAGGAAGAACAAGGGGGAAAGTCAACCAAAGACTCCAAGATCTAGATCCCAAGAGTTTCCCTCACTTAGAGAAGAAATCGATCGGTGGAAGTGTAGATCTAGATCCCCTCTCCCAAATCCTCAAATATGAGCAAGAATGGTTGGAGGATTCAAGGGGGAGAGCAAGTTCTTCAAATAGTAGCAATGGAGGAGAGAGAATAGGAAGAACTGGTTTGGCTCAAGGTGGAAGAAGCCTATTTATAGCAAAGGGAGAAATAGAGCTGTTGGGGAAAAAACCAGGTGAAAAACTGATAAAAAACGAGCTAAAAAATAGCCCAGCCGGTTGCTGCCGTGCCGACTGACCGGCCCGGGCACCGAGGAGCCCGGCCGGGCGGTCTGTCCGACTGCCCAAAGAACCTGATCGGAGGCGCCGCGCTGGGCGGCGGATAAGAGGGAGGAGCGCGGGGCAGGTGGGCCGCGCTGGGGCTTGAAGCCCAGCCGGCGCAGAGGCCGGTCCGGCCGGGGCCTCCACCGGGCGGCCCGGTAGGAAACCGGCGCCTGGGCCGGAGTATCCCGCCGTGCCCACCGGAAATCGCCGGATGGCAATGGCGCCGGCCGGTCAACGACCGGGTGGGCCGGCGCGTGGCCCGGCTGGCCGGCCGACCGGCTGCCCCTCCCCTTTTTTTTTCTTTTTCTTTTTATTCTTTTTCCTTTTTCCCTTTTCTTTAATAACTATTGCTCCCGAACTCCGAATCGCATGAAACCAATTTTGTTTGGAAGATAACAACAAATGCTATCTTATAGAAAGTGAAAACCCAAGAATCTGTAGGAGGGGATTTTATCATGAATATAAAAGGTAAAACCTTATATCATGAATAACCGGTAAAATCACCCAACCTCGAAAACGCAATAGAAGATGCATGTGAACTCCGTTTTCGATGAACTTGGGCTTGTTGTAAAGCTAGCAACAAGCTCAAGAACCTCACACCGAGAAATACCAAGAAGCAATAAGAATATGCGATGCATGCAAGGATTGATCTCCCTAAGACGATGTGATCAAGTTAACCAACCGAAAGCCCCTCTTGATAGTGCGGCTATCTATCCTATAATCCGGTCTCCCATCAACCACCTCGAGACCGGTAAAAGGAAAGCCTATCAAGGTCATACCTTTGCCTTGCGCATCCCATCACTTGATCATTGTCGCTTCGTGTATACTCACAAATGCTCCCCCATACACTATGATGGGAAAGCTTCATTGATGCACATCTTCACATGTCCACTATCACCAAATGGACGGCAAGCTTCAAGCATGTGATCCACTCAAGATGCTCATCTTGAACTTGCCCAACTCAACCTTGTATCTTCTCATACTCACTTGAGATAGAGCATGGCTAATATTGGGTTCCACATAAGAACACCATCTTCATTTCTTCTTCTTGATCATATCACATATGTATCTTCAAATCGATGATCTTGATGCCAATACACAAGGTATATCTTTATTTTCATGGCATCCATACTTGAATCCAACACATGGAGAACAAGTAGAACCTATGGAATATTCCTTCATATAAACTCAATGAAAACATTAGTCCATAGGGGTTGTCATTAATTACCAAAACCACACATAGGGGCAATGTACCCTTACAGAGTGCTAATCTCCGTGGAGAGGTGTGGTGGCTTAGTGCTCCCGAACGCCACAAGAGGCTCACCTTGAGGTGTGGTTGCTCGATGCACACCAACGCCACAAAGGCCTCACCCCAAGATGCGGTACTCACACCACACACCGAACGCCACGAAGGCGCCTCACCTTATTCTCCAGTGACCCTCGCCACAAAGGCCTAGGTCACGGTTCCACTAAGGGATTTCCTTCGAGGCGGAAACCGGGCCTTACACAAAGATTGGGGCACACATCCACAACTTAATTGGAGGCTCCCAACAAATCGCCACAAATGCCTAGAATCCGTCTAGGGTTCCAAGAACCCAAGAGTAACAACCTTCTTGCTTTCACCACCACGAATCACCATGGAGAACTCAAACCTATGCACCAAATGCAATGGCAAGAACACCACAAAGATGCTCAAGTCCTTCTCTCTCAAATTCCAACAAAGCTACAAAAGCTATTGGGGGAATAAGAGAGGAAGAACAAAGAGGAGAACACAAAATTCTCCAAGATCTAGATCCCAAAGATTCACTCACAAAGAGATGATTTGGTTTGGTCAAAGTATGGATCTAGATCTCCTCTCTCTTTTCCCTCAAAAGGGAGCAAGAATCATGGAGGGATAGAGAGATAAGGCAAGCTTCTCAAGATCAACAATGGAGGAGAGAGAGAGTGTAAGAAGCTGCAGCCCAAGGAGGAAGAAGGGGGTATTTATACCCCAAAGAAAATCAAGCCATTGCAGGATATTTGGGGGCGGATAATCCGGCCTAAGTGAGGGGCGGATAATCCCCCCCCCCCCCCCTCCCGGAAAATCCGGGTCCTGGCCGGGAAAATCCGGGCAAATTTCCGGCCCTTGATCCAGGGGACTACTAAGCAGCTCGGCAGAAAGTCCTTAGCCAAATTTTAGGGTCCGAATATTTTGCAAATATCCAGCCCGGAAAATCCGGCTAGTGATATAGACTTGGTACCTTGTAAAATCCAAAACTTAAGATTGGTAGCTCCGAATCATGTGAAACCAATTTTGTTGGAAAGAGGACGACAAAATCTTACCCAACAAAATATGGAAACTAGTGGGGGTGATTTTCTATTATTTTTAGAGGTGCAACACCTCAACATGAGAAACCGAGAAAATCACCAAACTCGAAAACGCAACAAGTGATCTATGCAAAATCCGTTTTCGATGAACTAGAGCTTGTCATGAGAATAAGCACAAGCTCTAAAACATCACATGGATAAGATCCAAATAACAACCAAGAAAGATGATGCAAGGATGCAAAGGTTTGAGCTCTCTGAAGGATACGATCGAGTTACTCACTCGAGAGCCCTCTTGATAGTACGGCAACTAAACTATAAACCGCTCTCCAACTACACCAGGAGACCGGCGAGAAAGAAACCTTATCAAGAGCAAACCTTAAACTTGCGCATTCCACTTGAGCTTGATGATGACGGTCTTGACCGCAACAAGATGAAACGCCTTTCTTGATTGTGCTTGCTTGATGAAGTCATGCGAAATGCTCCCCCATACTCCACTATGGGAGAGCTTCTTCTTCGACGCGTCTTCACATATCCATGATCACCATATGGATGGCAAGCTTCAAGCATATGATCTCTTCGAGTTGGCTTATCTTGAACTTGCACTTCATTTCTTCATTCTTCATCATGTTGATGTCTTGAAGTAACTTGAGGGCTCACTTCATCTTCATCTAACTTGAGGGCTCACTTCATCTTCATCTAACTTGAGGGCTCACTTCATCTTTATCTTCAAGACATACTTGACACTTGATATCCTTCATCAATTTCTTCTTCTTGCAACCTTGAAGCCAACATATGGTTCAAGCATTGCCTATGGACAACTCCTACAAATATAACTCAATGCAAACATTAGTACATAGAGATTATCATTAATTACCAAAACCACACATGGGGGCTCCATGCACTTTCAGTTACCAGCTGCGAGAAGCTGCGGGAAGTTCGGCCGGAGGTGCTTGTGAGCTTCCAGTACAAAATGGACGAGCGCTTATACAAGCTTGGACCTAAAAGTTAGGTGTTTGTTTGGCTTGTGCTTATAGAGACCCAAAATCAGTGGAAGCTCAAGCTCCAGCCCAAACAAACGGGGCCTTAACCCCCTTGTGCGTATGAAGAGGAGTTGCCTTAGTTGATTTCTCGTGAGACAACTAAGGTGTTTGTGGATAGAGAGAGAAATAGAGACTAGTAATAGAAGCCCATAGAACACAGAGCGAACATTGAATGAAAAGAGGCTCGGAACAAATAACTACAGCACACATCGCACAAGGCTCGCGCGAGGGACAAAACATCCGAACGGTGATAACTCGAATCTTAAAAGGAAAAGAACAATCAACGATGCTGGACTTAGCTGAGAACTAAACTAGGAATTCCCTATAAATATTTATCTATTTCTTCGATTAAGTTCCCTTTGAGCTCTTAGAGACCTCTTGCTCGAGACAACACGTTCCTCCTTTACGGTCTCCTCTGCACTCGGTTTATGCGGGTTTTGTTTTTTTGCATGGGTATGGTATGTCGTCACAGAAATACCATATATAAACCAGTCTTATGCTAATTAAGTATTATGGAAAAAGGTTTCGATGGAGCATGATCTCTGATTCTCGCTTACATGAGCGCAAAATCCAAGCAAACGTGACATGGTTCTCCACTTCAGTTTTCCCGCGCGCCTGTTCACTTCGGTAGATGGTTCTGCTCCTCCTTGATGTGATAAAGGAAATGTATCAATATCGCTGAGATACTAACTAGCAATAAAATATTTTAAAAATATTAAGAATACACACAACTAGTAGTGCTCGATCACTTTTGTCACTAATGAACTTTTTTAAACATAAGGCTCGAAGAACGCGGCTTTAAATTAATAAAGCTCTGACACTAGTACATCAACATTTACAACGATATGCTAGGTTACCAGCTCACGATTACAACAAAGGAGGACAATCAGACTATAGGAGATACAAAAAAGGGTGAACAAGTTATGCTAACTAGGAACTAGGTAGACATCTTGAACCCAACAATGAAGGCAAAGACTCTTGTTGAGAGGGCGCGACGCTGAAACTGACCAAACCAACATACCTCCTAAGCAGAAACAGAGCACACCCATGATAGAATGAGCTTGGTTGATTTCACGATTCGAGATTCTGAAGGAGAAGAGGTTGAATGCGATGCCTACAAGGAGGAAAACGTCACCTAAGAGCGTCGACGTCGCCTGCATTGGATAAGGCCTTGCCGAGCTTTCGCCCTAGCTCAAACAGTACCCAAAGACGCAACCTTAACGCTTGTCTAACGACACACTGAGCCTGGGCTTGTCTACGTATGTTTCCAAGTAACACCCACTGCCAACATACAGAGAGCAAGGAGGCGATGCGCTATGCACGAACGTTGCTATCTTGCCCCATGAAGTCGTTAGGCCCGGGCCCGGCCGGCGACGATCGGGAACATTACGGGCGTTTTGCAAGTGTCTGAAGACGTCCAAGTCTGTTACCTATCTTGCAGTTACGAGCAGCAAGGTAGCTGCATAGAACGCGAGCGCGTCCGTACGTGCGGCGACGGCGAGCCCTGAATTCCGAACGATGTGACCGGAGCATGGCGGCACCGATAGTGGTCCGTGAAACCGACCGACCCTTTTGGCATTTATTGTGGCGGAACAGAAACAACGCGTCGTGACCCGGGCGGGCGCTGCACGTCCGGTCGCCGTCAGTCACCACGCGCAGAACGACTTGGTGCCCAGCCGACCTTCTGATGTGGGCGTGGGTACATGCCATCCGCTTACCCAACTGACTGCTGGCGACCAAAATAACATACATGCCGACGATGCCGTGGCAAGTTGACTTTTTTTTTTTTGCGAGGAAGAGGTCGGTCTGAACTTGCGGTCCACGCCATGGGAAGATCCAAAGATACAAATTTCAGGCCTGGTCGTGCTAGACATTCAGCTCGCACTTTATGGCTTCACGATCCTCAAGTTATACTGTTTTCCCCGCGCTAAAAGATGAGACTACTGGTTGTTAGAGCATCTTCACTCGCTAAATTTTGGCGTTGTAAAATCACTTTGCAGCGCGTTTCATTAGTGTTTCGTGCGTGAGACCATATTAACTTCCATCATATTAACTTCCATCAGAAGCTTTAAATTTTGGAGCTGTAAAACTGGATAGTTGTTTCTATGCGCGATTTGTGCCGCGCGCTCTTTCCGGCGCGGTAGTTATAGTGCACGAGATAACGCTTTTGCAGCACGCTCCACTTTACATCACCGGTTGCACCATCTGTAGGAGCATCAATTTGCGCCTCTCGCGCACTAAACTAGTCTCTTTTTATACATCGTTGGATACAACGACTGTTGGAGATGCTCTTAGTTTATAGGGTGTGACACTGTGACTAATTCTGGGTCGAATTTTCAGTCCACCGATCTCAATTGCAACCTATGTTACAACTTATTATTAGCATTAATCATAAAGCAAATCTAACGGTCAGAGGGATTTTTTCTAGTTGCAACCTCATTTGCAATTAAAAAATTCAGTTGCAATCCAACTTGCAACTGAATATATCTCAGTTTCAAAGTAATTTGCAACTTAAGTTCATCTCACGATGGAAATATGATGGTCTAGGACTTGACTAAGAACTAAGTACAGGAGGGGATTGTGAGGCACCTCTAAAACCCATCTAGGGTTTCGTCCCTCTCGCCGGTGACGCTGCCGGTCTGCTCCTCCTCCACTGGCCTTGGGGCACGGCCTCTCGCTAGCGGGAAGGTTACAATTCTTCTTTTAGTTTGTTTTTAGTGTCTTCTTCGGAATAGTGAGGCGGTCGCTACATCCTAGCACTGGAATAAGGTTCCCCCGCCCTATCCTCGCTATGGTGGTCCGTCTAGCACCGATGTGGGGGCACTTGGAGTCGTGTGTCCGGTGGATCTCCTGGGATCTGGTTGGTTTTCGTGTTCACTGGTGTGGTTTACGGTGTCATCATTGGCGATGGTTTGCTGCTCTGGTGCGATGTTTCTTTGGGGCCTTACCACGGCAACTTCTTGTCTGTCTAATACGACAAGCTCTAGTACGACAAGATTTTCCTGGCTCTAGTGATGGAGGGGCGAGGATGGCGATGCGCCTTCGACTCACGACCTCACATTAGTGTCTATAGTTGTTGCTAGGTAGTCCAATTACCTATTTGTATTTTTTATTACTTTTGGACCTCTTTGTGTATAGTTGTTGACGATTATTAAAGGTTGCAGCAACTGCCCCGGCAATGACTCACCTTATTTTTGAAGATGATAGCCTGCTGTTTATCAAGGAAAATGGAGATAGTGCTCGTGCTTCATGGGACACACTACATGGTTATTGTTGAACCTCGGGTCAACGCATCACTTGGGTAAAACCTCAATATTCTATAGTAAATGTTGCCCGGTGATGATCAAGAGGAGTTGAAGTTATTACTCAATGTTCAGAATGAATCGTTAAGTGAGAAGTACCTAGAAAATAGGAATGCCCTCAGATGTAGGAAGATCATTAAAGGGTGCTTTTAAATATTTAAAAGACCGTATATGGAAGAGAGTCCATGGATGGTTGGAGCAATGCTTTTCTTCTAGAGGGAAGAACCTTCTTCTATTATAAAATCAGTGGCACAAGCAATACCACTTTTCACCACATCATGCTTTAAATTACCACGGGGAGTATGCCAACACATTAACTCTTTAATCAGAAATTTCTGGTGGGCAGCGAACAAGGCCAGCTGGTGCGGCCCAACTTATGATGGGATTCGTAGCATGGAAAACAAAAAATTTCCTACCGCAAGAACGAAAACCAAGCCAAGATGCAATCTAGAAGATGGGAGCAACGAGAAGATCATGAGACTAACCCTCGAAGATTTCCAAAGCCTACGAGATTAGATCTCGTTATTGCAGAAGATGATCACTTGCCGCTTTCGAAAGCGCATAAAAGATCTTAACAGTGCCACAGTCGGGCAACACCTCCGTACTCGGTCACACGTTCGGTGTTGATGACGACGTCCTTCTCCCCGTTCCAGCGGGCAGCGGAAGTAGTAGATCCTCCTCGGAATCCCGACAGCACGATGGCGTGGTGGCGGTGGTGGTGGAGATCTCCGGCAGGGTGATACGTCTTAAACGTATCTATAATTTCTTATGTTCCATGCAACTTTATTGATGATACCTACATGTTTTATACATACTTTATGTCATATTTATGCATTTTCCGGCACTAACCTATTAACAAGATGCCGAAGAGCCAGTTGTTGTTTTCTGCTATTTTTGGTTTCAGAAATCCTAGTAAGGAAATATTCTCGGAATTGGACGAAATCAACGCCCAGGATCTTATTTTTCCACGAAGCTTCCAGTAGTCCGAAAGGGAAACGAAGTGGGGCGACGAGGCGCCCACACAACAGGGCGGCGCGGCCAGGGCTTGGGCCGCGCGGCCCTAGCGTGTGGCCCCCTCGTGGCGCCCCCTGACCTACCCTTCCGCCTACATAAGCCTTCGTCGATAATAACTCCAGTACCGAGAGCCACGATACGGAAAACCTTCCAGAGACGCCGCCGCCGCCAATCCCATCTCGGGGGATTCAGGAGATCGCCTCCGGCACCCGCCGGAGAGGGGAATCATCTCCCGGAGGATTCTTCACCGCCATGGTCGCCTCTGGAATGATGTGTGAGTAGTTCACCCCTGGACTATGGGTCCATAGCAGTAGCTAGATGGTCGTCTTCTCCTAATTGTGCTATCATTATTGGATCTTGTGAGCTGCCTAACATGATCAAGATCATCTATTTGTAATACTACATGTTGCGTTTGTTGGGATCCGATGAATATTGATGCTATGTTATGTTGATTATCAATCTATCATCTATGTGTTGTTTATGATCTTGCATGCTCTCCGTTATTAGTAGAGGCTCTGGCCAAGTCGTTACTTGTAACTCCAAGAGGGAGTATTTATGCTCGATAGTGGGTTCATGCCTCCATTAAATGCTGGGACGATGTGTAAAAGTTCTAAGATTGTGGATGTGCTGTTGCCACTAGGGATAAAACATCAATGCTATGTCTAAGGATGTATTTGTTGATTACATTACGCACCATACTTAATGCAATTGTCTGTTGTTTGCAACTTAATACTGGAAGGGGTTCGGATGATAACCTGAAGGTGGACTTTTTAGGCATAGATGCATGCTGGATAGCGGTCTATGTACTTTGTCGTAATGCCCAATTAAATCTCACACAACTCATCATAACATGTATGTGCATTGTCATGCTATCTTTATTTGTCAATTGCCCAACTGTAATTTGTTCCCCAACATGCTATTTCTTATGGGAGAGACACCACTAGTGAACTGTGGACCCCGGTCCATTCTTTTACATCGAATACAATCTACTGCAATACTCGTTCTACTGTTTTCTGCAAACATCATCATCCACACTATACATCTAATCCTTTGTTACAGCAAGCCGGTGAGATTGACAACCTCACTGTTAAGTTGGGGCAAAGTACTTTGGTTGTGTTGTGCAGGTTCCACGTTGGCGCCGGAATCCCTGGTGTTGCGCCGCACTACACTCCGCCGCCATCAACCTTCAACGTGCTTCTTGACTCCTACTGGTTCGATAACCTTGGTTTCTTACTGAGGGAAAAACTTGCCGTTGTACGCATCATACCTTCCTCTTGGAGTTCCCAACGAACGTGTGCTTTACCGTCACAAGCAGCAAAGCTTTTTCTGGCGCCGTTGCCGGGGAGATCAAGATACGCTGCAAGGGGAGTCTTCCACTTCCAATCTCTTTACTTTGTTTTTGTCTTGCTTTATTTTATCTACTATTTTGTTTGCTGCACTATATAAAAAATACAAAAAAAATTAGTTGCTAGCTTTACTTTATTTACTATCTTGTTTGCGTTCACCATATTAAAAACACAAAAAAATTAGTTACTCGCATTTACTTTATCTAGTTTGCTTTATTTACTATTGTTAAAATGGATACTCCTGAAAATACTAAGTTGTGTGACTTCACAAACATAAATAATAATGATTTCCTATGCACACCTATTTCTCCACCCGCTACTACAGCAGAATTCTTTGAAATAAAACCTGCTTTACTGAATCTTGTTATGAGAGAGCAATTTTCTGGTGTTAGTTCTGATGATTCTGCTGCCCATCTTAATAATTTTATTGAACTATGTGAAATGCAAAAGTATAAGGATGTAGATGGTGACATTATAAAATTAAAATTGTTTCCTTTCTCATTAAGAGGAAGAGCTAAAGATTGGTTGCTATCTTTGCCTAAGAATAGTATTGATTCATGGACTAAATGTAAGGATGCTTTCATTGGTAGATATTATCCTCCTGCTAAAATTATATCTTTGAGAAGTAGCATAATGAATTTTAAACAATTGGATAATGAGCATGTTGCCCAAGCATGGGAAAGAATGAAATCTTTGGTTAAAAATTACCCTACCCATGGACTGACTACTTGGATGATCATCCAAACCTTTTATGGAGGACTGAATTTTTCTTCACGGAACCTATTGGATTCAGCTGCTGGAGGTACTTTTATGTCCATTACTTTAGGCGCCGCAACAAAGTTTCTGGATAATATGATGATTAATTACTCTGAATGGCACACGGAAAGAGCTCCACAAGGTAAGAAGTTAAATTCTGTCGAAGAAACATCTTCCTTGAGTGATAAGATTGATGCTATTATGTCTATGCTTGTGAATGGTAGGACAAATGTTGATCCTAATAATGTTCCGTTAGCTTCATTGGTTGCTCAAGAAGAACATGTTGATGTGAACTTTATTAAAAATAATAATTTCAACAACAATGCTTATCGGAATAATTCTAGTAACAACTATAGGCCATATCCTTATAATAATGGTAATGGTTATGGTAACTCTTATGGGAATTCTTACAACAATAATAGGAATACACCCCCTGGACTTGAAGCCATGCTTAAAGAATTTATTAGTACACAAACTGCTTTTAACAAATCTGTTGAAGAAAAGCTTGGGAAAATTGATATACTTGCTTCTAAAGTCGATAGTCTTGCTGCTGATGTTGATCTTTTGAAATCGAAAGTTATGCCTAATGAAAATAAATATATTAAGTCATTTGCTACAGCAAACGCCATCCAAGTTAGAATTAATGAGAATATAAGATTGATGGCCGAATTGCGTGCTAGGTGGGAAAAAGAAGAAAATGCTAAAGATAACAATGTAGCTAAAGTTTGGACTATTACCACCACTAGTAATGCTAATGCTTCACATGTTGCTGCACCTCCTACTATCAATGGTAAAATAATTGGTGTTGGCAATGTTTCCACTTCTAATGCAAAGTGTGCAAAACTGCCTGAAACTGCTAAAACTACTGAAACTGCCTGTGATAAAACTGCTGAAATTTTTTCTAATGTTGGGGACAATGATCCCATTGCTTTAGATCATAATGGTTTAGATTTTGATGATTGTAACATCTCTGAAGTTATAAAGTTCTTACAAAAACTTGCTAAAAGTCATAATGCTAGTACTATAAATTTGGCCTTTACGAAACATATTACAAATGCTCTCATAAAAGCTAGAGAAGAGAAACTAAATCGTGAAACTTCTATTCCTAGGAAGTTAGAGGATGGTTGGGAGCCCATCATTAAGATGAAGGTCAATGATTTTGATTGTAATGCTTTATGTGATCTTGGTGCAAGTATTTCCGTTATGCCTAGGAAAATCTATAATATGCTTGACTTGCCACCATTGAAAAATTGTTAGTTGGATGTTAATCTTGCTGATAAGTCTACAAAGAAACCTTTGGGGAGGGTTGATAATGTTCGCATTACGGTTAAAAATAACCTTGTCCCCGTTGATTTTGTTGTGTTGGATATTGAATGCAATGCATCTTGTCCCATTATATTGGGAAGACCTTTTCTTCGAACTGTTGGTGCTATTATTGATATGAAGGAAGGTAATATTAAATATCAATTTCCTCTCAAAAAGGTATGGAACACTTCCCTAGAAAGAGAATGAAGTTACCTTTTGATTCTATCATTAGAACAAATTATGATGTTGATGCTTCGTCTCTTGATGTCACTTGATACACACTTTCTGCGCCGAGCTGAAAGGTGTTAAAGAAAAGCGCTTGTGGGAGACAACCCATGATTTTACTTCTGCACTTTTGTTTTATATTTGAGTCTTGGAAGTTGTTGCTACTGTAGCAACCTCTCGTTATCTTAATTTTGTTGCATTGTTGTGCCAAGTAAAGTCTTTGATAGTAAGGTTCATACTAGATTTGGATTACTGCGCAGAAACAGATTTCTTGCTGTCACGAATTTGAGCAGTGTTCCCTCTAGGTAACTCAGAAAAATTTGCCAATTTACGTGAGTAATCCTCAGATATGTACGCAACTTTTATTAAATTTGAGCATTTTCATTTGAGAAAGTCTGGTGCACCTAAAAAATTCGTCTTTACGGACTGTTCTGTTTTGACAGATTCTGCCTTTTATTTCGCATTGCCTGTTTTGCTATGCTTGATGGATTTCTTTATTCCATTAACTTTCAGTAGCTTTGTGCAATGTCCAAACGTGTTAAGAATGATAATGTCACCTCTGAACATGTGAATTTTTATTATGCACTAACCCTCTAATGAGTTGTTTTAAGTTTGGTGTGGAGGAAGTTTTCAAGGATCAAGAGAGGAGGATGATACAATATGATCAAGGAGAGTGAAAGCTCTAAGCTTGGGGATGCCCCCGTGGTTCATCCCTGCATATTTCAAGAAGACTCAAGCATCTAAGCTTAGGGATTCCCAAGGCATCCCCTTCTTCATCGACAACATTATCAGGTTCCTCTAGTGAAACTATATTTTTATTCCATCACATCTTATGTGCTTTACTTGGAGCGTCTGTTTGTTTTTGTTTTGTTTTGTTTGAATAAAGTTGGATCCTAGCATTCATTGTGTGGGAGAGAGACACGCTCCGTTGTTGCATATGGACAAATATGTCCTTAGCTTTACTCATAATGTTCATGGCGAAGGTTAAAACTGCTTCGTTAACTGTTATATGGTTGGAAACGGAAAATGCTACATGTGGTAATTGGTAGAATGTCTTGAATAATTTGATACTTGGCAATTGTTATGCTCATATAGATCATGTTTAAGCTCTTGCATCATATACTTTGCACCTATTAGTGAAGAAATACATAGAGCTTGCTAAAATTTGGTTTGCATGATTGGTCTCTCTAAGGTCTAGATATTTTCTAGTAAGGGTTTGAACAACAAGGAAGACAGTGTAGAGTCTTATAATGCTTGCAATATGTTTTTATGTGAGTTTTGCTGTACCGGTTCATACTTGTGTTTGCTTCAAATAACCTTGCTAGCCTAAGCCTTGTATTGAGAGGGAATACTTCTCGTGCATCCAAATCCTTGAGCCGAAAACTATACCATTTGTGTCCACCATACCTACCTACTACATGGTATTTTCTGCCATTCCAAAGTAAATTGCTTGAGTGCTACCTTTAAACAATTCAAAATTTATCATCTCTTATTTATGTCAATGTTTTATAGCTCATGAGGAAGTATGTGGTGTTTATCTTTCAATCTTGTTGGGCAACTTTCACCAATGGACTAGTGGCTTCATCCGCTTATCCAATAATTTTGCAAAAAGAGCTGGCAATGGGGTTCCCAGCCCCAATTAATTAACTTTCATAACTTTACAAAGAAATAGACACTCCTCCATGGTATGTGATTGTTGGACGGCACCCGAGGATTCGGTTAGCCATGGCTTGAGAAAGCAAACGTGGGGAGGAGTGTCATCTAAATAAAACTAAAATAAAAAGGCACTCCTTCATGGTATGAGATTGTTGGCAGGCACCCGAGGCTTCGGTTAGCCATGGTTTGTGAAAGCAAGGTTGGAAGGAGTGCCACCCAAAAATAAATGTTTCATGGGAGCCGCTCTTTGAAAGTCTGCCTGGCAAGGGGGTTAGAGTGCCCACTACCATTCGTTGACAACAACAAACACCTCTCAAAATTTTACTTTTATGCTCTCTTTATGTTTTCAAAATAAAAGCTCTAGCACAGATATAGCAATCAATGCTTCCCTCTTCGAAGGGCCATTCTTCTACTTTTATGTTGAGTCAGTTCACCTACTTCCTTCCATCTTAGAAGCAAAAACTTGTGTTAACTGTGCATTGATTCCTACATACTTGCATATTTGCATTCATCATATTACTTTATATTGACAATATCCATGAGATATACATGTTACAAGTTGAAAGCAACCGCTGAAACTTAATCTTCCTTTGTGTTGCTTCAATGCCTTTACTTTGAATTTATTGCTTTATGAGTTAACTCTTATGCAAGACTTATTGATGTTTGTCTTGAAAGTACTATTCATGAAAAATCTTTGCTATATGATTCAGTTGTTTAATCATTATCTTTACCATTGCTTCGAATCACTGCATTCATTACATGTGCTTACAATAGTATTGATCAAGATTGTGATAGCATGTCACTTCAGAAATTATCTTTGTTATCGTTTACCTACTCGGGGACGAGTAGGAACTAAGCTTGGGGATGCTTGATATGTCTCAAACGTATCTATAATTTCTTATGTTCCATGCTACTTTATTGATGATACCTACATGTTTTATACATACTTTATGTCATATTTATGCATTTTCCGGCACTGACCTATTAACAAGATGCCGAAGAGCCAGTTGTTGTTTTCTGCTGTTTTTGGTTTCAGAAATCCTAGTAAGGAAATATTCTCGGAATTGGACGAAATCAACGCCCGGGATCTTATTTTTCCATGAAGCTTCCAGAAGTCCGAAAGGGAAACAAAGTGGGGCGATGAGGCGCCCACACAACAGGGCGGCGCGGCCAGGGCTTGGGCCGCGCGGCCCTAGCGTGTGGCGCCCCCTGACCTACCCTTCCGCCTACATAAGCCTTCATCGATAATAACTCCAGTACCGAGAGCCACGATACGGAAAACCTTCCAGAGACGCCGCCACCGCTAATCCCATCTCGGGGGATTCAGGAGATCGCCTCCGGCACCCTGCCGGAGAGGGAATCATCTCCCGGAGGATTCTTCACCGCCATGGTCGCTTCCGGAGTGATGTGTGAGTAGTTCACCCCTGGACTATGGGTCCATAGCAATAGCTAGATGGTCGTCTTCTCCTAATTGTGCTATCATTGTTGGATCTTGTGAGCTGCCTAATGATACGTCTCCGACGTATCTATAATTTCTGATGTTCCATGCTTGTTTTATGACAATACCTACATGTTTTGTTCACACTTTATATCGTTTTTATGCGTTTTCCGAAACTAACCTATTGACGAGATGCTGAAGTGTCAGTTCCTGTTTTCTGCTGTTTTTGGTTTCAGAAATCCTAGTAAGGAAATATTCTCGGAATTGGACGAAATCAACGCCCAGCATCTTAGAATCCCCGGAAGCATCCAGAACACCCGAGAGCCGCCAGAGAGGGGACACAGGCCCCCCAGGAGATAGGCCGGCGCAGCCCAGGGGTGGCCCGCGCCCCCCTGTGGTGACGTCGCCTCGTTGACCCTCCGACGCCGCCTCTTCGCCTATTTAAGCCCCCTCGACCTAAAACCTCGATACGAAAAAGCCATGGTACGAGAAAACATCCAGAGCCGCCGCCATCGTGAAGCCAAGATCTGGGGGACAGGAGTCTCTGTTCCGGCACGCCGCCGGGACGGGGAAGAGCCCCCGGAAGGCTTCTCCATCGACACCGCTGCCGTCTCCACCGCCATCTTCATCAACGCTGCTGTCTCCCATGAGGAGGGAGTAGTTCTCCATCGAGGCTCGGGGCTGTACCGGTAGCTATGTGGTTAATCTCTCTCCTATGTACTTCAATACAATAATCTCATGAGCTGCCTTACATGATTGAGATTCATATGATGATGCTTGTAATCTAGATGTCATTATGCTAGTCAAGTGGATTTTACTTATGTGATCTCCGGAGACTCCTTGTCCCACGTGTGTAAAGGTGACAGTGTGTGCACCGTGTGGGTCTCTTAGGCTATATTTCACAGAATACTTATTCATTGTTATGGATAGCATAGTGAAGTGCTTATTTATATCCCTTTATGATTGCAATGTGTTTTGTATCACTATTTATCTATGTGCTACTCTAGTGATGTTATTAAAGTAGTCTATTCCTCCTGCACGGTGTAATGGTGACAGTGTGTGCATCGTGTAGTACTTGGAGTAGGTTATGATTGTGATCTCTTGTAGATTATGAAGTTAACTATTGCTATGATAGTATTGATGTGATCTATGCCTCCTTCATAGTGTGATGGTGATAGTGTGCATGCTATGTTAGTACTTGGTGTAATTGCAATGATCTATCATGCAGTCTAAGGTTATTTAAACATGAATATCGAATATTGTGGAGCTTGTTAACTCCGGCATTGAGGGTTCGTGTAATCCTACACAATTAGTGGTGTTCATCATCCAACAAGAGAGTGTAGAGTATAGCATTTATCTATTCTGTTATGTGATCAATGTTGAGAGTGTCCACTAGTGAAAGTATGATCCCTAGGCCTTGTTCCCAAATACTGAAATCGCTGCTTGTTTACTGTTTTACTGCATATGTATTGCCTGCAATATTACCACCATCAACCACACGCCAGGCGTAGCATCAAGCTATTTTCTGGTGCCGTTACTGCTGCTCATATATATTCATACCACCTGTATTTCACTATCTCTTCGCCGAACTAGTGCACCTATACATCTGACAAGTGTATTAGGTGTGTTGGGGACACAAGAGACTTCTTGCTTTGTGGTTGCAGGGTTGCTTGAGAGGGATATCTTTGACCTCTTCCTCCCTGAGTTCGATAAACCTTGGGTGATCCACTTAAGGGAAACTTGCTGCTGTTCTACAAACCTCTGCTCTTGGAGACCCAACACTGTCTACAAGAATAGAAGCACCCGTAGACATCAAGCACTTTTCTGGCGCCGTTGCCGGGGAGGAAAGGTAAAAGGTACTCACACTCCGGATCTCGGCTACTAAGCTATTTTCCGGCGCCGTTGTAAGTACTCGAAGCTATTTCCTTTAGATCCTGCAATTGCATCTTTTTGTTTCTTGTTTTACACTAGTTTGGCATAATGGAAAGCAACATGGAGCTTTTTATTCTATTTCCTGAGTTAATACATGGATGGTTTGATGCGAAAATTAAAAAACCCATGGAACATATTAGTATGAACACTTTGAACACCATTCTTGCGAATGATATGGAAAATTCTAAGCTTGGGGAAGCTGGTTTTGATGAGCATGATCTTTTTAGTCCCCCAAGCATTGAGGAGAAAATTTACTGTGATGATACTTTGCCTCCTATTTATGATGATTATAATGATAGTAGTCTTTTGGTGCCGCCTGTTATGGAGGATAAATTTGATTATGATTACAATATGCCTCCTACATTTGATGATGAGAATAATAATGATAGCTACTTTGTTGAATTTGCTCCCACTACAACTAATAAAATTGATTATGCTTATATGGAGAGTAATAATTTTATGCATGAGACTCATGATAAGAATGCTTTATGTGATAGTTATATTGTTGAGTTTGCTCATGATACTACTGAAAGTTATTATGAGAGAGGAAAATATGGTTGTAGAAGTTTTTATGTTACTAAAACACCTCTCTATATGCTAAAAATCTTGAAGTTGAGCTTGTCTAGTTTTCCTATGCTTATTGCATTATGCCTACATAACTTGTTTATTTACAAGATTCCTTTTCATAGGAAGCATGTTAGGCTTAAAGTTGTTTTGAATTTGCCTCTTGATGCTCTCTTTTGCTTCAAATACTATTTCTTGCGAGTGCATCATTAAAACTGCTGAGCCCATCTTAATGGCTATAAAGAAAGAACTTCTTGGGAGATAACCCATGTGTTTATTTTACTACAGCAATTTTGTTTTATATTTGTGTCTTGGAAGTTGTTACTACTGTAGCAACCTCTCCTTATCTTTATTTTATTGCATTGTTGTGCCAAGTAAAGTCTTTGATAGTAAGGTTCATACTAGATTTGGATTACTGCGCAGAAACAGATTTCTTGCTGTCACGAATCTGGGCCTAATTATCTGTTGGTAACTCAGAAAGTTATGCCAATTTACGTGAGTGATCCTCAGATATGTACTCAACTTTCATTCAATTTGAGCATTTTCATTTGAGCAAGCCTAGTGCCTCAATTAAATTCCTCTTTACGAACTATTCTGTTTTGACATAATCTGCCTTTTATTTCGCATTGCCTGTTTTGCTATGCTTGATGGATTTTTCGATTCCATTAACTTTCAGTAGCTTTGTGCAATGTCCAGAAGTGTTAAGAATGATTATGTCACCTCTGAACATGTGAATTTTGATTATGCACTAACCCTCTAATGAGTTGTTTTGAGTTTGGTGTGGAGGAAGTTTTCAAGGATCAAGAGAGGAGGATGATACAATATGATCAAGGAGAGTGAAAGCTCTAAGCTTGGGGATGCCCCGGTGGTTCACCCCTGCATATTTCAAGAAGACTCAAGCATCTAAGCTTGGGGATGCCCAAGGCATCCCCTTCTTCATCGACAACATTATCAGGTTCCTCTAGTGAAACTATATTTTTATTCCATCACATCTTATGTACTTTGCTTGGAGCGTCGGTTTGTTTTTGTTCTTGTTTTGTTTGAATAAAATGGATCCTAGCATTCATTGTGTGGGAGAGAGACACGCTCCGCTGTTGCATATGGACAAATATGTCCTTAGGCTTTACTCATAATATTCATGGCAAAGGTTGAATCTTCTTCGTTAAATTGTTATATGGTTGGAAACGGGAAATGCTACATGTAGTAATAGCTAAAATGTCTTGGATAATTTGATACTTGGCAATTGTTGTGCTCATGTTTAAGCTCTTGCATCATATACTTTGCACCTATTAATGAAAAAAATACATAGAGCTTGCTAAAATTTGGTTTGCATAATTGGTCTCTCTAAGGTCTAGATAATTTCTAGTAAGAGTTTGAACAACAAGGAAGACGGTGTAGAGTCTTATAATGTTTACAATATGTCTTTTATGTGAGTTTTGCTGCACCGCTTCATAGTTGTGTTTGTTTCAAATAACCTTGCTAGCCTAAGCCTTGTATCGAGAGGGAATACTTCTCATCCATCCAAAATCCTTGAGCCAAACACTATGCCACTTGTGTCCACCATACCTACCTACTACATGGTATTTCTCTGCCATTCCAAAGTAAATTTCTTGAGTGCTACCTTTAAATTTCCATTCTTCGCCTTTGCAATATATAGCTCATGGGACAAATAGCCTAAAAACTATTGTGGTATTGAATATGTACTTATGCATTTTATCTCTTATTAAGTTGCTTGTTGTGCGATAACCATGTTCCTGGGGACGCCATCAACTACTCTTTGTTGAATATCATGTGAGTTGCTATGCATGTCCGTCTTGTCTGAAGTAAGGGCGATTTACCATGAGTTGAATGGTTTGAGCATGCATACTGTTAGAGAAGAACATTGGGCCGCTAACTAAAGCCATGATCCATGGTGGAAGTTTCAGTTTTGGACAAATATCCTCAATCTCATATGAGAAAATTAATTGTTGCTAAATGCTTAAGCATTAAAGAGGAGTCCATTATCTGTTGTCTATGTTGTCCCGGTATGGATGTCTAAGTTGAGAATAATCAAAAGCGAGAAATCCAATGCGAGCTTTTGATGCGTGCAGTTGACACGTCCGTTGGGAACCCCAAGAGGAAGGTGTGATGCGCACAGCGGCAAGTTTCCCTCAGTAAGAAACCAAGGTTTAATCGAACCAGTAGGAGTCAAGAAGCACGTTGAAGGTTGATGGCGGCGGGATGTAGTGCGGCGCAACACCAGATATTCCGGTGCCAACGTGGAACCTGCACAGCACAACCAAAGTACTTTGCCCCAACGAAACAGTGAGGTTGTCAATCTCACCGGCTTGCTGTAACAAAGGATTAACCGTATTGTGTGGAAGATGATTGTTTGCGAAACAAGAAACAAAGTATTGCAGTAGATTGTATTTCAGTATAGAGAATTGGACCGGGGTCCACAGTTCACTAGAGGTGTCTCTCCCATAAGATAAACAGCATGTTGGGTGAACAAATTACAGTTGGGCAATTGACAAATAAAGAGGGCATGACAATGCACATACATATTATGATGAGTATTGTGAGATTTAATTGGGCATTACGACAAAGTACATAGACCGCTATCCAGCATGCATCTATGCCTAAAAAGTCCACCTTCAGGTTATCATCCGAACCCCCTCCAGTATTAAGTTGCTAACAACAGACAATTGCATTAAGTATTGCGCGTAATGTAATCAGTAACTACATCCTCGAACATAGCACCAATGTTTTATCCCTAGTGGCAACAGCACATCCATAATCTTAGAGGTTTCTGTCACTCCCCCAGATTCACGGAGACATGAACCCACTATCGAGCATAAATACTCCCTCTTGGAGTTACAAGCATCTACTTGGCCAGAGCATCTACTAGTAACGGAGAGCATGCAAGATCATAAACAACACATAGACATGAATTGATAATCAACATAACATAGTATTCTCTATTCATCGGATCCCAACAAATGCAACATATAGAATTACAGATAGATGATCTTGATCATGTTAGGCAGCTCACAAGACCCGACAATTAAGCACAATGGGGAGAAGACAACCATCTAGCTACTGCTATGGACCCATAGTCCAGGGGTAGACTACTCACTCATCACTCCGGAGGCGACCATGGCGGCGTAGAGTCCTCCGGGAGATGATTCCCCTCTCCGGCAGGGTGCCGGAGGCGATCTCCTGAATCCCCCGAGATGGGATTGGCGGCGGCGGCGTCTCTGGAAGGTTTTCCGTATCGTGGCTCTCGGTACTGGGGGTTTAGCGACGGAGGCTTTAAGTAGGCGGAAGGGCAGGTAAAGAGGCGGCACGAGGGGCCCACACCATAGGTCAGCACGGCCAAGGCCTGGGCCGCGCCGGCCTATAGTCTGGCCACCTCGTGGACCCACTTCGTCTCCTCTTCGGTCTTCTGGAAGCTTCGTGGCAAAATAGGACCCTGGGCGTTGATTTCGTCCAATTCCGAGAATATTTCGTTACTAGGATTTCTGAAACCAAAAACAGCAGAAACAAAGCAATCGGCTCTTCGGCATCTTGTTAATAGGTTAGTTCCAGAAAATGCACGAATATGACATAAAGTGTGCATAAAACATGTAGATATCATCAATAATGTGGCATGGAACACAAGAAATTATCGATACGTCGGAGACGTATCAGCATCCCCAAGCTTAGTTCTGCTCGTCTCGAGCAGGTAAAACGACAACAAAGATAATTTATGGAGTGACATGCCATCATAACCTTGATCATACTATTTGTAAACATATGTAATGAATGCAGCGATCAAAACAATGGTAATGACATGAGTAAACAAGTGAATCATATAGCAAAGACTTTTCATGAATAGTACTTCAAGACAAGCATCAATAAGTCTTGCATAAGAGTTAACTCATAAAGCAATAATTCAAAGTAAAGGCATTGAAGCAACACAAAGGAAGATTAAGTTTCAGCGGTTGCTTTCAACTTATAACATGTATATCTCATGGATAATTGTCAACATAGAGTAATATAATAAGTGCAATATGCAAGTATGTAGGAATCAATGCACAGTTCACACAAGTGTTTGCTTCTTGGGGTGGAGAGAAATAGGTGAACTGACTCAACATAAAAGTAAAAAGAATGGTCCTTCAAAGAGGAAAGCATCGATTGCTATATTTGTGCTAGAGCTTTTATTTTGAAAACATGAAACAATTTTGTCAACGGTAGTAATAAAGCATATGAGTTATGTAAATTATATCTTACAAGTTGCAAGCCTCATGCATAGTATACTAATAGTGCCCGCACCTTTTCCTAATTAGCTTGGACTACCGGATCATCGCAATACACATGTTTTAACCAAGTGTCACAATGGGGTACCTCCATGCCGCCTGTACAAAGGTCTAAGGAGAAAGCTCGCATTTTGGAATTCTCGCTTTTGATTATTCTCAACTTAGACATCCATACCGGGACAACATGGACAACAGATAATGGACTCCTCTTTAATGCATAAGCATGTGGCAACAATTATTGTTCTCATATGAGATTGAGGATATATGTCCAAAACTGAAACTTCCACCATGAATCATGGCTTTAGTTAGCGGCCCAATGTTCTTCTCTAACAATATGCATGCTTAACCATAAGGTGGTAGATCGCTCTTACTTCAGACAAGACGAACATGCATAGCAACTCACATGAAATTCAACAAAGAGTAGTTGATGGCGTCCCCAGTGAACATGGTTATCGCACAACAAGCAACTTAATAAGAGATAAAGTGCATAAGTACATATTCAATACCACAATAGTTTTTAAGCTATTTGTCCCATGAGCTATATATTGTAAAGGTGGAGAATAGAAATTTAAAGGTAGCACTCAAGCAATTTACTTTGGAATGGCGGAGAAATACCATGTAGTAGGTAGGTATGGTGGACACAAATGGCATAGTGGTTGGCTCAAGGATTTTGGATGCATGAGAAGTAATCCCTCTCGATACAAGGTTTAGGCTAGCAAGGTTATTTGAAACAAACACAAGGATGAATGGTGCAGCAAAACTCACATAAAAGACATATTGTAAACATTATAAGAATCTACACCGTCTTCCTTGTTGTTCAAAACTCAATACTAGATATTATATAGACTTTAGAGAGACCAAATATGCAAACCAAATTAGCAAGCTCTAGGTGTTTCTTCATTAATGGGTTCAAAGTATATGATGCAAGAGCTTAAACATGAGCACAACAATTGCCAAGTATCACATTACCCAAGACATTATAGCAATTATTACATGTATCATTTTCCAATTCCAACCATATAATAATTTAACGAAGAAGAAACTTCACCATGAATACTATGAGTAAAGCCTAAGGACATACTTGTCCATATGCAACAGCGGAGCGTGTCTCTCTCCCACAAAGTGAATGCTAGGATCCATTTTATTCAAACAAAACAAAAACAAAAACAAACCGACGCTCCAAGCAAAGCACATAAGATGTGATGGAATAAAAATATAGTTTCAGGGGAGGAACCTGATAATGTTGTCGATGAAGAAGGGGATGCCTTGGGCATACCCAAGCTTAGACGCTTGAGTCTTCTTAGAATATGCAGGGGTGAACCACCGGGGCATCCCCAAGCTTAGAGCTTTCACTCTCCTTGATCATGTTGTATCATCTCCCTCTCTTGATCCTTGAAAACTTCCTCCACACCAAACTTAGAACAACTCATTAGAGGGTTAGTGCACAATCAAAATATACATGTTCAGAGGTGACATAATGTTTCTTAACACTTCTGGACATTGCACAAAGCTACTGAAAGTCAATGGAATCGAAATATCCATCGAACATAACAAAACTGGCAATGCGAAATAAAAGACAGAATCTGTCAAAAACAGAACAGTTCGTATTGACGAATTTTATCGAGGCACCAGACTTGCTCAAATGAAAATTCTTAAATTGAATGAAAGTTGCGTACATATCTGAGGATCACTCATGTAAATTGGCATAATTTTCTGAGTTACCTACAGAGAAAACAGCCCAGATTCGTGACAGCAAAGAAATCTGTTTCTGCGCAGTAATCCAAATCTAGTATGAACTTTACTATCAACGACTTTACTTGGCACAATAAAACACTAAACTAAGATAAGGAGAGGTTGCTACAGTAGTAAACAACTTCCAAGAAACAAAATAAAACAAAAATACTGTAGTAAAAACATGGGTTGTCTCCCATAAGCGCTTTTCTTTAACGCCTTTCAGCTAGGCGCAGAAAGTGTGTATCAAGTATTATCAAGAGACGAAGTGTCAACATCATAATTTGTTCTAATAATAGAATCAAAAGGTAACTTCATTCTCTTTCTAGGGAAGTGTTCCATACCTTTCTTGAGAGGAAATTGATATTTAATATTACCTTCCTTCATATCAATGATAGCACCAACAGTTCGAAGAAAAGGTCTTCCCAATATAATGGGACAAGATGCATTGCATTCAATATCCAAGACAACAAAATCAACGGGGACAAGGTTATTGTTAACCATAATATGAACATTATCAACTCTCCCCAAAGGTTTCTTTTTAGCATTATCAGCGAGATTAACATCCAAATAATAATTTTTCAATGGTGGCAAGTCAAGCATATCATAGACTTTCTTAGGCATAACAGAAATACTTGCACCAAGATCACATAAAGCATTACAATCAAAATCATTGACCCTCATTTTAATGATGGGTTCCCAACCATCCTCTAGCTTTCTAGGAATAGAAGTTTCAAGTTTTAGTTTCTCTTCTCTAGCTTTTATGAGAGCATTCGTAATATGTTTTGTGAAAGCCAAGTTTACAGCGCTAGCATTGGGACTCTTAGCAAGTTTTTGTAAGAACTTTATAACTTCAGAGATGTGGCAATCATCAAAATCTAAATCATTATGAGCTACAGCAATGAGATCATCATCCCCAAGGTTGGAAAAAATTTCAGCAGTTTTATCACAAGCAATTTCAGCAGTTTTAGCAATTTCAGGCAGTTTTGTACGCTTTGCACTAGGAGTAGAAACATTGCCAACACCAATTATTTTACCATTAATAGTAGGAGGTGCAGCAACATGTGAAGAATCAACATTACTTGTGGTGGTAATAGTCCAAACTTTAGCTACATTTTTCTCTTTAGCTAGTTTTTCATTTTCTTCTCTATCCCACCTAGCACGCAATTCAGCCATTAATCTTATATTCTCATTAATTCTAACTTGGATGGCATTTGCTGTAGTAGTAATTTTATTATCTATATCCTCAGGTTTAGCAGCCATTTTATTAATTAAAGAAGATTGTGACGCAGACATATATGAGATTCGGTTTTCAGCATTCGCAAATTTAGTTTGCAACCCAGAGATTTCCATATTCAGATTTTCAAGTTGATTTCCTATATTCTTCAACAAGGTAGATTGCTCATTCATAGTTTTAGTAAACAATTTATTTTGCTCATATTGTGATTGCATAAAGTTCTTAGTGGATCTTTCAATTTCTAACATCTTTTCCTCATTAGGTGAAGCGTATCTACCATAAGAGTTACCATTAGCAGGATATGGCATAGAGTTATTGTAATTGTTATTCTTAATGAAATTCACATCAATATAATCTTTTTGAGCAGCCAACGAAGCTAACGGAACATTATTAGGATCAACATTAGTCCTACCATTCACAAGCATAGACATAATAGCATCAATCTTATCACTCAAGGAAGAAGTTTCTTCGACAGAATTTACCTTCTTACCTTGTGGAGCTCTTTCCGTGTGCCATTCAGAGTAGTTGATCATCATATTATCAAGAAGCTTTGTTGCTTCACCAAGAGTGATGGACATAAAGGTACCTCCAGCAGCTGAATCCAATAAATTCCGCGAAGAAAAAGTTAGTCCTGCATAAAAGGTTTGGATGATCATCCAAGTAGTCAGTCCATGGGTTGGGCAATTTTTAACCAAAGATTTCATTCTTTCCCATGCTTGTGCAACATGCTCAGTATCTAATTGTTTAAAATTCATTATGCTACTCCTCAAAGATATAATTTTAGCAGGGGGATAATATCTACCAATAAAAGCATCCTTGCATTTAGTCCATGAATCAATACTATTCTTAGGCAGAGATAGCAACCAATCTTTAGCTCTTCCTATTAATGAGAAATGGAACAATTTTAATTTTATAATGTCACCATCTACATCTTTATATTTTTGCATTTCACACAATTCAACAAAATTATTGAGATGGGCAGCAGCATCATCAGAACTAACACCAGAAAATTGCTCTCGCATAACAAGATTCAGTAAAGCAGGTTTAATTTCAAAGAATTCTGCTGTAGTAGCAGGTGGAGCAATAGGTGTGCATAAGAAATCATTATTATTTGTGGTTGTGAAATCACACAACTTAGTATTTTCAGGGGTGGCCATTTTAGCAGTAGTAAATAAAGCAAACTAGATAAAGTAAATGCAAGTAACTAATTTTTTTGGGTTTTTGATATAGCAAACAAGATAGCAAATAAAGTAAAACTAGCAACTAATTTTTTTTGTATTTTGATTTAGTGCAGCAAACAAAGTAGTAAATAAAACTAAGCAAGACAAAAACAAAGTAAAGAGATTGGGAAGTGGAGACTCCCCTTGCAGTGTGTCTTGATCTCCCCGGCAACGGCGCCAGAAATTTGCTTGATGCGTGCAGTTGACACGTCCGTTGGGAACCCCAAGAGGAAGGTGTGATGCGCACAGTGGCAAGTTTCCCTCAGTAAGAAACCAAGGTTTAATCGAACCAGTAGGAGTCAAGAAGCACGTTGAAGGTTGATGGCGGCGGGATGTAGTGCGGCGCAACACCAGAGATTCCGCTGCCAACGTGAAACCTGCACAGCACAACCAAAGTACTTTGCCCCAACGAAACAGTGAGGTTGTCAATCTCACCGGCTTGCTGTAACAAAGGATTAACCGTATTGTGTGGAAGATGATTGTTTGCAGAAAACAGTAAAACAGTATTGCAGTAGATTGTATTTCAGTATAGAGAATTGGACCGGGGTCCACAGTTCACTAGAGGTGTCTCTCCCATAAGATAAACAGCATGTTGGGTGAACAAATTACAGTTGGGCAATTGACAAATAAAGAGGGCATGACAATGCACATACATATTATGATGAGTATTGTGAGATTTAATTGGGCATTACGACAAAGTACATAGACCGCTATCCAGCATGCATCTATGCCTAAAAAGTCCACCTTCAGGTTATCATCCGAACCCCCTCCAGTATTAAGTTGCTAACAACAGACAATTGCATTAAGTATTGCGCGTAATGTAATCAGTAACTACATCCTCGAACATAGCACCAATGTTTTATCCCTAGTGGCAACAGCACATCCATAATCTTAGAGGTTTCTGTCACTCCCAGTTCACGGAGACATGAACCCACTATCGAGCATAAATACTCCCTCTTGGAGTTACAAGCATCTACTTGGCCAGAGCATCTACTAGTAACGGAGAGCATGCAAGATCATAAACAACACATAGACATGAATTGATAATCAACATAACATAGTATTCTCTATTCATCGGATCCCAACAAACGCAACATATAGAATTACAGATAGATGATCATGTTAGGCAGCTCACAAGACCCGACAATTAAGCACAATGGGGAGAAGACAACCATCTAGCTACTGCTATGGACCCATAGTCCAGGGGTAGACTACTCACTCATCACTCCGGAGGCGACCATGGCGGCGTAGAGTCCTCCGGGAGATGATTCCCCTCTCCGGCAGGGTGCCGGAGGCGATCTCCTGAATCCCCCGAGATGGGATTGGCGGCGGCGGCGTCTCTGGAAGGTTTTCCGTATCGTGGCTCTCGGTACTGGGGGTTTCGCGACGGAGGCTTTAAGTAGGCAGAAGGGCAGGTAAAGAGGCGGCACGAGGGGCCCACACCATAGGTCGGCGCGGCCAAGGCCTGGGCCGCGCCGGCCTATAGTCTGGCCACCTCGTGGCCCCACTTCGTCTCCTCTTCGGTCTTCTGGAAGCTTCGTGGCAAAATAGGACCCTGGGCGTTGATTTCGTCCAATTCCGAGAATATTTCGTTACTAGGATTTCTGAAACCAAAAACAGCAGAAAACAAGAATCGGCTCTTCGGCATCTTGTTAATAGGTTAGTTCCAGAAAATGCACGAATATGACATAAAGTGTGCATAAAACATGTAGATATCATCAATAATGTGGCATGGAACACAAGAAATTATCGATACGTCGGAGACGTATCAGCTTTCTCCTTAGACCTTTGTACAGGCGGCATAGAGGTACCCCTTTGTGACACTTGGTTAAAACATATGTATTGCGGTGATAATCCAGGTAATCCGAGCTAATTAGGACAAGGTGCGGGCACTATTAGTATACTATGCATGAGGCTTGCAACTTGTAGGATATAATTTACATGATGCATATGCTTTATTACTACCGTTGACAAAATTGTTTCTTGTTTTCAAAATCAAAGCTCTAGCACAAATATAGCAATCAATGCTTCCCTCTGCGAAGGGCCTTTCTTTTACTTTTATGTTGAGTCAGTTCACCTATTTCTCTCCATCTCAAGAAGCAAACACTTGTGTGAACTGTGCATTGATTCCTACATACTTGCATATTGCACTTATTATATTACTTTATGTTGACAATTATCCATGAGATATGCATGTTACAAGTTGAAAGCAACCGCTGAAACTTAATCTTCCTTTGTGTTGCTTCAATGCCTTTACCTTGAAAATATTGCTTTATGAGTTAACTCTTATGCAAGACTTATTGATGCTTGTCTTGAAAGTACTATTCATGAAAAGTCTTTGCTATATAATTCAATTATTTACTCATTGCATTACCATTGTCTTGAATCGATGCATTCATCTCATATGCTTTACAATAGTATGATTAAGATCATGTTGGTAGCATGTCACTTCAGAAATTATCTTTGTTATCGTTTACCTACTCGAGGACGAGTAGGAACTAAGCTTGGGGATGCTGATACGTCTCCGACGTATCTATAATTTCTGATGTTCCATGCTTGTTTTATGACAATACCTACATGTTTTGTTCACACATTATATCATTTTTATGCATTTTCCGGAACTAACCTATTGACGAGATGCCGAAGTGTCAGTTCCTGTTTTCTGCTGTTTTTGGTTTCAGAAATCCTAGTAAGGAAATATTCTCGGAATCGGACGAAATCAACGCCCAGCATCTTAGAATCCCCGGAAGCATCCAGAACACCCGAGAGCCTCCAGAGAGGGGACACAGGCCCCCCAGGAGATAGGCCGGCGCGGCCCAGGGGTGGCCCGCGCCCCCCTGTGGTGACGTCGCCTCGTTGACCCTCCGACGCCGCCTCTTCGCCTATTTAAGCCCCCTCGACCTAAAACCTCGATACAAAAAAGCCACGGTACGAGAAAACATCCAGAGCCGCTGCCATCACGAAGCCAAGATCTGGGGGACAGGAGTCTCTGTTCCGGCACGCCGCCGGGACGGGGAAGTGCCCCCGGAAGGCTTCTCCATCGACACCACTGCCGTCTCCACCGCCATCTTCATCAACGCTGATGTCTCCCATGAGGAGGGAGTAGTTCTCCATCGAGGCTCGGGGCTGTACCGGTAGCTATGTGGTTAATCTCTCTCCTATGTACTTCAATACAATAATCTCATGAGCTGCCTTACATGATTGAGATTCATATGATGATGCTTGTAATCTAGATGTCATTATGCTAGTCAAGTGGATTTTACTTATGTGATCTCCGGAGACTCCTTGTCCCACGTGTGTAAAGGTGACAGTGTGTGCACCGTGTGGGTCTCTTAGGCTATATTTCACAGAATACTTATTCATTGTTATGGATATCATAGTGAAGTGCTTATTTATATCCCTTTATGATTGCAATGTGTTTTGTATCACTATTTATCTATGTGCTACTCTAGTGATGTTATTAAAGTAGTCTATTCCTCCTGCACGGTGTAATGGTGACAGTGTGTGCATCGTGTAGTACTTGGCGTAGGTTATGATTGTGATCTCTTGTAGATTATGAAGTTAACTATTGCTATGATAGTATTGATGTGATCTATGCCTCCTTCATAATGTGATGGTGACAGTGTGCATGCTATGTTAGTACTTGGTGTAATTGCAATGATCTATCATGCACTCTAAGGTTATTTAAACATGAATATCGAATATTGTGGAGCTTGTTAACTCCGGCATTGAGGGTTCGTGTAATCCTACACAATTAGTGGTGTTCATCATCCAACAAGAGAGTGTAGAGTATAACATTTATCTATTCTGTTATGTGATCAATGTTGAGAGTGTCCACTAGTGAAAGTATGATCCCTAGGCCTTGTTCCCAAATACTGAAATCGCTGCTTGTTTACTGTTTTACTGCATCTGTACTGCCTGCAATATTACCACCATCAACCACACGCCAGGCTAGCATCAAGCTATTTTCTGGTGCCGTTACTACTGCTCATATACATTCATACCACCTGTATTTCACTATCTCTTCGCCGAACTAGTGCACCTATACATCTGACAAGTGTACTAGGTGTGTTGGGGACACAAGAGACTTCTTGCTTTGTGGTTGCAGGGTTGCTTGAGAGGGATATCTTTGACCTCTTCCTCCCTGAGTTCGATAAACCTTGGGTGATCCACTTAAGGGAAACTTGCTGCTGTTCTACAAACCTCTGCTCTTGGAGGCCCAACACTGTCTACAAGAATAGAAGTACCCGTAGACATCACCTAACATGATCAAGATCATCTATTTGTAATGCTACATGTTGCGTTTGTTGGGATCCGATGAATATTGAATGCTATGTTATGTTGATTATCAATCTATCATCTATGTGTTGTTTATGATCTTGCATGCTCTCCGTTATTAGTAGAGGCTCTGGCCAAGTCGTTACTTGTAACTCCAAGAGGGAGTATTTATGCTCGATAGTGGGTTCATGCCTCCAAAATCTGGGACAGTGACAGAAAGTTCTAAGGTTTTGGATGTGCTGTTGCCACTAGGGATAAAACATCAATGCTATGTCTAAGGATGTATTTGTTGATTACATTACGCACCATACTTAATGCAATTGTCTGTTGTTTGCAACTTAATACTGGAAGGGGTTCGGATGATAACCTGAAGGTGGACTTTTTAGGCATAGATGCATGCTGGATAGCGGTCTATGTACTTTGTCGTAATGCCCAATTAAATCTCACACTACTCATCATAACATGTATGTGCATTGTCATGCTATCTTTATTTGTTAATTGCTCAACTGTAATTTGTTCATCCAACATGCTATTTATTATGGGAGAGACACCACTAGTGAACTGTGGACCCCGGTCCATTCTTTTACATCGAATACAATCTACTGCAATACTCGTTCTACTGTTTTCTGCAAACATCATCATCCACACTATACATCTAATCCTTTGTTACAGCAAGCCGGTAAGATTGACAACTTCACTGTTAAGTTGGGGCAAAGTACTTTGGTTGTGTTGTGCAGGTTCCACGTTGGCGCCGGAATCCCTGGTGTTGCGCCGCACTACACTCCGCCGCCATCAACCTTCAACGTGCTTCTTGACTCCTACTGGTTCGATAACCTTGGTTTCTTACTGAGGGAAAAACTTGCCGCTGTACGCATCATACCTTCCTCTTGGGGTTCCCAACGGACGTGTGCTTTACCGTCACAAGCAGCACAGGGCTTCGCCTAAGCGCCTGCGGGAGAGGTATGAGAAGCGGGGTGGCTAGGGTTTGGGAGAGGGGAGCGGGGGCGCCGGCCTCTGGTGGCTTGGTTGATGCGGCCAAGGGTGTGGCCGGCCCCCTCCCTCTCCTTATCTATATATAGGTGGAACACACCAAGGGTTGCCCAAGAACGAATAAGAGTCCAACTCAAAAACCTTCCATATGGACGAATCCTACTCAGGGTGGGATTCCCCATTTTCCTTTGGTGGGGTGGCCGGCCCCCTTAGGTGGAGTCCACCTAGGACTCCTCCTCCCTTTGGCTGGCCGGCCAAGGAATTTTTTTCTCGGATTCCTTGTTTGGTTGTTGGAATGACCGATGTATTCGAGTCATTTTATAGGGTGCGTATGCAGCACTCCCGATGAGAATAAAGGACGAATCAAGTGTTTGCCACTAACGCAGACTTGAAATTTTAAATTCTTCAGTTATTTACTTCTTATATCATTGATTCTATGGGGTGCACGAACAACATTCTTGATGGAAGTAGCCTCGAGGCTATGCTCGAGTGCTTGCAGTCGAGGATAGACTCGACTCTTTATCATTCATGCATATAAAATATATAATTTATAAAAAAATATGTACCTGAATAATTGATTCTTTCTTCTATTGGATGCGCGAACAACGCTCCTGGTGGGTGGAGCCCCCCGAGGCTATGCCCGGGTGCTTGCAACCGGGCATATGCTCAAGAAGTCTTTCTTTGAAGAAATTGATCTACTTGATTGGTTCGACTTCATGTATTGCATATTGAAATTATTGCCTTCTTCTCTTCCTTTTTCTATCGGGTGCGCGAAAAGCGTTTTCGATGGGAGTAGCCCCGAGCTATGTTCGAGTGCTTTTAGTCGAGGACAGGCTCGAATTTGCTTATTCACCCAAATATTTTAATCCATCTACGGTCTTGAACCTTTTCCAGTAGTTGTGAATTTTTCATGCACACATGACATCATTGCTGAATATGATGGCGTGGTCGGGTGCCTTTCTAACCTCGATGAAGTGATGAAGAGGATGAAGGAGCTCTAGCAAGAATCCAAGTTTGGTATAAAGACACCTTCACGGCTGCATGGCGACTTACTTGCCACACAACTCTTCACCAGTCCAGCTCCTGGAGGGGGGGGGGGGCACGATGAGAAGGGCGGCAATATCAGGTGACACATCAAACAACACCACCAGAACAACATGTGATCCCACACGACCACTACACCACTCTTTTCGCCAACATGGTGGTGACAGGAGCTCTCTTAATTAAGTAGCATTGAGATTGAGGGGTATGATCCTCATTGGATACAACAAAAGTACTCTCTGTCGACTAGAGATCTCTTTTCTAATGATGATGCCACTCGTTAGCGAAGCGTTGTTGGGCGCTCCTTACTCTTACATGACCTAATATTTCATTTGTTGTTAACAAAGTTTGTCAATATATTTATGTTTCTCGTGATCCTCATTGGACAACTGTTAAGCGCATCCTTTTGTTTGCTAAGTTCTCTATGAGACATGGCTTGACTCTTCGCCAAACACCCGACACCTTGTTTTCAGCCTTTTCTGATGTTGACTAGGTAGGCAATATTGAGGATGGACGAGTTGATTGTCTGAAATGCGCGTAAGTAGGCTAATATGTCACGCTCTAGTATACCGAGTCAGAATACAAGGCAGTGGCAATGCAACAGCTGAAAATATCTGGGTACAATCTCTTCTCAAAGAGTTGGGTATTTCTCAAGGCCGAATATGATGGCATGACAATATTAATGCTACACACCTATCTTCGAATCCGGTGCTTCATACACGCACTATGCTGTAGTTGTTTTTCATTTTTCTAAAGAGTAGCTTAGAACAACTTCAAACCAAGTTTGTATCTCCTAAAAGTCAAGTAGCGGATTTATTTACCAAGCATCAATGTCAAAGCAATCTCAACTTTTTGGATCTGGTTGGGATTGAGAGAGGATGATAAACAATGTGTACATGTCACGTTGTAACGTGTTATAGCTAACAAATCAGGTAGTATTGTACCGGTTTAGGTAGTTGCAGATATGATGAGATATTACCGAAAACTGCAAACGGAGACCGAGCTATATGTAGCCTTTTATTTATAAAAATTCAGAAATCATAGTTTTAAGTTTTAAAAAAATCTAACAAAAAATCCTGAATGTAGACAATGATGAAATCTAAACGTGCAAAATCTTAATATGAAATTCTTTGTATTAATCTGACATGTTTTATAGTTTGAAAATGTTCACTATTCACTATTCTCATATCCACACATTTGTTATTTTTGTGTAGCCTAAATTACTAAGAATTTCACATTGAGATTTTGCATGTTTGTATTTTCCATTATTGGCTACATCTACGAAAAAATTCAGAACTTTTTAAAACTTAAAAATATGATTTTCAAATTTTTGAAAATAAAGATCTACATGTAGCTTAGCCTCCATTTGTCCACTCTCGAGATATTACTTGTATCATACGGAGTACGTTGTAAACTAGTACTGCTGAAGTGCTGATCAATATACCGAGAACGGCCGTGCGATCATCCCAATACCCATACCGATCGTTGCGTTGTTTTTCAGGGTCGTGGACGACGACGACATCATGACAACCGGTCAACCGCCGTATGGAGTAGGAACGGCCGGCCGGCGAGCATTCGGAGCTACGTGCGACTCTCGAGTCTTGATGCTACCCGTGGTCATCCGCGTCTGCTAAAGGAAACATCCGTGGGGACTCGCGCACCTCCCAAGCGGACACAAATGTCCACTAGTACGTGAGAGCGAGAGCAAGAGCGACGGGAGTTGCATGGACTACGTGCAAGACCGAGTCGGTTGACTCTGGCTGCCATCATCGGGACTGGGCCATCCAAACAACCAGTGGCAAATGTTGCTGACCCAGCTCGCGTAATGATTGCTTGGTCGTGGATTACTCAAGAGCATGTGTGCGGCTGTGAGCTCATGCGTGTGTGGGTATGTGTGTGAACTGTCAAGACTCTCATGGGGTAAGACGAGCATTTCAGCTCCAAATAAAAATGGGAGCTTCGGACAAAATTCAACGCTCGGCCGCGTTTCCAGGCCATCCCTGACCCACTGGCTATTTTTTGGGCGCGCCGGACACGAGCCGTGCCGCATGAAACGGTGAATACACACAGTTGAGTTAGACGCGAGTGACCCAGTTGCCATTCAAACCGCCATATTGCCTCTTCTTCTCCCGGGCCGCTGCCACCGCCACCGATGCAATTTCTGACACCTCCCGTCAACAAAAGTGGCTCACCGATGCAGGCCGTGTTTGGGCGTAGCTTTCCCTTTCGTCTCGCCGGCCATTTCCCGTCGCGGTAGGTGCGTCGATCTCGCGCCCCGCGCTTGCTCGTAAGGTGATCAGCCGAATGGCTGAGCCGGCTTTTGCACCACCGTGCCCCGTTTGGTGCAATGACGCATATATTTCTTTGCTTGCATACTATGGATTGCAAGGACGAGATGATGATGCATGATTAATTTATTTGCATGCTACACTATTTATTTATGTGCTAGACTATTTATTTATGATTAAAATCGCAAAAGAAATGATAAACCCTCGTTAGGCATAGCCATTCCCCAAAGGCGGAAACTGACATCGACGTCCCGCAAATGGTTCGTCCGGTGCTCACGGTGGGCGCTGTTAGGGGCATCCGGCTAGGGATGCTTTAAGCCTCCACGAAATTCCCGGTACTCCGAAGGGACCTAACGGGGTATCGACAGTATGGTGAGCTTCACTTGGACGATCACCTGATTCACCATCAGGAGCACCTTGAGCATCTCAAGTAGCGTCCCCCCAGAGGTATTTGAGGCACACCAGATGTTTGACCGCCTCCAGCCACGCGCCCCAAGGCCATTATCGGTTCGGTGCGGCCAAATACGTTGTCCAGTGCCCTGAGCCCATCCCCGCTATACACTGCGTGTTACGGGGCACCGGACACAACAGGGAGACGCGTCGCAAGTAGCGGGCATGCCTCATCAGGGACACGAACCAAAACGCTGCAGCTTTGCCTTAATGACGACTACGGTTTTCAAGGCGGAGCAGGCGAGACGTCCCATTGGCGATGTGCCTCCTCCACGTGTTTCCGCCGGCCGCCTTCCTGCGCATCTTCCCGCGCCTTCTCCACCGCTTCCCACGCTTTCCTCCCGCCTCTTCTCGGGCCGCCAACGGTTACAAAAGGACACCTCCGCTCGCTATTGCCACCACAGGCGCCGGAAATCCTTCCCTCCACCTCCACGAAAATATGTCTCGTCGCCTAATGATGACGTTGGGACTCTAAGTGCAAAGTGTTGTGTGAGCAGAGTATTCTTCTCACAAGGGTGACTCGAGGGTTATATCGAACTCTCGGAGAATCGAGTAAAGAGTTATCTCTCCTCCTCTTCTTCTAGCAATCCTACGAAATAAAATAAAGCCTTATGTCCCTAACTCCACCGTATGGTTCTCAAGCACAAGGTTTCATATTAGTAATAGCAAATAATAGTAGTAACACAAGTAAAGTAAACTAGACAAGTAAAGTAAACTAAGTAAAAGTAGTAAAATGATGATTGTTTTTGAGTTTTGTGTGCAATTAAGATAACTAAATATTTTTGTATTTTCGGATTATAATACCGCTACAAGTAGAAAGTAAGATAAATGCAATGAAAATGTGTTTCTTATGATTAAAATTGGACCGTAGTTCATGGGTTCACTTGCCTACTCTCTCTTTAAAGTTTTAGTGGATAATAGCAATTCATCAATGAGATAATAAGAATATAACTTCAATATGTGTAAGATACGCATTCATATCTGTATCAGCCCTAACATAGAGATGATGCAACGCATCTCACTTATACTCCACAAGAAAGGGAAAACTATGCGATCTTGTATTAAGAATTAACAGAGCATAGCCATAAGTATTTTGACATGATGTTTGAATATCAAATATGCTACCTTGACCAAACAAGATCATCACTTTTATCACCGTGACGAACATAGCACATGTATTCACTTTACCTCCAGTGAGATAGCAAAAGAAAAGGCAAAGCCATAATAGATCATGAATTTTTTGTCACTATTCAATCACTAAAACCATGCTACTCCATCTAACACACACATGTTCCCACACATGTTCTTGCATACAAGTTGGATTAGCTCCAATACTTAAGAACGGGGTACATAATATGCATATATTAATACATCTTACACAAAGTAGAGTCAAATGTCATAGCACAACATCATAGAATAAAGATCCACCAGATAGAAATTATATATATGACCATAATCATGTTGGGCGGCTCATATGGTACTAAGATCTACGATGAACATGAGATAAATAGATCAAGCTACGGCCACAAACCCATAGTATAGAGGTGAAATACTCCCCCTTGATCATGGTGTTGATGAGGAAGACGTTGGAGAAGGTGGAGATCCCTCCAACGCCGGCTCCAGCAGAGTTTCGCCCTCCAATCTTCGCTTCTGCAACCTTCGTTTTCGTGTTTCTGTATTTCTGCGGTGCTCTCCTCCAGATAACCCTCGGTGTCATATATAGGGGGTTTTAGGTCAAAAGAAGTTGGTTCGTGAAAGAATCAAGCGGATCGGACGATCGACGGCGAAAAGAGGGTGGGTGCCACCTGCTGGGCGCGCCACCTCATCTTTTTCGAGCCTCAGCCCCACCAGGTCTAGTCCCCAACAGTCCATGCTGCTTCTCTTGATGAAAAAGTGACGTCCTTGAAATCCTAGCTTAATTTGACCCCGTATAGGTCTCGTAAAATGAAAAATAGACAAAAAAGGGTTTCATGTTCTACACAGTTATAACCCAAAAAGAGGGAATCGTTGGTAAAACCCGATAAATCAATATAATACATGGAAATAACATCATATATGTTGCAAATATGTGAAAATATATGTTAATAAAGTATAAAGTTTATGTAAGAATTTTACATGCATCACTTAGCCAGCACCTACGCAATGTTGAGCCGCACCACTGTCTCCACCTCCGCCTCCACCACCTACGACCCATATCCCCGAGTTCCCCAAGTTCGATGATTTTTTCGATGACGACAATGTCATCTAGGAGGACCAAAGCTCTCGGCTCCATGCACAGTTCATCACTGACGCGTACTGGGAGGCGGCAGAGGAGGAGGCGGCCCATGTGGCATTCGACGCGGAGCAACAACATCAGCGGGTGGCGGCAGCCATGGAAAATGAGGCGGACGATGACGAATACCTCAACAACTGGAGTGACGATGGGCGTGACCCGGACGAGAAGACGGCGGAGTAGAGAGCCATCCTTGCGTCCTTCGAGTCACTGAAGAAGACCGATGACGATACCCGTGCCTGCGAGGAAGCCAACGAGGAGTAGCGACGCCGCATCATCGACGTCTCCGTTAAACGGGCCTTGATAGAGAAGGTGGGATGTTGCTTCATCGTGGAGGAATGACAACAACTTTTTTAGGACGCGGCGGAATGCCAAACTATTTTCGCGGGGCTTCGGGGGATGCGGCGGTTCGGGGTGGCGGCAGAGAGGTGAAAGAGGGAGGGAGGCGACGACGGGGTGGGGCGGTCGAGCGCTCCAAAGGACGGTGCGTAGGCTAGGGTAGATCAACAAGTATTTTTCATTCAAAATTGTAAAATATAATTAAATTTGGTTGCAATTTTTTATTTCTATACTATTAAAATGTTGGGGCCTCGTTTAGGAAACGCGACTGCGTAGAGACGCACGCAAAAGCGGGCCCCCAAACTCTCAACCCACTGCTATTAGAGGACGCACTGGAGATTTTGTCAGGTGCGGCTAGCATAAACACAATTTCATCTAAAAATATACTCTCTCCAAGAAGTTTTATTGTTCAACCGGTAGGTGAGCACGTCCAGGGAAGGCGATCGGGAAAGACAGACTCAAATCCATTTACGGTTTTGTTCTCCTCACCGACGACGTCAGCCGGTGGTTTGCTCTGCGTTAAGTGGGCTTGGAGTTTTGGAGGTGGACCACAGCCTCTTGTCGGTGGGGAGTTTATGTTCCCTTTTAGGGTTTTTTCAGTGTCTTTTTCGGGAAGATGAGGCTGTAGCTGCATCCTGAAGTTAGAATAAGGTCCTCCTCGCTCTATCCTCGCTCTATTGGTGCATCTAGCGCTAACGGAGGACGCGTGGAGTCATATGCCTAAAGGATCTCTTGGGATCCAGTCAGTTTCCGTGTTCGTTTGTGTTTGTGTGGTTCTATGTCAATCTCTTTCGATCTACGGTTGCCATCATTTGCGATGGTTGCTGCACTAGTGCGCTTGTCCTTTGGGGCCTTACCACGACAACTTTTTGTCTGTCTACTATAACAAGCTCTATTACGACAAGCTTTGCTGGGCTCTGGTGATGGAGGGGTAAGGACGGTGGCGCGCCTTCGGCTCGTGCTAGTGTATGCAGTCGTCGCTAGGTGGTCTAAGTACATATTTGTAATTTTATTACTTTTTGAGCTACTTTGTACAATTGTTTATAATTATTAATAGATTGGTGTAATTTTCGCAAAAAATACTCCCTGTCCTATCAAATTTTCTTCATTTTTAAAAATTTGGATGTATGGATATATCCAAATTTTAACATATCCAAGACAAGTTTCATAGGACGGAGGGAGCATATGCGATTCTAACTTAATCTTGAATCAAGACCCAAGTATATAGGTTGAAAAAAGGAATCATGTGTTTCACACCCCATGTCGACACCACGTTCCTCCTGAGCTCCCCGCCACCTTCTCCTCACGCTGTCGTTACCGCCAAACCTCGCCTTGGCGACGAAGGTCCCAACTGCTGAAGGTGTTCAAGAGATGGTGGTTGTCGGTGATAGCCGCCATGGCTGCTAGGGCGGATATGGCGGACGTGTCGTCGAGAAGCGGCCAGGGAGGTGCCCTGGTCGGGGTGGTGGAGCCTGCCCGAGTGGTGGAGGTGCAGGGCCTGGCCGTGTGGTAGTGGGAACCCTAGATCTTCATCTCGGTGTCTGTCGTGCCGCTTCCCCGGTCCTCTTCGCTGCGTGGTAGGGCCAGATCCGGTGGGGGTCGAACCTCCTCTGTCGTCCTTATCATTACTGGACTAGCCCATTTCGACACTTGTAGGGTTTGGTCCGGCGGATCTTGCAGGTTGTCGGCGAGTGGCGTGGGGGTTGCTGGCACGACTCAAATAAAAGAGGCGGTCCTAGGATCCGTCTCATGCCATGACGAAGATCCGCTTGATGACTGCCTTCATTGATCTAGCCGGAGTGTTGAGTTCCGGAAGGCTCCGCAGACAAACTCCAATGGATGACATGCCTGGAGATAGCCGGATCATATGGTATTCAACCATTAGGTAGCGCACAACCATGTTTTTTCTGACAGTTTGGTTTTAGAGGGTGCGGTGCGAAGCTCTACAGACTATTGCCATCGTGGGACATGTCCTTAGTTGCATGGTGAAACCAGTCGTAGAGAATGCATGGAAGCAGAGATGTGAGGACTAGTGATGGTGGTTCGACACCTGGTGAAGATGAGGTTTTGGCTTGGTGATTCGTGACTTGGAGAGGCGGCATCGGCAAGTGGGGGTGATAACATAGGAGAAATCCAAAGTCTAAACTTTTATAGTGAAAATCCAAGATATGATCTTAATTGGTGGTGCCTAGCAAAAACCTTATCAAAGGCATTGTTTTGTGAGAGTGAACTTTCTCCTGGGTGAAAACCTATAATCTATGATCAGAGCGATGAAGGTGCTTGTGCACCGTTCCTTTCTTGAAGATTTCACTTTTTGAGACAATTGATTTCTGGTGCCGTCTTGGTGGTGCTTTGTCCGCTGCTACGACCAAACGAGGATTCTTCTTTTTTGTATTTTTTTTTAGCTGTGTGCATCCATATTGCTATTAGGACACGTCATTGTTCTAGAGATTGAATGTAATTTTATCTTCACGATATTAACATATTCGCTTTGTCGAGAAAAAACTAATTCTAGAATAAAGAAGTTAGATAAATTCTAGAAAAAACTTGGGCATACCCGGTCTTCGGAAGCGAGTGTATCCGGTAAGGTATCGTGGTTTCGCCCGCAACAAGGCAAACCAATAATATATATACCCCATCAGGCTGCCTCCATTTCGTATAATCGTATTCATCTTCGTCTTCGAGCAGTTCATAACTAACGGGAGAGGTAGCACAGAGAGCTAGTCATGGCGGCGTTGGCGACCGGGCTGGGAGTGGCGCAGCTCGTCCTATGGGTCGGCAAGATCATCTTGAAGATCACGCAGGAGGCGGACAAGGTACGCCGTAAGAAGCAGGACTGCGCCTACCTCGTGCGTTACTTGTCCGTGATCCACAAGATGCTGCCTACGCTACCGGAGGACCCGGAGGTGGAGCTTCCGCTGACCCACCTCTACTCCACGCTACAGGAGGCGGATAAACTGGTCGTGGCCTGCATACATCGGCTCTCCTTTCTCCGCTGCCGCTCCGACGCATTCAGGGATGTCAACGCCAAGATCACCTCCGACCTCAGCCTCTTCCCCTTGGCCTTCCATACCGCCGTCACCCGCCGCCGCGCCGAGGAAAGCATCCTTCCTGACAGACAAGACAGCGGGGCACTGACGGAGGGCTCCTCCAGTTCTGGCTCCACCTCCACGCATGCGCATGCGAGCTTGGTCTCCGATTACCACCCCAGGCCCAGCAAGCTCACGTGGGCGGAGGTTGAAGAAGCGACCGAGAACCTGGCCTATCTGCTAGGCGAAGGTTTCTCGGGGAAGGTGTACCAGGGGCGTCTCCACCGCGGCGGCCGGGCGCGGGAGGTGGCCGTGAAGGTGCTGAACGAGCACGGCCGCCAGGGCATGGAGGACGCGTTCGTGGCGGAGCTCGAGACCCTCTACCCTCTCCACCACAGCCACATCGCGCGTCTCGTCGCCTGGTGCTCCGAGTGGGAGCGTCCCATATTCGTCTACGACCACATGGGTAACGGCACTCTCAGAGACCAGCTGTCGGGCTTGCTCGAGGGCTCTAGCTCGTCGCCGGTGGCGTCGTCCTGGAAGGCCCGTCTCGAGGCGCTGCTGGGCGTGTCCCATGCGCTCCTGCACCTGCACCGCTTCGCGGAACGTCCGGTGATCCACCGCAACGTCACTTCCTCCAACATCCTCCTGGACGCGAGCTGGAAGTCGCACCTGTCCGACTTCGGCGTAGCGGTACTGCGAGCGGCGGGCGACCAGGGCCAGCCCGTGGAGGAGGTCGTCGGCACATTCGGGTACATCGATCCGGAGTACTCCCGCACGAGGCGCGTGAGCCCGGCGAGCGACGTGTACAGCTTCGGCGTGGTCATGCTGGAGGTGCTCACGGGGAGGCCGCCCGTCAGTCCGGGTTTGGTGACCCTGGTGAGCTCCACGCTCCCGGTTATACACAACGGCGACCTGCGGAATGTGCTTGACGGCCGGCCGGCTCTGGGGACGACGCCGCGACAGCTGAAGGCGCTGCAGGACGTGGCGAACACGGCGTTGCTCTGCCTGTGGCCGCAGAGGGAAGACCGCCCACCCATGTCCGAAGTCGTGCACAACCTCGAGCAGGCGCTCGTGATCATACGCAGCGACGAGACTTAGAGAGCGATGCATGACGACGACTCACCAAAATCATAATGTGCCGCTCCTTCCTTCATTTTCCGTTTGATTTTCCGTAAATTTCGGTCTTTCCTCGTTAACTGCATGCCGCGTTTGTGTAAGAAAAAAAAATTACCGCATGCTTCGTTACTATGGTCTAGGTTTTGTTGTTCGTATGTAAACCTGAACCGTACGTGCTGCTGCCAAGTTGTAAACTGTTGTGGGGGACTTATATTTGTGCGATGTTTGGTAACTACGTACGCCTATATCATAGTGGTGGGTGATATGGAAACGCTATTTGAGACCCCAGGGTGAATAAAAGTTATTTTACACCTAACATAATTTTACGTTGTTACATTCATAAAATTATGTTTTTTATACATATAATTACGTCCATATTGACTTACCACACAAAAATCGACATAAAAACGCATTATGTGAGTTATTGTAGTGTAAAAAATAACGAAAATAATTATTTTATATCATATTTTTTACGTCACATAATAAACAAATAAAAATTTGCATGGTCTATTTTTCTTATGTTCTACTCGACTTATGAAGTAAGAAAAAAGTTTACGCGATTTACGGTTGCAAAGATAGAGGGTGGGTGTAGAATAACTATTCTACTCCCTAGGGTCAAATAGCGCTATTCCCTACATATGTTTTGTCGAGCGAAAACTATTTTTTTGCCAATCATACCTAAACAATCCAGTCAACAACGAAACCTATCATATGTATGCCTAACATTAAAGAAGTGACTAATTTTCATTCGACTCAAAACCAATTTAATTCTTAGTTAGATGACGTCATTGAATCCGATTTGCAATCCATGTTGCATCTCATAACTACTATGAATCGCTAAGAAAATTCGATGTATGAGACATCTTTCTCACTTACAACTCATATGTAAATAGTAAAATCTCACTCTCGTGCAATTGTTACCACGTTCCTGCTCAAGGTTAGCACAAATCACGACGTGATAAATAGCTTAATTCTTAATTGACTCATAGACTATTGAATAGTGTCATGATGTGTGCTAGCCTTGGGTTGCACATGAGATATTCTTAGGCTGTGTTTGGTTGAGTTTTTCGAGCCAACTTCTCGGTTAGAACCGTAGAATCTCTAACCAAATCCACGGTTCACAATTGCTACAACTAAATAACTTCCAGACATCAGGTTTTCCACAGTTCACAACAGCTTTTCAGAATCCACAACTCAACCAAACACACCCTTAGACTAGCCATAGAAGGAGTGGCATAAGTATTACATACAACTACATGCAATGCCACATAAGTTGAGCAATATGATGTCTGCAATGGCTTCTCGAATACTTGATGATGGGCGACATGCCCATGATTGAGGAATAAGCAAATGTATTGATTCATAAAATTACGGAATATATTAAATGATAGAGGTTTGTCATTGAATATGACTTCTATGCTCACTAAAGCTTCATTATCAATATGTTTTGAGATTTTACCTATATTCATTTTTCTATTTCTATTATACTACTCCAAGTGATTATTGCTGTCTACTGTTGGCTTCTTTTCCTGTAGACAGTGTTGGGCCTCCAAGAGCAGAGGTTTGTAGAACAGCAGCAAGTTTTCCCTTAAGTGGATCACCCAAGGTTTATCGAACTCAGGGAGGAAGAGGTCAAAGATATCCCTCTCAAGCAACCCTGCAATCACGATACAAGAAGTCTCTTGTGTCCCCAACACACCTAATACACTTGTCAAATGTATAGGTGCACTAGTTCGGCGAAGAGATAGTAAGATGCAAGTGATATGGATGAATATGAGTGATAATAGCAATCTGAAATAAATATGGCAGAAAGTAAACATGCAGTAGAACAGTGAATAAACGGCGATTCGATGTTTGGAAACAAGGCCTAGGGATCATACTTTCACTAGTGGACACTCTCAACATTGATCACATAATAAAACCACTCTACACTCTCTTGTTGGATGACAAACACCATTAATTGTGTAGGGCTACAAGAGCACCTCAATGCCGGAGTTAACAAGCTCCACAACATTCGATGTTCATATTTAAGTAACCTTAGAGTGCATGATAGACCAACGCAATTATACCGAGTACTAACATAGCATGCACACCGTCACCATCAGGCTATGAAAGGAGGAATAGATCACATCAATACTATCATAGTAATAGTTAACTTCATAATCTACAAGAGATCACAATCATAAACTACGCCAAGTACTACATGATGCACACACTGTCACCATTACATCATGGAGGAGGAATAGAGTACTTTAATAACATCATTAGAGTAGCACATAGATTAATAGTGATACAAAGCTCATATGAATCTCAATCATGTAAGGCAGCTTATGAGATCATTGTATTGAAGTACATGGGAGAGAGATTAACCACATAGCTACCGGTACAGCCCTTAGCCTCGAGGGAGAACTACTCCCTCCTCATCATAAGAGACAGCAGCGGCGATGAAAATGGCGGTGGGTTGATGGAATCCTGTAGGCTGACACGAGACATCGGTTCACAGACAAGCAGGGAGAGCGATTTACCCAGGTTCGGGGCCCTCGATGAGGTAAAACCCTTACGTCCTGCCTGTCTGTCCTTTGATTATGAAAACAATGGGTTACAATGAGGTGCCGAATAGTTCGGCTGAGATCTAGTCGAGATTGCTATTGCTAGGGTTACCTAGCTCTAAGCTTTTCCTGGCTAAGATTGCTAAGATTGATTGTGTCCCTCGGCAGCCCCTCTCCTGGCCTTTATATAGGAGGTCGGGTCTCAAGGGGTCTAACCGAACACGACTAGATTTACAGTAGTTTAGATCCAATCTTTCCTTGTTTGTTCGCTTCATCGTCTTGCACGTCAAGGAATCTTCTAAGGCGCCGACCTAGAGGCCCACCACGCCTTCAAGTATCTTCATGGGCCTCCAATTAGACAATACCGGATAGGGTAACGCTGGTTACTCGAAGGGTAATGCCCACGTCAGTAGCCCCCGAGTGTCTAGCCGAAGATAATTCGGGTAGAGACTTAATGCATGTCTTCTCTTGATATTCTTCTCCTTCATTGTCCTTGTTCATCTTGAATCTGCTTCACCTTCTTTTATCGGGTGCGCGTCAGCGCTCCCGATGGGAGTAGCCCCCGAATCTAGGTACGGATGCTTGCAATCCGTGCGTAGACTCAAGTTGTTCTACTCGAATACTTTCCTCTGCCGAATTTTTCGTAGGTCTTCATAGGTCATCCGATATATTTTCTTTACGCAAAGGATAATGAGTAACGTGCCCAACTTTTGTTGGTTAACTGCCGATGGCAAAACAACGTTACCCTACACAGAATCAAGTCCCCGGGCATGATCCTGGAATGCAAAAAACTTTTATTGGGTGTGCATCATGCACTCCCGATGGGAGTGTCTGGGCGCAATCGCTTGTAACCGAGTGCAGACTCAATCCTTTTTCCTTCGACTGCTCATTCTGTCGAGTCTTTCTTTTATCAGCGCTCCCGATGGGAGTAGCCCCCGAGTCTAGGTACGGATGCTTGTAATCCGTGCGTAGACTCAAATCTTTCACCCAACAACTTTTCATGTTTCCTTCGAGTGCCTCTAGTTTTTTTTTATGACGTCATAGTTGTGGGCCGATTGACGGGATTTGACTTGACGTGTAACTGCTGTGGGCCAATTGATAGGACTTGAGCTGACGGGCCCACCCTAGTTCTGCGCAGGCAGTTTTTAGGTCTTGACTAATACACGCGCGGCGATCGAGGCGTCTCCTCAATTTTCGCGCGACGTGGGAATAATGGGCCGCCGGTTCCACTCCTTCTTCAAGTACCACGTGTACAGTCAGATTTGCTCCTCCCCCCACGATGCTTTGTGGAGTTATGGCCACGTCTGGTCTCAAATTCTTATAGGATAAATAGGGAGCCTCCTTTCTTTTTTACCTTTTACCCCGTTCACTGCTCATCTTCTCCTTCAAGCCTCCTGTTCCCCTGCCTTTCCATCAAAAGCTTCGTTCACCATGGGCAAAAAGCAGAGTGGTAGCACATCGGAGACGGCCAAAGTTAGCCGCGACTGGAACGCCTCTGCCATCACCAACCGCGACATCAACAAACTTCGCTCCCTCGGTTTCATCTCCGCATCTGAGGATGACATTCGTCTCCCAGGTTCGGTTTCTCGCCCAAGTCCCCCAAAGGGCTTCACCGTCATGTTTGTCGCTTTTCTGTTCCGTGGCCTCTCTCTTCCGGCGCACGAGTTCCTTCGCTCCCTCCTTTTCTTCTATGGGATTCAGCTCTGGCAGCTGACCCCAAATTCCATTCTTCACCTTTCCATTTTTATCACCGTCTGCGAAGCCTTCCTCGGCATTGAGCCTCACTGGGGCCTTTGGACGAAGATCTTCTATGTGAAGCGTCATAACGATAGCAACGGCCCCCCCGTTGTCGGCGGTGTTGGCTTCGTTGTCAGGAAGGAGGTCGACTACTTCGATTATCCGATGAAGGAATCCGTCCAGGGCTGGCGCAACAAGTGGTTCTACCTTCGGGACCCTGCTGTTCCTGGGCGGCGTTCAAATCTCCCTCTTTTTGACGATGTCTTGGTAGCTCACAAGAAGAAGTCTTGGAACAACGCCCTTTCTCCCGAAGAAAAGGCGACAGCCGATGAGCTATTCGAGCAAATAGTCACCTTGAAGAACACAGGAGGCCTGACGATGTGTGGCACTGAAGTAGTTTCAGTGTTCCTACAACGTCGAGTGCAGCCGCTGATGTCTCGCCCTCACCAGTTGTGGCTTTACACTGGCAAAAATGACAAGTCGAGGGTCAACTCTGCCGACCTATCGGCAGATGAGCTCCAGAACGAGGTTCGTCGCCTAACATGCCTCAGCACCAAGGACACCATTGTCTTGACATCAGCGCGCCCTCCTTATGATTTCAAGCATCTTCCGTCCGAGGTAACCTTATCATTCTTCGTTTACTGTCATAACTTCTTCTTTCTGTTTGTGCCTTACATGTTTTCTATCCTTCCACAGGTTCCCGCTGTCGCCCAATGTTATCCTCCCTCACCCGAGAGCGGCGTGGTATTAGAGGATGACGACGACGATTCTGAGGGAACCGAAGATGCTCAGCACGTCCTTGAGGACAGCGATGTCCAAGAGGAGGAAGCTGCCGAAGATGATGCCTTTCTCAAGAGCAGACGTCGTAAGCAGGTACATGATGATCTTATCACATCGGCTGAATCAAGTCCTAGAGGAGGAGATAATGATGCCGACGAAGCTGCTTCGCCTCCTCCTGCTAAGAAGGGTTCAACAAGCTTCTTCGTGGACGAAGATGATCTGGACCTGTCAGCATTTATACTCTTTTTATTTTTATTTCTTGTCACCTTGTATGCTAACCGCACATGGTATTTAAACAGCTCTGCCGATGACGATGACGATATTCCTCTCGCAAAGAGGGCTAAACTAGCTTTTGAGAGAGCAGCATCGGCTAAGGAATCGAACCCTTCTCCTGCCAAGTCAACACCTCCATCCCGAACGGGTGTAGAGAAGGTCTCATTATCGAGAGTTATTCCCCCTGATGATGTTCCCACCCCGCCGGCTGGCCGCGATCACGTAAGTACTTAATCTGTCTGGCTTTGCTGAATTTCTATCAGCTGACTCCTCTTGATTTTTCCTGGCTGCAGCCAATTTACGCTACAGTCGATGCTGTGGCGGATTTTGCTGAACAATTTACTCGCCTTGAGGCCGAAAACGCCCAACTTCGGAAGGCCGTCAAATCTTCGGCTGATCAGGCGGTCGAAGCCAACAGGCTCGCTGCCGATGCCAAGAGCGAGAACGCCTCGTTGAAGGAAGAAGTAAAGAGGCTGAAGCGTCAGATGAATGATGATCAAGATGCCAGGCGTGCAGCGGCGACGGCAATTGATGAGAAGGAGGGTGTCCTCCGTGAATCTATCAAGAATTTACTGGGTAAAAATCCTTATGGTGTTCTGCTCCTTTCTTGATGCTTTCTCCATTGATTACTGATACGTTTCTTTTTCAGAGACCGCCAATTTAACTGTCAGCCGACGCCATCAGCTTCGGGAGGATTCCACAGCCGACGCTTTGTCACTTGCTGCTGAGTCAAATGTCCAGATCCTCAGATTACTGCAGAAGTCCAAGGGGGCACTGTCGAAGTTATACTCGATGATCTTCCCAAAGGCGAAGCTGGACAAGACTCTCGACGAGATGGCGGAAGCTTTCCTTGTCGATCCCTCCGAGCCTGTAGAGGTACTGAAACGTCGCAGCCGTTTGATGGGTGCGGTTCTTACTTTCCAGTTGCTTATGGGCCACGGGATGGGGTCGGAATTGGAAGAGTTCTCTAAGGCGTTGCCTGTTGATGATGAAAATCATCTAGTCAACCTTGAGCCTTTCAAGAGATCGGCAATAACTTGCACCAACCGGCTTCTGAAGTTGGTGGATGAAGCACAAGCCGAGCCTGTTCCTGAGTCAGCCCCTGGTTCAACGTCGGCGAATCCTTGAACCGTTATTTGATTTGTTGTACATAAGATTATCGTAACTCTTTTAAATTCGGCTCTGTTGCCAAACATTCTTTTGCATGTATGATGCGCACTCAATACTCCCAATGGGAGTTTTTATATTAATGCTTGGTCTGAACTGAGGACGTACTGCAGATTCCTTCATCTTCTTCCCGTGCCGAGCTTTTTTCGAATTCTTCGGGAAATGACGAATCAGGCCTTATTCGTCAGTTACGTGCCCAGGTGTCTAGTCTGAATAAAGACATTACTTCCCTTCGTGCGATGGCTGCCTTGGTGAAGAAGAAGGAAGAAATAGCGACTGCCGTCGAACAATACGCTCTCGATGGTCTTCATGTTGCTTCCGAAAGCTTAGGTTGTGAGTGTTTAACCTATCTTCCGATTCCGGGTATAGCTTGAATGTTCTAACATTCGCTCCTTTTCCAGTCGTAGCTTCGGATGCAGCTGAAGAGGACAGGAGGATTCATGAAGAGGTTGAGGCGATGACCGACGTTGCGCACCCAACGCATGGTTTATGGCTACATCGTCCGAAGGCCGTCATCATGGCGAAATTTAAGTACCGGGTGATGAAGGCACATTACTATTTTGATAAATACTATGCCCTTCTTACGATGGTTTGGCACACCTTGTTTCCTTTGGATCAGGCACCCGAAACTTTGTCTGGCTTGTTCACCCGATTCAAGTCTCCCGAGAGGATTCGGCTGCTAGTGCGGAAAGAGCTTCTAGCTGGTGCTGAGCTTGCCTTTGCTTCAATATTGGCATGTCATCCATCTTTGGATTTAAGAGCCGTGGCAAACACTGAAAGAGATTTAGGCCAATACTATGATGTTGCTAGAGGTCCTGCTCACACCATTGTTTCTCGGATGGAATCATGCCTCGAAAAGGAACTGAAGGCCCACTGGGACCGGGGATCCCGATTATAAATGTAATAACCTTATATTCGCATAAGATTGTTTACTGCGTACGCTGCACGCTTATGTTATTTTGATTGATATTTTGTTGTCGAGTGCGGCTGAGTGATCAGTTCAACCTGCTTACTCGACGACTTCGTTGTATTTTATGCAATGTTATTGCGAAGTCGATATGTAATTTATGCAAAAGCTCGGCTTCGTCACACGGTGCACCGGTTTGAGCCTTATCTTAATGTAACCATCGACTGTAGCACTCGCGTATTTTTCGAGGCTTGGATTGGTTGTTTTTGTGTGTCATTAATCTTAGCTCTCGCTGAGAGTATTTAATTAATGTCATCATGTAAACACGTTTTTTCTGGGCCAATGCTCCCGATGGGAGTTAGAGCCGATGGAAAAGGTTCCGAATGTTACATTCGGGTGCCAAAGCCTGAAGCAAGAAAAAGGGTAACAAAAATCTGATTAGATCTTTTATTCATAATATAAAGCAACCTTGTAGGCCGTTTGAATGAAGAAACGATCGTATCCTATGTATAAAACCGTCGTAATTGCGCGATGTTCCACGGATTCTCGACATCTTTTCCTGAGGCTGGATTTTTGAGCCGATAGGCTCCTCCTGGTATCACTTCGGTGATGATGTATGGTCCTTCCCATGGGGATTCTAGCTTCAAGGGTCTTTTTTGCTTCAACCGAAGTACCATATCTCCAACACTGAAATTTCGACTCCGTATTCGTCGGCTGTGATAATTCCTCAGCGCTTGTTGATAGACCGTTGTTCTTGCCAAGGCGATATCTCGTGCTTCGTCAAGGAGGTCGACAGCATCTTGTAGCGCGATATTGGAGGAGGACTCTGTGTATGCTGTTACTCGAGGCGCTTCAAATCGGACGTCGGCTGGCAGGACTGCTTCGGCTCCGTACACCAAGAAGAATGGAGTGTATTGAGTTGACCTGTTGGGGGTGGTACGCAAACTCCATAGCACAGATGGTAACTCTTCAACCCAGGCTCCGGCTGCGCCTTTAAGGCGTTTCTTTAAACCATCCCCTATTAAACCATTGATCCTTTCCACCTGGCCATTGGTCTGGGGGTGAGAGACTGATGCGAATTTCAGTTTGATTCCTCCATCATCACAAAATTTCCTGAACTCCTCGGAATCAAAGTTGGAGCCGTTGTCTGTGACGATGCTGTGGGGCATACCGAATCGACAGGTTATTCCTTTGAAGAATTGAACCGCCGTTTCAGCCTTTTGGTTTCGCACTGGTACGGCCTCGATCCACTTAGTGAATTTGTCGACTGCAACCAGTAAGTACGTGTGTCCTCCGGGTGACGATCTTGGCAACGGTCCAACTTGATCGAGTCCCCACTGAGCGAACGGCCATGCCAAGGGTATTGTCATTAAATCCGTTGCAGGAGCATGTGGTTTCGACGAGAAACGTTGGCACGCATCGCACTTCATGACTAGATCCCTAGCATCCGACGCTGCCGTTGGCCAATAAAATCCTGCCCTAAAGGCTTTCGCCACAAGGGCTCTGCTCCCTGCATGATGCCCACAGGTTCCTTCATGTATCTCGCGCAACAGTGCTTTTCCATCGTCAATGGCGATGCACCTTTGGAAGATACCTGAGATGCTGCGCTTGTAAAGTTTACCATTTATCACTGTGAAGGCCTTTGATCGTCTAACGATTCGCTTAGCTTCCACAGGGTCTTCTGGCAGCTCTTGTTTCGACAGGTACGCTAGGAATGGTTCGGTCCATAGTGGCTCGAGGAGGAGAATTTGTTCGGCAGAAAGGACTGGAGATTCTTCAGTCGAAGGTTTTTGTAGTGAGCTCTTCTCCAATTCTTCAACCGATGGTTTTGCAGACGGCTTTTCTTTAATTGATCTTTGAGCGATCACTTCGTAAAAAACTCCGTCTGGGATAGGGGAGCATGTGGACCCGATGTTTGCCAAAGTGTCGGCTTCCTCGTTACTGGCTCTGCCGATGTGCTTAAGCTCACATCCTTCGAATTTAGCCTCCATGTTCTGATACAGCTGCCGATAAGCAACCATATTGTCGCTAACTGCATCGCACAGGTTCATTGACTGCTAGACCACCAGGTTCGAGTCTCCGTAGATTTCTAGGTGCGTAGCGCCACATGCCTTTGCCATTTTCATTCCATGCAGCAGCGCTTCGTATTCTGCTTCGTTGTTTGTCGGTAGGGAGAAATTCATGCGTAGTATATACTTCATCTTATCTCCCTGTGGTGATATCAGCACCACTCCTGCCCCTGCGCCTGTACTCCGTTTTGACCCATCAAAGTACATTACCCATGACCCCGACATGTCGGGTGTTGCTGGTGTCTGTGATTGGATCCAATCTGCCACAAAATCCGGGAGGATTTGGGATTTTACCGCCGTTCGGTTGACGTAAGTTATGTCGTGTGGTGCTAACTCGATGGCCAACTGAGACACTCGTCCCGTGGCTTCAGGATTGGTCATTATGCTCTTCAGGGGTGCTTCGCTCACAACTTTTATCGGGTGCTCCGTGAAGTAGTGCCTCAGCTTGCGAGCCGACCTCCACACTGCATATGCCAACTTCTGATGATGAGGATACCTCTGCCTTGCGGGGGTAAGTACTTCGCTGAGGTAGTAAACGGGCCTCTGCACACCATGAACTCTCCCTGCTTCTTCTCGTTCGACAACCAAAACGCTGCTGAAGACTTGAGCTGTAGCGGCTATGTACATCAGCAGTGTCTCCTTTTCACGTGGAGTCACAAGCACTGGGGAGGTCGATAAGATTTTCTTCAAGTTGTCGAAAGAGTCTTGTGCTTCCTTTGTCCACTCGAACTTTTCTGACTTTTTCATCAGGTTGTAGAAGGGCAAAGCTTTCTCCCCCAGCTTTGCGATGAACCTGCTGAGCGCTGCTAATCGGCCTGCCAACTGCTGCACTTGGTGCAGATTCTTTGGCGGCTCCATGTCGAGAATAGCTTTGATATTCAAGGGATTAGCCTCGATTCCTCTGACTGATATGAAGTACCCGAGTACTTGTCCTCCTGGCACTCCGAAAAAACATTTCTTTGGATTTAGCTTGATTTTGTATCTGTCCAGATTGTCGAAGGTTTCCCGTAAGTCATCGATGAGTGTGGCTGCGTGCTTTGTTTTCACCACGATATCGTCGATGTAGACTTCAATGTTCCTTCCAATCTGCTCCGCGAGGCAGGCTTGCATGCAACGTTGGTAGGTAGCTCCTGCATTTTTCAACCCGAAGGTCATGACGTTGTAACAGAAAACGCCGTGTGGAGTGATGAACGCGGTTAGCTCCTGGTCTTCCTTCTTCAATTTGATCTGGTTGTACCCGGAGTACGCATCGAGGAAAGAGAGACGATCGCACCCAGCTGTAGAATCGACTATCTGATCTATTCGAGGCAGTGGGAAATGATCTTTCGGGTAGTGCTTGTTAAGGCTAGTGTAATCGATGCACATGCGGAGGGCGGTTGTGTCCTTCTTCGGCACCATGACTAGATTAGCCACCCATTTAGATTCCTTAAGCTCTCGGATAAATCCCGCCTTGCGGAGTCGATTAACTTCTTCACCGATTGCTCTTCTTTTAGGTTCGGAGAATCGCCGCATCGACTGCTGTACTGGTTTGTGAAGGAGATATGCCCTAGAGGCAATAATAAAGTGGTTATTATTTATATCTTTATGTTTATGATAAATGTTTATATATCATGCTAGAATTGTATTAACCGAAACATTAGTACATGTGTGATATGTAGACAAACAAGAAGTCCCTAGTATGCCTCTTAAACTAGCTTGTTGATTAATGGATGATTAGTTTCATAATCATGAACATTGGATGTTATTAATAACAAGGTTATGTCATTGTGTGAATGATATAATGGACACACCCAATTAAGCGTAGCATAAGATCTCGTCATTAAGTTATTTGCTATAAGCTTTCGATACATAGTTACCTAGTCCTTATGACCATGAGATCATGTAAATCACTTATACCGGAAAGGTACTTTGATTACACCAAACACCACTGCGTAAATGGGTGGCTATAAAGGTGGGATTAAGTATCCGGAAAGTATGAGTTGAGGCATATGGATCAACAGTGGGATTTGTCCATCCCGATGACGGATAGATATACTCTGGGCCCTCTCGGTGGAATGTCGTCTAATGTCTTGCAAGCATATGAATGAGTTCATAAGAGACCACATACCACGGTACGAGTAAAGAGTACTTGTCAGGAGACGAGGTTGAACAAGGTATAGAGTGATACCGAAGATCAAACCTCGGACAAGTAAAATATCGCGAGACAAAGGGAATTGGTAATATATGTGTATGGTTCCTTCGATCACTAAAGTCATCGTTGAATATGTGGGAGCCATTATGGATCTCCAGATCCCGCTATTGGTTATTGGTCGGAGTGAGTACTCAACCATGTCCGCATAGTTCTCGAACCGTAGGGTGACACACTTAAAGTTGGATGTTGAAATGGTAGCACTTGAATTATGGAATGGAGTTCGAATATTTGTTCGGAGTCCCGGATGAGATCCCGGACATCACGAGGAGTTCCGGAATGGTCCGGAGAATAAGATTCATATATAGGATGTCATTTTATGTGAAATAAAATGTCGCGGAAGGTTCTATGGAAGGTTCTAGAAGGTTCTAGAAAAGTCCGGAAGAAACCACCAAGGAAGGTGGAGTCCACAAGGGACTCCACCTCCATGGCCGGCCAGCCCTAGATGGGGTGGAGTCCCAAGTGGATTCCACCATAGGGGGCCGGCCACCCCCCACATGGGAGGTGGGAATCCCACCTTTGGGTGGGAGTCCTAGTTGGGCTAGGTTTCCCCCTCCTATGGAAGGTTTTGGTTTCGGGTCTTATTCGAAGACTTGGACACCAACACTTGGGATCCACCTATATAATGAGGGGCCAAGGGAGGGGGCCGGCCACCCCCAAGACCACAAGCTGGCCGCCCCCCATAGAGTGGCCGGCCACCCCTCCCAAACCCTAGCCGCCCCCCTCTCCTCCATATTGCCCGCGTAGCTTAGCGAAGCTCCGCCGGACTTCTTCACCGCCACCGACACCACGCCGTCGTGCTGTCGGATTCAAGAGGAGCTACTACTTCCGCTGCCCGCTGGAACGGGGAGGTGGACGTCGTCTTCATCAACAACCGAACGTGTGACCGAGTACGGAGGTGCTGCCCGTTCGTGGCGCCGGAACCGATCGTGATCAAGATCTTCTACGCGCTTTTGCAAGCGGCAAGTGATCGTCTACCGCAGCAACAAGAGCCTCATCTTGTAGGCTTTGGAATCTCTTCAAGGGTGAGACTCGATACCCCCTCGTTGCTACCGTCTTCTAGATTGCATCTTGGCTTGGATTGCGTGTTCGCCGTAGGAAAATTTTTGTTTTCTATGCAACGTTATACTACAGTGGTATCAGAGCCGTGTCTATGCATAGATGGTTGCACGAGTAGAACACAATGGTTTGTGGGCGTTGATGCTCTTGTTATCTTTAGTTTGAGTACTTTGCATCTTTATGGCATAGTGGGATGAAGCGGCTCGGACTAACTTTACATGACCACGTTCATGAGACTTGTTCCTCGTTCGACATGCAACTTGTATTGCATAAGAGGCTTTGCGGGTGTCTGTCTCTCCTACTATAGTAAAGATTCAATTTACTCTTCTATTGAAAACATTAGTATCAACGTTGTGGTTCATGTTCGTAGGTAGATTAGATCTCTCTCGAAAACCCTAAACCACGTAAAATATGCAAACCAAATTAGAGACGTCTAACTTGTTTTTGCAGGGTTTGGTGATGTGATATGGCCATAATGTGATGATGAATATGTATGAGATGATCATTATTGTATTGTGGCAACCGGCAGGAGCCTTATGGTTGTCTTTAAATTTCATGTTGAGTAGTATTTCAAAGTAGTTGTAATAGTTGCTACATGGAGGACAATCATGAAGACGGCGCCATTGACCTTGACGCTACGCCGACGATGATGGAGATCATGCCCGAAGATGATGGAGATCATATCCGTGCTTTGGAGATGAAGATCAAAGGCGCAAGAACAAAAGGGCCATATCATATCACATATGAACTGCATGTGATGTTAATCCTTTTTATGCATCTTATTTTGCTTAGATCGCGACGGTAGCATTATAAGATGATCCCTCACTAAAATCTCAAGATAATAAAGTGTTCATCCTTAGTAGCACCGTTGCCAAGTCTTGTCGTTTCGAAGCACCTCGTGATGATCGGGTGTGATAGATTCAATAAGTACATATAACGGGTGCAAGACAGTTTTGCACATGCGGATACTAAGGTGGCCTTGACGAGCCTAGCATGTACGGTACATGGTCTCGGAACACGTGATACCGAAAGGTAGAGCATGAATCATATGGTTGATATGATGAACACTTTGAGTGTTCGCCATTGAAATCACACCTTTTCTCGTGATGATCGGGTTTAGGTGCGGTGGATTTGGTTCGTGTGATCACTAAGACAATGCGAGGGATATTGTTTTGAGTGGGAGTTCACTTAGGTTTTTAATTATGTTGAATTAAAATTTGAACTCAATTTGTCATAAACTTAGTCTAAACTATTGCAAATATATGTTGTAGAGATGGCGTCCCCAATCAATTTTAATCAGTTCCTAGAGAAAGAGAAACTTAAGAGCAACGGTAGCAACTTCACCGACTGGTTCCGTCATGTGAGGATCTTCCTCTCTGGCGGAAATCTGCAATTTGTGCTTGATGCACCGCTAGGTGACCCTCCTGCAGAAGATGAATCCGATGAAGTAAAAGCCGTTTACGCGACTCGGAAAACTCGGTACTCTCAAGTTCAGTGTGCCATCCTGTGCAATCTGGAATCCGATCTTCAAAAACGTTTTGAGCACCATGATCCTCATGAGTTGATGAATGAGCTGAAAGCTATATTCGAGACTCATGCGGCCATGGAATGCTATGAAGCATCGAAACATTTCTTCAGCTGCATGATGGAAGAAGGCAGCTCCGTTAGTGAGCACATGCTCGCCATGACCGGGCATGCGAAGAAACTCAGTGACTTGGGAATAGTGATTCCTAACAGACTGGGGATTAATCGTGTCCTTCAATCACTGCCACCAAGTTACAAGAACTTTGTGATGAACTACAATATGCAGAACATGAACAAGGAGTTACCTGAACTTTTTGGCATGCTGAAAGCTGCTGAGATTGAGATCAAGAAAGAGCACCAAGTGTTGATGGTCAACAAGACCACCAGTTTCAAGAAACAGGGCAAGTCTAAGGGAAAATTCAAGAAGGGTGGCAAGAAAGCTGCCACGCCTCCTATGAAACCTAAGAACGGCCCTAAGCCTGATGCTGAGTGCTATTACTGCAAGGAGAAGGGACACTGGAAGCGTTATTGCTCCAAGTATCTGGCTGATCTGAAGAGCGGCCTTGTCAAGAAGAAGAAAGAAGGTATATTTGATATACATGTTATAGATGTTCATTTCACTGGTTCTCGTTCTAGTACCTGGGTATTTGATACTGGTTTGGTTGCTCATATTTGTAACTCGAAACAGGAACTAAAGAATAAACGACAACTACTGAAAGATGAAGTGACGATGCGCGTTGGAAACGGATCCAAGGTCAATGTGATCGCAGTCGGCACACTTCCTCTACATCTACCTTCGGGATTAGTTTTAAGCCTAAATAATTGCTATTATGTACCTGCGTTGAGCATGAACATTATATCTGGATCTTGTTTAATGCAAGACGGTTATTCATTCAAGTCTGAGAATAATGGTTGTTCTATTTTTATGAATAATATCTTTTATGGTCGAGCACCACAAAAGAATGGCTTATTTCTATTAGATCTCGATAGTAGTGATACGCATATACATAACATTGATGCTAAGCGAATTAAACTTAATGATAATTCTACTTATATGTGGCACTGTCGTCTTGGTCATATTGGAGTGAAACGCATGAAGAAACTCCATACTGATGGATTACTTGAATCACTTGACTTTGAGTCACTTGATAGATGCGAAGCATGTCTAATGGGTAAAATGACAAAGACTCCATTTTCTGGTATGATGGAGCGAGCTACTGACTTATTGGAAATCATACATACAGATGTATGTGGACCAATGAGCGAAGCATCGCGCGGTGGTTATCGTTATGTTCTAACCTTCACAGATGATCTGAGTAGATATGGGTATATCTATTTCATGAAACATAAATCCGAAACTTTCGAGAAGTTTAATGAATTTCAAAGTGAAGTAGAAAATCAACGTAACAAGAAGATCAAATTTCTACGATCTGATCGTGGAGGTGAATATCTGAGTTATGAGTTTGGCATGCATTTAAAGAAATGCGGAATACTTTCACAATTGACACCGCCGGGAACACCTCAACGAAACGGTGTGTCCGAACGTCGTAATCGAACTCTCTTAGATATGGTTCGTAGTATGATGTCTCTTACTGATTTGCCGTTATCATTTTGGAGTTATGCATTAGAGACAGCCGCATTCACTTTAAATAGAGCACCATCAAAATCCGTAGAAACGACACCGTATGAATTATGGTTTAATAAGAAACCTAAGCTGTCGTTCCTGAAAGTTTGGGGTTGCGAAGCCTATGTAAAGAAGTTACAACCGGACAAGCTAGAACCCAAAGCGGAGAAATGCGTCTTCATAGGATACCCTAAGGAAACTATAGGGTACACTTTCTATCACAAATCCGAAGGCAAAATCTTTGTTGCTAAGAACGGAACCTTTCTTGAGAAAGAATTTCTCACTAAAGAAGTGACTGGAAGAAAAGTAGAACTCGATGAGATTGATGAATCTATACTCGTTGATCGAGTAGCGCATCGGAAGTTGTACTGTACCGCCAACACCGGCAACAGAGGAAGCTAATGATAATGATAATGAAAAATAGAACCAGGAAAATAAAGAACCTCGCAGAAAGACAATGGAACGTGCCACACCTGATTGGTATTATCCTTGTCTAAATTTCATTATTTTTGATAAAAATTATGAGGACCTGCGACGTATGAAGAAGCGATGATGAGCCCAGATTCCAACAAATGGCAAGAAGCCATGAAATCCGAAATGGGATCCATGTATGATAACAAAGTATGGACTTTGGTAGACTTACGATAGCCGAAAGGCTGTCGAGAATAAATGGATCTTCAAGAGAAAAACAGATGCCGATGGTAATATTACTGTCTATAAAGCTCGACTTGTCGCAAAGGGTTTCCGACAAATTCAAGGAGTTGACTACGATGAGACTTTCTCACCTGTAGCGAAGCTAAAATCTGTGAGGATTTTGTTAGCAATAGCTGCATTTTTCGATTATGAGATTTGGCAGATGGATGTCAAAACGGCGTTCCTTAATGGAGATATTGAGGAAGAGTTGTATATGGTACAACCCAAAGGTTTTGTCGATCCTAAAAATGCTGACAAAGTATGCAAACTTCAGCGTTCAATCTATGGACTGAAGCAAGCATCAAGAAGTTGGAACCGACGCTTTGATAAGGTGATCAAAGACTTCGGGTTTATACAGTGTCATGGAGAGGCCTGTATTTACAAGAAAGTGAGTGGGAGCTCTGTAGCATTCCTGATATTATATGTAGATGACATATTATTGATCGGGAATGATATAGAACTATTAAGCAGTGTTAAGGGTTATTTGAATAATAGTTTTTCAATGAAAGACCTTGGTGAAGCATCGTATATATTAGGCATCAAGATTTATAGAGATAGATCAAGACGCCTAATAGGGCTATCACAGAGTACATATCTGGACAAGATTCTAAAGAAGTTTAGAATGGACGAAAGTAAGAAAGGGTTCTTACCTATGTTACCGTGCAAGGTATTGAGTAAAACTCAAGGACCGGCTACGGCAGAAGAAAGAGAAAGGATGTGTAACATCCCCTATGCCTCGGCAATAGGATCTATCATGTATGCCATGCTATGTACTAGACCGGATATAGCACATGCTGTTAGTTTGACTAGCAGATATCAAAGTGATCCAGGAATGGAACACTGGACAGCGGTCAAGAATATCCTGAAGTACTTGAAAAGAACTAAGGATATGTTTCTTTGTTATGGAGGTGACCAAGAGCTCGTTGTAAACGGTTACACCGATGCAAGTTGGAACACTGATCCTGATGACTCTAAGTCACAATGCAGTACGTGTTTATATTGAATGGTGCTGCGCAAGCTGGGCAAGCTCGAAGCGGTGCACGGTGGCGAAGTCTTCAACGAGAATCGAGTACATAGCGGCCCGGAGGCTTCATCGAAGCGGTATGGATGAAGAGGTTCATTATAGAGCTCGGTGTGGTTCCTAGTGCATTGGACCCATTAATCATTCTTTGTGATAACATGGGTGCCATCGCCAATGCACAAGAGCCAAGGTCACACAAGAGGCTGAAGCATATCAAGCTGCGTTACCACTCGATTCGCGAGTACATCGAAGATGGAGAAGTAAAGATTTGCAAAGTACACACCGATCCGAATGTAGCAGATCCGTTGACTAAAGCTCTCCCTAGGGCAAAGCATGACCAACACCAGAATGCCATGGGTGTTAGGTATATTACAATGTAATCTAGATTATTGACTCTAGTGCAAGTGGGAGACTGAAGGAGATATGCCCTAGAGGCAATAATAAAGTGGTTATTATTTATATCTTTATGTTTATGATAAATGTTTATATATCATGCTAGAATTGTATTAACCGAAACATTAGTACATGTGTGATATGTAGACAAACAAGAAGTCCCTAGTATGCCTCTTAAACTAGCTTGTTGATTAATGGATGATTAGTTTCATAATCATGAACATTGGATGTTATTAATAACAAGGTTATGTCATTGTGTGAATGATATAATGGACACACCCAATTAAGCGTAGCATAAGATCTCGTCATTAAGTTATTTGCTATAAGCTTTCGATACATAGTTACCTAGTCCTTATGACCATGAGATCATGTAAATCACTTATACCGGAAAGGTACTTTGATTACACCAAACACCACTGCGTAAATGGGTGGCTATAAAGGTGGGATTAAGTATCCGGAAAGTATGAGTTGAGGCATATGGATCAACGGTGGGATTTGTCCATCCCGATGACGGATAGATATACTCTGGGCCCTCTCGGTGGAATGTCGTCTAATGTCTTGCAAGCATATGAATGAGTTCATAAGAGACCACATACCACGGTACGAGTAAAGAGTACTTGTCCAGAGACGAGGTTGAACAAGGTATAGAGTGATACCGAAGATCAAACCTCGGACAAGTAAAATATCGCGAGACAAAGGGAATTGGTAATATATGTGTATGGTTCCTTCGATCACTAAAGTCATCGTTGAATATGTGGGAGCCATTATGGATCTCCAGTATCCCGCTATTGGTTATTGGTCGGAGTGAGTACTCAACCATGTCCGCATAGTTCTCGAACCGTAGGGTGACACACTTAAAGTTGGATGTTGAAATGGTAGCACTTGAATTATGGAATGGAGTTCGAATATTTGTTCGGAGTCCCGGATGAGATCCCGGACATCACGAGGAGTTCCGGAATGGTCCGGAGAATAAGATTCATATATAGGATGTCATTTTATGTGAAATAAAATGTCGCGGAAGGTTCTATGGAAGGTTCTAGAAGGTTCTAGAAAAGTCCGGAAGAAACCACCAAGGAAGGTGGAGTCCACAAGGGACTCCACCTCCATGGCCGGCCAGCCCTAGATGGGGTGGAGTCCCAAGTGGATTCCACCATAGGGGGCCGGCCACCCCCCACATGGGAGGTGGGAATCCCACCTTTGGGTGGGAGTCCGAGTTGGGCTAGGTTTCCCCCTCCTATGGAAGGTTTTGGTTTCGGGTCTTATTCGAAGACTTGGACACCAACACTTGGGATCCACCTATATAATGAGGGGCCAAGGGAGGGGGCCGGCCACCCCCAAGACCACAAGCTGGCCGCCCCCCATAGAGTGGCCGGCCACCCCTCCCAAACCCTAGCCGCCCCCCTCTCCTCCATATTGCCCGCGTAGCTTAGCGAAGCTCCGCCGGACTTCTTCACCGCCACCGACACCACGCCGTCGTGCTGTCGGATTCAAGAGGAGCTACTACTTCCGCTGCCCGCTGGAACGGGGAGGTGGACGTCGTCTTCATCAACAACCGAACGTGTGACCGAGTACGGAGGTGCTGCCCGTTCGTGGCGCCGGAACCGATCGTGATCAAGATCTTCTACGCGCTTTTGCAAGCGGCAAGTGATCGTCTACCGCAGCAACAAGAGCCTCATCTTGTAGGCTTTGGAATCTCTTCAAGGGTGAGACTCGATACCCCCTCGTTGCTACCGTCTTCTAGATTGCATCTTGGCTTGGATTGCGTGTTCGCCGTAGGAAATTTTTTGTTTTCTATGCAACGTTATCCTACAGTTTGGCCGTCGGGTCAACATTTAGGGCGTGCTCAGCGAGTTCCCTGGGGATACCTGGCATGTCGGATGGCTCCCATGCAAATATCTCCCAGCGCTCACGGAGGAACTCGATGAGCGCGCTTTCCTATGCGACAGCTAGGTCAGCCGAGGTGTTGACCGTTTTCTTCGGATCGATGGGTGCACTGCAGCTTCTTGGTTTCCTTTGCAGTATCGAACTCATCGGATCTTGCGTTTCGATTGTCGGCTGGTGGCTGGGTGTGATCTGTAATGGCGTCGATCGCGTTGAGTTCTTCTTTGGCTCCAAACTTCGAGGCGATCTTCTGAAATTCCCTGTCGCAGTTGTCTGACCGAGCGAAGCTGCCGTGAACGGTTATTGGGGTCCCGTTGTTGCCTGGCATCTTTAGTTTCAGGTATGCATAATGAGGCACGGCCATGAATTTGGCAAACGCAGGTCTGCCGAGGATGGCGTGGTACTGAGATTCCCAGTCGACTACCTCGAACTCGACCCTTTCTTTCCTGAAATTACTGGGTGTGCCGAAGACTACGTCCAATGATGTTTTGCCCAGCGAGTAGGCGGGTCGAGTCGGTATAATGCCGTGGAACCCTGTGTCGGATTCTTTTAGCATGTCGACTGTTAAACCCATTGCCCTCATTGTGCTGGCGAATAACAGGTTCAAGCCGCTTCCACCGTCCATGAATACTTTGCCCATATTGTATCCTCCAATCTGTGCTTCCAGGACAAGGGCCACGTGACCGGGCCTTGGGACTGCCTTCGGGTGGTCCGCCCTGCTGAAGGTGATGCTCTGATCTGACCAATCGATAAAATCCGGCGTATCAACCATGGCAACTTCCGCGTATTTTACTTCTCGGGAGAACTTTTTGATTTCTCTTTTCGAAAAGCTGGTTTTGTGGATCATGTTGATTTGTCCACGCAGCGCTGGGAACACCTCGACTGGTACATATTCGTCTTTTTCCATTGGCTCGTACGGTTCTGGTACATATGGTTCTGGCCGATGGTCATAGGACCTTGCTTTCTCTTCCATCATGCGAACTCTTGATGTGGCTTCAGCTCTAAGGTCGTCACAGAACTGTCGAATCTCTAGGAAGTGTCGGCAGTTCCTTAACAGATGGCTGGACTTTTCCCGACCATCTTTAGGATCAAAGTAAGAGTGGAGATAACATGGCGCCTCAAGCTGCTCTGTAGCTGAGAGGTGTGGCGAACGGGTGCGGCCTCTGATCGACGACATGTCATAGCATCGAGAGTGGACTGCTGTTCTGCCTTCTTCTTCACGGTGTGAACTCCTTCGTCTCTTCCTTTGTCCAGCTGCGGCGTCGAGATTTTCTCGGTTGTTCTCTCGTATGCTTCTGGAAGAGATTTTTAGGGCTGTTGCCGAAGGGAAACCCTCCTGTGGCACGGCCTTTGAATCGGACACGCCGGCCCCGGGGAGGCGAAGAAAACCTCCTGAGTCGATGACGAAGTGGACGCCACTGAAAACAGCTTCCGTGTTGTGAGACGATGCCATAGAATTAGGGTGAAGTTCTTCGCGGCGCGGTACGAACTCGTAGGATCCGCAGCGGATCGGATCTCTTGACTTTGCTGGTGTCGGTGACTCGAGTAAGAACGCCGCGGACATAACTGGTGCTGCCGATGACCTGCCTTGTGCCGACAGATTTCCCACAGACGGCGCCAATTGTCGAGGGTACTCCTCGCCAATGCCCTCCGATAGGGGCTTAGGGTTGATGGAATCCTGTAGGCTGACACGAGACATCGGTTCGCAGACAAGCGGGGAGAGCGATTTACCCAGGTTCGGGGCCCTCGATGAGGTAAAACCCTTACGTCCTGCCTGTCTGTCCTTTGATTATGAAAACAATGGGTTACAATGAGGTGCCGAAGAGTTCGGCTGAGATCTAGTCGAGATTGCTATTGCTAGGGTTACCTAGCTCTAAGCTTTTCCTGGCTAAGATTGCTAAGATTGATTGTGTCCCTCGGCAGCCCCTCTCCTGGCCTTTATATAGGAGGTCGGGTCTCAAGGGGTCTAACCGAACACGACTAGATTTATAGTAGTTTAGATCCAATCTTTCCTTGTTTGTTCGCTTCCTCGTCTTGCACGTCAAGGAATCTTCTAAGGCGCCGACCTAGAGGCCCACCACGCCTTCAGATATCTTCATGGGCCTCCAATTAGACAATACCGGATAGGGCAACGCTGGTTACTCGAAGGGTAATGCCCACCTCAACCGAGTACTAACATAGCATGCACACCGTCACCATCAGGCTATGAAAGGAGGAATAGATCACATCAATACTATCATAGTAATAGTTAACTTCATAATCTACAAGAGATCACAATCATAAACTACGCCAAGTACTACATGATGCACACATTGTCACCATTACATCATGGAGGAGGAATAGAGTACTTTAATAACATCATTAGAGTAGCACATAGATTAATAGTGATACAAAGCTCATATGAATCTCAATCATGTAAGGCAGCTCATGAGATCATTGTATTGAAGTACATGGGAGAGAGATTAACCACATAGCTACCGGTACAGCCCTTAGCCTCGAGGGAGAACTACTCCCTCCTCATCATAGGAGACAGCAGCGGCGATGAAAATGGCGGTGGTGTCGATGGAGATGCCTTCCGGGGCCAATTCCCCGTCCCGGCGGCGTGCCGGAACAGAGACTTCTGTCCCCCGAATCTTGGCTTCGCGATGGCGGCGGCTCTGGAAGGTTTCTCGTACCGTGGCTTATTCTTCTCGATGTTTTAGGTCAGGAAGGCTTTTATAGGCGGAGAGTCGGAGTCGGAGGGGCTACGGGGCAGCCACACAACAGGGGGCGCCCCCCTGGGCCGCGCCGCCACCACGTGTGGTGGCCCTGGGCCTCTCCTCTGGCCCCTCTTCTGTGCTCTGGAAGCTTCCTTAAATATAAGATACTGGGCGTTGATTTCGTCCAATTCCGAGAATATTTCCTTACTAGGATTTCTGAAACCAAAAACAGCAGAAAACAGGAACTGGCACTTCGGCATCTTGTCAATAGGTTAGTTCCGGAAAATGCATCAAAACAATATAAAGTGTGAACAAAACATGTAGATATTGTCATAAAACAAGCATGGAACATAAGAAATTATCGATACGTTGGAGACGTATCAATTATGTTAGAATAATATATACTATTAATGCCTCGAAATGTCCTACATCAAATTACTTCCCTCCTTGACCATCGAGACACCATGGACTTACTCTGCTACATGTCAACCTCGGAAGGTAAACCCGCTATAGATTAAGGGCTATGATAGAGAATATGCAGTGAATACTACCTCCATCCAAAAGCTTAAGACTTATATTATTTTTAGAAACTCAAACTATTTCAAGTTTGACTAAGCTTTTACCAAAAATTATTAACATGCAAAATACAAAATTAATATCATTAGATAGATAATAAAATATATTTTCGTCTGATATCTGCAAAATATTATATTTGTTGATAGATTATTTTAGTTCGGTCAAAATTTACTTGGTTTGACTTTTCATATGTGAACTTTGTCCTGCCTGATCTCATTAAATAAACATACACTGCTAGAGCTACTTTCAAGCGGTTACTCATGCCAAAGTTAACCCGCTACTGTCAAACAATTACTACATGTCAACCATAGGACCTATGATAGGGAGAGCATGCACGGAGTAGTCTATTTGTCATGTGAGAACTTTTCGTTTGAAAGCTTATAGTATTTTCTACATATAACTCCATTAAATGTGTTCAAAAAAATATAGCTCCACTAAATATACATGGACTCAACGCGCTGCGAGAGCTACTGTTAGACGATTACTACGTGTCATTCTCAGAAGGCAAAATTTTCCAAATGTCCCTTTATGCTGCCTGAGCGAAGACTTAATTACTATGGGAGTCGTCGCCAGTCGTTCGCCATAAGACCGAGCCTGTCAGCCTAGCTCCATCGAGGTTAATATTGAGCACAAAACTACTCGGATTATTCTAAAGGCAAGGCAAAACGGCCGCCTGCATAGGTCTGTTGCACGCTTTACACAGTCGACAATTGAGAAGAGTATCATGGAGCGACATCCATCTTCCTCCATGGCACCGGCTGTAGCAATCCTGCAGCAGGCTACCATGTCCATAGTATTACTTTTATTTTGACGTGGACGCAGCATTTTGCCATTTTCTAAGTAATAATAGTTTTCCTCCACGAAAATAAGTGTTCATCACGCGAGATGTCGGCACGCTATTACATTACTTATGATAACGTGTGTAAGAGTTTCCAAATGTCCCGGAATACTACCGCACCAGGCGCGCGAGCCCAACGAGCGACCTTGGTGACCCTGGAGGTGCTAACTTCGTTTATCCATTTCCTTTTTCATACATTTCGGTCTTACGTGATTAATTGCAAGCTGCCTTAGTATCAAGCAAGAAAAATGTAACTAAATGCCGCGTTAATAGGTCTAGTTTTGTCTTTTTTTTTCTAATGTGTGGTCTGTACTGGTCATGTGCGAACACAAATGGTGTAGGAAAATGCTTGTGATCCGGCGACCGATCGCGTCACGTTCTTGCTCATGCTCGCGCGCGCTTAGATTCCTTTGGTCCGGCCGAGCTAGCTCACAGAACTGCCTTTTTATTTCACACTCCAGCTAGATGGCGTGCTCATATGTCTCTCTGTCCTGAGCTTGCAACTTGCTTTTCTTACGTGCAGCTTGGACCACTGCTGCTGCTTGTTTTTGTCTACTCGTGTAGTAGTACTTGCTACTTGCTGCGTGCTAGCCTACGGCCTACAAAAGAAATGTGGAGTGAGAGGCCATGATTATGACGCTAGCTAGATTTTCACCATATTTTTTAGTGCATGGCTACAAAAATAACAGTGGTTAGTTAAAATTTTAGTGGCAAAACTATAATTAGACTTTTCAATTTTATGTATATTTTTTCAACAAACCGGTGTCTTGTGTGTCTTTCGATGCAAACAAGTGGGAATGGGATAGAGGTCGCCAGATGTAGTGCCGCCGCCCTCTAGCAAGCTGGATTCGTGGTTGCCTGGCTGAATCGAAGAGTACAAGGCCGCAATGGACACCATTTTTGCCACGAAATTTGTTGAAAGCAACTTTTGATTTTATTTACAATTATATTTTGCATGGGAAAATTGCTAATGTTGGATTAGTTCATTGATTTAGGTGAGATAGTATTGGAATATTATTGTAAATTACTATCCGATATGTTGTGAAAACTTTCATCCCGGGATTTTTTTAACACATGTGACTATTTTTGTGGACACCCAAAAATGTTAGTTTACTTTGAGATTTTTGTTGTAAATATAATTGTGATTTGTTGTAAAGATATTTTTAGCATGGGATTGTTTTAGTGGAAATTGTTGTTGTCCGTTTAATTTTTTGCACATTATTGTTGTAAACACCTAATTGTTTTGTTAGTTTGCTGTTAATTATTGTTGTAAATATATTGATGATTTGTTGTAAAGATATTTTTGGCTTCGGAATTTTGTAGTGTTGGAATTGTTGTTTTTGTCAAAAACATAATTTACTGTTGTGGTAAACACCCAAAAAAATTGTTGGTTTTGTTGTTAATTATTGTTGTAAATATATTGGTGAATTGTTGTAAAGATATATTTTTCGTCCAAATAATTATTAGTGCTGAAACTGTTGCTTTTTATTGAAATCAGTGTTGAATATTGTTGTAAAACACTCAATTTTTTGTTAGAGTAGTTGTTTTTGTTAGATACTCTGAACATTTTTTACGTGTAAGGGAGCTAACTGAGTAGTACTAGCAAGTAAGTAGCAAAGATGGAGCCCACGCATGTGAGAACTGCCATGCACGCACTCGCGCCAGGCATGCAAATTGCTAGCTTAACTCGCATCACACACCTACACAGATGAATGATAACAGCGCTGCAACACTAGAGAAGTCACAGTGCGTCCCTGACCAAACCACCTAACACGGCCTACGGTGAAAGCTGATACGTCTCCAACGTATCTATAATTTCTTATGTTTCATGTTATTTTTATGACAATACTCACATGTTTTATATACACTTTATATCATTTTGATGCCTTTTCTGAGTGGAAGATTGCCCCTTTTAGTGATCCGAACACGGTATGTTGCCTTTCTTGCTTCTCGTTCGCCCCCATTTACTGCCCATAGCATCGAAGTTAGCATGTCCTGGATCCCCTCTAAATAATAGTGGTTTAGTGGCTTCGCCCAAAGAAAAGCATCCTTATTTCTCTCATTGTCGAAGCTTTTGCGCTACTATCTTGAGGGCTCCTAATCCTACCAGAAATGGTCCGGAACTAACCTATTAACAAGATGCCGAAGCGCCAGTTCCTGTTTTCTGCTGTTTTTGGTTTCAGAAATCTTACACAGGAAATATTCTCGGAATTGGACGAAACAAAATGCCACGTTCCTATTTTTCCAGGGGCTTCACGGAGTTTGCAGGAGAGACGAAGGGGGGCCACGAGGTGCCCACACCATAGGGGGGCGCGGGCCACCCCTTGGCCGCGCCGCCAGGTGGGGACCCCACCTCGGGACTCCACCGACATCGCCCCTTCGCCTATATATTCCCTCCGTCGCGAAAACCCTAAAACAATCGACGATATTCCACGAAGAGTTCCGTAGCCGCCGCCATCGCGAAGACAAGTTTCGGGGGACAGAAGTCGCTGTTCCGGCACGCCGCCGGGACGGGGAATTGCCCCCGGAGTCATCTCCATCGACACCACTGCCATCTTCATCGCCATTGCTGTCTCCCATGATGAGGAGGGAGTAGTTCTCCCCCGAGGCTGAGGGCTCTACCGGTAGCTATGTGGTTCATCTCTCTCTCCCATGTTGTGATCTTTATGTGATCATGAGCTTTGTATCACTATTAATTTATGTGCTACTCTAGTGATGTTATTAAAGTAGTCTATTCCTCCTCCATGATGTAAAGTTGACAGTGTGTGCATCATGTAGTACTTGGCGTAGGTTATGATTGTAATCTCTTGTAGATTATGAAGTTAACTATTACTATGATAGTATTGATGTGATCTATTCCCCCTTTCATAGCTATTGGTGACAGTGTGTATGCTATGTTAGTACTCGGTCTAAATTGCAACGGTCTATTGTGCACTCTAGAGGTTACTTTAATATGAACTCCGGACGTTGTGGAGCTTGTTTACTCCGGTTTGAGGTGTGCTTTTGTAGCCCTACACAATGAATGATGTTTATTATCCAACAAGAGAGTGTTTAAGAGTAGCATTTATTTATTCAGTTATGTGATCATTGTTGAGAGTGTCCACTAGTGAAAGTATGATCTCTAGGCCTTGTTACTAAGCATTGAAACACCGTTTCCAACAAGTTTTGCTACATGTTTGCTTGCTGCCATCTTTATTTCAGATTGCAATCACTACTTATACTCATCCACATTACTTGTATTTCACTATCTCTTCGCCGAACTAGTGCACTGATACGTCTCTGACGTATCGATAATTTCTTATGTTCCATGCCACATTATTGATGATATCTACATGTTTTATGCATACTTTATGTCATTATTATGCGTTTTCCGGAACTAACCTATTGACGAGATGCCGATGGGCCAGTTGCTGTTTTCTGCTGTTTTTGGTTTCAGAAATCCTAGTAAGGAAATATTCTCGGAATCGGACGAAATCAACGCCCAGCATCTTAGGATTGCATGAAGCTTCCAGAACACCCGAGAGCCGCCAGAGAGGGGCCACAGGGGGCCCACACATGGTGGCGGCGCGGCCCAGGGGGGGCGCCGCCCTATTGTCTGGTGGCCCCAGACCCCTTCTGACGCCGCCTCTTCGCCTATAAGAAGCTCCTCGACCTAAATCTTCGATACGGAAAAGCCACGGTACGAGAAACCATCCAGAGCCGCCGCCATCGCGAAGCCAAGATCTGGGGGACAGGAGTCTCTGTTCCGGCACACCGCCGGGACGGGGAAGTGCCCCCGGAAGGCTCCCCCATCGACACCACCGCCATCTTCATCACCGCTGCTGTCTTCCATGAGGAGGGAGTAGTTCTCCATCGAGGCTAAGGGGCTGTACCAGTAGCTATGTGGTTAATCTCTCTCCTATGTACTTCAATACAATAATCTCATGAGCTGCCTTACATGATTGAGATTCATATGATGATGCTTGTAATCTAGATGTCATTATGCTAGTCAAGTGAATTTTACTTATGTGATCTCCGGAGACTCCTTGTCCCACGTGTGTAAAGGTGACAGTGTGTGCACCGTGTGGGTCTCTTAGGCTATATTTCACAGGATACTTATTCACTGTTATGAATGGCATAGTGAAGTTCTTATTTATATCTCTTTATGATTGCAATGTGTTTTGTATCACAATTTATCTGTGTGCTACTCTAGTGATGTTATTAAAGTACTCTATTCCTCCTGCACGGCGTAAAGGTGACAGTGTGTGCATCGTGTAGTACTTGGCGTAGGCTATGATTGTGATCTCTTGTAGATTATGAAGTTAACTATTGCTATGATAGTATTGATGTGATCTATGCCTCCTTTCGTAGCGTGAAGGTGACAGTGTGCATGCTATGTTAGTACTTGGTTTGGTTATGTTGATCTGTCGTGCACTCTAAGGTTATTTAAACATGAATATCGAATATTGTGGAGCTTGTTAACTCCGGCATTGAGGGTTCGTGTAATCCTACACAGTTAGTGGTGTTCATCATCCAACAAGAGAGTGTAGAGTCTAGCATTTATCTATTTATTCTGCTATGTGATCAATGTTGAGAGTGTCCACTAGTGGAAGTATAATCCCTAGGCCTTGTTCGCAAATACTGCTATCGCTGCTTGTTTACTGTTCTACTGCATTTGTACTGTCCGCAATATCATCACCGTCAACTACACGCCAGCAAGCACTTTTCTGGTGCCGTTGCTACTGCTCATATTTATTCATACCACCTGTATTTCACTATCTCTTCGCCGAACTAGTGCACCTATTAGGTGTGTTGGGGACACAAGAGACTTCTTGCTTTGTGGTTGCAGGGTTGCATGAGAGGGATATCTTTGACCTCTTCCTCCCTGAGTTCGATAAACCTTGGGTGATCCACTTAAGGGAAACTTGCTACTGTTCTACAAACCTCTGCTCTTGGAGGCCCAACACTGTCTACAAGAATAGAAGTACCCGTAGACATCAAGCACTTTTCTGGCGCCGTTGCCGGGGAGGAAAGGTAAAAGGTACTCACACTTCGGATCTCGGCTACTAAGCTATTTTCCGCCGTTGTAAGTACTCGAAGCTATTTCCTTTAGATCCTGCAATTGCATCTTTTTGTTTCTTGTTTACACTAGTTAGGCATAATGGAAAACAACAAAAATATGAGAGATCTTTATGAACTTTATCTTGAATTAGGACATGATGTGTTTTAAGAGAGAATTAAAAAACCCATGGAACTTTATATGCATGCTAATGGGAATGTTATTAATATGAATGCTTTTAACACCATTGTTGCTAATGCTATGGAAAATTCTAAGCTTGGGGAGGTCGGTATTGATGAAAATGATCTCTTTAGCCCTCCCGGTATTGAGGAGAAAGTTTATGTTGATTATGATATGCCTCCTATTTATGATGATTATAATGATAGTAGTCTTTTGGTGCCGCCTGTTATGGAGGATGAATTTGATTATGATTACAATATGCCTCCTATATTTGATGATGAGAATAATAATGATAGCTACTTTGTTGAATTTGCTCCCACTACAACTAATAAAATTGATTATGCTTATGTGGAGAGTAATAATTTTATGCATGAGACTCATGATAAGAATGCTTTATGTGATAATTATATTGTTGAGTTTGCTCATGATACTACTGAAAGTTATTATGAGAGAGGAAAATATGGTTGTAGAAATTTTCATGTTACTAAAACACCTCTCTATATGCTTAAAATCTTGAAGCTGCACTTGTTTTATCTTTCTATGCTTGTTGCATTATGCTTCATGAACTTGTTTATTTACAAGATTCCTATGCATAGGAAGCATGTTAGGCTTAAAGTTGTTTTGAATTTGCCTCTTGATGCTCTCTTTTGCTTCAAATACTATTTCTTGCGAGTGCATCATTAAAACTGCTGAGCCCATCTTAATGGCTATAAAGAAAGAACTTCTTGGGAGATAACCCATGTGTTTTTTTACTACAGTATTTTTGTTTTATATTTGTGTCTTGGAAGTTGTTACTACTGTAGCAACCTCTCCTTATCTTAGTTTTGTTGCATTGTTGTGCCAAGTAAAGTCTTTGATAGTAAGGTTCATACTAGATTTGGATTACTGCGCAGAAACAGATTTCTTGCTGTCACGAATTTGGGCAGAATTCTCTGTGGGTAACTCAGAAAAATCTGCCAATTTTTGTGAGTGATGCTCAGATATGTACGCAACTTTCATTCAATTTGAGCATTTTCATTTGAGCAAGTCTGGTGCCTCTTTAAAATTCGACTTTACATACTGTTCTGTTTTGACAGATTCTGCCTTTTATTTTGCATTGCCTCTTTTGCTATGTGGGATGGATTTCTTTGTTCCATTGACTTTCAGTAGCTTTGTGCAATGTCCAGAAGTGTTAAGAATGATTGTGTCACCTCTGAACATGTGAGTTTTTGATTATGCACTGATGTCTACGGGAGCTTCTATTCTTGTAGACAGTGTTGGGCCTCCAAGAGCAGAGGTTTGTAGAACAGCAGCAAGTTTCCCTTAAGTGGATCACCCAAGGTTTATCGATCTCAGGGAGGAAGAGGTCAAAGATATCCCTCTCAAGCAACCCTGCAACCACAAAGCAAGAAGTCTCTTATGTCCCCAACACACCTAATACACTTGTCAGATGTATAAGTGCACTAGTTCGGCGAAGAGATAGTGAGATACAAGTAATATGGATGAGTATGAGTGATAATAGCAATCTGAATGAAATATGGCAGCGAGTAAACATCCAACAAACAGTAAACAAACGGAGATTCAATGCTTGGAAGCAAGGCCCAGGGATCCTGCTTTCACTAGTGGACACTCTCAACAATGATCACATAATAGGGCTACTCTACACCCTCTTGTTGGATGATGAACACCATTGTGTAGGATTACACGAACCCTCAATGCCGGAGTTAACAAGCTCCACAATATTCAATGTTCATATTTAAATAACCTTAGAGTGCAAGATAGATCAACACAACCAAACCAAGTACTAACATAGCATGCACACTTCTACCATCACACTATGAAAGGAGGAATAGATCGCATCAATACCATCATAGTAATAGTTAACTTCATAATCTACAAGAGATCACAATCATAGCATAAACCAAGTACTACACGATGCACACACTGTCCACATTACACCGTGCAGGAGGAATACACTACTTTAATAACATCACTAGAGTAGCACATAGATGATATTCAACTTGATCACAAAGAGAGAGAGAGATGAACCACATAGCTACAGCGGAGCCCTCAGCCCCGGGGGTGAATTACTCCCTCCTCATCATGGAGGCAGCGATGGCGGTGAAGATGGCGGTGGAGACGGTGGTGGAGACGACTTCGGGGGCAATTCCCCGTCCCGGCAGGGTGCCGGAACAGAGACTTATGTCCCCCGAATTGGAGATGGTTTTCTCTGGTTTCGTCGAACTGGTCGAGGTTTTTAGGTCAGGGACGATTATATAGGCGGAGAGTCGGAGTCGGAGGGGCCACGGGGTGCCCAGATGATAGGGGGGCGCCCCCCTTGGGCCGTGATACGTCTCCAACGTATCGATAATTTCTTATGTTCCATGCCACATTATTGATGATATCTACATGTTTTGTGCACACTTTATGTCATATTCGTGCATTTTCTGGAACTAACCTATTAACAAGATGCCGAAGTGCCAGTTGTTGTTTTCTGCTGTTTTTGGTTTCAGAAATCCTAGTAAGGAAATATTCTCGGAATTGGACGAAATCAACGCCCAGGGTCCTATTTTGCCACGAAGCCTCCAGAAGACCGAAGAGGAGACGAAGTGGGGCCACGAGGTGGCCAAACCACAGGGCGGCGTGGCCCAAGCCCTGGCCGCGCCGACCTGTAGTGTGGGCCCCTCGTGACGCCCCTTGACCTGCCCTTCCGCCTACAAATAGCCTTCATCGCGAAACCCCCAGTACCGAGAGCCACGATACGGAAAACCTTCCAGAGACGCCGCCGCCGCCAATCCCATCTCGGGGGATTCAGGAGATCGCCTCCGGCACCCTGCCGGAGAGGGGAATCATCTCCCGGAGGACTGTACGCCGCCATGGTCGCCTCCGGAGTGATGTGTGAGTAGTCTACCCCTGGACTATGGGTCCATAGCAGTAGCTAGATGGTTGTCTTCTCCCCATTGTGCCTAATTGTCGGGTCTTGTGAGCTGCCGAACATGATCAAGATCATCTATCTGTAATTCTATATGTTGTGTTTGTTGGGATCCGATGAATAGAGAATACTTGTTATGTTGATTATCAAAGTTATGTCTATGTGTTGTTTATGATCTTGCATGCTCTCCGTTATTAGTAGATGCTCTGGCCAAGTTGATGCTAGTAACTCCAAGAGGGAGTATTTATGCTCGATAGTGGGTTCATGTCTCCGTGAATCTGGGGGAGTGAGAGAAACCTCTAAGATTATGGATGTGATGTTGCCACTAGGGATAAAACATTGGTGCTATGTTCGAGGATGTAGTTACTGATTACATTACGCGCAATACTTAATGCAATTGTCTGTTGTTAGCAACTTAATACTGGAGGGGGTTCGGATGATAACCTGAAGGTGGACTTTTTAGGCATAGATGCATGCTGGATAGCGGTCTATGTACTTTGTCGTAATGCCCAATTAAATCTCACAATACTCATCATAATATGTATGTGCATGGTCATGCCCTCTCTATTTGTCAATTGCCCAACTGTAATTTGTTCATGCTGTTTATCTTATGGGAGAGACACCTCTAGTGAACTGTGGACCCCGGTCCAATTCTCTTTACTGAAATACAATCTACTGCAATACTGTTCTACTGTTTTCTGCAAACAATCATCATCCACACTATACATCTAATCCTTTGTTACAGCAAGCCGGTGAGATTGACAACCTCGTTGTTTCGTTGGGGCAAAGTACTTGGTTTGTGTTGTGCAGGTTCCACGTTGGCGCCGGAATCCCTGGTGTTGCGCCGCACTACATCTCGCCGCCATCAACCTTCAACGTGCTTCTTGACTCCTACTGGTTCGATAAACCTTGGTTTCGTACTGAGGGAAAACTTGCCGCTGTACGCATCACACCTTCCACTTGGGGTTCCCAACGGTCAAGCTAAATTTCTGGCGCCGTTGCCGGGGAGATCAAGGCACGCTGCAAGGGGAGTCTCCACATCCCAATCTCTTTACTTTGTTTTTGTCTTGCTTAGTTTTATTTACTACTTTGTTTGCTGCACTAAATCAAAATACAAAAAAATTAGTTGCTAGTTTTACTCTATTTACTATCTTGCACTCTATATCAAAAACACAAAAAAATTAGTTACTTGCATTTACTTTATCTAGTTTGCTTTATTTACTGTTGCTAAAATGGGTACTCCTGAAAATACTAAGTTGTGTGACTTCACAACCACAAATAATAATGATTTCTTATGCACACCTATTGCTCCACCTGCTACTACAGCAGAATTCTTTGAAATTAAACACCTTTCTTTTGAATCTTGTTATGCGAGAGCAATTTTCTCGTGTTAGTTCCGATGATCTTGCTGCCCATCTCAATAATTTTGTTGAACTATGTGAAATGCAAAAATATAAAGATGTAGATGGTGACATTATAAAATTAAAATTGTTCCCTTTCTCATTAAGAGGAAGAGCTAAAGATTGGTTGCTATCTCTGCCTAAGAATAGTATTGATTCACGGACTAAATGCAAGGATGCTTTTATTGGTAGATATTATCCCCCTGCTAAAATTATATCTTTGAGGAGTAGCATAATGAATTTTAAACAATTGGATACTGAGCATGTTGCACAAGCATGGGAAAGAATGAAATCTTTGGTTAAAAATTGCCCAACCCATGGACTGACTACTTGGATGATCATCCAAACCTTTTATGCAGGACTGAACTTTTCTTCGCGGAACCTATTGGATTCAGCTGCTGGAGGTACCTTTATGTCCATCACTCTTGGTGAAGTAACAAAGCTTCTTGATAATATGATGATCAATTACTCTGAATGGCACACGGAAGGAGCTCCACAAGGTAAGAAGGTAAATTCTGTCGAAGAAACCTCTTCCTTGAGTGATAAGATTGATGCTATTATGTCTATGCTTGTGAATGGTAGGACTAATGTTGATCCTAATAATGTTCCGTTAGCTTCATTGGTTGCTCAAGAAGAACATGTTGATGTAAACTACATTAAAAATAATAATTTCAACAACAATGCTTACCGGAACAATTCTAGTAACAACTATAGGCCATATCCTTATAATAATGGCAACGGCTATGGTAATTCTTATGGGAATTCTTACAACAATAATAGGAACACACACCCTGGACTTGAAGCCATGCTTAAAGAATTTATTAGTACACAAACTGCTTTTAACATATCTGTTGAAGAAAAGCTTGGGAAAATTGATATACTTGCTTCTAAAGTCGATAGTCTTGCTGCTGATGTTGATCTTTTGAAATCGAAAGTTATGCCTAATGAAAATCATCATAATAAAATTATTACTACAACAAATGCCATCCAAGTTAGAATTAATGAGAATATAAGATTGATGGCCGAATTGCGTGCTAGGTGGGAAAGAGAAGAAAATGAAAAAGAAGATAATATAGCTAAAGTTTGGACTATTACCACCACTAGTAATGCTAATGCTACACAAGTTGCTGCACCTCCTACTACTAATAATAAAAGAATTGGTGTTAGCAATGTTTCCACTTCTAATGCAAAGCGCGAGAAACTGCCTGAAATTGCTAAAACTGCTGAAACTGCCTATGATAAAACTGCTGAAATTTTTTCCAACATTGGGGATGATGATCCCATTGCTTTAGATTATAATGGTTTGAATTTTGATGATTGCCACATCTCTGAAGTTATAAAGTTCTTGCAAAAACTTGCTAAAAGTCCTAATGCTAGTGCTATAAATTTGGCTTTCACGCAACATATTACAAATGCTCTCATAAAAGCTAGAGGAGAGAAACTAGAGCGCGAAGCCTCTATTCCTAGAAAGCTAGAGGATGGTTGGGAGCCCATCATTAAGATGAAGGTTAAAGATTTTGATTGTAATGCTTTATATGATCTTGGTGCAAGTATTTCTGTTATGCCTAAGAAAATCTATAATATGCTTGACTTGCCACCGCTGAAAAATTGTTATTTGGATGTTAATCTTGCTGATCATTCTACAAAGAAACCTTTGGGGAAAGTTGATAATGTTCGCATTATCGTTAACAATAACCTTGTCCCCGTTGATTTTGTTGTCTTGGATATTGAATGCAATGCATCTTGTCCCATCATATTGGGAAGACCTTTTCTTCGAACTGTTGGTGCTATCATTGATATGAAGGAAGGTAATATAAAATATCAATTTCCTCTCAAGAAAGGTATGGAACACTTCCCTAGAAAGAGAATGAAGTTACCTTTTGATTCTATTATTAGAACAAATTATGATGTTGACACTTCGTCTCTCGATAATACTTGATACACACTTTCTGCGCCTAGCTGAAAGACGTTAAAGAAAAGCGCTTATGGGAGACAACCCATGTTTTTACTACAGTACTTTGTTTTTATTTTGTGTCTTGGAAGTTGTTTACTACTGTAGTAACCTCTCCTTACCTTAGTTTAGTGTTTTATTGTGCCAAGTAAAGTCGTTGATAGAAAAGTTCATACTAGATTTGGATTATTGCACAGAAACAGATTTCTTTGCTGTCACGAACCTGGGCAAAATTCTCTGTAGGTACTCAGAAAATTATGCCAATTTACGTGAGTGATCCTCAGATATGTACGCAACTTTCATTCAATTTGAGCATTTTCATTTGAGCAAGTCTGGTGCCTCGATAAAATTCGTCAATACGAACTGTTCTGTTTTGACAGATTCTGCCTTTTATTTTGCATTGCCAGTTTTGTTATGTTCGATGGATTTTTCGATTCCATTGACTTTCAGTAGCTTTGTGCAATGTCCAGAAGTGTTAAGAATGATTATTTCACCTCTGAACATGTATATTTTGATTGTGCACTAACCCTCTAATGAGTTGTTCTAAGTTTGGTGTGGAGGAAGTTTTCAAGGATCAAGAGAGGGAGATGATACAACATGATCAAGGAGAGTGAAAGCTCTAAGCTTGGGGATGCCCCGGTGGTTCACCCCTGCATATATCAAGAAGACTCAAGCGTCTAAGCTTGGGGATGCCCAAGGCATCCCCTTCTTCATCGACAACATTATCAGGTTCCTCCCCTGAAACTATATTTTTATTCCATCACATCTTATGTGCTTTGCTTGGAGCGTCGGTTTGTTTTTGTTTTTGTTTTGTTTGAATAAAATGGATCCTAGCATTCACTTTGTGGGAGAGAGACACACTCCGCTGTAGCATATGGACAAATATGTCCTTAGGCTCTACTCATAGTATTCATGGCGAAGTTTCTTCTTCGTTAAATTGTTATATGGTTGGAATTGGAAAATGATACATGTAGTAATTGCTAAAATGTCTTGGATAATGTGATACTTGGCAATTGTTGTGCTCATGGTTAAGCTCTTGCATCATATACTTTGCACCCATTAATGAAGAAATACATAGAGCATGCTAAAATTTGGTTCGCATATTTGGTTTCTCTAAGGTCTAGATAATTTCTAGTATTGAGTTTGAACAACAAGGAAGACGGTGTAGAGTCTTATAGTGTTTTCAATATGTCTTTTATGTGAGTTTTGCTACACCGCTTCATCCTTGTGTTTGTTTCAAATAGCCTTGCTAGCCTAAACCTTGTATCGAGAGGGAATACTTCTCATGCATCCAAAATACTTGAGCCAACCACTATGCCATTTGTGTCCACCATACCTACCTACTACATGGTATCTCTCCGCCATTCCAAAGTAAATTGCTTGAGTGCTACCTTTAAATTTCCATTCTCCACCTTTACAATATATAGCTCATGGGACAAATAGCTTAAAAACTATTGTGGTATTGAATATGTACTTATGCACTTTATTTCTTATTAAGTTGCTTGTTGTGCGATAACCATGTTCACTGGGGACGCCATCAACTACTCTTTGTTGAATATCATGTGAGTTGCTATGCATGTTCGTCTTGTCTGAAGTAAGAGCGATCTACCACCTTATGGTTAGAGCATGCATATTGTTAGAGAAGAACATTGGGCCGCTAACTAAAGCCATGATCCATGGTGGAAGTTTCAGTTTTGGACAAATATCCTCAATCTCAAATGAGAAAATTAATTGTTGCTACATGCTTATGCATAAAAGAGGAGTCCATTATCTATTGTCTATGTTGTCCCGGTATGGATGTCTAAGTTGAGAATAATCAATAGCGAGAAATCCGATGCGAGCTTTCTCCTTAGACCTTTGTACAGGCGGCATAGAGGTACCCCTTTGTGACACTTGGTTAAAACATGTGCATTGCGATGATCCCGGTAGTCCAAGCTAATTAGGACAAGGTGCGGGCACTATTAGTATACTATGCATGAGGCTTGCAACTTGTAAGATATAATTTACATGATACATATGCTTTATTACTACCATTGACAAAATTGTTTCTTGTTTTCAAAATCAAAGCTCTAGCACAAATATAGCAATCGATGCTTTCCTCTTTGAAGGACCTTTCTTTTACTTTTATTGTTGAGTCAGTTCACCTATTTCTCTCCATCTCAAGAAGCAAACACTTGTGTGAACTGTGCATTGATTCCTACATACTTGCATATTGCATTTGTTATATTACTCTATGTTGACAATATCCATGAGATATACATGTTACAAGTTGAAAGCAACCGCTGAAACTTAATCTTCCTATGTGTTGCTTCAATGCCTCTACTTTGAATTATTGCTTTATGAGTTAACTCTTATGCAAGACTTATTGATGCTTGTCTTGAAGTACTATTCATGAAAAGCCTTTGCTATATGATTCACTTGTTTACTCATGTCATATACATTGTTTTGATCGCTGCATTCACTACATATGCTTACAAATAGTATGATCAAGGTTATGATGGCATGTCACTCCAGAAATTATCTTTGTTTATCGTTTACCTGCTCGGGACGAGCAGGAACTAAGCTTGGGGATGCTGATACGTCTCCGACGTATCGATAATTTCTTATGTTCCATGCCACATTATTGATGATATCTACATGTTTATGCACACTTTATGTCATATTCGTGCATTTTCTGGAACTAACCTATTAACAAGATGCCGAAGTGCCAGTTGTTGTTTTCTGCTGTTTTTGGTTTCAGAAATCCTAGTAAGGAAATATTCTCGGAATTGGACGAAATCAACGCCCAGGGTCCTATTTTGCCACGAAGCTTCCAGAAGACCGAAGAGGAGACGAAGTGGGGCCACGAGGTGGCCAAACCACAGGGCGGCGCGGCCCAAGCCCTGGCCGCGCCGACCTGTAGTGTGGGCCCCTCGTGACGCCCCTTGACCTGCCCTTCCGCCTACAAATAGCCTTCGTCGCGAAACCCCCAGTACCGAGAGCCACGATACAGAAAACCTTCCAGAGACGCCATCGCCGCCAATCCCATCTCGGGGGATTCAGGAGATCGCCTCCGGCACCCTGCCGGAGAGGGGAATCATCTCCCGGAGGACTCTACGCCGCCATGGTCGCCTCCGGAGTGATGTGTGAGTAGTCTACCCCTGGACTATGGGTCCATAGCAGTAGCTAGATGGTTGTCTTCTCCCCATTGTGCCTAATTGTCGGGTCTTGTGAGCTGCCGAACATGATCAAGATCATATATCTGTAATTCTATATGTTGTGTTTGTTGGGATCCGATGAATAGAGAATACTTGTTATGTTGATTATCAAAGTTATGTCTATGTGTTGTTTATGATCTTGCATGCTCTCCGTTATTAGTAGATGCTCTGGCCAAGTTGATGCTAGTAACTCCAAGAGGGAGTATTTATGCTCGATAGTGGGTTCATGTCTCCGTGAATCTGGGGGAGTGAGAGAAACCTCTAAGATTATGGATGTGTTGTTGCCACTAGGGATAAAACATTGGTGCTATGTTCGAGGATGTAGTTACTGATTACATTACGCGCAATACTTAATGCAATTGCCTGTTGTTAGCAACTTAATACTGGAGGGGGTTCGGATGATAACCTGAAGGTGGACTTTTTAGGCATAGATGCATGCTGGATAGCGGTCTATGTACTTTGTCGTAATGCCCAATTAAATCTCACAATACTCATCATAATATGTATGTGCATGGTCATGCCCTCTCTATTTGTCAATTGCCCAACTGTAATTTGTTCACCCAACATGCTGTTTATCTTATGGGAGAGACACCTCTAGTGAACTGTGGACCCCGGTCCAATTCTCTTTACTGAAATACAATCTCTTGCAATCTTGTTCTACCGTTTTCGCAAACAATCATCATCCACACTATACATCTAATCCTTTGTTACAGCAAGCCGGTGAGATTGACAACCTCGCTGTTTCGTTGGGGCAAAGTACTTGGTTTGTGTTGTGCAGGTTCCACGTTGGCGCCGGAATCCCTGGTGTTGCGCCGCACTACATCTCGCCGCCATCAACCTTCAACGTGCTTCTTGACTCCTACTGGTTCGATAAACCTTGGTTTCTAACTGAGGGAAACTTACTGCTGTACGCATCACACCTTCCACTTGGGGTTCCCAACGGTCGCGTGCTGTACGCGTGTCAGGCCGCGCCGGCCACCCTCCTGGGGCCCCTGTGGCCCACCTCTGGTCCTTCCCGGGTGTTCTGGAAGCTTCGTGTATTTCTAAGATGCTGGGCGTTGATTTCGTCCGATTCCGAGAATATTTCCTTACTAGGATTTCTGAAACCAAAAACAGCAGAAAACAGGAACTGGCCCTTCGGCATCTCGTCAATAGGTTAGTTCCGGAAAACGCATAATAATGACATAAAGTGTGAACAAAACATGTCGGTATTGTCATAAAACAAGCATGGAACATCAGAAATTATAGATACGTTGGAGACATATCATGCACTAACCCTCTAATGAGTTTGTTTTGAGTTTGGTGTGGAGGAAGTTTTCAAGGGTCAAGAGAGGAGGATGATATACAATATGATCAAGAAGAGTGAAAGCTCTAAGCTTGGGGATGCCCCAGTGGTTCATCCCTGCATATTTCAAGAAGACTCAAGCATCTAAGCTTGGGGATGCCCAAGGCATCCCCTTCTTCATCGACAAATTATCAGGTTCCTTCTCTTGAAACTATATTTTTATTCGGTCACATCTTATGTGCTTTACTTGGAGCGTCTGTTTGTTTTTGTTTTTGTTTGAATAAATGCTTGTGTGGGAGAGAGACACGCTCCGCTGGTTCATATGAACACATGTGTTCTTAGCTTTTAATTTTCATGGCAAAGGTTGAAACTGCTTCGTTAATTGTTATATGGTTGGAAATGGGAAATGCTACATGTAGTAATTGGTATGATGTCTTGAATAATGTGATACTTGGCAATTGTTGTGCTCATGTTTAAGCTCTTGCATCATATAATTTGCACCCATTAATGAAGAAATACATAGAGCTTGCTAAAATTTGGTTTGCATAATTGGTCTCTCTAGGGTCTAGATAATTTCTAGTATTGGGTTGAACAACAAGGAAGACAGTGTAGAGTCTTATAATGTTTACAATATGTCTTTTATGTGAGTTTTGCTGTACCGGTTCATCCTTGTGTTTGTTTCAAATAACCTTGCTAGCCTAAACCTTGTATCGAGAGGGAATACTTCTCATGCATCCAAAATCCTTGAGCCAACCACTATGCCATTTGTGTCCACCATACCTACCTACTACATGGTATTTCTCCGCCATTCCAAAGTAAATTGCTTGAGTGCTACCTTTAAACAATTCAAAATTTATCACCTCTGATTTGTGTCAATGTTTTATAGCTCATGAGGAAGTATGTGGTGTTTATCTTTCAATCTTGTTGGGCAACTTTCACCAATGGACTAGTGGCTTCATCCGCTTATCCAATAATTTTGCAAAAAGAGCTGGCAATGGGATTCCCAGTCCCAAGTTAATTAACCATCATAATGTTACAAAAATAGACACTCCTCCATGGTATGTGATTGTTGGACGGCACCCGAGGATTCGGTTAGCCATGGCTTGAGAAAGCAAAGGTGGGGAGGAGTGTCATCATAATAAAACTAAAATAAAAAGGCACTCCTTCATGGTATGAGATTGTTGGCAGGCACCCGAGGATTCGGTTAGCCATGGTTTGTGAAAGAAAGGTTGGAAGGAGTGCCACCCAAAAATAAAAATAATTCATGGGAGCCGCTCTTTGAAGGTTTGCCTGGCAAGGGGGTTAGAGTGCCCACTACCATTCGTTGACAACAACAAACACCTCTCAAAATTTTACTTTTATGCTCTCTTATTGTTTTCAAAACCAAAGCTCTAGCACAAACATAGCAATCAATGCTTCCCTCTGCGAAGGGATTTCTTTTACTTTTATGTTGAGTCAGTTCACCTATTTCTCTCCACCTCAAGAAGCAAACACTTGTGTGAACTATGCATTGATTCCTACATACTTGCTTATTGCACTTGTTATATTGCTTTGCATTGACAACTATCCATGAGATATACATGTTACAAGTTGAAAGCAACTGCTGAAACTTAATCTTCCTTTGTGTTGCTTCAATGCCTTTACTAAGAAGCAAACACTTGTGTGAACTGTGCATTGATTCCTACATACTTGCATATTGCACTTGTTATATTACTTTATGTTGACAATATCCATGAGATATACATGTTACAAGTTGAAAGCAACCGCTGAAACTTAATCTTCCTTTGTGTTGCTTCAATACCTTTACTTTGAATTATTGCTTTATGAGTTAACTCTTATGCAAGACTTATTGATGCTTGTCTTGAAAGTACTATTCATGAAAAGTCTTTGCTATATGATTCATTTGTTTACTCATGTCATTACCATTGTTTTGATCGCTGCATTCATTACATATGCTTACAATAGTATGATCAAGGTTATGATGGCATGTCACTCCAGAAATTATCTTTGTTATCGTTTACCTGCTCGGGACGAGCATAAACTAAGCTTGGGGATGCTGATACGTCTCTGACGTATCGATAATTTCTTATGTTCCATGCCACATTATTGATGATATCTACATGTTTTATGCATACTTTATGTCATTATTATGCGTTTTCCGGAACTAACCTATTGACGAGATGCCGAAGGGCCAGTTGCTGTTTTCTGCTGTTTTTGGTTTCAGAAATCCTAGTAAGGAAATATTCTCGGAATCGGACGAAATCAACGCCCAGCATCTTAGGATTGCATGAAGCTTCCAGAACACCCGAGAGCCGCCAGAGAGGGGCCACAGGGGGCCCACACATGGTGGCGGCGCGGCCCAGGGGGGCGCCACCCTAGTGTCTGGTGGCCCCAGACCCCTTCTGACGCCGCCTCTTCGCCTATAAGAAGCTCCTCGACCTAAATCTTCGATACGAAAAAGCCACGGTACGAGAAACCATCCAGAGCCGCCGCCATCGCGAAGCCAAGATCTGGGGGGCAGGAGTCTCTGTTCCGGCACGCCGCCGGGACGGGGAAGTGCCCCCGGAAGGCTCCCCCATCGACACCACCGCCATCTTCATCACCGCAGCTGTCTCCCATGAGGAGGGAGTAGTTCTCCATCGAGGCTAAGGGACTGTACCGGTAGCTATGTGGTTAATCTCTCTCCTATGTACTTCAATACAATAATCTCATGAGCTGCCTTACATGATTGAGATTCATATGATGATGCTTGTAATCTAGATGTCATTATGCTAGTCAAGTGAATTTTACTTATGTGATCTCCGGAGACTCCTTGTCCCACGTGTGTAAAGGTGACAGTGTGTGCACCGTGTGGGTCTCTTAGGCTATATTTCACAGAATACTTATTCACTGTTATGAATGGCATAGTGAAGTGCTTATTTATATCTCTTTATGATTGCAATGTGTTTTGTATCACAATTTATCTGTGTGCTACTCTAGTGATGTTATTAAAGTACTATATTCCTCATGCACGGTGTAAAGGTGACAGTGTGTGCATCGTGTAGTACTTGGCGTAGGCTATGATTGTGATCTCTTGTAGATTATGAAGTTAACTGTTGCTATGATAGTATTAATGTGATCTATGCCTCCTTTCGTAGCGTGAAGGTGACAGTGTGCATGCTATGTTAGTACTTGGTTTGGTTATGTTGATCTGTCGTGCACTCTAAGGTTATTTAAACATGAATATCGAATATTGTGGAGCTTGTTAACCCCGACATTGAGGGTTCGTGTAATCCTACACAGTTAGTGGTGTTCATCATCCAACAAGAGAGTGTAGAGTCTAGCATTTATCTATTTATTCTGCTATGTGATCAATGTTGAGAGTGTCCACTAGTGAAATTATAATCCCTAGGCCTTGTTCGCAAATACTGCTATCGCTGCTTGTTTACTGTTCTACTGCATTTGTACTGTCCGCAATATCATCACCGTCAACTACACGCCAGCAAGCACTTTTCTTGTGCCGTTGCTACTGCTCATATTTATTCATACCACCTGTATTTCACTATCTCTTCGCCGAACTAGTGCACCTATTAGGTGTGTTGGGGACACAAGAGATTTCTTGCTTTGTGGTTGCAGGGTTGCATGAGAGGGATATCTTTGACCTCTTCCTCCCTGAGTTCGATAAAACTTGGGTGATCCACTTAAGGGAAACTTGCTGCTGTTCTACAAACCTCTGCTCTTGGAGGTCCAACACTGTCTACAAGAATAGAAGCACCCGTAGATATCATGCACCTATACATCTGACAAGTGTATTAGGTGTGTTGGGGACACAAGAGACTTCTTGTATCTTAATTGCAGGGTTGCTTGAGAGGGATACCTTTGGCCTCTACATCCCTGAGTTCAATAAACCTTGGGTGATTCACTTAAGGGAAACTTGCTGCTGTTCTACAAACCTCTGCTCTTGGAGGCCCAACACTGTCTACAGGAATAGAAGCGTACGTAGACATCAAAAGCAACATGTCCAAAACGATCATTTTTGTGCGTTTGATACACCGAACGGACGGCGGTAGAGGCAACCGATCTGGAGGCGGGATCGGTCGCCCGACGCCTAGCACGGCCCAATGGTGTATGTATCCTTTTCTCGTGCGTGGTATTATATATATACTCCCTCATGTCTATTAAAATTTTCTTAGATTTGTTAAAATTGGAGGAAGTATGTTTTTCGAGAAACATGCATGGTAGTGGTGTCGTCCTATTTAAAATGGAAGAAAATTTACAACATTTGTAAAAGGGGGAGGGGTAAAGTTTTTTGCAACAAAACATGCAAAATTGCAAAACTACATGCACAATGGAAGAGCTACGAAAAAATAGGAGTTTGGATGAGCTGTAAGCTAAGTAAAAAATAAAAAAAATGTAGCATTATATTTTGATTTTTTTTTCAAATATAAGTACCAAATCGAGGAACCATAAGTCATGATGGTTTGGAATAATGCAATACATAAGTAAATGTGAAAAATAATAGCTCACTTGACAATAGGAGTCATAAACATAACTAGAGATCACTAAATATGTATTCAGACACCAGAATAGAACCTGCAAGATTAAAAAGGAGACTAAGAATTACTAATTCATATAGTTATAAAGACTTACTGACATTAGAAAGCATGTCACCAACCATTAAAATACTAATGACGCCATGTCAAAACTCCTTTTCGAATTCTGAAGGCATGAAACCATCGAGTGATAACAACAACAAGTGATTTTATAATATCTCGCTTTCTACAATATATCGTTAAGTGATTGAACCAATCATAATTTGCATTGTTAAAAGAATCTCTCTTGATAGGTGTCATTTGTAAAATCCTTGGTTTAGAGGCTACAAATAGAGACAATATAGATGTGTGCATTGCATTCATGCTTAGAATATCAGGGAAAGTTTTCGCGCTTTCAAATGAAACTTATCAAAGTGATTAGAGTTTCACTTAACTTGATGGAATTGAAGTGAGACCTTTGTTAAAACCTTGTTCTTGTTAAAGGTGCTTTGATCTAGGGGTTAGATCAAATGGAACTAGAACTAATCCAACAACACATTATTAGAGGATCAAATATCGGATCTTCGAAAGATCATAATATGATATTCTTTGCAGAAAATCATTGCTAAAAATTAAATGCTAAACAAATAAGAAGACATAGAACAACCAAAAATCTCATCCATACCTTTTCCATGTCTTGAATTCAATATATATTCTTACCATGACCCTCATAGTATTTTTGTAACTCAATTCTAGAATTCATGACAAGGACACCCACACAAGTTCTATTATCAAACTTGGATCTATTACATCCTTGTCTATTCCAAATCCATCCACATTAAACCCTAGACCAGGGAGAGATCTCTATCCATCGGTGAAATACTATCATCTCTTGATTTAGAACCCTAGGGTATAATCCAACTAATTTATTAGTTGGTGAAGTAACCTCAACCTCAAATCAATTATAGTAATTAGCTTGACTTTAAGAAGTAAAGGAGAAACTATATCCATGCCTACAAAACAGAGAGAATCTAAGCCAAAGTGTTACACTCAAGTTACTTGAGCAAACACTCACAGAAACGTTCCCTTCATTACTCACATACTTACATAAACAATGTAGATAATGATTAAATAAATCAAGAATTCATGGAGAAAATAAACAAATGAAACTCTTAACCTCAAAATTACCGCCATTTGTTCTTTAAGACCCGTCGATAAGAAGCTGAACTTTTTATCGCGAAGCTCTCCCATAATCACATCGATTTCTTCTTCAGCACAACACTTTGCAAGTTTCTTTTGCATGTCACCGGAAATCAGCCGACATTTTCTGACACCACGATCAAAAGCATTTCTCAATTCTGCATTGTTATCCTTGTACCAATCTATCATCTCTAGAAAATTTCCCTTGTTCAACGAAGTAGAAGATTCATCATGGCTAGTGAATGACTAACCTTGCTCTGCTATGAGATATCTTGAACACTCTAGAGAAGAAGTCAAACGGATTTTTTATAATTATTTTGACTTCTCAATTGAATGAGCCAACTTATTTGACACACTTTGTCTATTTTTTAAAATTCATCATAATATATAACATTGTTATTGTGGTCACTATCCAAACCACCAACATACTCATGTACTCCATATGCATGTTTGATGGTTCTGATCCCTAACCTGTCTTAATGAAGAGTACCGATAACCAAAGTGTTTAGCCTGTCTTAATGAAGACTTTGAAACCAAAGTGTTTAGCCTTCTAGGTTGCTTGAGTAGGAAACAATTGAAATAAAATCTGCATCCATGGATTCACTATAATCTCATTATACCTTGAATACATGATTGAGAAAATGCTTCTAAAGCCTTTATATAGTACCTCCTTTTTTATATAATTGTTGTAACTTCGTCTATATATAGATGTATCTAGATGCATTTTAATGTATATATACATCTTTATTTTAACGAAGCTGCGACAATTATTTTTAAACGGTATATTATATTAATTTAAAGTCAGTTTAATACTGCCAGTGCCAGATTTTTCTGAGAATCCGATGGCAGCTCTAAAATCGTAAAAACAATGAAGTAAAGGGGTATACCCGCAAATATACACAGAACAGCTTCTTTCCCCTACCCTGTTCCCCTTTTGCCTTCGCCGGGTGGATCAGCGCGGAAGCTACTGACGATGTCGTCCCTCAACTCGCTCTTCAATCGCTCCTCTCCGTTCGGCACCAAATGGTTTGTTTTCCTCTCAGATCCCATCACTTCCCCCTTTCGCTAGAGTTTCTCGTCTCTGTTTGGGTCAGTAATCCTAGGATCGGCGGATTTCACTATGATGATTATTATGAGTTCTAGGTTTAGATTCCGCTCAGGAGGATGTTCGGAGGGTGGACTGTTTGTCGATGGGGAAAACGTAGCATCCATCTGGGCCCGATGGACAAACGATTTTTTCATATTTTTTAGCGTCTCCTTGGGTGGCGAATTACGTTTGCTGGATGGGTTGTATTATAGCTTGATAGGAAAATTCATGTATCTTGTGGTTTTGAAGACGTGACATGATCTAGATCAGCCTAAGTATTAGGAAATCGTATGGCAGATTCGTTTCATAACTGGCATCTGATTATAAGGGTCACTGAACTGGATTGAGCTAATAGAACTTACTAATTTAAGTATCGGTGTGGGATATCCCAACTGGATCATCAGCAGCCAGTTTTTTGTGTAACAATGTACAGTTACTAACTTACTATATTAGTGTAATAGAACAAGCCATCAAGTATCAACTATAGTCAATGCTTACTCATAACCATGACATGTTTCATATTGTTCGTACATTGCTCTTCACTTCATACATGTGTGTATAATTAACAGAAGTTCCATACATTTTGTAGCAAAACATGCTTGAATTTGATCATTTCAAGGATCAAGCTGCTGCGCAATAGGAGAGAGATGCAACTGATAAATATGCGCAAAGAGATGGTTCAGTATCTTCAGACAGGCCAGGAATCAATCGCAAGAATTCGAGTAAACTAGATTTACAGCTATATGTGTTTCCCATAGTTCTGGTTTTCAATCGCAAGAATTCGAGTAAATCTGATGTTTTCTAACCTATAACTATTAATCATCGTAGGTTGAGCACATTATTCGGGAGCAGAATATATTGGCTGCCTATGAGATTGTAGAGCTTTTCTGTGAATTTGTTCTTGCACGAGTCCCTATTGTTGAGGTCCAAAAGTAAGTCTTATGTACCTAGGTGTGTTCTTACTAAATTTATTTGTTTATCTCATACCTGTTGTGTAGATATCATGATTCTTTGTTTCTCACTTAATAGAATATATGATTAACAGCTACTGGATTTATTGTGGAACAGGGAATGCCCCATAGAATTGCGAGAAGCAATAGCTAGTATAATCTTTGCATCAGGAAGATGCTCAGACTTGCCTGAGCTAATGCATCTCCGTAATTTGTTTACCACCAAGTATGGGAAGGAGTTTGTTGCTGCTGCCATGGAATTGCGCCCTGACTGTGGCGTTAATCGTACAGTAAGAAAATCTCCAATATAGACTTTCCTTCAGAAGGGCAATTTGTGTTGCTAGTGAATCTAACATGTTGTGCAATATCACAATTTGAGCATTCTGTGTGCAGATAATTGAGAAGCTTTCAGTCAAGGCTCCATCAGCTGAATCAAAGTTGAAGGTTTTGAAAGCTATTGCTCATGAGTACAATCTTGATTGGGATTCATCTAATACTGAAGCCGAGTTCAATAAGAAATACGAAGATCTGCTGGTAATATTTGCTAACTTATTGCTTATTTCCTTATTAGACCAAAATGCTAATGGATATGTTGTTTCATAACTGTCATGCTAGAAGAACTTCTCACTTGACATCTTTATGGACTTAACACCTGGATACACTAATGTTGTAGGACTCCGCTCACTAGTGTTTCATTTGAAATAATTTGATTGAATTATTTGTTAATACTGAACCATTTTGTACCCTTCTATATTTATATTTTCCCTTGAGCTTAGAGCTAGGAGTCTAAAACTGGATTGCACACTCCACAGATCTACCATCATGTTTTGCATCGCTGGTGCATTATGTTGTGTACCTACTTTTATATCCATCTTGTGAACTATTCCCTTATAGCATCATTTCCTGTTCTCATCCTTGCCTCCGAAATCTTGTTCCCACTTCCCAGAAAATGTCTATTTCTATGTAGAAGTCTACGGTGTATAGTTTTATTCTGATTCTTACACGGTGACAGTTGAGGGCTTACAGACATAACGTCTTAATGCTACAAAGTTCTTGGGTTGCTTACCTGCAAGACTAGGGACCAACAATTCATGTATTTGGTCTGTGCTTCTGGTGCAGGACGATTCAGGGTCGTCAGTCCGGCAAGGACAAATACCTATAATTCAGAGTTCTCCAGCTGCTTCTTCCGGAGATAAGCCATCGATTCTACCTGTCGAGGACACAAGAAAACATAAAACTCCCGAGTCCCCAAAGTCACCTGTTGTGAGCTCAAGAACATATGCTACCACCAAGAGTAATGTGGCCAGTCAAGAGCATCACCCCCCTACAGCGGAGATATCATGCGCTGGACCAGGTTCGTCAGATGTGTTGGAAAAGGCCCGAGCTGCCATTGCTGCAGCCAACCGTGCTTCTGCTGCTGCCCGTGCAGCAGCAGAACTTGTCAAAGTTAGAGTTACTAGTCAGTGATCTATGCCTGCTGTTGAGGCACGATTCTGACAACGGGTTGGATGGCTCGATGAAAATATTTCGTTTGCGCAACTGTATTATGTGTATTCCTCTGTAAGTGCATTAATTGAGGAATTCTGACTTTTGAGTTCTTTGATTGCAATGTACTGTAATTTTTACACGCATTATGCACTCTAAATCATATAGCAGTCATACGAACTATGGTCCCAGCCTTCTGCAGTGAGAAGGATTTGCGTGATTGATGGCAAGTTCATTCATTCTTTTAAAATACGTTTTGCATCACGCATGATAAAACTTCCGCCTATACAAAGGTGGTTGATTGTTTTATCACAGTCGTTTTCTTTTGATAAATAAACTGGGATCCCATCTCTGGTTCCATTTCATTGAAAGGAAATCGACATCATCTCCAATACAGTACATAACTTCAGAAAGGAGTAAAGAAAACTAAGCAAACGAATACAACATAATATCAGGTCTCTCTCCTAGCAGCAACTAGTACTTAATTTGCTTCCCACATGACACCTCTCCAAACCTGCAAGGATGTATGCCATGACAACATAGAATATTTGGATTTTTAGTAGTATTATATTTGGTATCTATAACTTCCTTCCATAAAGACCCTTCTCCAACTATGTATTATTTATCCAGGAGCTGATCAAACAATGTTTATGTCATGGAGATTGGAGACACCCACACTTACATATTCTCTCTTCATACACATAGACCTCGATCACATACCAGAAAAATATCTATAAACCCATTGCATTATTCTTATTCAATGTTGATGGGAACTTTCATCGTAATTAGTAATATGCATACAAAATAGGAGCCCGGGGTGTCTGCCTTCTCCTCCCCTAGACTAGGTCTCCTTTCTTGGGTCGAGTTGTAGTGCGGGGTGTTTGTCCTCTCATGTACATATAACCTTTCGTTCTATCTATCAATGCATCGAAACACAAGTCTTTTGCGTTTTCGTGAAAAAAAAAATCTGTTCAAAGCAAGCAAAACCCATTTCAAAATTATTCCAGCCCTTTCTCAGTTTGGAAAAAAACCCTTCAATGTCATTCAACCTCACGCACATATAATTTCCTACAGTAATTTTCTTAATCCATGCAATCGAATTTCAAAAAGGAAATCAAAGTTAACCTTATATATAGTACAGTACTACTTTTCCATAAAGGAAAGCGAACAATGCACCTGAGACTAGGACCATACAAATCTAACAAAAGCATTGATTAGACGAAAAAAAAAGATGATATGTACATATGGGTCTAGAACCCTACTAAGTAATTGTAGTTAAAGAGAACTATGGACTGGTTTGGCTCCTTTGGCATCACCAGCCGATTTTGCTCTAACAGCACGTCACGATCGTCGTCCTCTTTGCTTCAGCAAACGGCGATTAACATATCCTGTAACCGTAAGCTAAAAGAAGAACAGCCGCTTCCTCTCTGAACTTGGCGCTTCCGTCATGCCGGTGGCGGCCCTGATCATCTCCTCGAGCTCGCGGATGCGCGCGTCCTTGACCTTGGACTCGTCCGCCATCCGGAGGAGGTCCTCCACCCGGCCCTGGTGATCCTCCTCCGCGGCCCGCAGATCAGCCACGGCCTTCCCCGCCAGCGTCTCCGCCTCCCTCCACCGCGCCTCCGCGGCCTCCCTGTCCCTCTCCGCCGCGGCCAGGGCGCGCACCAGGGCCTTCACCTCCGCCTCCAGCTTCTCGACCGCCTTCGCTTCCGACGCGGCGGCCGCCTTGTCGCCGAGGAGACTTCCGCGCAGCTGCGTCTCCTCCTCCGTGTCCCCCGGGCCTCCGCCTAGGACGGACAGCACCGACGACCAGCACGACGCCATTGCTAGCTAGCTGCTCGGTCGGTGGACGCTGGACGGTCGTCGTGCGGCTCAGCTTCGTGTCGATCCGCTCTTGCACCGCCGGCGTCACCGACAAGGAAACAAGCGAACAGAACGTTCTGCGTCGTGTATACGGGCGGAGGTGTCTACATATACTCTGGCAGTCCGGTCACGGTGGGTTTCCTGATCGAATCCTCGATTCTCCATGATCGTGTTCGACTCGGAGAAGAAAGAGGGCGGGGCGCGAGCTGGGCTTTGGACTTTGGAAAGAGTTGCCTTTTGTATGGGCCATAGCCCATCTACGCTGCGTTTCTAACAATTATTTCATCCCAGCCCAACAATCTCCCTCAGAGAAACAAAAAAAAAAAATCAACCCAGAGCCCATTCGCCGGCGAGCGGCGGCGATGGAGGAAGAGAAGGCGGCGGCGTACTACGAGGAGCTCAACCGCAAGGGCGAGGGCGCCCGCCGATTCAAGCAGGGCCTCGGCTTCTCCTCCGGCGAACCCCAGCCTGCCGCCTTCACATCCAAGCCCACCACCTCCTCCTCGTTCCTCTCCGGCTTCGTCCGCGCCGGCGCTGCCCCCGCCCAACTCCCTAAGCCCACCAGACCGCCTCCGCCTCCCGAGGCCGCTCCCCGCCAGCGCCGTCGCTCTCGCTCCCCGTCCCCGTCTCGCTCGCGGCGGCGCCGGTCAAGGTCTAGGTCCCGGTCCAGGGAGCCGAGGCGCCGGTCCAGGTCACGGGAGAGGGAGGACCGCCGGGCGTCGCGCTACCGTTCTCGCTCTCGGTCGCCTTCTCGCCGGAGTGGCAGGCACGATGAAGCTCGGCGGGACCGGCATGGGGATCGGCGGCGCGACGACGACCGCCGTCAGGAGGGGCACGGTGGCAGGGGTGGTGGCAAAGTGGACTACTCGCGGATGATTCAAGGATACGATAAAATGGTTTGTCCCTCTTTCCTTACTGCGTCGTGACTTAATGCTCTTGTGTAATTCTGCAACGGTGTAAGCTCGCCTCCCGCTGTTTTCCCGGTGATTGAGCTGTTCATGTTCTTGCAGACCCCTGCCGAGAGAGTGAAAGCGAAGATGAAGCTTCAGCTTTCAGAGACAGGTGTTGCCACTTCTTTCTGTTTTACTATTCCCAGCGTATTATTTCCATTCATTTGCTCTAGCCTGCTGCTGCTGATCGATTAAAAGCAGCGTTACCGCTACTTGTGTGAGCATACCTGAGTATGCACCGATACCACAAGTTCAGCGACTTATTAATCCGCAGTAGTAGTAATCACAACTCCTCTAGTCATTTTGTATGTCGATCGTCTACCAGCAATCTGTCGAATTATTCAGGAAATCGTTAGCTGTTAGCTGCTCGATTGGCTGGCGAGCTGGGATTAATAGGCTGATTGGCCAGTTAATCAGTTAATAGGCTGTTTATCGGTTTATCGGCTACTTGGTGACCCTCTGCGCAGGGATTAATCGGCCAGTTAACTGGTTAATTGGCCAATTTCCTGAATACTGGTCGTTTATAAATAAGTCTATGAGCCAGTGCATTGTTTATGTGTTCCTGTTTACAACTATAGCCATCCCGTTGTTTATTGTATAGATCTAAACTGAAATAAATCAACTCTTGCACAGAGTAAAATACTCCCTCCGGCCAAGTAATTTGGACCGGAGGGATTGCTAAAATGCAATTCAAATACATAGGGAATGCCCTGTTTTACATTCATCAATTAACAGTCCAGCACACAACAGTTGATGCTTAGGTTTCTACAATCTTCATGTGTTTTGGGTTCTTTTTTATTGTTCTGAAGATAATAATTTATATTCAATATTTGACAGCTTCAAAAGATTCCACCCTTGGAACTGCCACTGTAGGGTGGGGGAGATTTGAGTTCAATAAGGATGCGCCACTTGATGAAGTTGACAATGATGTCGAAGGTCAGTCTTGATATGGCTGCATTTGTATTCAATAAGGATTGCATTCATTCGTTAATGAATTAGTTATCCCCTTTGTATGCCTTTGCATTTGGTTCTGTATGTAGTTTGAGTATTTAACTTGGTATCAGTCACCATGAAAAGATACTATTTCTAGCTTGGGGTATGTCGACCTAACTAGTCTTGTGTGATGTGATGTATTCTGTTTTTATTTGACCTTATACTCTGCCGCTGCACCACTATTTGCATCATATACTAGATAGTTATCTTGTGGAAAAAGGTGTAGCCATGCATGCATGTTTGCTTGTCTTATTATGTGAAAGGTGTATTGTCAAATCAGGTATGGTTACCTATGCTTTAGCAGCAAAGTTGAAATCCCAGCCAAGTTGTTCCTAGATGAGTTTGCGACAATGCTCGGTCTAGGTGCACCAGTCAGCAGCTGGAGGCTAGCCCCTGAAGGGCGGTTTATCGTAGGTGTTCAGATCAACATGGGACCAACTGATACGGTTCCTTCCGTGTACTTTGAGGCTGCTGGAGCAACCATTGTGGAGGCTAAGCAGGCTGCCTCCCTTATGGTTACCTATGCTTTAGCAGCATAGCGTCAAGTGGAAATTAGAGACATCAACTATCCTCTGGTGGCGTATCAACGCCAACAACTGGACGATGTTGCCAAGAAGCTATTAGAGACTAAGCACCTTTGCGTTGAACTAATGGATGCTTTCTGCTCCAGTAAAAAAGAAGTATGCTGCCCTATATCGTGGGGCCGGCGGTGGAGATGAAAGCTCCAATGGCAGCTCCTTGGCAAGGGGTGTGTCAGTACCCTAGTAGTACCATCAGACATCTATAAAATAGTATGACAAGAATAAAGTCTTGAAGAGTGTAGGGTGTGGGTGGTGCATCCGTCTAAACTGCAAAGGCTGCAAGAGTGGAGGTGTGGTGGAGATGACAGTGTCATCTTTCTTGGGGCTATAGAATGGAAAGGAAACATGACCTCTAGTAGTACTATGATTTTCATGTTATGTAAGAACCTAAGCTATATGCGTTTGCTTTGCATGTGATGTAAGAACTTAAAATCTGTGGGTCTAAATGCTATGAAATTACTTGCTATGTTATGTTATTTGTGCGTCTTTACTTTCACATGAACTAGACTTTGTCCTAGATGGAGTTAAAAGAGAAATGTATTTGCTGTTACTCTGTACCGATTTTTGGGTAGCTACGGAAACCTCTTGTGAATATTCCTTTACTTGGCCTGTGTTTCAAAAATATTCATTTTGCTTGTCCAAATTCCTGAGACTTGATCTGGATTCGTGGCTGGTACAAAGAATAAAACAAGCTGCCCTTTTCTCTATTCTAGTACAACAGTACACTATGCATGCAACGTTGAGATTAAGTGCTAGCTTTGAGTGCATACATGCATGTGTCCTGTTCGATGCATGTCTAATCAACCATCAGGAGCTCATCCAAATAATAGGAAGAGGCCTTGGGGAGGGAACCGAGCTAGAGTGTTTAATCTAACTCAGAGGAGTGCAGAGGAATCAAACAATGTGGTGACATGTACATTTCCGATACGTTCACGGGCTTAATTTTGTTCGATTCTGGTGCTGCATATTCATTTATTTCTGCAAGGTTCACGAGTGAGCATAAGATTCCTAGCAGTCTGCTAGAAGAAATTATTTACGTTGAGACACCTTTAGAGAGCAAGAGTGCGCAATTAATTTTTAACTCATGTCCCATTGAGATTGGTGGGTGGAAATTCAAGGCTAACCTTATCGTGCTAAAAATGCAAGAGTTTGACGTAATACTTGGAATGGATTGGTTACACCAGAATAAAGCGACCATTGACTGCCATGAAAAATCGGTCACACTTAGAAAAATTGTATACCATAGTAATAGAAGAAGTTTATTCAGAACATTCGCGATGCTGGAAAGCAAGGAAATAAATATAGATGAGATTCTAGTGGTAAATGAATTTCCTGATGTCTACCAGGGTTACCACCGGACCGGGAAATTGAGTTTGCGATCGAAACAAAGTCAATCCATAAGGCACCCTGTAGGTTGCCACCCGTGGAGCTAAAGGAGCTAAAACCACAACTGAAAGAATTAGAGGAAAAGATATTTATCCGTCTAAGTGTTTCCCCGTGAGGAGCTCCGGTTTTATTTGTGAAAAAGAAGGATGGAAGTTTAAGATTGTGCATTGACTATCGGGAGCTAAACAAAGTGACCATTAGAAATAAATATCCTCTTCCCCGAATAGATGACTTGTTCGACCAACAACAAGGATCTAAAGTTTTCTCAAAAATTGGCTTGCAATCTGGTCATCATCATCTAAAAATAAGTCCAAGTGATATTCCTAAGACTGCTTTCCGCACCCGCTACGAACACTATGAATATTTAGTCATGCCGTTTGGGTTGACTAATGCACCCGTGGCTTTTATGGACTTAATGAACCGAGTATTCAAGCCTTATTTGGATCAATATGTAGTTGTGTCTATTGATGATATCCTTATATATTCAAAGACAGAAGAAGATCACTCTAAGCATCTAAGGATTGTATTGCAAACACTATGAGAACATCAATTATATGCAAGTTAAAGAAATGTGACCGAGGACCTTTTCTTGGCCATATAATTTCGGGCGAGGGTATATCTTTAGATCCCGCCAAGGTTCAAGCCGTGTCAGAATGGCAAAGACCCTTTAGTGCCACGGACATTCGAAGTTTTCTTGGAATGGCCAGGTATTACCGCAGATTTATAATGAACTTTGCTAAGATTGCCATGCCTTTAACTCGTCTAACAAACAAAGGAGTTAAATTTGAATGGACCGATAAAGGTGAGGAAAGTTTTCAAGAATTAAAGAATTGCCTAATTTCAGCCCTAGTTCTCGCTTTGCCCATCGGTGGGGAAGATTTCACAATTTATTGTGATGCTTCAAAGTTTGGACTCGGATGTGTGCTTATGCAAAGAGGAAAAGTCATTGCATATGCTTCTCGCCAACTGAAACCGCATGAACAAAATTATCCAACTCACATGGAGCTAGTAGCGGTAATTTTTGCACTAAATATATGAAGGCATTACCTTTATGGGGAGCATTGTGAGATATCTACTGACCACAAGAGTCTAAAATATTTTTTTTACACAAAAAGTATTGAGCGAGGCAAAGAAGGTAGTTGGAACTATTGAAGGATTATGACATTAGTATTAACTACCATCCTGGGAAGGCAAACATTGTGGCAGATGCATCGAGCCGGAAAGCTACGAGATGAATGTGCTTCTTCCAAGATATGACTACTGTAATATGTGATTCATACACTTCACACTTTCTGGAAAATATGTCTTGTAAAATGCCTCCTTGAGCAATTCCTATGATATTTTAGTACCAACGAGCGAAGGACTTTTACTGTGCATCTCACCATTCAAAAGCACTTGACTGGCAGTTATCCAATCTTCGGATTCAAGAGGATTTGTTGGCTTAAGCTTCTGAAATTCTGCAAGTCCATTGATGTGACTGTCACTCTTCATGACATGTCATGACACGCTCTAGGATATCCGTATGGCACTCTTGAGTTTCTTGCCACTTGCCCAGTATGTTGGTAAGCTAGCGCACTCTGATCTTCCAGCTCATGTACCATTAGTCTGGCATTGTTATCGCTGGTGTTGTTTACCTCATGGCTGGAACCATTGCTGTGATCAGCCATCTATGTCTAGGCAGAGAGTAGTCACATTAGGGAAAGGTAATAGTTACTTGGAAATATTTATACACTGAATGTCGTAGTGTGTATATGTAGGCAACCAATGTAAGTCTAGGCAAACAATTTTATCAGCCATCTATGTCTAGGCAGAGAGTAGTCACATTAGGGAAAGGTAATAGTTTCTTGGAAAGATTTATACACTGAATGGCGTAGTGTGTATATGTAGGCAACCAATGCAAGTCTAGGCAAACAATTACTCGTAAGCCACAACATGCATTCACAGAGACATGCATAGACATAACAGATGCATGTATGCACTCAAAGCTAGCATTTAATCTCAATGTTGCGTGCATGGAGTATCTTCAGTTTATTTTATTTCTTGTACCAGCCATGAATCATGAATCCAGATCATGTCTCAGGAATTTGGACAAGCAAAATGAATTTTTTAGAACACATGCAAAGTAAAGGAATATTCATAAGAGCTTTCAGTACCTACCCAAAAAACGGTACAGAGTAACACCAAACACATTCTTTTTTAACTTCATCTAGGTCAAAGTCTAGTTCATGTGAAAGTAAAGACGCCCAAGTAACACAACATAGTAAGTAGTTTCATAGTATTTAGACCCACATATTGTAGGTTCTTACATCAAATGCAAAACAAACGCATATAGAGTAGGTTTTACATAACATGAAAAGCATAGTACTACTACAGGTCATGTTCCATTCCCATTCTCTAGCCCCAAGAAAGATGACACTATCATCACCACACTTCCACTTATTCTTGCAGCCTTTGCAGCTTAGATGCATGCACCAGCCACACTCTACACTTTGCAAGACTTTATTCTTGGCATACTATTTTATAGATGTCTGATGGTACTACTAGAGCACTGACACACCCTAGCTTCAATTGGAGCTTCCATCTCCACCTCCGCCCCTAGGCTGTAGGGCAGCAATTATGTCCTTCACGATAGAACCTGTGAACAAGGCGACTCCAGAGACACTACTTCTTTTTCACTAGAGCAGAAAGCATTCATTAGTTCAACGCAAATGTGTTTAGTCTCTACTAGCTTCTTGCCAACATCGTCCAGTTTTTGGCGCTGATACACCACCAGAGGATGGTTGATGTCTCTAATTTCCACTTGACGCTCTGCTGGTAAAGCATAGGTAACCATAAGGGTGGCAACCTGCTTAGCCTCCGCAATGGTTGCTTGAGCAGAACCGTATCAGTTGGTCCCATGTTGATATGAACACCTACGATAAACCGCCCTTCAAGGGCTAGCCTCCAGCTGGTGCATCTAGACTGAGCATTGTTGAAACTCATCTAGGAACAACTTGGCTGGGATTTCAACATAGGCGACACCTGATTTGACAACACATTTGACAACACACTTTTCACATAATAAGACAAGCAAATATGCATGCATGGCTACACCTTTTTCTAGAAGACTACTATCTAGTCTATGATGCAAATAATGGTGCAGCGGCAGAGTATAAGGTCAAATAAAACAGAACACATCACATCACACAAGCCTAGCTAGGTCGACATACCCCAAGTTAGAAATAGTTTGCTACTGCTTTTTGAGTTATATATTTGTGCTTCTGGTTCTGGCTCTAATGTTTCGTTAGTTAAATTGTTGTTGTGTTAATTTTCTTGAACCTTGGCTCTAATACCAATTGGCACTTGCTTCCCAATTTCAGGAGAGGTTGCACACACCGATGACCCTGATAAGAATCCCTAAAAAAAATTTGGACAAGAAAATGTAAACAAACTACGAAATTTCATTCAAATTTAGGATTACTTACAAAAGCTTGAACTAAACTAAACTAAATAAACCCTAATCTATTGGCCGTCGATTGGGGCGCGTGACAGGCTGACTCGTTGTTGTTCTTCCCCTTTGTTGCCACTAGACACAATCGCCTCTGGTGGTGCAGCATGGCCGCAGCGATGCCGGAGCGTGGCGGCAGCGTTGGCCCCTCAGTGTCGCCTGCCACTGGCGGGACTCATTCTGGGCGAGCCTCTCTTCCTCGCAGGCGGCCGCCTTGGCCTGGCTCTGAGCGTTGAGCTCAAGCAACCTCTGCCACTCGACCGCAATGAGGAGTCAATCTCCTCGAGCGCTTGCTCATTGATCAGCCAGAAGCGTTGCACGTTGAAGGAGGCTTGGATCGTCTCCTGCTCCTGGTTGACGTGGAACTGCTCCTCCTCGCCCCACTATGCCACCTCCTTCGCCGCCTTGGCATCTGCGTCTGCTACGAATGCCTCGTTCCACGCGTCGAACTCGGAGTCATCGAAGTTGAAGTCCGGCAGCTCAAACTCGGCGTCGGGCTGCGGCGGGGCCATGGGGTCTGGTTGCGGCGCCGCTGGCGGCGTGCGGCCGTTCTGGCCTAGCATTGAGTAGGTGATGGCCAGCCGGCCCTGCATTGTGGTGTAGAGGAGTTCGGGGGACCAGGGCAGTGCGTCGGTGGTGTAGAGGCTACTGCGACGGAGAGGGCACTAAATAGAACAGCCTCTAGCCGGTGTGCGGGGAACCTCAGAGCATCCTAGACGTCGCATTTATGGCGGCGTCTCCGCTTGGAGAACGGGTGGGTTCTTTAGCGGCAACCCGCCGCAGAGAATCCGAGGCGTCGCATTTAAGGATGGAGCCGACTGCAGAGTTGCTAACATGCTGGTCCCGCCCTTGAAATCTGACCCTGCATTGGGTGCCGGCGCGCCTGTTCGGCGCCATGTGGGTAGCATGGGGTTGTCGGTGCTTCTATTGGGTGCCGTGTGGCCCAAAAACAGGCCGGACCTCCAAATGGCTATTGGGGTCGCTATGGGGCGCGGCGCCGGTGGAAATGCTCTTAGTAGCTTGAGCTTTCTAAAGGTTGACGTGCACAAATCTACACAAAATTTGAAACCCCTTCAAATTTTCTGTCTGATAATCCATAATTTTTCTTTGTGCCCCCTCACCTTTTTAGGTGCTAATGATGACGCTTCACTGGTTAAACACATAGGGAAGAGCTTCCGACTTTCTGCGTTGGAGGTACAAGTGCTGTAGAATAATGAAACTTGAAATCTTTTCCTCCTTTGTTCCTCACCAGCGCTATTTTTCCCATGCCTTGTTGTTTATATCATAGTCAAAGAATGAAAACACAGTCAGAGATGCGCATGATGAGGCTATGTTTGGTGTACCTATGTCTTCGAATCTTGATACTCAAGCTTCTGAGGATGAGCTTAAAACCAATGATGACGAGGGCAAGAAAGCTAGGGATGTTGATGATCAATCTGGAAGTTCCCTTATTAGCCCTGAAGTAATCTCAAGTTCTTCCGTGTATTTTGTTTACTTCTGTGTGTCTTTGTGTGTGTGTGTCCAAAAGATACTAACCAGACAATTTTTTATCAGGTCCTGGCAATGCAAAAAGGGTCGTGGAGAGACAGGATTCAGAAGCTGCGGCAGAATTCAAATACATGAAGTTGGTCCTTCCTAGAATGTCTAATACTGTGTATTTCCACATCACATTGTATGTACCTGCTGTAATATTAGGCGCCATTGTGTTCAGTAATTAGAATTGTGAATTTAAAGGTTGGATCCATTAGGTGGATGATTTTGCATTACTAAGTTTATTTAGGTAAGATATGTTGAGCAAACCGATCATTGAAAGTATGACTGCTGTTCTTTTTTACTGAAATTGGTTATTCTGAGTATCCAACTGGGCATGTGGTGAATGATGATTGAAGTTTTAAGAGAACACCATAATTGTGGTCGACGAGAACTGAATGCAGCTGTGCCGTTTGGAGCTGTTAATTGACTTTTGAATCTACGTTATTGCTTCCACTGTGGCCTTCAAAAGTCTGGCCAAAAGGTAATTGAACTCTGAAATGATAAAACCAAATTCTGTCACCATCATTCAAGGAAAGATTGTGCTTTCTTTTCCTTGAGTTGGGAAATAGTACAGATGAACACTACAATTTAGCAAGTTGAGACCATCGCTATCCACTCACGTGCAAAATTCTTTGTGAAATGTGTTATAAACAAAGCACGGCATACAGCTCTTTGCTTTGCATCCTTTGCACATGTGCTGTAAAGTGAATGCATATCTCCTCTCTATGGTGATTTCAACAGCTTCCGACCACGGAGACCATTCCAGAAGCCCCGAGCCGTAGTTGCCTTCTTTCCAGGTAGCTGAAGCTCCAACACCTACTATGCACATTACAAGAGAAAATTAGAGAACACCATGAAAGCGGAATGTCTTTGTTCTGCTAAACCGAGCTCAGACCTCAAGCCAAGTTGATCCATTGCAGGGAATCAGCAGTGAGTTCCCTGAGAATAGTACTTCATTTTCATCTCCGGTTTGGTCACAGGATGTGGAAACCTTTGTACTGATAACCTTAATGTCTAGAGCCTCAGTTTCACCATTTTGGTTCATGAGTTGCAGTTTTGCGCGGGTTCGTGGCCATCCTGCAAATGCTCGCACCTACCATGGTTGGTTGGCAATATCTTCCATCAATACATTTAGGAACTACAAAACTCACCTTGTTATGAAGAAGTTTAGCTTCTTCATCAAATGTCAGCCATGACTCGTCAAAATTCATCTGGAAAACAGAGGTTATCGTGATAAATTAGTCAGGCTATAAAGTGACTACATTCAAGGGGATCACTCGAGTGTATCATTCACAGAGTCTGATGAGCCAGTAGATTAGGGTAGTATTAAGTTCAGCAGCTTCAGCAAGTGAGTTATTGGAACAAATTAAATAGAATGACAGTCATAGTTGTACAACCATACAAAGATACAAAGAAATATGCTCTAATAGTTAAAATCCTACAGTTACAGATGAACTTTACAAACACAGGGTGGAGTTCCAGACGTTTTATCGTGGAAAACAGCCAGGAAAATGCAACAAATGGGTTTGCAACCAGATAAGCCGCACTTGAAAGCAAACACAGTGAACTTGAGAAGCAAGTCATAAAGTATAAAGTATAAGCTACACTGGTCAATGATAATTAACTTCATATCATGGGGTTTGATGTCAGTTTTTTTCTCATGAATCTGGACAGAGACTAGTGCTGAGGAGTTCAAGACTTAATTAAGCAGCATCAATTAATAAGAAATACAATTTTTTAGCCGCTCATGTCCATTAATACCTTGGGCGCCAGTGTAGCTTTGGAATCATCCTGTGGCTTTGCCTTTTGCTTAGCTGAACCATCAAGAACAGATGGTAGTTCATCCAGCAGTAGCTTAGACCCTATTTAATAGAAGATCGAAATTACCATGTCTGAATATCTCCAAACTATACTAAATGGTGTTCAAACTGTTTAACATGTCCCTCTGTGAATTTCTAAAACATAATCAACTAATCACAAGTCTATCTGGGAGTAGGTCGATGTCGCGAGAGGTGTACCACTAGGAGGACCAACTCCATGTATGGTCATGTTGAAATAATGAAATGTACATATACTTTATTGGTGGAGCATTATCGATTGCAGTTTGTACCTATATTGAATAATATAGCAAGTAGCTCTGGTGCCTGCAGACAAATTGTTAGAATGTTTATCAAGGAAGGATTATGCAAAATTCATAATCAAATATCACCGCATCATCTGCAATTTCAATTATCTTCAGTTTCTAAGTGAACTAACCAAACTATTGCACAGAAGCATCATCCAGCAAACTAGTAAAGAAAGAACATGTCATGCTAGTTCAAGTATGTTTTCCTCCCTTGAAAAGTTTCCAAAGGTCGATAAGTCATCATGAAGATAGACAGACACCCACCAAAAGTATGGCGATAATCCATTAGAACTATTTTAATTAAACAAAGCATCTTGCATAGCCTGATAAGATTTCTGATAAGATTTATCATTTCTATAAATGTTTTCTGAACACCCGCTAAAAGTATTAAAAAAACATAAAATCTTGAAATGAACATAGAAAATGTTAGTTGCTGATAAGATTTAGCATTTACATAATGAAGTCATCAACAGAAAGCCTTTCGTAAGCAATCACTGGACCTGCATCCAAGGCACGGACAGTGTACGAAAGGGACACACCTGTTTCTCCAACACCATCCTGTACAGACATAGTCAATAGCATGGGATAAATATTGTATGTCGTAGCTTGTGACTGACCCAGAAATGTAACATGCACATCATACAGACCTGCAATGCCCTCTGCACAGGAGCTGCACCACGATACAGAGGCAACAAACTTGGGTGTATATTAACTGTACCTGATAGACAAGGAGACATGACGATGATCAGGGTTCAAAGTTCCAAACAACATTTTTCATAGCAAAAATCATTGTGCCCGATTGTTTCTTGGCAAAATATGGTTAGTCTAGGTTCTCCCAAACTTAATGTGTACTGACTGGAAGTTGGGTTTATGGGGAACCATAGCAGAATCAGATATAGCATGAATGATCCGACAAAGCCTATGTTCAAATTATCTGTAAACATATTGCCTAATCTTGGTGAAATCCAGTAACGAGGTAAACTATCTGGTTACCATTAGTTCTCCTAGTCCTATGAATGATCATTCTAACATGCAATAGGCTGGTCTGAGGAGCGTATATTTGAGGAATTGGTGGATTCCACAAATATTAATTACAACCATTACAAAATCAACGGTTAATGCGTACTACCAATACCACACAAAATAGACACAAAAAGACCTGCTTTGGTTTTGAGGCGCTGAAAGCCTGAAACAAAGTTAGCAAAGTCGAGTAAACCTGTATAATAAACCATGTACAGTTAAGTACGAGCACAAAAATCTTAATGGCTCTACAAGAATCAGCTTATTCGCTGTCTTGCATTTTAAGTAGTACTAGACAGTAGTTGCTAGTCAATATTGGTGGATTCCTAGTGGACTAGTATTTCTGTTTGAACGTGAGGTAATTATGGTTTATCATGCATACTAAACCAAAGGCAATTCTGGCAAATTGACAGAACTTTTTTTTTGGAAAAATTGACACAGATTTTTGGACTTACCACATGGTGGGATATCAAGAAACCTCTGTGGCAGAATGTTCCCGTAAGCAGCAGTGATGCAAAGTTCTGGTCTCACTTCCTTCAAGTCAGATAAAAAGGACTCCTGCATTGCAACATAGTAAATCACTATCACTTGCACATCCTCTTACAAGTATTCAGCACCATTACAGCCTTGATGTGAGGGAAAACTAGGAGAACAGTTCTGAAGAAATCACCTCCCCAGCGCGCTTGGGGGAAAAGATAAGGTCGCCAGGGAAACCTCGATCGAGCGCGTGTTGCGCGACGGCCGACGGCAGCGGCTTCCTCCCCCTGTTCTTGGTGGCCGGCGGCTGCGTCACGACGGCGGCGACCTGAAATGCGGAGTCGGGGGAGCTGGACGCAGCCAGCAACGTGTCCAGGACGGAGGCAGCTACCTAAGGCGTGATCCGAAGCCTTGAATCAGACAATGGACTGGGCTCTGAGGGTTTGGGGGAGGCAGTAGTGCAGTACCTGGGGGGATCCGAAGAAGACGATGTTCTTCCTCTTGGGGCCGTCAGCGGCGGTGTTCGAGGCGGATTTGGCAGCGGAGCAGAAGAAGTGGCGCCTCAGCTGCGGGGAGCAACGCGCCATGATTCCTAGACTGAAAATTTAGGATGAGGACTTCGGATGGAAGAACTGAAGTAGGAAATAGTGAATCCTAATGCTCCCTTCGCAGTTTTGTTACTACAAAGAAATTCTTCAAATGGTGCGTCTTTCCTGTCTCCAGGATTTGAGTAGCAACTTCTACTTCTTTACATGTTTGACAACGTGAGGAAGTAAGTTTAATGTACTACCTTCATCTAAAAATAGATCTCTAGATTTGTCTAAATTTAAATGTATCTCTAGATATATTCAGATTTAGATCAACCTCAGCCATTTATTTATGAACGGAGGAAGTACATCAGACCTTGAACTTCGTCAAATTTTGTACTCCAGGTCAAAGCGTCACCTTCCTCGCAATATAATCGCTCAGTTCAGTGAATAGTATGTATAAATTTAGTCAAATGTCAATGCCTTCTAAATTTGATCAGTCTGTTATAGACTCACTATAAAATATATTTTTATAGTATATTATGAAAAAATGGTTCAGTACTCTAAGAGCGTGTACTCCCACGGGAAACTCAACACGTAGCCCTTATTTTCAAACATTTAAAATTCGTATTTTAAAGTTTTAATAAATTGTAAATACAATTCTAGAGTAGTTAATGATGTATACTACAAACATGCAAGTTCGGATTGAGATTTTGCAATTATGTAATACACATCATTACATCATTTTATATCTCTAGAATTTTGTTTTGTATTTTCTTGAAATTTTGAAATAGAAATTTGAAATGTAAAAAAAGGGTCACATGTAGTTCGGTCTAGTACTCCCACCTTCTATATAACTCATAGATGAATTGAATAGATCTCTTCATCATTTCTAATATACTTCATTACTTTACTAGATACCCAGAAGTGGCTTGCATGAAAATTTTAATTCAAGTCCATATATTTTATATTATATGCATATATACTATTGTAAAATGTGTATCTCGATAAAACTAAGGGCTTCGATGATATTTTTTCCTACTACTTGAACTGAGGCATCTTAGAATAATTAATGAGGTATATTGAGAAGAACAAATATGTATTATATGCTTATTTAAGAAGGTATATTGAAGTGGGAGTACATAGGAGTATATAAAAGGACTTTATGTCTTATTCACTAAACAAAGGCAATAGTACTCCATTTGTCTATGTATACCACCCCACTTCGTATTTCAGGCAAAACTTTAACCAATAATTCAATCTACAAAATATGAGTTATATGTGACTAATAATAAGTCATTAATTTTCTTTTCAAATGTAAATCCAATTACATAACCTTTCATATAGTTTACATTTTGTTGTAAATTCAATGGTGAAAGTTAGACATATAATATGAAGACTTAGAGAGACGTGAGAAGTATCAAAACTGGGAGAAGTTATGCCTTGCTGTTTATATAGCATAATCGGAGAATGAAACACAATCAGAGATGCACATGATGAGGCTATGTTTGGTGTACCTACGTCTTCAAATGTTGATACTGAAACTTCTGATGATGAGCTTAAAACCAATGAAAGGGCAAGAAAGCTGAAGATGTTGAAGCTCAACCTGGCAGTTTCCTTGTTAGCTAAGTAATCTGAAGTTCTTACATTTATTTTGTTTATTACTGTGTCTGCCAAAAGATACTAACGAGACAGGTTTTGTCAGCCTGGCAATGCATAAAAAGGGCCGGGGAGAGAAAGGTTTCAGATGCTGCGGCAGAATTCAAAGAGTAGTACATGAAGTTGGTCGTTGCTAAAATGTCAAATTTTGTGTATTTCCACATCTCCTGTTTTACTCACACATTGTATGTACCTGTTGTAGTATTAGGTGCCATTGTGTTCATTAATTAGTTATTGAAGTTAAGGGTTTGATCCATTAGGTGTATGATATATGCAGTACATAGTTTGTGCAAGATATGTTGAGCAAACCGATCATTGAAACTATGACTGGTTTTTATATAAAATATGTTGAGCAAAACGATCACTGAAAGTATGACCTTCTTTCTTTACTGAAACTGGCTATTCTGAGTATCCAACTGGGCCTGTGGTGATGATTGAAGTTTTACCAGCACCATAATTGAGCACCACGAGAACTGAATACAAATGTGCCGTTTGAAGCTATTAACAAACTGTTTTGAATGTACGTGTACTGGCCTTTAGTCTTGCTAGTATTGCTTCCCGTGTGACTGATTGTGGAGGGGCCATCAAAAGTCATGGCCTAAAAGTAATTGAACTCTCAAATGATAAAACCACAATTCTGTCACCATCACCAAGGTAGCATTGTGCCTTCTTTTCCTTGGGTTGGGAAATAATACAGATGAACACTACAATTCAGAAAGTTGAGACCATCTATATCCACCCCGTGCAAAATTCTCTAAGGACTAAGGATAGCGGCAATAACCCTTTGCAAAATGTGTATAAACCAAGCACATCATGCGGTTCTTTTCATTGCATCCTTTGCACATGAGCTGTAAAGTGAAAGCAGATTTCCCCTCTATGGTGACTTCAACAGCTTCCGACCACGCAAACCATTCCAGAAGTCCCGAGCTGTAGTTACCTTCTTTCCAGGTAGCTGAAGCTCCAACACCTAATATGCAACATGACAAGAGAAGAATTGGAGAAGGCCATGAGGAAAACAAACAGAATGTCATTGCTACGCTAAACGTAGCTCACACCTCAAGCCAAGTTGATCCATTGCAGGGAATCAGCAGCGAGTTCCCTGAGAATAGTACTTCGTTTTCATCTCCAGTTTTGTCACAGGATGCGGATACCTTCGTATTGATAACCTTAATGTCTAGAACATCGGGTTCGCCATTTTGGTTCATGAGTTGCAGTTTTGCGCGGGTTCCTGGCCATCCTGCAAATGCTCGCACCTACCAGAGTTGGTTGGCAATAGCTTGCATGCATGAGTACATTTAAGAATTAAAAACTCACCTTATTATGGAGAACTTTAGCATCTTGGTCAAATGTCAGCCATGATTCATCAGAATTCATCTGGAAAACGGTAGTTATCGTGATAAATTAGTTGGTCTACATATGTGTCTACATCTAAGGGAATCACTTAGTGTATCATCCGGAGAGTTTGAAGGTTTCAGTAACTGCGTTCTTGGAACAAATTAAACAGAATAACAGCCATATTTGTACAAATGAAACGCAAAGGCTTTTGCGTTTTCTTGAAGAAAAAAATTGCACAACCATACAGATACCAATATACGAAGAAAATATGCTCTAATAGTAACTTCAGTACAAATCCTACAACGTTAGAGATGAACTTTACAAACATAGGGTGGAGTTCCACAAGTTATACAGGGACAAATGAACAGGTAAATGTAACAAATCGGTTCCTTGTGAATGTTTACAGCTGCACACTTCAAAGCAAACACAGTGAACCTGAGTAGCAATTAAGCAAGACACAAAATATAAAGTATAAAATAAACTGTATCAGGACATTCCACAAAAGCTCTTGCAACTTGTCTTATTTTTCATTTGGATCAATGTTGATTGACTCTATAGCATCAGGTTTGATTTCAGGCATTTATTTCCTAGTGAATGTTGACAGTGACTACTGCTGAGGAGTTATATACCCATCTACACCCTTTGTTTCGAATTATAAGATGTTTTGGATATTCCAATGTGGACTACATATGGACTGACATGAGTGAACAGACACACTGAAATGTGTCTAGATACATACGATTAAGAAAATGCTAGAACATCTTATAATTCGGAACGGAGGGAGTACATATCAAATTACTTAATTAAGTTGCATCACTCAATAAGACGAATTTTATTTTAGCAGGTCATGTCCATTACTACCTTGGGCGCCAGTGTAACTTTGGAGTCATCCTGTGGCTTTGCCTTTTGCTTAGCTGAACCATCGAGAACAGATGGTAGTTCATCCAGCAGTAGCTTGGACCCTATTTAATACAAGAAAAAATTACCAAGTCTGAGTATCTCAAAACTACACTAACTGTTTTTAGAACTATTCAGCATGTTTCTCAATGAATTTGTAAAAGAAAACTAATCATAAATCTATCTAGGAGTAGAACGATGTCGTGCGATGAGGTGTACCACTAAGAGGACAAACTCCATGTAGTGCTCATGTCAAAATAATGACCAGAAAACCAAAACTGATCATGGGTGCATATGCACCCTATATGTATAACACATATTTCAAAAATTAAAAAATTAGGAACAAAAATTTAGCATGTAGAGGGACACGTTCTATGAGTACACGTAAAGTTTCACGTAAAACCGACAAATTTTGTACCCTATGTAAAAAAGACAAATAATGTCTCGAGAAATAGACTATTTTAACACCAAAAATTTGTCTTTTTAGTACAAGACACAAAACATATCGGTTTTTTCTGAAACAACTTTGTGAATATGTAACATGTCAAGATATACACGAGGCATTTTTGTTTGTATTTTTTTGACATTTAAAAATATATTTAATATGCATTTCAAATAAAGGGTGCATATGCACCCAGGTGTAGAAACACCTTGTCCGAAATATACCTATACTTTACTGATGGAGTATTATTGTTTGCAGTTTGTACCTATATTGAATAATATAGCAAGCAGCTCTGGTGCCTGCAGACAAATTGATAAAAGATATCAGGAAGGATTATGTAAATCTGATAATCAAACCCCACAGCATCATATCTGATATTTCAGTTTTCTTCAACTTCTAACCTGAACTAACCAAAATCTTGCACAGAAGGATCATCCAGCAAATTATCAACCCAAAAACATACCACGCTAGTTCAGTTATGTTAACACCCGTTAATAGTTTCCAATGTTGATCAGTCATCACGAAAAAAGACAGACACCCACTAAAAGCATGATGATAGTCCATTAGAACGATTTTATTGAACAAGCATCTATTTTCATCACTAAGAAACAAAATCTTGAAATGAACAAGAAAATGTTATTTACTAGGTTTAGCATTTACATAAATGTTTTCAGAAAACGTATGGCTGTGTCAAAGACTTGTCTAACTGCTATTGCATCGCTTTGAACAGTTAAGATGATCAATCAAACTGGCAAGAGAACAAATATGGTCTACCTTGATGAAGTCGTCAACAGAAAACCTTTTGCAAGCAATCACTGGACCTGCATCCAAGGCACGGACAGTATATGCAAGGGAAACACCTGTTTCTGCAACACCATCCTACAGACATAGTCAACAGCATGGTGTAAATAATGTATGTCGAAGTTTGACTGGCCCAGAATTGTAGCAGGCACATAATACAGACCTGCAATGCCCTCTGCACAGGAGCTGCGCCACGATATAGAGGCAACAAACTTGGATGTATATTAACTGTACCTGATATACAAGGAGACATGACAAATGATCAGGGTTCAAAGTTCCAACAACATATTTTATTGCAGAAATAATTGTGCACCAGTTGTTTCTTCGCAAAATATGGTTAGTCTAGGTTCTCCCAAGCTTGAGTGTGTACTGACTGGAAGTTTGGTTTGTGGGAAACCAAAGCAGAATCAGATTTAGCATGAATCATCCAACCACGCCTAAGTTTAAATTATTTGTAGACATATTGCCTAATCTTGGTGAAATCCACTAATCAAGTGAACTATCTGCTTACCTTTAGTTCTCCTAGTCCTATGAATGATCATGCTAGCATGCAATAGGCTGATCTGAGGAGTGGATATTTGAGGAATGGGCGGATTCAATAGATATTACAACCATTACAAAATCAATTGTTAATGTGTAGTACCAATAGCATACAAAATAGACACAAAAAGACCTGCTTTGGTTTTGAGGCACTGAAGTCGAGCAAACCTGTATAGTATATAGTAAACCAAGTAGTAAATTATGAGCACAAAAGTCTTAATGGCTATAGAAGAAGTGTAGCTTACTTTCTCGCAAAAAAAAAAAGAGCATAGCTTATTCACTGTGTTGGATTGTAAGTAGTAGACAGTAGTTGCTAGTCAATATTGATGGATTCCTAGTGCACTATTACTCCTGTTTGAAAATGAGGTAATTATGGTTCAACATGCAGTACAACAGCTGAAAAGTACTAAAATAAAGGCAATGCTGTCAATTGCACACGGATTTTAGGACTTGCCACATGGTGGGATATCAAGAAACCTCTGTGGCAAAATGTTTCCGTAAGCAGCAGTGATGCAAAGTTCTGGTCTCACTTCCTTCAAGTCAGACAAGAAGGACTCCTGCATTGCAACATAAATCACTATGAGCTGCACTTGCTTGTACATTTAACGCCATTGTAGCCTCGATGAGACTAGGACAAGGGTTCTGAAGAAATCACCTCCCCAGCGCGCTCGGGGGTGAAGATAAGGTCGCCGGGGAACCCTCGGTCGAGCGCCAGCTGCGCGACGGCCGACGGCAGCAGCTTCCTACCCCTGTTTTTGGCGGCCGGCGGCTGCGTCACGACGGCGGCGACCTGGAACGTGGAGTCGGGGGAGCTGGACGCGGCCAGCAGCGTGTCCAGCACCGAGGCAGCCACCTGAAGCGCGATCCGAATCCTTGAATGAGACAGTGGACTGGACGCTGGGAGCTTGGGGGAGGTAGTACCTGGGGGGATCCCAAGAAGACGATGTTCTTCTTCTTGTGGCCGGCGGCGGCGGTGTTGGAGGAGGATTTGGCGGCGCAGCAGAAGAAGCGGCGCAGCAGCGGCGGGGAGCAACGCGCCATGATTCCCTCTTGGATTGGAAATTTGGGATGAGAAGGACGATTTTGGATGAAAGGAGTATGAAACAGTGACAAGATTGGATGGTCAAGATTGAAAGTCACTTTTATTTTCGAAAGGGGCATCTAAATCAAAATCAAAATCGCCCAAAGTCTTTTTGTGTACTCGACACTAGTTGATGCAGTACTAGGAGCATCTCCAGCCACGTCCCAAAAACTCCACGCGACGTGTTTTATTTGTATCGCGTTTGGGGACGTCCCTCTCCAGCCGCATCCTCAAACACCGTCCCAAATATTTTTTAACATTAAAATACTTTTTTTGCATTTTTATTTTAATAGAGAGAAGGAACATTTCACAAATTAATACATAATTGAGAACATGGTTTACACAAACTAAGATATAGTTTACAACATGGTTTCCACAAACTAATACATAGTTAAAATATTAGAAAATAAGGAAACCTAAGTAGTGTTGTCATTCTAGATTTCGTATGTTCGCTGTCAAGAAAGAACACTCCCAAGCACTCTCAGTCACCCAAACTGGAAAATCCAGCTGATGATTATAGCCCGGTTGGTCCTTTCGAGGAAGAACATCCAGAAACCTCCGTGTTTATTTTCGATGCGAAGAAAGAATACTCGACGTGTTCAATCGTCCTCCTCATCGTCGTCGCTGTGGTAGTGCCGGCGGTAGCGCGTGTCATCGAACACCTTGACGCTCATATCCGCATCGCCTAGGTAGGAGAATGTGAGCATGCAGCAGGCTTTGAGATCATGGTAGCGCGTGAACTTCTCCCAGTCGATGTGGAGGTACATCTTGCCACGTCTGTCGAAGAGCACGTCCACCGGCCACCGGCAGCAGTCGCAGCCAGCCTCCCGCAGATGCAGCGCGGCCGGCTCATTGCCGGCGACGAACTCGGCGAACTTGTCCGGCAGCCTCTAGATGTCGAGTGGGTCGCCCTTGAGGATGACGACGAAATCGAACAGCACTTGGTGCTCTTCCTGCAGGTCCGACGATGAAGACGCCGACGTCGCAGGCAACGACGACCATGCAGCTCTGCAGCGGCCACGACCACGACCACGGCCGCGACCTCGGCCTCGGCCTCTGCCTCTACCAGCCATGGCGTCAACTCTTCAAATGGTGGTGGCTAGGGTTGGGGAGAGAGGCGCTAGGATTTGTGTATGAGGGGCGATGGGAGAACACCCCTTTTTATAGGCTGGAGGGAGGCGGGGTAGCGGTGGCGCTCATTAACGCCGGCACGGAGAGCTAGGCGCGACGAGACGTTCGTTGCACCTCTGCGGAAACTGCATCGTCGCTGCGCGCCAATAACTTCCGTCACGATGTAGGCGACGGTTAGGTTAAACTTGAATGTGCCGCTGACGCATCGGCCCGCGTCTCCTCGCCTTGCATTTTGTTGTGTACGGTGTGCCCGGACCGTCCCATGTGAACCGGGGACGGGCTCGAGACGTCGGACACTGTATTGGACCGTACCGGACGGAAGGAGGCTTTAAGGCACGCGGCTGAAAACGAAATTTTGTCCGACACGTCCTAAATACCCTTGGGATGGGATGCTTTAGAAGATGCGGCTGAAAATGCTCTGATAAAATCCGCAGCTTAGAACTAATAGAACCTTAAATAAACTGTATCCAAATATATATTTTATTGATCGTACACGACGTCACGATTTTTTCACATGTTTTTCTAATAGTACAAAAGTTGAGTTAAAAATGCATCAAGTTAGTCTCGGGGCTCTTCTGCGTCGAGGGCCCCCGTCGCCTCCTAACCCTAGCCGCCCCCAACCCCAACCCTCCTCCTCCCGCCGCCGCCGGCAGCGCCGCCGGGGCAAAGACCTTGGGGCGTGGTGGCGGAGGGGGCTTTCCCTCTTGACGCGGATGGGACGGCGGCTGGGCCATCCCCTCGACGGCGGCGGCGGTAGACCTCCTCCATCCCGTGTGATGGCGGGGCGGTGGAGGTCGGAGGAAGAAGGGGCGGCGGTGACCAGAGTGCTGCGGCCTCCCCTGCCTCCCGTCGGTGGCACACCAGTGGTGGCTGGTGGTGGGATGGTTTGCACCATCCCCTCCGCTTCTCGCCGGTGCGGGGTGGTGACCTTGGGTTTCTCCCGCGGTTCGAGGACGCCCGGGGCAGCAACCTCGGGTTCGATGGAGGAGGCGGCCTTCTTCTTCGTCGGAGGTGGTCGGCCAGGCTGGTAGTCCTGTGTGGGGGATCATGGGATCTCACACAGGTTTCCGGCGATGGTGATCTAGTCCGGGGTGTCATGGCGGCCGGTGAAAACTGAGCCTCGACCTCGGTCTTGGCGGATGATGGCGGCGTCGGTCGACGTCGTTACCTTGTCGAAGGCGTCATCTTTGCCCGTCTTGGCTCTACACTCGGCGAGTTGGGGATGCGCGGTTGCCGGTGAAAACCGTGTTCCGACCTCGGTTGGCGGACGATGGCGACGTATCGCGCCGCAACCTTCTTGAAGGCATCGTCGACGTAGTCTGCGGTTTCTCACTCGTGCTGCTCCGGGGGAACCCCTAGGTCCGGGTCTCCCGGATCGGACGATGGCGGCGCATCCTGCGTCGTTCTACCTCTTGGGCATCGTTTTTGGAGCAGCTGCTGGATGTTGGCGGACTTCGGTGGAGTGGTGTTCATCTACCACATTGTTGGCGCTGAGTCTCAGTGGCATGGTGCTGCAGGGTATCGACGACAGATGCGGGATGATGTATACGTGCAGGAGGGTGGAGCCGTCTGGCGTCATGGTGGCATCGACGGCAGGTCTTGCAAGGTTAATGCGATGATCTCTCTTGAAGATGGAATCGAGGAAGACGGCGGTAGCAACTTCTGTGGCGTGTGCGTTGGCGTGCGCGGATAGTCTGCTTGACTGGATGTGCTTCTCACCTGCTATTGGGCGGTTTGGGAAGGCATTTGGTTTTTGGATGATATCAGTTGGTGTATTGTCACCCCCTTCATCCCAATGTAGGTCTAGTGAGGTGGCTTCGAGGTTGATTTTTTGTATTGCTTCTTGTAAGGTTTGCGAATAATCTAATAAAAAGCCGTGTGCATCCTTTGGATGCAGAAGCTGAGGCGATTCTTTCCCCTTTTCGAAAAAAAATCAGTTTTCCATTGTTGACTGGTTATTTCTGCATCCTTTAGAGGCATCTCTAACCGAGCCCATAAATCCTACCAGAACTGAATTTTTCCGGCGGATTTACGGGTTCAAGCCGAAAGTGGCGCAGAACAGCATCCGAATCGGTGGGCCGGCCCGGTATCGGAAGTTCGGAGGCCCGAGAAACTGGACCGTCGACCCGTATATATACAGGCAGCGGAGGGGAGTAGGGTTCCAAAACCCTATTCCCTCCGCCGCCCTCGCCCCCTCCGCCGCGCGCACGGTTGGACTTCCGGCGAGCAATCGCGGTGCCACCGCCGCCGCTTCTCCTCTCTCTCCACCACCACCGTGACCGCATGGCGAACAGCGGAGGCAGGGGCGGGCGGATTGGTGGGAGCAACTCTCTGCCGCGCCCTCACACCCCCCCCCCCCCCGTCTTCCAGTCGGAGGCCGAGCGGCGCAAATGGAACCGCAGCGAAGGCGCTCGGAAGCGGAGCGCGCGGCGCTGGACCAACTGGGGTCTGACGCCGCCGGGAAAGCTCGCGTGCTATGCAAATAGCGGCGAGGGGTCGTCCTCGGCCGCGTCCGGCCGTGCGCTATGGCGGCCCGCCTCGGACAGCAGCGACGATGAGGAGGAGGAGGGGGGAGGAGGAGGAGGTGCCGGAGGAGGAGGTACCGGTGTGCACCCTCCAGCTGCAGTCCGGGGACTTCGTCCTCAACGACAACGAGGAGGCGACGGCGGTGCAGCAGGTGGCCGTCATCTCCGCCGCCGAGGCGCGCGCGCTCTTCCGCCGCGAGGAAGCGGAAGCCGTTTGTGCCGTGCGCGAGTACGAGGCCGCGCAGAAGGAGGCGGCCGTCCGCCGCGTGAAGCAGGAGGTTGTCGACCTCGACTCCGAGTAGGCCGCCGACGGCGTAGTCTGCCGCGGAGCGCATAGTAGCTCGCCGTCGGCGAAATTAGTTTAGTTTTGGAGGTGGTCGCCGACAACCACCTCAAATGCAATGTATCTATCAATCGCATCTAACAAATTATGCCTAAATATGTTTGAATTTCAGTTCTACTGCTTGTTTGCGATGATCACTTTACCGGCAAATTTTGAAATCGACGTTTTTCGGTTCCAAATACAGGTGTTGTTCTGTGCCACGCTAAAATACGCTCGCTTTTTGTTTTTCGGGAGACTGAACTCACTTTTTTCGATTTAGAAGAATAAGGGCTCTGCTAGAGATGCTCTTACATGGTTATAGCGTATGAAAGCTCAATGTATATAAGGGCTTCAACTCCATAAGGCATCTTCACCGGTGCGTTCTAAATAGCCGCCGGTAGGGGTACCGGGCACCTGATCCCCAATTTGAGGAGCGGTTGCACACTGATGATCCCAATAAGAAATCCTAAATATTTTAAATTTATTAAGATAGTAATATTACATAGACTTCATTGTGAGATATAAATATTGCATAGGCTTAATTATACATTTTTCGATAAAGGAAATATATTAATATCAGAAGATACCAATTACACCTAGCCTCTGCAACAACGCAATACCCTAATGGCAGTACGGATGCACACAGCCAAAAATGAAAAAGAGAAAACTAAGAAATAAAGCCCCGCTATAGTATTCCAGCACCCAGCAACAGCAATACTACCACCACCAAGATAATACTTGAATTTCAAACTCTCCAAAAGCGACGCCTCCAAGAAGGGAACAGTGCACCAGCGCCGTCATCGCCCAATCAAAGATCTTAGATTTTCACCCTGAAGATAGTCCGCACTCTCAAAACAATGCCTTCAACAAGATCATTGCCAGGCACAACCAATTAAGGGCCAGGCCTTGGATTTTTACCCTGAAAGGTAGGACTCTGACTTCACCTATGTTACCACCCCCACTTTCATACCACTGTTGTGAAGCCCGGAACACCAAGCAAATCCCTCAACAGCGTTGAGAATTGAACCTCCCTTAGCTAGTCATCCAATCCGGCCTTTATGATATTCTCTTCTTCTAACTTCACCATGGATCAATGTCACTTGATGACAACATAGAACAGAGCTTCGGGCCGCTCCCTCCAGAACCAAACAATCAGAATAAAAGCGTGGGTGCGCACGACCGAATACCACCCGATTCAGGAAACTCCAGGCATAAGGTGCACTGTTACATTCGCTGACGGAGCCTTCTAGAACTGATCATTTTGGCCAGATCAAGACAGACATGCCTCAGGAGGTCTTCATCTTCACACAAAGAAATATATTACATGTAGGATAACGTTGCATAGAAAACAAAAAATTTCCTACCGCGAGAACGCAATCCAAGCCAAGATGCAATCTAGTAGATGGGAGCAACGAGGGGATGATCAAGACTAACCCTTGAAGAGATTCCAAAGCCTATAAGAGTAGGCTCTTATTGCTGCGGTAGACGATCACTTGCCGCTTGCAAAAGCGCGTAGAAGATCTTGATCATGGTGCCACAATCGGGCAGCACCTCCGTACTCGGTCACACGTTCGGTGTTGATGAAGACGACGTCCTTCTCCCCATTCCAGCGGGCAGCGGAAGTAGTACCTCCTCCTTGAATCCGGCAGCACGACGGCGTGGTGGCGGTGGTGGTGGAGATCTCCGGCGGAGCTTCGCTAAGCATATGCAGGAGAGGTGGAGGAGGAGAAGAAGCTAGGGTTTGGGGAGAGAGGGGGGTTGGGCGCCGGCCCTCTAAGGGGTGCGGCCAAGGCTGAGCCAAAGAGTGGCTGCCCCCCTCCCTCTCCTCCTCATTATATAGGTGGAAGCCCCAAGAGTTCTAGTCCAAGTCTTCGAATAAGACCCCAACACTAAAACCTCCCATATGTGGGAAACCTACTCAAGGAGGGAGTCCTACCCAAGGTGGGACTCCCACCTTTCCTTGATGTGGGTTGGCCGGCCACCCTAGAGGAGTCCACCTTGGACTCCTCCCCTTTAGGGTTGGCTGGTCATGCAAGGTGGAGTCCCTCCGGGACTCTACTTTCCATGGTGATTTCTTCCGGACTTTTCTAGAACCTTCTAGAACCTGCCATAAATGCACCGGATCATTTCCAAACTTGGAATATGACTTCCTATATATGAATCTTAATCTCCGGACCATTTCGGAACTCCTCGTGATGTCCGGGATCTCATCCGGGACTCCAAACAAATATTCGAACTCCATTCCATATTCAAGTTCTACCATTTCAACATCCAACTTTAAGTGTGTCACCCTACGGTTCGTGAACTATGCGGACATGGTTGAGTACTCACTCCGACCAATAACCAATAGCGGGATCTGGAGATCCATAATGGCTCCCACATATTCAACGATGACTTTAGTGATCGAATGAACCATTCACATACAATACCAATTCCCTTTGTCACGCGATATTTTACTTGTCCAAGGTTTGATCTTCGGTATCACTCTATACCTTGTTCAACCTCGTCTCCTGACAAGTACTCTTTACTCGTACCGTGGTATGTGGTCTCTTATGAACTCATTCATATGCTTGCAAGACATTAGATGACATTCCACCGAGAGGGCCCAGAGTATATCTATCCGTCATCGGGATGGACAAATCCCACTGTTGATCCATATGCCTCAACTCATACTTTTCGGATACTTAATCCCACCTTTATAGCCACCCATTTACGCAGTGGTGTTTGGTGTAATCAAAATACCTTTCCGGTATAAGTGATTTACATGATCTCATGGTCATAAGGACTAGGTAATTATGTATCAAAAGCTTATAGCAAATAACTTAATGACGAGATCTTATGCTAGGCTTAATTGGGTGTGTCCATTACATCATTCATATAATGATATAACCTTGTTATTAATAACATCCAATGTTCATGATTATGAAACTAATCATCCATTAATCAACAAGCTAGCTTAAGAGGCATACTAGGGACTCTTTGTTGTCTACATATCACACATGTACTAATGTTTCGGTTAATACAATTATAGCATGATATATAAACATTTATCATAAACATAAAGATATATAATAACCACTTTTATTATTGCCTCTTGGGCATATCTCCTTCAGTCTCCCACTTGCACTAGAGTCAATAATCTAGTTTACATTTGTAAAGATATAACACCTTGGCCTTCTGGTGTTTTATCATGTTTTGCTCACGGGAGAGGTTTTAGTCAACGGATCTGACATGCTCAGAAACGTATGTATTTTGTAATTCATTTGCGTCTCAATCGCATCACTCATTTCCAAATGAGTCGGCATTAAATATGTTTGGTCTTCTGGTGGAACCTTAATTCCGAGGTCTGAAATATGTCACTAATATTGTCACACACAATATAGCTTCAAAGTTCTGACTCTGTCGGAACTACACCAAGTTCTCAAAGAACCTCTTGACTTTAACATCCTTTGTCATTGTCAAAACAATAACATATTCTGCCTTCTTTTGTAGAATCCATCATAATATTTAGAACTCTTCTAAATCTAGCATAGACAACTTCTAGCTCATCGTGCTACCTTTTAAACAACACTTAGTCTAATTTGAGATTGAAATTTTATTTTCATATGTGACAAAACAAATATCGGTGCAACATCTTACAGCGATTTGTTTGTCATTTCCCATACAAAACTATATATATATCCTTGGTTTCTTCTAAAGTACTCAAGGATACTCTTACTGTCGTCCAATGATCATCATATGAATCATTCTGGTATATGCTCATAACACTTTATAGCACATGACATCTGATTGTGTACATATTATTCGTGATCTATAATCACTCATGTGTTTTTACTCATTGAGTGTCAGATACACTCAAGTCTTGTTAAAACTTAACATGACAAGAATATTTTCTATATTGAACTATTTCAATATCTATTCTATGTACTTTGACTTAAACATATTATGTGTTTTAATCTATCTTTATAGATCTTGACACAAAATTTGTTTCTGTCTATATCCTTTCATTGAAGTTAATTTCTCAATGAAACCTTTTAATCAAGTATATAATTACATCATTTATAACCAACTATATGTCATCTACATAAGTATTATAAATATGTCTCAGCGCTCCCACTTAATTTCTTGCAAATGCAAGTCTCTTCATCGTCTCTGATGAAATCAAAAACTCTTTGACTATTTCATCTGGTGAAGATTCCAACTCCGTGATACTCGCGTCATCCAATTGAAGTTCGTATACCTATCTAGTATTTTACGGACTAGCAAATCAATTGGTTGTATCTTGTATACACCTTTAATACACACTTCTGTTAAGTAGTGTATTTTGCCATCCTACTAGCATATCTCATAAAAGAAATATGTAGTGATTACTAGAATAATCCACATAGACTATAAGCATTGCTACGGAAGATATAATCTTATCGTAGTCAACTCTTTGAACTTTGTTGTAAACAACTTTTCAACAAGTCGAGCTTCTTCAAGGATATTTCATCCAAGTCCATCAATTTCATAGATCCATTTACTTTCAAAAAGTATTCATCTATCTTGGATTTCATGGCGTATAGCCATTTTAACGGAGTTAGGGCCCATCATAACTTCTTTGTTTGTAGTTGGTTTATCATTGTTCAAAAAACAATCCTTTGTCCACAAATCATTTATTTGATCACAAAGTAAACCATACCTACAAGGTTCAATATGTACTTTGATCTCCATGGCTAAAACACTTTGTACTCATGGGAGCCATGATCGTGGTGGCCGCTTCCGAAACCAATTCCGATGCTGCGCTACTCTGATCATTATGCTCAGGTTCATGAACCTTATCAAATTATATTGTCCTCCCACTCTTTATATTTCACTAGAAACAATTTCTCGAAATAAGAAACATTGACAAACACTTTTGTCTTTGTCTCGTGGGAAGAATTCTTAATTAAATCTCTGGGATAACCATCAAAGACATTCATCCGATTTTGGTTGTAAACTCTTAGACCAAAATTTAAAGAAAAGACTATTAGGGTTTATACCCATGCCATAACTTGTATGGTGTCATTTCATCGGATCATGATGATGCTCTTATTGCTTTTGTAAAAGCGGTAGTCACTAAAGCATAATCCACAAAAATATAATGGCATCAATATTTTATCTCATCATTGATCCAACAAGGTTTGGATACATATCTCGGATACTATATCATCATTATGATACTCCAAGAAATGTGAGTTGTAGAACAATTTCATAACTCTCTTAGATGTTCGCTAAAACTCGTAATTCAAATATTTCCACCATGATCCAATCATAGATATTTGACTTTTCTATTACGATGATTTCCACTTCATGTTGAAATTTATTTGAACCCATTCAAATGTTTCAAACTTCTTCCTTATCGAATATATCCACATATATATACTCAATTCATTGTTGAAAGTTTTCATGAAGTAGAAGAATCTCTCGCACACAACTATGTCCAGTGAACCACATACATCATCATGTATGTTTTCACTAAGTTAGTTGCCCGTTCAACTCTTGGCCTATAAACGGTATTTTAGTCATTCTCTTTAGAAAAGATTTGCAAGCGCCAAATGATTCAAAAAATCAAATGACTCCAAAAATCCATTTGCATGGAGTTCCTTCATGCGTTCCTTTCTAACATGACCTAAATGGCGGTTACACAAATAAGTGGAATTCAAATCATTTGCCTTATGGCATTTTAGCGTCGGTGTTATGTATGTGTGTTTCACCATTAAGATTTATAATAACTTATCCATTGTACATGGAGTAATGTCATAATTTAAACAACTCATTGTTTTCATTTGACCAGAGCAAAATAACAATTATTAAGTTCTTTATTATAAATTCTAAGGGCTAGATAGAATGCTAACGACGAACATAATAACACTTTATTTTGTTCCAGACGTGCATTCCTATCATATTCCTTGTCAGTCACTTAGGCCATTGTATTCTTGTATTGCGTTGTTTTTGTATGACACTTCATACCAACCAATATAGTACTAATACCCAAGAATTTCATAGTGTGACCTAACTAGGAATACAACCATAACTTGTATATCATTTATATACATCTGAGCTAGACTTTCTAGTCTTTTCTTTCTTTCTGCCAAAATATCTTTTGCAGTTTCTCTTTTAGCTTTCCTCATTATTCAGAAAAACACTTCAACATCATTAACTTCTAGGTCTGTTGATCAAATACCAATAACCTTGAGGTTCTTACTTTGAAGTTGATCATCATATGACAAGTGTTCCAGATTTCACTATTAGTAACATTGTAATATGATGAACAATTTCACTCATAATTTTATCCATCATATCATGACGACTTTCTGAGACCATGTATGTACATGCTAGGCTCGTAAAGTTTTAACCTTGGTATTTGTATGTGCAAATCTAGCTTGCACCCGTTGTATGCACACGTAGAATCTATCACACCCGATCATCACGTGATGCTTCAAAACGACGAGTCTTAGCAACGGTGCATATTAAGGATGGTCACTTCATGGATATGCGAATATCATTAGTGCCCCAATGGTTGGAGGATTGTGACGCCTGGCATCTTCAATCTTCATACATTCCCATAAAACTTATGAGTTCATGTAATCTCACCAAATTATATTCTATCATCTTGCAATAAGGTCTTAGATATCACATATATCTCATACCTTGATTATTTCTGAAAACTAAATTTTCAGCTCCTTACTTTTCAAACAGATTTGAACTTCAATTTTCACGGAGACAAGATAACTTTAGGTACTAATTGAAACCATAGCTCTTTGAATCAACAATGTGAGGTTTACTAAAAGTTTGCAATAGGACTTAATCAATTCTTGATTCTTTAACAATACGGTACCAGTCCGTAAAGTTTCTTGTCAGATTTTAACAGTATTTCTATCTCAATTACAAGACTAGCGCATAGTAGTAAACGGATGCCAATACTACAAAATTAATTCAAAATACTACTCAGACTAAGTTTATGATAACTAGTTCATGTTTTAATCTAATTACTAATGAACTCCCACTTAATACAACATCCCTCATAGTTGTTAAGTGGTACACGATCCAAATCCATTACACCAAAACCGATCATCACGTGAGATGATGTAGCTTCAATGGTGAACATCAACATGTTGATCATATCATCCATATGACTCGTGTTCAACCTTTCGGTTTCCGTTGTCCCGAGGCCATGTCTGTACATGCTAGGCTCGTCAAGCAAACTCAAGTATTCCGCGTGTGCAACATGGCTTACATCCGTTGTATATGAACGTTGAATCTATCACATCCGATCATCACGAGATGCTTTGAAACGACGAACTTTGGCAACGGTGCATACGAGGGGAGAACACTTTATTATCTTGATATTAATGTGAGGGATCATCTTATAATGCTACCGTCGCGATCTAAGCAAAATAAGATGCATAAAGGATTAACATCACATGCAATTCATATGTGATATGATATGGCCCTTTAGTCTTTGCGCCTTCGATCTTCATCTCCAAAGCACGGACATGATCTCCATCATCAACGGGCATGATCTCCATCATCGTCGGCGTAGCGTCAAGGTTCATGGCGCCGGCTTCATGGTTGTTCACCTCATGTAGCAACTATTACAACTACTTTGAAATACTACTCAACATGAAATTTAAAGACAACCATAAGGCTCCTGCCGGTTGCCACAATACAATAATGATCATCTCATACATATTCATCATCACATTATGACCATATCACATCACCAAACCCTGCAAAAACAAGTTAGACGTCTCTAATTTGGTTTGCATATTTTACGTGGTTTAGGGTTTTCGAGTAAGATCTAATCTACCTACGAACATGAACCACAACGGTGATACTAGTGTTGTCAATAGAAGAGTAAGTTGAATCTTCACTATAGTAGGAGAGACAGACACCCGCAAAGCCTCTTATGCAATACAAGTTGCATGTCGAACGAGGAACAAGTCTCATGAACGCGGTCATGTAAAGTTAGTCCGAGCCGCTTCATCCCACTATGCCACAAAGATGCAAAGTACTCAAACTAAAGACAACAAGAGCATCAACGCCCATAAAACCATTGTGTTCTACTCGTGCAACCATCTATGCATAGACACGGCTCTGATACCACTGTAGGATAACGTTGCATAGAAAACAAAAAAATTCCTACCGCGAGAACGCAATCCAAGCCAAGATGCAATCTAGTAGATGGGAGCAACGAGGGGATGATCAAGACTAACCCTTGAAGAGATTCCAAAGCCTATAAGAGTAGGCTCTTATTGCTGCGGTAGACGATCACTTGCCGCTTGCAAAAGCGCGTAGAAGATCTTGATCACGGTGCCACAATCGGGCAGCACCTCCATACTCGGTCACACGTTCGGTGTTGATGAAGACGACGTCCTTCTCCCCGTTCCAGCGGGCAGCGGAAGTAGTAGCTCCTCCTTGAATCCGGCAGCACGACGGCGTGGTGGCGGTGGTGGTGGAGATCTCCGGCGGAGCTTCGCTAAGCATATGCAGGAGAGGTGGAGGAGGAGAAGAAGCTAGGGTTTGGGGAGAGAGGGGGGTTGGGCGCCGGCCCTCTAAGGGGTGCGGCCAAGGCTGAGCCAAAGAGTGGCTGCCCCCTGATGGCGTGTAACTCACACGTTCGTTGGGAACCCCAAGAGGAAGGTATGATGCGCACAGCAGCAAGTTTTCCCTCAGAAAGAAACCAAGGTTTATCGAACCAGGAGGAGCCAAGAAGCACGTTGAAGGTTGATGGCGGCGGGATGTAGTGCGGCGCAACACCAGGGATTCCGGCGCCAACGTGGAACCTGCACAACACAACCAAAGTACTTTGCCCCAACGAAACAGTGAGGTTGTCAATCTCACCGGCTTGCTGTAACAAAGGATTAACCGTATTGTGTGGAAGATGATTGTTTGCAGAAAACAGTAGAACAGTATTACGAGATTGTATTTCAAGAAAGAGAATTGGACCGGGTCCACAGGACACTAGAGGACTCTCTCCCATAAGACGAACAGCATGTTGGGTGAACAAATTACAGTTGGGCAATTGACAAATAAAGAGAGCATGACCATGCACATACATATCATGATGAGTATAGTGAGATTTAATTGGGCATTACGACAAAGTACATAGACCGCCATCCAACTGCATCTATGCCTAAAAAGTCCACCTTCAGGTTATCATCCGAACCCCCTCCAGTATTAAGTTGCTAACAACAGACAATTGCATTAAGTATTGCGCGTAATGTAACTAGTGACTACATCCTTGAACATAGCACTAATGTTTTATCCCTAGTGGCAACAAGACATCCATAACCTTAGTGGTTCTTGTCACTCCTCCAGATTCACGTAGGCATGAACCCACTATCGAGCATTAATACTCACTCTAGGAGTTAATATCATCAACTTGGCCGTAGCATCTACTAATAACGGAGAGCATGCAAGATCATAAACAACACATAAGCATAGCTTTGATAATCAACATAACAAGTATTCTCTATTCATCGGATCCCAACAAACGCAACATATAGAATTACGGATAGATGATCTTGATCATGTTAGGCAGCTCACAAGATCCGACAATGATAGCACAATGGGGAGAAGACAACCATCTAGCTACCGCTATGGACCCATAGTCCAGGGTAGACTACTCACACATCACACCGGAGGCGACCATGGCGGCGTAGAGTCCTCCGGGAGATGATTCCCCTCTCCGGCAGGGTGCCGGAGGCGATCTCTGGATCCCCGAGATGGGATCGGCGGCGGCGGCGTCTCCGGAAGGTTTTCCGTATCGTGGTTCTCGATCGGGGTTTTCGTCACGGAGACTTTTTATAGGCGAAAGGGCAGGTCAAGAGGCGGCACGGGGCCCCACACCACAGGGCCGCGCGGCCAAGGGGGCCGCGCCGCCCTATAGTGTGGCCCCTCCGTGGCCCCTCTTCGTCTCTCCTTCGGACTTCCGGGAAGCTTCGTGAGAAAATAGGCCCCTGGCTTTGATTTCGTCCAATTCCGAGAATATTTCCTTACTAGGATTTCTGAAACCAAAAACAGCAGAAAAGAATCGGCACTTCGGCATCTTGTTAATAGGTTAGTTCCCGAAAATGCACGAATATGACATAAAATGTGCATAAAACATGTAGATAACATCAATAATGTGGCATGGAACATAAGAAATTATCGATACGTCGGAGACGTATCAGCATCCCCAAGCTTAGTTCTGCTCGTCCCGAGCAGGTAAAACGATAACACAGATAATTTCTGGAGTGACATGCCATCATAATCTTGATCATACTATTTGTAAAGCATATGTAGTGAATGCAGCGATCAAAACAATGTATATGACATGAGTAAACAAGTGAATCATATAGCAAAGACTTTTCATGAATAGCACTTCAAGACAAGCATCAATAAGTCTTGCATAAGAGTTAACTCATAAAGCAATAATTCAAAGTAGAGATATTGAAGCAACACAAAAGAAGATTAAGTTTCAGCGGTTGCTTTCAACTTGTAACATGTATATCTCATGGATATTGTCAACATAGAGTAATATAATAAGTGCAATAAGCAAGTATGTAGGAATCAATGCATAGTTCACACAAGTGTTTGCTTCTTGAGGTGGAGAGAAATAGGTGAACTGACTCAACATTGAAAGTAAAAGAATGGTCCTCATAGAGGAAAAGCATCGATTGCTATATTTGTGCTAGAGCTTTGATTTTGAAAACATGAAACAATTTTGTCAACGGTAGTAATAAAGCATATGCATCATGTAAATTATATCTTACAAGTTGCAAGCCTCATGCATAGTATACTAATAGTGCCCGCACCTTGTCCTAATTAGCTTGGACTACCGGATCATCACAATGCACATGTTTTAACCAAGTGTCACAAAGGGGTACCTCTATGCCGCCTGTACAAAGGTCTAAGGAGAAAGCTCGCATTGGATTTCTCGCTATTGATTATTCTCAACTTAGACATCCATACCGGGACAACATAGACAACAGATAATGGACTCCTCTTTTATGCATAAGCATGTAACAACAATTAATAATTTTCTCATATGAGATTGAGGATGTTTGTCCAAAACTGAAACTTCCACCATGGATCATGGCTTTAATTAGCGGCCCAATGTTCTTCTCTAACAATATGCATGCTTAATCATAAGGTGGTAGATCTCTCTTACTTCAGACAAGACGAACATGCATAGCAACTCACATGAAATTCAACAAAGAGTAGTTGATGGCGTCCCCAGTAAACATGGTTATCGCACAACAAGCAACTTAATAAGAGATAAAGTGCATAATTACATATTCAATACCACAATAGTTTAAAGCTATTTGTCCCATGAGCTATATATTGCAAAGGTGAATGATGGAATTTTAAAGGTAGCACTCAAGCAATTTACTTTGGAATGGCGGAAAATACCATGTAGTATAGGTAGGTATGGTGGACACAAATGGCATAGTGGTTGGCTCAAGTATTTTGGATGCATGAGAAGTATTCCCTCTCGATACAAGGTTTAGGCTAGCAAGGCTTATTTGAAACAAACACAAGGATGAACCGGTGCAGCAAAACTCACATAAAAGACATATTGAAAACATTATAAGACTCTACACTGTCTTCCTTGTTGTTCAAACTCAATACTAGAAATTATCTAGACCTTAGAGAAACCAAATATGCAAACCAAATTTTAGCATGCTCTATGTATTTCTTCATTAATGGGTGCAAAGCATATGATGCAAGAGCTTAATCATGAGCACAACAATTGCCAAGTATCACATTACCCAAGACATTTATAGCAATTACTACATGTATCATTTTCCAATTCCAACCATATAACAATTTAACGAAGGAGAAACTTCGCCATGAATACTATGAGTAGAAACCAAGGACATACTTGTCCATATGCTACAGCGGAGCGTGTCTCTCTCCCATAAAGTGAATGCTAGGATCCATTTTATTCAAACAAAACAAAAACAAAAACAAACCGACGCTCCAAGAAAAAGCACATAAGATGTGATGGAATAAAAATATAGTTTCAGGGGAGGAACCTGATAATGTTGTCGATGAAGAAGGGGATGCCTTGGGCATCCCCAAGCTTAGACGCTTGAGTCTTCTTGATATATGCAGGGGTGAACCACCGGGGCATCCCCAAGCTTAGAGCTTTCACTCTCCTTGATCATGTTGCATCATACTCCTCTCTTGATCCTTGAAAACTTCCTCCACACCAAACTCGAAACAACTCATTAGAGGGTTAGTGCACATTATAAATTGACATATTCAGAGGTGACACAATCATTCTTAACACTTCTGGATATTGCATAATGCTACTGGACATTAGTGGATCAAAGAAATTCATCCAACATAGCGAAAGAGGCAATGTGAAATAAAAGGCAGAATCTGTCAAAACAGAACAGTTCGTATTGACGAATTTTAAAAAGGCACCAGACTTGCTCAAATGAAAATGCTCAAATTGAATGAAAGTTGAGTACATATCTGAGGATCATGCACGTAAATTGGCTTAATTTTCTGAGTTACCTACAGGGAGGTGGACCCAGATTCGTGACAGCAAAGAAATCTGGAACTGTGCAGTAATCCAAATCTAGTACTTACTTTTCTATCAACGGCTTAACTTGGCACAACAAAACACAAAACTAAGATAAGGAGAGGTTGCTACAGTAGTAAACAACTTCCAAGACACAAAATAAAAACAAAGTACTGTAGGTAAAACATGGGTTGTCTCCCATAAGCGCTTTTCTTTAACGCCTTTCAGCTAGGCGCAGAAAGTGTGTATCAAGTATTATCAAGAGACGAAGTGTCAACATCATAATTTGTTCTCATAATAGAATCAAAAGGTACCTTCATTCTCTTTCTAGGGAAGTGTTCCATACCTTTCTTGAGAGGAAATTGATATTTTATATTACCTTCCTTCATATCAATGATAGCACCAACAGTTCGAAGAAAAGGTCTTCCCAATATAATGGGACAAGATGCATTGCAATCAATATCCAAGACAACAAAATCAACGGGAACCAGGTTATTGTTAATGGTAATGCGAACATTATCAACTTTACCCAAAGGTTTCTTTGTAGAATGATCAGCAAGATTAACATCCAAATAACAATTTTTCAAGCGGTGGCAAGTCAAGCATATTATAAATTTTCTTAGGCATAACAGAGATACTTGCACCAAGATCACATAAAGCATTACAATCAAAATCTTTAATCTTCATCTTAATGATGGGCTCCCAACCATCCTCTAACTTTTTAGGAATAGAGGCTTCACGCTCTAGTTTCTCTTCTCTAGCTTTTATGAGAGCATTTGTAATATGATGCGTGAAAGCCAAATTTATAGCACTAGCATTAGGACTTTTAGCAAGTTTTTGCAAGAACTTTATAACTTCAGAGATGTGGCAATCATCAAAATTCAAACCATTATAATCTAAAGCAATGGGATCATCATCCCCAATGTTGGAAAAAATTTCAGCAGCTTTATCACGAGCGGTTTCGAGCTTTAGCGATTTCAGCAGCTTTTTCGCGCTTTGCATTCGAAGTGGAAACATTGCTAACACCAATTCTTTTATTAGTATGAGTAGGAGGTGCAGCAACATGTGTAGCATTAGCATTACTAGTGGTGGTAATAGTCCAAACTTTAGCTATATTCTTCTCTTTAGCTAGTTTTTCATTTTCTTCTCTATCCCACCTAGCACGCAGTTCAGCCATTAATCTTATATTCTCATTAATTCTAACTTGAATGGCATTTGCTGTAGTAACAATTTTATTATGATGATTCTCATTAGGCAAAACTTTTGATTTCAAAAGATCAACATCAAGAAGAAGACTATCGACTTTAGAAGCAAGTATATCAATTTTCCCAAGCTTTTCTTCAACAGATTTGTTAAAAGCAGTTTGTGTACTAATAAATTCTTTAAGCATGGCTTCAAGTCCAGGGGGTGAACTCCTACTATTGTTGTAAGAATTCCCATAAGAATTACCATAGCCGTTGCCATTATTATAAGGATATGGCCTATAGTTGTTACTAGAATTGTTCCGGTAAGCATTGTTGTTGAAATTATTATTTTTAATGAAGTTTACATCAACATGTTCTTCTTGTGCAACCAATGAAGCTAATGGAACATTATTAGGATCAATATTAGTCCTATCATTCACAAGCATAGACATAATAGCATCAATCTTATCACTCAAGGAAGAGGTTTCTTCGACGTAATTTACCTTCTTACCTTGTGGAGCTCTTTCCGTGTGCCATTCAGAGTAGTTGATCATCATATTATCAAGAAGCTTTGTTGCTTCACCAAGAGTGATGGACATAAAGGTACCTCCAGCAGCTGAATCCAATAAATTCCGTGAAGAAAAATTTAGTCCTGCATAGAAGGTTTGGATGATCATCCAAGTAGTCAGTCCATGGGTTGGGCAATTTTTAACCAGAGATTTCATTCTTTCCCAAGCTTGAGCAACATGTTCAGCATCTAATTGTTTAAAATTCATTATGCTACTCCTCAAAGATATAATTTTAGCAGGGGGATAATATCTACCAATAAAAGCATCCTTGCATTTAGTCCATGAATCAATACTATTCTTAGGCAGAGATAGCAACCAATCTTTAGCTCTTCCTCTTAAGGAGAAAGGGAACAATTTTAATTTTATAATGTCACCATCTACATCCTTATACTTTTGCATTTCACATAATTCAACAAAATTATTAAGATGGGCAGCAGCATCATCGGAACTAACACCTGAAAATTGCTCTCGCATAACAAGATTCGATAAAGCAGGTTTAATTTCAAAGAATTCTGCTGTAGTAGCAGGTGGAGCAATAGGTGTGCATAAGAAATCATTATTATTTGTGGTTGTGAAGTCACACAACTTAGTATTTTCAGCGTTGGCCATTTTAGCAACAGTAAATAAAGCAAACTAGATAAAGTAAATGCAAGTAAACTAAATTTTTTTGTGTTTTTGATATAGCAAACAAGATAACAAGTAAAGTAAAACTAGCAACTAATTTTTTTGTATTTTGATTTAGTGCAGCAAACAAAGTAGTAAATAAAACTAAGCAAGACAAAAACAAAGTAAAGAGATTGAGAAGTGGAGACTCCCCTTTGCAGCGTGTCTTGATCTCCCCGGCAACGGCGCCAGAAAAAGAGCTTGATGGCGTGTAACTCACACGTTCGTTGGGAACCCCAAGAGGAAGGTATGATGCGCACAGCAGCAAGTTTTCCCTCAGAAAGAAACCAAGGTTTATCGAACCAGGAGGAGCCAAGAAGCACGTTGAAGGTTGATGGCGGCGGGATGTAGTGCGGCGCAACACCAGGGATTCCGGCGCCAACGTGGAACTGCACAACACAACCAAAGTACTTTGCCCCAACGAAACAAAGTGAGGTTGTCAATCTCACCGGCTTGCTGTAACAAAGGATTAACCGTATTGTGTGGAAGATGATTGTTTGCAGAAAACAGATGAAAAGATTGCAAGAGATTGTATTTCAGTAAAGAGAATTGGACCGGGGTCCACAGTTCACTAGAGGTGTCTCTCCCATAAGACGAACAGCATTTTGGGTGAACAAATTACAGTTGGGCAATTGACAAATAAAGAGAGCATGACCATGCACATACATATCATGATGAGTATAGTGAGATTTAATTGGGCATTACGACAAAGTACATAGACCGCCATCCAACTGCATCTATGCCTAAAAAGTCCACCTTCAGGTTATCATCCGAACCCCCTCCAGTATTAAGTTGCTAAAAACAGACAATTGCATTAAGTATTTCGCGTAATGTAACTAGTGACTACATCCTTAAACATAGCACTAATGTTTTATCCCTAGTGGCAACAGCACATCCATAACCTGAGTGGTTCTGGTCCCTCCTCCCGATTCACAGAGGCATGAACCCACTATCGACCATAAATACTCCCTCTTGGAGTTACTAGCATCAACTTGGCCAGAGCATCTACTAATAACGGAGAGCATGCAAGATCATAAACAACACATAAGCATAGCTTTGATAATCAACATAACAAGTATTCTCTATTCATCGGATCCCAACAAACGCAACATATAGAATTACAGATAGATGATCTTGATCATGTTAGGCAGCTCACAAGATCCGACAATGATAGCACAATGGGGAAAAGACAACCATCCAGCTACTGCTATGGACCCATAGTCCAGGGGTAGACTACTCACACATCACACCGGAGGCGACCATGGTGGCGTAGAGTCCTCCGGAGATGATTCCCCTCTCCGCGTGGTGCCGGAGGCGATCTCTGGATCCCCGAGATGGGATCGGCGGCGGCGGCGTCTCTGGAAGGTTTTCCGTATCGTGGTTCTCGATGCGGGGTTTTCGTCACGGAGACTTTTTATAGGCGAAAGGGCAGGTCAAGAGGCGGCACGGGGGCCCCACACCACAGGGCCGCGCGGCCAAGGGGGGGGCCGCGCCGCCCTATAGTGTGGCCCCTCCGTGGCCCCTCTTCGTCTCTCCTTCGGACTTCTGGAAGCTTCGTGAGAAAATAGGCCCCTGGGCTTTGATTTCGTCCAATTCCGAGAATATTTCCTTACTAGGATTTCTAAAACCAAAAACAGCAGAAAACAGCAACTGGCACTTCGGCATCTTGTTAATAGGTTAGTTCCAGAAAATGCACGAATATGACATAAAATGTGCATAAAACATGTAGATAACATCAATAATGTGGCATGGAACATAAGAAATTATCGATACGTCGGAGACGTATCACCCCCCTCCCTCTCCTCCTCATTATATAGGTGGAAGCCCCAAGAGTTCTAGTCCAAGTCTTCGAATAAGACCCCAACACTAAAACCTCCCATATGTGGGAAACCTACTCAAGGAGGGAGTCCTACCCAAGGTGGGACTCCCACCTTTCCTTGAGGTGGGTTGGCCGGCCACCCTAGAGGAGTCCACCTTGGACTCCTCCCCTTTAGGGTTGGCTGGTCATGCAAGGTGGAGTCCCTCCGGGACTCTACTTTCCATGGTGATTTCTTCCGGACTTTTCTAGAACCTTCTAGAACCTGCCATAAATGCACCGGATCATTTCCAAACTTGGAATATGACTTCCTATATATGAATCTTAATCTCCGGACCATTCCGGAACTCCTCGTGATGTCCGGGATCTCATCCGGGACTCCGAACAAATATTCGAACTCCATTCCATATTCAAGTTCTACCATTTCAACATCCAACTTTAAGTGTGTCACCCTACGGTTCGTGAACTATGCGGACATGGTTGAGTACTCACTCCGACCAATAACCAATAGCGGGATCTGGAGATCCATAATGGCTCCCACATATTCAACGATGACTTTAGTGATCGAATGAACCATTCACATACAATACCAATTCCCTTTGTCACGCGATATTTTACTTGTCCAAGGTTTGATCTTCGGTATCACTCTATACCTTGTTCAACCTCGTCTCCTGACAAGTACTCTTTACTCGTACCGTGGTATGTGGTCTCTTATGAACTCATTCATATGCTTGCAAGACATTAGACGACATTCCACCGAGAGGGCCCAGAGTATATCTATCCGTCATCGGGATGGACAAATCCCACTGTTGATCCATATGCCTCAACTCATACTTTCCGGATACTTAATCCCACCTTTATAGCCACCCATTTACGCAGTGGTGTTTGGTGTAATCAAAGTACCTTTCCGGTATAAGTGATTTACATGATCTCATGGTCATAAGGACTAGGTAACTATGTATCAAAAGCTTATAGCAAATAACTTAATGACGAGATCTTATGCTACGCTTAATTGGGTGTGTCCATTACATCATTCATATAATGATATAACCTTGTTATTAATAACATCCAATGTTCATGATTATGAAACTAATCATCCATTAATCAACAAGCTAGCTTAAGAGGCATACTAGGGACTCTTTGTTGTCTACATATCACACATGTACTAATGTTTCGGTTAATACAATTATAGCATGATATATAAACATTTATCATAAACATAAAGATATATAATAACCACTTTTATTATTGCCTCTTGGGCATATCTCCTTCATTACATAATATGAAATATCGATGAAACCTATACTAGAGGCTGTTGATGGCCTTCGCCTTCTACGCTGCAAAGAAAGAACACCCATTCACCCAAATTAGGGGGGCGCCTTCATCACTGCACAAACATTTGGAAACCTAACCTACTGGCTTCAATTGTCCATTACCACTTTCGCTGCAAAGAAAGAACATCCGGAAACCTACTAATCGGCCATGTCATCGTTGCTGATGTCATCGTGGTAGTGCCTATGATAGGATGTGTCGTCAAACACCTTCACCCTGAGCTCGACGCCACCTTCCCACTTGAAGTTCACCAAGAAGCCGACCTCGAGGTTGTGGGCGCTAGCGAACAGCTCCCAACCAGTGTGGAGAACATCTGCCATTCTCGTCGAACAACACCTCGACAGGCCAACAGCAGACACAGCAGTTGGCTTCCCGCAAGTGCACGCTAGCTGGCTCACGGCCAACGAGATATTGCGCGAACTTGTCCGAAAGCCTTTTTTAACACAATGGGTCCTCCTTGATGAGGACGACAAACTCGGAGAACTGGGGGAAGCAGTTCGGCGACGGTGATTGTTCAGGGAGTGGGGGTCCTACACCCCAGCCACTGCCTCGGCGACCATGGCCTGTAGAACCGTCCATCGAGCTTGGGGAGATGGTGGTCGGCGGCAGCGCTAGGGTTTGTGTGAGGAGAAGCTGGTGCCCGAGCACCCCGTTTTATAACCAGAGGCAGGGCGTGGGGGCGGTGGTGCGCAATTTATTGCTTCGGCGAAGGTAGGTGGACGGTGACGCCATTAATCTATGGCACGCATGGCTAGGTCATTACGCCAGCCGCTAAATAGCCGCTGCCAGACGGGGCCGAGGGCTTCCATCCGACGTGACGCGAGGCGGTGGCGTGCCCTTCGGCACCCGCGCGAAGGGGCCGACACAGGGTTTGCCGGTGGTTGTAGTGGACTCCAAAACTGGCTGGCTACTTATTGGGGACGCTGGTGTGGCTCAAAAAACGCAGCGTTACCCCAAATTGCTATTGGGATCGCTATTGGGCACACCGGTGAAGATGCTTTAAGGTTAAGGATTTGTACTCCATGTCAAGCACAACGGAGGTGGGTGAAAGGGGGTAGACATCTCAGAGTGCCTCGGTCGACAACGGCAAGTAAAGCACAACCCAACTCGAATTCGAGTAAAATGAAAATGAAATGCAACAGCTGACAAGCGCAGGACCATTTTCAGTCGTGAATACCAGTTTCGTTACGGTACACAAATAGGGTACCCTTCAGAAGACGCAAAATGATATCAATCCCAAGACCTTTGGGCAATTAATTCATGAATCTGTGACGCTATGTGATGAATAAAAACCACACATTTTTCTTTCGTTGAAAATGATATTCACACTATGATCTTTTTTTCTCTATGAGCCGACAATCATATACACTGCGATCAGTGCAGCAATTTATCTCCTGACTGCAGATTTTAGCCAACAGCCGATGGCCAGCATGAATACAGCCGGGTAGGCAGTTTGCAAATTTCACAACCCCTCTGTCTTCCAGACTACAGAAGGACCCTTCTTCTCAAGTTCACATGGGCGAAGCTTGTTCATTACACGCCCCATCATAGCCATCGCTGCGATGCTTGGAAACTGGCCTTCAAGACAATCAGGTGGCGTGTTAGACTTGCGCGATTGCTTCCCTAGACTCAAACTTCCATGAAAATTAGGGGTGCCACCTTGGCACCACCTCCCTATCCAATGATTAAGATTCTTTGCTGAAACAGAAGACCCATCTTTGTTTTGTTGGTCCATCAGTGTATCCTGCGTCAGTTGGTCCTCCTTCACATGTTTGATCGTACTATCCATCTTGTAATCAAGCACTTGACTATACATGGTACATGCTCCTCCAGGAGTTGGACTGTCTCCAGACTTTGGTCTCTTGGAACAAGGAACATGAGGATCTGAAACATCACGTTTCAGGCGTTTGAGCCACTTGTCACTTGGATCCGAGCATACTGGTGACTCAGTTAGAGCCTTTGAAATTGGATTTCTCATCCTGCTTATCTGAAAAAGAACTAGATCTAGATTCATGCTCGATGTTTTTGGTATGCTCCATTCTTGCTTACTTGTGCAAGTTGCCTTGGAATAAGAGTTTTGATGCTCTGAACTCACGTTGACTGTTTCATTTCCTTCACAGCAGCTTGATTCTCTTTTAATTGACGACGACACTAACCGTTCAGTTTTTGCTGAGTCTAGACAACCATGGTCCTGTGGAACAATTGCTAGTTAGACAACATTAGTAATGAGCTTCCATATTCCAATACCAAATATTAACTATTTTAGTTCCAGGATCCGCAAAGGTCAAATGTAGAAGAAATGTTGAATGAGCAGGAATATACTCAATTTAATAAACGATTATATTCCTTCAGCATACATGATCATAACCGCAAATGTGGCAAACAAAGTTCTGGAGTAGAAATGATTCCAACCAAGACCAGAGACTTTCAGTTCAGCCATTGAATCAATTCAACAGTTAAGTCTCACAAGGAAGTATTTTTTATTTGAACTCTGAGAATTATAATCAAATCAATTCGCACATAAGCAAGCAAAGTTACACTATCGAAAGGTAGAAAGCTTTTGCAGCATGTTGATTTTCGGCTAGTTTGTAGTTGCTGAACTATGCTATGTTGTGCTAATTTTATATTGTTGAAAACGAGGCAAAAATAGCGAAAACCCCAAATCAAGCTCATTCTACACGGAGCCCTTTATTTGAACATTTTCAACATTTCAAAGTTCTAAAAAAAACCGGGAAAAAAATATGTGGATGGCAATTATGTACACTACGAGCATGCAAATTATTAATGTGAAATATCTTCTATTTTGGGCTCGGCAAAAAAGAAAAATCAGATTTAGAAGGTTTGAATTTCATATTTCTGCGGCTAAAATACAATGTATTTCGTAATGAAAATTTACACGGGTAGAATGAAGTACTTCTCAGTACTGTTTTTTATTTTTCGAAATTTAGATTCGAATTTTTAGAAGTTCTGAAAATGGGCTACTTGGAGGTTGGAGCCCGTCCTCCATATCGCTGCACTCACAAAAATGGGCGAAACAAACACTTAAATAGGTAAAATCTGGTTCGCCAAACAGGATTATCATAATCCACCTAAATGCCAAAGGACACGTTACAGAAGTATGAAAAGTGCATTTTTATAAGAAAAAATACACTTTTTAACCCGATATTCTTTCAGAAGTTCACCTTTCAACCCTGAACTCTGAAACCAGTTGCTTTTTAATCTGGAATGTTTCATAAATCAGAATTTTCGGATTTTTCTATTTCTATACTTATTTATCTCCCCCAAATTTATTTTTCACATATTTTCTAAGAAAACAGAAATTTCTAGTTCTCTTTTCCCCAACTATTCTTTTTTCATTTTTCCCGATCTTTTACATTTTTCGATTTCCTTGGTCTCTATTTTGTTTCCCAAATTTTGTCTATACCATTTCGTGCTCATTTGTTGTCCAAGTCAGCCTCGGAAACGCCTGGGATGGGACTAAAGGAGTAAAGTAAATGGATTCATTTGTTCAAGGTAGAGAAGTGAACTTCTGCAAGTTTTGAGAATGAGCTTTTTGGTATATTTACATGTGATGTGTCTCATTGCAAGCCCCATCTGTTATGGCTTATGATGTGGTATGCTTCCATACAAGAATATACTACTAAATAATGTTTCATGATTCCATGACCACAGAAATGCCTTCCATGTTTTCTGAGCACCTAAACTCTCCTTGGTTGCATCCAGATATACACCCTCCGTTCCGAATTATAAGATGTTTTGGATTTTTCAATGTGGACTACATACGGACTGAAACACACTGAAATGCATCTAGATACATACGATTCAGAAAAAGGTAGAACGTCTTTTGATTCGGAACAGAAGTAGTAGTACATTAACAATAGAGCAAAATCTTAAAAAAAGAGCAAAGTAGAGTGCTAATACCTTCTGTATTGATGTTGAAGCAAACCCTACAAAGCCAGAACAAACATATTATTAATATTACAATGAGCACAGCTAGTGCAAGATATATAGCATGCAAACAATAATGCATATTTTCTCTTTTCTTTTATTTAGATTATCAAGTAGCACCTTTTGACAAAAACAACCTAATAACTCTTAACCTAATAACTCTTAACCATCAGTGAGTGTGTACCACTACCAGAAGTCCAGAAATAAGTCTTAAGCTATACTAGAATACTAGATTATCTCATAACCATCTCACCTGCTGTGGATTTTGATGCATGATGAGTATCGCTGTACAATGTATCAGTTTTAGTTGATAACTGCTTCTGTGTTTCCGATAAACATTTGCCCATGTTACTGCGAGAATTATCTTTGGAGCATGCCACATATGATTCAGAGGGCAGTGTTAACATTTCAAATAAGCAGGAACCTTTCTGTTTGTTATGTGTCAATTTTTGCTTTGGCGGTTTTCTACAAGCCAGTGCTTCTCCTTTGCTCTTCATTCTCAGTGTATTTTCAGCTGTATCCGGTAACCTGGAGAACTGTGTCCAATCTGTAGCAGAATCCATTCTGCGTGTACTGGGGTGTTGTTGTTCACCATGGCCATTAATGTTCACATCAATGCACTTGCCAATGGAAGAAGTATTTACTGAATTCATCTGGTATTCTCTAGCGAGAGCTGGCTCATGAAACGGTATTTCCTCACAATTGTGTTGATTTTGGCATCCTTCAAACTTCTTTTCCAATAAAGAATCAACAATTTCATTCTCTTTTCTGCTTGCTGAAAACATGTCTTTGTTCTTGCTAGACCAATAAGGTGACCCCTTTGAAGGACTACAAAGGAGCTTGTCTGCTAATAATGAACATGATGAGTTGGTTTCATCCTTACTGCAAGAGCATGATTCTTCATTTGACAAATGTCCTTTCAGTTTTCTTCCTGCATGGTCAGAATCAAGGCCGATGTGATCACCTAGGTGAGATAGGACGACTCCTGCAGATTTGCAGTGAACCGCATTTTCATCAGTTACTTGGTGTGTGTGAAACTGATATTCCTTTGATGAAAATGCCATCACATTAGATGCAGACATGTTTGGCTTCAAACTATTTTGTGGAACAAAATTTTTATCAGATGACGTAGCAAGAACAGACCGTCTTGGGTTAAGTATACTGTCAATTTTCCTATTAATTGCAAACATAGGAAAATGACTCCATTCTGAACTCAGATTATTGTCAGAACTCAAAAGTTTAGGAGAATCCACAGATAAATCTGAAGGCTTATGTAAAGAAAATCTTTCTGATACCACTGTCTTAGCAGCATATAAGTTCATATTTTTCTGCACCACAGAACTTTCGAAAGGCCTACCAAACTGATCAGTATTCTTGCACTGAACTTGGCAAACATCATGAGCTACACCCCACATATTAGAACTGAATTGTTGTGTATTCCCAGAAGAGGCACCTCCATGGCTAACTCCCACCATGAACCTTTCAGCCACCCTAGCTTTCATGAGTTCAAAAGGTAAATTTCCACAATCTTTTGCATATCTGACATCATTGATTTCCTCGAAAGGACTACAACTCTTGCTATTTTGAGGTTCTGCGCTGATGCCATCTCTGGTCCAGTGTGCCATCCACAAGGAGTGTTTGCGGTAAGATGATTCTCTGATGTCACTTTTGCTCAGCAGAAGTTCAAAATCTTCCTTCTGACGAAATCTTTTAGAAGCACCACCTGACATGACTGGATTGCAGTTCGGCTTAAGAAAATTGGCTGAAACTTTGGCAGGAAAAAGGGAAAGAATGGAAGTAATTCATTGGGTGAAGGGCTGTAAAAAAAGGCAAGGTCTATGCCCTAATGTCCAAAGAAACTATCACATCACATGCTGAAAACACCGAGTATCAAAACAATTAATCAGATACCATGTCATTTTTTATAGAAAAATAAATACAGAAGTGCATACTTCAAATCACCCATTTAGCATAAACTTATGGAAGTACCAAAGTTTTCTGAAAATAACAGTGCAAGGTGTGGCAGACCTAACTTGGGATGGACTTCTTTTTAATGTTTTTTTTCTTATTTTCCATAGAAAAACATATGGGTTGGGCCAAATCTTAGGGTGGGGCCCGCCCCACCCTTCCACCCTGCTGTCTCCGCCACGTCACTAGACATGTCTTACAACCTTCCCGGAATAATAAGGAAAAGACCAGTCAAGTATTACCCTCGCTAACGATCTTAACAAGCATCTAAAAAACGATCTTAACAAGCTCATTCTGATATTGTCCTTTTTTTATCCCATTCTATGAAGTCATAACGTCAAGTCATGAAACTCTGCTATAGTCTCCAGTACTTAATATCCATTTTACACTGTTCATTCATGGCACTGCACAGTATCACTACACTAAAAGGTACTTTGCACGGTGCACTACATACTTACTAACCAACTTCCGAAGCAAGTACTAGAAACAGTGAAAGGCAGTAGGAGCAGAAAATACAAGCATAAATACTGGTGATAGGGGCATTATCCTGTTTAAATGAATCATGAGTTCATGACTAAGTAAATGCAGTAGTATTTAACTACATAGACACTTAGTATTTTTTTTTTTGTAAATATCTATCAGGTATCAACGTTGCAAACAACATATGATAAACATCGCAAAAAAAATACACATGATAGAATTCAGTGCGATGCAAGCCTCAACAAATTATGGAGGGACTAGCTTATTGTATTATATACTAAGGTGCAACCACAACCATGTGAACAGCTGAACTGAAACATCTAAGCTTGTTCTGATATGTGATTAATTTTCCCAACAGTAAGCTCACGAAACTTATTGCTACTCAACTTGGATAATAATACTGTGGCAATTAAAGAAGGTTACACCCTCTTTTTTACTGTACCATCGTAAGCATTTGACAAAGCAAATTGCACAACCGCCCCAACAAGAAATGGAACAAGAAACAGCAGCCCATAAACCAAGTTGAATATAGCATAGCGACACATAAGCATTCAAGAGGGTATATGGAATTACCTCAGCAACCGGTGGCTTGGTTTCTCCGGACAGAACCAGATCAGAGCGCCTCCACCGCGAGCTCAGAAATCACCAAAACTCCGGCGAGAAGAAGCCGGCCAAGAACCAAGAAACCCCGGCAAAACAAACCAGAGCCGTTCGCTCGGGGCTCCTGGTTGGAGAAGAAGACGGAGATGCTTAAAAGACCCAGAATAAGCAATTCGCGGCGGCGGCGGCGGCACCTGTCCGTCAATCAACCACTTGCGCCACAGGCAAGAGCATGGCCCGAGCGAGCGCTCAGCCCCGGCCGCTCGGCCACTCCTTTCCGGCCCCGGGCATCGCCGTCCCAATCGCGGAATAAGAACGTGTGGGTGGAGCGAATTTTCCGCGAGGGATTGATTCCTCCTCCCTCCCTTGCTGCTGCTGGCTCAGGATTAGGGGAAAAGGGATGGGAGGGACTGTGGTTGGTATGCATCCGGCCGCGTCTTGTCGCCATTAAAGGCGGAGGAGGCGGGGAGAGGAGTGAAGCGGAGAGCGGCCGGGGTGACGTAGCAGCCTCTCAGCCAAGTAACGGAGGCGGGTAGGCTCTTTGTTTTTTCGAGCCAGCTCGTCAAACAAAAATATCTCAGCGCGCTTTGCGCTTTTTCTAGGCCCCCCGGAGATATGGCGGAGATATTTTTGCATTCCACGTACTCGCCTCAATCTATCTGTCCAGCTATGTGGCTCCGACTGCAATGGATAGGATACACATCCAGATGCTAAAATAGATAGAGTTAGAGCATCTCCAGCGTAATTTTTCGTTAGGTATTTGACCAAATAGGATCGTCCAGTTCCTATAGAACCTATCACTAAAATACCCGTTCCCCAAAGCGTTCCCCAAACCGCGCCGGATTGAGCGTTTGGGGGACGTGTTTTGTTCGTGCCGCGTTTGGGGGACGTCGCTCCCCAGCCGCGTCCCCCAAACGCCGCCCCCAAACATTTAAAATAATTTTTTTAACACATAAACCATTTATATCAAATGTAGCATATGAAAAAAAATGTTTGCGAGGATTGTTTTCAAATTAAATTACAACAAACAATAAAACAAGTAATCAAATATAATAAATAGGGCTAGATGATACATCAAGGTGCCACGGTATTTCCTTTGATCCTCCACAAATGCTCAACGAGATCAGCTTGAAGTTGCTCATGCACATTGCTGTCACGGATCTCTGCGTGCATGGCGAGAAAATCAGCAAAATCTACAGGCAACTCATGATCAACTCGATGATCATGTTGTGCATGATCACACAAGCCTGCATCACCTCCCACATTTGGTCGTGAGACCAGCTTAGAGCAGGGTACCGGACAATGGCAAATTGTGCTTGAAGCACACCAAATGCCCGCTCGACATCCTTCCTGCAAGCCTCCTTCTGTGCCGAGGCAGACGACGCAACAAACAGCGACCAATCGCGCCTACCTGGCAAGTCGTCGAGCACCTTCTGTGCGCGGAGGTGGGGCGGATTTGACGGCGCGTTCTGGGACGCGCTGGCGACGCGGCGGCGGCGGCACGACCGGCGGGAGCCCCGGCCCGCGACAACGGTGCCGACTCTCAGCAGAGATCAGACGCCCAAACGGCCGGGAAATCCAGCGGCGGCGGTGGGGTGGGAGGCGCGGGAAGGAAGGAGCGACGAGAAAAGAGGCGCGAACCAACGGTTTATGCAAATAGTCGCCGACATGTGGGAGCCCGCCTCGCTTTTCGTTGTGTCCGGCGTCCCCCGAGCGTCCCCTGTGGGACGGGGACGGGCTCGGGGCGCCGGACACCGTATCGGACCGCGCCGGATAAAAATGGGCTTTGGGGGACGCGGCTGGAACGCTTTTTTTGTCCGGCGCGCCCCAAATCCCTTTGGGGGACGCTTTGGGGGACGCGACTGGAGATGCTCTTAAGTGCATTTTTGGTCCTTTATGTATTGCACAAAAGTCTAACTTTAATCTCTTAATTTCGTTTTAACCTGCACTCTAACTCTTATAAGTCCAATGTTGGTTTTTGATAGCGGTTTAACGATGGTTGACCAGTTTTGACTCTCTTTTTTTACTGCCGTGGACAGATTTGAACATGTTTAGTCCACGTAGGACCGTCTCACCTTGCGATAAGTTACGCAATTAGCTTTTTGAACGTTTGCCGGTGAGATCATGATAATTATTTATTTGTCGTAGTAACCCTAATTCTTCCCCAACACCTAGCGACGACGCCTCACACTACTAGGATGGATAAGCCGAGCGAGAAAGGCAAAATCGGCGGACATGCTAGGGCTTTTGCGTCAGGAGGAAAGGTGGAGGCGGCTGAAGTGGTGAGGATTGCTGCACCAAGCGAGAAAGGTGGAGGCGGCACACATGTGTGTTAGGGCAAGGGTATTTTTCTATTTATTGACTGAGGAAAAATGATCACGTGTAGATTAAAACCAGTTGATTATGTCCATGATGGCAGAAAAGGAGAGTCAATAACCGGTCAAGCATCATTAAACCGATGTTAGGGACTAAAAATGGACTTAATTAAGAGTTTGAGGGCAGATTTAGACCAAAACAGAGTTGAGGGACCAAAATTAGACTTTCGCAAGACTTAAGGGACCGAAAATGCACTTAACCTAAATAGATATATATATATATATATAATTAATATGTGTCTAGATATATTTATATCCGCGTCAAGTAATATGGATCGAAGGGAGTACCATATTTACATCGTCGGTGGGCATAAACTTCTATCTATATTCGTAGCCATGGGTATACAATTTTAGGGTACCCATAGGGTACCCGTACCCAGGGCATCTAGCGGGTAGATCAAACAGTACACAAGCTAGTCACAATTTTATATCTCTCGATGCAAATCTGATTAAATATTGCTAGTCATGGGCTCCAGGCCGAGCCTGATAACACCTGGATCGGGGCTGGGCCAGAGATTTAGGCCCGATGGCCGGGCCAGGCCTAGGCTTTGCATTTTGGCAATTTAAGGAAAAGGCCTGGCACGAGGCCTGAAGGCCCAACAGGCTTTTGCATGCTTGGGTTGGGCTTAGGCTTAGGCATGACGGTCAAGCCTAGGTATTTAGCATTGAACTTTTCTCGGCCGGCTTGAAGCCTAACCTGGATCAAAAAATGCCCATGTATAGTCACATAAAGTTTAAATATTGGATATCGAGTTTGTGTAGCTTTCTCTTATCCGTATCAAATATATCGGCAGTGATGAAGGAAGAACATGCGCGCACGGCATGCCTGTGGCCACCTTCTAGTAGCTAATGTGTAATAGAGTGTTCAAGTGTAGCCCAATCGTCGTCCCGTGCCCTAGGCCACCCTACTGGTGGCCTAGATTCGTCCTAGTATTGGGTGATATGTTGAATGATGTGTAGTTAAATCAGAGAAACCTATCTGAAGTTTATTTGCTTATAAAAATAATATCAGTGCTTGAGCAAAAAAATCCAAGTTTATCAACTAGTCATCATCAATTAAGAAATAAACAATGATTTTAAATTGACCATTCGGGACTCCAAAAACATCGCACTAAATATCTCTCTTACCCTAGCGACATCGTACCTTAAGTGTGTGATCCTACGGGTTCGCGAATATGTGGACATGATTACATTCATAGAAAATGGTTAATAGAGGGGTCTGGAGATCCATAATAACCTCCATATATTCAATGATGATCTCATCGAGTGAACCACTTATGTCATACATATATAATTCCCATGTCATGCGATATCTTAGTTACCCGAGATTTGATCGTCGGTATTTCCATACCTTTTTCCTATCTCGTTACAGGTAGGTACTCTTTTGTCGTTGTAATACCACACCCTCTCGTGACCTAGGCACGTGTTTGCAAACGGTAGAGTGCGTATTACCGAGAGGGCCCAGAGAATATCTTTCCGTTACTTGGATGGAAAAATCTCACTCTTGATAACATACAATCCAACAAGTATCTTATGGAACACATGCGAGATAGCTTTATAATCACCCAATTACCAAGTAACGCTTGCAATGTATTCTTCTGAAACCCGGGAGTTGTATAATCTCATAGTCAAAAGAATAGTACAGATGAAAATGAAAAAGCTTCGCAATCGGAACTATGCAACACGATCAATTGCTACACTTTGGTTAGGTCAAGTCCATCATATTATTCTCCTTTATAATATGACCTCGCTAATAAGTGACACCATGTTAAGGAAACCAAAAACCAACACTTACTTAACGAACTAGTACAGAGGCAATACTAGGGACACTTCATTTGTTTCTCCACACAAGTATTATGTTTCCGAATAATACAAACAAGCATGGTGAACAAATAATATCATGAACATGAATTGATGATAATAAATATCCTTTATTATTGCCTCTTGGGCACCAATTCCAACACAAAGACCCAAGAGGAACAAGCTCCGGGAACAAGCTCCCGAAGTGAATATCTCACAAACTTTCACCTCCACGTATCACCGGGGGAACTCAAAACGATGCACCAAATGCAATGGCAAGAACATCACTAAGATGTCCAAATCCTCCACTCTCTAATTCCAACAAAGCTACTAAAGCTATTGGGAGAATTAGGGAGGAGGAACACCAAATTACTCTAAGATCTAGATCTAGAGGATTCCCCTTATAAAGAGATGGATTTGATTGGTAGAAATATAGATCCAGATCTCCTCTCTCTTTTCCCTCAAAAGGGGTAAGAATCATGGAGGGATTTAGAGAGAGGAAAGCTTCTCAAGGTTAGCAATGGAGGAGAGAGAGAGCAAGAGAAGCAACCGGATTTTGGGGAAGAAGAATGCTTTATATAGTCCTCCACAAAATAGAGTTGTTGCAGAACAACTAAGGTCGAAGTCTCCGGTCTGCCGATCCACTTAGAACGGAGACTCCGGTGTCAGACACTATAGTCTCCGGCCCTAGGCATTTTGACACTAGAGTCTCCGGCCCAGAGTCTTCGGTCAGGCCAGGAGTCCACGTACGCCCCACCAGAATGTGAGGCATAGGGGACCGGAGTCTTTCCCGGAGTCTCCAACCTTGGGGCAAACCTCTCAATACGAGAAACCGAGAAAATATGGAAACAAATGGGGGTGATTTTCTATGAATTTTAGAGGTGCAACCTCTCAAGACTAGAAAGCGAGAAAATCACCAAGCTCGAAAACGCAATGATGTCTACGGGTGCTTCTATTCTTGTAGACAGTGTTGGGCCTCCAAGAGCAGAGGTTTGTAGAACAGCAGCAAGTTTCCCTTAAGTGGATCACCCAAGGTTTATCGAACTCAGGGAGGAAGATGTCAAAGATATCCCTCTCAAGCAACCCTGCAATCACGATACAAGAAGTCTCTTGTGTCCCCAACACACCTAATACACTTGTCAGATGTATAAGTGCACTAGTTCGGCGAAGAGATAGTGAAATACAAGTGGTATGAATGAATATGAGCAGTAGTAACGGCGCCAGAAAAGTGCTTGCTGGCGTGCAGTTGATGGTAGTAATATTGCAGGAAGTAAAGATGCAGTAAAACAGTAAACAAGCGATGATTGCAGTATTTGGAAACAAGGCCTAGGGATCATACTTTCACTAGTGGACACTCTCAACATTGACCACATAAATAAATAAGTTCTCTTCCTTTGTGCTACATATACTCTTGTTTGATAATGAACACCATTCGTTGTGTAGGGCTACAAGAGCTCCCTCAAGCCGGAGTTAACAAGCGCCACAACATTCGACATTCATATTTAAGTAACCTTTAGAGCATAATAGATCTTTGCAATTTAAACCGAGTACTAACATAGCATACACACTGTCACCTTTACACTATGAAGGGGGAATAAATCACATCAATACTATCATAGTAATAATTAACTCCATAACCTACAAGAGATTATGATCATAACCTACGCCAAGTACTACACGATGCACACACTTTCACCATTACACCATGAAGGAGGAATAGACTACTTTAATAACATCACAAGAGTAGCACATAGACTAATAGTGATACAAAGCTCATATGAATCTCAATCATGTAAGGCAGCTCGTGAGATCATTGTATTGAAGTACATAGGAGAGAGATTAACCACATAGCTACCGGTACAGCCCTTAGCCTCGGGGATGAACTACTCCCTCCTCATGGGAGACAGCAGCGGTGATGAAGATGGCGGTGGTGTCGATGGAGAAGCCTTCCGGGGGCACTTCCCCGTCCCGGCGGCGTGCCGGAACAGAGACTCCTGTCCCCCAGATCTTGGCTTCGCGATGGCAGCGGCTCTGGAAGGTTTCTCGTACCGTGGCTTTTCCGTATCGAAGATTAAGGTCAGGGAGCTTTAAATAGGCGAAGAGGAGGAGTCGGAAGGGTTACGGGGTAGCCACACAACAGGGGGGCGCGCCCCCCTTGGGCCGCGCCGCCCTACTGTCTGGTGGCCTTGTGGCTCTCCTCTGGTCCCTCTCGGGTGTTCTGGAAGCTTTGTGGAATTCTAAGATGCTGGGCGTTGATTTCGTCCAATTCCGAGAATATTTCCTTACTAGGATTTCTGAAACCAAAAACAGCAGAAAACAGCAACTGGCCCTTCGGCATCTCGTCAATAGGTTAGTTCCGGAAAACGCATCAAAACGATATAAAGTGTGAACAAAACATGTGAATCATATGAGATGAATGAAGTGATTCAAAGCAATGGTAAAGACAATGACTAAACAACTGAATCATATAGCAAAGACTTTTCATGAATAGTACTTTCAAGACAAGCATCAATAAGTCTTGCATAAGAGTTAACTCATAAAGCAATAGATTCAAAGTAAAAGGTTTGAAGCAACACAAAGGAAGATATAAGTTTCAGCGGTTGCTTTCAACTTGTAACATGTATATCTCATGGATAGTTGTCAACATAAAGCAATATAACAAGTGCAATAGGTAAACATGTAAGAATCAATGCACACAGTTGACACAAGTGTTTGCTTCTAAGATAGAAAGAAGTGGGTAAACTGACTCAACATAAAGTAAAAGAAAGGCCCTTCGCAGAGGGAAGCATGGATTACTATTTTTCTGCTAGAGCTTTTTATTTTAAAAACATAGAAACAATTTTGTCAACGGTAGTAATAAAGCATATGTGTTATGTATAAGATATCCTATAAGTTGCAAGCCTCATGCATAGAATACTAATAGTGCTCGCACCTTGTCCTAATTAGCTTGGATTAACACGGATTATCATTGCATAGCATATGTTTCAACCAAGTGTCACAAAGGGGTACCTCTATGCCGCCTGTACAGAGGTCTAAGGTGAAAGTTCGCATTGGATTTCTCGCTTTTGATTATTCTCAACTTAGACATCCATACCGGGACAACATAGACAACAGATAATGGACTCCTCTTTTAATGCATAAGCATTCAACAACAGATAATATTCTCATAAGAGATTGAGGATTTGTGTCCAAACTGAAACTTCCACCATGATTCATGGCTTTAGTTAGCGGCCCAATGTTCTTCTCTAACAATATGCATACTCAAACCATTTGATCATGAAAATCGCCCTTACTTCAGACAAGACGAACATGCATAGCAACTCACATGATATTCAACAAAGGTAAAAGTTGATGGCGTCCCCAGAAACATGGTTACCGCTCAACAAGCAACTTATTAAGAAATAAGATACATAAGTACATATTCTTCACCACAATAGTTTTTAAGGCTATTTTCCCATGAGCTATGTATTGTAAAGGCAAAGAATAGAAGTTTAAAGGTAGTACTCAAGTAATGTACTTTGGAATGGCAGAGAAATACCATGTGGTAGGTAGGTATGGTGGACACAAATGGCATAGTTTTTGGCTCAAGGATTTGGATGCACGAGAAGAATTCCTCTCAATACAAGGCTAGGCTAGCAAGGTTGTTTGAAGCAAACTCAAGTATAAAACGGTGCAGCAAGATTCACATATGAACATATTGTAAGCATTATAAGACTTTACATCGTCTTCCTTGTTGTTCAAACACCTTAACCAGAAAATATCTAGACTCTAGAGAACAATCATGCAAACCAAATTTTAACAAGCTCTATGTAGTTCTTCATTAATGGGTACAAAGTACATGATGCAAGAGCTTAAACATGATCTATATGAGCACAACAATTGCCAAGTATCCAATTATTCAAGACATTATACCAATTACCACATGCAGCATTTTATGTTTCCAACCATATAACAATGAACGAAGCAGTTTCAACCTTCGCCATGAACATTAAGAGTAAAGCTAAGAACACATGTGTTCATACGCAACAGCGGAGCGTGTCTCTCTTCCACACAAGCATGAATTTATTCAAACATAAACAAAAACAAACAGATGCTCCAAGTAAAGCACATAAGATGTGACCGAATAAAAATATAGTTTCAAGAGAAGAAACCTGATAAATTGTCGACGAAGAAGGGGATGCCTTGGGCATCCCCAAGCTTAGACGCTTGAGTCTTCTTGAAACATGCAGGGATGAACTACGGGTGCATCCCCAAGCTTAGACTTTTCACTCTTCTTGATCATAGTATATCATCCTCCTCTCTTGACCCTTGAAAACTTCCTCCACATCAAACTTAAAACAAACTCATTAGAGGGTTAGTGCATAATCAAAAATTCACATGTTCAGAGGTGACACAATCATTCTTAACACTTCTGGACATTGCCCAAAGCTACTGGAAGTCAATGGAACAAAGAAATCCATCCAACACAGCAAAAGAGGCAATGCGAAATAAAAGGCAGAATCTGTCAAAACAGAACAGTCCGTAAAGACGAATTTTTTAGAGGCACTGGACTTGCTCAGATGAAAATACTCAAATTAAAAGAAAGTTGCGTACATATCTGAGGATCACGCACGTAAGTTGGCAGATTTTTCTGAGTTACCTACAGAGAACCCTGCCCAAATTCGTGACAGCAAGAAATCTGTTTCTGCGCAGTAATCCAAATCTAGTATGAACCTTGCTATCAAAGACTTTACTTGGCACAACATTACAATAAAATAAAGATAAGGAGAGGTTGCTACAGTAGTAACAACTTCCAAGACTCAAATATAAAATAAAATTGCTGTAGTAAAATAAACACATGGGTTATCTCCCAAGAAGTTCTTTCTTTATAGCCATTAAGATGGACTCAGTAATTTCAATGATGCACTCGCAAGAAATAGGAGTTGAAGCAAAAGAGAGCATCAAGAAGAAAATTCAAAACAAATTTAAGCCTAACCCACTTCCTATGAAAAGGAATCTTGTAAATAAACAAATTCATGAAGCATAATGCAACAAGCATAGAAAGATAAAATAAGTGTAACTTCAAGATTTTCAGCATATAAAGAGGTGTTTTAGTAACATGAAAACTTCTACAACCATATTTTCCTCTCTCATAATAAATTTCAGTAGCATCATGAACAAATTCAACAATATAACTATCACATAAAGCATTCTTATCATGAGTCTCATGCATAAAATTATTACTACTCCCAACATAAGCATAATCAATTTTATTAGTTGTAGTGGGAGCAAATTCAACAAAGTAGCTATCATTATTATTCTCATTATCAAATATAGGAGGTATAGTATCATCATAATAAGATTTACTCTCCATAGTAGGCGGCACCAGAAGACCACTATCATTATAATCATCATATATGGGAGGCATATCATAATCAACATAAACTTTCTCCTCAATACCCGGAGGGCTAAAGAGATCATTTTCATCAAAACCGACCTCCCCAAGCTTAGAATTTTCTATATCATTATCAACAATGGTGTTCAAAGCGTTCAGACTAATATTACTACTAGCATGCAAATAAGATTCCATAGGTTTTTTAATTTTCGCATTAAACCATTCATGTCTTGACTCAGGAAATAGTATAAAAAGCTCACAGTTGTTTTCCATTATGCCTTACTAGTGTTTAACAAGAAACAAAAAGATGCAATTGCAGGATCTAAAGGAAATAGCTTCGAGCACTCACACAATGGCGCCAGAAAAGTACTTAGTTACCTGGGACCGGAGTATGAGTGCCTTTTACCTTTCCTCCCCGGCAACGGCGCCAGAAAAGTGCTTGATGTCTACGGGTGCTTCTATTCTTGTAGACAGTGTTGGGCCTCCAAGAGCAGAGGTTTGTAGAACAGCAGCAAGTTTCCCTTAAGTGGATCACCCAAGGTTTATCGAACTCAGGGAGGAAGAGGTCAAAGATATCCCTCTCAAGCAACCCTGCAATCACGATACAAGAAGTCTCTTGTGTCCCCAACACACCTAATAAACTTGTCAGATGTATAGGTGCACTAGTTCGGCGAAGAGATAGTGAAATGCAAGTGGTATGAATGAATATGAGCAGTAGTAACGGCGCCAGAAAAGTGCTTGCTGGCGTGCAGTTGATGGTAGTAATATTGCAGGAAGTAAAGATGCAGTAAAACAGTAAACAAGCGATGATTGCAGTATTTGGAAACAAGGCCTAGGGATCATACTTTCACTAGTGGACACTCTCAACATTGATCACATAAATAAATAAGTTCTCTTCCTTTGTGCTACATATACTCTTGTTTGATAATGAACACCATTCGTTGTGTAGGGCTACAAGAGCTCCCTCAAGCCGGAGTTAACAAGCGCCACAACATTCGACATTCATATTTAAGTAACCTTTAGAGCATAATAGATCTTTGCAATTTAAACCGAGTACTAACATAGCATACACACTGTCACCTTTACACTATGAAGGGGGAATAAATCACATCAATACTATCATAGTAATAATTAACTCCATAACCTACAAGAGATTATGATCATAACCTACGCCAAGTACTACACGATGCACACACTGTCACCATTACACCGTGAAGGAGGAATAGACTATTTTAATAACATCACAAGAGTAGCACATAGACTAATAGTGATACAAAGCTCATATGAATCTCAATCATGTAAGGCAGCTCGTGAGATCATTGTATTGAAGTACATAGGAGAGAGATTAACCACATAGCTACCGGTACAGCCCTTAGCCTCGGGGATGAACTACTCCCTCCTCATGGGAGACAGCAGCGGTGATGAAGATGGCGGTGGTGTCGATGGAGAAGCCTTCCGGGGGCACTTCCCCGTCCCGGCGGCGTGCCGGCACAGAGACTCCTGTCCCCCAGATCTTGGCTTCGCGATGGCGGCGGCTCTGGAAGGTTTCTCGTACCGTGGCTTTTCCGTATCGAAGATTTAGGTCAGGGAGCTTTAAATAGGCGAAGAGGTGGAGTCGGAAGGGTTACGGGGCAGCCACACAACAGGGGGGCGCCCCCCCCTTGGGCCGCGCCGCCCTATTGTCTGGTGGCCCTGTGGCTCTCCTCTGGTCACTCTCGGGTGTTCTGGAAGCTTCGTGGAATTCTAAGATGCTGGGCGTTGATTTCGTCCAATTCCGAGAATATTTCCTTACTAGGATTTCTGAAACCAAAAACAGCAGAAAACAGCAACTGGCCCTTCGGCATCTCGTCAATAGGTTAGTTCCGGAAAACGCATCAAAACGATATAAAGTGTGAACAAAACATGTAGGTATTGTCATAAAACTAGCATGGAACATAAGAAATTATAGATACGTTTGAGACGTATCACGCAACAAGAGATACATGCAGAATCTGTTTTTGATGAGCTAGAGCTTGTCATGAAAATAACCACAAGCTCTAAAGCACCACATGGATAAGATACAAATAACAACCAAGAAAGATGATGAAGGATGCAAAGGTTTGAGCTCACCCCAATGATACGATCGAGTTACTCACTCGAGAGCCTCTTGATAGTACGACAACTGACCTATAAACCGGTATCCTAACTAAATCACGAGACCGGTAAGAGATAAACCCTACCAAGAGAAAACCTTAACCTTGCGCATTCCATTTGAGCAAGATGATGAAGATCTTGACCGCAACAAGATGGAATACCTTTCTTGATTGTGCTTGCTTGATGAAGTCTTGCGAGTGCTCCCACATAATCCATTATGGGAGTGCTTCTTATTCGGCGCATCTTCGCATATCCATGATCACCATATGGATGGCAAGCTCACGATCATGATCTCCTCGGGAGGACTCGTCTTAAACTTGCACACCATTCCTTCTTTCCTCATCGTGTTTATGTCTTGAAGATACACATGAGAGATCACCAATCTTCTTCTTCAAGACATACTTATCACTTGATCTTCGTCACATTCTTCTATTTGCAACCTTGAAGCCAACATATGGTTCAAGCATTTCCTATGAACAACTCCTACACATATCACTCAATGCAAACATTAGTCCATAGGGATTATCATCAATTACCAAAACCACACATGAGGGCTCCATGCACTTTCACATACGGTTGTTAAGTGTGTGTTCGTTGGTTATGGTTCAGGAATTAAGGCATTTGAATGGAATCTTGAAATTAAAACGGTCTTGATGAGCATGAATTTTGTGTTTAATAAGACGGTTATGTATCATAGTAGTCCATCTATAGATGTTTCTGACGCTTTTGATCTTTTTGATGTTTCTAATGATGAGCAACATAAGCTTAGCATGTACGTAGAGCACATGGAGGAGAATGTTGCTCAAAATTAGAATGATAACAATGATCTTCACCGCTCACCCTTTGATTTACAACAAGCAAATAATTCAATTGTTGCTAATGGACTGAGGCGAAACAAAGGTCCATGGCCTCGGTTAATTCAAGAGTGTAATATTACTCATTATGCTTTGACGTGTGCTAACAGGTGGAGAATGATTCTAAACCTGCTACATACACTAAGGTCATTTATTTCATTGACCTCGAGAAGTGGATATCTTATATGCAAGAGGAGATGCGATCACTTGAGAAAGATATCACATGGGATGTTGTGCACTTGCCTAAAAAAGAATGTCTTCTAGTGCAACGAGTGGGTATATTAGAGAAAGAAAGGTTTGTCTCATAATAAGCCTTCAAGGTTTAAGGCAAGGTTAGTAGCAAAAGATTTCAACTAGATTCTAGATATTGATTATAATGATGTATTATCTCTGGTTAAGAAGCACAATTTCATTCGTGCATTCTTTTGTATTGTAGATATGCATGCATGATCTTGAGCTTGAGCAGTTAGATATGAAGACTATTTTTTGTATGAAGAACTTGAGGAGGTGATATATATGGACCAGCCTGAAGGTTTTGTTGTGCCTGGTAAGGAGGACCTTATTTGCAAGTTAAAGAGGTTCCTTTATGGTTTGAAATTAACAGTCTCCAAGACAATGGTATAAAAAAAAGGTTTGATTCATTTATGCGTGAACATGATTTTAAGAGATCTCAGTATGATAGCTGCGTTTACATCAAGTTTGTTAATGGTTCACCTATATACTTATTGTTATGTGTTGATGATATGTTGATTGCTGCCAGGAGCAAAAAAGACTACTTTGAAAGCATAGTTGATTAGTGAGTTTGAAATGAAGGATCTTCGTGATGGTAAGAAAATACTAGGTATAGAAATTAGGAAAGAAAATCTAGTGTGTTATTTCTTAGTCAGCAAAATTACATTAAGAAAATCCTTCAATGTTTTAGTATGTATGGTGCAAAGTCTGTTAGTACACATATTGCTCCCCATTTCAAATTGTCAGCATTGCAATGTCCTAGTACTTATGAAGATTTTGAGTGCATGTCACGAGTTCCATATTCTAATGTTTGTTGATTCCTTGATGTATGACATGGTTTGTTCATGTCTCGATTTATCATATGCTATGAGTTTGGTCAGTCGATACATGACTAATCCTGATAAAGAACATTGGAAAGATTTTTAGTGGATTTTCAGGTAGCTTCGTGGCACATCCAAAGCTTGCTTTAAAGTTGGCGAGACTGGTGAGGAACTCGGTGGCTATATGGATTCAGATTTTGTTGCCCACTTGGATAAGAAGATGTCCCTCACAGGTTATGTGTTCACTATTGATGGATGTGTTGCTAGTTGGAAAGCAACGTTACAACATATTGTTTCCCAGTTTACAACTGAGGAAGAATACATGGCTATTGTTGAAGATTGCAAACATTTTATTTGGTTGAAATGTTTGGATGCTGAACTTTATGGAGATGATTTTAACTTGTTACATGATAGTACAATGTAATATATCTTACTAAAAATCAAATGTTCCATAAGAGGACAAAACACAAGTAGCCATTATGTTTCCGACATTGTTGCACAAGGTAAATGCAATATAAGTACTCATGATAATCTTGTTGATATGATGACAAAACCATTTTTTTTTTGCCAAATTTGAGCTTTACTCGACCTTGGTTGGTATAACCGTTTAGCTCAAGTGGTTGTTTGGCACCAAAAAAAATTTTTGTTATTATTTAGAGAATTGTTGATTTCATGCTACAAGATAAAATTTGTTTTAAGGTAGAGTTTGTTATGTTTTAATCTAAATTTATATAAAAGGGAGACTAACTTCTGACAAGCGGAGCAAGATTGTGTCTACCTCTTGTAAACCGCCGACTAGGGTTTATAACTCATGGCATTTGTTAACACTTCTGATATAATTAAGTTTTGATGGCTAGCCTCCGTGATTTTCCCCTTCTGAAGGGATTTTACAGTTAAATCTTATCTATCCCACCGCGATTTTTTTTTCTTTCATTTTTTGTTATTGCTTGCCGCATTTATAACATAAACACCCCATAAATAATTGAATTTATAAGATGTTGAGATGGTTTAAATTGACAGTCAAAATTTAGTATACTTTACCAACGTTTGATCAAATCCAGTATTTTCATACATTGGCTATCTAATTTTTGGCCGTAGACCAAACATGCCACATTGCCACGTCTCTAGTTTTGATGCGTGTACATTCTAAGAAAATAAATGGACGTTTCCAAGAGAAAAAAAATCAAAAACTCAATTTAGCTTGCTGCGTTTATGTTCATTGTTCCATGAACCAAAGAAAGATGATTGTCAGGGCACATTTGGTCCAATGTGTGCAAAGTATGCAAGCAAATATTTGAACTCCAAGTGTATTTTCGATTTAGAAAATACCCTGATAGTGATCTTGCTTTAGATTTAAAATCAGTTGAACAGTTTAGATTTAAAATCAGTTGAACAGTTGAACAGTTTAGATGAGCTTCAATTTAGTATACCTTACACGATATACAGTTTTCATATACGCAAATCTCTGCTACCATTCTAACTCATTTGCATTTTAACATCTGTACTTTGGTATAACTTCGGATTACGTATATAACTTCGGATTACGTATCATAGGATGCTCAGATGGATTCGGAACTCTTGTTTGCCAAGCAGGAACAACACATCAGCATTCCAAGAACGTTCCACAAAATGGAACAGGAAACAAACATCACCAACTGAATATACTACCAAGCAGCAGCACAGATTTCATGATTCATGCGACAATATATTGAGCAACCAAAACACAGTGCAAATGAGTACCTATCCGCATTATCCATGAGAACATGACTGACAGAGGCTAAGACACAGATAGCAAATTAAGGAGAGTACCAAGGCAGACATTATGCCTTTAGACAGTCAAAACAGAAGATACCACAGCAGTTTAACTGAACAAGGGCCACTAAAACAAGATGCATAATCTAGCTCGAGTAGCTGAACCCTGAGATCTTATAGATCCTGATGGTTCCATCAGTGTAACCAGCATAGAGAGTGCTGCCATCCGCGCTCCAGCTCAAACAAGTGCAGTAGAGCAGCTGTGCAACAGGATGTAAAAATTGTAAGATGGCATTCAAATACAATCAGAATTAAATTAACATAGCCATGGGATATAAACCTAAGAAAATGACGAAGTAGATCAGTTAAGAGGTGACGGTTTTGATAATTAGACCTAGGCACGCATGAGAAAATGCATAGAAAAACAGATCATTAAAATATAATCACTGCTAACTATATTACAACCTAGATAACAGAGATGAACATAGTATATCATGTCATTGTATTTAACAAAACCAATATATATCTAGCAGAGAATTACACTGTTAGCAAGCTGAGAGAAACTTCTATGACAAAAAGCTAACAGAACATGCATCCAATACATTACAACAGGATTGCCACATTCTAAACTCAGTATATACAATAAAGCTAAAAACAATGCTCCAACAACCTACCAAGCAAGATTACAGTCTAATTACATTACTAGGCATCAGCTCCTTTTCATATCTACGGACTTTAGATCAAATGGGCACCTTAGTCGACATTTGGTTTATATGATATGAAATAACAAACTAAAACCATTAGGTTTAACGTTGAGAATCTAAGCTTAAATCTGAGGTTTGGAAGATTTTACGAAACTAGTACAGAACAAAATACTATAAAATAAATTTGAATGGCACAGCAGCTACAACAAAATGAAACAGATCTATGTTGCCACCACATGAGTAAGCTTATCATAATCAAACAGTAAATTACACAACCAACATTAGGGAACAATAGCAACGATATGGAACTATTTAGTGATGGCCGGCATGGGAAACAAACCTGTTTAGTGGAGACTGTGATCTCGGGCCTAAGGTCCTGCACAATGTGCTTTGACTCAAGATCCCAGATCTTGATGGAATCATGTGTGGCCGCGCAGAGCCAGTAGCGGTTGGGCGAGAAGCAGAGCGAGTTGATAATGGAGCCCGCGTCCAGCGAGTAGAGCTTCTTGCCCTCACCCAAATCCCAGAGCAAGGTGACTCCATCCTTACCACCAGAGGCGCAGAGCGAACCGTCTGGGCTCACTGCGACGGCACTGACGTACCCACCATGGCCGTCAAGAGTGTTGCGGAGCTTGCAGTTGGTGAGGTTCCACACCTTGACGGAGCGGTCCCACGAGCCCGAGACGATGGTTGGGGCGAAGTTGTTGGGGGAGAAACGGACGCAGGACACCCAGCCGTTGTGGCCCTCGCCGCCTCCGAGCTCGCCGCCGATGGTGTACTTGCACTCACCGAGGGTGTTCCAGAGCTTGATGGTCTTGTCGCGGGACGCGGAGACGATCTGGCGGTTGTCGATGGAGAAGGCGACGGAGAGGACGTCCTTGTCGTGGCCAACGAAGCGGCGGGTGGTGGCGCCGGTGGACAGGTCCCAGAGGCGGAGCTCGCCGTCCCAGGATCCGGAGAGCGCGAACTGGCCGTCCGAGCTGAGGACGACGTCCTGGACGAAGTGGCCGTGGCCGGTGAGGCGGCGGAAGGGGACGCCGTACTCGGAGCTGGAGTCCTGGGTGGCCTGGATGGGGTTGGTGAGGTCCCAGACCAGGAGGGACTTGTCGCGGGAGGAGGAGACGATGAAGGGCGAGTTGTCGATGGGCGTGGCGATGGCCGTCACCTGGTCGTTGTGGCCGCGCATGACGCCGGCGTACACGAGGGACTCCTGCGAGCCGGCCATGGTGGAGCGGCGGAGGGAGGAGGGCTAGGGTTTGGTGGTGGGGAGAATGCGGCGGCGCGGGCTGGAGATGAGAAGGAAAGCGGGAGAAGAGGGAGGAGGAGGCCTTTATAGTGGGGGCGGCGTAAGACGCTAGGGTTTCGGGGATGCAGGGCTTTCTGCTCAGTTCAGCGGAAATCGTGACCGTCCGATGCATCTATAGGGCTCTCTGGGCCGTTATATTTGATCGCCTTCAACATAAGAGGCCCGTCGAAAATGCAGCATCTGTCGATTGCTAAACCAGGTCCATGAGCATGGGCCTCTATTGCTGAAAACTGCTACGAAAGCAGAAAAAAAATGCTTTGATCCTCTAGTGCATGTTTGTTTGAGCTGCAGCATCTGGTGAACGATAAAAGTGGTGTTTGGCAAACTGCTTTTAGAACAGCTGGTGGACATGTAGCTGGTAAAGAATGTCTGAAATACCATGTATACCGATGATGATGTTTAAGTACTAATGTAACATGATTTAGCTGATTATGTGATATACTAGCTCAAATAATAGGCTTAACACTTTTTTTAGGTAAATAAGTAATATTTCCAGAATTTATTTTCATGGTGAAGAAACACATTACTAGTATTAGTCTTAAATCATACAAATCTCACATATCTAAAAATACACACATAACAACACGTAAATTAGCAGCAACGGGAGGAAGGCCAATTATCTGATTTCATATACCAATATCACATATCAGATTTCATACAACAAGCAGGTGCAAATACAAAGGAGATGTGGTGGATGGAGGTCGGACAGAGCCCGGGACATGTCACCGGCAGCTTGATGGAGGTTGTAGTGGCCGGGGGAAGGGGATGGCGATGGATGGGGAGGAGGTCGTGGTCAACGGCGTTGGCTGTCGGCAACAAGGTCGGGGAGAACCTCCGGGTGGGACGGTCAAGGGAGAGGAGCTCCGGGAGGACCGGCCGGTGATGGGATTGGGAGGAAGGGCAGGCCGGCGGCGGGGTTGGGAGAGCCGGTCGGCGGCGTACGATGGAGAGGCCGACAGTGCGAAAATCCTGGCCGCCTCTCGCATGCGGGTCGGGACTCGGTAGCAGGAAATGGATGTGAGGTGGAATTGGGGCCGATTCATTTTTTCTAGGCGGTGGCATTTGGCCGTACATAACTGCAACTTCAGGGGCAATAGCATATGCCGATTCGGATTTAAGGGAGAAGCTGCGCAGACCTTTTAAGCGCTTAAAGAAGCTCATATCTAAAAATTAGGTTTTTGTCTGGGCTTGTGCTTCTAAGGACCCAAAAGCAGTAGAAGCTCAAGCTCTAGCCCAAACAAACAGGCCCTAGAGAGGGCAATAAATTATTTGCTTCTATGCTTCTTTAAAAGATTTTCTATTATTTTGACCATGATTAGAAAGTCCGATTATTGGAGATTCAAGTTAAGAATTATGTCATGTCATGTTATAGGCTGGTCGCAAAAGGTACAACATTGTTTTACTATGAACTACATTTTTCGAAGATGGATGATAAAGGTTTTTTTTTCTTTAACAAGGAAGGGTCCCGAAGGACTTGGAACTCCACTAAATAATGCAGCGGAGCTACAAATATTATTGATAACATAATATAAGAGGAACAAGACACACTCTGGCCTGGTCTGGGCAGGGGGCGTTCTTATTGATGACATAACATAAGACGTAGCATTTTTGCAAGGCGTATAATGGTATGGGTAATTATTTCTTCTTTCCGGCTGGTCAGCCATCCTTAAATTGCTTCAAGCCAAACAAGCTTAACCTTGAAATTTTTTGGAGATGAGTTTTTTGATAAGTTATAATTTGTTGATATAAGTATTCTACCAATTCTATTAAGTGTAGGCTAGGATGTTACGCGATACTGGTCAACCGCAAAGCAGATATGATATTGTTGATATCTGAGGGTATGAATCATCTGACATCCTTTTTGGATTATCCAAGGTCCTCAAACTAAATTATCCCATATAGCTAGCATAACTTTAAATGCCTAGACGGCCAACTTAGTCCATCGACACACATTTGTAAGCTTCTTCTGCTCACTATGGAATATTATATTATCAGTATTGCGCATCCACCTTATTATGGAGTATTAGTTTGGCTTAATATTATTGTATTGGATATATATATTGTGATGTATGAACAGGTGCACAATTTTGGCCAAAGTTTAGTGTTCCACGCTTGGATAGATACTTTATTCATGTTATTTGCATAAAGGAAAAAAAATTGTATGAATATTTGTTTGAAGAAAATTGTTCCTTTGTGTAGGAGTCCTTGATATTTTGACTACAAATTTGCGGTCACATATATAACAAATTTAAGTGAGAAATGTGTCTAACTCACTTAATTAGAAAGTGGATGTATAACCCCAACCACTCAGGTTTAAATCCGAAGGAACGCAGAATTAGGTTTTTATTATTTTTAGAAAGTCATTGTAGAGGCTTCTCCTAGATTATTATTCCTTTCGGGGAAAAAAATACCACATTTAAGTCGGCATTCAACCGCGATCTGCTCACCTTGAAATGTGCTGACAACATATTGCGGCTAGATCTGACTGGATCGGTTTACAACTTACATTACTTTCCCTGTTTCCTGAAGAATAGAAAAGAGAGAGAGAACTGTAAAATAGAAATCAAATTTGAGGATGCAGCTAGAACAAGTTTAGCCTGTCCGTGAATGAAAAGAGCCACATGAAACGAAACGTGCTGCCCGTCCACCTCATGCGGGGACGGCTCATCGCAGAGAGCCAGACGAGCGTTCAATTAGTACAGCGACGGAGCCCTAATCCAAATCCCCAACACCTTCCAGGTGTCAGCCTCTCCACTCCAATCAGATAACCTATCATGGTACGGCAGAATGCCACGGAAACTTGACGTTTCGCAAAAACTGTCCGTGGATGATTGCACCCGGTCGGGTAACTCAACAGTTACCAGGATGATGAATGGGATCGCCCATGAAAATTGGTGGCTTTGGCAGGAAAAGAGGATCAGTTTCCCAACGATCATCCCAACTGCCAAGCGCTTTGTGGAGAATCTGCACGTTGGGTTGGGTCGGCTAGCTCCTTTTTCTATTTGATTTGAGGAAACAAATGCTGTCACAATTTTCTTCTTCATATAATCAACAGGGAAAGACCATCACATACTACATCACAAGATAAAAAAACATTTCACATAGTGCAAGGCTAAAACTGTTACTGTAGTGATAATTAAACGTGTACGTAGTATCCAATACAGTTAGTAGTAGCACGAATCGCGAGGTGGCGGATGATTCTTCAGCAACAAGAAGGGCGGTAGCAGAGGAGGGCCACCTAATCAATCGATCGATCTCTTGCTTCTCTGGATGTTTGGGATCTCCAAGTCCCGCCTTGCAAGCGTCCTAATCTTCTGTTGTTGCTTCTCTAAGACCCTCCTTCCGCTTGTTGCTGCTCTGTTGTTGGCCTGCCTCTCCTACTCGTATCTTCTTTTCCTCCTGCTCCCCTTGGCCTGCATATCATATCATCTCCTCCTTCGTTCGTGAAGAAAGCAGAGATCCTTCGGGCGACCTGCGTGCGTGCTATGTCTCAGCTCATTCTCATGGTGTAAAAAGCTCCTGCCTTTTCCTGCCCCGCACGGCCTTCGTCTCCTTTGCCTCCAGGTAAGTAACATGTAATCCAAATAGCCTTTTTTCCATATCTCCATGCATGGGCACATGGCTCTTTTTAGCTCCTTTTTATCACCAAGGATGTTTGGTGAAGAGATTGCTGAAAGCAGCCACTTTTATGCCGTCTCGTGTGATATGATGTTCGTGGTCTAATTCTTGTCATATGGTGCAAATCAACATGGATAATAGATTTCGTGGCGCCTGTTCCGAATATTCTTTCAGCTATCGTGTCCGCGAAAATAATCAGAGCTGCCTATGTTGTCCAGGGCTTTGTTTTGATCCAATCTTCGCCGTCTTCATCTGCAGACGATCGACTCAAGGATGGCGGACCACTTCGCCCTGATGACGGGGCGGATGATCACGGAGGCGACGCTTCAGTCAGCCATTCATCAGGCCTTCGACGTTCCTTCCGGGAAGGCTGATTGTGATCATCATGATCATTCTGTTTTTGAGGACGGGAGGATCAAGAGTGGCGTCGTGGTGGAATGCAGAATCTGCCAAGAAGAAGGTGATGAAGCTTACATGGAGACCCCTTGCTCCTGCAAGGGTAGCCTCAAGGCAAGGTTTTATGTTCCTCTTCCAGCTTGATAATTAAGTACTATTCGAAGTCTGAACCTCAGAATAACCTCAAGCTCAGAACCCGCTTACTCGTAACCGCATCTTCAACCATGGAAGGGAGCTCGCTTTCGTATTAGATTCTTTCATTCAAGATGCCACTTGGAACAAACTTTCTGTTTTCCATATCACTGTCAGCGAATTCCTCCATCCTTTGTTGCTGTCGCGAGGGTGTGATCCCTGGTGTTGATTGCATCATGATTTTCACATAGATTCGACTACCCTTTTATTTTTCTAGAAAATGCCTATTTAGTCATTCCAAATTTCCAATACTTGAATTAGTTTGTTGCTGCCTGCAGTACGCTCACCACATATGCATCCAGAGGTGGTGTAACGAGAAGGGAGACACCATATGTGAGATATGCTTACAGGTGAGCACTTCTGAAACTGCCTTACCATAACAAATCATTCTCAACTGATACAAAAAAAGAAGTGGCTGAATTCAGCTTGCCCGTTTCTTCCTAGTAAATCAGTTTTCAGTTCAGATCTATACCACGAGAGACGATGAAAAAACCATCATCAGTCTTTCCAAAAGACAGTGCATGGTTTGTTGACTAATTTGCTGTCTATGCTCCTATGGCGCAGCAATTTACACCAAACTACAGTGCCCCTTTGAAGTTGTTTCGGATCGGAAGAAACCAAATTATCTTCAGGTGTCATTTTGGTGCTTAAGATCCATGGTAACATTCTGGTACGAGAAGGGGTTATATCTCATACAGCCTAGCCCTCTTTTCACTGTAGGAGAACTGGAGAAACACCAGAGAACCTCAATGCTGAAGAAAACATTTCGCAAACGGCTGGTCATGCTGCTGGCACATCAAGCTTTGACTCTCAAGGTTCCAATCCGAAAGGTGCCACCTACTGCCGTGTAATTGCCATAGCTGTAAGTGCTGCAGAACGTAAAACCTTCCATCTGGCCACGAGTAGTCAACTAATCTACATGTTACTTTCAGTTGATGGCTCTGCTAGTGCTCCGTGACGCGATTTCGCTTCTCCTCGGCGGTCCTGAGGTGTACTCCATGGCACTGATCACGGTAAGAGACTGAATCCGGTAACCCGACAAAACCTTTCTATAACTTTATTGTACTGAATGCGGTTCATGGGCAACCAAATTACCTGGCTGATACGAATTACGTTGATGAGACAGCTGCTGATGTTGAGAACAGCCGGAATTGTCATACCAATCTACATCATCTTGATATCAGTTGTCACATTGCTCCATCGGTACAATCAACACCAGGTATGTCAAACACATGTACATTCATTCCTAGAAAAATCGTCACTTTCATTCAGAATGTAAAGCTTTTATGATAATGCAACAGGGTGTTCATGACGTGACGCCAGTTTCAGAGCCAGGACGAGCAGAGGGCTTACAGAGCCTGCAGTCGATGCCAACACAACAACATGTTATCAGCATCCAGTAGGAAGCTGCGGAAGGAAAACTGTGGTTAGGTTCTGTAAATATCTGTCTCATTGGATGAAGTTGGCGAGATCTATGCTGGTTGTCATAGGATGCAGAGGATGCAAAACCATTGCAAGTGTAGAGTTGTTTCGTAGAATCTTTCTACACAAGGCATACTAAAACAGATCCACCTAAGTTCACAAGTCATTAAGATGAAGTGGGCATGTGTATATAAAAATTAGGAGAACCTAGGCAAGTGGAGTGAAATGTACAGGCCCCCCCACATTCCTGGGAAAGAGAAAATTGTACCCAACTACAGAAGATAACAATCACTCAAACGTCTGCATTTTCTTTGAAAAGAGTAGGGAACTGAATCTGCAGCTCTGTAAAGAAAAACGTGCAAACCTTCACGCTTACATCAGTGTCTCTTTGCTTACACTACAAAATGATTTTGCTTCAGAAGTGTTCTCTTATTCTCTGTCATTGCGAACTAGAAAGAACAGCAACTCTGGGCTACAATAATAACAATCGAGGATAAATTAAGCTATAACATAGAGAGCAAAACAACAAGGCTAGTTTATACGAGAAAGCCATACGCATCAATCGATGCAGAGGCCGGGACTTTCCCCTTTTCGAAAAAAAAAAAGTTTACACGAGAAAGTACTACCAAGTTCAACCAAGTTTGATACGGATTCCCAATACTACGATAGAACCATGAAGTAAAGAACACTATAAAGATAACAATGTTAACACAACGTGGGAGTATATGTTATGACCGGCCTGTCATACACTAGGAGGGGGCAGAACCGTGGGCCCAATTAGGGGCTTAGCCCATTTATTTTTATCTCTTTTCAGTTCATAAATACTAGTTGTAATCAGACGTGATCAATCAAGCAATAATCGTATTATTATTGCCGACTCCCAAAGGAGTCGGTCTCTCTCCTAACCCTAGCCGCTGTGCCGCCTTGCCCGTCGCCACGGCGCCCTGCCGCCGCCGTCCTCCTCCTCGGCCGCGTACACCCTCCTCCTTCCCCTACAATCTACGCCCTAGACACGGTAGAACCCCAACTCCTACCAACTTGGTATCAGATAGCTCTCGTTCGATCATGTCGTCGCCACCGCCCGCGTCTACCACGCCAGCCGGCCCGCTGCCCGCCTCTACGGCCGCCGCCACCACCACCGCCGCCGCCATCACGCCGCCTTCCGCCCCGCCGCCGACTCCTGTCGTCTACACCCCCGAGCAGATGAGCGGGGCCAACAATGACCTCGTCACCGCCGTCCATGGGATCCGGCTCTACCTGATCGGTTCCCAGGGGTCGTCGGCGCCGCCGCAGCCGCCCGCCGCCACCGCCCGGTGCCGATCGTGCGCTCGGATACCGGCGTCTCGGCGTGCAGCTGCTGCCGCCCCCGCCACCTGCCCTGCCCTGGCCGCCGTGGCTGCCGCCCCTCACCACAGGGCCGGCCTCCACCGCCACGAGCGACATCCCTATTCAGCAAGCCCACTTCCCCCGTTGCCATCACCGCTACCGGATTGGATCACCGAGTCGTCGTCGCCCCCACCGGTCTACTCGACAGCCGGGGATCCACCGATGCCCACCCTCCCGGACGCCACAACCGTGGGGTTCGCGGGACCCTACGCCGGCCGCGCCGCGCCATACGGCCATGGCGGCGCTGCCCCGACACCGCCACGCTTCACCAAGCTCGACTTCGCCACCTTCGACGGCTCGGAGGACCCCCTCAACTGGCTCAACCAGTGAATTAGCCCTTCTACTAGCCCATGTGAATTGCCTACCCGAGAGCACAATTTCTCTAAGGTTCAAATTTTCAATAATGGCATTAAACATAAAGGGCCATCATAAAGGGCCATCTAGGGTTAAAACTATCATTGCTCTTCTCCTCTGGTCTGCGAAGAATATTAAAATCTCTGGCTAACAAAATTGGTTGGGTCTCATTATCACACAATCTCACCAATTCTGATAAAAATCCGGTTTTCTTGAGTCTTGCAGATACAAGAATCCATTCAAAACCATCGTGTTTAGAACGGAGATATAACTTCACACAGAAGTCACCATTATCCACATTCTTAACCATAAGAGTTGTAGTATTAATGCCAATTAAAATCCCCCCCCCCCCCCCGACCTCTCGCAAGGTGGAAGACAAAACCAACCCAAGTCAGCTGTACCGACAAGGCTACTAAAAAAAGTTCTTCAAAAATTTGAACGGCCCGTCTCTAACAAAGCAATGAAATCTAGATGGTGTTCCCAGATAGCCTCCTTCACAAACAGGTGCTTCTCAGGATCCTTAAAACCCTCACTATTCCATGACATACCTCTTAATCCCGCCATTTTAAGAATAGACTTTTTTAAACCTTACTCTATTACTCCTCCGCAAATTAGTCTTATCATAAGACTTTTTTTTCTGTCTTTTATAAGCATTATTCAGTATAGGTACATCTATTATAGGTTCATCGATCATATCCTCTTCATCAACTCGAAATATGTGTGAGAACTCGATTCTCAAACTACCAGAAAAGATTGTTGTTTTTGAGTTTCACAAATTTGTGAAAAAACATTGACACGTAAATATAGATTTGATGCATGTGTGCGCCAATTTTCAATCAAAAAAATACGTACATATGTGACCTCCACGAAAAAAATGAAATATGCAACATGTATGGTGAAATGTTTTAACTTGAGGTACTTTGTCCTTTTTCGTAAGTTACATAAATTTAAGTTTGAAACTTGGCCAGCACATACCTGCATACATTCTATACATATAAAATTTTATTTCATTTTTTTAAAAAAATATTTATTTTAGTTTACTATTCATGTGGGATCAAAAGTCAGAGATTTGGTGCACATGGGCACGAGTGATCCCTCTTTTAAAAAGTAATTAAAATTATATTTCTAAGTTTCAGAAAAATCTAAAAATAAATCATGATGTAGTTAGTACTGTATCCCACAAGCGTGTAAACTTCAACTGAAAATAATTTGTATTTTGGGCCATATAAAAATAACAAATATGTGGATCTAAATTTAGTGATTCAAATCTTCAAGAAAATCAGACATTGTCATTTTTGCGTAGCTCAAAAAACAAAACATTTGTAATTACAAATTTGTACATTAGTGCGATACATCATCAGCTCCTTTTAGAATTTTTGTACATAACTTTTTAAAAGAAATAAATAAATTTTCGATATTTTTAGTAGGATGAGAGCACTGGTGCCCATGACCCAAAATGATTTTTCGGATCAAAAGTACCTATACTCTGCCCTTAAAGAAGTAGTACCTACATACTGGTTGGTTGGTTGCCCAAAAGGGTTAGAGCATTTCCAGCCGCGTCCCCCAAAGCGACCCCAAATGGCGCCAGATCGAGTGTTTGGGGGACGTGTTTTCTTCGTGCCGCGTTTGGGGGACATCGCTCCCCAGCCGCGTCCCCTAAACGCGCCCCCCACAAACATTAAAATAATGCATCTGCTTTTTTGTATTTTTAATTGCAATATAGAGAAGAAATTTGTAGGTACGGTGAAGACTTCGAAAAATATGAACTAATTTTCAAAGTAGTGCAACATAAACAAATTACATATAAAACTTCGAAAAAAATGAACTATTTTTTTATACTAGTTCTTCTTTGATGGCCCCGCCTCGTCGTTCTCACGGTGGCGCTTCCTGCTCGTCACGATGGCGTTGGAGGAACTTGTGTCCCCCTTGTCATCGACGGTGCTCGCCGGCTGCGCCTTCGCCTTCGCCCGGGCCCTTGCCTCCTTCTTTGCCGCTGCCGCCTCCTCAGCCTCTTCCTCCTCAGCCTCTTACTCCTCCTCCTCGTCGGCCCCACAATCCTCCTCCTGGCTGTCCATTGGCGGGGAAGTAGAGCTGCTAGGTGTTGCAACTCTGTCCCACCAATGGCGCCATCCCGGTGGCTTCCCCTCGCTGTCGGTGTCCGATGACAAAGAGAGGTTGCTCATGGTGAGAGAGAAGAGGAGAGATGAATGGCGCTGGTCGGTTGTAGATCGGAAAGCGCATACGTAGGGCTCTTATTAAGCGCGGATGAATGGCAACGTGGATATCGAAGAGAGTTGCGGTTGCTCGTCCGCGGAGTTCGCGCTCTATTCCGACGGTTCACGCGTCGATCAACGCGGTTGCCACTGCGATGGTTCCCCTTCCCGGCAACCGCACCGTTGCTAGGTAGGCGACGGTTGAGCGTCCATTCGTGAGTCGCTAACGCGTCGGTCCCGCCACTTCTCGTCTCGCTTATCGATGTATCCGGCATGCCCAACCCCTGTGAACCGGGCTCGGGCCGCCAGACACCGTATTGGACCGCGCAAGACGGAAATGACATTTGGAACGCGTGACTCGGAACGAAAAAAATATCTGGCGTGCCCTAAATACCTTCGGGGAACGCGACTGGATATGCTCTTTATCCTCTTATATACTAGGACTAGGAAATGAGTGCACAATCATGGGGAAAATAGGACAATACGAAGGCCAACCCAAATCATCATTTTCCTTATGGAAAGGTACAAACCGTCCATTGTCACACTATAGATTATTTTTACTCGTCATGCCCACAAGGCCAGCCTAGTCAACTTCAAAGTCGCAGTATGGCTCGACCTAGTCAACCACCCCCGGACCTAGCTAGTTCACTTATCTGATCAACAAAAGCCTGGACGCCGTTATCCGACGAGCCGCCGTCGGCCAACGCCGCACGCGCCCTCTTCTTCAAGCTGGCCGCTCGTAGTCCGAACCCCTCCGCCTCCGGCCCGCCCATGACCTCCTCGATGGACCGACGGAGCGACTCCCTTGACACCGGCGTCGGGCTACGGACGCCGACCCGGTACACGTCCACGAGGAACTTGGCGTTGATGCGCTGGTCGGACCACCTCGTGCACGCGACGATCGGCACGCCAGCGGCGAGCGCCTCCGTGGTGGAGTTCCAGCCGCAGTGCGTCACGAAGCACCCGACCGCGCCGTGCGCGAGCACCCGCGCCTGCCTGCACCACGCCACGACCTTGCCTCTGCCGCGGGAGGTGGCCGCCGCGAGGGTGTCCTTGGAGAGGAGCGCGCGGTTCTCGTCGCGCAGCACCCACAGGAAGGGCCGGTCGACGCTGGCCAGCGCCTCCGCTATCTCGGCCGTCTCCTCGTCGCCGGTCTTCACGAGGCTCCCGAACGCGACCAACACAACCGACCGCGGCGGCTGCGCGTCGAGCCACGCGATGCAGCCGTCGGCCTCGGCGGTTTCCGGCTCGAGGAGCGGGCCGACGGGTATGACCGGCACGTGCTCGCTGAGCGCCGCGATGGTCTCGTGCTCCAGCGCGTCGAAGGTGTTGACGAGAAGCCATGACACCTTCTCGCGGACGCTGCCGAGGTCCGTGACGACCATCTGGCGCCACATGTCCTGGCTGGAGGTGTAGATCAGGAGGGGGCGGAGCTCGTCGATCGCCAGGGAAGGGAGCCCGGGGATGGCCACGGAGCCGGACGCGTCGTCCGTGTCGGGGAAGGGCGCGAGCGCGTGCAGGTAGTGGTAGTACACGGAGAGCAGGGCGCAGGACTGGATCCACAGCATGGCGCGCGGGAGGCCCATGTCGGCGGCCACGGGGAGCGCCCACGGGACGAAGGCGTTGGCCACCACGCACGTCACCGGCCGCCCGGCAGCCGCCTCCCGGCGGATGAGCGCCTCCAGCGCCGCCGGTCCGGCGGCCGACAGGTGGCGCGCCATGTCGTTGGCGTCGACGAACCGGGGATCGTCGGGTTCCCACAGGTCGCCGCCGCGCAGGCACTCGACGCGGAACCCGTCGACGCCGGAGACCTCGTCGAGGCGGATGCCTGCGCGGAGAGCGGTGGTGAAGGTGACCAGCACGCCCTTGGCGGCGAGGCGTCGGCCGAGGCGCATGAGGGGGTTGACGTGGCTCTGGAACGGGGTGGCGACGAGGAGGACGTGAGGCTGCACCGGCGTCGTCGTCGGCATCGTGGCGGCGGCCGTGGCCGTGGTAGCTGTCTTCGACAGTCTTAAGTACGGCTGGATACAGGCGATCTGCTGGCGCAAGCGTAATATGTTGGTGCAGTTGCGGAGTAGCAAAATGTGGCGGCTTCTGCACTATCCGACAGGATAGCAAGAAATTTCTTCGTGAGATAAACGAGAAAGGAAGATATTTAATACTCGCCCACAAATTTATCTCAGCTTTTCTATCGTACCACTGAACTTTGGTCGTCAATGGTGATGCCACTCTCTCCTAATATCAATGGATTAAAAATCATGTTGTATCTGGATACGTTTTTACCCATGTAGGTAGACGTCTCGATCTCGTGATATCCTGTATACGGCTGGCGGACCTTCGCTTCAAAATTTAAGCCGGGGCTGGAGGTCAGGGCTCATTTAATTTTGTCTATATATGATGTTCAAGAGGTGTAATGTGGACCCTGTATGTGTTTCCAAATGCAGGCACAATTCACTGCAGCATGCACCCACATTTATAATTTGATAGTACTCCCTCCGTTTCTGGGTTTAGTCAAAGTTTAATCTATACCTAATAATAAAGGAGCTAAGGTTTCTGCCAGAATTTTCGTCCAACTTTTCGTTGGACGGTTTTACCCTCCCACCAAATCCCATATTACAGCAAAGTGCCATCGTGGTACCGATTCGTTTGGTTCTTTTCTTTTCTTCGTCAACCGTTCTCCACCGCGTCCAGGACGAGGCGGCGGTGAATTTCACGGGGGCGCGCGAGGACGAAATAGAGGCCGGCCGCGGGGAGCGGTGCTGGCGGCGCTCGGCCTACGGGCGCGAGGAACAGCGGGACGGCAGGGCGTCCAAGCACCACGCGAGCAGCGACGAGTTGCTGCAGGAGACGGACGCGACCGTTGACGAGCAGAGGTCGGGGAGGAGACGAGGCGGTCGGGCGACGGGAAGAGGGCGGTCGCAGAACTTGAGGCGGCGGATGGTGAGGCCGATGGCGAGCACGAGCCAGAGGAGAAGGGGCGCGCAGTCGGGTGGCCCTCGAGTCGCAGCAGCGGTGCGGCCTGTGAGGGGAGAGGCGCTAGGGCGCGGGCGGAGTTCGCCAGCGGCTGCCTCGACCATCAGCCAGATCCGCAGCCTCGAACCGGGTGCCAACGCCCTAGCCTCGGTCACCCTCGCGTCTCCAACACGAGCACGGGTTGTGTTCTTCGATCTCCTCATACAGAGGACTTCTGCCCCTCGACCGAAATCGAAATCCAGCGCGAAGTCCCGCCGGAATTTCTGCACAAGATCAAGATGGATATTGCCACGGCCGAAGTTCCGCCCCAGCTCGACATTGCCGACACTGAGAAGGAATTTGGGGATGGGCGGGCGACCTTGGCGAAGCTGAGAGGGGGCCTTTTGCTTCCGGTGCGTTATGGAGCCGAGGTGATCGATCTGCTGCTAATTCATGCTGCCGGTAGCTTTGTTGTCTGGCCATGGATAGGGTAGGGGAGTTGAACTAGCACCTGCACGGCAGGTCAATGAAAGTATGGAACTATGCAAGGGCTCTCATCACTTGGTTTTTTCAGGCTTCGCGTGTGGAGCTGCGCGGAAGGTGTTCGATTATATGCCCCTTTGATATATGTCGTGGAATGGTCTGCAAGAGTTTCTCAGCATGAAGTCTTGTTAAACAGGATCACGGATGCAGGAGTTTCTGAGTATGATGGCCGGTGAGGTTCGGCCTGTCGAGTGAGTTCAGCTTCGCCACTGTCCTAACTGCAATGCAGTACACTATCTTATTCTGAAATCTGGGTATCACTAGAATCTTTTTCTATGCAGTTTTTTTTACTGAATGTGAACTGGAGATGTGGTCACGTTCACTTGCCTAGGAAGAATCAAGAATCTCTTCGATGCAATCATAAATAATGATGTTGTATAGTGGACTCCTGTGATTTCTGTGTTTATTCCGTATAGAAACTAATGAAGTGCCATATCATGTCTTCATCTATGCAAAATGTGTGTGCTGCTTGTGCAGCCCATACACATCGCATCAAGTTTTTTTCCCACTTTGTTGTATATGAGCTGAATCCTAAACGGAATAATACGAGGTTCCTTTTCAGACGGGATTTTGGTAATGTAATTTGTTTTGAGAAAAGTCCAGTTTACCACCCTAAATTTGTCCTAAAGTTCAGTTTACAACACTTAACTCTGATTTGTTTTAAGTTTCAACCCTAAATTTTAAAAACCGTTTGGAATACACCACTTTCACCGTCCCTAACTGGTTTAAGCCAATTTTATATACACATCAGCCGGGTTTATCATGTATTTTAACTAAACATACTCAGTACATGTATTGAGATCTCACATGTGAGATATACAAGAAAGAAATATGTTGTCGCTGACTGAGAACATACAAACGCGCATTCGTTGATTTTGGTATACCAGTCCTAGCATGCATGTATGAGGAGGTACATACAAATATGGTTATATTTTAACTCGGGCGTTGATTTATCGTACATGAAAAAGGCGAGGTTGCAATAAAAACAATGAAAGGGGTGTGTTCTGAATAGTTTCTAAAGTTTGAGGTTGAAACTTGAAACAAATAAAAATTCAGGGTTGCAAACTAAACCTTGAGACAAGTTTGAGGGGGTAAAGTGGACTTCTCTCATTTGTTTTCACTTTTTTATAATGTATTTTTATCAAATAAAAGCTAATAAAATTAATATACTATATGAAAAAGGTAAACCCGCTCTCAGCTTCCTGCTAGCGGACTCCTGCACTCCTCACAGCCTTGCGCCGGTGGGTGGTGGCCTCCCACCCTTGGCGTCGGCAGAGTATTTCCTATCCCGTTGCAACGCACGGGCTTCGTCCAACATTTTTTAGGACAGTTTTGCCCTCCCACCAGATCGCATAATACACTAAATTGCCACCGTATCGGTTGAAGTTTGTTTTCCGTCCTCCCTACCGAGACACCTCTAGAACAGGGCAAAGAAGCAACGAACTGGTCCCCGGCCCTGTCCTTCTCCAACTCCCCTGCCCTCCCTAGCCTTCTCCAACTCCGCCGGCGCAGCGGCTCCACGGAGCCACGGCGGCTCACCGGCTCCGGTCAACGCCGGCCCGAAGGGAGGCGGGTCTGGAACGAACGGGGAGAGAACTGAACGAGAGAAGAGAGACGGGGGTAGGACCCGAGTCGGCGACTCGGCGAGTGGGGTGGCTGGGGAGGCTCGCTTGGAGAGTTTGCCGAAGGCGGCACGCAGGGCGAGTTCGCTGGGAGCTGGGAGCTTTGGGGGCGGCGCGCTGTTGGTTTTCTTCGTCAATATTTTTTTTTTAGAGATCCTTAATCCTCGATTGGAAATCTTCGCTTCACTGCGCAGACAGCTTGGAGCGCGATCAACCGAGGGAGGTTCCTCCTCAATCGATCGAACCTTTCTTTTCAGATTTCAGAATCGTCCGCTAGACCTCCCGTTATGGGCTGCTAGACTGACCAGGCCGTAAGCACATAGATGCTCTTTTTATTTTAACCAGTGCGTATACATCAGGAAATAGTCCCACCTTGCCGGCATATAATAACTTCCACCAGTTTATATGCCTAAATATTTTGGGTTAATCTGAGCCGAATTAGAACAACAATCAGCAGCAAATATGAGAAGACTTAAAAGAATAATGTCACACAGGTCACATGCCGGAGCGGATAATTAAATAAGGAATCTGGTCATGAGGAAGCTAAGGATCAGACCAATTTGATAAAGAGGGATACTGGTGGAAGAAGATTGGATGGGTTCAAAATAGGCTCAGGCCTGGCCCATCACATAGAAAGCCCGTCAGGCCTCGGGCCTTGGGCCGAGCTGCTTCACTAAATCGCACAAAATCAAGGCCCAAGCCTAGGCCCGGCTTGGAGGCATGGTCGGGTTGAGCACGAGGGGGAAACGAGAGAGAGGCGCGGTGTGGCGGTGGATTGGGGCCTCACAATGCGCTCGCCATGCCCCAGGGAGGCGATGTCTCTCTGAGGATGGAGACGACCGAGTATACCTTCTAGGCCGGCGAGGCTCACGCGCCACGGCGGCCACCGACCCTTGCACCAGTCCTCACCTCACTCGGCGTGGATGACCAGTAAATGAATGTAGTTTTTTTCATATCTCGGTAGCATGCAAATTAGAGTTTATTTGGGGACAACTTTTTGTAATATAATTAATCTAAATTAATTTAACCACCGTATTAGAATAAACTAATAGCATCCAACGATTTATTCATCCTCTTTTTTCTTCTTAACGCCAACGGTATATTGATGTTGCACTGCCGCATAGATGGTGTAGCGTGATCTAATCGGCAGGCAAATGAGCCAGTGAAGGAACCTCTAGCTGTGGTTGATTAATGTGACAAACTTATACCAAGAAAATCATATGCAATGTGCCACAATGGTATACCACTGATGGAATTTTAGAATTGATTACGATGGTGACCAAGAGGACAAGTGTCAACACAAATAGTTTACAAAAGCATTTAAATATTTATTTATCCCGGTGCAACGCACGGGCACTTTTGCTAGTGTTAATAAAGGTTGAATAAATATTTACCAAAAGTTATCAACATCTACAATGTAAACTCTATATTATTCATACTAATTGACTTAGCTTTGTCTAGATATAGATGCATATATCTAGTCGACAAACGTGTCTACACACCCGTATTTAGATAAAATCCAGTCAATTAATTTAGAACGAAAAGAGTATTAGAATCGTCACAAAATCTATTTCACATTATATTCATATGATATTATACTTTTAATATTTTTCATTTGTACTCAAACTTGATAAATTTGATTCTTATTAAACTCAAAGGACAAAGTAAATAAAAATGCAGTGATACTACAAATATGACATCTCAGATCTCACCTAAATGGCTAAATAGCTTTTACTATGCTTCTAGTTTTAGAAGGCGGGAGCTATTTTGTCTCTCACAAGGTAGTGGGTAGCCTGTTGTCATCAGCGCATCTCCAACGGAGCGACGTCCGTTTGCGTCCGTCGGGCCAAAAATTTCGTCTGGTATCACCTTCAGTTGAGCGACGTAAAATGATAGGGTCATTCACAGCGACGCAAATCTGGCTCAAATATGCGCCTCAGATGCTTCTCTATGGACGCTACGCGGACGCGGAAAGTGTCCGCTCGTGTCTGGCGGACATTTCGTCGGGTCCGCCTGACAGCGACACTGCGTTGATGTGTCTTCTCAGGGGCGCCAACGACTGGGGCCGCTGCGTCGCTTCGGCAGTCTGCGCCTCGTTAATGGCGATGCCTCGGCTGCTGAGCGGCCGCCGCCCACCTCCGCCAACGAAGTTAATGGCGACGACACACGTCCCGCGGCCATCTCCTGCTTCCAGCCTATATAAAGAGGACGCGCGATTCTTCTTCCTCATCCACTCCTCCAAGCAAACCCTAGCCGTCACAAGCTCCGCTGTAGCGCCGCCTAGCTCTTCCTGTGACGCAGTCAGGCCCGCGAGGAAGTCCATGGAGGGACCTGGTGGCCAGCGAGGCGGTCGAGGCCGCGGGCCTGGGCGCCCCCGGGGCCGTGGCCGGGGCAGGGGCCGCCGTGGTGGAGCAGCTATGACACCATGATCGCCGTCGCCTGTGCCCTCCTCGTCTTCGAATGAGGACCGCTGCTTCGAGTTCCTCCTCCACATCGATGGCGATCCACTCAGCATCAAGCGGCTCCCACACAAGTTCGCCGAGTTCGTCGATGGCGTCGAGCCGGCGCAGTTGCAGCTACGGGAGGCCAGCTTCAACTACGAGGGTGACGGTGAGATGATCGTCAAGGTGTTCGACGACACAGTGTGCCGCAGGCACTACCACACCGGTAAATCCGGCTCGGACACCGATAGTTAGAACTTAGGGCATCTCCAGCGGCGCGACGCATTTCGGACGTCCAAATTGTCCGTGGGCGTCCGTTTGCGTCGCCAGGCGGACGCCAAAATTACCGCGAGGGGCGAAATGTCCGTTTGCGCCGGGGGCTACCTCTAGTGGTCCGACGCATTTTGGACATGCAAGTGTTTTTTTTTGTGCTACTTGATACGTCTCAAATGTATCTATAATTTCTTATGTTCCATTCTACTTTATTGATGATAGTCACATGTTTTATACACACTTTATGTCATATTTATGCATTTTCCGGCACTAACCTATTGACAAGATGCCGAAGAGCCAGTTGTTGTTTTCTGCTATTTTTGGTTTCAGAAATCCTACAAAGGAAATATTCTCGGAATTGGACGAAATCAACGCACAGGGTCTTATTTTTCCACGAAGCTTCCAGAAGACCGAAAGGATTACGAAGTGGGGCGATGAGGCGCCGCCACGCCAGGGCCACGCGGCCAAGGGTGGGGCCGCGCCACCCTGTTGTGTGGGCCCCTCGTCAGCCCCCCGACTCTGCCCTTCCGCCTATAAAAAGTTTTCGTCAAGAAAACCCCAGTACCGAGAGCCACGATACGGAAAACCTTCCGGAGGCGCCGCCGCCGCCAATCCCATCTTGGGGGATTCAGGAGATCGCCTCCGGCACCCTGCCGGAGAGGGGAATCATCTCCCGGAGGACTCTTCATCGCCATGATCGCCTCTGGAGTGATGTGTGAGTAGTTCACCCCTGGACTATGGGTCCATAGCAGTATCTAGATGGTTGTCTTCTCCTCATGTGTTTGAAGGAGATATGCCCTAGAGGCAATAATAAAGTGGTTATTATTTATATCTTTATGTTTATGATAAATGTTTATATATCATGCTAGAATTGTATTAACCGAAACATTAGTACATGTGTGATATGTAGACAAACAAGAAGTCCCTAGTATGCCTCTTAAACTAGCTTGTTGATTAATGGATGATTAGTTTCATAATCATGAACATTGGATGTTATTAATAACAAGGTTATGTCATTGTGTGAATGATGTAATGGACACACCCAATTAAGCGTAGCATAAGATCTCGTCATTAAGTTATTTGCTATAAGCTTTCGATACATAGTTACCTAGTCCTTATGACCATGAGATCATGTAAATCACTTATACCGGAAAGGTACTTTGATTACACCAAACACCACTGCGTAAATGGGTGGCTATAAAGGTGGGATTAAGTATCCGGAAAGTATGAGTTGAGGCATATGGATCAACAGTGGGATTTGTCCATCCCGATGACGGATAGATATACTCTGGGCCCTCTCGGTGGAATGTCGTCTAATGTCTTGCAAGCATATGAATGAGTTCATAAGAGACCACATACCACGGTACGAGTAAAGAGTACTTGTCAGGAGACGAGGTTGAACAAGGTATAGAGTGATACCGAAGATCAAACCTCGGACAAGTAAAATATCGCGAGACAAAGGGAATTGGTAATATATGTGTATGGTTCATTCGATCACTAAAGTCATCGTTGAATATGTGGGAGCCATTATGGATCTCCAGATCCCGCTATTGGTTATTGGTCGGAGTGAGTACTCAACCATGTCCGCATAGTTCTCGAACCGTAGGGTGACACACTTAAAGTTGGATGTTGAAATGGTAGTTCTTGAATTATGGAATGAAGTTCGAATATTTGTTCGGAGTCCCGGATGAGATCCCGGACATCACGAGGAGTTCCGGAATGGTCCGGAGAATAAGATTCATATATAGGATGTCATTTTATGTGAAATAAAATGTCGCGGAAGGTTCTATGGAAGGTTCTAGAAGGTTCTAGAAAAGTCCGGAAGAAACCACCAAGGAAGGTGGAGTCCACAAGGGACTCCACCTCCATGGCCGGCCAGCCCTAGTGGGGGTGGAGTCCCAAGTGGACTCCACCATAGGGGGCCGGCCACCCCCCACATGGGAGGTGGGAATCCCACCTTTGGGTGGGAGTCCTAGTTGGGCTAGGTTTGCCCCCTCCTATGGAAGGTTTTGGTTTCGGGTCTTATTCGAAGACTTGGACACCAACACTTGGGATCCACCTATATAATGAGGGGCCAAGGGAGGGGGCCGACCACCCTAAGACCATAGCTTGGCCGCCCCCCTTGAGTGGCCGGCCACCCCCTCCCAAACCCTAGCTTTGCTCCTCCACTTCATATTGTCCGGTTTGCTTAGCGAAGCTCCGCCGGACTTCTACACCGCCACCGACACCACGCCGTCGTGCTGTCGGATTCAAGAGGAGCTACTACTTCCGCTGCCCGCTGGAACGGGGAGGTGGACGTCGTCTTCATCAACAACCGAACGTGTGACCGAGTACGGAGGTGCCGCCGTTCGTGGCGCCGGAACCGATCGTGATCAAGATCTTCTACGCGCTTTTGCAAGCGGCAAGTGATCGTCTACCGCAGCAACAAGAGCCTCATCTTGTAGGCTTTGGAATCTCTTCAAGGGTGAGACTCGATACCCCCTCGTTGCTACCGTCTTCTAGATTGCATCTTGGCTTGGATTGCGTGTTCGCGGTAGGAAAATTTTTTGTTTTCTATGCAACGTTATCCTACAGTGGTATCAGAGCCGTGTCTATGCATAGATGGTTGCACGAGTAGAACACAATGGTTTGTGGGCGTTGATGCTCTTGTTATCTTTAGTTTGAGTACTCTGCATCTTTATGGCATAGTGGGATGAAGCGGCTCGGACTAACTTTACATGACCGCGTTCATGAGACTTGTTCCTCGTTCGACATGCAACTTGTATTGCATAAGAGGCTTTGCGGGTGTCTGTCTCTCCTACTATAGTAAAGATTCAATTTACTCTTCTATTGAAAACATTAGTATCAACGTTGTGGTTCATGTTCGTAGGTAGATTAGATCTCTCTCGAAAACCCTAAACCACGTAAAATATGCAAACCAAATTAGAGACGTCTAACTTGTTTTTGCAGGGTTTGGTGATGTGATATGGCCATGATATGATGATGAATATGTATGAGATGATCATTATTGTATTGTGGCAACCGGCAGGAGCCTTATGGTTGTCTTTAAATTTCATGTTGAGTAGTATTTCAAAGTAGTTGTAATAGTTGCTACATGGAGGACAAACATGAAGACGGTGCCATTGACCTTGGTGCTACGCCGACGATGATGGAGATCATGCCCGAAGATGATGGAGATCATATCCGTGCTTTGGAGATGAAGATCAAAGGCACAAGAACAAAAGGGCCATATCATATCACATATGAACTGCATGTGATGTTAATCCTTTTTATGCATCTTATTTTGCTTAGATCGCGACGGTAGCATTATAAGATGATCCCTCACTAAAATCTCAAGATAATAAAGTGTTCATCCTTAGTAGCACCGTTATTAAGTCTTATCGTTTCGAAGCATCTCGTGATGATCGGGTGTGATAGATTCGATAAGTACATACAACGGGTGCAAGACAGTTTTGCACATGCGGATACTAAGGTGGCCTTGACGAGCCTAGCATGTACAGACATGGTCTCGGAACACGTGATACCGAAAGGTAGAGCATGAATCATATGGTTGATATGATGAACACTATGAGTGTTCGCCATTGAAATCACACCTTTTCTCGTGATGATCGGGTTTAGGTGCGGTGGATTTGGTTCGTGTGATCACTAAGACAATGCGAGGGATATTGTTTTGAGTGGGAGTTCACCTAGGGTTTTTAATTATGTTGAATTAAAATTTGAACTCAATTTGTCATAAACTTAGTCTAAACTATTGCAAATATATGTTGTAGAGATGGCGTCCTCAATCAATTTTAATCAGTTCCTAGAGAAAGAGAAACTTAAGAGCAACGGTAGCAACTTCACCGACCGGTTCCGTCATGTGAGGATCTTCCTCTCGGCGGAAATCTGCAATTTGTGCTTGATGCACCGCTAGGTGACCCTCCCCGCAGAAGATGAATCCGATGAAGTAAAAGCTGTTTACGCAACTCGGAAAACTCGGTACTCTCAAGTTCGGTGTGCCATCCCGTGCGGTCTGGAATCCGATCTTCAAAAACGTTTTGAGCACCATGATCCTCATGAGTTGATGAATGAGCTGAAAGCTATATTCGAGACTCATGCGGCGATGGAATGCTATGAAGCATCGAAACATTTCTTCAATGTATGATGGAAGAAGGCAGCTCCGTTAGTGAGCACATGCTCGCCATGACCGGGCATGCGAAGAAACTCGGTGACTTGGGAATAGTGATTCCTAACTGGGGATTAATCGTGTCCTTCAATCACCGCCACCAAGTTACAAGAACTTTGTGATGAACTACAATATGCGTAACATGAACAAGGAGTTACCTGAACTCATTGCCATGCTAAACGCTGCTGAGATTGAGATCAAGAAAGAGCACCAAGTGTTGATGGTCAACAAGACCACCGGTTTCAAGAAACAGGCAAGTCTAAGGGAAAATTCAAGAAGGGTGGCAAGAAAGCTGCCACGCCTCCTATGAAACCTAAGAACGGCCCTAAGCCCGATGCCGAGTGCTATTACCGCAAGGAGAAGGGACACCTGGAAGCGTAATTGCTCCAAGTATCCGGCTGATCTAAAGAGCGGCCTTGTCAAGAAGAAGAAAGAAGGTATATCCGATATACATGTTATAGATGTTTATCTCACTAGTTCTCGTTCTAGTACCTGGTATTTGATACCGGTTCGGTTGCTCATATTTGTAACTCGAAACAGGAACTAAAGAATAAACGACAACCGCTGAAAGATGAAGTGACGATGCGCGTTGGAAACGGATCCAAGGTCAATGTGATCGCAATGGACACTTCCTCTACATCTACCTTCGGGATTAGTTTTAAGCCTAAATAATTGTTATTATGTACTGCGTTGAGCATGAACATTATATCTGGATCTTGTTTAATGCAAGACGGTTATTCATTCAAGTCTGAGAATAATGGTTGTTCTATTTTTATGAATAATATCTTTTATGGTCGAGCACCACAAAAGAATGGCTTATTTCTGTTAGATCTCGATAGTAGTGATACACATATACATAACATTGATGCTAAGCGAATTAAACTAAATGATAATTCTACTTATATGTGGCACTTATCGTCTTGGTCATATTGGAGTGAAACGCATGAAGAAACTCCATACTGATGGATTACTTGAATCACTTGACTTTGAGTCACTTGATAGATGCGAAGCATGTCTAATGGGAAAAATGACAAAGACTCCATTCTCTGGTATGATGGAGCGAGCTACTGACTTATTGGAAATCATACATACCGATGTATGTGGACCAATGAGCGTAGCATCGCGCGGTGGTTATCGTTATGTTCTAACCTTCACGAGATGATCTGAGTAGATATGGGTATATCTATTTCATGAAACATAAATCCGAAACTTTCGAGAAGTTTAAGGAATTTCAAAGTGAAGTAGAAAATCAACGTAACAAGAAGATCAAATTTCTACGATCTGATCGTGGAGGTGAATATCTGAGTTATGAGTTTGGCATGCATTTAAAGAAATGCGGAATACTTTCACAATTGACACCGCCGGAACACCTCAACGAAACGGTGTGTCCGAACGTCGTAATCGAACTCTCTTAGATATGGTTCGTAGTATGATGTCTCTTACTGATTTGCCGTTATCATTTTGGAGTTATGCATTAGAGACAGCCGCATTCACTTTAAATAGAGCACCATCAAAATCCGTAGAAACGACACCGTATGAATTATGGTTTAATAAGAAACCTAAGCTGTCGTTCCTGAAAGTTTGGGGTTGCGAAGCCTATGTAAAGAAGTTACAACCGGACAAGCTAGAACCCAAAGCGGAGAAATGCGTCTTCATAGGTTATCCTAAGGAAACTATAGGATACACTTTCTATCACAGATCCGAAGGCAAAATCTTTGTTGCTAAGAACGGAACCTTTCTTGAGAAAGAATTTCTCACTAAAGAAGTGACTGGAAGAAAAGTAGAACTCGATGAGATTGATGAATCTATACTCGTTGATCGAGTAGCGCGATCTGGAAGTTGTACTGCACCGCCTACACCGGCAACAGAGGAAGCTAATGATAATGATCATGAAACTTCGAACGAGGAAACTACTGAACCTCGCAGATCGACAAGGGAACGTGCCACTCCTGATTGGTATGATCCTTGTCTAAATGTCATGATTGTGGATAACAATGATGAGGACCTGCGACGTATGAAGAAGCGATGATGAGCCCAGATTCCAACAAATGGCAAGAAGCCATGAAATCCGAAATGGGATCCATGTATGATAACAAAGTATGGACTTTGGTAGACTTACCTGATAGCCGAAAGGCTGTCGAAAATAAATGGATCTTCAAGAGAAAAACAGATGCTGATGGTAATATTACTGTCTATAAAGCTCGACTTGTCGCAAAGGGTTTCCGACAAATTCAAGGAGTTGACTACGATGAGACTTTCTCACCTGTAGCGAAGCTAAAATCTGTGAGGATTTTGTTAGCAATAGCTGCATTTTTCGATTATGAGATTTGGCGAGATGGATGTCAAAACGGCGTTCCTTAATGGAGACATTGAGGAAGAGTTGTATATGGTACAACCCAAAGGTTTTGTCGATCCTAAAAATGCCGACAAAGTATGCAAACTTCAGCGTTCAATCTATGGACCGAAGCAAGCATCAAGAAGTTGGAACCGACGCTTTGATAAGGTGATCAAAGACTTCGGGTTTATACGATGTCATGGAGAGGCCTGTATTTACAAGAAAGTGAGTGGGAGCTCTGTAGCATTCCCGATATTATATGTAGATGACATATTATTGATCGGGAATGATATAGAACTATTAAGCAGTGTTAAGGGTTATTTGAATAATAGTTTTTCAATGAAAGACCTTGGTGAAGCATCGTATATATTAGGCATCAAGATTTATAGAGATAGATCAAGACGCCTAATAGGGCTATCACAGAGTACATATCTGGACAAGATTCTAAAGAAGTTTAGAATGGACGAAAGTAAGAAAGGGTTCTTACCTATGTTACCGAGGCAAGGTATTGAGTAAAACTCAAGGACCGGCTACGCAGAAGAAAGAGAAAGGATGTGTAACATCCCCTATGCCTCGGCAGAGGATCTATCATGTATGCCATGCTATGTACTAGACCGGATATAGCACATGCTGTTAGTTTGACTAGCAGATATCAAAGTGATCCAGAATGGAACACTGGACAGCGGTCAAGAATATCCTGAAGTACTTGAAAAGAACTAAGGATATGTTTCTTTGTTATGGAGGTGACCAAGAGCTCGTTGTAAACGGTAACACCGATGCAAGTTGGAACACCGATCCCGATGACTCTAAGTCACAATGCAGGTACGTGTTTATATTGAATGGTGCTGCGATGCTGGGCAAGCTCGAAGCGGTGCACGGTGGCGAAGTCTTCAACAGAATCGAGTACATAGCGGCTTCGGAGGCTTCATCGAAGCGGTATGGATGAAGAGGTTCATTGTAGAGCTCGGTGTGGTTCCGAGTGCATTGGACCCATTAATCATTTACCTGTGATAACATGGGTGCCATCGCCAATGCACAAGAGCCAAGGTCACACAAGAGGCTGAAGCATATCAAGCTGCGTTACCACTCGATTCGCGAGTACATCGAAGATGGAGAAGTAAAGATTTGCAAAGTACACACTGATCTGAATGTAGCAGATCCGTTGACTAAAGCTCTCCCTAGGGCAAAGCATGACCAACACCAGAATGCCATGGGTGTTAGGTATATTACAATGTAATCTAGATTATTGACTCTAGTGCAAGTGGGAGACTGAAGGAGATATGCCCTAGAGGCAATAATAAAGTGGTTATTATTTATATCTTTATGTTTATGATAAATGTTTATATATCATGCTAGAATTGTATTAACCGAAACATTAGTACATGTGTGATATGTAGACAAACAAGAAGTCCCTAGTATGCCTCTTAAACTAGCTTGTTGATTAATGGATGATTAGTTTCATAATCATGAACATTGGATGTTATTAATAACAAGGTTATGTCATTGTGTGAATGATGTAATGGACACACCCAATTAAGCGTAGCATAAGATCTCGTCATTAAGTTATTTGCTATAAGCTTTCGATACATAGTTACCTAGTCCTTATGACCATGAGATCATGTAAATCACTTATACCGGAAAGGTACTTTGATTACACCAAACACCACTGCGTAAATGGGTGGCTATAAAGGTGGGATTAAGTATCCGGAAAGTATGAGTTGAGGCATATGGATCAACAGTGGGATTTGTCCATCCCGATGACGGATAGATATACTGGGCCCTCTCGGTGGAATGTCGTCTAATGTCTTGCAAGCATATGAATGAGTTCATAAGAGACCACATACCACGGTACGAGTAAAGAGTACTTGTCAGAGACGAGGTTGAACAAGGTATAGAGTGATACCGAAGATCAAACCTCGGACCCGGAAAATATCGCGAGACACAGGGAATTGGTAATAGCTGGGTATGGTTCATTCGATCACTAAAGTCATCGTTGAATATGTGGGAGCCATTATGGATCTCCTGATCCCGCTATTGGTTATTGGTCGGAGTGAGTACTCAACCATGTCCGCATAGTTCTCGAACCGTAGGGTGACACACTTAAAGTTGGATGTTGAAATGGTAGTTCTTGAATTATGGAATGAAGTTCGAATATTTGTTCGGAGTCCCGGATGAGATCCCGGACATCACGAGGAGTTCCGGAATGGTCCTGAGAATAAGATTCATATATAGGATGTCATTTTATGTGAAATAAAATGTCGCGGAAGGTTCTATGGAAGGTTCTAGAAGGTTCTAGAAAAGTCCGGAAGAAACCACCAAGGAAGGTGGAGTCCACAAGGGACTCCACCTCCATGGCCGGCCAGCCCTAGTGGGGGTGGAGTCCCAAGTGGACTCCACCATAGGGGGCCGGCCACCCCCCACATGGGAGGTGGGAATCCCACCTTTGGGTGGGAGTCCTAGTTGGGCTAGGTTTGCCCCCTCCTATGGAAGGTTTTGGTTTCGGGTCTTATTCGAAGACTTGGACACCAACACTTGGGATCCACCTATATAATGAGGGGCCAAGGGAGGGGGCCGACCACCCTAAGACCATAGCTTGGCCGCCCCCCTTGAGTGGCCGGCCACCCCCTCCCAAACCCTAGCTTTGCTCCTCCACTTCATATTGTCCGGTTTGCTTAGCGAAGCTCCGCCGGACTTCTACACCGCCACCGACACCACGCCGTCGTGCTGTCGGATTCAAGAGGAGCTACTACTTCCGCTGCCCGCTGGAACGGGGAGGTGGACGTCGTCTTCATCAACAACCGAACGTGTGACCGAGTACGGAGGTGCTGCCCGTTCGTGGCGCCGGAACCGATCGTGATCAAGATCTTCTACGCGCTTTTGCAAGCGGCAAGTGATCGTCTACCGCAGCAACAAGAGCCTCATCTTGTAGGCTTTGGAATCTCTTCAAGGGTGAGACTCGATACCCCCTCGTTGCTACCGTCTTCTAGATTGCATCTTGGCTTGGATTGCGTGTTCGCGGTAGGAAAATTTTTTGTTTTCTATGCAACGTTATCCTACAGTGTTATCATTGTTCGATCTTGTGAGCTGCCTAACATGATCAAGATCATCTATTTGTAATGCTACATGTTGCGTTTGTTGGGATCCGATGAATATGGAATATTATGTTATGTTGATTATCAATCTATCATCTATGTGTTGTTTATGATCTTGCATGCTCTCCGTTGCTAGTAGAGGCTCTGGCCAAGTTGATACTTGTAACTCCAAGAGGGAGTATTTATGCTCGATAGTGGGTTCATGCCTCCATTTAATCTGGGACAGTGATAGAAAGTTCTAAGATTGTGGATGTGCTGTTGCCACTAGGGATAAAACATCAATGCTTTGTGTAAGGATATTTGTGTTGATTACATTACGCACCATACTTAATGCAATTGTCTGTTGTTTGCAACTTAATACTGGAAGGGGTGCGGACACTAACCTGAAGATGGACTTTTTAGGCATAGATGCATGCTGGATAGCGGTCTATGTTCTTTGTCGTAATGCCCAATTGAATTTCACACTACTCATCATGATATGTATGTGCATTGTCATGCCCTCTTTATGTCAATTGCCCAACTGTAATTTGTTCACCCAACATGCTATTTCTTATTGGAGAGACACCACTAGTAAACTGTGGACCCCGGTCCATTCTTTTACATCGAATACAATCTACTGCAATACTTGTTCTTACTGTTCTTTGCAAACATCATCTTCCACACTATACATCTAATCCTTTGTTACAGCAAGTCGGTGAGATTGACAACCTCACTGTTACGTTGGGGCAAGGTACTTTGATTGTGTTGTGCAGGTTCCACGTTGGCGCCGGAATCCCTGGTGTTGCGCCGCACTACACTCCGCCACCATCAACCTTCACGTGCTTCTTGGCTCCTACTGGTTCGATAACCTTGGTTTCTTACTGAGGGAAAACTTACTGCTGTACGCATCATACATTCCTCTTGGTTTTCCCAACGGACGTGTACTTCACGCGTATCAAGCAACGTTTTCTGGCGGCGTTGCCGGAGAGATCAAGACACGCTGCAAGGGGAGTCTCCACTTCCAATCTCTTTACTTTGTTTTTGTCTTGCTTTATTTTATTTACTGCTTTGTTTGCTCATTATATCAAAAATACAAAAAAAATTACTTGTTTTACTTTATTTACTATCTTGTTTGCGTTCTCAATATTAAAAACACAAAAAAATTAGTTACTTGCATTTACTTTATTTTATTATCATGACTAGTCCTGTAGTTGTTAGTCTATCACCTGAGGAATCGATCTTCACTTTTAAACAAGGTGGTGAAGAGAGTTTTAAAGAAGCTTGGTCTAGAATTTTTTATTCCTATAATGAAACTGAACCTAAAATGATCCTAAGTTTGCTTCTTAGTAACTTTTATTTTGGGCTTATTTTTCGCTATAGATATGCCTTGGATGCTGTAGTGGGAGGAGATTTCCTTCACTGCGATGGGGATCAAGCTTTTAATGCCATAAAAAAATTGGTTACATCATCTAGCTCCGCTAATAATTTTGATCCATCTCTTGTTAGTATTTATAATAGATTGAACACTCTTGAGACAAGTGTATCTTGCTTAAAAGAAGGGTATGGTCGGATTCATGAGCGTTTTGATTATGTTCCCATAAACTCTGAACCTTCAATGTGGGACCCTACTATTAAAGTTACTATTGATGGTAAAAAATTTAATGCCCGTTGTGATATTATGACTGAATTTTGCCTTATGCCTGAAAGTATTTATGAATCTTTGACACTCTGGGGACTTACTGAAGGTGGAGAAGGAATAACTCTTACTGATAACTCTGTTATAATTCCTAAGGGAATAGCTGAAGGAGTGTTCACAACCCTTCTTGGAAGAACGGTATCCACTGATTATCTCGTTATTGAATGTGTAGGGACAGGACAAATCACACTTGGAAGATCCCTGCTGAAACTCTTGGGAGCAACCATAGATGTGGGGAAAGGCACTCTAAATTCCTCTATACCTGGATGTGGTCATGTATTCCCTAAAACAAAGAGTAAGAAGGGTAGGCGCAAAGCCCTTGGTAAGAATGTTAACGCTTCATCTCTTGATAATACTTGATTCACACTTTCTGCGCCTAGCTGAAAGGCGTTAAAGAAAAGCGCTTATGGGAGACAACCCATGATTTTACTTCTGCACTTTTATTTTATATTTGAGTCTTGGAAGTTGTTACTAACCTCTCCTTATCTTTATTTATTGCATTGTTGTGCCAAGTAAAGTCTTTGATAGTAAGGTTCATACTAGATTTGGATTACTGCGCAGAAACATATTTCTTGCTGTCATGAATTTGAGTAGTATTCTCTGTAGGTAACTCAGAAAAATATGCCAATTTACGTGAGTGATCCTCAGATATGTACGCAACTTTCATTCAATTTGAGCATTTTCATCTGAGCAAGTTTATTGCCCCAGAAAAATTCGTCTTTACGGACTGTTCTGTTTTGACAGATTCTGCCTTTTATTTCGCATTGCCTGTTTTGCTATGTTTGATGGATTTCTTTATTCCATTAACTTTCAGTACCTTTGTGCAATGTCCAGAAGTGTTAAGAATGATTATGTCACCTCTGAACATGTGAATTTTTGATTATGCACTAACCCTCTAATGAGTTTATTTTGAGTTTGGTGTGGAGGAAGTTTTCAAGGATCAAGAGAGGAGGATGGTACAATATGATCAAGGAGAGTGAAAGCTCTAAGCTTGGGGATGCCCCCGTGGTTTATCCCTGCATATTTCAAGAAGACTCAAGCATCTAAGCTTGGGGATGCCCAAGGCATCCCCTTCTTCATCGACAAATTATCAGGTCACCTCTAGTGAAACTATATTTTTATTCCGTCACATCTTATGTGCTTTACTTGGAGCGTCTTTTTGTTTTTGTTTTTGTTTTTGTTTGAATAAAATTGGATCCTAGCATTCATTGTGTGGGAGAAAGACATGCTCCGCTGTTGCATATGATCACATGTGTTCTTAGCTTTATTCTTAATGTTCATGGCGAAGGATGAAACTGCTTCGTTAATTGTTATATGGTTGGAAACGGAAAATGCTTCATGTGGTAATTGGTATAATATCTTGAATAATTTGATACTTGGCAATTGTTGTGCTCATATAGATCATGTTTAAGCTCTTGCATCATATACTTTGCACCTATTAATGAAAAACTACATAGAGCTTGTTAAAATTTGGTTTGCATGATTGGTCTCTCTAGAGTCTAGATATTTTCTGGTGAGGTGTTTGAACAACAAGGAAGACAATGTTGAGTCTTATAATGCTTGCAATATGTTCTTATGTAAGTTTTGCTGTACCGGTTCATACTTGAGTTTGCTTCAAACAACCTTGCGAGCCTAAGCCTTGTACTGAGAGGGAATACTTCTCGTGCATCCAAATCCTTGAGCAAAAAACTATGCCATTTGTGTCCACCATACCTACCTACTACATGGTATTTCTCCGTCATTCCAAAGTAAATTACTTGAGTGCTACCTTTAAAATTCCATTCTTTGTCTTTGCAATATATAGCTCATGGGAAAATAGCTTTAAAACTATTGTGGTATTGAATATGTACTTATGTATCTTATTTCTTAATAAGTTGCTTGTTGAGCGGTAACCATGTTTCTGGGGACGCCATCAACTATTTCACCTTTGTTGAATATCATGTGAGTTGCTATGCATGTTCGTCTTGTCTGAAGTAAGGGTGATTTATCGTGATCAAACGGTTTGAGTATGCATATTGTTAGAGAAGAACATTGGGCCGCTAACTAAAGCCATGATCCATGGTGGAAGTTTCAGTTTGGACAACAATCCTCAATCTCTTATGAGAATATTATTTGTTGTTGAATGCTTATGCATTAAAGAGGAGTCCATTATCTGTTGTCTATGTTATCCCGGTATGGATGTCTAAGTTGAGAATAATCAAAAGCGAGAAATCCAATGCGAGCTTTCTCCTTAGACCTTTGTACAGGCGGCATAGAGGTACCCCTTTGTGACACTTGGTTAAAACATATGGTATGCAATGATAATCCATGTAAATCCAAGCTAATTAGGACAAGGTGCGGGCACTATTGGTAATCTATGCACGAGGCTTGCAACTTATAGGATATCTTATACATAACACATATGCTTTATTACTACCGTTGACAAAATTGTTTCTTGTTTTCAAAATAAAAGCTCTAGCACAAATATAGTAATCCATGCTTCCCTCTGCGAAGGGTCATTCTTTTACTTTTATGTTGAGTCAGTTTACCTATTTCTTTCTATCTTAGAAGCAAACACTTTTGTTAACTGTGCATTGATTCTTACATACTTGCTTATTTGCATTCATCATATTACTTTGTGTTGACAAATATCCATGAGATAAACATGTTGAAGTTGAAAGCAACTGCTGAAACTTATATCTTCCTTTGTGTTGCTTCAAAACTCTCTACTATGAATCTATTGCTTTATGAGTTAACTCTTATGCAAGTCTTATTGATGCTTGTCTTGAAAGTAATATTCATGAAAAGTCTTTGCTATATGGTTCAGTTGTTTATTTATTGTCTTTACCATTGCTTCGAATCGCTGCATTCATCTCATGTGCTTTACAAAAGTATTGATCAAGATTAGGATAGTATGTCACTTCAGAAATTATCTTTGTTATCGTTTACCTACTCGAGGACGAGTAGGAACTAAGCTTGGGGATGCTTGATACGTCTCAAACGTATCTATAATTTCTTATGTTCCATGCTACTTTATTAATGATACTCACATGTTTTATACACACTTTATGTCATATTTATGCATTTTCCGGCACTAACCTATTGACAAGATGCCGAAGAGCCAGTTGCTGTTTTCTGTTGTTTTTGGTTTCAGAAATCCTACAAAGGAAATATTCTCGGAATTGGACGAAATCAACGCCAGGGTCTTATTTTTCCACGAAGCTTCCAGAAGACCGAAAGGATTACGAAGTGGGACGACGAGGCGCCGCCACGCCAGGGCCGCGCGGCCAAGGGTGGGGCCGCGCCTTCCTGTTGTGTGGGCCCCTCGTCAGCCCCCCGACTCTGCCCTTCCGCCTATAAAAAGTCTTGGTCGAGAAAACCCCAGTACCGAGAGCCACAATACGGAAAACCTTCCAGAGACGCCGCCGCCGCCAATCCCATCTCGGGGGATTCAGGAGATCGCCTCCGGCACCCTGCCGGAGAGGGGAATCATCTCCCGGAGGACTCTTCATCGCCATGATCGCCTCCGGAGTGATGTGTGAGTAGTTCACCCCTGGACTATGGGTCCATAGCAGTAGCTAGATGGTTGTCTTCTCCTCATGTGCTATCATTGTTCGATCTTGTGAGCTGCCTAACATGATCAAGATCATCTATTTGCAATGCTACATGTTGCGTTTGTTGGGATCCGATGAATATGGAATACTATGTTATGTTTATTATCAATCTATCATCTATGTGTTGTTTATGATCTTGCATGCTCTCCGTTGCTAGTAGAGGCTCTGGCCAAGTTGATACTTGTAACTCCAAGAGGGAGTATTTATGCTCGATAGTGGGTTCATGCCTCCATTTAATATGGGACAGTGACAGAAAGTTCTAAGGTTGTGGATGTGCTGTTGCCACTAGGGATAAAACATCAATGCTTTGTCTAAGGATATTTGTGTTGATTAGATTACGCACCATACTTAATGCAATTGTCTGTTGTTTGCAACTTAATACTGGAAGGGGTGCGGACGCTAACCTGAAGGTGGACTTTTTAGGCATAGATGCATGCTGGATAGCGGTCTATGTACTTTGTCGTAATGCCCAATTGAATTTCACACTACTGATCATGATATGTATGTGCATTGTCATGCCCTCTTTATTTGTCAATTGCCCAACTGTAATTTGTTCACCCAACATGCTGTTTCTTATTGGAGAGACACCACTAGTGAACTGTGGACCCCAGTCCATTCTTTTACATCGAATACAATCTACTGCAATACTTGTTCTTACTGTTCTTTGCAAACATCATCTTCCACACTATACATCTAATCCTTTGTTACAGCAAGCCGGTGAGATTGACAACCTCACTGTTACGTTGGGGCAAAGTACTTTGATTGTGTTGTGCAGGTTCCACGTTGGCGCCGGAATTCCTGGCGTTGCGCCGCACTACACTCCGCCACCATCAACCTTCACGTGCTTCTTGGCTCCTACTGGTTCGATAACCTTGGTTTCTTACTGAGGGAAAACTTACTGTTGTACGCATCATACCTTCCTCTTGGGGTTCCCAACGGACGTGTACTTCACGCATATCACTACTTCTTTTCATTTTTGTTGAATGAGCAAGTTCCAATCGAATAGATTATAGCCTAAACAATTCACCGGATACTTAAATCGAATAGGTTCAAACATATTTAACATACAAAGAAGAACAAATTTAAAAACATATAAACTAAAACTAGTTTTTGGCCTTCTTGTTAGAAGGCCCTGCCTCCTCGTCCAAACTCCTGCGCCTCTTGCTTGTCACCTCCTCATCGGAAGAGGAACTGGAGGACGATGCGCCCGTCGAGGAGTTGAAACTGGAAGAAATGTCATCTTCATCGGTGAACGGACGGCGACGCGTCGCCCGCCCGGGCCCTGGATTTCTTCCTTGCCGCCGCCTTGTCGTCCGTCGCCTCCTGCGCCTCCAACCGGGCGAACTTGGTGTCGGAGTCCTCCTCCTCCTGCCCATCCTCCTCGTCCTCGGCGTCGCTGCCAGCGCCGCCTCCATCCTCCTCCTGGCCTTCGCTGGCATTGCCGCCTCCGTCCTCCTCCTCCTCACTCGGCGTGGAGGCAGGGTCGCTAGGCGTGGAGCCCGAATCGCTTGGCATCGCAGGGGATCCCCCTGATACGTCTCCAACGTATCGATAATTTCTTATGTTCCATGCCACATTATTGATGTTATCTACATGTTTTATGCACACTTTATGTCATATTCATGCATTTTCTGGAACTAACCTATTAACAAGATGCCGAAGTGCCGATTCTTTGTTTTTGCTGTTTTTGGTTTCAGAAATCCTAGTAACGAAATATTCTCGGAATTGGACGAAATCAACGCCCAGGGTCCTATTTTGCCACGAAGCTTCCAGAAGTCCGAAGAGGAGACGAAGAGGGGCCACGAGGGGGCCACACCCTAGGGCGGCGCGGCCCCCCCCTTGGCCGCGCGGCCCTGTGGTGTGGGGCCCCCGTGCCGCCTCTTGACCTGCCCTTCCGCCTACAAATAGCCTCCGTTGCGAAAACCCCAGTACCGAGAGCCACGATACGGAAAACCTTCCAGAGACGCCGCCGCCGCCGATCCCATCTCGGGGATCCAGGAGATCGCCTCCGGCACCCTGCCAGAGAGGGGAATCATCTCCCGGAGGACTCTACGCCGCCATGTTCGCCTCCGGAGTGATGTGTGAGTAGTCTACCCCTGGACTATGGGTCCATAGCAGTAGCTAGATGGTTGTCTTCTCCCCATTGTGCTATCATTGTCGGATCTTGTGAGCTGCCTAACATGATCAAGATCATCTATCTGTAATTCTATATGTTGCGTTTGTTGGGATCCGATGAATAGAGAATACTTGTTATGTTGATTATCAAAGTTATATCTATGTGTTGTTTATGATCTTGCATGCTCTCCGTTACTAGTAGATGCTCTGGCCAAGTAGATGCTTGTAACTCCAAGAGGGAGTATTTATGCTCGATAGTGGGTTCATGCCTGCATTGACACCTGGGATAGTGACAGAAAGTTCTAAGGTTGTGTTGTGCTGTTGCCACTAGGGATAAAACATTGATGCTATGTCTAAGGATGTAGTTGTTGATTACATTACGCACCATACTTAATGCAATTGTCTGTTGCTTTGCAACTTAATACTGGAGGGGTTCGGATGATAACTTTGAAGGTGGACTTTTTAGGCATAGATGCGGTTGGATGGCGGTCTATGTACTTTGTCGTAATGCCCAATTAAATCTCACTATACTCATCATGATATGTATGTGCATGGTCATGCCCTCTTTATTTGTCAATTGCCCAACTGTAATTTGTTCACCCAACATGCTGTTTATCTTATGGGAGAGACACCTCTAGTGAACTGTGGACCCCGGTCCAATTCTCTTTACTGAAATACAATCTACTGCAATACTTGTTCTACTGTTTTCTGCAAACAATCATCTTCCACACAATACGGTTAATCCTTTGTTACAGCAAGCCGGTGAGATTGACAACCTCACTGTTTCGTTGGGGCAAAGTACTTTGGTTGTGTTGTGCAGGTTCCATGTTGGCGCCGGAATCCCTGGTGTTGCGCCGCACTACATCCCGCCGCCATCAACCTTCAACGTGCTTCTTGGCTCCTACTGGTTCGATAACCTTGGTTTCATACTGAGGGAAACTTGCCGCTGTACGCATCACACCTTCCTCTTGGGGTTCCCAACGGACGCGTGTTAAACGCGTATCAAGCAGCTTTTTCTGGCGCCGTTGCCGGGGAGATCAAGACACGCTGCAAGGGGAGTCTCCACTTCTCAATCTCTTTACTTTGTTTTTGTCTTGCTTAGTTTTATTTACTACTTTGTTTGCTGCACTAAATCAAAATACAAAAAAAATTAGTTGCTAGTTTTACTTTATTTGCTATCTTGTTTGCTATATCAAAAACACAAAAAAATTAGTTACTTGTTTTACTTTATAATATCATGCATGTTTTTATTACACTAGTTTGGCATAATGGACAAGAATGATCTTCTTATTCTATTTCCTGATTTAAAACATGGATTGTTTGATGCGAAAATTAAAAAACCTATGGAATCTTATTTGCATGCTGGTAGTAATATTAGTATGAACGCTTTGAACACCATTGTTGATAATAATATAGAAAGTTCTAAGCTTGGGGAAGCTGGTTTTCATGATCTTTTTATTCCCCCAAGCATTGAGGAGAAAATTTACTTTGATGATACTTTGCCTCCTATTTATGATAATGATATTGGTCTTTTAGTACCACCTGTTATGGAGGATAAATTTGATTATGATTACAATATGCCTCCTATATTTGATGTTGAGAATAATAATGATAGCTACTTTGTTGAATTTGCTCCCACTACAACTAATAAAATTGATTATGCCTATGTGGAGAGTAATAATTTTATGCATGAGACTCATGATAAGAATGCTTTATGTGATAGTTATATTGTTGAGTTTGCTCATGTTACTACTGAAAGTTATTATGAGAGAGGAAAATATGGTTGTGGAAATTTTCATGTTACTAAAACACCTCTCTATATGCTGAAATTTTTGAAGCTACACTTGTTTTATCTTCCTATGCTTGTTACTTTGCTCCTCATGAACTTGTTTATTTACAAGATTCCTATGCATAGGAAGCATGTTAGACTTAAATATGTTTTGGATTTGCTTCTTGATGCTCTCTTTTGCTTTAAATACTATTTCTTGCAAGTGCATCATTAAAACTGCTGAGCCCATCTTAATGGCTATAAAGAAAGAACTTCTTGGGAGATAACCCATGTGTTATTTTGCTACAGTACTTTGTTTTATATTTGTGTCTTGGAAGTTGTTTACTACTGTAGCAACCTCTCCTTATCTTAGTTTAGTGTTTTGTTGTGCCAAGTAAAGTCTTTGATAGTAAAGTAAGTACTAGATTTGGATTACTGCGCAGTTCCAGATTTCTTTGCTGTCACGAATCTGGGTCTACCTCCCTGTAGGTAGCTCAGAAAATTAAGCCAATTTACGTGCATGATCCTCAGATATGTACGCAACTTTCATTCAATTTGGGCATTTTCATTTGAGCAAGTCTGGTGCCATTTTAAAATTCGTCAATACGAACTGTTCTGTTTTGACAGATTCTGTCTTTTATTTCGCATTGCCTCTTTTGCTATGTTGGATGAATTTCTTTGATCCATTAATGTCCAGTAGCTTTATGCAATGTCCAGAAGTGTTAAGAATGATTGTGTCACCTCTGAATATGTTAATTTTTATTGTGCACTAACCCTCTAATGAGTTGTTTCGAGTTTGGTGTGGAGGAAGTTTTCAAGGATCAAGAGAGGAGTACGATGCAACATGATCAAGGAGAGTGAAAGCTCTAAGCTTGGGGATGCCCCGGTGGTTCACCCCTGCATATATCAAGAAGACTCAAGCATCTAAGCTTGGGGATGCCCAAGGCATCCCCTTCTTCATCGACAACATTATCAGGTTCCTCCCCTGAAACTATATTTTTATTCCATCACATCTTATGTGCTTTGCTTGGAGCGTCGGTTTGTTTTTGTTTTTTGTTTTGTTTGAATAAAATGGATCCTAGCATTCACTTTATGGGAGAGAGACACGCTCTGCTGTAGCATATGGACAAGTATGTCCTTAGTTTCAACTCATAGTATTCATGGCGCAGTTTCTTCTTCGTTAAATTGTTATATGGTTGGAATTGGAAAATGATACATGTAGTAATTGCTATAAATGTCTTGGGTAATGTGATACTTGGCAATTGTTGTGCTCATGTTTAAGCTCTTGCATCATATACTTTGCACCCATTAATGAAGAAATACATAGAGCATGCTAAAATTTGGTTTGCATATTTAGTTTCTCTAAGGTCTAGATAATTTCTAGTATTGAGTTTGAACAACAAGGAAGACGGTGTGGAGTCTTATAATGTTTACAATATGTTTTTTATGTGAGTTTTGCTGCACTGGTTCATCCTTGTGTTTGTTTCAAATAAGCCTTGCTAGCCTAAACCTTGTATCGAGAGGGAATACTTCTCATGCATCCAAAATACTTGAGCCAACCACTATGCCATTTGTGTCCACCATACCTACCTACTACATGGTATTTTCCGCCATTCCAAAGTAAATTGCTTGAGTGCTACCTTTAAAATTCCATCATTCACCTTTGCAATATATAGCTCATGGGACAAATAGCTTAAAAACTATTGTGGTATTGAATATGTAATTATGCACTTTATCTCTTATTAAGTTGCTTGTTGTGCGATAACCATGTTTACTGGGGACGCCATCAACTACTCTTTGTTGAATTTCATGTGAGTTGCTATGCATGTCCGTCTTGTCTGAAGTAAGAGAGATCAACCACCTTATAGTTAAGCATGCATATTGTTAGAGAAGAACATTGGGCCGCTAACTAAAGCCATGATCCATGGTGGAAGTTTCAGTTTTGGACATATATCCTCAATCTCAAATGAGAAAATTATTAATTGTTGTTACATGCTTATGCATAAAAGAGGAGTCCATTATCTGTTGTCTATGTTGTCCCGGTATGGATGTCTAAGTTGAAGAATAATCAATAGCGAGAAATCCAATGCGAGCTTTCTCCTTAGACCTTTGTACAGGCGGCATAGAGGTACCCCTTTGTGACACTTGGTTAAAACATGTGCATTGTGATGATCCGGTAGTCCAAGCTAATTAGGACAAGGTGCGGGCACTATTAGTATACTATGCATGAGGCTTGCAACTTATAAGATATAATTTACATGATACATATGCTTTATTACTACCGTTGACAAAATTGTTTCATGTTTTCAAAATCAAAGCTCTAGCACAAATATAGCAATCGATGCTTTTCCTCTATGAGGACCATTCTCTTACTTTCAATGTTGAGTCAGTTCACCTATTTCTCTTCACCTCAAGAAGCAAACACTTGTGTGAACTGTGCATTGATTCCTACATACTTGCTTATTGCACTTATTATATTACTCTATGTTGACAATATCCATGAGATATACATGTTACAAGTTGAAAGCAACCGCTGAAACTTAATCTTCTTTTGTGTTGCTTCAATGCCTTTACTATGAATTATTGCTTTATGAGTTAACTCTTATGCAAGACTTATTGATGCTTGTCTTGAAGTGCTATTCATGAAAAGTCTTTGCTTTATGATTCACTTGTTTACTCATGTCATATACATTGTTTTGATCGCTGCATTCACTACATATGCTTTACAAATAGTATGATCAAGATTATGATGGCATGTCACTCCGTAAATTATACGTGTTATCGTTTTACCTGCTCGGGACGAGCAGAACTAAGCTTGGGGATGCTGATACGTCTCCAACATATCGATAATTTCTTATGTTCCATGCCACATTATTGATGTTATCTACATGTTTTATGCACACTTTATGTCATATTCGTGCATTTTCTGGAACTAACCTATTAACAAGATGCCGAAGTGCCAGTTGCTGTTTTATGCTGTTTTTGGTTTCAGAAATCCTAGTAACGAAATATTCTCGGAATTGGACGAAATCAACGCCCAGGGTCCTATTTTTCCACGAAGCTTCCAGAAGTCCGAAGAGGAGACGAAGAGGGGCCACGAGGGGGCCACACCCTAGGGCGGCGCGGCCCCCCCTTGGCCGCGCGGCCCTGTGGTGTGGGGCCCCCGTGCCGCCTCTTGACCTGCCCTTCCGCCTACAAATAGCCTCCGTTGCGAAAACCCCAGTACCGAGAGCCACGATACGGAAAACCTTTCAGAGACGCCGCCGCCGCCGATCCCATCTCGGGGGATCCAGGAGATCGCCTCCGGCACCCTGCCGGAGAGGGGAATCATCTCCCGGAGGACTCTACGCCGCCATGGTCGCCTCCGGAGTGATGTGTGAGTAGTCTACCCCTGGACTATGGGTCCATAGCAGTAGCTAGATGGTTGTCTTCTCCCCATTGTGCTATCATTGTCGGATCTTGTGAGCTGCCTAACATGATCAAGATCATCTATCTGTAATTTTATATGTTGCGTTTGTTGGGATCCGATGAATAGAGAATACTTGTTATGTTGATTATCAAAGTTATATCTATGTGTTGTTTATGATCTTGCATGCTCTCCGTTACTAGTAGATGCTCTGGCCAAGTAGATGCTTGTAACTCCAAGAGGGAGTATTTATGCTCGATAGTGGGTTCATGCCTGCATTGACACCTGGGACAAAGGATGTAAAGTTCTAAGGTTGTGTTGTGCTGTTGCCACTAGGGATAAAACATTGATGCTATGTCTAAGGATGTAGTTGTTGATTACATTACGCACCATACTTAATGCAATTGTCTGTTGCTTTGCAACTTAATACTGGAGGGGGTTCGGATGATAACCTGAAGGTGGACTTTTTAGGCATAGATGCAGTTGGATGGTGGTCTATGTACTTTGTCGTAATGCCCAATTAAATCTCACTATACTCATCATGATATGTATGTGCATGGTCATGCCCTCTTTATTTGTCAATTGCCCAACTGTAATTTGTTCACCCAACATGCTGTTTATCTTATGGGAGAGACACCTCTAGTGAACTGTGGACCCCGGTCCAATTCTCTTTACTGAAATACAATCTACTGCAATACTTGTTCTACTGTTTTCTGCAAACAATCATCTTCCACACAATACGGTTAATCCTTTGTTACAGCAAGCCGGTGAGATTGACAACCTCACTGTTTCGTTGGGGCAAAGTACTTTGGTTGTGTTGTGCAGGTTCCACGTTGGCGCCGGAATCCCTGGTGTTGCGCCGCACTACATCCCGCCGCCATCAACCTTCAACGTGCTTCTTGGCTCCTACTGGTTTGATAACCTTGGTTTCATACTGAGGGAAACTTGCCGCTGTACGCATCACACCTTCCTCTTGGGGTTCCCAACGGACGCGTGTTGAACGCGTATCACCCCCCAATGCTGAAATCCGGGCGACTTGCCCTCGCTCTCTGAGTCCGACGGCAGCGTGTAGTCGCTCATGGCGTGCCGGTGTTGGAGACGAAGAAGAAGAGGAACAAGAAGTAGGCGGTTCAACTTGAATTACCGTAGACGCATGGGTTATAATCTACAGGGATTAACGGTGGCGCGTATAACGAAGAGGCCGGCAGTTGCTCTTCCGCGGCGGTTCGGCGCTCCATTGCGGCGGTTGGCGGGTTAATCATCGCGGTTGCCACACCGGCGGTTGACATTCGCGCGCTTGCTGTGAATTCGAGGCCGATCGAACCCGGGTCACTGCCATGAGGGCCCGTGGGAAAGCGAGCGGACGCTAGGTGAAAGGACACGGATGTCGCCTAGAGTGGGGGTGAATAGGCGATTTAAAACTTTTACGAGATGGGCTTAACAAATGAGGAATAAAACTAGCGTTTACTTTGTCAAGCCCAAAGCCTATATACTATGGTTCACCTATGTGCACCAACAACTTATGCTAAGCAATACAAGCAACTATGTGATAGAAAGATATATAACTTTAAGCACGATGGCTATCACAAGGTAAAGTGCATAAGTAAAGAGCTCGGGTATAGGAATAACCAAAGTGACGCGGAGACAACGATGTATCCCGAAGTTCACGCTCTTGCGAGTGCTCTCCGTTGGAGCGGTGTGGAGGACAAGTCACTCCAAATGCACGAGGGCCACCGTATTCTCCTCGAGAATTCCCACCAAAAAGGGATGTCCTCGATCCACTATGGAACCTTAGGGAGGTCACCGAACCCGCACAAAGCTTGGGGCTATCTCCACAACTTAATTGGAGGCTCCCAATAAATTGCCACAAAGGCTTTGCCCTTGAAGAATCTCCACAACTTAATTGGAGTCCCCAAGAACACCACAAAGACCACTAAGCATTGCCACAAAGGCCTTGCCCTTGAAGAATCTCCACAACTTGATTGGAGTCCCCAAGAACACCACAAAGACCACTAAGCCGTCTAGGGTCCAAAGACCCAAGAGGAACAAGCTCCGGGAACAAGCTCCCGAAGTGAATATCTCACGAACTTTCACCTTCACGTATCACCGCGGAGAAGTCAAACCAATGCACCAAATACAATGGAAGAACACCACAAAGATGCTGAAGTCCTTCTCTCTCAAATTCCAACAAAGCTACAAAAGCTATTGGGGGAATAAGAGAGGAAGAACAAATAAGAAGAGGAATGATGCGCGTGGTTGACGTATTGTCTTTCCGTTCGACACGCGTCCGTTGGGAACCCCAAGAGGAAGGTGTGATGCGCACAGCGGCAAGTTTCCCTCAGTAAGAAACCAAGGTTTATCGAACCAGTAGGAGTCAAGAAGCACGTGAAGGTTGATGGCGGCGAGATGTAGTGCGGCGCAACACCAGGGATTCCGGTGCCAACGTGGAACCTGCACAACACAAACCAAGTACTTTGCCCCAACGAAACAGCGAGGTTGTCAATCTCACCGGCTTGCTGTAACAAAGGATTAGATGTATAGTGTGGATGATGATTGTTTGCAGAAAACAGTAGAACAATTGCAGTAGATTGTATTTCAATATAGAGAATTGGACCGGGGTCCACAGTTCACTAGAGGTGTCTCTCCCATAAGATAAATAGCATGTTGGGTGAACAAATTACAGTTGGGAAATTGACAAATAGAGAGGGCATGACCATGCACATACATATTATGATGAGTATTGTGAGATTTAATTGGGCATTACGACAAAGTACATAGACCGCTATCCAGCATGCATCTATGCCTAAAAAGTCCACCTTCAGGTTATCATCCGAACCCCTTCCAAACATTAAGTTGCTAACAACAGACAATTGCATTAAGTATTGCGCGTAATGTAATCAATAACTACATCCTCGGACATAGCATCAATGTTTTATCCCTAGTGGCAACAGCACATCCATAACCTTAGAGGTTTCTGTCACTCCCCCAGATTCACGGAGACATGAACCCACTATCGAGCATAAATTCTCCCTCTTGGAGTTACTAGCAAAAACTTGGCCAGAGCCTCTACTAATAACGGAGAGCATGCAAGATCATAAACAACACATAGACATGAATTGATAATCAACATAACATATTATTCTCTATCCATCGGATCCCAACAAACACAACATATAGCATTACAGATAGATGATCTTGATCATGTTCGGCAGCTCACAAGATCTGACAATGAAGCATAATGAGGAGAAGACAACCATCTAGCTACTGCTATGGACCCATAGTCCAGGGGTGAACTACTCACACATCACTCCGGAGGCGACCATGGCGGCGTAGAGTCCTCCGGGAGATGATTTCCCTCTCCGGCAGGGTGCCGGAGGCGATCTCCTGAATCCCCCGAGATGGGATTGGCGGCGGCGGCGTCTCTGGAAGGTTTTCCGTATCGTGGCTCTCGGTACTGGGGGTTTCGCGACGAAGGCTATTTGTAGGCGGAAGGGCAGGTCAGGGGGCCACACGAGGGGCCCAAGAGACAGGGTGGCGCGGCCAGGACCTGGGCCGCGCCGCCCTATCATCTGGCCGCCTCGTGGCCCCACTTCGTTGACTCTCCGGTCTTCTGGAAGCTTCGTGGCAAAATAGGCCCCTGGGCGTTGATTTCGTCCAATTCCGAGAATATTTCCTTACTAGGATTTCTGAAACCAAAAACAGCAGAAAACAGCAACTGGCTCTTCGGCATCTTGTTAATAGGTTAGTTCCAGAAAATGCATAAATATGATGTAAAGTATGCATAAAACATGTAGATATCATCAATAATGTGGCATGGAACATAAGAAATTATCGATACGTCGGAGACGTATCAGCATCCCCAAGCTTAGTTCCTGCTCGTCCCGAGCAGGTAAACGATAACAAAGATAATTTCTGGAGTGACATGCCATCATAACCTTGATCATACTATTGTAAAGCATATGAGCTGAGATCAAATCATTCAAAGCAAGTATCTATATTGATATAAGAGATGATAATGCAAGAGTTAGACAAGCTAGAAGTTTTCATGAACTATTGCTTTAAAGACATGCAACCGTACAAAGTTCATTAAAGATGTATTAAGTATTCAGCATAGAAGTTCTATCCTTCATTCCAAGCATCAAGTAAATTTTCACAACATAAGAAGGATTCAGTCAAGTAAACATAAACATGAACGTCATGAATCAACTGTTTCGAAGTCTACTCAACCGGTGAGCGCAAGCATTTGGTATTAGCACCAGGATGTTATGGCATAAAGAACGTTAATGGGGGTTTGGAAGGCCAAATGGAAGAAAGGCTTGCAAAGCTGTAAATGACCATTAGACAAGAGGAAGCCTTATGATCGATGATATGCAAGGAGTAGTGATTGCCATGCAACGGATGCACATAGAGCTATATGTGTATGAAAGCTCTCCAATGGAACTAGTGGGGGTGCATCCAACTTGGTTGCTCACGAAGACCTAGAGCACTTTTGAGGAGGCTCATCATTGGAATATACAACCCAAGTTCTATAGTGTAAATTCCCCACATAGTTATACTAGTAAAACATAAAAACTCTCTCATATGAATGTAGGTGCTAAACATGAGCACAAATGATGACTATGAATAATGTGGGTGCTAAAACATGAGCACAAGTGTGGATAAAACATAGTAATGCTGCCCCCTTTTTCTTTATTCTCTTTTTTCTTTTTTCCTTTTTTTTCTTTTTTTTTCTTTCTTTTCATTTTTTTTCTTTCTCTTTTTCTTTTTTTTTCTTTTTGATGGCCTCCACGGCTCTTTTCATTTTTAGGGGCAACATCCTAATATGACAACACACTTTTTGGTACAAATAACTCATAATGAATGAAACATGATGTATGCATTAAAGAGGAGTCCATTATCTATTGTCCATGTTGTCCCGGTATGGATGTCTAAGTTGAGAATAATCAAAAGCGAGAAATCCAAAATGCGAGCTTTCTCCTTAGACCTTTGTACAGGCGGCATGGAGGTACCCCATTGTGACACTTGGTTAAAACATGTGTATTGCAATGATCCGGTAGTCCAAGCTAATTAGGACAAGGTGCGGGCACTATTAGTATACTATGCATGAGGCTTGCAACTTGTAAGATATAATTTACATAACTCATATGCTTTATTACTGCCGTTGACAAAATTGTTTCATGTTTTCAAAATAAAAGCTCTAGCACAAATATAGCAATCGATGCTTTTCCTCTTTGAAGGACCATTCTTTTTACTTTTATGTTGAGTCAGTTCACCTATTTCTCTCCATCTCAAGAAGCAAACACTTGTGCGAACTGTGCATTGATTCCTACATACTTGCATATTGCACTTATTATATTACTCTATGTTGACAATTATCCATGAGATATACATGTTATAAGTTGAAAGCAACCGCTGAAACTTAATCTTCCTTTGTGTTGCTTCAATACCTTTACTTTGATTTATTGCTTTATGAGTTAACTCTTATGCAAGACTTATTGATGCTTGTCTTGAAGTACTATTCATGAAAAGTCTTTGCTTTATGATTCACTTGTTTACTCATGTCATTACCATTGTTTTGATCACTGCATTCATTACATATGTTTACAAATAGTATGATCAAGGTTATGATGGCATGTCACTCCAGAAATTATCTTTGTTATCGTTTTACCTGCTCGGGACGAGCAGAACTAAGCTTGGGGATACTGATACGTCTCCGACGTATCGATAATTTCTTGTGTTCCATGCCACATTATTGATGATATCTACATGTTTTATGCACACTTTATGTCATATTCGTGCATTTTCTGAAACTAACCTATTAACAAGATGCCGAAGAGCCAGTTGCTGTTTTCTGGTGTTTTTGGTTTCAGAAATCCTAGTAACGAAATATTCTCGGAATTGGACGAAATCAACGCCCAGGGTCCTATTTTGCCACGAAGCTTCCAGAAGACCGAAGAGGAGACAAAGTGGGGCCACGAGGTGGCCACACCCTAGGGCGGCGCGGCCCAGGCCCTGGCCGCGCCGACCTATGGTGTCGGCCCCTCGTGCTGCCTCTTTACCTGCCCTTCCGCCTACAAATAGCCTCCATCGCGAAACCCCCAGTACCGAGAGCCACGATACAGAAAACCTTACTGAGACGCCGCCGCCGCCAATCCCATCTCGGGGGATTCTGGAGATCTCCTCCGGCACCCTGCCGGAGAGGGGATTCATCTCCCGGAGGACTCTTCACCGCCATGGTCGCCTCCGGAGTGATGAGTGAGTAGTCTACCCCTGGACTATGGGTCCATAGCAGTAGCTAGATGGTTGTCTTCTCCCCATTGTGCTTAATTGTCGGGTCTTGTGAGCTGCCGAACATGATCAAGATCATCTATCTGTAATTCTATATGTTGCGTTTGTTGGGATCCGATGAATAGAGAATACTTGTTATGTTGATTATCAAATTATGTCTATGTGTTGTTTATGATCTTGCATGCTCTCCATTATTAGTAGATGCTCTGGCCAAGTTGATGCTAGTAACTCCAAGAGGGAGTATTTATGCTCGATAGTGGGTTCATGTCTCCGTGAATCTGGAGGGGTGACAAGAACCTCTAAGGTTATGGATGTGCTGTTGCCACTAGGGATAAAACATTGGTGCTATGTTTGAGGATGTAGTCACTGATTACATTACACGCAATACTTAATGCAATTGTCTGTTGTTAGCAACTTAATACTGGAGGGGGTTCGGATGATAACCTGAAGGTGGACTTTTTAGGCATAGATGCATGCTGGATAGCGGTCTATGTACTTTGTCGTAATGCCCAATTAAATCTCACAGTACTCATCATAATATGTATGTGCATTGTTATGCCCTCTCTATTTGTCAATTGCCCAACTGTAATTTGTTCACCCAACATGCTGTTTATCTTATGGGAGAGACACCTCTAGTGAACTGTGGACCCCAGTCCTATTCTTTACATCGCATACAATCTACTGCAATACTTGTTTTACTGTTTTCTGCAAACAATCATCTTCCACACAATACGGTTAATCCTTTGTTACAGCAAGCCGGTGAGATTGACAACCTCACTGTTTCGTTGGGGCAAAGTACTTTGGTTGTGTTGTGCAGGTTCCACGTTGGCGCCGGAATCTCTGGTGTTGCGCCGCACTACATCCCGCCGCCATCAACCTTCAACGTGCTTCTTGACTCCTACTGGTTCGATTAAACCTTGGTTTCTTACTGAGGGAAACTTGCCGCTGTGCGCATCACACCTTCCTCTTGGGGTTCCCAACGGACGTGTCAACTACACGCATCAGGGTTCACTTCATCTTCAAGACATACTTGACACTTGATCTTCTTCATTTGCTTCTTATTGCAATCTTGAAGCCAACATATGGTTCAAGCATTGCCTATGGACAAATCCGACAAATATAACTCAATGCAAACATTATTCCATAGGGATTGTCATTAATTACCAAAACCACACATGGGGGCTCCATGCACTTTCAATCTCCCCCATTTTGGTAATTGATGACAATCTCTTTGAGAGGGTTTATATAAGGAATTTAACTAACAAACAAGTTGAATATATAGAGCAAACTCCCCCATAATATATGCATATGTGAATGATATTGACTTTCCTTGCATATATTGGCATTCAAAGCCTAGTGGAGTTTCCTCTAAATATTCAACTATGCAAAGCAACAAGATGCAATGCAATAAAGGCACATGCTTAAGCACAAAGCAAAGACATAACCAAATTCCCTTAAACCCTCCAAACTTCTCCCCCATTGGCACCAATTGCCGAAATGGGTGAAAAATTTAGAAGGTCAATATAGTGAGAGTTCCTCCATAGCTTGTGCATTTCTCAGAATTTGAGTTGAATAATATGCACGTATCCAATGACGAATATTCGGAAGGAATCACACTATAGATAGGATCAAAGATTGCAAAAAGATAGCAAAGTCAATAAGCTTCAACAAATGAAGCAAGCAACCAAATGAACCACAAAGAAGATACCAAAAGAAAGATAGATATTATGATAAGATCAAGAAGATTGCTCTACATAATATGAGGAAGCTCTCCAAGGTTTGTGCACAAAACTAGATGATACGTCTCCAACGTATCTATAATTTCTGATGTTCCATGCTTGTTTTATGACAATACCTACATGTTTTGCTCACACTTTATAATGTTTTTATGCGTTTTCCGGAACTAACCTATTAACAAGATGCCGAAGTGCCAGTTCCTGTTTTCTGCTGTTTTTGGTTCCAGAAAGGCTGTTCAGGCAATATTCTCGGAATTCAACGAAACGAAGACCAAACATCATAATTCACCAAGACGGACCAGGACACCGAAGGGGAGTCAGAGGGGAGGCCTGGGGGCCCCACACCATAGGGCCGCGCGGGCAGGCCCCTGGCCGCGCCGGCCTATGGGGAGGGCGCCCTGGTGCCCTTCCTGCGCCGCCTCTTCGCCTATATAAGCCCTTTCGACCTAAAAACGCGATACGAATTGACGAAACTCCAGAAAGACTCCAGGGGCGCCGCCGCCATCGCGAAACTCCAATTCGGGGGACAGAAGTCTCTGTTCCGGCACCCTGCCGGGACGGGGAAGTGCCCCCGGAAGCCATCTCCATCGACGCCACCGCCTCCATCATGCTCCGTGAGTAGACCCCCATGGACTACGGGTTCTAGCAGTAGCTAGTTGGTATTCTCTCCTCCATGTACTTCAATACAATGATCTCATGAGCTGCCTTACATGATTGAGATTCATCTGATGTAATCGGTGTTGTGTTTGTTGGGATCCGATGGATGATACATTATGATTAGTCTATCTATAAAGTTTGTGAAGTTATTGTTGCTGCAATCTTGTTATGCTTAATGCTTGTCATTAGGGCCCGAGTGGCATGATCTTAGATTTAAGCTCTATCATTATTGCTTAGATTGTATCTACAAGTTGTATGCACTGTCTATGTCCGGAACCAAAGGCCCCAAAGTGACAGAAATTGGGACAACTGGAGGGGAAGGCGTAGGTATGAGGATCACATGTTTTCACCAAGTGTTAATGCTTTGCTCCGGTGCTCTATTAAAAGGAGTACCTTAATAGCCAGTAGATTCCCTTGAGGCCCAGCTGGCACCGGCTGGTAGGACAAAAGATGTTGTACAAGTTTCTCATTGCGAGCACGTATGACTATATATGGAAAACATGCCTACATGATTAATAATCTTGATGTTCTATCTTAATGCTTTCAATCCTATCAATTGCCCAACTGTAATTTGTTCACCCAACACTTGTTACTTGTTATTGGAGAGTTACCACTAGTGTAGATCGCTGGGAACCCCGGTCCATCTCTCATCATCATATACTCATTCTATATGTCATTGGAAGTAGTATCAACTATTTTCTGGTGCCATCGCCTCGTATTCTTTATTCTTGCTGCCGTATTCTTGTTACTACTGCTCTCATATTACTGCTGCTTTCACATCACCCCTGTTACTAGTGCTTTTCCAGGTGCAGCTGAATTGACAACTCAGTTGTTAAGGCTTATAAGTATTCTTTACCTCCCCTTGTGTCGAATCAATAAATTTGGGTTTTACTTCCCTCGAAGACTATTGCGATCCCCTATACTTGTGGGTCATCAAGACTATTTTCTGCCGCCGTTGCCGGGGAGGCATAGCTCTACTCATAAGTTCACCTGGGGAGTACACTCTACTTCTATCTCTATTTTTATTTTATTTTATTTTGTTTTGCTTAGTTTAATTTTGTCTAGTTTATTTGTTCTTAGTTTATTTCTGTTTAGTATTATTTTGCTTAGTTTACTTTTGTCTAGTTTCTTTTTTGTCTTGTTTTATTTTTCTCATATACCCAAAATCCATAAAAATTTGAAAAACCTAAAAATTAAAAATTGTTGTTATGGAAGAACGCATAACCATGTTGGAGCTCATAGAATTATATAATAATTATAGAGAATCAAGAACTGGTAAAGTCATGAGTGCTGTGATAGAAAAATTGAATACAATTGCTAAAATCTTGCTTAAACGCCATGATATAAACTGTTGCTCTCAACAGGATACTAAACATCTGAAATTCCAATGTTGCTTTAGTGAAGAAGTTTTAATTAAGAACTACAATTGGAATAACTATATTCATCTTGGGTTCGAAGAGGTAGAACAATTTGTTTTATTTATGGGAGCTTCTGAGATCGAATCCTTCATGGCTAAAAATTATGAAACTTGTGTTGTTTGTAAGGACCTTAAAGATTATGTCTCTTCTATCCTTAATTTTTGCATAGAAAGTTACATCGATAATCCTTATATTATTGATTATAAAGAGAGACTCATTAATGCACAAGAATGCACTCACAATTTGCAGGAACCTGTGGAAGAAGAAATTGATGAACCTGAAAGCTCATTGGATGAAAAAGAGGAGGAAATTGATGAACCTGAAAGCTCATTGGATGAAAAAGAAGAGGAGAGTGATGAACAAAAGGAGGAAGAATGGATTAGCTACCCATACCAACCTTCTAATGAGAGTAACTCTTTATCTCTTACACTATTTGATTGTCCTCCATGCTTACCGAAAGAGGTTGAATGTTATGTTCCTGTGGATTCTCTTGAAATATTCCCTATGAGTAAAACTTGTGAGAATAATTATGCTACTGTTATTTATGATAATCCATGCTATTTTGATAAATCTTATGATAATGCTTTGTTTGTGCCTGATGTCGAAATGCATGGTACTGAAGAGTTTTGCGTAGCAAATGTTTATGATAAATCTTTAGATGATGGTCCTATGGTACTTGATAATATTAATTGTACTACTAATGAAAATGGGATTGGAGAGTTCTTGACTTTATGTAGGAGTCCCATATCTCTTGAGAATGATCAATCACTTTGTTGTATTATTGATAAAAGTGGGTTTGAAAGTTTTAATCCCACCATTTTTGAGCTTGATAAAAATTATGAGTTTATGGGTCATGAAAAACATGCTTTATGTGATAGTTATATTGTTGAGTTTGTTCATGAAGCTACTGAAAATTATTATGAGAGAGGAAAATATGGTTGTAGAAATTTGCATGGTACTAAAACACCTCTCTATATGCTTAAAAGTTTGAAGTTACTCTTGTTTTATCTTCTTATGCTTGTCACTTTGTTCTTCATGAATTTATTTGTTTACAAGATTCCTATGCATAGGAAGTGGATTAGACTTAAATGTGTTTTGAATTTTCTTTTTGATGCTCTCTTTTGCTTCAACTCTTATTTCTTGCGAGCGCATCACTAAAATTGCTGAGCCCATCTTAATGGCTATAAAGAAAGCACTTCTTGGGAGATAACCCATGTCTTTATTTTGCTACTGTTTTGTTGTGTCTTGGAAGTTGTTACTACTATAGCAACCTCTCCTTATCTTTATTTTATTGCATTGTTGTGCCAAGTGAAGTCTCTAATAGAAGGTTGATACTAGATTTGGATTTCTGCGCAGAAACAGATTTCTATCTGTCACGCATTTGGGCAGGGTTCTCTGTAGGTAACTCAGAAAAATCTGCCAATTTTTGTGTGTGTTCCACAGATATGTACGCAACTTTCATTAGTTTTGAGTTTTCTGATTTGAGCAACGGAAGTACCTCTTAAAAATTCGTCTTTACTGGCTGTTCTGTTTTGGCAGATTCTGTCTCTGTTTTTTGCATTGTCTCTTGTGGACTTTAAGTGAGGCTTTCTAGACGTGGAGAGCTGTAGCTAATGTTTTGTTGAGTTCTTGCAATGTGTAACTACAGGACTAAGGTGAATTAAAGTTTTTTTTTGAGTACTAACCCCTCTAATGAAGTTTATGAGAAGTTTGGTGTGAAGGAAGTTTTCAAGGGTCAAGAGAGGAGGATGATATATGATCAAGAAGAGTGAAAAGTCTAAGCTTGGGGATGCCCCCCGTGGTTCATCCCTGCATATTTCAAGAAGACTCAAACATCTAAGCTTGGGGATGCCCAAGGCATCCCCTTCTTCATCAACTTATCAGGTCACTTCTATTGAAACTAAATTTTTATTCGGTCACATCTTATGTGCTTTACTTAGAGCGTCTGTGTGTTTTTATTTTTGTTTTTGTTTGAATAAAGATGGATCCTAGCAATCCTTGTTTGGGAGAGAGACACGCTCCGCTTTTTCATATGAACACTTGTGTTCTTCGTTTTACTTCTAATGTTCAATGGTAAAAGTTGGAAGCTATTGCACTTGTTGTTATTTGGTTGGAAACAGAAAATGCCTCATATTGTCTTGAATAATTTGATACTTGGCAATTATTTTGAGCTCTCAAGTAGATCATGATTAAGTTCTTGCATTAGTTTAAACCTATTAGTGGAGAACTACCGTAGAGCTTGTTGAAATTGGTTTGCATGATTGGTCTCTCTAAGGTCTAGATATTTTCTGGTAAAAGTGTTTGAGCAACAAGGAAGACAGTGTAGAGTCTTATAATGCTTGCAATATGTTCTTATGTGAGTTTTGCTGTACCGGTTTATACATGTATTTGCTTCAAACAACCTTGCGAGCCAAAACCTTGTACTGAGAGGGAATGCTTCTCGTGCATCCAAAATCTTGAGCCAAAACCTATGCCATGTGTGTCCACCATACCTACCTACTATGTGGTATTTCCTGCCATTTCAAGTAAATACTTCATGTGCTACCTTTAAACCTTCAAAATGCTTCTCAATTTGTGTCAATGTTTTATAGCTCATGAGGAAGTATGTGGTGTTTATCTTTCAACCTTGTCATTTACTCTTGACAGACTTTCATAATGGACTAGTGGCACATCCACTTATCCAATAATTTTGCAAAAAGAGCTGGCAACGGGGTTCCCAGCCCCGATTGATCAAACTTCATTAATAATTCTCTTCACATGTTTTGCTCTGATTCATCAGTAAGCAACTTAATTTTGCAAATAGACACTCCTCCATGGTATGAGATTGATGGAAAGCACCCGAGGATTCGGTTAGCCATGGCTTGTGTAAGCAAAGGTTGGGGGGAGTGTCACTCATAATAAAACTAAAAGACGTGTGTAAACAAAAGAGAAGAGGGATGATCTACCTTGCTGGTAGAAATAACGTCCTTCATGGGAGCCGCTCTTGAAAGTCTGGTTGGCGAGGTAGTTGGAGTACCCACTACCATTCGTTGACAACAACAAACACCTCTCAAAACTTTATTTTTATGCTCTCTATATGATTTCAAAACTTAAAAAGCTCTAGCACATGATTTAATCCCTGCTTCCCTCTGCGAAAGGCCTTTCTTTTACTTTATGTTGAGTCAGTTTACCTACTTCCTTCCATCTTAGAAGCAAACACTTGTGTCAACTGTGCATTGATTCTTACATACTTGCTTATTTGCATTCATCATATTACTTTGCGTTGACAATTATCCATGAGATATGCATGTTGAAAGTTGAAAGCAGCTGCTGAAACTTAAATCTTACTTTGTGTTGCTTCGATGCCTTTACTTTGAACTTATTGCTTTATGAGTTAACTCTTATGCAAGACTTTTGATGCTTGTCTTGAAAGTACTATTCATGAAAAGTTTTGCTATATGTTATCTATTTGTTAGCAACTATAGATCATTGCCTTGAGTCACTGCATTCATCTCATATGCTTTACAATAGTATGATCAAGGTTATGTAAGTAGCATGTCACTACAGAAATTATTCTTTTTATCATTTACCTACTCGAGGACGAGTAGGAACTAAGCTTGGGGATGCTGATACGTCTCCAACGTATCTATAATTTCTGATGTTCCATGCTTGTTTTATGACAATACCTACATGTTTTGCTCACACTTTATAATGTTTTTATGCGTTTTCCGGAACTAACCTATTAACAAGATGCCGAAGTGCCAGTTCCTGTTTTCTGCTGTTTTTGGTTCCAGAAAGGTTGTTCGGGCAATATTCTCGGAATTTGACGAAACAAAGACCAAACATCATAATTCACCGAGACGGACCAGGACACCGAAGGGGAGTCAGAGGGGAGGCCTGGGGCCCCCACACCATAGGGCCGCGCGGGCAGGCCCCTGGCCGCGCCGGCCTATGGGGAGGGCGCCCTGGTGCCCCTCCTGCGCCGCCTCTTCGCCTATATAAGCCCTTTCGACCTAAAAACGCGATACGAATTGACGAAACTCCAGAAAGACTCCATGGGCGCCGCTGCCATCGCGAAACTCCAATTCGGGGGACAAAAATCTCTGTTCCGGCACCCTGCCGGGACGGGGAAGTGCCCCCGGAAGCCATCTCCATTGATGCCACCGCCTCCATCATGCTCCGTGAGTAGTTCCCCCATGGACTACGGGTTCTAGCAGTAGCTAGTTGGTATTCTCTCCTCCATGTACTTCAATACAATGATCTCATGAGCTGCCTTACATGATTGAGATTCATCTGATGTAATCGGTGTTGTGTTTGTTGGGATCCGATGGATGATACATTATGATTAGTCTATCTATAAAGTTTGTGAAGTTATTGTTGCTGCAATCTTGTTATGCTTAATGCTTGTCATTAGGGCCCGAGTGGCATGATCTTAGATTTAAGCTCTATCATTATTGCTTAGATTGTATCTACAAGTTGTATGCACTGTCTATGTCCGGAACCAAAGGCCCCAAAGTGACAGAAATTGGGACAACTGTAGGGGAAGGCGTAGGTATGAGGATCACATGTTTTCACCAAGTGTTAATGCTTTGCTCCGGTGCTCTATTAAAAGGAGTACCTTAATAGCCAGTAGATTCCCTTGAGGCCCGGCTGCCACCGGCTGGTAGGACAAAAGATGTTGTACAAGTTTCTCATTGCGAGCACGTATGACTATATATGGAAAACATGCCTACATGATTAATAATCTTGATGTTCTGTCTTAATGCTTTCAATCCTATCAATTGCCCAATTGTAATTTGTTCACCCGACACTTGTTACTTGTTATTGGAGAGTTACCACTAGTGTAGATCGCTGGGAACCCCGGTCCATCTCTCATCATCATATACTCGTTCTATATGTCATTGGAAGTAGTATCAACTATTTTCTGGTGCCATCTCCTCTGTATTACTGTTACTGCTGCTGTGTTACTGTTACTACTGCTCTCATATTACTGCTGCTTTCACATCACCCCTATTACTAGTGCTTTTCCAGGTGCGGCTGAATTGACAACTCAGTTGTTAAGGCTTATAAGTATTCTTTACCTCCCCTTGTGTCGAATCAATAAATTTGGGTTTTACTTCCCTCGAAGACTGTTGCGATCCCCTATACTTGTGGGTCATCACTAGACAATTTGCATTGGAGTATAAAGTGCACAAACATGGAATCATCACTCCCATAATATCATTCAAAACAAAAGATACCAAGTGAATCAAACTCTAATGATCAGCACAAAATAGTGCCTTAAATAAAATGAGGAAACTCCCCAAGGTACATGTATAAATTAAAATGTTGCATTTGAATACAATATGCATAACATGGAATCCTCACTCCCTCATTACCATTTAAAACACAAACATTTGCAATAGATCATAGATAAAAAATTAAGCTTAACACTTGCAACAAACAAATGGTTGAGCAACAAGTAAGAGGCACCATAATAAAAGACTCAACCAAGAGGATATGTGAAAGGCATGACAAAGCATATTATAGGACTATTACAAGGATGAGAAAATAGCATCATCATAGCCTTCAATGAATTATATTGCTTAGCATGACCAATCAACATTCAACAAATAAATAAGATATCAAATGGAGATGTATCATCTCTTATGTGTATAAGTGTCACTAAGTGGACAAAATCACTAAGATGTTTATCCACAAAGAAACATGTACACACAAAATAGATACGCAAGAAATATAGCATGATATCCAAAATGAAGTCATGCAATATACCAATAAGAATTTTTGCTTAATAGCATGGCCAAAGGCTCAATTTTATCTTATTGTACATTCATGAACTTCAACCACAAACATCTAAAATATATCACAAATATCAATAAGGGATAGAAGATAGTTGGGATGCATTGAGAAAGGCAACAAGTATCACAAACGAGGATACCAAAAGAAATAACTAAATTTGCACTTTCATCTATATTGCACATGTGAGAGCCTTGATGAATTGATATGCAATACAATTGCTAGATAGGCATAGTTGGGATGGATGAATCATGAGCATGATTTAATATACTTCCCAACAAATGCTCTCATCTCAAATTACTCATATTCACAATAAAGAGGTTTCATTAAGACTTTTGCAAGAAGCACAATATTTGCAAATCAAGAGATTCATGCCAAGATGCAACCACATGGTTGGATGCTAGAAAAATATGTATGAGAAGATACTTGTTACCGAGATAGCATTGGTGTGGATGTAGTAGTTATGTGTTTGTTTACCATCCTAGCTTGCCTCAAGTTACCATTGAGTCACCACTTCTTGCCAGGAGTGAGACAAGCATCCAATGCATATCCATTGTACGTAACACAAAGGTAAGTACAAAATGGTCCCCGAACTAATTGGGTCCGAAGTAGTTAGACACACTACATCATATAGGGCAAACTCCACAATACTATGTGCATATAGATATGAAACTGAATTTCATGCACATCTTAGAAAAATTAGGATTTGATGTAGTTTACCCTATATATTGGATCAAAGGAAGTAACACATGCCATAAGATAGACATATATTAAATATGCATGCACAATACTTTCAAGAACCAAAGAAAGATATAATTTGTACAAAACACCAAATAACTCAAGAGACAATGGTTTTCCAAATTATATCAAAGAATCAAATCAACACAAGATTGACTCCAAAGACTTATAATTAAACCTAAACACAAAGGAATGATATATATAACCAACTCCCAAGAGAGAAAGGTTCCAACAAATAAACCAAACCCTCAAAACTTTTTATGATGGCACAAAGTACCAAAAAGAAAATTTATTTCTCCCAAAACCAAATTTTTGATAATGATCAAGAGATGTTAAGCATTCTAACAAATATAGGAGAGCTCCCCAAGATTAGTGCATTATCTAGGATTTTGCATACGAATACAAAATGCACAAAACTAACATCATCACGCTACCTATATCTACTAAAAATGCTAAGAAAGTTTGAAAAGACAAATTAGATCCATAAGATGCAAGGAAGACACATGGGAGTCAAAGCATAACACATTCATGGCAATAAATACGAAAATTTAAACACAAGAGCCAATGTAAATATGATCAATAAATTTCTACCTCATAATAGATTGCCAATTGTCCTAGGACAAGAGGTATTAGGAAATATTTCCCGGTGGTAGTTTGTAAGTATTCGTAAGATCATATTTACACCATATAAAGCATATGGTAAAAGATTAGAGTTAACCATCATGCAAAGAGAGTTTCTTGATAACTTCAATTAGTCATACCAACATGCAAAGCAATTAATAGCATTCATGCCAACATGCAAAGCAATTAATAGAATGACTTGAAGCACATGGTTTCCCAAAAGTGTATTGAGGGACACGTTGTGAAAAACCATGCCAAGAAAACCTTTCAAAAAAAAAAACGATCCACAAAGATATTAGCAATGAAGCCATTTAAGCAAATTGGAACTTGTTTGAGCAAACATGCCACATATGAGAGAGATAATTTACAATATCAATTCTATGTGACACAACCTCAAATGTTCACATTTTGTAGGCTTGTAATATGCACAAAGCTTATTACTCCCCCATAATGTGATAAGGAATTTATTTTCACCAAGAGGCAAATAAGATCCAACTAGAGATATTAATGGACATTTAGAATTTGAATTTCTCATGAAGATGGCATACCACATAGAGACTAGATAATCTTGCAATATCAATTCTAAGTGATATTCCTCATGTACACACATTGTTAGGATCATGAAATTCCCAAAGGAATATCACTCCCACAAAATGGGATAGTCCATTAATCGCTCATAAGAGCCATATAAGATACAACAAGATGCAAAGAGGCTCCAACACAAACACAAATACATGGTGTGCAACCCAACATGCATAGACTTGATTTCTCAAGCAAAACAAGTAGGAAGCACAACATATACAAAAACATGTTAGGAACAAAACTAACACATGCAAAGGGGCGAGTAACTTTCAGTATAAATGAGTTAAGCACATGTTACCGCAAGGAGGAACATTGAATATATGATAGAAGCAAGATAACCAAAAGACTTGGCTTGAGATAATATAAATGATGAAGATCCCTTAATTCTTCATGATGTAGCCAAGTATCAAATGCCCTACAACAAGAACCTATTGATCAAGTTTTGGATTGTTGGTCCCCAACTAATTTGGGTCCTAAGAGGTTAGTCATAATAGGCTTGGCAACCCAAATGGTTCTTTTCTTGACACCACTTTGAGCACCAACATATTTGGCAAACACATTGCCACCCTCATCCTTACGAAGAGAATAAACATCATCAATGGTGATAGAGTTGGATGAGATACCAATAGTGCACAAGGAGGAGATGTGGCCCTTCTCACGGCATATGTAGCACGTTCTTCTCTTCTTGTTATTCTCACTAGATTTCCCCACAATGGGAGCATTGGCTTGATTCTTCTTGAGAAGAGGCATTTCTTCAACTTGAGGTTGAATATGAGTTTGAGCTTGAGACCGCTTCCCTTTTTGCTTCTTCTTCAAAGGGCAAGATCTAACATGGTGCCCTTCAATATTGCACTTGAAGCAAACAATCTTGGCCGGGTCTTTGACTTGTACTTGGCCCTTGTTGTTGTTGTTCTTGGACTTGTTCTTGTTGTTGGATTTCAATCCAAGTCCACTCTTGTCATTGGGGGATTGTTGCACACTCAACATTGTGTCAAGTTTGTATTTCCCTTCATGACTCTTTACCAAGTCATTCTTCAAAGAAGTGACTTTGGCCTTGAGCTCTTTGATTTTCTCTACATGGTTAGTAACAACAAAAGTACTAGAGGAAGTAGAACCTTCATTGTTAGAGCGACAAGGCAAGGAAGATAATTCATCACAAGATTTAGCAATATTATGAGTGGATGAATTACTAGTACTAGCACATGGCAATATAACATTTTGAGTAGTAGTGCTAGTGTCGTCGTGGCGAACGAGCAGATGCCATGGGATGGCTTAAGTTGGGGACGAATGGGCGCTAGAGGATTCGGGGGAGGGTTTGCGATTAGATGGGATGAACTTCCGGATGCTTTCCTCAAGAACACAACCAAAGGCCGGTATGCAAGAAGAAAGACAAGAGGAAGAACTCTGCTCTAGATCGCTAGCTTCATTGATCTCAACATGGTTACAGGTTTCTGGTGTACATAAACGTCTAGGGTTCGACCATCCAACCTCACATGCCCGTAATAGGCTATGCCCCCTCTCCTTATATAGGGGAGAGGGTGGCTTACAGAGCAAGAAACCCTAATGGCATCTTTGACTGGACAAACTACTTTACAAAGCTACTTTAATCATGGATGACGCCGGGGTCTTCTTTAATCAGGGACGCTGACGTCCTCCGGCTTCTTTCAGCGTCACCCCTCTCTTTGGCGCCAGGGCTCCGATTAAAGTCACTTTGCTTAGCTCATCCTTGCCTTCTAGCTCTAAAGAGAATCTTTGACCGGTCTTGCCGACCTGCCCCCCTTCCGGTATCTTCTTCATCCGGTTCCGGTATACCCCTCTGGGGATACCGGGCTGCCTTTACTTAGCCAAGCTCTTATCTTTGTGCTCCGGTAAGAATATTAAACCGGTATATTGATGGCTCAAACCATCCGGTTTGGCATGCCTTTGGCATACCGGGGGTCATCCCCCCAACATTAGTCCCCGAAGCTAGTATAGTCTGGTGGATTCTATCCAACAGACCATGCCAGGTTCTCTTGTTTTTAGGATACCGGTTTAATCTTTCCGGCGTTGAGCTTGGATCCGGCATCTTTGCCCGGACTTATCTTTTCTCTCTTTGCAAGGTATCTTCCGGTATGTTTTTCCCCGGTATCTCTAGCATTTACTCTTTCCTCGGCGAAGTCGAGAATTTCTCGGGCCCCGCGCCTGTCAGCGGCATGCGCACTGTTAACTGTCGTGCCAGTGTCAGGGGTCACTTCCCCTTCAACTTCTGTGCGCGCATTAAATGCCTCACAGCGGATTCCCGCGGCCATTCCAGATCTGTGTGCACCTCCGTGTGGCTCTTTGTTTCTTCGCGTGTATCACCGCACCACGTGGTGGCCCGCGGTGCGAACCGTCGCGGCCCGCAGAGCGAACCGCTGCGGCCCGACGGTTTTTGGCCCACCTTCTCTCTTCCTTTATAAGGCATAACCGCCCCCTCTTGTTCCTCTTCTCGCATTCTCCGTTCTTCGCGCACAGTGCTTCTCGCTCTCTGCGCCTCCGCCGTTCTCCGTCCGCCGCTGTTCGCTCGAGCCCCGCCGCCCGGCGAACTCGCGCCGCTTCTCCGCCGGAATCCACCGTGCGAAGAATCTCCGCAGCGTTCCTCTCACGACCGCTGCATTCACGCTTCTTCAAGCTCTTCTCCGCTCCGCCGTCGACGGAGGTCCTCGGCGACCGTTGGCCCGCTACTTCACCGGCGAACTTCCTCTGCAGCGACTGCGCCGCCTCAGGTTAGGTTTAATCTGAGTTTGCTCCCCTTTTGCTTGTTTTCCAGATCTTGGGTCGATAGTGTATTTATTTCCCCTTTTCTTTTGATTTTTCTCTTACTCGTAGATCTTCGCGCGGGGGCAAACTGTGGGATTCCTGTTTTATCTGCACCTAGCCTTATGTCTAGCGAGGAGTCTTCCTCTGCCTCCTCCTCTGCTTCTTCTTCTGGTAGCCGGCGTAGCCAATTTTCCGATAGATCAACTGCCGATCCAGTTTCGATGGATACCGATTCCGGTAGCCAGCAAGAATCCGGTAGCTCTAGCCAAGCTTCCGGTGTAAATCCTTCCGGTGTCACTCGTGGAGCCTGGATGGGCTCCAACGTTACCCAATATGAGATTGACTGGCTATACCAGTCCCGTAGGATTCCAGAGGGAGTAACCTGCCGGCTCCCTGGCGACGAGATCGAACCGGTGCTTGAGCCCGGTGAACATGTTGTTTTCCTCGCTCACTTTGAGCGCGGCTTCGGCCTTCCTGCTTCCGAGTTTTTCCGGAAGTTTTTAGATTTCTACGAACTTCAACCTCACCATCTCCCCGGCAATGCCGTTTTCTATCTTTCCTGCTTTGCCACCTTCATGGAGGCTTACATCGGCATTCGTCCCATTCGCGAGACATTTGCCCGCTTCTTTGCTCTGCGGATCAATTCCGTTCAGGGCAAGGAAATTCCTAAACCCAAACCCCCCGTTCAATGCGGGTCTTGTATCATCGGCTCCCGCCAAGGGAGCCCTTTCTTCAAATTTACCGGTCTCGAGTCATGCCGGTTATGGCAAGGGACCTTCTTCTACGTGAAGAACAACGGCGCTGCAAATCTCATCGATCTGCCGCCTTTCAACCCGGCGCCGCCCAGCAGAGCCAACTGGAGCTACAACCCGAAGACGGACCATATCGAAACCAACCGGGTGGTACGCTACATGGCGAACCTGATGAAGGAGACCAACATCTGCTCCGATGATATTATTCGCACCTTCATCTCGCGCCAGGTGCTTCCTCTCAAGCGCCGGCAGCATAGGATGAGCGAGATGTATGGTCCTGGTGATCCCACCAAGATTACCGGCCTTCCTCTCAGCAAAAGGGACGTCGTCCGCAAGGCTAAGCAGATCTGCCAGACTGCCATGCCGGATGATTGGGAATGGGGCCTCCTGCCTCTCAGTACTACTAACCCTCCGACCCAAGAAGTAAGAAATTACGCAATTCGGGTCGGCTTACCGGAAACTCTTTGCTGTTATTAACCTTCTTTTTACTTGTTTCAGGCCAAGGACCGCTTCCCCACTATCCACGCAGAGCGACGAGGCCCCTGTGTGAAGCGCGCCCTAGATTCTGTTGACCCGGATCCTTACATCCGTTGGCAGGACCTGAAGATGGGCAAGACCAAAGCTTCGCGCCTCGGCCCGTTCGTGCCGGAACCAACCGGTTCCTCGGACGACCTGACCGTGCTCGAGGTGCTTTTCTTTTTCGACTTCTTATACTTTTTCATTATTGCTCCTTAGTAGATGTTCTCTTAGCTATCTCGAACTTGCAGATCCACGAGCACGCGCCGCCCCTGCGAGCCGAGGCCGGTCACGAGTTCGTGGACAAGCTCATGGCCCAGGGCCAGAAGAACAAAGCGCCGGCATCTGACGCCGGTTCCAGCCAGGCCCCTCCCCCAAAGCGCTTCCGGACGGAGCCTTTGGGGCAGAAGGAAGTAGGTGTGCGGCGCTACAAGCGCAAGCAAATGCCGACCTCCTCTGGGTAAGCTTCCGTTTTCCTGCTTGTTTCTTTTCACCAAGTTTTTTTTGCCGGTTGCTCTTTCCAACTCTTTGCTTTTTCTCTTGTTTAGCCCTGCGCTGAAGCTTGGTCCAAGGCCTGCGGGCTCTGAGGGTACCGCGAGGACCTCAACCCCTCCTCCTCACTCAAGCCCGGCACCATCTGGTGCCGGCAACACCTCTGCCTCCCCTCTGGGGGGCACTTCAAGTTCGGGGCGCACGGCCCCTACACCGCCAGAACACCGCGCGGAGTAGGACTTTGTCTCCCCTCCAGAAAATCAAGACACCGGCGCCAGCAACATCGGCGCCGAGGAAGAAGCTGCCGGGCGGTCGGAACCTTTGGTTCCTCCCGTCCTTGAAAAGAAGAAGAATGCTTCCGCGCCGGAAACTTCCGTGCCGGAAAGTTCCAACTTGGGTGATGCGCCCAGCGCTCCCCCCTCTCCAAGAACTGCTCCAACGCCACCTCCGGAAGCTCCTCGCACCGAGCCATCCAGCGCCACTCCAACTCCGCCACCGCCAAAGACCTCAAAACTCATCAAGGGAAAGGCGACGGCTTCCAGCGCCCCCTCCAGCGGTCCGCAGCCCTTGGTGCTGCATGTTTCCCGCGCCGCCAGCACTGCCAGCGAGAAGGCCACCGGCCTGCTTGGCCGGATCACTGAAGTCCAGCGCGAAGGCCGGGAGCTGGGGCATCTGCTGCCCTACGCTCAGAAGTGGAACGCCGCGGACATGACCCCGGCGACCCGCGGTATGGGCAAGGACAGGCTGCCGGCGCCTGACCCTGTTGGGAACCGGTCCTCCGAGGAGCACTTCATGCGGCTTCGTCGAGCCGTCAAGGAGCTGGATAGCGCGTGGTATGATGCCACGAACAACTTGATGGTAAGTTTCACCAACTCTTTTCAACTTTTACCGGTTTCCCTGCTTCCGGATCTTTTCTATCTTTTCTTTTAATTTCATGCTGGTTTCTCTCTTTTTTGCTGAATCTTGTCTATCTTCCCAGTCCCCAAGTTTTGTGTTGAGAGCGTAACTCTTAGCACGAAACTTAACTTAAAAGCGCGCGAAACCGGCATAGCCAGTCCCCGAGTTTCGGGTTAAGAACCTTGTTCTTAGCGCAAAACTTAACTTAGAAACGCGCGAAACCGGCATAGCTAGTCCCCGAGTTTCGGGTTAAGAACCTTGTTCTTAGCGCAAAACTTTAACTGATCTCTTTTTCTTGAACAGCTCACAGCTGACGCTCGGAAGGTCCTCTTTGAGGAGCTTCTATGGGAGCACCGGGATCTTGCTGAGGCACATGACAAGTGCCAAGGTAAACTTTTTGTACCTCCGGCATCTTCTTACCGGAAAACTTTCTTTCTCTTAACACTCATGATTTTTGTTTAACAGTTATCCCGGAAGCTTCTATCGAGGCCCTCAAGGCGCAGCTCTCCACCGCCCAACGTATGACTTTCTATTTTCCGGTTGGTTTGCTCCTTCTTTATTTTACCGGTGAAATTTTTACTAACATTTTCTTTCCGGGTTCCAGAGGAAAAGGACCAGCTTATCCGGCAGCACCAGGAGGAGCTGAGCGCCCAGAGGACCAGCTACCAGGAGCTCAAGGGTCAGCTCATCCAGCTTGGCCTTGACCATGCCAAGGCGCTAAAGGCTGCCGAAGCCGACGCGGCGACCAAGCTGCATGAAGTGCTGGAGGATGCCGGCAACTCCAATGCGGTGTTGCAGGCTGAGCTGGAGGAGCTTGCCAAAGCGCGGAAAGCTGCTGAGGAAAAGGCCGCGCAGCTGGAGGCGGAGCGGAAGGAGTATGACCGGCTGGTCATGCAAACTGATGCACACGCCTTCCGTAAGTTTCTTCCTTTTTCCTTTTCCGGTTTCTGCTTATACGCTTGTTTCTTCCGATTGGACTTTCTTAGCTTCTTTCTTTCTTTGGTTAGGCCTCTTCCCGGACTCTCAGGCGTTTTCCATAAAGAGGGTTGAAGAGCATCGCGTTGGCCAGGCCCAGGAGAACCTTGGTGCGCCATGGGCCCCCTATGACCATCTGGTTGCGCTGAATGCGCGGGTCTCCCATATGCGCGCCATTGATCGGAATCTTTGCGATGTTCCTGATGTAGCTACCCAGCTCTTCAGGACTCTCTGGCCTGGAGAAGTGGTGCCAGACACCTTCTCCCTCATTAGTGACCGCCTCAAGGGTGCCGGCAAAAGGATCCGGGAGTGGCAGTGCTCTGCTGCCCGCGCTGGGGCAGACTCCGCGCTTCGCGTCGCCTGCTCCTGGTACTCGGAGCTGGACTTGGACGCCCTCACCGGAGTGCGCGAAGATGCCGAAACCGATCTGGACCCGGTCCTCACCGCTAAGCGACAGGATCGTGCGTACCACATCGTGGAGTACGCCGATGTGCGCACCTTCATCCCCCCTCCTCCAGATGTCAAAGATTATCTCAGCGACGAGGAGGAAGGTGAAGGCGAGGAGGAAGCCGAAGCTGATGATGCGCCTCCAGAGGGTCCTGGTGCTGGCGATGCTCCCCCTGAAGCCCCTGTTTTCCTGATGTTATTTATCTGCCTGTGATATGTTCGTTGGTCCTGTTCAACTCAAAACACTATCAGTTAAATTCTACCCCGGTATGCCGGGGTTCGTGATGTAAAACTCTAAATTTCCTTTTGGTTGTGGCACAACAGTTTATGCCGGTATGCTATACCGGTGGTTAATTATCTTACGTTTGCCTTAACATATTTGCTTATCGTTTTGCTTTTATCCTGTACTGCAAAGATTTCAAAATTGCTTCCGCATCCAATTCGATGCATACTTGGTTCTTTTGCCTTGGCTCTGCCTGCCTTCTCTGGGCGTTCTTTGGCGTATGAGCACAAGGTTCTTTTACCAAACAAGCATTTTCTTGAACTTAGAAATAACTTCGAAATTTTGCAAAAAACCGGTTTAACCGGGGTTAGTTAAGCTTTTCCGGATCGCTTGTTCCCACTCTCTCTTTCGCAGTTCGCGTGCTTAATTGCTACCGGTTTATCTTGCTTGCCATGAAGCCGGTTTGCGGACAGCAGCAGAGTCGAAGACTCCGGTAGGTTTAGCACGCTACTAAACCGGAAAGAAAAAATGTTCACTGAGCAACCGGTGAACTGAAAAAACAAACATATTGCATGCAACTTTAGGGGTCGTCCCCGAGATTCATTCGAGGTTCCGACATCTTTTTATTCATAGCATATAAGGTACAAAAAGGAACTTCTTACTCCACAACTTCAAGAGTAGAAAGGACGCAACAGAGCTACATTCCATGGACGCTTGCTCTCCTCTTCGGACCTGTCCGCCTTTCCTTTTTTCCACTCCTGTGCATCGATCAAGCAATAAGCATCTTTGTGGAGAGCCTTGCTCACCACGAAGGGACCTTCCCATGGGAGTGAAAGCTTGTGCCGGCCTTCAGTGTGCTGCACCAGGCGTAGCACCAGATCTCCTTCCTGAAATACTCTCGGGTTAACCTTCCGGCTATGATAGCGTCTGAGGTTTTGCTGGTAAATGGCTGTTCTTGCCAATGCCAATTCTCTTGCTTCTTCTAGCAAGTCCACATCATTCTCTCTGGCCTCTTTGACCTCTTGCTCGGTATAGAGCTGTACCCTTGGTGAGTCATGGATGATGTCGGTTGGTATAACCTCTTCTGCTCCGTACACCATGAAGAATGGAGTGTATCCGGTGGACCGGTTTGGAGTTGTTCTTATACTCCACAGTACTGATGGTAGCTCATCGAGCCAACACCCCGGTGACTTTTCTACCACTTCGATAAGTCTTGGCTTGATACCGGAAAGTACCAAGGCATTCGTTCTTTCCACTTGGCCATTGCCTTGCGGGTGTGCCACTGAGCACAAATCCAACCGGATGTTGTTGTCCTCACAAAACCTTTTGAACTCACCTTGAGCAAAGTTGGTTCCATTGTCTGTGATGATGTTATGCGGGTAACCATACCGCAAAATGACATCTTTTAAGAATTTCACCGCTGTGCGCCCATCACACTTTGCGATAGGTTTCACTTCTAGCCATTTGGTGAATTTATCCACCATGACCAAGATGTGAGTCATGCTGCTCCTTGCAGTTTTGAATGGGCCAACCATATCCAGGCACCAAACAGCGAATGGCCATGTTAGCGGTATTGTTTTTAAACCGGATGCTGGGGTATGATTTTTCTTGGCGTACCTCTGGCACCCATTACATTTTCTTACCAAATCCTCAGCATTTTCCAACGCAGTAGGCAAGTAGAACCCATGCCGGAATACTTTTGCTACCAGCGCCCTTGATGAAGCGTGGTGCCCACATTCTCCTTGGTGAATTTCCTCAAGCATTTCTTTTCCTTCTTCCGGTTCCACGCACCTTTGAAGGACACCGGTTACACTTCTCTTGTACACCTCGCCGTTGATGATGGTGTATGCTTTGGACCTCCTCTGGATCCTTCTGGATTCATTTTCGTCAACCGGCAAGGTGCCGTTGATCAGGAATTCCTTAATAGGTTTAACCCACGATGGTGCTTCCCGAACGAGAAACACCGGTGCGTCTATCTCCATATTATCCACCAGCATTGTCTCTTCCGGTATGGCTGCAGCAGTCCTCGAGCTTGCCGGAGCAGTCCCCGAGTTTACCGGTGCAGTCCCCGAGTTTACCGGTGCAGTCCCCGTGTTCCCTTCATCGATGTCCATGGGTACTATGTGTGATTCTGGTACGAAAATTGATTCCGACTCCGGGCTTGGTTTGATCGACGGTACCCTTAAGTGTTCCAAGGCTATTCCGGGAGGAATTTCTTGCCTAGATGAGCCCAGTTTGGACAAAGCATCCGCGGCTTCATTTTCCGCTCGCGGTACATGGTGAAACTCACAGCCCTCAAAGAAGCCGGCAATATTTTGCACGTGAAACCGGTACGAGGCCATGTTGGCATCTTTTGCGTCCCAATCTCCGGAACTCTGTTGCACCACGAGATCTGAATCCCCATAGCAAATGATCCGGTGCACACCGATTTCTTTTGCTACTTTAAGCCCATGGATCAGAGCCTCATACTCAGCAACATTGTTTGATGCCCTGAAATGCACTTGCAAAACATACTGAAGATGATCTCCCTTGGGTGAAGTAAGCACCACACCGGCACCCAGACCCTCTTTTAGTTTGGATCCGTCGAAGTGCATCTTCCAATACTCTATTCTTTGATCTGGCGGCTTGTATTGCATTTCCGCCCAATCAACAAGGAAATCAGCCAAAGCTTGCAATTTTATGGCATCTCTTCTTTTGTACACCGGTACATATGGTGATATCTGAATTGCCCACTTTGCAATCCTTCCGCTAGCATCTTTGTTGCACATGATATCGGAAATGGGTGCCTCACTTACCACTTTCATGGGGTGCTCCTCAAAGTAATGCTTAAGTTTTGTGGCGGCCATGTACACACCATAAGTCATATTTTGGGAGTGAGGGTAGTTTTGTTTTGAGAGGGAGAGCACCTCGCTCAGGTAGTATACCGGCCTCTGGACGGTTTTTCCTTCCTCTTCTCTTTCAACCACAACTACTACGCTCACAACCCGGTTTGTTGCTGCTATATTCAACAGCATAGGCTCCCTTTCTAGAGGCGAAGCCAGTATTGGCGCTGTGGCCAACATTGTTTTGAGCTCTTTGAACGCTGCGTCTGCCTGAGGGGTCCAGATGAACGTGTCAGATTTTTTCATGAGAGCATAGAGTGGCAGAGCTTTTTCTCCCAACCTGCTTATGAACCGGCTTAGCGATGCCAAGCTACCGGTGAACTTTTGCACGTCCTTGAGATCGCGCGGTATATTCATTCTTTCAATTGCCCGGATTTTTACCGGATTGACCTCAATGCCCCGGCTTGATACGAGAAAGCCAAGCAACTTGCCGGCAGGGACACTAAAGGTACACTTTGCCGGATTGAGTTTCATCCGGAATCTTCTCAAGTTATCAAATGTTTGTCGGATGTCGTCGACTAAGGTTTCTTTTACCTTGGTTTTTACCACGACATCGTCCACATAGACTTGCACGTTTTTTTCGATTTGGTCAAACAAGCATTTTTGCATACAGCGCTGGTACGTTGCACCAGCGTTGCGCAAACCAAAAGGCATAGTGACATAGCAATAAGCCCCGTGCGGGGTAATGAACGCAGTTTTTATTTGATCTTCCTTTTTCAAGGGGATTTGGTGGAAACCGGAATAAGCATCCAAGAAAGACAATAGCTCACATCCTGCAGTGGAATCAATCACTTGATCGATCCGAGGTAAAGGGAAAGGGTCTTTCGGGCAAGCTTTGTTTAAGTTGGTGTAGTCGATGCACATGCGCCACACCTTTGGAGCTTTTGCTTCCATGTTCTCTTCTTTCTTCTTCTCGACCAGCACCGGATTGGCTAGCCACTCAGTGTGCAGTACTTCCACGATGAACCCGGCAACCAGTAACTTTGTCACCTCTTCTCCAATGATTTTTCTCCTGTCTTCAGCAAACCGGCGCAGCGGCTGCCTTACCGGCTTTGCATCTTTCCGGACATTTAATGAGTGCTCAGCCAGCTCCCTCGGAACACCTACCAAGTCATCTGTAGACCAGGCAAAGATATTCCGATTCTCACGGAGGAAGCTGACGAGCGCGCTTTCCTATGCCTCATTCATGCCGGCACCGATACGAACGGTGCGCTCAGGGTAAGCCGGGTCCAGCACAATGTCCTTTGTTTCTTTTGTCGGCTTGAATGCCGGTGTGCCCAAGTTTGCACTCATTGCCGCTAAACTCAGCTGTGAGGACTGAGCCAGCGCAACTGCAGTTTGCATCCTCCTTTTTTCTTCAGCGATCACCAGCGATTCTGCCAGGTTTGATCTGGCGGAAGCTGTTTCCAGTGAGACTTTGTAGTTTCCCACCACAGTTAAGGGTCCACGAGGTGCTGGCATCTTCATCTTGAGATATGTCGTGTGAGTCGAGGCCATGAAAGCAGCCAATGCCGGTCTCCCCAGCAAAGCATGGTAAGTACTATCTAAGTCCACCACCTCAAACTCAAGATTTTCAACCCGACAATTGTCACGTCCTCCAAACGACACATCCACCCGGACTTTTCCAACCGGTGCGCAGGACAGGCCCGGAACGATTCCATGGAACGTCGTGCGCGTTGGCTGAAGCATGTTTTCTGTTATGCCTAGCATGTTCATGGTGTGCCGGTACATGATGTTTATGCTGCTCCCATTGTCTATCATCACCTTGCTGAACTTGACTCGAGCGTTTGGCCCTTGCATGATTGGGTCCAAGACGAGAGCATAGCCACCTGGGTTAGGCATGATCTTAGGGTGATCCTTGAACGACCACGAGATCTCTTGATCAGACCACAACATGTATTTTGGTATTGCCGGCATCACCGCGTTTACTTCCATAGAACGGCGATGCAGGCTTTGTCTGTCAGTTGGCTCAGTTACGAACACAACGCAGCACATATCTGGGTCATGGTAAACATTCCGGCCCAAAGGTGCCGGTGGAGGTGGTTGGCCATTGCCTTCTCCCACCTGGTTAACTTGCTGGTATTGCTGCCGGTTTGGCTGTACCGGTAAGGCGTTTGCCCCGGTAAGCGGTGGTGGTGGTGGTGGTGGTAGCTGTTGTTGCCGCGGCATGTCTTGCGGTGGCTGCGTATCTTTTACCGTTCCCTTTTGCATCAAGTACTTGGTCCAGGTACAATCCTTCGTCAGATGATTTGACGGGTGTGCCGGATTCGGTGTGTGCCACCGGCAAGGTTGGTCCATGGCAGCTTCCATGGTGTACTTCGCGGGTTCTTGCCAGTTCTTTTTCTGGCCCCAGGGTTTCTTTTTTACCCACTGTTTCTTAGGACCCGCCCATGGCTGCGATCCGGTTCTCTGTCTCTGACTGCCGCTGGCCTCAGAGTTTTCTTGTACAGCAGCAACTTGCTGCGGACTGTACCTTCGATCCGGAAAATCTTCCCTTCTTTTGTTGTTCCGGTTATCCCGGTGTTGCTCTTGGCGCTGCTGTTCCGGCTCAGGTTGTACTGTCGGCTGCGTTGGGTCTCCCAACGCATAGCTATCCGCCACACGTATCATCTCTGCCAATGTTGTCGGCATGTTCCGCTGCAGCTTTTGCCACAACGGCGAACCTCTTCTACACCCACTGCTAAACCAAGCAATGGCTTGTGCCTCTATCACCCCTTCACAGGAGTTCCTTGTTGTGTTCCATCGGGCCAGATAATCCCGGTCTGTTTCGTTCTGGCGCTGTATGCACAGAGCGAGCTGCTGCGGCCTGTTTGGCCGTTGATAGGTGCTGCTGAAGTTGCTCACGAAAGCTTCCTCAAAGTCCAACCAACCATTTATACTTCCTGCCGGTAGGTTGTTCAGCCAAATTCTTGCCGGTCCTACCAAGAATGATGGTATGATTCTCACGGCCCACCGCCGGTTTCCTCCTCCTGCTACGGTTCCTCCGCCGCCTGCGACGTATACCGCGGTCACGTAATCCGCGAGCCAGTCTTCCGGCTTCGTGGTGCCATCATATGTTTTTGTGTCACGGGGCAACATAAAGTTGCGAACTGGTGGTTTTTCTTTCATGATCCTTGGGCCAAAACACTTTGGGCCCGGGGGACCTTCTTCCTCGATCATTTCTGACAAGTATACTCTATCCAGACGGTGCCTCGCATCCCGTTCCGGTAGGTATCTTTCTCCCAAGCGTTCTCCCAACGGGTTCCGGTATGCTGCCGGTCTTGTGGAATCAGCCTCATCGTAACATTCCGGTACCGCGGCCCTTGCCTGCCGGTACCTTGGGGGATCTATTTCCTCCTCATCGTATGCCGCCCTTGCAGCTCGATAATTTTGCCCGGTTTCTTGTCTACCGGCATGATTGTTTCCGGCATAACCTTCTCTGGCGTAGCCTCTGTTTGCCCCTTGGCTTTTTCTACCGGCATCATATTGCCCGGCTTGTTGTTTTCCGGCAAGAACTGGATCATACACAGTCATCTGCTGCGCATTCATTTCTTTTTCTCTTCTTCTGTCCGGATGGGGGGACGAAGCCTGCCCATGGGACTTGCTACCGGCATTCCTTGTCGAACGCGCGGATTTTGAAGCCACAGCCTTGTTCAGCTTATCAAGCTGTTCAGCATTTTGCTGCTCGATAGTTTCAAGAAGTTCCCGGATACGCTCTTGTTGTTTTGCCAGAGCGTCCCCGGAAAGCGAGTCACACAGCGCTACGGCAGCTTTAGCAGCTTTTATTGTTTTATCCGGGCTACTGTACTTAGGTTTTTCTACTATGCTCACAGATGCAGAAGTGCTTTTGCCGGCAGCAATTTCTTTGCACAAATCCTGGTCTAGATTGCGAGCCTTAAGCCGGTTTTCCGGTATCCTAGCAGCATGAGCGCTAACAGAAGCAAAGCCATGGGCAGCGTTATACTCACGTACGGTTAGGTTCAGCTCGCGCTGCGCCCTGATGACGTCCTTGCCGCTCTCGAGTATCTTCTGGCGCTGCGCCTCCAGCTCCGCCTGAGCTGCTGCCGGATCGATGTTGTGCGTGATAGGGGTGGCGAGGACGTTCATCGCCGCTTGGAGCGGTGTTTCCGGTGGTGCGGATGATGCTCCCGCAGCGCCTGCGCCGCGTTCCAGCGGTGGCTTGGCCGCACGGGTCGAAACCGCACGCCCAGCACCTTCTTCCGAAGCTTCTTTGCCGGGGTCAACCGCGCCTGCCATCATCACCTCCACGCTGCCAGGAGCGCGGCCAGCATGTAGCCATCTTGGCGGATCCGGCGCCACCAGTACCGGCGAGAGGCACTGGCGCACAGGGACGATGCCGAAGTAGATGCGGTGGCTGCCGAACTCGATGATGCGACCGTTCTTGGGGAAGATGCCGCCGTTGGCGAAGCAGCCCGCGTTGCCGTTGATGAAGTCCATGGCGTAGATGCGCTGCACCAACGCGGAGACCGTACGCTGGCCGGCGACATCGAGGATGCCCGCCCGAATGTGAACTCCAGCAAGCGCCACTTCATGCCCCACGGTGGGCGCCAACTGTCGTCGTGGCGAACGAGCAGATGCCATGGGATGGCTTAAGTTGGGGCCGAATGGGCGCTAGAGGATTCGGGGGAGGGTTTGCGATTAGATGGGATGAACTTCCGGATGCTTTCCTCAAGAACACAACCAAAGGCCGGTATGCAAGAAGAAAGACAAGAGGAAGAACTCTGCTCTAGATCGCTAGCTTCATTGATCTCAACATGGTTACAGGTTTCTGGTGTACATAAACGTCTAGGGTTCGACCATCCAACCTCACATGCCCGTAATAGGCTATGCCCCCTCTCCTTATATAGGGGAGAGGGTGGCTTACAGAGCAAGAAACCCTAATGGCATCTTTGACTGGACAAACTACTTTACAAAGCTACTTTAATCATGGATGACGTCGGGGTCTTCTTTAATCAGGGACGCTGACGTCCTCCGGCTTCTTTCAGCGTCACCCCTCTCTTTGGCACCAGGGCTCCGATTAAAGTCACTTTGCTTAGCTCATCCTTGTCTTCTAGCTCTGAAGAGAATCTTTGACCGGTCTTGCCGACCTGCCCCCCTTCCGGTATCTTCTTCATCCGGTTCCGGTATACCCCTCTGGGGATACCGGGCTGCCTTTACTTAGCCAAGCTCTTATCTTTGTGCTCCGGTAAGAATATTAAACCGGTATATTGATGGCTCAAACCATCCGGTTTGGCATGCCTTTGGCATACCGGGGGTCATCCCCCCAACAGCTAGTATCCACATGAGGTTCACAAGGTGTTGCCTTTGATATGATAGCCTCATGAGGTAACTTTAACCTATCATGGGAGGCTAGAAGATCCTCATGGGAGCTAGAAAGCTTTCCATGTTTTTCTTCCAATTTCCCATAATTGCTAGTTAGCAATTCAAGTTGAGCCCTTAGCTCAACATTCTCCTTCAAGATAGATGCTTCACAAGAAGTAGAGTTAGTAGCACAAGCATCATCACAAGACATATCAAGAAGAGAGGGTAACATAGCACGCTCTTTTAAATAGGAAGCTTGAAGTTGCTCATGGGACTTGGTGAGGATAGAGTGTTCTCTCTCCAAGACCTTGTGGGCCTTGTCTAGATCATCTAGATCCTTAACAATTTTATCATGACCAACACCAACTTTGGAATTTTCCTTTTTAAGAATTTTTACTTGAGCTTTAGCATGGTATCTTTCCTTAGTGAGTTCAAAAAATATTTCATTTTGAGACACCTCAAGGGTTTCAAGTTGCTCCTCAAGAGAGGCTACGATCTCTTGTTCTTCTTCAAGATCATTCTTTAGGGATGCTACATCATTGGCATACTCTCGTTCAAGAGCACCCATTTTATCAATGGTGTTCTCATTCATCCAAATAAGTTTTTGGTTCTCAATAGCGGTAGTCAAGATTTCAACGAAGTGAGAGCTAGCAATTTTATCTTTGCAAAGAACCTTGAATACACTCTTACCCTTATCGCGTAGAGAGACAACCCAATCCTCTTCTTCATACTCATCCTCATCCTTATCACCACGAGAAATATTAGGTTCCATGGTGGGAGATACCGTGGAACCCTTGGCCATAAGGCATATATGAGAACTGTGAGATAAAGATGAGGAGTTACTTGAGGGTCCTTTCAAGATCTTGTCTTGACCAATAGAATATTTGGTTTCCTCTACATTGTTAGTCACACAACAACTAGAGGAAATAGAAGAATTTTTATCATGGCCACAGGAGAAAGCAAGCATATCATCATTAGATTTATTCAAGCAACTTACACATGATATGCAAGGACTATCAACACAAGCATGTAAATCATTTCTACTGCTAGAGGTGTTTAAGTCCAAAGATGAACCATTGCAATGAGATATAGATGAAGGATCATCAATAGTAAGCTCAATACAAACATTGAAATTTCCATCACCACTCACCATATCATTACCTTGTGTCTTGCCACACATTGGTGAAGTGGATGAAGATGAGAACTCATCACGATCGGAAGTGGAAGCAATGCAATCATCCTTAATAATATTGTACACATCATTTTTATCTTGAATCTTTGTCCATAACTCATGAGCGCTCCAAAAAGGCAAGTATGGAAAAAGACCTACATCTCTCAAAGCATTCATAAGCACATTAGAAGCTTGAGAATTGAGATATAAATTTTTCTCATCCTCTAAAGATAGATTTTGTGAATCCATAGGAGGAGAAAACATATATCTACAATTTTCTCCATATGAGGGTCAATGTCCCGAAAATGAGTAAGCATGCAAATTTTCCAAACATCATAATTTGTGCCATCAAATATAAACAAGTCATTGTGTGCTAAACCCCTAACCGACATCTTTACTCTCAAGGCGGTGAAGCGTAAGAATGAGAGACCTCGCTCTGATACCAATTGAAATGACACGGATGTCGCCTAGAGGGGGGTGAATAGGCAATTTAAAACTTTTACGAGATGGGCTTAACAAATGCGGAATAAAACTAGCGTTTACTTTGTCAAGCCCAAAGCCTATATACTATGGTTCACCTATGTGCACCAACAAGTTATGCTAAGCAATACAAGCAACTATGTGATAGCAAGATATATAACTTCAAGCATGATGGCTATCACAAGGTAAAGTGCATAAGTAAAGAGCTAGGGTTTATGAATAACCGAAGTGACGCGGAGACAACGATGTATCCCGAAGTTCACACTCTTGCGAGTGCTACTCTCCGTTGGAGCGGTGTGGAGGACAAGTCACTCCAAATGCACGAGGGCCACCATATTCTCCTCGAGAATTCCCACCAAAAAGGGATGTCCTCGATCCACTATGGAACCTTAGGGAGGTCACCGAACCCGCACAAAGCTTGGGGCTATCTCCACAACTTAATTGGAGGCTCCCAATAAATTGCCACAAAGGCTTTGCCCTTGAAGAATCTCCACAACTTAATTGGAGTCCCCAAGAACACCACAAAGACCACTAAGCATTGCCACAAAGGCCTTGCCCTTGAAGAATCTCCACAACTTGATTGGAGTCCCCAAGAACACCACAAAGACCACTAAGCCGTCTAGGGTCCAAAGACCCAAGAGGAACAAGCTCTGGGAACAAGCTCCCGAAGTGAATATCTCACGAACTTTCACCTTCACGTATCACCGCGGAGAAGTCAAACCAATGCACCAAATACAATGGAAGAACACCACAAAGATGCTGAAGTCCTTCTCTCTCAAATTCCAACAAAGCTACAAAAGCTATTGGGGGAATAAGAGAGGAAGAACAAATAAGAAGAGGAATGATGCGCGTGGTTGACGTATTGTCTTTCCGTTCGACACGCGTCCGTTGGGAACCCCAAGAGGAAGGTGTGATGCGCACAGCGGCAAGTTTCCCTCAGTAAGAAACCAAGGTTTATCGAACCAGTAGGAGTCAAGAAGCACGTGAAGGTTGATGGCGGCGAGATGTAGTGCGGCGCAACACCAGGGATTCCGGTGCCAACGTGGAACCTGCACAACACAAACCAAGTACTTTGCCCCAACGAAACAGCGAGGTTGTCAATCTCACCGGCTTGCTGTAACAAAGGATTAGATGTATAGTGTGGATGATGATTGTTTGCAGAAAACAGTAGAACAATTGCAGTAGATTGTATTTCAATATAGAGAATTGGACCGGGGTCCACAGTTCACTAGAGGTGTCTCTCCCATAAGATAAATAGCATGTTGGGTGAACAAATTACAGTTGGGAAATTGACAAATAGAGAGGGCATGACCATGCACATACATATTATGATGAGTATTGTGAGATTTAATTGGGCATTACGACAAAGTACATAGACCGCTATCCAGCATGCATCTATGCCTAAAAAGTCCACCTTCAGGTTATCATCCGAACCCCTTCCAGTATTAAGTTGCTAACAACAGACAATTGCATTAAGTATTGCGCGTAATGTAATCAATAACTACATCCTCGGACATAGCATCAATGTTTTATCCCTAGTGGCAAGACATCCATAACCTTAGAGGTTTCTCACTCCCAGATTCACGGAGACATGAACCTACTATCGAGCATAAATTCTCCCTCTTGGAGTTACTAGCAAAAACTTGGCCAGAGCCTCTACTAATAACGGAGAGCATGCAAGATCATAAACAACACATAGACATGAATTGATAATCAACATAACATAGTATTCTCTATCCATCGGATCCCAACAAACACAACATATAGCATTACAGATAGATGATCTTGATCATGTTCGGCAGCTCACAAGATCTGACAATGAAGCATAATGAGGAGAAGACAACCATCTAGCTACTGCTATGGACCCATAGTCCAGGGGTGAACTACTCACACATCACTCCGGAGGCGACCATGGCGGCGTAGAGTCCTCCGGAGATGATTTCCCTCTCCGGCAGGGTGCGGAGGCGATCTCCTGAATCCCCGAGATGGGATTGGCGGCGGCGGCGTCTGGAAGGTTTTCCGTATCGTGGCTCTCGATGCGGGGGTTTCGCGACGAAGGCTATTTGTAGGCGGAAGGGCAGGTCGTGGGGCCACACGAGGGCCCAAGAGACGGGGTGGCGCGGCCGGGACCTGGGCCGCGCCGCCCCTATCATCTGGCCGCCTCGTGGCCCCACTTCGTTGACTCTCCGGTCTTACGGAAGCTTCGTGGCAAAATAGGCCCCCGGGCGTTGATTTCGTCCAATTCCGAGAATATTTCCTTACTAGGATTTCTGAAACCAAAAACAGCAGTAAAACAAAGAATCGGCTCTTCGGCATCTTGTTAATAGGTTAGTTCCAGAAAATGCATAAATATGATGTAAAGTATGCATAAAACATGTAGATATCATCAATAATGTGGCATGGAACATAAGAAATTATCGATACGTCGGAGACGTATCAGCATCCCCAAGCTTAGTTCCTGCTCGTCCCGAGCGAAAACGATAACAAAGATAATTTTACGGAGTGACATGCCATCATAACCTTGATCATACTATTGTAAAGCATATGAGCTGAGATCAAATCATTCAAAGCAAGTATCTATATTGATATAAGAGATGATAATGCAAGAGTTAGACAAGCTAGAAGTTTTCATGAACTATTGCTTTAAAGACATGCAACCGTACAAAGTTCATTAAAGATGTATTAAGTATTCAGCATAGAAGTTCTATCCTTCATTCCAAGCATCAAGTAAATTTTCACAACATAAGAAGGATTCAGTCAAGTAAACATAAACATGAACGTCATGAATCAACTGTTTCGAAGTCTACTCAACCGGTGAGCGCAAGCATTTGGTATTAGCACCAGGATGTTATGGCATAAAGAACGTTAATGGGGGTTTGGAAGGCCAAATGGAAGAAAGGCTTGCAAAGCTGTAAATGACCATTAGACAAGAGGAAGCCTTATGATCGATGATATGCAAGGAGTAGTGATTGCCATGCAACGGATGCACATAGAGCTATATGTGTATGAAAGCTCTCCAATGGAACTAGTGGGGGTGCATCCAACTTGGTTGCTCACGAAGACCTAGAGCACTTTTGAGGAGGCTCATCATTGGAATATACAACCCAAGTTCTATAGTGTAAATTCCCCACATAGTTATACTAGTAAAACATAAAAACTCTCTCATATGAATGTAGGTGCTAAACATGAGCACAAATGATGACTATGAATAATGTGGGTGCTAAAACATGAGCACAAGTGTGGATAAAACATAGTAATGCTGCCCCCTTTTTCTTTATTCTCTTTTTTCTTTTTTCCTTTTTTTTCTTTTTTTTTCTTTCTTTTCATTTTTTTTCTTTCTCTTTTTCTTTTTTTTTTCTTTTTGATGGCCTCCACGGCTCTTTTCATTTTTAGGGGCAACATCCTAATATGACAACACACTTTTTGGTACAAATAACTCATAATGAATGAAACATGATGTATGAAACTGTATGCCTCTGCCAGTGTAGCAGGATGTGCAATGATCTAGCGCAACATGGGTAAACCACACATCAGCTGTATATGATCATGCAAAGCAATATATAAATAATAAATGACAACATGGCATGTAATGTAAAAATGGATGTTGCATGGTAATATATCTCGGAACAGCTATGGAAATGCTGTGGTAGGTAGGTATGGTGGCTGTTTTGAGGAGATGTATGGGCTTATGTGTAGGAGAACAAGAGAAAGTTCTCCCACGGGTTTGGATGTACCGGCGAAGTATGCACAATTCTCAATGTGAGCAAAAGGCAATGCACAGTACCGAAGAGGCTAGCAAATTTGGATGGTGGAAGTGCCAAAAACCGTAGCTTAACATTAGTCAAAAAGAACTCACAAGCTTATTGCAAACAACTAGCAGGTTCATCATTAAGAGCATGATTAAAATTTACTCCAAGGAGGGCCGTTCACGGTGGCACAAGTACCCCGCTAGCTCCCTCGACCTTCAGCACAACTTAGTTATTACGATGAACTCTCAGACATGGAAAGCTATCAAGTCCAACTACGCCTTCAACTATTTAAATAGAGTTTGTAGTACGGCACAAGCTTAAAGACAACAATCCACTACTAATTTTAACTTATTTATCCAGCAAGCCTTACCATCTAAATACCTCAAAACATTTGCAAAGAATCAAGTTATCAAAGCTCAATGTTCTACAAGTATTTTATTATACACTACCACATGCAACATTTCCCGTTTCCAACCATACAACAATTTAACGAAGAAGAAACTTTGCCATGAATATTATGAGTAAAGCCTAAGGACATACTTGTCCATATGCAACAGTGGAGCGTGTCTCTCTCCCACACAAAGAATGCTAGGATCCATTTTATTCAAACAAAACAAAAACAAAAACAAACCGACGCTCCAAGCAAAGCACATAAGATGTGATGGAATAAAAATATAGTTTCAGGGGAGGAACCTGATAATGTTGTCGATGAAGAAGGTGATGCCTTGGGCATCCCCAAGCTTAGACGCTTGAGTCTTCTTGATATATGCAGGGGTGAACCACCGGGGCATCCCCAAGCTTAGAGCTTTCACTCTCCTTGATCATGTTGTATCATCTCCCTCTCTTGATCCTTGAAAACTTCCTCCACACCAAACTCAAAACAACTCATTAGAGAGTTAGTGCACAATCAAAATATACATGTTCAGAGGTGACATAATCATTATTAACACTTCTGGACATTGCACAAAGCTACTGAAAGTCAATGGAATCGAAATATCCATCGAACATAACAAAACAGGCAATGCGAAATAAAAGGCAGAATCTGTCAAAACAGAACAGTTCGTAAAGACGAATTTTATTGAGGCACCAGACTTGCTCAAATGAAAATGCTCAAATTGAATGAAAGTTGCGTACATATCTGAGGATCACTCACGTAAATTGGCATAATTTTCTGAGTTACCTACAGAGAATTTCGCCCAGATTCGTGACAGCAAAGAAATCTGTTTCTGCGCAGTAATCCAAATCTAGTATGAACCTTACTATCAACGACTTTACTTGGCACAACAAAACACTAAACTAAGATAAGGAGAGGTTGCTACAGTATTAAACAACTTCCAAGACTCAAATATAAAACAAAATTACTGTAGTAAAAACATGGGTTGTCTCCCATAAGCGCTTTTCTTTAACGCCTTTCAGCTAGGCGCAGAAAGTGTGTATCAAGTATTATCAAGAGACGGTGTATCAACATTACCTTGGACTTTACCCTTACCTTTCTTGTTCTTTTTCTTACTCTTTGACTTAGGGAATACATGTCTTCCCCCCGGTGTAGAGGTGAATTTCAGGGTGCCTTCTCCCATATCTATGACTGCTCCCAATAGTTTCAGCAGGGATCTTCCGAGTGTGATTTGTCCTGTTCCTACACATTCGATAACAAGATAATCAATGGATATTGTTCTTCCAAGAATGGTTGTATGCACACCTGCGGCTATTCCCTTTGGAATTATAACAGAGTTATCAATAAGAGTTATTTCTTCTCCTCCTTCACCGAATCCCCAAAGTTGCAAAGATTCATGAATACTCTTAGGCATAAGGCAAAATTCAGACATAATATCACAATTGGCATGAAGAGTTTGATCACCGATAACAATTTTAACAGTAGGATCCCATAATGAAGGTTCAGAGTTCACTAAAACTTGTTCAAGACGGTTACGAACATAGCGATAGTTGTCATTCAAGCGAGATGCACTTGTCTCAAGATTGTTTAATCTATTATAAATGCTAATAAGGGCTGCATCAAAGTTATTAGCTGAATCATGTGATGCAACCAACTTCTTTATGGCATTAAAAGCTTGATCCCCATTGCAATGAAGGAAATCTCCTCCCACTAAAGCATCCAAGGCATATCTATAGCGAATCATAAGACCAAAATAAAAATTACTAAGGAGCAAACTTAGAGTCATTTGAGGTTCAGTTTTACGATAAGAAGTAAAAATTCTAGACCAAGCATCTTTAAAATTCTCCTCATCCCCTTGTTTAAAAGTGAAGACTAATTCTTCAGGCGAAGAAGTAACAGGTGCAGAGCTAGACATGGTAACAAAAGTAACTAATTTTTTTGTATTTTTAATATAGAGTGCAAGACAGTAAATAAAGTAAAACTAGCAACTAATTTTTTTGTATTTTGATTTAGTGCAGCAAACAAAGTAGTAAATAAAATAAAGCAAGATAAAAACAAAGTAAAGAGATTGGGATGTGGAGACTCCCCTTGCAGCGTGTCTTGATCTCCCCGGCAACGGCGCCAGAAATTTTGCTTGATGCGCGTGGTTGACGTATTGTCTTTCCGTTCGACACGCGTCCGTTGGGAACCCCAAGAGGAAGGTGTGATGCGCACAGCGGCAAGTTTCCCTTAGTAAGAAACCAAGGTTTATCGAACCAGTAGGAGTCAAGAAGCACGTGAAGGTTGATGGCGGCGAGATGTAGTGCGGCGCAACACCAGGGATTCCGGCGCCAACGTGGAACCTGCACAACACAAACCAAGTACTTTGCCCCAACGAAACAACGAGGTTGTCAATCTCACCGGCTTGCTGTAACAAAGGATTAGATGTATAGTGTGGATGATGATTGTTTGCAGAAAACAGTAGAACAATTGCAGTAGATTGTATTTCAATATAGAGAATTGGACCGGGGTCCACAGTTCACTAGAGGTGTCTCTCCCATAAGATAAATAGCATGTTGGGTGAACAAATTACAGTTGGGCAATTGACAAATAGAGAGGGCATGACCATGCACATACATATTATGATGAGTATTGTGAGATTTAATTGGGCATTACGACAAAGTACATAGACCGCTATCCAGCATGCATCTATGCCTAAAAAGTCCACCTTCAGGTTATCATCCGAACCCCTTCCAGTATTAAGTTGCTAACAACAGACAATTGCATTAAGTATTGCGCGTAATGTAATCAATAACTACATCCTCGGACATAGCATCAATGTTTTATCCCTAGTGGCAACAGCACATCCATAACCTTAGAGGTTTCTGTCACTCCCCCAGATTCACGGAGACATGAACCCACTATCGAGCATAAATACTCCCTCTTGGAGTTACTAGCAAAAACTTGGCCAGAGCCTCTACTAATAACGGAGAGCATGCAAGATCATAAACAACACATAGACATGAATTGATAATCAACATAACATAGTATTCTCTATCCATCGGATCCCAACAAACACAACATATAGCATTACAGATAGATGATCTTGATCATGTTCGGCAGCTCACAAGATCCGACAATGAAGCATAATGAGGAGAAGACAACCATCTAGCTACTGCTATGGACCCATAGTCCAGGGGTGAACTACTCACACATCACTCCGGAGGCGACCATGGCGGCGTAGAGTCCTCTGGGAGATGATTCCCCTCTCCGGCAGGGTGCCGGAGGCGATCTCCTGAATCCCCCGAGATGGGATTGGCGGCGGCGGTGTATCTGGAAGGTTTTCCGTATCGTGGCTCTCGGTACTGGGGGTTTCGCGACGAAGGCTATTTGTAGGCGGAAGGGCAGGTCAGGGGGCCACACGAGGGGCCCAGGAGACAGGGTGGCGCGGCCAGGACCTGGGCCGCGCCGCCCTATCATCTGGCCGCCTCGTGGCCCCACTTCGTTGACTCTCCGGTCTTCTGGAAGCTTCGTGGCAAAATAGGCCCCACAGGCGTTGATTTCGTCCAATTCCGAGAATATTTCCTTACTAGGATTTCTGAAACCAAAAACAGCAGAAAACAGCAACTGGCTCTTCGGCATCTTGTTAATAGGTTAGTTCCAGAAAATACATAAATATGATGTAAAGTATGCATAAAACATGTAGATATCATCAATAATGTGGCATGGAACATAAGAAATTATCGATACGTCGGAGACGTATCAAGGAACACCAAATTTCTCCAAGATCTAGATCTAGTGGATTCCCCTCACAAAGAGAGGGATTTGATTGGTGAAGATGTAGACCTAGATCTCCTCTATCTTTCTCTCAAATAGATGCAAGATTCATGGGAGGGAGAGGGAGATAGCAAGCTCAAAGAAGGTCAACAATGGGGGCAAAAATGAGCTCTAACGGATGGGTAACATTGGGGAAGAAGACCCCCTTAAATAGGGCAAGAGAAATCTCCCCGTTATGCACAAAACTCGTCAAAACTGGAACTTCCAGTCATTTGGGGCGGGACTTCCACCCCCCAGAAGTACCGGCCAACTTCCGGATGAAGTAGGGCATCCCCGGAAAGCTTACAATATACTTTTGCGTGCAGAATCGTCATTTCTGGAAGTTCACCGGAAGTAGGGAGGAAATTCCGGCCACCGGAACTTCCAGCCAAAAAACCGCTTCACGGAAAGTTGAATAACTTTTGCATCCGGACTCCGATTTTGATGATCTTGGGCTCGTTCGAAGCTAGTAACAAGCTCTACAAGATCATGCAGGGAACCATCATAGTTCATTAAGGTAGGATAGAATAAATGATGAAAGGTTTGACCTATCTAAAAAATACATGCCGGTAAAACCTCCAACCTCGAAAATGCAACAAGTTGTCCGTGCAAAAACCATTCTCGATGAACTAGAGCTTGTCACGAGAATAAGCACAAGCTCTAAACATCACATGGATAAGATCCAAATAACAACCAAGAAAGATGATGCAAGGGTGCAAAGGTTTGAGCTCTCCGAAGGATACAATCGAGTTACTCACTTGAGAGCCCTCTTGATTGTTGGGGGGATAACCCCCGGTATGCCAAAGGCATGCCAAACCGGATGGTTTGAGCCATCAAGATACCGGTTTAGTATTCTTACCGGTAGCAAAGGTAGGAGTTTGGGCTAAGTGAAGCCAAGCCGGCATCCCCAAGGGGGTATGCCAGAACCCGGTAAAGAAGATACCGGAGTGAAGGGCCTGTCGGCAGGACTGGTCAAAGATTCTCTTCAGAGCAAGAAGACAAGGATGAGCTAAGCAAAGTGGCTTTAATCAGAGCCCTGGCGCCAAAGAGAGAGGTGACGCTGAAAGAAGCCGGTGGACATCAGCGTTCCTGATTAAAGAGGACCCCGGCGTCATCTATGATTAAAGTAGCTTTGTAAAGTAGTTTGTCCAGTCAAAGATGCCATTAGGGTTTCTTGCACTGTAAGCCACCCTCTCCCCTATATAAGGAGAGGGGGCAGCCCTCCTTACGGGCACGCACGAAGTAGGAAGGCACGAAGCACAAACCTGTAACCATGTTGAGATTAATGAAGCTAGCGATCTAGTAAAGAGTTCTTCCTCTTGTCTCTCTTCTTGTATACCGGCCTTTGGTTGTGTTCTCGAGGAAAGCAACCGGAAGTTCTTCCCATCTAATCGCAAACCCTCCCCCGAATCCTCTAGCGTCCATTCGGCCCCAATCTAAGCCATCCTATGGCATCTGCTCGTTCACCACGACGACAGTTGGCGCCCACCGTGGGGCATGAAGTGGCGCTTGCTGGAGTTCACATTCGGGCGGGCATCCTCGACGTCGCCGGTCAGCGTACGGTCTCCGCGTTGGTGCAGCGCATCTACGCCATGGACTTCATCAACGACAACGCGGGCTGCTTCGCCAACGGCGGCATCTTCCCCAAGAACGGCCGCATCATCGAGTTCGGCAGCCACCGCATCTACTTCGGCACCGTTCCTGTGCGCCAGTGCCTCTCGCCGGTGCTGGTGGCGCCGGATCCGCCAAGATGGCTACATGCTGGCTGTGCTCCAGGGAGCGTGGAGGTGATGATGGCAGGCGCGGTCGACGCCGGCAAAGAAGCTGCAGAAGAAGGCGCTGGGCGTGCGGTTTCGACCCGTGCGGCCAAGCCACCGCTGGAGCGAGGCGCAGGCGCAGCGGGAGCATCATCCGCACCACCGGAGACACCGCTCCAAGCGGCGATGAACTGCCTCGCCACCCCCATCGCGCAGAACATCGACCCGGCAGCGGCTCAGGCGGAGCTGGAGGCGCAGCGCCAGAAGGTGCTCGAGAGCGGCAAGGACATCATCCGGGCGCAGCGCGAGCTAAACCTAACCCTACGTGAGTATAACGCTGCCCATGGCTTTGCTTCTGTTAGCGCGCATGCTGCTAGGATACCGGAGAACCGGCTAAAAGCTCGCAACCTAGATCAGGATTTGCGCAAAGAGATTCATGCCGGCAAAAGTACCTCTGCATCTGTTAGCATCGTGGAAAAACCTAAGTACAGTAGCCCGGATAAAACTATAAAAGCTGCTAAAGCTGCAGTAGAGTTATGCGAGTCACTTTCCGGAGATGCTTTGGCAAAACAGCAAGAGCGTGTTAGAGAGCTGCTGGAAACTATTGAGCAGCAGAATGCTGAGCAGCTGGCTAAGCTAAACAAGGCCGCGGCCTCAAAATCCGCGCGTTCAACAAAGAATGCCGGAAGCAAGTCCCATGGGCAGGCATCGTCCCCCCATCCGGACAGAAGAAGAGAGAAAGAGATGAACACGCACAGCAGATGACTGTGTATGATCCGGTTCTTGCCGGAAAACAACAAGCCGGGCAACATGATGCCGGTAGAAAAAGCCAAGGGGCAGAACGAGGCTACGCCAGAGGAGGCTATGCCGGAAACAATCATGCCGGTAGATACGAGACCGGGCAAAATTATCGACCTGCAAGGGCAGCGTATGATGAGGAGGAAATAGATCCCCCGAGGTACCGGCAGGCAAGGGCCGCGGTACCGGAATGTTATGATGAAGCTGATTCTGCAAGACCGGCAGCTTTCCGGAACCCATTGGGAGAACGCGTGGGAGAGAGATACTTACCGGAACGGGATGCGAGGCACCGTCTGGATAGAGTGTACTTGTCAGAAATGGTCGAGGAGGAAGGTCCCCCAGGCCCAAAGTGCTTTGGCCCAAGGATCATGAAAGAAAGACCACCAGTGCGCAACTTTATGTTGCCCCGTGACACAAAAACATACGATGGCACTACGAAGCCGGAAGACTGGCTCGCGGATTACGTAACCGCGATATACATCGCAGGCGGTGGAGGAACCGTAGCAGGAGGAGGAAATCGGCGTTGGGCTGTGAGGATCATACCATCGTTTTTGGTTGGACCGGCAAGAATCTGGCTAAACAACTTGCCGGCAGGAAGCATAAATGGCTGGCTGGATTTTGAGGAGGCTTTTGTGAGCAATTTCAGCAGCACCTATCAAAGGCCAAACAGGCCGCAGCAACTCGCTCTGTGCATACAGCGCGGCCGAAACAGAGACCGGGATTATCGGCCGGTGGAACACTACAAGGAACTCCTGTGAAGGGGTAATCGAGGCACGAGCCATTGCTTGGTTTAGCGGTGGGTGCGAGAAGAGGTTCACCGTTGTGGCAAAAGTTGCAGCGGAACATGCCGACAACGTTGGCGGAGATGATACGTGTGGCGGAAAGCTATGCGTTGGGAGCCCCAACGCAGCCGGCAAAGGCAACCCTGAGCCGGAACAGCTGCGCCACGAACAACACCGGGATAACCGGAATAACAAAAGAAGAGAAGATTTTCCGGATCGAAGGTACGGTCCGCAGCAAGTTCTTCTTGTGCAAGAAAACTACGAGGCCGGCGGCAGTCGGAGGCAATGAACCGGATCGCAGCCGTGGGCGGGTCCTAAGAAACAATGGGTGGAAAAGAAACCCTGGGTCCGAGAAAGAAAGCGGCAAGAACCCGCAAAGTACACCATGGAAGCTGCCATGGACCAACCTTGCCGGTGGCACACACCGAATCCGGCACACCCGTCAAACCATCTGACGAAGGATTGTACCTGGACCAAGTACTTGATGCAAAAGGGAACGGTAAAAGACGCACAACCACCACAAGACATGCCGCGGCAACAACAGTTACCGCCACCACCGCCACTTACCGGGGCAAACGCCTTACCGGTGCAGCCAAACCGGCAGCAGTACCAGCAAGTGAACCGGGTGGAGCAAGATGATGATCAACCACCTCCACCGGCACCTTTAGGCCGGAATGTTTACGAGGGCCCGCATATGTGCTGTGTTGTCTTTGTCACTGAGCCAACAGACAGGCAAAGTGTACGCCGCCGCTCCATGGAGGTCAATGCCGTGATGCCGGCAGTCCCCAAGTACATGCTGTGGTCAGATCAGGAAATTACCTGGTCATTTAAAGATCACCCTAAGATCATGCCGAATTCGGGTGGATACGCTCTTGTTGTGGACCCAATCACGAAAGGGCCACAAACTCGAGTAAAGTTCAGCAAGGTGCTGATAGATAACGGCAGCAGCATAAACATCATGTACAAGCATACCATGCATACGCTGGGCATAACAGAAAACATGCTTCAGCCAACACGTACAACGTTCCACGGAATCGTTCCGGGCTTGTCCTGTGCCCCGATTGGAAAAGTTCGGGTGGACGTAGCATTTGGAGGCCGTGACAATTGCCGGGTTGAAAATGTTGAGTTTGAGGTGGTGGATCTAGACAGTCCTTACCATGCGTTGTTGGGAAGACCAGCATTGGCAGCTTTCATGGCTACCACTCATACGGCTTACCTCAAAATGAAGATGCCGGCACCTCGTGGACCCTTGACTGTGGTGGGGAACTACAAAGTCTCACTGGAAACTGCATCTGCCAGATCGAACCTAGCGGAATCGCTGGTGATCGCGGAGGAAAAGAAAAGGATGCAAACAGCGGTTGCGCTGGCTCAGTCCTCACAGTTGAGCTTAGCGGCAATGAGTGGAAACTTGGGCTCACCGGCATTCAAGCCGACAAATGAAACAAAAGACATTGTGCTGGATCCGGCTTACCCAGAGCGCACCGTTCGCATCGGTGCCGGACTTGATCAAGCATAGGAAAGCGCGCTCGTCAGCTTCCTCCGTGAGAATCGGAATATCTTTGCCTGGTCAACTGATGATTTGGTAGGTGTTCCGAGGGAGCTGGCTGAGCACTCTTTAAACGTCCGGAAGGATGCCAAGCCGGTGCGACAACCCTTGCGCCGGTTCACTGAAGATAGAAGGAAAATCATAGGAGAAGAGGTAACCAAACTGCTTGTTGCCGGATTCATTGTGGAGGTCACGCACACAGAGTGGCTGGCCAATCCGGTAATGGTCGAGAAGAAAAAAGATGAGAACCTGGAGGCAAAAGCTCCGAAGGTGTGGCGCATGTGCATCGACTACACCAACCTAAACAAGGCTTGCCCAAGAGACCCTTTTCCTTTGCCACGGATCGATCAAGTGATTGATTCAACTGCTGGGTGTGAGTTGTTGTCCTTCCTGGATGCGTATTCCGGTTTCCACCAAATTCCCTTGAAAAAGGAAGATCAAATAAAAACTGCGTTCATTACCCCGCACGGGGCTTATTGCTATGTCACTATGCCTTTTGGTTTGCGCAACGCTGGTGCAACGTACCAGCGCTGTATGCAAAAATGCTTGTTTGATCAAATCAGAAAGAATGTGCAAGTCTATGTAGACGACATTGTGATAAAAACTAAGGTAAAGAACACCTTAATCGATGACATCCGGCAAACATTCGATAACCTAAGACGGTTCCGGATGAAACTTAATCCGGCAAAATGCACCTTCGGTGTCCCTGCCGGCAAGCTGCTCGGTTTCCTGGTATCAAGCCGGGGCATAGAAGTCAATCCGGTAAAAATCCGGGCAATAGAAAAAATGACTGTCCCTCGAGAGCTAAAAGATGTGCAAAAGTTTACCGGAAGCTTGGCATCGCTAAGCCGGTTCGTAAGCAGGTTGGGAGAAAAAGCTCTGCCACTCTATGCTCTGATGAAAAAATCCGACAAGTTCGTCTGGACCCCTCAGGCAGACGCAGCGTTTAAAGAACTGAAAGCGATGCTGGCCACAGCACCCATACTGGCTTCACCTCTAGAAAGAGAGCCTATGCTATTATACATAGCGGCAACAAACCGGGTTGTGAGCGTAGTGGTTGTGGTTGAAAGAGAAGAGGAAGGAAAAACCGTCCAGAGGCCGGTATACTACCTGAGCGAGGTGTTCTCCCTCTCAAAACAAAACTACCCTCATTTCCAAAAGATGACTTATGGCGTGTACATGGCCGCCACAAAACTCAAGCATTACTTTGAGGAGCACCCCATGAAAGTGGTGAGTGAAGCACCGATCTCCGATATCATGTGCAACAAGGACGCTAGTGGAAGGATTGCAAAGTGGGCAATCCAGATATCACCATATGTACCAGCATACGAAAGAAGGGATGCCATAAAATCACAGGCTTTGGCTGATTTCCTCGTTGATTGGGCGGAGATGCAATACAAACCACCAGATCAGAGGATAGAATACTGGAAAATGCACTTTGATGGGTACCAGGAGCAAGCAACGCGGAGGGCAGAGTCCGCTCCAGCGCGGGCAGCAGAGCACTGCCACTCGCGGATCCTCCTGCCGGCGCCCTTGAGACGGTCGCTGATGAGGGAGAAAGTATCCGGCACCTCCTCGCCAGGCCACAGAGTCCTGAAGAGCTGGGTAGCTACATCAGGGATGTCAGATAAGTTGCGATCTATCGCGCGCATGTGAGACACCCGCGCGTTCAGCGCGACCAGGGCGTCCATGGCACGGCAAGATTCGCTTGGCCCTGGGCGGTGCGGCGCTCGTCAACCTTCTTGACAGCATATTTCTGAGAGTCCGGAAAGAGGCCTGTGCAAAGAAAGAAAAAGGGCTAAGGAAAGGAATCCGGAAGAAAATGCAACCGGAAGAAAATGCAACCGGAATGAAAGATGCAACTGGAAGAAAATGCGGTCGGAAGAAAAAAGGCTTGCGGGCAGTAGTAAGAAAGCGCAAAGGCAAAGGACTTACGATAGGCAAGCGTGTCGGTTTGCAGCACCATCCTGTTGCACTCCTTCTGCTCCTCCTCCAGCCGCGCAGCTTTCCCCTCGGCAACCTTCTGGGCCTTGGCCAGCTCCTCCAGCTCAGCTAGCAACACCGAGTTGGCGTTGCCGGCATCTTCCAGCGCCTCATCCATCTTGGCCGCTGCATCAGCTTCAGCGGCTTTGAGGGCCTTGGCATGGTCAAGCCCCAGCTGGATGAGCTGGGACTTGAGCTCCTGGTAGCTGGTTTTCTGGGCGCTCAGCTCTTCCTGATGCCGCCGGATGAGCTGGTCCTTCTCCCCAGTAACCCGGAAAAGAAGATGTTAACAAAATTGTGCTGGTAAAGATGTAAAGAAAACCAAATTAACAAAAGAAGGGAAAGAGTTGTACGTTGGGCGGCAGCGAGCTGCTCCTTGAGAGCCTCGATGGAAGCTTCCGGGATCACTGTTAAGCAAAGATTATAAGTGTTAGAAGGAAAAAAGGTTTCCGGTAAAAAGATGCCGGTGGTACAAAATTACCTTGGCACTTGTCGTGTGCCTCAGCGAGGTCCCGGTGTTCCCATAGGAGCTCCTCAAAGAGGGCCTTCCGAGCGTCAGCCGTGAGCTGTTCAAGAAAAAGAAGTAAGTTAAGCTTTGCGCTAAGAACGGAGTTCTTAACCCGAAACTCGGGGACTAGCAGTGCCAGTTTCGCGCGTTTCTAAGTTAAGTTTTGTGCTAAGAACAGAGTTCTTAACCCGAAACTCGGGGACTGGCAGTGCCGGTTTCGCGCATTTCTAAGTTAAGTTTTGCGCTAAGAACAGAGTTCTTAACCCGAAACTCGGGGACTGGCAGTGCCGGTTTCGCGCGTTTCTAAGTTAAGTTTTGCGCTAAGAACAGAGTTCTTAACCCGAAACTCGGGGACTGGCAGTGCCGGTTTCGCGCGTTTCTAAGTTAAGTTTTGCGCTAAGAACAGAGTTCTTAACCCGAAACTCGGGGACTGGCAGTGCCGGTTTCGCGCTAAGTTTTAAAGTTAAAGTTTTGTGCTAAAAGCTGCGCTCTCACCACAAAACTCGGGGACTGGGAAGATAGACAAGAGAGAAACCGGCATGAACTAAAGAAAAGATAGAAAAAATCCGGAAGCAAGGAAACCGGTGAAAGTTGAAAAGAGTCAGTAAAACATACCATCAAATTGTTCGTGGCATCGTACCACGCGCTATCGAGCTCCTTCACGGCGCTGCGCAGCCGCATAAAGTGCTCCTCGGAAGACCGGTCCCCAACAGGGTCAGGCGCCGGCAGCCTGTCCTTGCCCAAACCGCGGGTCGCCGGAGTCATGTCCGCGGCGTTCCACTTTTGGGCGTAGGGCAGAAGATGCCCCAGGTCCCGGCCTTTGCGCTGGAACTCAGTAATACGGCCAAGGAGGCCGGTGGCCTTCGCAGCGGTGTCCTTGGCGACGTGCAGCACCAGGGGCTGCTGGCCGCCGGAAGGGGCGCTGGAGGCCGTCGCCTTCCCCTTGATCAGCTTGGAGGTCTTGGGCGGCGGCGCAGTTGGAGCAGCCCTGGAGGGCTTGGTGCGAGGAGCATCTGGAGGTGGCATGAGAATGGTTCGTGGAGAAGGGGGAGCGCTACACGCATCACCCAGGTTGGAGCCTTCCGGCGCGGAAGATTCCGGCGCGGAAGTTGTCATCTTTTCAAGGACGGGAGGAGCCGAAGGCTCCGCCCGCCCGGCAGCTTCTTCTTCTTCGGCGCCGATGTTGCTGGCGTCGATATCTTGGTTATCTGGGAGAGAGGAAAAATCCTCCTCCGTGCGGTGATCTGATGATGAAGGGACCGCACGCCCCGAATTTGTTGTGCCCCCCGAAAGGGAGGCAGAGGTGTTGCCGGCACCAGATGGTGCCGGGCTTGAGCGAGGAGGAGGGGTTGAAGTCCTTGCGGAACCTTCAGAGCCCGATGGCCTTGAGCCAAGCTTGAGCGCGGGGCTGAAAGAAAGAAAGAAGGATAGTTGGAAAAAAGCAACCGGAAAAAGAACTTGGCGAAATAAGGCAAGAAAATAAGAAACTCACCCGGAGGCAGTCGGCATCAGCTTGCGCCCGTAGCGGCGCACGCCCACTTCCTTCTCCCCCAAGGGCTCAGTCCGGAAGCGCTTGGAGGGAGGAGCCTGGCTGGGACCGGCACCAGATGCCGGCAGCTTGTTCTTTTGGCCTTGGGCCATGAGTTTGTCCACAAACTCCTGGCCGGCCTCAGCGCGTAGGGGCGGCGCGCGCTCGTGGATCTGTAAATTGAACATAGCTAAGGAAAAATTCGCAAGAAGGTGATAGCGGAAAAGTATAAGAAACCGGAAAAGAAAATACCTCAAGCATGGTCAGGTCATCGGAGGACCCGGTTGGCTCCGGTGGAGACCGGCCAAGGCGCGCAGCCGGAGTCTTGCCCATCTTCAGATCTTTCCAAAAAATGTAGGGATCTGGGTCGAAGGAATCGAGGGCGCGCTTCACGCAGATCCCGCGTCGCTCTGCTTGGATGAGGTGGAAGCGGTCCTTGGCCTGAAACACAAAAAAGAAGGTTAACAAGAGCAGAAAGTTACCGGCAAAAACTACCCCAACTGCGTAATCTCTTACTTCTTGGGTCGGAGGATTAGTAGTGCTGAGGGGAAGCAGGCCCCATTCCCATTCAAACGGCATAGCAGTTTGGAAAATCTGCTTAGCCTTGCGAACAACATCCTTCTTGCTAAGAGGACGGCCTGTGATCTTGGTAGGATCGCCAGGGCCGTACATCTCGCTCATCCTATGCACACGGCGCTTCAGAGGAAGCACCCGGCGCGAAATAAAGGTGCGGATGATATCATCCGAGCAGATGTTGGTCTCCTTCTTCAAAGAGGCCAAGAAGCGTACCACCCAGTTGGTTTCGGCGTGATCCGTCTTCGGGTTGTAGCTCCAATTGGTTCTGCTAGGGGGCCCCGCTTGGAACGGAGGAAGATCGATAAGATTGGCGCGGCCGTCATTCTTCACATAGAAAAAGGTTCCTTGCCAGGCGCGGCAGGACTCGAGGCCGGCAAACTTAAGAAAAGTGCTCCCTTGGCGGGAGCCAACGATGCAAGATCCGCACTCCACCGGCGGCTTGGGCTTAGGGATTTCCTTGCCCTGGACAGAATTAATCCGCAGACAAAAGAAGCGGGCAAACGTCTCACGAGTGGGACGAATGCCGATGTAAGCCTCCATGAAGGTGGCATAGCAAGAAAGGTAGAAAATGGCGTTGCCAGGAAGGTGGTGAGGTTGGAGTTTGTAAAAATCTAAGAACTCCCGGAAAAAAGGAGAGGCAGGAAGGCCGAAGCCACGCTCAAAATGAGCAAGAAAAACAACATGTTCACCGGGCTCGGGGTCCGGTTCGATCTCGTCACCGGGAATCCGGCAGATTACTCCTTCCGGAATCCTGCGGGACCGGTATAACCAATCGATCTCATATTCAGTGACATTGGAGCCCATCCAGGCTCCGCGGGTGATTGGGGAAGGCTCCGCGCCGGATGATTGGCTAGAGCTACTAGATGCTTCACCAGAGCTACTCGCTTCAAGGTGGCTACCGGATGCTTGGCTAAAGCTACCGGATTCTAAGTGGCCACCGGACTCTTGGTGGCTACCGGATTCCTGCTGGTTGCCGGAATCGGTGTCCATCGGATCTGAAGCCGTGGATTCGCCGGGAGATTGTCTACGACGCTTAATGGAAAGGGAAGAAGAAGATGCGGAGGAAGATTCCTCGTCAGACATTGGATGGGTAGGTGAAAAAACAGAAATCCCACACTTGAACCCCGCGTGAAGATCTACGAGTAAGAAGAAAACCAAAGAAAAAGAGGAAATAAGAACACCGTAGACCCAAGATCTGAAAAGCAAGCAGATGGCGAGCAAAGTAAGATTGCTACCAACCTTGAGCGGCGCAGTCGCTGAGGAAGACATTCGCCGACGAAGGAGCGGACCTGCGATCGCCGACGAGCACCGTCGACGGCGAGGTGAAGAAGGTCACGAAGAAGCAAGAATGCAGCGCGCTCGAAGAAGATGCTGCAGAAGATTCCCGCACGACGAGGTCCGGCGGAAGCACGGCGTAAGTTCGCCGGGCAATGGAGCTCGAGCGAGCGACGGCGGACGGAGAGCGGCGAAGGCGCAGAGGCGAGGAGCACTGTGCGCGAAGGTTGGGGAATGCGAGAAGAGGAAGAAGAAGAGGCAGTTGTCCTTATAAAGGAGAGAAGAGGTGGGCCAAAAACCGCTGGGCCGCGGCGGTTCGCCTCGCGCCCGCGACGGTTCGCACCATGGGCCGCCACGTGGCGAAGAGGTACACGCGAGAAAATGGGAGGCCACACGGGAGCGCACACAGGATCCCGAGTGGCTAGTGGGATCCGCAGTGGTGCATTTAATGACCGCGCGGGAGTCGAAGCGAAGTGACAACTGACACTGGCGCGACAGTTAACAGTGCGCATGTCACTGACAGGCGCGGGGCCCAAAATATTCTCGACTTCGCCGAGGAAAGAGTAAATGCGAATGCGAATGATGCCGGAAAAAAGAGATGCCGGAAGAGGCCTTGCAAAGAGAGAAAAGACAAAAAAGGGCAAAGATGCCGGATCCAAGCTCAGGCCAGAGAGATTAAACCGGTATCCTAAAAAGATGAAAACCTGGCATGGTCTGTAGGATAGAATCCGCCAGACTATACCAGCTTCGGGGACTAATGTTGGGGGGATAACCCCCGGTATGCCAAAGGCATGCCAAACCGGATGTTTTGAGCCATCAAGATACCGGTTTAGTATTCTTACCGGTAGCAAAGGTAGGAGTTTGGGCTAAGTGAAGCCAAGCCGGCATCCCCAAGGGGGTATGCCAGAACCCGGTAAAGAAGATACCGGAGTGAAGGGCCTGTCGGCAGGACTGGTCAAAGATTCTCTTCAGAGCAAGAAGACAAGGATGAGCTAAGCAAAGTGGCTTTAATCAGAGCCCTGGCGCCAAAGAGAGAGGTGACGCTGAAAGAAGCCGGTGGACATCAGCGTTCCTGATTAAAGAGGACCCCGGCGTCATCTATGATTAAAGTAGCTTTGTAAAGTAGTTTGTCCAGTCAAAGATGCCATTAGGGTTTCTTGCACTGTAAGCCACCCTCTCCCCTATATAAGGAGAGGGGGCAGCCCTCCTTACGGGCACGCATGAAGTAGGAAGGCACGAAGCACAAACCTGTAACCATGTTGAGATTAATGAAGCTAGCGATCTAGTAAAGAGTTCTTCCTCTTGTCTCTCTTCTTGTATACCGGCCTTTGGTTGTGTTCTTGAGGAAAGCAACCGGAAGTTCTTCCCATCTAATCGCAAACCCTCCCCCGAATCCGCTAGCGTCCATTCGGCCCCAATCTAAGCCATCCTATGGCATCTGCTCGTTCACCACGACGACATTGATAGTACGGCAACTAAACTATAAAATGGTCTCCCACTACACCATGAAACCGGTGAGAAAGAAACCCTATCAAGAGCAAACATTAATCTTGCGCATTCCACTTGAGCTTGATGATGACGTTCTTGACAACAACAAAATGGAATGCCTTTCTTGATTGTGCTTGCTTGATGAAGTCTTGTTGATTGCTCCCCCATAATCCATTATGGGAGAGCTTCTTGTTCATCACATCTTCTCATATCCATGATCACCATATGGATGGAAAGATTCAATAAAAGGATCTCTTCGAGATGGCTCATCTTGAACTTGCACTTCATTTCTTCATTATTCATCATGTTGATATCTTGAAGTTAACTTTGAGGGCTCACTTCATCTTTAAGACATACTTGACACTTGATCTTCTTCATTTGCTTCTTATTGCAATCTTGAAGCCAACATATGGTTCAAGCATTGCCTATGGACAAATCCTACAAATATAACTAAATGCAAACATTAGTCCATATGGATTGTTATTAATTACCAAAACCACACATGAGGGCTCCATGCACTTTCACTAGGCGTGACCGCGCAGCGTCCACGGAGACGCAAACCTGGCGCATATTTGCGTCGCATTTGCGTCTCCGCGAACGCCCCGGACATGATGTGTCGCCCCACTGGAGGTGGTGCCAGACGCATTTCCAGTCACGTCGGATGAAAACGGTCGCTCAGCGACGCTGGAGATGCCCTTAGAGTGTTCTTTTTTGCAGCAAATATGGCTACGGGCCAGTTGAAGCCAGTAGTGAATGTTTCTGGATGTTCTTCCTCGGAAGAACCAACAAGGGCACCATCACCAGCTGGATTTTTCAGTTTGGGTGACTAGGTGTACCCTCGAGTGTTCTTTCTTGGCAGTGAACATACGGAAATTAACACAACTAGTCTTTTTTTTAAATGTTTTATTTGTGTCAACCATGGTTCAAACTATGTATTAGTTTGTGTAAACCATGTTCCAAACTATGTATTAGCTTGTGTAAAATCATGTTCCAATATATAATATTTGGAACTATGTTTAAATGGAGAAGAGGAAAAAAATAAGTAAAAAAATGCAACGCCCAGCTGGAGCCACCCTAGACGCAAACGGACGCGCGAATAAAAATGGTCATTTTAGCGTCCACTATGCGACGCAAACGGATGCTCACAGATAATAAAATGCGTCGCACCGCTAGAGATTTCTCACGTGATGCATACATCGGTCTGGAGAGTCAAGAGTGGAGAAGAGCATGAACATCACACTCCGCGGTGGTGGTCAGCGCGGCGAACAAGGGCCACCGCTCCCTAGGCCCATTCAGATACCCCTAAGTAAATGGCCCATTCATCCAATGGATCTAACCCATAACTTGATTTGCTCACCTCACACACGCACCGCCCAGGTTTGTGCTGTAAGCTTACATCAAACTTCCCCTCAATTTTTTTTTTTTACATAAGAACTACCGCTAGTACATGCAAAAAAAAAAAAAAAACTGCCACTAGTAAAAAGCCACATTGAACATGGGAAAAACTATATCATCAACAAACATATGGTATGCCGATACAATCTTGTCACTTATGTGGGAGGCACATCAGCAAGAGATACCACTTCAGTTTTTTTTTGAGATGTTCCAAATCATGTTCACAATTGTAGGGTGCCGATGTGCACCCACAAAGGACACGACGTTGGTATACAACTGTTTGGTGTGCGAGCCTCTTTTTTTTTTCTTCAAATTTTAGGTTCTTTGTGCGAGTGATGTATAAGGGGCTTTCTGTGAAATCTTGTACCTGTCACGTTAATGGATGATTTATGGGGTCTTCTAGACCTCTCTCTGTGTTAAAAAAAAAGTTATGGGCCTACATTTATTCCATGTGCTATGAAGTAACAAAAATAAAGTACATCTTCCAGGGAGTGGTGTTTTGGAACATGGGATCATATGCTCCCTCTATTTTGAAATGCATCTTAGACATATTTTGAATTTCAAAAAAATTGAAACCAAATATTCGCATGCAAATCTTCTCGTGCTACACACTTATAAAGTTGTTTCATAAAAAATCGACTTATCATGTGACGTGTGTAAAAAAGACAAAACTCGGTGCTAAAAATAATGTTTTTCACAAGATAAGTTTTCTCTTATTTATATATACCACAAAAAATATTGGTTTTTCTTGAAACTTGACGAACGAACATATATTATGAAGATGTATATGTAAAAAAATTTGTTAAAATTTTTCGACATTTCGAAATATGATTTTTTGGTAGTGGGTGCATACGCACCCGGGAGCCGAATTGAATTTCCGATCTTCCGGTCCATTCAAAGCCTATATGAAAATGTACTCGATTCATACTTTCATAGACATCACAATAACACATATGATGTAGATAAAACAATGAAATTGAACTACATCAGAAAAAATGTTTAAACATCACTTCACAAATTGATAACAAGAAGCTCACAAATGCACTACATCGGTTCATAAATTTCACACAGATAACAAGCTTCAGAATGCGCAGACGAGTCGATCGGCTCTCGCGTCGCTCTTCCCAGGGCGACCAGAGGGCTCCCCCCCACCGCGCCGCCTGGGGCCCTCTCCACGTCGTCCCCTCCTTGCCGCTGCCACCGGCCTTGCCGCAGCGGCGGGCCCGTCACTGCCAAAGGTGGTGGCGGGGGGCCTGGATCGGCGACCTCCACGTCGTCTTCAAGCGCGGTGCGGCGCGGCATGTTAGGGCGGCGGCTGATACGTCCAATTTGCATCACTGTTTTATATCATAATTTGCTGTTATTCATTAATATATTTCATATTTGAACACAATACTTATGTTATTTCAGCTATTTTGCATGTTTCATGATTATTGGAGGATCGAGCACTGGAGCCAGGATTCTGCTGGAAAAAGCGCCGTCAGAATGTAATATTTCGGAAGATCAACAGTTGATGGAAATTATATCAAAAATCCTATTTTTCCAGATGACGAAGTGAGCCAGAAGGGGGAGCTGAGGGGACCCGAGGTGGGCCCACCCCATAGGCCGGCGCGGCCCAAGGCCTGGCCGCGCCGCCCTACGAGGAGGGGGCCCACAGCCCCCTCTCGCCTCCTTTTCTTCGCGTACGCCTTCGTCCCGAAGACCTAAGCTCAGGAGGGTACCTCGCGAAGAGTTACAGCCGCCTCTGCGAGGCGGAGAACACCAGAGAGAAAAGAGCTCTCCGGCGGGCTGAGATCCGCCGGGGAAATTCCCTCCCGGAGGGGGAAATCGACGCCATCGTCACCGCCATCAAGTTGGACATCATCTCCATCACCATCATCATCATCTTCATCATCATCACCGCCGTCTCCACCGCTGCACATCGTCATCGCTGTAGCAATTTGGGTTTGATCTTGATTGTTTGATAGGGGAAACTCTCCCAGTATTGATTTCTACTTGTTGTTGATGCTATTGAGTGAAACCGTTGAACCAAGGTTTATGTTCAGATTGTTATTCATCATCATATCACCTCTGATCATGTTCCATATGATGTCTCGTGAGTAGTTCGTCTAGTTCTTGAGGACATGGGTGAAGTCTAAATGTTAGTAGTGAAGTATGGTTGAGTAATATTCAATGTTATGATATTTAAGTTGTGGTGTTATTCTTCTAGTGGTGTCGTGAACGTCGACTACACGACACTTCACCTTTATGGGCCTAGGGGAATGCATCTTGTACTCGTTTGCCAATTGCGGGGTTGTCGGAGTGACAGAAACCTAAGCCCCCTGGTATATCGATGCAGGAGGGATAGCAGGATCTCAGAGTTTAAGGCTGTGGTTAGATTTATCTTAATTACTTTCTTGTAGTTGCGGATGCTTGCAAGGGGTATAATTACAAGTATGTATTAGTCCTAGGAAGGGCGGTACATTAGCACAGGTTCACCCACACAACACTTATCAAAACAATGAAGATTAATTAGCCGTATGTAGCGAAAGCACTAGACTAAAATCCCGTGTGCCCTCGAGAACGTTTGGTCATTATAAGTAAACAAACCGGTTTGTCCTTTGTGCTAAAAAGGATTGGGCCACTCGCTGCAATTGTTACTCTCGCACTTTACTTACTCGTACTTTATTCATCTGTTACATCAAAACCCCCTGAATACTTATCTGTGAGCATTTACAATGAATCCTTCATCGAAACAGCTTGCCAACACCTTCCGCTCCTCGTTGGGATCGACATTCTTACTTATTGAAGATACTATGATACACCCCCTATACTTGTGGGTCATCAAGACTATTTTCTGGCGCCGCTGCCGGGGAGTGAAGCGCTATTGGTAAGTGGAATTGGTAAGGGAAACTTCTACTGTTTGTGCTGATTTTATTTCTGCCTGCTGCCATAATTCATTATGGAGAGATCTCCTTTTGAATGTTTATTTGGGAAATCTGCTACTACTGCAAAGGTAGTGGATGAGGCGTGAGGTGAGGAAGAGATACCATACAAAATACCTATGAAAATTATTGAACGTGTAGTGGATAACCGTTATACAGGGGATGGAACTGTGCACCCTGGAGATCATTTGCTGTTCTTACATGAATTATGCGGTTTATTCAAGTGTGCAGGTATTGCTATGGATGAAGTGAGGAAGAAACTATTCTCTATATCGCTGTCTGGTAAAGCGGCGCATTGGTATAAATTGCTGGATAATGGGGATTCTCTTGAATGGAATGATATTGTGCCCCGATTTTATTCTAAGTTCTATCCTCCAAGTGAAATTCACAAGGATCGAAACCGCATATATAATTTTTAGCCTCATGATGGAGAGAGTATTGCCCAAGCTTGGGGGAGATTGAAGTCTTTAATGCTCAAATGCCCCATTCATGAGCTTCCTGGTAATATTATTATTGATAATTTCTATGCAAGACTTTCTTTTGAAGACAAGACCTTGCTGGATAATTGTTGTTCTGGATCATTCACGCGCAACAAAGAAGAGTTTAAAAGGGACCTTCTCAATCGGATCCAGGAAAATACTGAAGGATGGGAGAACGACAAAGATAGAGAATCATGTATAAATTATGATTATAAATGCATTGAAGCTTTTATGGATACTGATAAATTTCGTAATATGAGTGCTACTTATGGTCTTGATTCTCAAGTTGCTGCAAATCTTTATAAAGCTTTTGCCTCTCATTATGAATTGCCTAAGAAGAATTTTGATAAGTATCATGAACCGTATAAAGATAAAATTGATTCATCTATTAATAAATGTGTTGTAGTTGAAACTGTTGATCATGTTATTCCTGAAGCTTATATTGAAAAAACTCCTTTCCCTGCTAAAATGAAGGAGTACTCTGTTATAAATAGTGCGGTTCATAAAAGTGAAAAGAAACCTATAGAACCTGAAGAACAAATAAAAGTTGAACCTGCTGTTGCAATAGTTAAAGATCTTGTGACTGAAAATGTGGAGGATGGTCATATTATTTTCTGTGAAGATGCTTCTAATATTGTTTCACATCCTAATAAGTCTAAGAAAGCTAGTGTTCCCATGCTATCTGTTAGAATTGGAGATCATTGTTATTATGGTTTATGTGATATTGGTGCAAGTATTAGTGCTATTCCTTATGAGCTTTACACGGAGATTATGCACAAAATTGGTTCTTGTAAACTTAAAGATATTGATGTGGTTATTCAGCTGGCTAATAGAGAAACTATTTCTCCAATTGGTATTGTTCGAGATGTGGAGGTTCTATGCGGTAAGATTAAATATCCTGCTGACTTTTTGGTACTTGGTTCTGCTGCTAGTGAATATTGTCCTATCATTTTTGGTAGACCTTTTCTAAATACTTGTGGAGCTATTATAGATTGCAAGAAAGAGAAAATTTTGACTAAATTTGCTGGTGAATCTTATGAGTTTAACTTCTCTAAATTTACCAAAACTCCTTATAAAATTGATCCGCCTAATAATGATTTTAAATTTGAACAGTGCGCATCTATTGTTCTTGCTCCTAATTATCCCTTGCAGCAACATTTGGAGAATAGCGAGAGTGAAGTTTTTAGGGAAGAAAGAGATGAGCTTGATGAAAATTTTCTTCGCCAACCTATTCTTAAGCATGATTTGCCGGTGGAAGATCTGGGTACAACACCGCCACCAAAGGAAGATCCTATCTTTGATTTAAAACCTTTGCCTGATAATCTTAAATATGCTCATATTGATGATAAGAAAATATATCCTGTTATTATTAGTTCTAAGCTTTCAGAGTCTGAAGAAGAAAGGTTATTGGAAATATTGAAGAAGCACCGAGGAGCTATTGGCTACACACTTGATGACTTGAAGGGGATTTCTCCCTCTATTTGCCAACATGCCATTAATATGGAAGATGATGCGAAGCCTGTTGTTGAACCTCAGCGTCGTCTAATTCCTAAGATGAAGGATGTGGTAAGAAATGAGGTATTAAGACTTCTTGAAGCTGGTATTATATATCCTATTGCTGATAGTAGATGGGTTAGTCCTGTGCATTGTGTTCCTAAGAAAGGAGGGATGACTGTTGTGCCTAATGATAATGATGAGCTCATACCTCAAAGAGTAGTTGTAGGGTATAGAATGTGCATTGATTATCGAAAAGTTAATAAGGTTACTAAAAAAGATCATTACCCTTTGCCTTTTATTGATCAAATGTTAGAAAGGTTATCTAAAAATACTCATTTTTGCTTTCTTGATGGTTATTCTGGATTTTCACAAATTGCTGTTAAAACTAAGGATCAAGAGAAAACCACTTTCACTTGTCCCTATGGAACTTATGCTTATAGACGTATGCCTTTTGGTTTATGTAATGCTCCTGCTACTTTTCAAAGATGCATGTCTGCTATTTTTCATGGCTTTTGTGAGAGTATTATAGAGGTATTCATGGACGATTTTTCTGTCTATGGGAACTCTTTTGATAATTGCTTGCGGAACCTCGATAAAGTTTTGCAGAGATGTGAAGAAACTAACCTTGTTCTTAATTGGGAGAAATGCCACTTTATGGTTAATGAAGGAATTGTATTGGGACATAAAATTTCCGAGAGAGGTATTGAAGTTGATAGAGCTAAAGTTGAAGCAATTGAGAAGATGCCCTATCCTAGGGATGTTAAAGGTATTCGTAGTGTTCTTGGTCATGCTGGGTTTTATAGGAGGTTTATTAAAGATTTCTCCAAGATTTCAAAGCCTCTTACTAATCTTCTTCAAAAAGATGTACCTTTTGTTTTTGATGATGACTGTAAGGAAGCTTTTGAAACTCTAAAGAAAGCCTTAACAACTGCTCCTATAGTTGAACCTCCTGATTGGAACTTACCATTTGAAATTATGTGTGATGCTAGTGATTTTGCTGTAGGCGCTGTTCTTGGACAGCGAGTAAACAAAAAATTGAATGTTATTCATTATGCTAGTAAAACTCTTGATGCTGCTCAAAGAAATTATGCTACTACTGAAAAAGAATTGTTAGCTGTAGTCTTTGCTTGTGATAAGTTTAGATCTTATATTGTTGATTCAAAAGTTACTATACATACTGATCATGCTGCAATCAGATACCTTATGCAAAAGAAAGATGCTAAGCCAAGGCTTATTAGATGGGTACTTCTGTTGCAAGAATTTGATTTACATATTGTAGACAGGAAAGGTGCTGATAATCCTGTTGCTGATAATTTGTCTAGATTGGAAAATATTGCTTATGATCCTGTTCCTGTTAATGATAGTTTTCCAAATGAACAATTGGCTGTAATAAAGGTGAGCTCGCGAGACAGTCCTTGGTATGCTGATTATGCTAACTTTATTGTTTCCAAGTACTTGCCTCCAACCTTTTCAGCTCAGCAAAGGAGGAAATTCTTTTATGACTTGAGGCATTATTTCTGGGATGACCCACACTTATATAAAGAAGGAGTGGATGGTATTCTGCGAAGATGTGTTCCCGAATATGAACAACAAGAGATATTGAGTAAATGTCATGGTAGTGCTTATGGAGGACATCACGCCGGAGATAGAACCGCGCAAAAGGTTCTACAATCAGGTTTTTATTGGCCGACTCTCTTCAAAGATGCAAGGAAGTTTATTTTATCTTGTGATGAATGTCAAAGGGTTGGTAATATCTCTAGACGCAATGAAATGCCTATGAATTATACTCTTGTTATTGAACCTTCGATTGTTGGGGATTTGACTTCATGGGACCTTTTCCCTCTTCAGAAGGTAACACTCATATACTTGTTGCTGTTGATTATGTTACTAAATGGGTGGAAGCCATACCTACAAAAAGTGCTGATGGTGAGACCTCTTTAAGAATGCTTTTAGATATTATTTTTCCTAGGTTTAGAGTTCCAAGATATATTATGACTGATGGAGATTCTCATTTTATTCATGGTGGTTTTAGAAAAACTCTTGCTAAATATGGTATTAATCATAGAATTGCTTCCGCTTATCATCCTTAAACTAGTGGGCAAGTAGAACTATCAAATAGAGAAATTAAATCTATCTTGCAAAAGACTGTTAATAAAACTAGAAAGAATTGGGCTAGTAAATTGAAGGATGCACTATGGGCTTATAGAACTGCTTATAAAAACCCCATGGGAATGTCACCTTATAAAATGGTTTATGGGAAAGCTTGTCATTTACCTTTAGAACTAGAGCACAAAGCTTATTGGGCAGTTAGAGAATTAAATAAAGATCCTAAACTTGCCGGTAATAAGAGGTTGCTGCAATTGAGTTCTCTAGATGAATGGAGAAGTGAAGCTTATGAAAATGCTAAACTCTTTAAAGAGAAAGTTAAAAAATGGCATGATAGAAGGATTATCAAAAGAGAATTTAATATTGGGGATAAAGTCCTATTGTATCGGTCTCGTCTCAGATTCTTTGCAGGGAAATTACTCTCGAAGTGGGAAGGACCATATGTTGTTGAACAGGTGTATCGTTCAGGAGCAATTAAAATTAGCTCTCTCGAAGGCAATGCCACGCAAGTGGTGAATGGACAAAGACTCAAGCATTATATCTCAGGTGATTCTTATAATGTAGATGTTGATATTATTCGAGTGGAAACACTGGAGGCCTTCATCAAAGGACAAATTGACAGTCCGCCAGAACTTGACTTTGAATAGGTAACAGTACTGGTAATGAAAAGTTCGCGATTTACTTTCCGAACAATGTTTTTGCTGTTTTTGGAAAATATGAAAAATTACGAGATCGAAACGGAGTGGAGGAGACGCACGAGGGCGTGCCCTCATAGGCCGGCGCGGGCCCCAGCCAGGCCGCGCCGCCCTATGAGCTGGCCGCCTCGTCGCCCCTTTCCGACTCTGGTTCGACCTGGTACTTTCCTTTTGTCGTGAAATTTTTTGCTATATAATCCCCCGGACCTCTGGAGGTTTGTATATCGTTTTCTCGACGTGTTTCGTTTCGAGCTGTTTCTGCCAGGATTTGCTTCGGATCTAGAGCCATCATGTCCTCGTCGGAAATTCCGAAGGATAGTTCCTGCAAGGACGTTGACAACTTGTACATGGAGGAGCTGAGGATGCACCCCAAGGAGTTGCTGCTCGTTGAGGGAGAACTGCAGATCAAGGATGTCCAGGGTCCTAAAGGAGAAGGAAGCCTGGAAGACAGGATGGAGAAGCTAGAACAAGAGGTCTTCAAATACAAGAAGATGGCTGAGCGTGAGGTGGATATCTTCCACAAGATTGTGTCTGAACTCATTGCTGAACACGAGAAGGAAACTGCAAAGCTATGGGGCGACATCCTCTCACTTCACGACACCACCAACAAACTCCAAGCTCAACTCTATGACGTTCAGAATCAGAACTGTGAGTATGAAATCAGGTTTAAACACATAAGCCATGCTGCTAGTTTCAGGATTCCCGAGACCAAGATGTCGTTTGTTGATGGAGAGCCTCTTCCTTGGAAGTCTGATGACGGGAATTCATCACCACCATCGCCGAAGGAGTAATTCATCATCGGTATTGGCATCCCCTTGGTTTATTCCAAGCTTGGGGGAGTGCCGCGGTATCACATCATCACTACCTTTTACTTTTTACTGTCAAGTAGTGTCATATCATGAGTAGCGAAGTTATCATATAAGATGGGTTGCAGTTTGGAAGTATCTCTCCTTTAGTTGGTTGTCTATGTATCCCTTGGTGTGAGTTATCGTTATGAAATATTAATGAGAAGTCTTATCATTTACATATTGCACATCTTATTTTAGTTTGCAATCTCTATTATATGATTTATCTTGTTATTAGTACTGGTATCACTTTGGGAGCATGGAATAAATCTATTTGGTTTTGGCAAACTTAGCATTGGTCAATAGCAACAACACTTTGAGGTTTAAGTAGAAAAGAGGAATACATGTAGTTGTTTCATTGTCTTTCTTTCTTGTTAGCTCATAGCTTATTATTCTGAAGTTAAAACTATTTGTGCTTACAAGAAAGATGCATGATTGTTTCTATCACATGTATATTTGTTTGTTTCCTTCAAATCTTATGCTTGCTAATTAACCTTGCTACCCAAAGACCTGTACTGAGAGGGAATACTTCTCGTGCATCCAAACCTTAACCCAAACCTATGTCATTTGTGTCCACCATATCTACCTACTACATGGTATTTCCTGCCATTCCAAGTAAATACTTCGTGTGCTACCTTTAAACAATTCAAAATTTACTATCTCTTATTTGTGTCAATGTTTTATAGCTCATGAGGAAGTATGTGGTGTTTTATCTTTCAATCTTGTTGGGCAACTTTCACCAATGGACTAGTGGCTTCATCCGCTTATCCAATAATTTTGCAAAAAGAGCTGGCAATGGGATTCCCAGTCCCAAATTAATTAATCTAAATAGACACTCCTCCATGGTATGTGATTGATGGACGGCACCCGAAGGATTCGGTTAGCCATGGCTTGTGTAAGCAAAGGTTGGGGGAGTGTCATCATAATAAAACCAAAATAAAAAGGCACTCCTTCGTGGTATGAGATTGTTGGCAGGCACCCGAGGATTCGGTTAGCCATGGTTTGTGAAAGAAAGGTTGGAAGGAGTGCCATACAAAATAAAAATAAAATGGGAGCCGCTCTTTGAAGGTTTGTCTGGCAAGGGGGTTAGAGTACCCGCTACCAGTCGTTGACAACAACAAACACCTCTCAAAATGTTACTTTCATTCTCTTTATATGATTTCAAAACTGAAAAAGCTCTAGCACATGATTTAATCCCTGCTTCCCTCTGCGAAGGGCCTGTCTTTTACTTTATGTTGAGTCAGTAAACCTATTTCCCTCCATCTTAAGCAAGCATTTGAGTTGTTGTGATCAAACCATTATATTGTGATTTGTTTCATCATGTCTTTTACTCTTCCTTGTTTAGTACAAGTTTTATCTAAATGAATATAGCTTTGCAAGTTATAAATGATCATGAGGAGACCATTATGATTGAGTATGCAAGTTGTGCCATATAAACTTTAACATGAGAGCGTGATGACCCACAAGTATAGGGGATCGCAACAGTCTTCGAGGGAAGTAAAACCCAATTTATTGATTCGACACAAGGGGAGACAAAGAATACTTGAAAGCCTTAACAGCGGAGTTGTCAATTCAGCTGCACCTGGAAACAGACTTGCTCGCAAGAGTTTATCAGTAGTAACAGTTTTATAGCAGTAGCAGTAGCGAAATAACAGCAGCAGAGTAACAGAGACAGCGGTAGTGATTTTAGTAAACAGCAGGATTAAAATACTGTAGGCACGGGGACGGATGACGGGCGTTGCATGGACGAGAGAAACTCATGTAACAATCATAGCAGGGCATTTGTAGATAATAATAAAACGGTGTCCAAGTACAAAGCAATCAATAGGCATGTGTTCCAATTATAGTCGTACGTGCTCGCAATGAGAAACTTGCACAACATCTTTTGTCCTACCAGCCGGTGGCAGCCGGGCCTCAAGGGAAACTACTGGATATTAAGGTACTCCTTTTAATAGAGTACCGGAGCAAAGCATTAACACTCCGTGAACACATGTGATCCTCACATCACTACCATCCCCTCCGGTTGTCCCGATTCTTGTCACTTCGGGGCCATTGGTTCCGGACAGCGACATGTGTATACAACTTGCAGATAAGACCATAAACAATGAATATCATGATGAAATAATAACATGTTCAGATCTGAGATTATGGCACTCGGGCCCTAGTGACAAGCATTAAGCATAACAAGTTGCAACAATATCATCAAAGTACCAATTATGGACACTAGGCACTATGCCCTAACAATCTTATGCTATTACATGACCAATCTCATCCAATCCCTACCATCCCCTTCGGCCTACAGCGGGGGAATTACTCACACATGGATGGGGGAAACATGGCTGGTTGATGTAGAGGCGTTGGCGGTGATGATGGCGATGATCTCCTCCAATTCCCCGTCCCGGCGGAGTGCCAGAACGGAGACTTCTGGCTCCCGTGACGGAGTTTCGCGATGTGGCGGCGTTCTGGAGGGTTTCTGGCGACTTCGACTTCTCTTCGTGCATTTTTAGGTCGAGGCCGATAAGTAGTCCGAAGGAGGGCGTCGGAGGCCGGCCGAGGGGGCCACACCATAGGGCCGCGCGGGCCCCCCTAGGCCGCGCCGCCTTATGGTGTGGGGCCCTCGGGCCTCCACCTTACTTGTCCTTCTGGCTCCGTCAGTATTCTGGGAAAATAGGGCCTTCTGCATAAATTCCGAGGATTTTACCGAAAGTTGGATTTCTGCACAAAAACGAGACACCAGAACAGTTCTGCTGAAAACAGCGTTAGTCCGTGTTAGTTGCATCCAAAATACACAAATTAGAGGCAAAACAATAGCAAAAGTGTTCGGGAAAGTAGATACGTTTTGGACGTATCAACTCCCCCCAAGCTTAGCTTATTGCTTGTCCTCAAGCAATTCAGTTAACAACTGAGCGATAAAAGAACTTTCACGAACACATTTGTTCATATGATGTAAATATTCTCATGCTATGGCTAACACTTAGGCAGTTCATAATAAGGTACATGCAAATAAGATCATCCATAGCTATGTCAATCATGGAAAGGTACCAACAATTAATAATAAGCATCATGAACCATGTATATAAGCAGGATTGCAATGTTCATAAAAGAATATGATAGAGTGGTATCTCGCTTGCCCATATTTGATCAGCAAAACATAAATGCTCAGGCACCTCTGAAGTTCATAGAAAGACTAGAAATAGTGATTGTCAAAGATAAAAGCATCAAAGTTATACCACAATCAATCATATTTTGAGACAAGCATATTACACTAAGAATGACAGTTGTGCTCTCAAGATAGTGCTCAAAGAAATAATGGAGACACAACATAGAATTAAAAGATTGACCCTTCGCAGAGGGAAGCAGGGATTAACATGCGCTAGAGCTTTTCATTTTTGAAATCAGGAGTAAAATCATTTTGAGAGGTGTTTGTCGTTGTTAACGAATGGTAATGGGTACACTAACTACCTTGCCAACCGGACTTTCAAGAGCGGCTCCCATGAATTATTTGCATGTTTATGTGGCACTCCTTCCAACCTTTCTTACACAAACCATGGCTAACCGAATCCTCGGGTGCCTGCCAACAATCTCATACCATGAAGGAGTGCCTTTTTATTTTAGTTTTATTATGATGATGACACTCCCCCCAACCTTTGCTTACACAAGCCATGGCTAACCGAATCCTTCGGGTGCCTTCCAACAATCACAAACCATGGAGGAGTGTCTATTTAAGTTAATTAATTTGGGACTGGGAATCCCATTGCCAGCTCTTTTTGCAAAATTATTGGATAAGCGGATGTGCCACTAGTCCATATGAGAGTCCGTCAAAAGTAAATGACAAGGTTGAAAGCTAAACACCACATACTTCCTCATGAGCTATGAAACATAAACACAAATTGAGAAGCATTTTGTAGGTTTTAAAGGTAGCGCATGAGAATTTACTTGGAATGGTTTGAAATGCCATGCATAGGTATTTATGGTGGACACTCTGGAATAACTTGGTTTTCATGTGTTTGGAAGCACGAGCAGCGTTCCCGCTCAGTACAAGTGAAGGCTAGCAAAATACTAGGGAGCGACAAATCAAGAGAGCAATAACTGTCATAATCATGCTTGCGGCAAAATAAATTAACTGAGGCATAAAAGTGATACAAGAACTCTGAAGCAATGTAAATCATTGAGGCTTAATTGACTCTTGTTCAGTCATATGCATGCGTGAGCATGTGCCAAGTTAATTCAAACGAATTATTCAGAGGAGGATACCACAATACCATACTTACTTATGAATAAAACAATGCAAGCAAACATCCATGACATGCTACTCATATTAATAAATTGGAGCTAAACATGAGAGATCATAAACTACTAGACTTTCTCAAATAACATATACCTCACATGAACCAACTAAGCATGCTCACATGGATGAGTATATGTACAAAAATGAAAACAAATAGAGTTCATACCAGCCTCTCACCACAATCCAATTGTCTTAGATCGTCATTATTGCCTTTCACTTGTGTAGCTTGGATAATATGAAATGAAAACCACGCTCCAGCCACCGAAGACCATTGAACTCATTATGAACTTTACAAACCAAAGAAGAACAGCAAATATTTTTGGTGTTTTCGAATTGCAAACAAGAACAAAAGGAAACAAGCAAACAAAGCAAAATCTTTTTGGGTTTTCTTATAGCAAACTGGCAATAGCAAATAAAGCGAAACAAATGCAAGAAACCAAGATAAACAAATGGTGAAGAGAAACAGCAGAAATATTTTTGGTCTTTTTGTGTTTTAGGAAAGAAACAAAGCAAGAACAAGAAAATGAAAACTAAAAGAAACACAGAAAAGCGAGATGGCAGAAATCTGCCAAAACCTGACAGCAGTACAGAAATCGATTTTTACAAAAATCTTACGTTGCTCAGCTAAAAAAGTGTTCAACTAATGAAAGTTAGATAACAACCTGGGGAACCTGCAAAAAAATTGGCAGCTCAAAATAACGTTCTGTCTGTGCGCACGAATTTTTCTAGTAACAGTCCAGAATCTGTTTTCAGGCAGCACTTCCCCAAATATCATCTCCCTCTCATTAGAAAACCACTCAAAGAGACTAAACAAGTATGTACAAGTATCCAGCAACCATAATATGCAAAGAATGAGTGATGCCGGTATACCTCCCCCCAAGCTTAGGCTCTTGGCCTAAGTGGAGTTCAACCCCAACGAGGATCGTTGTTCCTCGCCGGTGGATAATTCATGGCGTAGTCATAGTAAAGTTCCTGTGCAGAAGAAAAGCGTGGAGGCTCCACATGTCCAATATGTTGATGCGAGGAACTTGCTGCATCGGATGATGAGTCGAGGTGCTCCTCGACCTCCACCATGTCGTCCCTTGCATGATGGCCTCCTCCCTCTATGTGTGCATCCAGTGCACCCTCTGTGACCGACCAATCTTCCCTGGAATCAAGGTTAGACAGAACAGGCGCAGGCAATCTTACTAGTTTCTCAGTTTTCTTAGTTATTCTCCAGACTTTCTTATAAAATGTCATCTTGTAAAACAGGTTACCCAAGTTGGAGGAATCAGAAACAAATTCATGTTTAATCATAGAGGCTATGTCAAGTTTTTCTATGGAAAATGGAATATCAAGATGATGAGGTTCTACATTATGAAAAGCTAGTAAACGAGAGGCGATGAGACCTCCACAAATTCCACCTTTCTCACGGTTAGTAGCAAGTCTGTAAGCTATCAATGCCCCCAAATTATAAGTCCTACTACTTTGCAGTGCCGCAGCTAGAAAAGCTAAATCCGGGATAGATAGTTTACCACCAATCTTTCTATCAAGAACGCATTTAGTAATGAAATAAGCAAAGTAGCGGATAGCTGGGAGCTGAATGCTAGTAATTTTACCACTGTCCTCTGAGAAACTCCTTTCATAGCAAATCATCTTGAAGAGGCTTAAGAGTTCTTGCGGCGATCCCCTTATCTTCTCGCATGATCCCCATTGCGGTACTCTAATTGCTGCACAAAAATCACTGAATGGCAAGTTGACAGCTTTATTGTAAATTTTATACTGAACCGTGGGGTTAGATCGTGACCAATTGAACTTAAAGTCCTGCACAACAGACATAGTTAATTTTGCATATTGTCTTGGCTCTCCTTCAACAAAATCACTCAGCCCTGCACGAGAAATTAGACTCCGAACATCTTCCAATATTCCCGCGCTTCTCATGAAGTCCGCGCACGGGTAGTAAGAGGGGTATACTCCCTCTTCACGGTTCACTCTCATGACTTGTTGGACCTCCAATTATTGTTGGTTAAGTTGATATCTATTCCACTCCATTTTCTGAAATTTTCAACAAACAAGATAAAATTTGATTTGGTGACATATAATCAAGGGGAACTACTATAGGAACTTGCTAGAGTACTAATCATGCATCAAAACTAGTTTATACCACTTAGAACAAGCATGCAAGCTCACTAAACATGTTACCTACAGCAGCAAAATATTCAAGATATACTCAACCAAACAAAATTCTACTTGGATAGGTGGAGGAGTCACATACCGGAGAGCAAATGTGCCAAATCTCAGACAGAAATCTGGGCTGAGCAAAGAGATCGAAAAATCCTGAGCTCTTGAGCAAAAACGCGAGTGAGAGAAAGCTGGTTCGAGTTTTTTCGGGAGAGAGAAGATGCTGGGAGAAAGAGATGAAATAGTGGGGCAAAGAGGGGCCCACACCACAGGGTGGCGCGCCCACCTCCTTGGCCGCGCCGGCTGGTGGTGTGGCACCCTGTGGTGCCCCACAGGTCATCCTCTGGTGCTCCCAGGTGCCTCGTCGAAAAATAGGACCAACGGTATAATTTTTGTGAATTTTTGAAAACTTTGAAAAATGCACATTTCTGGGTATTAAGTTTATTATTACTGGCCAGGAAAAATTTTGAAATCTCCAATTAACTAAGGAACTTTGCAAATCAAAAGTGCTACAGCAACTAAGACAAGTGGAGGAAGAAAGAGATGTTGTTTACCTCCTCTATGCATATAAAAAGTATTTGTTAACAAGGTTGATCAAGTCTTGCCATCAAATAAATTTTACATAGCATAAGAAGAAATAAACCTCAAATCAATCATGTTACCTTGAATTGTATTGATATGGATCCAATCACGAGAGTTTGATATTTTTCTTTAGGCTCATATATAGGACAATCAATAGTTCCCACTTTGATAGTTCTCACATTAGAAATAGTATTAACTCCACATACTTTATCAATCTTCTTGGGAAAATAAACGGTATGCTCCTTATCATCAACATTGAAAGTAACCTTTCCTTTATTGCAATCAATAACAGCCCCTGCGGTGTTAAGAAAAGGTCTCCCAAGAATAATAGACATATTATCATCTTCAGGCATTTCCAACACAACAAAATCAGTTAATATCAAGCAGTTTGTAGTAACTTGAACAGGAACATCCTCACATATACCAACAGGAATAGCAGTAGATTTATCAGCCATTTGCAAAGATATATCAGTAGGTATCAACTTATCTAAGTAAAGTCTCTTATAAAGAGAAAAAGGCATAACACTAACACCGGCTCCCAAGTCACATAGAGCAGTTTTAACATAATTATTCTTAATAGAACAAGGAATAGTAGGTATACCTTGGTCGCCCAACTTCTTTGGAACTTTGCCATTGAAAGAGTAATTAGCAAGCATAGTTGAAATTTCCTCATTGGGGATTTTCCTTTTGTTAGTAACAATATCTTTCATATACTTTGAATAAGGAGGCAATTTAATAGCATCAGTCAAAGGGATTTGCAAGAATAAAGGTTTCATCCAATCACAAAATTTATTATAGTGTTCTTCTTCCTTTGATTTTAGTTTCTTAGCAGGAAAAGGCATTTTCTTTTGAACCCAAGGTTCTCTTTCATTACCATGTTTCTCAGCAATAAAATCTTCTTTAGTGTACTTTTTATTTTTAGCATGCTTTTCAGGTTCTTCTTCAACATCTTCTTTATCAAAAGCATCATTCTTATCATTATCTTTATCATGTTCATTACCACTTTCAGTTTCAGCATCAGAAATAGAAATGCTATTAGGATCATTAACAGGTTCAGAGGATTCTACAACATTCTTATGTTTCTTTTTCTTTTTCTTAGATGGAGCACTAGTTTTAGTTCGTTGAGAATCTTGTTCAACTCTTTTGGGATGTCCCTCAGGATATAAAGGATCCTGAGTAGAAACACCGCCTCTAGTTGTTACTTCATAAGCATGTTTTTCTTTAGAATTATTCCCCAACAAGTCATTTTGCACTTTAGTGAGTTGATCAATTTGAGTTTGAACCATATGAAAGTGTTTAACAAGCATCTTAACATCATTGGAGGTTCTCTCTACAATATCATGCAATTCACTAATAGCTCGAGAATTTTCCATTAAATGATTCTCTACTCTCATATTAAAATTTTCTTGCTTAATAATATAATTATCAAACTCATCTAAGCATTGTGCAGGAGGTTTCGAATACGGAATATCTTCCCTAGTAAAGCGTTGAAGGGAGTTTACCTCAATCATGGCTGAAGGGGGAATTATCTCACATATATCTTCTATGGGAGGAAGATTCTTCACATCTTCAGATTTAATACCTTTCTCCTTGAGAGACTTCTTGGCTTCCCTCATATCTTCATCATTCAATTTAATTAAACCCCTCTTCTTTAATATTGGCGTTGGAGTTGGTTCAGGCGTAGTCCAATCATCATGATTCCGGCCTATTTTAGCCAATAATTTTTCAGCGTCGTCTGGAGTTCTTTTCCTGAAAACACAACCAGCACAACTATCTAGGTATGCCCTAGACTCAATGGTTAGTCCACTATAAAATATATCAAGTAAATCATGCTTTTCCAAATCATGGTCAGGCCGAGCTCTAATAAGAGAGCAAAATCTCGCCCAAGCCTCAAGCAATTTCTCTCCATCTCCCTGGTAAAAATTATAGATTCTCTGCAAAGCAATATGTTGAGCACTAGCAGGAAAGTATTTACGGAAGAAAACATCAAGCAATTCTTTTGGACTTTTAATAGAATTAGGTGGCAAACTATTATACCAAGTTTTAGCGTCATCCTTTAATGAGAATGGAAAGATTTTAGCAACAAAGTAAGTACGCTTCTTAACATCATCAGAAAACAAGCTACTCAGAGTAGATAGCTCAATCATGTGTTCAACAGTACTTTCTTTTTCAGTACCACAAAAGGGTGTTTTCTCAACAATATCTATATGAGATAAATCAAGAGAAAAATCATAATCTTTATCCTTAATGTTTATAGGAGATGTGGCAAACTTAGGATCAGGAGACAGTTTATATCTAACAGCATGTTCTGCAAGCAACTTTTTAATTTTTCTTGCATCAGTAGTAGCATTGCATTTTTCAATAAAATCATCATTAAGCTCCACATAATCTTCATCACGATCATCACTAGAATAATCAAGTTCAGGTGAATTAACAGGTGTAGTAGCATTAGGAGTTTCAGTATTTTCAATTTGTCTAGACCTAGCAATCGTAGCATCTAGAAAGGATCCCAATGAACCACTATCATCAAGCACAGCAGAAATATTATCAATATTATGAGAGTTTTCAGATTCAGCAGAAGTACCCGCATGTGAAGCATGTGGCGGTGAAACAAGTTTATCAATCACAAATGGTGAATCAAGAGCAGCAGAGGTACTCAGAGTTGTACCTTTTCTTGTAGTGGATGGTAATATGGCGACCTTAGTATCGCGAGGTTTACCCATGATGGAGAATTTGCAGCGAACAATATCAATCCAAGTGAAATTCCAAATAAAGCTATGCTCCCCGGCAACGGCGCCAGAAAATAGTCTTGATGACCCACAAGTATAGGGGATCGCAACAGTCTTTGAGGGAAGTAAAACCCAATTTATTGATTCAACACAAGGGGAGACAAAGAATACTTGAAAGCCTTAACAGCGGAGTTGTCAATTCAGCTGCACCTGGAAACAGACTTGCTCGCAAGAGTTTATCAGTAGTAACAGTTTTATAGCAACGAGTGAGCGAAATAACAGAAGAGAGTAACAGAGACAGCAGTAGTGATTTTAGTAAACAGCAGGATTAAAATACTGTAGGCACGGGGACGGATGACGGGCGTTGCATGGATGAGAGAAACTCATGTAACAATCATAGCAGGGCATTTGCAGATAATAATAAAACGGTGTCCAAGTACAAATCAATCAATAGGCATGTGTTCCAATTATAGTCGTACGTGCTCGCAATGAGAAACTTGCACAACATCTTTTGTCCTACCAGCCGGTGGCAGTCGGGCCTCAAGGGAAACTACTGGATATTAAGGTACTCCTTTTAATAGAGTACCGGAGCAAAGCATTAACACTCCGTGAACACATGTGATCCTCACATCACTACCATCCCCTCCGGTTGTCCCGATTCTTGTCACTTCGGGGCCATTGGTTCCGGACAGCGACATGTGTATACAACTTGCAGATAAGACCATAAACAATGAATATCATGATGAAATAATAACATGTTCAGATCTGAGATCATGGCACTCGGGCCCTAGTGACAAGCATTAAGCATAACAAGTTGCAACAATATCATCAAAGTACCAATTATGGACACTAGGCACTATGCCCTAACAATCTTATGCTATTACATGACCAATCTCATCCAATCCCTACCATCCCCTTCGGCCTACAGCGGGGGAATTACTCACACATGGATGGGGGAAACATGGCTGGTTGATGTAGAGGCATTGGCGGTGATGATGGCGATGATCTCCTCCAATTCCCCGTCCCGGCGGAGTGCCAGAACGGAGACTTCTGGCTCCCGCGACGGAGTTTCGCTATGTGGCGGCGTTCTGGAGGATTTCTGGCGACTTCGACTTCTCTTCGTGCGTTTTCAGGTCGAGGCCGATAAGTAGTCCGAAGGAGGGCGTCGGAGGCCGGCCGAGGGGGCCACACCATAGGGCCGCGCGGGCCCCCCCAGGCCGCGCCGCCTTATGGTGTGGGGCCCTCGGGCCTCCACCTTACTTGTCCTTCTGGCTCCGTCAGTATTCTGGGAAAATAGGGCCTTCTGCATAAATTCCGAGGATTTTCCCGAAAGTTGGATTTCTGCACAAAAACGAGACACCAGAACAGTTCTGCTGAAAATAGCGTTAGTCCGTGTTAGTTGCATCCAAAATACACAAATTAGAGGCAAAACAATAGCAAAAGTGTTCGGGAAAGTAGATACGTTTTGGACGTATCAGAGCGCTACTCAATAAGATAAGTATAATCTGTTAATTGTTCTCTGACCAAGAACGAAGTTTGCCATCACCAACTATGATTTCTTATGCACCTTTATTTGTGATTACCTTATACTTGTTTCAAGTTGAGTTATATGAGGAAGTTGTTTACTAGAATGTCTTGTGTGAATGAATATGATGCTTCTTGTCCGTATTTTATTGATCGACTCTTCACTCCATAAACATGTGGTCCTGTTTACTGAGTTCAGTTTCGCTTGGGGACAAGCGAAGTCTAAGCTTGGGGGGAGTTAATACGTCCAATTTGCATCACTATTTTATATCATAATTTGCTGTTATTCATTGATATATTTCATATTTGAACACAATACTTATGTTATTTCATCTATTTTGCATGTTTCATGATTATTGGAGGATCGAGCACCGGAGCCAGGATTCTGCTGGAAAAAGCGCCGTCAGAATGCAATATTTCGGAAGATCAACAGTTGATGGAAATTATATCAAATATCCTATATTTCCAGATGACGAAGTGAGCCAGAAGGGGGAGCTGAGGGGACCCGAGGTGGGCCCACCCCATAGGCCGGCGCGGCCCAAGGCCTAGCCGCGCCGCCCTATGAGGAGGGGGCCCACAGCCCCCTCTCGCCTCCTTTTCTTCACGTACGCCTTCGTCCCGAAGACCTAAGCTCAGGAGGGTACCTCGCGAAGAGTTACAGCCGCCTCTGCGAGGCGGAGAACACCAGAGAGAAAAGAGCTCTCCGGCGGGCTGAGATCCGCCGGGGAAATTCCCTCCCGGAGGGGGAAATCGACGCCATCGTCACCGCCATCAAGTTGGACATCATCTCCATCACCATCATCATCATCTTCATCATCATCACCACCGTCTCCACCGCTGCACATCATCATCGCTGTAGCAATTTGGGTTTGATCTTGATTGTTTGATAGGGGAAACTCTCCCGGTATTGATTTCTACTTGTTGTTGATGCTATTGAGTGAAACTGTTGAACCAAGGTTTATGTTCAGATTGTTATTCATCATCATATCACCTCTGATCATGTTCCATATGATGTCTCGTGAGTAGTTCATTTAGTTCTTGAGGACATGGGTGAAGTCTAAATGTTAGTAGTGAAGTATGGTTGAGTAATATTCAATGTTATGATATTTAAGTTGTGGTGTTATTCTTCTAGTGGTGTCGTGTGAACGTCGACTACACGACACTTCACCTTTATGGGCCTAGGGGAATGCATCTTGTACTCGTTTGCCAATTGCGGGGTTGCCGGAGTGACAGAAACCTAAGCCCCCGTTGGTATATCGATGCAGGAGGGATAGCAGGATCTCAGAGTTTAAGGCTGTGGTTAGATTTATCTTAATTACTTTCTTGTAGTTGCGGATGCTTGCAAGGGGTATAATCACAAGTATGTATTAGTCCTAGGAAGGGCGGTACATTAGCACAGGTTCACCCACACAACAATTATCAAAACAATGAAGATTAATTAGCCGTATGTAGCGAAAGCACTAGACTAAAATCCCGTGTGTCCTCGAGAACGTTTGGTCATTATAAGTAAACAAACCGGCTTGTCCTTTGTGCTAAAAAGGATTGGGCCACTGATACGTCCAATTTGCATCACTATTTTATATCATAATTTGCTGTTATTCATTGATATATTTCATATTGGGACACAATACTTATGTTATTTCATCTATTTTGCATGTTTCATCATTATTGGAGGATCAAGCACCGGAGCCAGGATTCTGCTGGAAAAAGCACCGTCAGAACGCAATATTTCGGAAGATCAACTGTGGAAGGAAATTATACCAAAAATCCTATTTTTCAAGATGACGAAGGAAGCCAGAAGAAGGAGCCAGGAGGACCCAGGGTGGGCCCACACCCTAGGGCGGCGCGGCCCATGGCCTGGCCGCGCCGCCATGTGGTGTGGGGGGCCCACAGCCCCTTTCGCCTCCTTTTCTTCGCGAAATCCTTCGTCCCGAAAACCTAAGCCACAGAGGGTACCTCGCGAAGAGTTACAGCCGCCTCTGCGGGGCGGAGAACACCAGAGAGAAAAGAGCTCTCCGGTGGGCAGGAATCCGCCGGGGAAATTCCCTCCGGGAGGGGGAAATCGACGCCATCGTCACCGTCATCGAGCTGGACATCATCTCCATCACCATCATCATCATCGCCACCATCATCACCGCCGTCTCCACCGCTGGACACCGTCACCGCCGTAGCAATTTGGGTTTGATCTTGATTGTTTGATAGGGGAAACTCTCCCGGTATCGATCTCTACTTGTTGTTGATGCTATTGAGTGAAACCATTGAACCAAGTTTATGTTCAGATTGTTATTCATCATCATATCACCTCTGATCATGTTCCATATGATGTCTCGTGAGTAGTTCGTTTAGTTCTTGAGGACATGGGTGAAGTCTAATTGTTAGTAGTGAACTATGGTTGAGTAATATTCAATGGTATGATATTTAAGTTGTGGTGTTATTCTTCTAGTGGTGTCATGTGAACGTCGACTACATGACACTTCACCATTTATGGGCCTAGGGGAATGCATCTTGTATTTGTTTGCCAATTGCGGGGTTGCCGGAGTGACAGAAACCTAAACCCCCGTTGGTATATCGATGCAGGAGGGATAGCAGGATCTCAGAGTTTAAGGCTGTGGTTAGATTTATTCTTAATTACTTTCTTGTAGTTGCGGATGCTTGCAAGGGGTATAATCACAAGTATGTATTAGTCCTACGAAGGGCGGTACATTAGCATAGGTTCACCCACACAACACTTATCATAACAATGAAGATTATTTAGCCGTATGTAGCGAAAGCACTAGACTAAAATCCCGTGTGTCCTCGAGAACGTTTGGTCATTATAAGTAAACAAACCGGCTTGTCCTTTGTGCTAAAAAGGATTGGGCCACTCGCTGCAATTGTTACTCTCGCACTTTACTTACTCGTACTTTATTCAACTGTTACGTCAAAACCCCCTGAATACTTGTCTGTGAGCATTTAGAGTGAATCCTTCATCGAAACTGCTTGTCAACACCTTCTGCTCCTCGTTGGGATCGACATTCTTACTTATCGAAGCTACGATACACCCCCTATACTTGTGGGTCATCGAGACTATTTTCTGGCGCCGTTGCCGGGGAGTGAAGCGCTATTGGTAAGTGGAATCGGTAAGGAAAACCTTTACTGTTTGTGCTGATTTTATTTCTGCCTGCTGCTATAAGTCATTATGGAGAGATCTTCTCTTAAATTTTTATTTGGTAAATCTACTACTACTGCAACGGTAGTGGATGAGGCGCCAGGTGAGGAAGTGATACCATATAAAATACCTATGAAAATTATTGAACGTGTTATGGATAACCGCTATGAAGCGGATGGAACTGTCCATCCTGGTGATCATTTACTGTTTTTGCATGAATTATGCGGGTTATTCAAATGTGCAGGTATTGCTATGGATGAAGTGAGGAAGAAACTATTCTCTCTATCGCTGTCTGGTAAGGCGGCGCATTGGTATATAAATTACTGGATAATGGGGATTCTCTTGAATGGAATGATATTGTGCCCCGGTTTTATTCTAAGTTCTATCCTCCAAGTGAAATTCACAAGGATCGGAATCGCATATATAATTTTTGGCCTCATGATGGAGAGAGTATTGCCCAAGCTTGGGGGAGATTGAAGTCTTTAATGCTCAAATGCCCCATTCATGAGCTTCCTGGTAATGTTATTATTGATAATTTCTATGCAAGACTTTCTTTTCAAGACAAGACCTTGCTGGATACTTCTTGTTCTGGATCATTTACACGCAACAAAGAAGAGTTTAAAAGGGACCTTCTCGATCGAATCCAAGAAAATACTGAAGGTTGGGAGAACGACAAGGATAGAGAATCAGGTATAATTTATGATTATAAATGCATTGAAGCTTTTATGGATACTGATAAATTTCGTAATATGAGTGCTATATATGGTCTTGATTCTCAAGTTGCTGTAAATCTTTATAAAGCTTTTGCCTCTCATTATGAATTGCCTAAGAAGAATTTTGATAAGTATCATGAACCGTATAAAGATAAAATTGATTCATCTATTAATAAATGCGTTGTAGTTGAAACTGCTGATCATGTTATTCCTGAAGCTTATATTGAAAAAACTCCTTTCCCTGCTAAAATGAAGGAGTACTCTGTTATAAATAGTGCGGTTCATAAAAGTGAAAAAAAACCTGTAGAACCTGAAGAACAGATAAAAGTTGAACCTGCTGTTGCAATAGTTAAAGATCTTGTGACTGAAAATGTTGAGGATGGTCATATTATTTTCTGTGAAGATGCTTCTAATATTGTTTCACATCCTAATAAACCCAAACAAGCTAGTGTTCCTATGCTATCTGTTAGAATTGGTGATCATTGCTATTATGGATTATGTGATATTGGTGCAAGTGTTAGTGCTATTCCTTATGAGCTTTACACGGAGATTATGCACGAAATTGATTCTTGTGAACTTGAAGATATTGATGTGGTTATTCAGCTGGCTAATAGAGAAACTATTTCTCCAATTGGTATTGTTCGAGATGTGGAAGTTTTATGCGGTAAGATTAAATATCTTGCTGACTTTTTGGTACTTGGTTCTGCTGCTAGTGATTATTGTCCTATTATTTTTGGTAGACCTTTTCTAAATACTTGTGGAGCTATTATAGATTGCAAGAAAGAGAAAATTTTGACTAAATTTGCTGGTGAATCTTATGAGTTTAACTTCTCTAAATTTACTAAAACTCCTTATAAAGCTGATTTGCCTAGTAATGATTTTAAAATGGAGCAGTGTGCATCTATTGTTCTTGTTCCTAATTGTAACAACCCAAAAATTTCAAAACAAACAAAATGAATTTCCCTAGTTCCAAATTTTGGAACCAACAAAAACTTTTATTAAAATAAGATTGATACATATAGACCTTGTTTAAATCTTGTGTTTTGCTATGATGAGTGTGATTATGCTTTTGTGCTAAACCCTAAAACCCTAAAGTGATCTAGTGAAGATCCCCAACCCAATAAAATAAAAGAGAAAGAAAAACCTCAAACCCTAATCCTCTCCAACAATCATTTGGATCTATTTTGAGAAACCCAAAATAAAATAAAAGACATATGGTGGCATATAGCCCTAATAGGTAAATCTTGAACCCTACCTTTATTATTTATGCTAAATGGTGATGAACCATTGTGAACCCCACTAAACCCTAAACCTCACCCCTCATTTTCACCACCCTAGTTATAATGAAATAAAAAGGAAGTTAAATAAGAAAGAGGCATATGTGCCTATGGCTATATTTATAAAACCTTACCCTAAGCCTTATACTTTGCTTAGAGGTTTGGAAAATCTTCATATACCTTACCTAGCACTTACCAAACCAAATCCAAGTGTCTTCCCAAGAAAATAAAAAGAAACTAAAAATGCCATAGAGGCATATGAGAGTAAAATAGCAAATTTGTGAATTTAAGAATCTTGACCCTAGGACTTGTTGTGAATGGTTGGATCACTCCTATATACCATTTCAACACTTAACAACATCAATTGGGCCAAGAACACTCAAATCAAAAATCAAATGCCACATATGCATAGAGGCATATGTGACACATAGCCATTTTCCCCAAATCTTGACCTATGCACTTCTACCTTGACCAAATGGTGTGAGACCATCTCCAAACCTATTATAACCCTAAATTGACCCTAACCCATATCCAAGTGAAGCAAGGGGAACAATTTACAAAAATAATAAAACTTAACACATCACCTCTTATGTGTTATGGCCAATTTTGCAAATCTTTGATCAAGACTTTTGAAATGGATTCAATGGTTTGAAAATGTTTCTAAACTAATAAGAATCACATTAGAGTCAACCAAAGTCAAAACAAAGGGAGAGAAATCAAATAGGGAGAAAATCCCATTTTTACTCACATACACATTTAGCCATTGTTGCAAATCTTCAAGCAAGGCCACCATGGCTTGATCTATTGCTTGTAAAACTCTTATATATGATAAACAAACACAATTGCATCAAAGAAACAAGAATCCAATCAAAGGAAATCTCAATTTCAATTCACATATGATAATGGTCATATGTCACTTTTATATTATCTTCACCACTTTGCACCCTTTTATCTTCTGATTTCCTCAACCAAACTTAGTCAACTATGACCATGTCATCCAAGACCATGTCAAGGTCAACAACTTCCATGTTGACCATCCCTGCTGAAGTTGACCAGGTTGACCAGTATAGTGTTGCCAAGTGGAGACTTTGGATTAAAGAGAAGATGAGCCACTTTTTGAATTCTTGCAAACCTTCACCAAAATGACCACCACCACCACCAATCTACTTCAAATATTATATGAATGAGATCCACCAAGGGAATTTCCAAAATTTGAAACTTTTTCTCTTTCGGGCATTTCTACAAACACTTTGCAGGCAGAACCCAATTTGATGCCCATGCTGAGTTTTTGGTTGGACTTGGTCCAACCCTGGCCCTCCCCTGCTGCTCTGTAACACCACCACCTCTCTGGACACCAGTCCAAGCCACTGCCAGCCCTGAACCTTGCTCACCTTGACCAAAACTAGACCATGCCGGCCCTCTTGTCACCTCACCATGCTCACCCCTCTCCTCTCCCATCCAGGCCACCTCAACATGTCACCTAGCTTGCCCTCACCCTCCTGAAGCTGACCATACACGCGCTGACCCCAGGAGACGCTGGCACTGGCCAGAACGCGACGCGCCCAGACACGCCCTGTGACGCCAGCATGCGCATGGTGGCGACGCAGAGCGCGCCAGAGCGTCGCTTGCCCCCGTCGTTGCTGACCTCCTCCCGTCCTCTCCCTCTCTCCTACGCACTCACCCGGTCACCTGCTCCCTCCTGGACAACCCCACTGGCCCGCGCAAGACCTGTAGCCGACGACTTCGTCGCCGACCGCCGCCACTGTTCCGCTGGACGCCGCACTATGCAGACCAAGCCCGTCCCCCTCCCGCTGTTCTGAGACCACCGTGACGACCGCCAGACCATGCTGCACTGCCCTGCCCCCTCGCCCGTGACGCTAGACGCCTGTAGCCTCGCCTCCATGCTCGACCTGCCCCGCTCCACCACGGCCACCGCGCGCCGCTATAAAAAGAAACCCTCCCACTCGATTTCTTCACACCGCCAGTCTCCACTCCCTCTTCTCACTCGCCTCGCTCACTCCCCTTGCTCGATTAGCCGCCGACGCCGTCCAATTGCAACGTCGGAGCCGCGGAGGTGCTGAGAGGCTCGCCGCCGATTGCGTCCTCCTCAAGCTCTCCCTCGACCACCGTTCGACTCGCCGTCCTCGACAACGTCGAACGCCGCCGACGCCCAGTCTCGCCGGAGCTCAGGTGAGCCGCCCACCTCCGACTAGCGCCGCCAGTAACCCTGCCCCTCGCCGTCGACGATGACGACGGTGGACCGTCGATCCCAACTCTAATCCTACGGCCTCCATTCGCGTACCGCTTCGGCGTTTTAAAACGCCCTGACAGTGGACCCCACTGTTAGGCGGCCCGCTCGCATCGCCAGCGTAGCTGGGCCGGCCCATTTAGTTCCCGCCCCCGTTTGAATTCAAACTAGTTTATTTCTTTTTCATTTATTTTGCAATCTGATGCTGGCTTCAAAATTTAATAGATAAAAATCTACTGAGCCAAATTCAACAAATTTTATATATTTAGAAAGCTCATGAAAGGCCCCATCCAACCACACTGGATTCAAATCAAAATATGTTGTAGAATTACAGTGAGAAAATAAACAAGAGAGGGACTTTTCTGCTTTAGAATAATTATTAAAAATCAACCCTTTCGAATTTTGAAGTGATTCCACCTCTCAAAATTCACATTTCAAATACTCTAATTGATTATGTAAAAATATGATATGGGTACTGTATATGATCATGGGTTAGAATCAAATAATGGCTATGTAGCCATTACTAGCCCATTTAAAATTTTCCAAATTTAAGATTTTAAATCTATGAGGTGTAGCACCTCATTTAAATCATCTTCTCAAGTTGTAAGAAGTAGTGTGATAACCCTGGTTGCTTGGTCTCACATTTGTTCACTTAATATTAAATATTGCCATAGTAGCATTAAAATTGTTCCAACAAATTATTAAATCTTATGGGAGTATTTCTCTCATTTAAATCTTGTCATGAACCATTCAAAATGAGGTTGAGACTCTGGTCATTTAGGTCTCATATGAATTGTTGAGGATATTAAATCTTTACCATGTTAGGATTAAAAGGTATGAGGTGTTCACCTCATTTAAATCATTTTCTCCAATGATAAGTATGAAGAGGTTGACTTTGGTCAACCTAGGTCATATATTGTTCATGAGAGAAATTAAATCTTAATAAGATAATGAGAGGAAATTATTTCTCTAAGTAATTAAAAGTAACACCTCATTTAGTATGAGAGGAAATTATTTTCCTAAATAAGAAAACAACACATTTACCCACTTAATAGTAATGAGTGATGCTAGTTTACTTGTGTAAATTATATGAAGTGTTTCACTTCATTTAAATCTTGTCCCAGGTATTTTCATATGAAGTTTGAACCCCTGGTCAAATACTCTCACATGAAATACTTGGAGATTTTAAATCATAATAGGCCTTATTAAATGGTATGAGGTATCCCTACCTCATTTAAATCATTTTCTCAAATGATGATGATGAATGGTTGACTTAGGTCAACATAAATTCATGTGTGATGGTTTGAGAAATTAAATCTTAAGAAGATTCAATGAGAGGAAATTATTCCTCAAGAACTATATGGAAACTATCATTTACATATAAAATGAGAGGAAATTATTCTTCCCCAAAGCAATACCACCAATGCACCAAATTGTATTAATTGTGTGCATAGAATAGTTTGTGTGAATATATGTGATGTTTGGAATAGCCAATGAATTGTTTGGTGATTGTATCCTCGTATTCGTATTTTAGACGCTAGTACCGAGGAGTATCAAGAGGAGGAGGAAGTCTACTTTCAAGGAGAAGAAGACCACTTTGATCAATACACCAACCAAGGCAAGCTAGTATTCTTGCATGCTTTTACCAATGCAAGCTACCACCATTGCAAGCTATTTTATTGCAAGCTAACAATTTTGCAAGCTACCACCATTGCAAGCTAATCTTCTTGCAAGATAATACCTTTGCAAGTGCAAAGCTCTACACGAGCAAGGCACCACTACCTTTTGCTTTATGCTTAATGATCCTACTTCCCAGTTTTACTCTTACAAGCTTTTGTTTTTGATTATTTATAACTTGCTTTTATAGTTAACTTTGGTCTAGAGATAGAATACTACAAGAGTATCAAAGTTAGCCTAGAGCAATCAAAGCTAGTTAGCACCCCTCATGACTAGTTGCTAGTGCTAAATGAATAAAATTGACTACTCTAGATGGGAACTTGTGAAATGAAATGACTTTGAAAAACTTGGAATGCTGAGGCATTCTATTGAAAGATTTTGAAGGTGAATATGACTGGTGAATGACTTGGTGAATTTTACCAAAACTGATGGTTGGGTTTGGATGCGATACCTTTCCAATTTTGCAAGTACCCCCACAATACCTGATATGGGTAGGGCTTAACTAGAAGTTTATGTATCTTAGTATGGGTTCCCTCTAAACAAGCGTCATCGGGGTTATGCTGGAGGCTGCCTCTACAAAAGTGAAGTGATATGAAATGACGTGAAATGAGGTGAATGTCCGGCCCAAGCCTGTGCGGTTCAGTGTGACAGTTGGTCTTCACTGGGAGGCCAAGCTCATGGGGAGAGATGCCTATACTAGGATATGTAAGTGAAAGGTTATGGTTGGTAGTCCGCACACGGAGTGTGGTAAATCAGGGCCAGTTAACCCTGACGGATTATTGCAAATGTTGTGGCACAAGTGTACGACCTCTGCAGAGTGTAGATCTATTCGAATAGCCGCGTCCACGGTTATGGACGGTTGGAAAGGCCATACTGTTCCGTCATCAGACCATTTTCAAAAATGTGACATGTGAAGGGTGACTTGTGATTTTGAATTGAAAGGTGACTTTGACTTTGAATCACAACTGAGTTGTGGGAATGACACTAATGTTCCCACTTGAGTTAGTCGAGCTAATGAAGGTTTTTGATTATTAAAGTGTTTATGAAATAAAACTGGCTTTATGCAAATGAAACTAGAGCTTAGAACCCCTTACTATAGTTGATAGTACTTACATTAGTATTAGTTTGTGAGTACTTTAAAGTACTCATGGCTTTGTCCCTGGCTATTCAAATGGCCAGACTATGAAGAGGAGTACCAGAACCCGGAAGAAGGACAGCAGGACGTCTACGACAACTAGGATCACTCCTGACGTCAACGATTACTGTGGAATAGATGGACTACTACTACGCTACTTCGCTTCCGCTATGTGTTTTGTAATTGATCAATAGATCAACTAGTATTGTAATAAGACTGGATCATGTGATCCCTTGTTGTAAGACAATTATGCGTTGTAATGAATGATGTGTTGTGATATTAATCTATTATGTCTCGCAAAAACAATATTCCTGGGATTGCGATGAATGGCATAATAGGCCTCTGGACTTAAAAATCCGGGTGTTGACAAGTTGGTATCAGAGCCATTGTTGACCTTAGGAGACCCTAGTTAGAATGGACGTCTGCAAAACTTAGTTTCAAAAACCAAAGAAGTGAATATTTGTGAAAAACTTATTCTCACTCTTATCCTTGAAATCTTTTTTCAAAATGAGAAATTCATACTCTACTTTCTTTGCAAGCCTACATAAAATTTTGCACACCTGACTACTTCTCTAATTTACTCCTCCTCTTTGTTCACAGATGACGTACCAATGGGAGTCCTATCAGCTTGGTTTCGGAGGCGACCTAAGGATCGAAAAGGAGTTGAAGCAACTGGTGGACTATCTAGGACACCCGTATCCCGAGTTCTTCGGAATACCCCTCAAAGCTCAGTCAGGAGAACCACCTCAGTGGGACGTTTCTACTGATCTCCGAAGGAAGCTTGATGCCCCGGTATGGGAAACCATATGGTTTTCTGTAACGGGAAACACTTGGAAGGAAGGACTAGACAAAGCTATGCAAGAAGCAATTTCCCGTCTGTGTGGACAAAATGAGGACAAAATCAAGAACACTCGCTTCATCTACTACCCAAGACATGACTCCTTGGGAAGACCGATGACCATGCCCCCACCACAACCCAAGATGAACCCCTATGAAGCACCTCAGGACTTCAGGCAGTACAAAACCCGCAGAGATTTGGACAACGCCCTCGCCTCTCGCCAAGCATCTCACCCGTGAAGAAGAAGAATCCACTCGGAAGAGTAGTATCATTTAAGCACTTAAGTAGGTGTGAGTTGTATCAGGATCCCCCTTGTATCGTAGAACGATGAATGGTTCTTCAAACCAACGGTGTGTTAGCTTTGTAATGTATGATGCTTGGTATGAATGAAAAAGTGTTGTTGGTTTTTACCCCCGCAACACTACTCGAAATTTCAATTTATGAACTTTTAAAAATTTAACAAAACAAACCATAGAAATTTCCCTCTTATCTTATCATCTACTTCAATGTTCAGATGGCCCCTCCCAATCGCACCAACGACGCGATGATGCAACTGCTGCAGACAATGATGGCAAACCGAGAAGTCGAAAGAGCTGAACGCCAAGCCAACCTTGCGGCACTGCAACAGATAGCTCAGAATAATCAAGGCCATCATGATCACCCAGGATCAAAGCTAAAGAACTTCCAGAACACCAACCCTCCGGTATTCAACAAGACTGAAGAGCCCCTCGATGCTGATGACTGGCTCCAGACCATGGAGAACAACCTCGAAGTTGCGCAAGTTGAAGCCGCAGAGAAAGTGCTGTTTGCCACCCATTATCTGGCAGGACCAGCCAGAGCTTGGTGGACCAGCACCCGAGCCATGAATGCAGGACAGATGATGACCTGGGAAGACTTCAAGCTAAAGTTTAGCAAATACCATGTGCCCCAAGGATTGATCAAGAAGATGAGAGACGAGTTCCGGGAACTCAAACAAGGAAGGATGTCCGTGGTGGAATACCGCGACAGGTTTCTCACTCTGTCAAGGTACGCCCCGGATGAGACCGACACCAATGAGAAGAGAAAGGAAAGATTTCTGAACGGACTACACGACGAGATGCAGACTGTGTTAGTGAACATTCCGTTCGCTGACTTAGAAGCCCTCGTGGACTCAGCCATTCAGATGGAAGGAAAGCTGCATCAGGCCAACGAGAACCGCAAGAGAAGAATGATGAACCAGAATGGACCCCACCATACTCAGAAGTACCGCAATAACTCCTCTGGAGGATTCACCCCAAGATACAACAAGCCCCCTGCCCAGAATTATCGCCCCAACTACACCAACAACAACGGAGGACCCCCGAAGCCCGGAGGGAACAACAACAACAACAACAACAACAACAACAACCGCCCCAACAACAACCACCCCAATGGTAACAACAACAACCCCAATAATGCCCCGAGGACTGGAAGCAATGCTACCCCCGTCAACCCCAAAGACAAGTCCACCGTCAACTGCTATGAATGTGGAGTTGTGGGTCACTTCTCCAAGGAGTGCCCCAAGAAGCTTGCCAGGATTGCCGCCAATACCGCAGCACCTGCTCAGCAACAACGCCGCTTTGCCGGAAGAAAGAATCAGAACAACAACAACGGCCGTCTCTACCACCTGACTGCCACTGAAGCTCAGGAAGCACCCCAGACCATGCCAAGTATGTCCTCCTGTTAATCAAAATACTCACTCTCTCTTAGGAACCTAACTTTTCTTAAAATCTCGGGACGAGATTTGTTTAAGGGGGAAGGGTTTGTAACAACCCAAAAATTTCAAAACAAACAAAATGAATTTCCCTAGTTCCAAATTTTGGAACCAACAAAAACTTTTATTAAAATAAGATTGATACATATAGACCTTGTTTAAATCTTGTGTTTTGCTATGATGAGTGTGATTATGCTTTTGTGCTAAACCCTGAAACCCTAAAGTGATCTAGTGAAGATCCCCAACCCAATAAAATAAAAGAGAAAGAAAAACCTCAAACCCTAATCCTCTCCAACAATCATTTGGATCTATTTTGGGAAACCCAAAATAAAATAAAAGACATATGGTGGCATATAGCCCTAATAGGTAAATCTTGAACCCTACCTTTATTATTTATGCTAAATGGTGATGAACCATTGTGAACCCCACTAAACCCTAAACCTCACCCCTCATTTTCACCACCCTAGTTATAATGAAATAAAAAGGAAGTTAAATAAGAAAGAGGCATATGTGCCTATGGCTATATTTATAAAACCTTACCCTAAGCCTTATACTTTGCTTAGAGGTTTGGAAAATCTTCATATACCTTACCTAGCACTTACCAAACCAAATCCAAGTGTCTTCCCAAGAAAATAAAAAGAAACTAAAAATGCCATAGAGGCATATGAGAGTAAAATAGCAAATTTGTGAATTTAAGAATCTTGACCCTAGGACTTGTTGTGAATGGTTGGATCACTCCTATATACCATTTCAACACTTAACAACATCAATTGGGCCAAGAACACTCAAATCAAAAATCAAATGCCACATATGCATAGAGGCATATGTGACACATAGCCATTTTCCCCAAATCTTGACCTATGCACTTCTACCTTGACCAAATGGTGTGAGACCATCTCCAAACCTATTATAACCCTAAATTGACCCTAACCCATATCCAAGTGAAGCAAGGGGAACAATTTACAAAAATAATAAAACTTAACACATCACCTCTTATGTGTTATGGCCAATTTTGCAAATCTTTGATCAAGACTTTTGAAATGGATTCAATGGTTTGAAAATGTTTCTAAACTAATAAGAATCACATTAGAGTCAACCAAAGTCAAAACAAAGGGAGAGAAATCAAATAGGGAGAAAATCCCATTTTTACTCACATACACATTTAGCCATTGTTGCAAATCTTCAAGCAAGGCCACCATGGCTTGATCTATTGCTTGTAAAACTCTTATATATGATAAACAAACACAATTGCATCAAAGAAACAAGAATCCAATCAAAGGAAATCTCAATTTCAATTCACATATGATAATGGTCATATGTCACTTTTATATTATCTTCACCACTTTGCACCCTTTTATCTTCTGATTTCCTCAACCAAACTTAGTCAACTATGACCATGTCATCCAAGACCATGTCAAGGTCAACAACTTCCATGTTGACCATCCCTGCTGAAGTTGACCAGGTTGACCAGTATAGTGTTGCCAAGTGGAGACTTTGGATTAAAGAGAAGATGAGCCACTTTTTGAATTCTTGCAAACCTTCACCAAAATGACCACCACCACCACCAATCTACTTCAAATATTATATGAATGAGATCCACCAAGGGAATTTCCAAAATTTGAAACTTTTTCTCTTTCGGGCATTTCTACAAACACTTTGCAGGCAGAACCCAATTTGATGCCCATGCTGAGTTTTTGGTTGGACTTGGTCCAACCCTGGCCCTCCCCTGCTGCTCTGTAACACCACCACCTCTCTGGACACCAGTCCAAGCCACTGCCAGCCCTGAACCTTGCTCACCTTGACCAAAACTAGACCATGCCGGCCCTCTTGTCACCTCACCATGCTCACCCCTCTCCTCTCCCATCCAGGCCACCTCAACATGTCACCTAGCTTGCCCTCACCCTCCTGAAGCTGACCATACACGCGCTGACCCCAGGAGACGCTGGCACTGGCCAGAACGCGACGCGCCCAGACACGCCCTGTGACGCCAGCATGCGCATGGTGGCGACGCAGAGCGCGCCAGAGCGTCGCTTGCCCCGTCGTTGCTGACCTCCTCCCGTCCTCTCCCTCTCTCCTACGCACTCACCCGGTCACCTGCTCCCTCCTGGACAACCCCACGGCCCGCGCAAGACCTGTAGCCGACGACTTCGTCGCCGACCGCCGCCTTGTTCCGCTGGACGCCGCACTATGGAGACCAAGGCCGTACCCCTCCCCCTGTTCTGAGACCACCGTGACGACCGCCGGACCATGCCGCACCGCCCGCCCTCGCCCGTGACGCTAGACGCCTGTAGCCTCGCCTCCATGCTCGACCTGCCCCGCTCCACCACGGCCACCGCGCGCCGCTATAAAAAGAAACCCTCCCACTCGATTTCTTCACACCGCCAGTCTCCACTCCCTCTTCTCACTCGCCTCGCTCACTCCCCTTGCTCGATTAGCCGCCGACGCCGTCCAATTGCAACGTCGGAGCCGCGGAGGTGCTGAGAGGCTCGCCGCCGATTGCGTCCTCCTCAAGCTCTCCCTCGACCACCGTTCGACTCGCCGTCCTCGACAACGTCGAACGCCGCCGACGCCCAGTCTCGCCGGAGCTCAGGTGAGCCGCCCACCTCCGACTAGCGCCGCCGCAACCCTGCCCCTCGCCGTCGACGATGACGACGGTGGACCGTCGATCCCAACTCTAATCCTACGGCCTCCATTCGCGTACCGCTTCGGCGTTTTAAAACGCCCTGACAGTGGACCCCACTGTCAGGCAGCCCGCTCGCATCGCCAGCGTAGCTGGGCCGGCCCATTTAGTTCCCGCCCCCGTTTGAATTCAAACTAGTTTATTTCTTTTTCATTTATTTTGCAATCTGATGCTGGCTTCAAAATTTAATAGATAAAAATCTACTGAGCCAAATTCAACAAATTTTATATATTTAGAAAGCTCATGAAAGGCCCCATCCAACCACACTGGATTCAAATCAAAATATGTTGTAGAATTACAGTGAGAAAATAAACAAGACAGGGACTTTTCTGCTTTAGAATAATTATTAAAAATCAACCCTTTTGAATTTTGAAGTGATTCCACCTCTCAAAATTCACATTTCAAATACTCTAATTGATTATGTAAAAATATGATATGGGTACTGTATATGATCATGGGTTAGAATCAAATAATGGCTATGTAGCCATTACTAGCCCATTTAAAATTTTCCAAATTTAAGATTTTAAATCTATGAGGTGTAGCACCTCATTTAAATCATCTTCTCAAGTTGTAAGAAGTAGTGTGATAACCCTGGTTGCTTGGTCTCACATTTGTTCACTTAATATTAAATATTGCCATAGTAGCATTAAAATTGTTCCAACAAATTATTAAATCTTATGGGAGTATTTCTCTCATTTAAATCTTGTCATGAACCATTCAAAATGAGGTTGAGACTCTGGTCATTTAGGTCTCATATGAATTGTTGAGGATATTAAATCTTTACCATGTTAGGATTAAAAGGTATGAGGTGTTCACCTCATTTAAATCATTTTCTCCAATGATAAGTATGAAGAGGTTGACTTTGGTCAACCTAGGTCATATATTGTTCATGAGAGAAATTAAATCTTAATAAGATAATGAGAGGAAATTATTTCTCTAAGTAATTAAAAGTAACACCTCATTTAGTATGAGAGGAAATTATTTTCCTAAATAAGAAAACAACACATTTACCCACTTAATAGTAATGAGTGATGCTAGTTTACTTGTGTAAATTATATGAAGTGTTTCACTTCATTTAAATCTTGTCCCAAGTATTTTCATATGAAGTTTGAACCCCTGGTCAAATACTCTCACATGAAATACTTGGAGATTTTAAATCATAATAGGCCTTATTAAATGGTATGAGGTATCCCTACCTCATTTAAATCATTTTCTCAAATGATGATGATGAATGGTTGACTTAGGTCAACATAAATTCATGTGTGATGGTTTGAGAAATTAAATCTTAAGAAGATTCAATGAGAGGAAATTATTCCTCAAGAACTATATGGAAACTATCATTTACATATAAAATGAGAGGAAATTATTCTTCCCCAAAGCAATACCACCAATGCACCAAATTGTATTAATTGTGTGCATAGAATAGTTTGTGTGAATATATGTGATGTTTGGAATAGCCAATGAATTGTTTGGTGATTGTATCCTCGTATTCGTATTTTAGACGCTAGTACCGAGGAGTATCAAGAGGAGGAGGAAGTCTACTTTCAAGGAGAAGAAGACCACTTTGATCAATACACCAACCAAGGCAAGCTAGTATTCTTGCATGCTTTTACCAATGCAAGCTACCACCATTGCAAGCTATTTTATTGCAAGCTAACAATTTTGCAAGCTACCACCATTGCAAGCTAATCTTCTTGCAAGATAATACCTTTGCAAGTGCAAAGCTCTACACGAGCAAGGCACCACTACCTTTTGCTTTATGCTTAATGATCCTACTTCCCAGTTTTACTCTTACAAGCTTTTGTTTTTGATTATTTATAACTTGCTTTTATAGTTAACTTTGGTCTAGAGATAGAATACTACAAGAGTATCAAAGTTAGCCTAGAGCAATCAAAGCTAGTTAGCACCCCTCATGACTAGTTGCTAGTGCTAAATGAATAAAATTGACTACTCTAGATGGGAACTTGTGAAATGAAATGACTTTGAAAACCTTGGAATGCTGAGGCATTCTATTGAAAGATTTTGAAGGTGAATATGACTGGTGAATGACTTGGTGAATTTTACCAAAACTGATGGTTGGGTTTGGATGCGATACCTTTCCAATTTTGCAAGTACCCCCACAATACCTGATATGGGTAGGGCTTAACTAGAAGTTTATGTATCTTAGTATGGGTTCCCTCTAAACAAGCGTCATCGGGGTTATGCTGGAGGCTGCCTCTACAAAAGTGAAGTGATATGAAATGACGTGAAATGAGGTGAATGTCCGGCCCAAGCCTGTGCGATTCCCAGCCGACAGTTTGTCTTCACCGGGAGGCCAAGCTCATGGGGAGAGATGCCTATACTAGGATATGTAAGTGAAAGGTTATGGTTGGTAGTCCGCACACGGAGTGTGGTAAATCAGGGCTGCCGATTAACCACGACGGATTATTGCAAATGTTGTGGCACAAGTGTACGACCTCTGCAGAGTGTAGATCTATTCGAATAGCCGCGTCCACGGTTATGGACGGTTGGAAAGGCCATACTGTTCCGTCATCAGACCATTTTCAAAAATGTGACATGTGAAGGGTGACTTGTGATTTTGAATTGAAAGGTGACTTTGACTTTGAATCACAACTGAGTTGTGGGAATGACACTAATGTTCCCACTTGAGTTAGTCGAGCTAATGAAGGTTTTTGATTATTAAAGTGTTTATGAAATAAAACTGGCTTTATGCAAATGAAACTAGAGCTTAGAACCCCTTACTATAGTTGATAGTACTTACATTAGTATTAGTTTGCGAGTACTTTAAAGTACTCATGGCTTTGTCCCTGGCTATTCAAATGGCCAGACTATGAAGAGGAGTACCAGAACCCGGAAGAAGGACAGCAGGACGTCTACGATAACTAGGATCACTCCCGACGTCAACAGTTGCCTGTGGAATAGATGGACTACTACTACGCTACTTCGCTTCCGCTATGTGTTTTGTAATTGATCAATAGATCAACTAGTATTGTAATAAGACTGGATCATGTGATCCCTTGTTGTAAGACAATTATGCGTTGTAATGAATGATGTGTTGTGATATTAATCTATTATGTCTCGCAAAAACAATATTCCTGGGATTGCGATGAATGGCATAATAGGCCTCTGGACTTAAAAATCCGGGTGTTGACACTAATAATCCTTTGCAGCAACATTTGGAGGATAGCGAGAGTGAAATTTTTTGGAAAGAAAGAGATGAGCTTGAGGAAATTTTTCTCCGCCAACCTATTCTGAAGCATGATCTACCGGTGGAAGATCTGGGTACAACACCGCCACCAAAGGAAGATCCTGTTTTTGATTTAAAGCCTTTGCCTGATAATCTTAAATATGCTCATATTGATGATAAGAAAATATATCCTGTTATTATTAGTTCTAAGCTTTCAGAGTTTGAAGAAGAAAGGTTATTGGAAATATTGAAGAAGCACCGAGGAGCTATTGGCTATACTCTTGATGATTTGAAGGGGATTTCTCCGTCTATTTGCCAACATGCTATTAATATGGAAGATGATGCAAAGCCTGTTGTTGAACCTCAGCGTCGTCTAATTCCGAAGATGAAGGAAGTGGTAAGGAATGAGGTATTAAGACTTCTTGAAGCTGGTATTATATATCCTATTGCTGATAGTAGATGGGTTAGTCCTGTGCATTGCGTTCCCAAGAAAGGAGGAATGACTGTTGTGCCTAATGATAATGATGAGCTCATCCCTCAAAGAGTAGTTGTAGGGTATAGAATGTGCATTGATTTTCGAAAAGTTAATAAAGTTACTAAGAAAGATCATTACCCTTTACCATTTATTGATCAAATGCTAGAAAGATTGTCTAAAAATACTCATTTTTGTTTTCTTGATGGTTATTCTGGGTTTTCACAAATTGCTGTTAAAGCTAAAGATCAAGAGAAAACCACCTTTACTTGCCCCTATGGAACTTATGCTTATAGATGTATGCCTTTTGGTTTATGTAATGCTCCTGCTACTTTTCAAAGATGCATGTCTGCTATTTTTCATGGTTTTTGTGAAAGTATTGTAGAGGTATTCATGGATGATTTTTCCGTCTATGGGAATTCTTTTGATAGTAGCTTGCGAAACCTTGATAAAGTTTTGCAGAGATGTGAAGAAACTAACCTTGTTCTTAATTGGGAGAAATGCCACTTTATGGTTAATGAAGGAATTGTATTGGGACATAAAATTTCTGAGAGAGGTATTGAAGTTGATAGAGCTAAAGTTGAAGCAATTGAGAAGATGCCCTATCCGAGGGATGTTAAAGGTATTCGTAGTGTTCTTGGTCATGCTGGGTTTTATAGGAGGTTTATTAAAGATTTCTCCAAGATTTCAAAACCTCTTACTAATCTTCTTCAAAAATACGTACCTTTTGTTTTTGATGATGATTGTAAGGAAGCTTTTGAAACTCTTAAGAAAGCCTTAACAACTGCTCCTATAGTTGAACCTCCTGATTGGAACTTACCCTTTGAAATTATGTGTGATGCTAGTGATTTTGCTGTAGGCGCTGTTCTTGGACAGCGAGTAGATAAAAACCTGAATGTTATTCATTATGCTAGTAAAACTCTTGATGCTGCTCAACGAAATTATGCTACGACTGAAAAAGAATTATTAGCTGTAGTTTTTGCTTGTGATAAATTTAGATCTTATATTGTTGATTCAAAAGTTACTATTCATACTGATCATGCTGCAATTAGATATCTTATGACAAAGAAAGATGCTAAGCCGAGACTTATTAGATGGGTACTTCTGTTGCAAGAATTTGATTTACATATTGTAGATAGGAAAGGTGCTGATAATCCTGTTGCTGATAATTTGTCTAGATTGGAAAATATTGCTTATGATCCTGTTCCTGTTAATGATAGTTTTCCAAATGAACAATTGGCTGTAATAAAGGTGAGCTCGCGAGACAGTCCTTGGAATGCTGATTATGCTAACTTTATTGTTTCCAAGTACTTGCCTCCAACCTTTTCAGCTCAGCAAAGGAGGAAATTCTTTTATGACTTGAGGCATTATTTCTGGGATGACCCACACTTATATAAAGAAGGAGTGGACGGTATTATGCGAAGATGTGTTCCCGAATATGAACAACAAGAGATATTGAGTAAATGTCATGGTAGTGCTTATGGAGGACATCACGCCGGAGAAAGAACCGCGCAAAAGGTTCTACAATCGGGTTTTTATTGGCCAACTCTTTTCAAAGATGCGAGAAAGTTTATTTTATGTTGTGATGAATGCCAAAGGGTTGGTAATATCTCTAGACGTAATGAAATGCCTATGAATTATACTCTTGTTATTGAACCGTTTGATTGTTGGGGATTTGACTTCATGGGACCTTTTCCCTCTTCAGAAGGTAACACTCATATACTTGTTGCTGTTGATTATGTTACTAAATGGGTGGAAGCCATACCTACAAAAAGTGCTGATGGTGAGACCTATTTAAGAATGCTTTTAGATATTATTTTTCCTAGATTTGGAGTACCAAGATATATTATGACTGATGGAGGTTCTCATTTTATTCATGGAGTTTTAGAAAAACTCTTGCTAAGTATGGTATTAATCATAGAATTGCTTCCGCTTATCATCCTCAAACTAGTGGTCAAGTAGAATTATCAAATAGAGAGATTAAATCTATTTTGGGAAAGACTGTTAATAAAACTAGAAAGAATTGGGCTAGTAAATTGAAGGATGCACTATGGGCTTATAGAACTGCTTATAAAAATCCCATGGGAATGTCACCTTATAAAATGGTTTATGGGAAAGCTTGTCATTTACCTTTAGAACTAGAGCACAAAGCTTATTGGGCTGTTAGAGAATTAAATAAAGATCCTAAACTTGCCGGTGATAAGAGGTTGTTGCAATTAAGTTCTCTAGATGAATGTAGAAGTGAAGCTTATGAAAATGCTAAACTCTTTAAAGAGAAAGTTAAAAAATGGCATGATAGAAGGATTATCAAAAGAGAATTTAATATTGGGGATAAAGTCCTATTGTATCGGTCTCGTCTCAGATTCTTTGCAGGGAAATTACTCTCGAAATGGGAAGGACCGTATGTTGTCGAGGAGGTGTATCGTTTAGGAGCAATCAAAATTAGCTCTCTCCAAGGCAATGCTACGCAAGTGGTGAATGGACAAAGACTCAAGCATTATATCTCAGGTGATTCTTATAATGTTGATGTTGATATTATTCAAGTGGAAACACCGGAGGCTTTCATCAAAGGGCAAATTGACAGTCCGCCAGAACTCGACTTTGAATAGGTAACAGTACTGGTAAGGAAAAGTACGCAATTTACTTTCCGAACAATATTTTTGCTGTTTTTGGAAAATATGAAAAATTACGAGTTCGAAACGGAGTGGAAAGGACGCACGAGGGGGCGCCACCATAGGCCGGCGCGGCCAAGCCTGGGCCCGCGCCGCCCTATGGTTTGGCCGCCTCGTCGCCCCTTTCCGACTCTGGTTCGATCTGGTACTTTCCGTTTGTCATGAAAATTTTTGCTATATAATTCCCCGGACCCCTGGAGGTCCGTATATCGTGTTCTCGACGTGTTTTGTTTCGAGCTGTTTCTGCCAGGATCTGTTTTCGGTCTAGAAGCACCATGGTCTCCAAGAACAAGGGCAAGGAGTTTCCGGATGAAGATGATCGGGATCTTGGGTGGAAAGAGGAAGACAAGGACATCAAGGAAGAGGATGAAGAAGAGGTGGAGGAAGATTCGCGCGCACACCCGCGTGCTACCATCGCAAGCATCAAGGTGGTGGACAACCCTTTTAGTGCAAACAAGAGCGCAAGAATTCGCACTGGAGGAGCGGTTCCACGTCATTACCTAGCTCCGAAGTCATCCTTATCAGGCACTCATCACCCCTTCCACAATCTAATTTTCAATAATCAAATTGAAGGGACTCCCAAGGCAGCACTGCCTAGCCAGTGGGATCTAGATCGCTCTAACACTGCAGGAGAGAAGGAGCCTGAGGCTGAAGAGTGGGGAAATAACTCCAAGAGCTGGGACTCGCCGTCGGACAGACTCCTTAACCGCGTCGAGCACAATTCAGAGATGATTCGCAATCTCATATACAGGATTGATGAGCTTCAGGAGCTTATTGAGAAGCTTGTCAGGAATTCATCACCACCATCGCCGAAGGAGTAATTCATCATCGGTATTGGCATCCCCTTGGTTTGTTCCAAGCTTGGGGGAGTGCCGCGGTATCACATCATCACTACCTTTTACCTTTATTGTCAAGTAGTGTCATATCATGAGTAGGGAAGTTATCATATAAGATGGGTTGCAGTTGGAAGTATCTTTCTTTTAGTTGGTTATCTATGTATCCCTTGGTGTGAGTTATCGTTATGGAGTATTAATGAGAAGTCTTATCATTTACATATTGCACATCTTATTTTAGTTTGCAATCTTTATCATATGATTTACCTTGTTGTTAGTATTGGTATCACTTTGGGAGCATTGAATAAATCTATTTGGTTTTGGCAAACTTAGCATTGGTCAATAGCAACAACACTTTGAGGTTTAAGTAGAAAAGAGAAATACATGTAGATGTTTCACTGTCTTTCTTTCTTGTTAGCTCATAGCTTATTATTCTGAAGTTAAAATTGTTTGTGCTTACAAGGAAGATGCATGATTGTTTCTATCACATGTATATTTGTTTGTTTCCCTCAACTCTTATGCTTGCTAATTAACCTTGCTAGCCAAAGACCCAGATCGAGAGGGAATACTTCTCGTGCATCCAAACCTTAGCCCAAACCTATGTCATTTGTGTCCACCATACCTACCTACTACATGGTATTTTCTGCCATTCCAAGTAAATACTTCATGTGCTACCTTTAAACAATTCAAAACTTAGTATCTCTTATTTGTGTCAATGTTTCATAGCTCATGAGGAAGTATGTGGTGTTTTATCTTTCAATCTTGTTGGGCAACTTTCACCAATGGACTAGTGGCTTCATCCACTTATCCAATAATTTTGCAAAAAGAGCTGGCAATGGGATTCCCAGTCCCAAATTAATTAAACTAAATAGACACTCCTCCATGGTATGTGATTGATGGATGGCACCCGAAGGATTCGGTTAGCCATGGCTTGTGTAAGCAAAGGTTGGGGGAGTGTCATCATCATAATAAAACCAAAATAAAAAGGCACTCCTTCATGGTATGAGATTGTTGGCAGGCACCCGAGGATTCGGTTAGCCATGGTTTGTGAAAGAAAGGTTGGAAGGAGTGCCACACAAAATGAAATAATATGGGAGCCGCTCTTTGGAGGTTGTCTGGCAAGGGGGTTAGAGTACCCGCTACCAGTCGTTGACAACAACAAACACCCCTCAAAATGTTACTTTTATTCTCTTTATATGATTGCAAAACTGAAAAAGCTCTAGCACATGATTTAATCCCTGCTTCCCTCTGCGAAGGGCCTGTCTTTTACTTTATGTTGAGTCAGTAAACCTATTTCCCTCCATCTCAAGCAAGCATTTGAGTAGTTGTGATCAAACCATTATATTGTGATTTGCTTCATCATGTCTTTTATTCTTCCTTGTTTAGTACAAGTTTTATCTGAATGAATATAGCTTTGCAAGTTATCAATGATCATGAAAAGACCATTATGATTGAGTATGCAAGTTGTGCCTTATAAACTTTAACATGAGAGCACTGCTCAATGAGATAAGTATAATCTGTTAATTGTTCTCTGACCAAGAACGAAGTTTGCCATCACCAATTATGATTTCTTATGCACCTTTACTTGTGATTACCTTATACTTGTTTCAAGTTGAGTTATATGAGGAAGTTGACTACTATAATGTCTTGTGCGAATGAATATGATGCTTCTTGTCCGTATTTTATTTATCGACTCTTCACTCCATAAACATGTGGTCCTATTTATCGAGCTCAGTTTAGCTTGGGGACAAGCGAAGTCTAAGCTTGGGGGGAGTTGATACGTCCAATTTGCATCACTATTTTATATCATAATTTGCTGTTATTCATTGATATATTTCATATTGGGACACAATACTTATGTTATTTCATCTATTTTGCATGTTTCATCATTATTGGAGGATCAAGCACCGGAGCCAGGATTCTGCTGGAAAAAGCACCGTCAGAACGCAATATTTCGGAAGATCAACTGTGGAAGGAAATTATACCAAAAATCCTATTTTTCAAGATGACGAAGGAAGCCGAAGGAGGAGCCAGGAGGACCTGTGGTGGGCCCACACCCTAGGGCGGCGCGGCCCATGGCCTGGCCGCGCCGCCATGTGGTGTGGGGGGCCCACAGCCCCTTTCGCCTCCTTTTCTTCGCGAAATCCTTCGTCCCGAAAACCTAAGCCACAGAGGGTACCTCGCGAAGAGTTACAGCCGCCTCTGCGGGGCGGAGAACACCAGAGAGAAAAGAGCTCTCCGGCGGGCAGGAATCCGCCGGGGAAATTCCCTCCGGGAGGGGGAAATCGACGCCATCGTCACCGTCATCGAGCTGGACATCATCTCCATCACCATCATCATCATCGCCACCATCATCACCGCCGTCTCCACCGCTGGACACCGTCACCGCCGTAGCAATTTGGGTTTGATCTTGATTGTTTGATAGGGGAAACTCTCCCGGTATCGATCTCTACTTGTTGTTGATGCTATTGAGTGAAACCATTGAACCAAGTTTATGTTCAGATTGTTATTCATCATCATATCACCTCTGATCATGTTCCATATGATGTCTCGTGAGTAGTTCGTTTAGTTCTTGAGGGCATGGGTGAAGTCTAATTGTTAGTAGTGAACTATGGTTGAGTAATATTCAATGGTATGATATTTAAGTTGTGGTGTTATTCTTCTAGTGGTGTCATGTGAACGTCGACTACATGACACTTCACCATTTATGGGCCTAGGGGAATGCATCTTGTATTCGTTTGCCAATTGCGGGGTTGCCGGAGTGACAGAAACCTAAACCCCCGTTGGTATATCGATGCAGGAGGGATCGCAGGGATCTCTTAGTTTAAGGCTGTGGTTAGATTTATTCTTAATTACTTTCTTGTAGTTGCGGATGCTTGCAAGGGGTATAATCACAAGTATGTATTAGTCCTAGGAAGGGCGGTACATTAGCATAGGTTCACCCACACAACACTTATCATAACAATGAAGATTATTTAGCCGTATGTAGCGAAAGCACTAGACTAAAATCCCGTGTGTCCTCGAGAACGTTTGGTCATTATAAGTAAACAAACCGGCTTGTCCTTTGTGCTAAAAAGGATTGGGCCACTCGCTGCAATTGTTACTCTCGCACTTTACTTACTCGTACTTTATTCAACTGTTACATCAAAACCCCCTGAATACTTGTCTGTGAGCATTTACAGTGAATCCTTCATCGAAACTGCTTGTCAACACCTTCTGCTCCTCGTTGGGATCGACATTCTTACTTATCGAAGATACTACGATACACCCCCTATACTTGTGGGTCATCAGCCACTCGCTGCAATTGTTACTCTCGCACTTTACTTACTCGTACTTTATTTATCTGTTACATCAAAACCCCCTGAATACTTGTCTGTGAGCATTTACAGTGAATCCTTCATCGAAACTGCTTGCCAACACCTTCTGCTCCTCGTTGGGATCGACATTCTTACTTATCGAAGATACTACGATACACCCCCTATACTTGTGGGTCATCAGCGGCCCTGGACTCCGGTGGTGCCCGCAGGACGAGGCGCAGCGAGGGTTGTGGTGCGGTGGTTCTACGACAGTGCGGGGCAGCAGGGGCGCGTCCCAGTGGATGGCTTCGGCTGCCCAGATCTGCCCAGATCTCATCCTCGGGCTCAGGCGGAGGGGCGCGGGCTATCTCCTCCGTGTCAGGGTGTGGCCTGTCCGTCAGGGGCCATGGCGTGCCGGCGCGGACGTGTCCTGCTGCGGTGACGTGACGGACGACGGTGGTGGCTGCGGGTCTCCGGGCGGCGCGGGCGGGTGGCGGCAAGGGCGGTGGTGGCTGCTCAGCCGACTTCTGCGAGGAAGGGTGGCTCGGCGGCGGCTGCGTGGGGGGCCGCCAGCGGCTCGCTGCGGGTTCGATCTAGGTTGCCGGGCCTGGATCTGTCGGCGGCGGCGCGACGGTGTCCTCTACGGTAGGGATGGCGGTGGTGGCTCAAGGAGGCGCCATCTTGCTTGTCTCGGCACAACGCTCGGCGAGGTGGGGATGCGCGGTTGCCGGTGAAAACCGTGCTCCGACTCCGGTCTTAGCGGGCGATGGCGGCGGTACACGTCGCAACCTTCTTGGAGGCATCGTTGTCGCAGCCTGCATCTACACACTCATGCTGCTCCAGGGGAAACCCTAGATCTGGGTCTTCCGGATCGGACGATGGCGGCGCGCCCTGCGTCGTTCTACCTCTTGAGGCATCGTTTTTGGAGCAGCTGCTGGATGATGTCGGATGTTGGTGGAGTGGTATTCATCTACCACATTGTTAGCGTTGTGTCTCGGTGGCATGGTGCTGCAAGATATCGACGACGGATGTGGGATGATGTATGCGTGCATGATGGTGGAGGCGTCTGGCGTCATGGTGGCATCGACGACAGGTCTTGCAAGGTTAATGCGATTATCTCTCTTGAAGATGGAGTCGAGAAAGACGACGGTACCAACTTCTGTGGCTTGTGCGTTGGCATGCGCGGAGAGTCTGCTTGACTGGATGTGCTTCTCACCTGCTATTGGACGGTTATGGAAAGCATTTGGTTTTTGGATAATGTGAGTTGGTGTATTGTCACCCCCTTCATCCCATTGCAGGTCTAGTGAGGTGGCTTCGAGGTTGATCTTTTGTATTGTTCTTGTAAGGTTTACGAATAATCTAATAAAAAAGCCGTATGCATCCTTTGGATGCAGAAGCTGGGGCAATATTTCCCCCATTTCAAAAAAAAACTTCAGAATGCACAACTTCAAGGTCTCCTTCTCTGATATGACTTATTCGACAAAGGAACATGTGAATATTCCTCTGATGTCGATAGGTTATGCATACTTCATAAATATTCTGTCCATGGTGGTCATAATCTGCACTAGATCATGTAGGTGTGCGTTGCCGCGCCAGTCTATTAGGGCCGCAGAATGTTAGTAATTGATAAAAATATGTTTGGAATTTAATTGATAAGAGAGTCAACCTCATATTTACAATAGCAATACATATACTCATGTGAAGTGAAACTATATTTAAACTTGGGTCAAAATAACTCTGAAAATATATATCACCACGCTATTGCAGTGCCATGAGAATGAAAGAACCATTATAATATCATAGTATACAATAAACATACACGGCTAAATCTTTTTCTGAGAATCGCCCTCAGAAGTTTATTCCGTAGACGACATACATTCTCACTGTACAAGCTCAAACACAAACCCAGGGGGGACTCTAAAGTTTATAGCTGCTGAATTTAATCTAAGAGCTTCACGAGCGTATAAATATGCTGCTTTATTTCCTTCTCGCCGGGTAAAGCATGGACTGACCGAATCCCTGGAGGTTGGTGGAGATGTCTTCTTTCATCTCCCACGACGAGCGTTGCAAAATCAGGAAATCACTTTTGATCTGTCATGTCGTACCCAGAAGGTGACCAAAAGAATAGCATATCTGCCTCAACTATGAATGGGTCACTCACATTCATATACTTCCTGCATTCCACTCCAATCAACTGTATGACATCACTTCTGCAACAACTTCAGACCCTCCTTAAATTGAGCGGCTGTTAATAGCACCATCACTATTAAGTTCAATCCACTCAATTTCAGTTCGAACAAGTTCCATGGACCTACAAGGCTACTTCCCCATGATTTATATATTTATGCTCCCCCAAACAATCCAAATACATAACATTCTATGTTGACATGATAATTAGCTTCCCAGTGTAATATTCAGAAAAACATGAAATTAGTTTGCGGTGCTGAATTTATGCAAATATATAATAGCCTTGATGCCAACACTTTAACCATTTTTGTTGTATAGATAGTAAATATGCCCGTGCGTTGCTACGGGTCGTTTTTGTTGTACATAATATTTTGAGTCCATATCCAAAAACCCTAAAATCTTCCCACCCAAAGCAAAACCACTGAAGAACTTCTACGATTGCACCACCCACCTTAAACTTATATAAACACAAACACATATGCAATTAGTAGCAAAGCACACAACAACCAATATCAAATATATTATTCTCTGTTAAAAAGTAAGTGGCTCCACTTTTTCTAAGTATATTTTGGATCAAAGGTAGTAGCAACAATTTTTTCCATCTCTCCTTTTTCTCTAGCCAATACATGCAAAAAAATATCTACTTTTTTTACCTCAAAGCAATGAATGCAGACAATTGATAGAAAATTAGTAGCTACATGAAGATATTGTGTTTAAGGTGGATTCCTAAACATGGTTCTGGTAAGGAGGTTGTTTTTTCGGTTGAGAAATTTCAAAGCTGTGAAGTTCTTCTTGGACCAGAGATGCGTATTTGCTAATAGTAAGGTTCATATATGGTACAGATTGTAAATATTTGACCATGAACAGAAATCCAAAATAATATGGTACTGTCAATAGAGCTGCCCCTGATACTTTGTATGTGCGATCTTAGTTGGCCAGTAGAGTAACAACCTTACCGACCTTGACTTCGAAATTGCACAAAACTGATGGATATATATCTCCTATTCCTGGGAGGCGGTCGCTGAAGTTTCATCAAGAGAAAATCGCACAAACCCATCATCCCTAGCAGCATCAAATTCCAGACATGGCCATCACCAGTATAGTCCAACACGCACCTCCCAAGGCACCAATGGTTTGAGGAAAAAAAAACGCAAGAACCCCTTTTCTTATGTGCTGCAACGCCTTCAGAAGACTTCGCTCCCTCCCTCCCTCCCTAGGGTTAGGCTCCCGCGCCGCCGCCCCCTGGCGCGCCCCCTCCCTCCACCCTCCCCCTCGCCGCAGCCGGAGGACCCGCCGGGCAAAGCCTTGGTGGCGACGGTGGCGGCGGGGGCCTCTCCCCCGGGCGGCGGCTCCCCTTCCTCGCGGCGGCGGCGGCGTTCTTCGGTGGGGATTCGGCGGCGGTGTGGTGGTGTGGCCCTCCCCGGCGAGTTCGGCGCCTCGGTGGTAACGAGAGGATCAGCCCCCTCCGGCGGGGCGGCCCTGCAGCGGCGCCGACAGCCTCGGGTCCGTTGGTGGCCATGGCCATGGGCGGGGCTGCGGGGCTGAGGCGGTTGCTGCAGCGGCGTGGCGGCGCTAGCTGCTGCTGCCGGGCGCCATGGTGGTGTCGCGGTTGCAGGCTAGTTGGCCGAGGCCCCGGCGTCGGATGCGGGATTGGGTCCCCGATCTGGCCGGCGGCTGTTGCCGGTGGTGGGCACAACCCTTGCCACCGTCGATGTTCCTCTTCTCCGGGTGGTGGTGGCTAAAGCCGACGGCTTTCATCCTCATCCCCTATCTGCTCCAGTTGCATCGGGGTTGCGGTGTATGGCCGAGCAAAAGTCCTGCTCGGCGGTGGCCGATGCTGATCACGGCGACGCTTGCGGGCGCCGTTACCTTGCTGAAGGCGTGGTCGTGGCCTTCACCGTGCCTTCCTTTACCTCTGATGCCAGGGGAAACCCTAGGTCCGGTTCACCGGACCAGGCGGCGGCACCAAGGTGTCGTTATCTTCTTGAAGACGTCGTCCAGGCTATCGAGGAGGGACCGATGCGGCTTTCGGAGTTTGGGGTTGGTGATGTGCTGCAGGTGGTGGCCGCGGCCCAAGGCTTGCGCTTCCGGGACGCAATGTACGACATGGCAGATGCTCCGTTCGATGTCTTCCCCAAGTCCGTCAAGACCCTGCCTTCTTCTCGCCGACTCCTCTAGGGGCATGAGGGGAGGTACGTTGGTCTGGGTTGCCTTGGAGCCGAGATCGAGTCGGTGTTGTCTTGCTTGGTTCGTGACGCGGTCCTGAAGCCTTGTGCTCCTCTTCTCGCCATTCGTGGCAGAATGTTGGGCAAGAAGAGTCGTTTATCGTCGGGTGTGTTCAGGGTTTGTTGTTTGCCGCTTGGCGTTGTATCGTGGTGTAACGTTGTATCGTGGAGTGGAGTTGTAGCCTTGTTGCCTTTGTACCGGCCATCTTGGCCTTTCTTCTATGCGATTGATACACCTTCTAGGGTGTATTCTCGAAAAAAAAAACCCTGCAACGCCTTGGCCAAATGCACAAACTTGTACATCAACCACACATTTGACCAGAGCGTCAACGTCGATGAGCTGAGCATCCTCGGACAGCGCATTTGCCAGACACACCAGTTAAGTTAGCAGCAATCACAACTCACTCTTGACTTTTGATGTTTTTCCTGTTTTTAGTTGTGTTCTCTCTGAAACGATTGATTCCTTGATAATCAGCTGCAAAGAAAGTTTCCACGAGACACAACCCCTGTCATCAAGCGGGATGCAGAACCGAAAAAATGTAGTATGGAGAATAGGTTGGAACGGACATGCAAAGTGGGTGATTAGATTAACAGGTGATGGTCAAATGGCTTATATCCGCATGAACCACTACAGGCCTCGATGGGCATCGCAGTCCCAAATTCCCAATCCACGAGCTTCCTCCGCGAGATAGAGATGGTGCCGATGAAGCGCCTTGCCTCCTTGCTGTCCCCGTCCTTCTCTCCTACTCCTTCCTCCTCCTCAGGCCCTCCTAAGTCCTAAGAGTCCCTTCAATGCGGTCGGACCTCCGATCCCGAGTCCCCGACCAGCGACGCCGCCTCAGTGTACTGCCAGGGCATGGGCCAGTTGTGAGGATCTCCTCGTTGGGCGCAGACTCAAGGTAGTCGCCGCAAGCGGCGGCTTTCAGGAGGCAACCGAGGTGCTTGGCCGGGAGCATGCCGAGTGCGCTTACATCCAAATTTCAACAAAATCCCACATGTAAAATTAATCTAAATATACTCTAACACATTATTGAATTAGTTAATCACATCAAATCTGAATCACCCGTACCTTCTACACAACAGCCTCTCTCTATGCTGCATAAATATAATCTAAAACATTATTGAATTAGTTAATCACATCAAATCTGAATCACCCGTACCTTCTACACGGCCTCTCTCTATGCTGCAAAGTATAGAGAACGAAAGCAATGGATTCATCAGGAACCGACGGAGATAATTAAATCTGGAACAGAGTAATGTCACAGCTCACTGGCGGCCGAACGCCTCGTCCAGAGGGAAAATCTACTGGCTCGCGTCCCGGCTTCCACTCCATCTCCCGGCTAGCAAGATCCTGGCCCGGCTAATTCCACCTGATCTCCCGCCGATGGATGTATGCAGATATTCAGCTGCTGGCTGCTGTTGTGCGGCGTGCAGCACGCGAGGCGTAACGGTGCTTGCACGTAGGTGCAGGCATGTGTGCGTGGCAGAAAGGCGAGCTGCTGCTGGAGGCGCGCGAGAGCTGGTTTAGGTGTCGGCAGGTTGCCGTGAGAGAGAGATGATGGTCGAAGTCGCGCGGGGACGGAGCGAAAACGGACGAAACACGACCGAACTAAAACGAATCGTTTTATTTCACTTAGGGGTGGCATTTGCTGTAATATATAGAAAAATCAGGGGCAATAATAGACGGACGAACAAGAAACCTTATTTTCTTTATTATTAGGTAGGTATAGATATGAAATCTCTTTGGTATACTCACATAGAATCAGCTCTATTTCTGGTGTATGAAGCCTGCAAAATGAGAAGTTGACATAGTTATTGACATTGAAATAATGATTATTCTGGTCATTGGGGGTTTGGAAGACAGCTAAAAGATACCTATGACACATTGTCAAACTTGTACGCTGAATGACATGACAATTGCACAAATGGTCGATGATATAGCAGCCGCAAAGAACTGAAAAGCCAATTCACTATGCCACAAAACATATCTGCTGACTACAAAACTTTCAGCTTTCTTATTCAGATGTTACATGATAAGAGTGAAATTGCAAATTTAAGTTAAGTTTCTAATTATGCACACATCTAGAAACATAAATAAAACACACGTAATAGTTACGAGCCATGGCTTCCTTGATTTAAAGAACCATTGAACTACATTGGGTGAACAGGTCTCGTGTTATCACTATCTAAATCTCATAAAATTTAAACAGTTCAGTAATCAGTACCATGTTTCAGTATAGGCAACACATACTTGTGAGAGTATTGTTCAAATCTTTAGGGATAAACAACAATTGATTGTAGCACAATCTTTATGGATTATATTTTGTGAATAAAAATTTCATAAACAGGATCTGAAATGAACAATGATAGTTTGAACGGGAATCGAGAAACATGATCTTACGAACTCGGGACATGCGGATGGCGTGCATATATGCTAGTTGCAGAATTGAATCAAGGAGTCAACCAAAAATGATTTTTTTGTAAGGCATCACACATGGATCGATTATCAGTATATACCATCTACAATTTTGAAGTGAAACAAAGTGACGGTGCAGAATGCAAAAAAAATAAAAATGATATCAGTTCAGCAAGTGCACACCATGAACATATTATTAACCCTGGAACCAATACATTGATCTGTGGTAAGTTTCTTACATTGGACTTCTGATGAACAACGAAGCAAGCAACTTCTCTATGTAAGTAAAAGCATGATACATGTGTATGCTTGTTTTAAAACACATCTGATTGGGGTTTTCAGAATTTCGATTTCTTTTATGCTGCTACTTTCTACTGTATGTTCTCCATAAGGAATCACACAAAGTCACTTGGTCGTTGAAAATTTGTTCAGTCCTATTAAGAATTCCGGAAACTTAGTGGCTTCCCTAAAAATGCTTACCATATCAAGAACAAAAATACTACCAACAATATGGTTAAAGGGTGGATCTCGAAATGTCAGGTTCCCGAGAAAGAAAAAATTCTACAAATATCTGTGTAGATTCCTTGTACTTTTATCTCTCTAGAAAAGACAAATATGTGCAAACAAGAACATCTATCATGAAATGAAGACCCAACTGGCAAGCACCAAGCAGTAGGAAAAAAATAGCCACAAATTCATGTTTGATGTGCAAGCCATTTCTGATTGTTTGATGTGCAAGCCATTTTTGTTTGATGTGCATCTATCTGGGTCATTTTTTTGATGTGTAAGCCGTTTCTGTTTGTGAACCTGATTGGCTTCAAGAGGTGTTGAATTCTTACACCAATGATGCAGCTTCTCAATCATTGCTGCAAGCATTAGTTGTTCAATCACCTAATGCAAAAGGCTATTATCTCGAACATGGCCTCATCAAGTACACATGCAGATTAGTAATTGGTGATAATCTGGCACTGCAAACCAAAATGATATCTTCTTTACATGACAATGATATTGGTGGCCATTCCGGCATTCAAGCATCTTATCAAAGGATAAATCAGAGTTAAAGCAGATCTACTACTGACCATCTATGAAGATTGCCGTTAAAAATTATGTGAAGCAGTGTGTTATTTGTCAGCAAGCAAAACACACACATCACATTCATGCCGTACAAGGTACAAACTACCCGATACATATTGGACCTTTCCTATTTTGATACAACATTCCTACTACAACTCTTCTTTTCCTTATCCCAAGATCTCTGGGCTTCTGGGCCTCCAAAGCTTCGGGTCCGTGGACTTCACGTCCTCTCCAGATAACCCGGTTACTTTATTCGGTATGCCTATTCGGCATACCTATGTCATGCGTTGGGCGGCAGAATGAAGAAGAAGAAGGGAGAGGGGAACCGTCGACCCTCTTAAATAGGGAGAGACTCTTCATGGGCCGCAAACCGCTCGAACCACGATGCCTCGCCGTACACGACGCCACGTGGAGCCCTAGTACACGAGAAGTTGGTAGGCCACAAAGAGGGCCACAAGGATGTGGAATGGAGCAATGACTGCGCGCGGGAAACGAGGGATTTGACCCTCGCTAACCACTGCTGCATCAGGAATAGTGCATCATGTCTCTGACAGGAACAACTTCCAAGATATTCCCGACTTCACCGGGGAGGAGTAGAAGCGAAGGAACCGCCAGATAGAGGCCATATAAGATTTGGAGAATCCGGTTTAATCAGATGGTAAGATGAGTTTGGCGAGCAGCCAGATCGTCGATTTAAATTGAAACCGGACTATTTAATCCAGTACGAGTTATGTAGGAACCTGGTGCGGCCCGTCGGATGGCTCAGCCGGGCCACGCCAGCTTCGGGGACTAATGTCGGGGGGGATGACCCCCGGTAGGTCAAGATTATGGAAAATATGCCAAGATAAGACACTTATAAACCGGATTAAAAGATAAACCGAATTATGAAAGATCGGTTTAAGAAATCACTGGATGATACGGTCCGGCATACCGGGAGGGGTATGCCGGAGTAAGGGCAACCGGTTATATCTAAGCCGGAGGCACTCCGAGAAAACCAATGTCTGGAAGGATAAAAAGACAAGAGTCCGGTTTACTCCGACCAAGCCCACTTACATCTGACATAGCCTCAACGGCAACATGTCGGCACCATAGTCAAAGATTCCCTCTGGGGCCAAAGGACACGAGGGGTGTAAGCAGTTCAGCTTTAAATGAAGCCCTGGAGCCAAAGCAGCTTGGTGACGAACAAAGCTACCGTAGGCCGACCAAGGAGCGTCACCGGACAAGAGCTGCAGTGGGGAACATCACGCCTGAGCCAAAGAAGCTTTATAAAGTAGGCTTAGCTAGGCATAGATTCCCTTGGGTTCCTTCCCTTGTAAGCCACCTCTCCCCTATAAGGAGAGGGGTATTCCCCTTGCGCGGGAGAGATCTCAGTTGGCTAGTTTACCATACACTTCATCTTCAACCTCTGGCCCTAGGCTAAGTTTGAACCCTGTAACTCCCTGTTGAGATCAAGTATATACATCATGCTGGAGTAGATCTTCTTGTTCGTGCTCGTTCTTCCTTAATCCTCCCCTCCTCCGGTCCCCTCGGTACACATCGGCCTCAAGATAAGCCTACCCATGGCATCTGTTGTATCACCACGACGACAACTTCTTAGTAGTATCAAAGGCTATTTGAATAAATGTTTTTCAATGAAGGACCTTGGCGAAGTAGCATACATTTTAGGCATCAAGATTTATAGAAATAGATCAATAAGCTTAATAGAGCTTTCACAAAGTACATACCTGGACAACATTCTAAAGAAGTTTGGAATGGATGAAAGCAAGAAAGGGTTCTTGCCTATGTTTCCAGGTGATACGTCTCCAACGTATCTATAGTTTCTTATGTTCCATGCTAGTTTTATGACAATACTTACATGTTTTATTCACACTTTTATAATGTTTTTATGCATTTTCTGGGACTAAACTATTAACAAGATGCCACAGTGCCAGTCCCTGTTTTCTGCTGTTTTTGATTTCAGAAAAGTTGTTTTACAAATATTCTTGGAATTGGACGAATCAAAAGCCCACGGCCCTATTTTCCACGGAGTATTCCAGAAGACCGAAGAGGAGTCGAGGAAGGCCAGCAGGGGGCCCTCCCCATATGGCGGCGCGGGGGGCCCCACTGCCGCGCTGTGACGTGGGGAGGGAGCCCCCTGGCTCCCCCGACGCTGCCCCTTTGCCTATTTATTCCTTCGTCCCCGAAAACCCTAGGAGCGAGAGCCAAAATACCAGAACAGTTCCAGAGACGCCGCCGCCGTCAACCCTAACTCGGGGGGTTCAGAAGATCTCCTCCAGCACCCTGCCGGAGAGGGGAATCATCACCGGAGGGCTCTACATCACCATGCTCGCCTCCGGACTAATGCGTGAGTAGTTCATCCTTGGACTACGGGTCCATAGAAGTAGCTAGATGGTTGTCTTCTCCTATTGTGCCATCATGTTTAGATCTTGTGAGCTGCCTATCATGATCAAGATCATCTATTTATAATGCTACATGTTGTGTTTGTTGGGATCCGATGAATATGGAATACTATGTCAAGTTGATTATAGATCTATCTTATATGTGTTGTTTATGATCTTGCATGCTCTCCGTTGCTAGTAGAGGCTCTGGCCAAGTTGATACTTGTGACTCCAAGAGGGAGTATTTATGCTAGATAGTGGGTTCATGTCTCCATTGAATCTGGGGGAGTGACAGCAACCCCTAAAGTTGTGGATGTGCTGTTGCCACTAGGGATAAAACATCAATGCTTTGTCTAAGGATATTTGTATTGTTTACATTATGCACAGTACTTAATGCAATTGTCTGTTGCTTGCAACTTAATACTGGAAGGGGTGCGGATGCTAACCCGAAGGTGGACTTTTTAGGCATAGATGCATGCTGGATGGCGGTGTATGTTCTTTGTCGTAATGCCCTAAGTAAATCTCATAATAGTCATCATAATATGTATGTGCATTGTTATGCCCTCTCTATTTGTCAATTTCCCAACTGTAATTTGTTTACCCAACATGTTATTTATCTTATTGGAGAGACACCACTAGTGAACTGTGGACCCCGGTCCATTCTTTTACATTTGAAATACAACCTACTGCAATCATTGTTCTCTTTTGTTTTCTGCAAGCAAACATCATTTGCCACACCATACGTTTAATCCTTTGTTTTCAGCAAGCCGGTGAGATTGACAACCCCACTGTTAAGTTGGGGCAAAGTAGTTTGATTGTGTTGTGCAGGTTTCACGTTGGCACCGGAATCCCTGGTGTTGCGCCGCACTACACTCATTCACCAACAACCTTCACGTGATCTTCATCTCCTACTGGTTCGATAACCTTGGTTTCTTACTGAGGGAAAACTCGCTGCTGTACTCATCATACCTTCCTCTTGGGGTTCCCAACGGACGTGTGCTTTACCGTCACAAGCAGCTACTTTTCTGGCGCCGTTGCCGGGGAGGTCAAGACACACTGCAAGGGGAGTCTCTCACACCCAATCTCTTTACTTTGTTTATTGTCTTGCTTTATTTCATTTTCTGTCTTGTTTGCTTTCTTTGTATCAAAAACACAAAAAATTAGTTACTTGTTTTACTTTATTTATTTCGGTTTTGCTTTATTTATTTTTATTATTGCTAAAATGAGTACTCCTGAGAACACCAAGTTGTGTGACTTCACTAGCACAAATAATAATGATTTCATATGCACTCCTATTGCTCCACCTGCTTCTACAGCAAAATTTTATGAAATTAAACCTGCTTTACTAAATCTTGTTATGAGAGAGCAATTTTCTGGTGTTAGTACTGATGATGCTGCTGCCCATCTTATTAATTTTGTTGAACTTTGTGAAATGCAAAAGTATAAGGATATAGATGGGGATATTATAAAACTGAAATTGTTTCCTTTCTCCTTGAGAGGAAGAGCTAAAGATTGGTTGCTATCTTTGCCTAAAAATAGTATTAGTTCATGGACTAATGTAAAGATGCTTTCATTGGAAAATATTATCCTCCTGCTAAAATTATATCTTTGAGAAGTAGCATTATGAACTTTAAGCAATTGGATAATGAACATGTTGCCCAAGCATGGGAGAGAATGAAATCTTTGGTAAAGAATTGCCCTACCCATGGACTAACTACTTGGATGATCATCCAAACCTTTTATGCAGGATTAAATTTTTCTTCAAGGAACCTATTGGATTCAGCTGCTGGAGGTACTTTTACATCACTTTGGGTGCTGCAACAAAGCTTCTTGATGATATGATGATCAACTACTCTGAATGGCACACTGAAAGGACTCCTCAAGGTAAGATGGTAAATTCTGTTGAAGAAACCTCTTCCTTGAGTGATAAGATTGATGTTATTATGTCTATGCTTGTTAATATCCATCTGGTGCAATCTAGTGGGTCATTGAGATAAGTTCACTAAAGCTGTGCTTTAAAGATAGCTACGTGAGCAGAAATGGTAATCATTGGTTTGCTCAACACAATAGGCTAAGGTTATCCACCTCCACTAATCCACCTCCACTATTCACTAATTGATGGTAAATCTCATGTTGATCCTAATAATGTTCCTTTAGCTTCATTGGTTGCTCAAGAAGAGCATGTTGATGTGAACTTCATTAAAAATAATAATTTCAACAACAATGCTTATAGGAATAATTTTGGTAACAACAACTATAGGCCATATCCTTCTAATAGTGGTAATGGTTATGGTAATTCTTACAACAATAGTAGGAGTGTACCCTCTGATCTTGAAGTCATGCTTAAAGAATTTATTAATACACAAACTGCTTTTAACAAATCCATTGAGGAAAAGTTTGATAAAATTGATGTTCTTGCTTCTAAGGTTGATAGTCTTGCTCTTGATGTTGATCTTTTAAAACTGAAAGTTATGCCTAATGAAGTTAAAGATACTAAGTAATTTGCTACATCAAATGCTATCCAACTTCGAATTGATGACAATATTAGGATGATGGCTGAATTGCATGCTAGGTGGGAAAGAGAAGAAAAACTTGCTAAAGAGAATAATATAGATAGAGTTTGGAATATTACCACCACTAGTAATGTTGATGCTTCACATGTTGCTAAACCTCCTACTATCAATGGTAAAATAATTGGTGTTGGCAATGTTTCTACTTCTACTACAAAGCGTGCAAAATTTCCTGAAACTGCTGAAACTGTTTGTGATAAAAGTGCTGAAATTTTTCAAAGTGTTGGGGACAATGGTCCCATTGCTTTAGATCATAATGGTTTTGATTTTGATAATTGTAATATTTATGAAGTTATTAAGTTCTTGCAAAAACTTGCTAGAAGTCCTAATGCTAGTGCTATAAACTTGGCCTTTACAAAACATATTACAAATGCTCTCATTAAAGCTAGGGAAGAGGAATTAAAACTTGAAGCTTCTATCCCTAGGAAGTTGGAAGATGGTTGGGAGCCAGTCATTAAAATGAAGGTCAATGATTTTGATTGTAATGCTTTATGTGATCTTGGTGCAAGTATTTCTGTTATGCCTAAGAAACTTTATGATATGCTTGACTTGCCACCTTTGGAATGTTGTTATTTGGATGTTAATCTTGCTGATAATTCTATAAAGAAACCTTTGGGGAGAATTGACAATGTTCACATTACGGTTAACAATAACCTGGTCCCCATTGATTTTGTTGTTTTGGATATTGAATGCAATGCATCTTGTCCTATTGTTTTGGGAAGACCCTTTCTTCGAACCGTTGGTGCTATTATTGATATGAAAGAAGGAAATATTAAATATCAATTCCCTCTTAAGAAAGGTATGGAACAGTTCCCTAGAAAGAAAATGAAGATGCCTTTTTGTTCTATTATTAGAACAAATTATGATGTTGATGCTTTTTCTCTTGATGTTACTTGTTTTTCACTTTCTGCGTCTAGCTGAAAGGCGTTAAAGAAAAGCGCTTATGGGAGACAACCCATTATTTTATTTCTGCAATTTTTATTTTATATTTGAGTCAAGGTGCTTGCTACTACTGTAGCAATATCTTTGTATCTTTATTTTCTTGCATTGTTGTGCCAAGTAAAGTCTTTGATAGAAAGTTGATACTAGATTTGGATTTCTGCGCAGAAATAGATTTTTAGCTATCACGGTTTTGAGCTTTTCTCTCTGCAGAAAAATCGTAAAATCATGAAAAAATTCATGAGTAATCCTCAGATATGTACGCAACTTTCATTTAACCGGATCTTTTCCATCTGAGCATGTTAAGTGCCTCGAAAAAATTCATCTTTACGGACTGTTCTGTTTTTGATAGATTCTGCCTTTTATTTCGCATTGCCTCTTTTACTGTGTTTGAGTGGATTTCTTGCTCCATTAAATTTCAGTAGCCTTGGGTAATGTCCAGAAGTGTTGGGAATGATTGTGTCTTTGCTGAACATGTGAATTTTTGATTATGCACTGACCCTCTAATGAGATTGTTTTGAGTTTGGTGTGAAGGAAGTTTTCAAGGATCAAGAGAGGAGGATGATATAATATGATCAAGAAGAGTGAAAAGTCTAAGCTTGGGGATGCCCCCGTGGTTCATCCCTGCATATTTCAAGAAGACTCAAACGTCTAAGCTTGGGGATGCCCAAGGCATCCCCTTCTTCATCAAACTTATCAGGTCACCTCTAGTGAAACTATATTTTAATTCTGTCACATCTTATGTGCTTAATTTACTTGGAGCGTCCGTGTGCTTTTATTCTCGTTTGTTATTTTAAGTTTTCTTAATAAATCGGATCCTAACATGCTTGTGTGGGAGAGATACACGCTCCGCTTTTTCATTTGAACACGTGTGTTCTTTGTTTTATTTTTCATGTTTATGGCGAAAGCTGAAAGCCGCATCACTTATTGTTATTTTGTTGGAAACAGAAAATGCTTCATGTGGTAGTTGGTATATTGTCTTGAATAATTTGATACTTGGCAATTGTTTTGAGCTCTCAAGTAGATCATGTTTAAGCTCTTGCATCATGTAGTTTAAACCTATTAGTGGAGAACTACCGTAGAGCTTGTTGAAATTTGGTTTGCATGATTGGTCTCTCTAAGGTCTAGATATTTTCTGGTAAAAGTGTTTGAGCAACAAGGAAGACAGTGTAGAGTCTTATAATGCTTGCAATATGTTCTTATGTAAGTTTTACTGTACCAGTTTATACTTGTGTTTGCTTCAAACAAGCTTGCTAGCCAAAGCCTTGTACTGAGAGGGAATGCTTCTCGTGCATCCAAAACCTTGAGCCAAAACCTATGCCATTTGTGTCCACCATAACTACCTACTATGTGGTATTTTTCTGTCGTTCCAAGTAAATACTTCATGTGCTACCTTTAAACAATTCAAAACTTTATTACTCCTTATTTGTGTCAATGTTTTATAGCTCATGAGGAAGTATGTGGTGTTTTATCTTTCAATCTTGTTGGGCAGACTTTCACCAATGGACTAGTGGCATATACATCCGCTTATCCAATAATTTTGCAAAAAGAGCTGGCAACGGGTGCCCAGCCCCAATTAATTAACTTTCATTAATAATTATCTTCACATGTTTTGCCCTGATTTATCAGTAAGTAACTTAATTTTGCAATAGACACTCCTCCATGGTATGTGAAATTTTGGAAGGCACCTGAGGATTCGGTTAGCCATGGCTTTGTGAAAGCAAAAGGTTGGGAGGAGTGTCATCTATAAATAAAACTAAATTACATGTGTAAACAAAAGAGAAGAGGGATGATCTACCTTGCTGCTAGAGATAACGTCCTTCATGGGAGCCGCTCTTTGAAAGTCTGTTTGACAAGGGGGTTAGAGTGCCCACTACCATTCGTTGACAACAACAAACACCTCTCAAAACTTCATTTTTATGCTCTCTTTATGATTTCAAAACTTAAAAAGCTCTAGCACATGATTTAATCCCTGCTTCCCTCTGCGAAGGGCCTTTCTTTTACTTTATGTTGAGTCAGTTTACCTACTTCTTTCTATCTTAGAATCAAACACTTGTGTCAACTGTGTGCATTTGTTCTTACATGCTTGCTTATTGCACTTATTATATTACTTTGTGTTGTCAATTATCCATGAGATATGCATGTTGAAGTCGAAAGCAATTGCTGAAACTTAAATCTTCCTTTGTGTTGCTTCAAAACCTTTTATTAAGAATCTATTGCTTTATGAGTTAACTCTTATGCAAAACTTTTTGATGCTTGTCTTGAAAGTACTATTCATGAAAAGTTTTTTCTATATGATTCAGTAGTTTAGTCATTATCTTTTTGTTAGCAAACTATAGAGCATTGCTTTGAGTCACTTCATTCATCTCATATGCTTTACAATAGTATTGATCAAGATTATGTTGGTAGCATGTCACTTTAGAAATTATTCTTTTTATCGTTTACCTACTCGAGGGCGAGTAGGAACTAAGCTTGGGGATGCTTGATACGTCTCCAACGTATCTATAATTTCTTATGTTCCATGCTAGTTTTATGACAATACTTACATGTTTTATTCACACTTTATAATGCTTTTATGCATTTTCTGGGACTAACCTATTAACAAGATGCCACAGTGCTAGTCCCTGTTTTCTGCTGTTTTTGATTTCAGAAAAGTTGTTTTACAAATATTCTCGGAATTGGACGAAACAGAAGCCCACGACCCTATTTTCCACGGAGTATTCCAGAAGACCGAAGAGGAGTCGAGGAAGGCCAGCAGGGGGCCCTCCCCATATGGCGGCGCGGGGGGGGGGGGCACTGCCGCGCCGTGACGTGGGGAGGGAGCCCCCTGGCTCCCCCGACGCTGCCCCTTCGCCTATTTATTCCTTCGTCCCCAAAAACTCTAGGACCGAGAGCCAAAATACCAGAACAGTTCCAGAGACGCCGCCATCGTCAACCCTAACTCGGGGGGTTCAGAAGATCTCCTCCGGCACCATGCCGGAGAGGGGAATCATCACTGGAGGGCTCTACATCACCATGCCCGCCTCCGGACTGATGCGTGAGTAGTTCATCCTTGGACTACGGGTCCATAGCAGTAGCTAGATGGTTGTCTTCTCCTATTGCGCCATCATGTTTAGATCTTGTGAGCCGCCTATCATGATCAAGATCATCTATTTGTAATGCTACATGTTGTGTTTGTTAGGATCCGATGAATATGGAATACTATGTCAAGTTGATTATAGATCTATCTTATATGTGTTGTTTATGATCTTGCATGCTCTCTGTTGCTAGTAGAGGCTCTGGCCAAGTTGATACTTGTGACTCCAAGAGGGAGTATTTATGCTAGATAGTGGGTTCATGTCTCCATTGAATCTGGGGGAGTGATAGCAACCCCTAAAGTTGTGGATGTGCTATTGCCACTAGGGATAAAACATCAATGCTTTGTCCAAGGATATTTGTATTGTTTACATTACGCACAATACTTAATGCAATTGTCTGTTGCTTGCAACTTAATACTGGAAGGGGTGCGGATGCTAACCCGAAGGTGGACTTTTTAGGCATAGATGCATGCTGGATGGCGGTCTATGTTCTTTGTCGTAATGCCCTAAGTAAATCTCACAATAGTCATCATGATATGTATATGCATTGTTATGCCCTCTCTATTTGTCAATTGCACAACTATAATTTGTTTACCCAACATGTTATTTATCTTATTGGAGAGACACCACTAGTGAACTGTGGACCCCGGTCCATTCTTTTACATCTGAAATACAACCTACTGCAATCATTGTTCTCTTTTTTTCTGCAAGCAAACATCATTTTCCACACCATACGTTTAATCCTTTGTTTTCAGCAAGCCGGTGAGATTGACAACCTCACTGTTAAGTTGGGGCAAAGTAGTTTGATTATGTTGTGCAGGTTCCATGTTGGCACCGGAATCCCTGGTGTTGCGCCGCACTACACTCATTCACCAACAACCTTCATGTGATCTTCATCTCCTACTGGTTCGATAACCTTGGTTTCTTACTGAGGGAAAACTCGCTGCTGTACTCATCATACCTTCCTCTTGGGGTTCCCAACGGACGTGTGCTTTACCGTCACAAGCACCAGGTAAGACCTTGAGTAAAACTCAAAGTCCAGCTACGGCAGAAGAAAGAGAAAAGATGAACAAAATCCCCTGTGCCTCGGCCATAGGCTCTATCATGTATGTCATGCTGTGTACAAGACCGGATATCGCACATGCTGTTAGTTTGACCAGCAGATATCAAAGTGATATAGGAATGGAACACTGGACAACGGTCAAGAATATCCTGAAGTACTTGAAAAGAACTAAGGATATGTGTCTTTGTTATGAAGGTGACCAAGAGCTCGCTGTAACCAGTTACACCAATGCTAGTTGGAATACTGATAAAGATGACTCTAAGTCACAATCTGGATAAGTATTTATTTTGAATGGTGCAACAGTGAGCTGGAGGAGTGCTAAGCAAAACATTGTGGAGAAATCTTCAACTTAATCGGAATACATAGCTGCTTCGGAGGCTTCATCAGAGGCGATATGGATGAAGTGTTTCATTACTGAGCTTGGTGTGGTTCCTAGTGCGTTGGACCCGATGACCATCTATTGTGACAACATGGGTGCCATAGCGAATGCACAGGAGCCAAGGTCACACAAGAAGCTGAAGCATATCAAGCTACATTTTCATTCTATTCGCAAGTATGTCGAAGATGGCGACATAAAGATTTGCAAAGTACACACATATCTGAATGTGGCAGATTCGTTGACTAAACCTCTCCCTAAATCGAAACATGACCTACAACAGAATGTCATGGGTGTTAGGTATATTACCATGTAATCTGGATTATTTACTCTAGTGCAAGTGGGAGACTGTTGGAGATATGCCCAAGAGGCAATAATAAAATAGGTATTATTATATTTTTGTGTTTATGATAAATGTTTGCATCCCATGCTATAATTGTATTAACCGGAAACATTAATACTTGTATATTTTGTAAACATAAAAGAGTTCCTAGTAAGCCTCTTGTTAAACTAGCTTGTTGATTAATAGATGATCATAGTTTCATGATCATGAACATTTGATGTTATTAATAACAAGATCATATCATTAGGAGAATGATGTGATGAACATACACCCATAGTAAGCGCATCATATGATCAAGTCATTAAGTTCGTTTTGCTTCAAGCTTTAAGATACATAGTAACCCAATCCTTTGATCATGAGATCATGTTAATCACCTACACCGGATGGATGCTTTGATGACATCAAACACTACTTTGTAAATGGGTAGTTATAAAGGTGGCATTAAGTTTTCAGAAAGTATAGGTTGAAGCACATGGATCAATAGTGGGATTTGTCCATCCAAATGACAGATAGATATACTCTGGGATTTTTTCATGGACTCCACCAGCCCTAGCCGACCCACAAGGTGGGAAGGGGGAGTCCATGGTGGACTCCACCACCTTGGTTGGCCACATTACAAGGAAAGGGAGGAACCCCTCCTTGACTAGGTTTCCCAAATCTGGTAAGTTTTGGAATTGGACTCCAATGTGGTTTTTGGGTGAACCCTAGGGCTTTCCACCTATTTAAAGGGGAGAGGAGGGGAGGGGCCTGTAGGGATTCGTTGCATAGAAAACAAAAAATTTCCTACCGCGAGAACGCAATCCAAGCCAAGATGAAATCTAGAAGATGGTAACAACGAGGGGATGAACGAGACTAACCCTTGAAGATTTCCAAAGCCTACGAGATTAGATCTCGTTGTTGCAGAAGTGATCACTTGCCGCTTTCAAAAGCGCGTAGAAGATCTTGACGGTGCCACAATCGGGCAGCACCTCCGTACTCGGTCACACGTTCGGTGTTGATGAAGACGACGTCCTTCTCCCCGTTCCAGCGGGCAGCGGAAGTAGTAGATCCTCCTTGGAATCCCGGCAGCACGACGGCGTGGTGGCGGTGTTGATGGAGATCTCCGGCGGAGCTTCTCTAAGCGTATGTGGGAGAGGTGGTGGAGGAGGGGCGACTAGGGTTTGGGAGAGGGGGGCGCCAGGCACTATAGGGGTGCGGCCAACTAGGGCTTGGTGTGGCCGGCCCCCTCCCCTTGCTCCTCATTATATAGGTGGAACCCCCAAGTGTTGGACTACAAGTCTTCGAATAAGACCCAAACCCAAAACCATCCATGTGTAGGGAAACCTACCCAAGGTGGGATTCCCACCTTTCCTTGGACGGGGGAGGCCGGCCACCTTGGTGGAGTCCACCTGGGACTCCACCCCCTTAGGGTTGGCTGGCCAAGCTTGGTGGAGTCCCTCCGGGACTCCGCCTTCCATAGTGATTTCTTCCGGACTTTTCTAGAACCTTCTTGAACCTTCCATAAATGCACCGGATCATTTTCAAACTTATAAAATGATTTCCTATATATGAATCTTATTCTCCGGACCATTCCGGAACTCCTCGTGATGTCCTGGATCCCATTCGAAACTCCGAACAAAACTTCGAACTCCATTCCATATTCAAAATCTACTAATACGACATCAAACCTTAAGTGTGTCACCCTACGGTTCGCGAACTATGTAGACATGGTTGAGACCTCTCTCCGACCAATAACCAATAGCGGGATCTGGAGATCCATAATGGCTCCCACATATTCAACGATGACTTAGTGATCGAATGAACCATTCACATACGATACCGATTCCCTTTGTCACACGATATTTTACTTGTCCGAGGTTTGATCATCGGTATCTCTATACCTTGTTCAACATCGTCTCCTGACAAGTACTCTTTACTCGTACCGTGGTATGTGGTCTCTTATGAACCATTAATATGATTGCAAGCTAATTAGATGACATTCCACCGTGAGGGCCCAGAGTATATCTATCCGTCATCGGGATGGACAAATCCCACTGTTGATCCATATGCCTCAACTCATACTTTCCGGATACTTAATCCCACCTTTATAACCACCCATTTACGCAGTGGCGTTTGATGTAATCGAAGTACCTTTCCGGTATAAGTGATTTACATGATCTCATGGTCGAATGGACTAGGTAACTATGTATCGAAAGCTTATAGAAAATAACTTAATGACGTGATCTTATGCTACGCTTAATTGGGTGTGTCCATTACATCATTCACATAATGACATAACCTTGTTATTAATAACATCCAATGTTCATGATCATGAAACTATGATCATCTATTAATCAACAAGCTAGTTATACAAGAGGCTTACTAGGGACTCATTGTTGTTTACATAACACACATGTATCAATGTTTCGGTTAATACAATTATAGCATGGTATATAAACATTTATCATAAACACAAAGATATATAATAACAACTTTATTATTGCCTCTTGGGCATATCTCCAACCGTCTCCCACTTGCACTAGAGTCAATTATCTAGATTACATTGTAAGGTACCTAACACCCATGGCATTCTGGTGTTGGTCATGCTTTGCCCTAGAGAGAGCTTTAGTCAACGGATCTGCTACATTCAGATCAGTGTGTACTTTGCAAATCTTTACTTCTCCATCTTCGATGTACTCGCGAATCGAATGATAACGTAGCTTGATATGCTTCAGCCTCTTGTGTGACCTTGGTTCTTGTGCATTGGCGATGGCACCCATGTTGTCACAATAAATGACTAGTGGGTCCAATGCACTAGGAACCACACCAAGCTCAACTATGAACCTCTTCATCCATACCGCTTCTGATGAAGCCTCTGAAGACGCTATTTATTTCGATTCTGTTGAAGACTTCACCACCGTGCACTGCTTCGAGCTTGACCAGCCTACTGCAGCACAATTCAATATAAACACGTACCCAGACTAAGACTTAGAGTCATCAGGATCAGTGTTCCAACTTGCATCGGTGTAACTGGTTACAACGAGCTCTTGGTCACCTCCATAACAAAGAAACATATCCTTAGTTCTTTTCAAGTACTTTAGGATATTCTTGACCGTTGTCCAGTGTTCCATTCCTGGATCACTTTGATATCTGCTAGTCAAACTAACAGCATGTGACATAGGCATCCCCAATGGGCCTACCGAAGATGGTACCCGGGGTTTACTGAAGGCCCATGACTCGAAGGATAAGAAGAATCGGAAGCCCAAATTACTATTTAGGAAAGCTAGAGTTGTATTAGGAGATAATACTTGTAATCTTGCGGGATGAGTTGGAAACCCTCCCGGACTCTGTAACTTGTACATTACGAATCCCTCGGCTCCACCTCCTATATAAGGGGGAGTCGAGGGACAAAGAAAGCATCGAATCATTGTCTCACAAACCCTAGTTTTCATATCGTCGAGTACTTTTCGGCTGAAACCTTCGAGATCTACTTGCCCTCTACTTCTAACTAAACCCTAGTCTACGACCCGTAGGCATTGATAAGTTAATCCCTTGTCAATTGGTGCAGTCTGTGGGAATTAGAGGCGTCAAGGATCTGATCTCGATGGCACGTTCAAGATCGTCGACTTCATCAACAGCAAGCAACGCGATGGATCGAGGTAAACAGATCGCAACTGGTCCTGTCAATTTTGTTCCTCACCCGCCCTCCCGTTTGGATGCATATGCGTATCTTGAGGAGCCTATGGAGATGACGTTCGGAAGGTTCCACTTTCGCGTCGAGAAGGAGGGAGTGTATCATCTCAAAATTCCGATCTCGTCGGGATTATCGGCGGTCGATTCCGATTTCTCAAACTCAACATCGTCAATCGAGTCAGTCGAAGAGGAGACTTCGTCGCCACGCTTCATCAGCACCAGGGCAAGCGAAAAGCTCGCCAGGATCTTCAGCGACATGTCCTTCGAGTCATCTGCGGACTCTTATATAAGCAATGACTCGAGCAGCGTCGACAGCTTCAACTTCATCGACAAATCCACTACTGTGGGCAAGGTCTTCACCAATCTTTATGATGGTGTCACCAAACCCATCAAAGATCTGAATTCAAAATATCATCAGATTTATGCCATCGAAGAGCCAAGCCGCGATCAGGAGGAAACGTCTGAGGCTTTCGACGATTTGGGAAATCCATACGTCGATCCCTCCGATCTAAGACGAGGTTTAGGCAATAAATATGTCGGACCTACACCACGTGTTAGGGTTCAACTTCCACAAGCAGCATGGGATAGAGCCGCAAGAGCTATGGATGGTTCAGAACCAATGGCCACAACAGCCACGCCAGAAGAATTGCAGGCATATCAATATAGGCTCGCGCGAGCTGCAAGGGAATTGGAAAAACAGACAGCTGCTCTGAACAGAAGAAGGGAGGCAGCCTCCGCATCAAGCAGGCGAATGGCAGAACTAAGTCGACAATCAGGAACTTCGGGAGATAGCCACAGAGAAGCTTGGAATAGAGCAAGATCAAGGTTGCAAAACATACCTGAGGGAGAAAGAGAGCACTTGGTTCAAAACCTCGACATGTCTTTTATGTCGATAGACACGAGGGGGAACATTATCCCCAAGACACCAGAAGCTGGGTATATGGCGACATAGGCCTTTATCCTTGCATCCAGACCACCTCCCGGAGATCCAAGAGAGGCATTGTACAACATGGCGATGGCAGGAGTCGAGGCCATGGGAACGGCATTTACAGCAACACCCCATGAAGGAGCAGCAAGGCAAAATAGTCCACGGCCCGTGGCAGCAGCACCAGCTCCCGAAAGAACAAATGGAGCAAGAGACACAGCAGCGCAAGCAAGGGTGGACAGAGGACGACAAAATAGAAGAGAACATCGGCATTCCCCAGAGCTAGACGACGAGGATATGTGTGGGTTGTCATGCTTCACAAGGAGGGTCCGAAAAACTCGAGTCCCATCGGGGTTCAAACTGCCTGATAACTTCAAAAAATTTGACGGCTTGCAAGATCCAGAGGATTGGCTAGTTGATTACCTCGAGACGGTGAAGCTCACAGGAGGAACCAGAGCAACAGCTATGCAAAGCATTCAGGTGCATTTAAGTGGAGCTGCGTGATCTTGGATAAAAAAGCTTCCTCCAGGATCTATCGATAACTGGGATAGCTTCGAGGACGTGTTCGTCAAGAATTTCCGGTCCACTTGCAAAAAACCTGCATCACTAGAGGAACTGAGGACGTGTCGACAAAAGCCAGATGAATAAATGAGGAAGTACATCCAAAGGTGGAATATCATTAAAAACTCGGCACGGAATATATCTGACGAGAGAGCGATAGATGCGTTTGTCGCAGGAATCAGGCGAGGAGATTTTGTCGAGGACTTGGGGAGAACCAACCCAAAGACAGTATCCGCATTGATGGAGATAGCAAACAGATGGGCAGATGGAGAAGATGTTGTTCACAACAAACGGCATAGGTCACCAGAGGAGGACCGCGGTCGAAATTATCAAAATAGGCGACGATTTCCTCGGCAGTACTCGAGCTATGATGCTCCTGGAAAAATTTCGGCTGGCTTTCGAGCAAGCGCCGGAGGAAACAATAGAGATGATTATCAGAGGAGCAACGAGCAGCGAGGCGACAATAGAGATGACTCTCGAAACAGCAGGCAAAATACTGGGCCAAGGTTCCAGAGACCTTTCGTGTCCCCCGAGGAGATGATGAACGGGCCGTGTCAGATGCATTTTTATCTCGACAACAACGGAAAGAGACAGTCAGGATACTTGCAAAAGGATTGCCGAAATTTCCAAGCAATGTTAAGGTGGGCAGGGCACGCCAATGCCTAGGCAGCACACAGAAATCCTCAAGGACCCAGGAGTGAGATCCACTTGCCACCTCCTCCCGCAATTACGGATGAAAATCGACATCAGCTCAGAATAGCGGCAGCACCTGCACCACCACCTTATGTTGATCCCAATTCCAATGGAGCGGTCTCGATGATTCAGAAAGGCAGGCCATCCAATAGAGCTCAGAAAGTAATCTCGCGACAGGTGTTCATGGCAGAGAAAATGCCTCCACCAACGGTTGAGTACCTTAATTGGTCAGGGCAAGACATTGGCTTTACAATAGCGGATCATCCACATCAAGTTCCTCGACCAGGGCAGTCAACACTTATCTTACCAGCAGTAATTGCAGGATTCGATGTATCTCGAGTATTCATAGATGGAGGCAGCAGTTTAAATCTTATGTATGCAGATACATTAAGGAAGATGAACATATCTCTAGCAAATCTGAAACCAACCGACACACGTTTCCATGGCATCACACCGGAGAAGCCAAGTTATCCGTTGGGGAAGATCAATCTCGACGTTCAGTTTGGGACCCGAGAAAACTACAGAATAGAGAGGCTGGAATTTGAAGTTGTGGATTTCCCATCGCAATACCACGCTTTGTTGGGACGACCAGCATATGTCAGGTTTATGGTGGTACCACATTACACGTACCTGTTGTGGAGGATGCCTGGACCTAAGGGACCAATCACAGTCAAAGGAAGCTTTGCGCTAGCCGATAAGTGTGATAAGGATTTTCATCGACTATCAGAAACCTTCGGGATGCAAGCAGAGTACATGGCGTCAAGGCTCACGACTGATTATGATGTGCTGCCACATGTAGGAAGGCCCAACAAAGAATCAACCTTTAACACTGAGAAAAATTCTAAGGAGGTGCAGATTCACTCGACAGATCCAAAAAAGATGACGTCCATCGCGACAGACATGGACCTCGCATAGGAAAGCGCGCTCGTCAAGTTCCTCCATGAGCACTGGAAAACCTTCGCATGGTGCCCCGCTGACATGCCAGGAGTACCCAGGGAACTTGCCGAGCACCACCTAAACTTGGATCCGTTAGCGAGACCAATAAAACAACCTTTGCGGCGTTTTTCGGAGCCAAACCGCAAAGCTATGCTGTCGGAAATTGATCGACTGAGAGAAGCTGGTTTCATCAAGGAGCTGCATACAGAGGCCACATGGGTAGCGAACCCAGTGTTGGTGCCGAAGAAAAACACTAAAGTCCTTCGCATGTGTGTCGACTTTACGTGTCTCAATAAACATTGTCCAAAGTATCACTTTCCCCTCCCGAGGATCGATCAAATTATCAACTCCACGGCAGGATGTGAACGTCTTTCCTTCCTGGATGCATATTCTGGTTATAACCAGATCAGATTGAAAGAAGAAGATGAGGTCAAAACAGCGTTCATCACACCTTATGGCGTGTTTTGCTATAGAACAATGCCTTTTGGTCTGAAAAATGCGGGAGCAACGTACCAGAGGATGATGCAGAAGTGTCTAGCAACACAGATTAGGAAAAACGTACAAGTGTACATTGATGATGTCATCATAACATCAAAAAGGGGACAACGCTAATCGAGGATCTGAAGGAAACTTTCGATAACCTCGATAAGTTTTGCCTCAAGTTGAACCCAACGAAGTGTTCCTTTGGTGTCCCTGCAGGAGAACTTCTTGGGTTCCTAGTTTCAGCGAGAGGGATTGAAGCAAATCCCGAAAAAATCCAAGCTATCGTAACAATGAGGAAGCCAACAAAGTTGAAAGAAATACAGCAGCTAACTGGGAGAGTCGTAGCTTTAAGCAGATTTGTCGCCAGGCTAGGAGAAAAGACGTTACCGTTCTACGCTTTAATCAAGCAAGGAGAGAAATTCCAGTGGAACGAAGAGGCAGATAGAGCCTTCGAGGATTTAAAGCATACAATTTCGACACCACCAATCTTGGTGGCGCCGAAAGAAAAGGAACCTCTCCTGTTATACATTGCAGCCACGCCTCAGGTGGTCAGCACGGCGCTAGTCGTCGAAAGAGAAGAAGAAGGAAAACTCCATGGAGTACAAAGGCCGGTATATTTCATCAGTGAAGTTTTATCGCCCTCAAAACAGCGGTACCCGCAGTACCAGAAGTTAGCATATGGAGTGTTCACAACAGCAAGCAAATTGCGCCACTATTTTTCGGCACACCCGATAATAGTGGTCAATGAAGCACCTCTATCAAATATACTGAACAATCCAGAAGCTACAGGGCGTGTCTCCCTTTGGGGAATAGAACTTTCTCCTCGGGACATCACGTATGAAAAAAGAAAGGCAATAAAGTCGCAAATTCTGCCAGATTTCATCGCAGAGTGGATGGAGCTGCAAAACACAGGACCTCCAGATTTATCGAGAACTTGGACCATGAATTTTGATGGGTCCAAAAGGGTAGAAGGAGCTGGTGCAGGTGTGATACTTATATCACCTGAAGGCGACAAACTGAAGTATGTCCTACGGATGACGTTCCCAAACGCATCTATCAATGAAGCAGAATACGAAGCTCTCATACACGGGATGAAGATGGCGAAAGCTTGTGGTGCAACCCGATTAAAAATCTTTGGCGACTCACAGTTGGTAGCTCAGCAGGTCATGAACCAGTGTGATGCAGTCAATGACAGCATGGTGGCATACAAGGAAGTGTACAACAAGCTTGAGAAGTTATTTGATGGATGCGAAGTAAATCACATTAGCAGGCTGAGCAACGATGAAGCCGATGTTCTCGCAAACATCGGGTCGCAGTGCCTTGCAATCCCGCCAGGAGTGTTTTGGGAAGAAATAACCGAGAGATCCACCAAACCAAAGAAGGTGCAGAAGAAGGAAAAGGAGGAGAAAACTTCGATAGCTCTTAAGGAAGCACCAGAAGAAGAAGAGGACCAGGAGCTGGTGATGATGGTGGAAGTACCATGGATGCAAGTGTACATATCATATATCCTAAGGAAAGAAATACCCGATGATCCAGTCGAAGCAAGGCGAGTTATTCGACGATCCAAGGCCTTTACAGTGGTCAAAGGGGAATTATACAAGCGTAGTATTTCGGGCGTATTACAAAGATGCGTCACACCCGAAGAAGGAAGGATAATCTTAAAGGATAATGTACACGAGGGAATATGTGGTCATCATGCGAGCAGTCGAGCTATTGCGGCCAAGGTTTTTTGGGCTGGATTTTACTGGTTGACAGCAATCGAGGATGCGAAGGAGATAGTAAAAACTTGCGACGCGTGCCAGAGATTCGCCGCAAAACCCCACTCTCCAGCAGCAGAGCTGATGCCAATACCATTGTCTTGGCCCTTTGCCCAATGGGGTCTCGATATGGTGGGAAAATTACACAAGGCTTCGCCAGGAGGATACGAGTATATGCTTGCTGCTGTCGATAAATTCACCAAGTGGATAGAAGCAAAGCCGATAAATTCACTAGATGCAGCGTCAGCAATAAAATTCGTGAAGAGCATTGTTTTTAGATTTGGAGTACCTCATAGCATCGTCACAGACAATGGCAGTAACTTCACATCCAAAGAATTCAAGGCATACTGCGCAGAATTAGGCATCAAATTGCACTTCGCGTCAGTTGGGCACCCGCAAACCAACGGTCAAGTCGAGAAAGCCAATGGTATCATCTGCAATGGTATTAAAAAGCGCTTGCTAGGACCGCTTGAAAAGGCTCGACATACCTGGCCAGAAGAATTGCCAAGTGTTTTGTGTAGTATTCGAACAACACCAAATACGGTGACACAAGAAACTCCGTTCTTCCTAGTCCATGGAGCTGAGGCAGTACTACCGATTGAAATAGAGCATGATTCCCCAAGAGTCACAGAGTATGATGAAGAAACTTCAAGAAGAGCTTTAGAGGACGATGTAGATGCACTCAATGAAGCTCGAGACGAAGTACTATCATGGGTCACCAAGTACCAGCAAGACCTGAAAAATTACCACAGTCGACGATTGCGGCCATGATCTTTTCAGGTCGGAGATTTAGTCCTACGGCTCAATCAGCAAAGTACTGAAAAACTCGAGTCGCCATGGCTGGGCCCTTACATCGTCACAGAAGTAATTGAAGGAGGAGCGTACAGGATCAAGGACAAGAAGACAGGAGCTCCAGAGAAAAATCCCTCGAACGTGGCGCAACTCAGGCGGTTCTACGCTTAGAATCGAAATATAGTCCTCTGTTGTAAAAATACAATGTACTGAAACGCTCGCGAGTTTTCAGACGCACTCTTTTCCTTTTCAGGGCACCGAGTGGGGCTGGTAAGGTTTTTAATGAGGCGGGCTCGCGGTGCTGCAATATAGTAAAAGATATTGGTGATATACATATTTTTCGTCGATAGGCTCGGGGGCTCATAACCCACGACAGCAAAATATATATATTCTTGCAAAAAGAGTAAATTTATCGAGACGAAAAAACAAGTATAAGCTCCGGCCAAAGGCTCGGGGGCTTCACAATATAGATTATACTTCATAATATAGACAACTTCATTAATACAAAGACTTCGACAAAAAATACAGACATGAATTTTCGCAATATAGTACAACTCAGTCAATGCCTAATATACTATCTATGGATAGACCTTTGTTATTTGCAGCAGTCGCCGTATGCTCGGCATAGCTCCCCTTGACAAAGAATTCGGAATCCATCCGAAGAAGTTCATCCATCATTTCTTCGGCTACAGGAGTCACAACGTCATTGATTTTATCAATGTTACTTTTTCGCTTCGATTGCTTGGCCAGGAATTTGGAGACAATCGTCGTCAGATCTAATTTTGTATGACAGATCTGTATCATGATCATGGCGAATCTTGCTCCAGCAGACAACTGAGCTCGTACAAAGTTATGAATACGAGGGGCATCCCGAAATTTTTCCATCAACCCGAGAAGAGTGTCGGGAGCCTCATCTCGAGGAAACATCGTCTTGTAAACAAGGGACAATGTTCTAGTGCAGAAATCAAGGAACTCGCGAACCTGACAGGCGCGGTCTTGAAACCTGACAATCTGTCGGGTCCGCTCTGGAGTGGCCCAGAATAGAGAACCATGGTCAAGAGAAAGGTTAACGAGAAGATTTGTCCTCACGTTTACCCTTTCATCTTCAGCAGCAGCGTCGAGAAAGGAACCTATTTGGCGGCGGCATGAGAAATTCAAAAAAGGATACAACGTAAAGATGGAAGAAGCTTTTTGTTGAAAAAGCATACCTGACATATCCACACTGGCTTCATTCATTAGCTCGAGCATACTATTTTCTCGAGTGGTTGCCTTTTCAGCTTCAGAAACAGCAGCTTCCTTGGCAGCTATGGCTTCCCGAGCTTGTTGAAGGGCAATTTTCTCTCCTTCGGATGCTTTGCGGGATTGCTCCATCATCACAAGTGTTTGCTTCTTCGCATGTTGAAGTTGTTGACAAAGTTCTTTCAAGTCTTGCGATAATGTTTTACTCGAGGAATCTTCATCAGGGACATTAGTCACCAGCGTTTTCTTCGAGCGAGGACAAGTGGGCAAAACGTCGGAAGGGGCAGGAGCTGGAGTATAGTTATCGAACGTCAACTGAAAGAAAAGGCTCGACATCAATCATCAAGCAAGATAGAATTCCATTGAATTTTTGGAGTGCTTACAAGATATTACAATGGAGAAAGCCCTAACAAACTAATGTGGTAGGCGTCGCCAAAGCTACTTTGTGGACAGCATCAAAAGAAACAAGAAAAGAAAGAAAGGGTGGTCTACTTGACCTCCGGCTTCGATGCGCTTGGAGTAGGAGTTGGTTTAACGCCAAGATAGGCGAGGATCGGCATTGAGGAAGGTTTGGCAGCTCTAATGAGAGATTGCCACTTCTTCGTTTCCATTTGCCCTATGTCGCCAACCTTGGTCCAGTCGACATTTTGCTTGCTATCGGAAATCAGCGCGATGGTGCCCTCTATGCCAACCTTCAGGCCTTCTTGGGGAAGTTTGAGCCCAAGATCTTCAGGCACGTTGAAGTTCTTGGCAAGAGCAACAAAAGTGTTGGGCTCCTCTTTCTTCGGGAAGAAGTAGGAGAAAAGCTTCGACAGACCTGCTTCAGCATCAGCAAGGCCTTCGCGTGCTTCATCCCCATGGATTTCGAGCAGGGTTAGCGCGTCGAGAAGCTCGTCGCCTTCAGGACCATCCACTACGTATTCTTGATGAGTTCTCCCTGAAAATAAACGGAGCGTAGTTCATCAATAAGGAATGCTTGGAAAATGAGAAGTAACACAAGGATAGGCACAAGGATTCGAGTACTTACTAAGAGCATCTCCAACAGCCGCTGTATCCAGCGTTGTATCCCAAAAAGCGACTAGCTTAGCGCGCGAGAGACCTAAATTGTTGCTCCAACAGATGCTGTAACCGGTGCTGTAAAGTGGAGCACGCAACAAAAGCGCTATCTGGTGCACTATATTTAGGGCGTCGGATAGAGCGCGCTGTACAAATCCCGCGCAGAAACAACTACCCAGTTTTACAGCTCCAAAATTTAGAGCTTCTGCCGGAGGAGAATATGGCCTCGCGTGCGAAACACGTATAGAGCGCGCTGCAAAGTGCTTTTACAACGCCAAAATTTAGCGCGCCTGTTGGAGATGCTCTAACGAAACGTCGACTCAGTGTATCCAAGCGACTGAGGATCTTTCCCTCTCGAGCAGCTTGCTCAGCTATTTTGTCGCTCAAAGCAGTCTCAACGTCGTGAAGCCTCCTCCGAAGATCTTCAACGCCAGCAGCATCTGCCTTGACCTTTTCAGCATCTGCCTTGGCCTTGTTATCATCTGATTCGGCCTTCTTACGAGCCTTTTCACTTTGCTCCAGTTTTTGAGCAAGTGTATCGGCACATTTGTTGGTTTCCGCCAGTTTCTCTGCCAAAATAGTCAACACCATTCAAAAAACACGACAAGAAAGGAGTGAGAAATCATGAGCTAAGAGAAGCAGAAAGATATTACCTTCAGCTTTGCTTGCATATTCACGGTACCCGACGAATTGGGCACCAAAGCGGATGAATTCCTTAATCAAAGGCTGATGAAGAAAGATAAAGAAAGAAGGCATCAATATAGTCAAAAGCTCGACAGCGCAAAGCAAAAAAAAGAGGCAAACAATGGAAAAAGTTGACAGCATCGTAAAGTACTCGAGGACTTACATCATCTAAAAGAGGAGTTGAGGAGCCACCCAATTGTAAGGTAGGCTCCGTGATTGACTCAACCCTTGTCCTCTTTGGCGAAGGGGCAAGGGGGCTTGCAGGAGGAGTTGGTTGATCGGTGTTTTGCTGAGGAGGCGACGATTCTTCTCCTTCAACTTGCACCTCAGACACAACTAAAGTACGCGACGTACTCGTTCGAGCAGTCACGTCAATAGCTGGCGCCTCTTCCTCGTCATCACTGCAGTAAAAATGACGACAATATAAGAAGCAATATAGACAAAACTGTCAAAAGCAAAACAACATAAAGCAAGAGATAACTTACGAGGTGATGAGGGCAGCATCGTATGGGTTAAAAGTTGTCTTCTTATCTGAAGGATCAACTTCTTCGGCTTTGGATGTGCCGGAATCTTCGACTTCATTCCTTTTCCTTTTGTTCCTTGGAGAAACAGCAGGAGGAAGGGAGTGCGTTGAAGTGGTGGCCTCAGAATCAGCATCTTTCTCAGAAGAAGCCGCGGATTTGTGAGAACCCGCGACTTCACTTTCGGGACGCGAGGTGCCTTGGTTGTCATCATCGACAACAGCACGGTCTTCAACTTCCCCACCCTCAGGAAGAGGAGGAAGAGAAGCGAGAACAGGGTGGTTCTGGTAAAAAAGTGTGTCGATAAAAAAAAGTTATGCAAAAGTAGCAAGATAGTAGTCGATAAAATATTAAAACTCGACAAGACAATATAGCAATTAAGAGGAAAAAATACCTCGGGAAGAGGATTGGCGCTACTATATGACGTAATGCGGCAAGAAGATGGAATTGGATCCTTCTTGTTGAGCGATGAGATTTTGCGGATAAGCTTCTCAAAATCCTTCAAAGGAAGGTCTTTTGAGAGCCTGTCGACATCTTTTTCACCAGCATACTTCCAAAGGGGATTTTTGCGAGCCTGAAGAGGTTGCACTCTAATCCTAAGGAAATAAGCAGTAATTTCAAAGCCCGAAAGTTCCTTGCAGCGGGTGTTCTGGAGCTCATGGATGCGAGACATCAGCGCTTCTGTCGCCAATTTCTCAGCTTCAGTGGCTTCAGCATCCCAAGAACGGCGGCGAAGGATCTTGGCTTCTCCGTCAAAAGGGGCGATGTTGTCCTCCACTGGATTGGAACTTTCTTCTTGGATATACAGCCACTTCTTTCGCCAGCCTTGGATAGAGTCGAGGAATTTGACGTCGAAATACTCGACGTCAGAACGAACGCAGATAACAACGCCGCCAATGTTGTAGGCGACGTTGTGGGAGCCATTACGGCGGAGGCAAAAGATATGTTTCCACATAGCCCAATTAGGTTGGACCCTGAGGAAACGCTCACACAATGTGATGAAGATCGACACGTGGAGGATGGAATTGGGCGTCAACTGATGCAATTGAAGCCCATAGACAAACAAAAGACCCCGAAGAAACTCGTGGATTGGGGGAGAAAGACCTCGGATGAGGTGGTCAACGAAACTGACCCGATATTCGATTGGAGGCTTGGGGTAGCTTTCCTCCTTGGGGAAGCGGAGCGAGCTTTCCTTCTTGTTGAACCCCATCTTCTTCAGCAGATTGATGTCTTGGGCAGAGATCTTGGATCTTTCCCACTCCGCGCTTCCCAGATCCGCCGTCGCCATTCTCGACTCCGAAGTGTTGTGTCTTGTCAAACGAATGCGAGGCGGCATCAATGAACTTGGCGGCGAAGGGTGTGAGTGTGGTTGCGAGCTTGAAGCAGTGGGATCAATGGAGGATTTGGTAGAGGAGAAGCAGAGGTGCGGCGCGTGCGAAAAGACTGAAGGAGGAAGATGATACCTTTATATAGGGGTGCGGTGAATCGACGCGCCGTTGGATTGAGAAATTACGGGACAGATGGTGTACACATGGACAAGGGGTAAAAAGTAATTTCATATAGGCGCGAATGCACATGAGCTACAGTACGTGCGCCAGGAAAAGCGGAGGACGTGTGTCCCCCACTTGCACGACGTGTCAATACGGTGTGTAAGTTGGGCCCGCAAGGCAGCGAGAGAGAACTTCTCGCGTTTTCCAGGACCAGCGGTCGTGGCTATCGTCAGCAGTGATGTCACTTTGACAAGAGGAAATCTCGACTCAACAGCTTCATAAAAAGGCGACAGTAGAAGATTATGGATCATTTTGAGAGCCTTTGATCAAATACAAGTTTTTGATCAAATGCTCGGGGGCTACTTTGGAAAAATGAAAAAATTCGAGAAAGACAAAATAGAAATGGCGAGAGCCTATGATCAAATACAAGTATTTGCTCTTAGCCTTGGGGGCTACTCCCATCGGGAGCGCTGTTCGCGCACCCGAGAGATTTGAAAATTTCGAGAGAGAATGAAAATATAGCGACATAATGCGTGGAGCCTACACCCAAGCACAAGTCCTTGGTTGTAGCCTCGGGGGCTACTCCCATCGGGCACGCTGTTCGCGTACCCAATGAAATTATAAAAAAAAAGGAAGAAAGAAAGAAGAACAAGAGAGTATATTTTGAGTTATATAAATAACTCTACATATACTCCCATCGGGAGAGCAATATAAGTCATCCGTTGATTCAATAAAATATGCTATTCCAACAGCTGAATAAGCACTCGACAATATATTCTCAGAATGCCAAAAGTTGCGAACAATTTCTGAATGCCGCAAAACTTTGCGAAGGTAAGACCCCAGATCCGTTCTGTGTGGCGTGGCGCCGTCTCTGACGTCGGTTTGCTACTTTTTTCCGTATCAACAAATACGAAGAAATATCCTAATGGACGCGTTAGGTACCCGATAAATATGACTGGGACTCGACAGAATGGTAAGACCTTAAGCGGCACCTGTCGAAGTTTACACCAGTATCCCGAGATCATGTCCAGGGACGTGATCTTGAAGTAGGTTTTGCGGATTGCCACTAGAGCAGTTAACTAGTACCTGATCCGTCAGATGAACTAGCCCCAACTACCATTATCCCTGTACAATATAGAAATTCATATGCAAAAATATGTGGTGAAGTTCAGAGTTATCAAGTAAAAATAAAAATAGAGATTTTCCGTGACTCTACGATTCAAGCAAAATCTCGGGGGCTACTGACATAGGCATCCCCAATGGGCCTGCCGAAGATGGTACCCGGGGTTTACTGAAGGCCCATGACTCGAAGGATAAGAAGAATCAGAAGCCCAAATTACTATTTAGGAAAGCTAGAGTTGTATTAGGAGATAATACTTGTAATCTTGCGGGATGAGTTGGAAACCCTCCCGGACTCTGTAACTTGTACATTATGAATCCCTCGGCTCCACCTCCTATATAAGGGGGAGTCGAGGGACAAAGAAAGCATCGAATCATTGTCTCACAAACCCTAGTTTTCATATCGTCGAGTACTTTTCGGCTGAAACCTTCGAGATCTACTTGCCCTCTACTTCTAACTAAACCCTAGTCTACAACCCGTAGGCATTGATAAGTTAATCCCTTGTCAGCATATGCTATATCCGGTCTAGTACATAGCATGGCATACATGATAGAGCCAACTGCCGAGGCATAGGGGATCTGATTCATCCTTTCTCTTTCTTCTGCCATAGCCGGACCTTGAGTTTTACTCAAGACCTTACCTGGTAACATAGGTAAGAACCCTTTCTTACTTTCGTCCAGTCTAAACTTCTTTAGAATCTTATCCAGGTATGTACTCTGTGAAAGCCCTATTAGGCGTCTTGATCTATCTCTATAAATCTTGATGCCTAAAATGTACGATGCTTCACCAAGGTCTTTCATTGAAAAACTTTTATTCAAATAACCTTTTACACTGCTTAATAGTTATATATCATTCCCAATCAATAATATGTCATCTACATATAATATCAGGAATTCTACAGAGCTCCCACTCACTTTCTTGTAAATACATGCCTCTCCATGACACTGTATAAACCCGAAGTCTTTGATCACCTTATCAAAGCGTTGGTTCCAACTTCTGGATGCTTGCTTCAGTCCATAAATTGAACGCTGAAGTTTGCACACCTTGTCAGCATTTTTAGGATCGACAAAACCTTTGAGTTGTACCATATACAACTCTTCCTCAATGTCTCCATTAAGGAACACCGTTTTGACATCCATCTGCCAAATCTCATAATCGAAAAATGCAGCTATTGCTAACAAAATCCTCACAGATTTTAGCTTCGCTACCGGTGAGAAAGTCTCATCGTAGTCAACACCTTGAATTTTTTGGAAACCCTTTGCGACAAGTCGAGCTTTATAGACAGTAATATTACCATCAGCATCTGTTTTTCTTTTGAAGATCCATTTATTCTTGACAGCCTTGCGGCTATCAGGTAAGTCTACCAAAGTCCACACTTTGTTATCATACATGGATCCCATTTCGGATTTCATGGCTTCTTGCCATTTGTTGGAATCTGGGCTCATCATCGCTTCTTCATACGTCGCAGGGTCTTCATCATTGTTGTCCACAATCATGACATTTAGACAAGGATCATACCAGTCAGGAGTGGCACGTTCCCTTGTCGATCTGCGAGGTTCAGTAGCTATTTCGCTCGAAGTTTAATGATCATTATCATTTGCTTCCTCTGTTACCGGTGCAGGCGGCACAGGAACAACTTCCGGTACTGCGCTACTCTGATCAACGAGAGAAGATTCAGTAATCTCGTCGAGTTCTACTTTTGTTCCAGTCACTTCTTTAGTGAGAAATTCTTTCTCAAGAAAGGTTCCGTTCTTAGCAACAAAGATTTTGCCTTCGGATCTGTGATAGAAAGTATACCCTATAGTTTCCTTAGGGTATCCTATGAAGACGCATTTCTCAGCTTTGGGTTCTAGCTTGTCCGGTTGTAACTTTTTTACATAGGCTTCGCAACCCCAAACTTTAAGGAACGACAGCTTAGGTTTCTTATTAAACCATAATTCATACGGTGTCGTTTCAACGGATTTAGATGGTGCCCTATTTAAAGTGAATGCAGTAGTCTCTAATGCATAACTCCAAAATGATAACGGCAAATCAGTAAGAGACATCATAGAACGAACCATATCTAAGAGAGTTCGATTACGACGTTCGGACACACCATTTCGTTGTGGTGTTCCCGGCGGTGTCAATTGTGAAAGTATTCCGCATTTCTTTAAATTCATGCTAAACACATAACTCAGATATCCGCCTCCGTGAACAGATCGCAGAAATTTAATCTTCTTGTTACGTTGATTTTCTACTTCACTTTGGAATTCCTTAAACTTCTCGAAAGTTTCGGATTTATGTTTCATGAAATAGATATACCCATATCTACTCGGATCATCTGTGAAGGTTAGAACATAACGATAACCACCGCGCGAGGCTACACTCATTGGTCCGCACACATCGGTATGTATGATTTCCAATAAGTCTGTAGCTCGCTTCATAATACCAGAGAATGGAGTCTTAGTCATTTTTCCCATTAGACATGCTTCGCATCTATCAAGTGACTCAAAGTCAAGTGATTCAAGTAATCCATCGGTATGAAGTTTCTTCATGCGTTTCACTCCAATATGACCAAGACGACAGTGCCACATATAGGTAGAATTATCATTCAATTTAATTCGCTTAGCATCAATGTTATGAACATGTGTATCACTACTATCGAGATTTAACATAAATAAACCATTCTTCTCAGGTGCGTGACCATAAAAGATATTATTCATAAAAATAGAACAACCATTATTCTCAGACTTGAATGAATAACCGTCTTGCATTAAACATGATCCAGATATAATGTTCATGCTCAACGCAGGTACAAAATAACAATTATTGAGGTTTAAAACTAATCCCGAAGGTAGATGTAGAGGGAGTGTGCCGACAGCGATCACATCGACCTTGGATCCATTTCCAACGCGCATCGTCACTTCATCCTTCAATAGTCTTTGTTTATTCCGTAGTTCCTGTTTCGAGTTACAAATATGAGCAACCGAACCAGTATCAAATACCCAGGTACTAGTACGAGAACCAGTAAGATAAACATCTATAACATGTATATCAGATATACCTTTCTTCTTCTTGACAAGGTCGCTCTTCAGATCAGCCAAATACTTGGAGCAATTACGCTTCTAGTGTCCCTTCTCCTTGCAGTAATAGCACTCAGCATCGGGCTTAGGGCCAGTCTTAGGTTTCACAGGAAGCGTGGCAGCTTTCTTGCGACCCTTCTTGAATTTGCCTTTAGACTTGCCCTGTTTCTTGAAACTGGTGGTCTTGTTGACCATCAACATTTGGTGCTCTTTCTTTATCTCAATCTCAGCAGATTTCAGCATGGCGGAGAGTTCAGGTAACTCTTTGTTCATGTTCTGCATATTGTAGTTCATCACAAAGTTCTTGTAACTAGGTGGCAGTGATTGAAGGACACGATTAATCCCCAGTCTATTAGGAATCACTATTCCCAAGTCACTGAGTTTCTTCGCATGCCCGGTCATGGCGAGCATGTGCTCACCAACGGAGCTGCCCTCTTCCATCATGCAACTGAAGAAGTGTTTCGATGCTTCATAGCATTCCACGGCCGCATGAGTTTCAAAGATAGCTTTCAGCTCATTGACCAACTCATGAGGATCGTGGTGCTCAAAATGTTTTTGAAGATCGGCTTCCAGACTGCATAGGATGGCACACTGAACTTGAGAATACCGAGTTTTCCGAGTCGCGTAAACATTCTTTACTTCATCGGTTTCAGTTTCTGCAGGAGGGTCACCTAGCGGTGCATCAAGCACATATTGCAGGTTTCCACCAGCGAGGAAAATCCTCACATGACAGAACCAGTCGGTGAAGTTGCTACCGTTGCTCTTAAGCTTTTCTTTCTCTAGGAACTGGTTAAAATTGATTGGGGACGCCATGATCTACAACATATATTTGCAATAGTTTAGACTAATGTTTATGACAAATTGAGTTCAAATTTTAATTTAACAAAATTAAAAATCTAGGTGAACTCCCACTCAAAACAATATCCCTCGAATTGTCTTAGTGATCACACGAACCAAATCCACCACACCAAGTCCGATCATCACGAGACAAGATGTAACTTCAATGGCGAACAATCAAAGTGTTCATCATATCAATCATATGATTCATGCTCTACCTTTCGGTATCACGTGTTCCGAGACCATGTCTGTACATGCTAGTCTCGTCAAGGCAACCTTAGTATCCGCGTGTGCAAAACTGGCTTGCACCCGTTGTACGCACTTGTTAAATCTATCACACCCGATCATCACGAGATGCTTCGAAATGACAAGTCTTGGCAATGGTGCTACTAAGGATGAACACTTTATTATCTTGATATTTTAGTGAGAGGGATCATCTTATAATGCTACCGTCACGATCTAAGCAAAATAAGATGCATAAAAAGGATTAAAATCACATGCAATTCATATGTGATATGATATGGCCCCTTTGTCTTTGCGCCTTTGATCTTCATCTCCAAAGCACGGACATGATCTCCATCATCAACGGGCATGATCTCCATCATCGTGTGCGTAGCGTCAAGGTCAATGGCGCCGTCTTCATGATTGTTCTCCCATGTAGCAACTATTACAACTTCTTTGAAATACTACTCAACATGAAATTTAAAGACAACCATAAGGCTCCTGCCGGTTGCCACAATACAATAATGATCATTTCATACATATTTATCATCACATTATGGCCATATCACATTACCAAACCCTGCAAAAACAAGTTAGACGTCTCTAATTTGGTTTGCATATTTTACGTGGTTTAGGGTTTTTGAGTAAGATCTAATCTACCTACGAACATGAACCACAACGGTGATACTAGTGTTGTCAATAGAAGAGTAAATTGAATCTTCACTATAGTAGGAGAGACAGACACTCGCAAAGCCACTTATGCAATACAAGTTGCATGTCGAGCGTGGAGCAAATCTCATGAACGCGGTCATGTAAAGTTAGCCCGAGCCGCTTCATCCCACTATGCCACAAAGATGCAAAGTACACAAACTAAAGATAACAAAGCATCAACGCCCACAAAACAATTGTGTTCTACTCGTGCAACCAATCTATGCATCGACACGGCTCTGATACCACTGTAGGGATTCGTTGCATAGAAAACAAAATTTTTCCTACCGCGAGAACGCAATTCAAGCCAAGATGCAATCTAGAAGATGGTAGCAACGAGGGGATGAACGAGACTAACCCTTCAAGATTTCCAAAGCCTACGAGATTAGATCTCGTTGTTGCAGAAGATGATCACTTGCCGCTTTCAAAATGCGCGTAGAAGATCTTGACGGTGCCACAATCGGGCAGCACCTCCGTACTCGGTCACACATTCGGTGTTGATGAAGACGATGTCCTTCTCCCTATTCCAGCTAGCAGCGGAAGTAGTAGATCCTCCTTGGAATCCCGACAGCACGACGGCATGGTGGCGGTGTTGATGGAGATCTCTGGCGGAGCTTCGCTAAGCGCATGCGGGAGAGGTGGTGGAGGAGGGGCGGCTAGGGTTTGGGAGAGGGGGGGCGCCGGCCACTATAGGGGTGTGGCCAACTAGGGCTTGGTGTGGCCGGGCCCCTCCCCTTGCTCCTCATTATATAGGTGGAACCCCCAAGTGTTGGACTACAAGTCTTCGAATAAGACCCAAACCCAAAACCTTCCATGTGTAGGGAAACCTACCCAAGGTGGGATTCCCACTCAAGGTGGGATTCCCACCTTTCCTTGGGGGATGGCCGGCCACCTTGGTGGAGTCCACCTGGGACTCCACCCCCTTAGGGTTGGCCGGCCAAGCTTGGTGGAGTCCCTCCGGGACTCCGCCTTCCATAGTGATTTCTTCCGGACTTTTCTAGAACCTTCCATAAATGCACCGGATCATTTTCAAACTTATAAAATGATTTCCTATATATGTATATTATTCTCCGGACCATTCCGGAACTCCTCGTGATGTCCTGGATCCCATCCGAAACTCCGAACAAAACTTCGAACTCCATTCCATATTCAAAATCTACTAATACGACATCAAACCTTAAGTGTGTCACCCTACGGTTCGCGAACTATGTAGACATGGTTGAGACCTCTCTCCGACCAATAACCAACAGCGGGATCTGGAGATCCATAATGGCTCCCACATATTCAACTATGACTTAGTGATCGAATGAACCATTCACATACGATACCGATTCCCTTTGTCACGCGATATTTTACTTGTCCGAGGTTTGATCATCGGTATCTCTACACCTTGTTCAACCTCGTCTCCTGACAAGTACTCTTTACTCGTACCGTGGTATGTGGTCTCTTATGAACCATTCATATGCTTGCAAGCTAATTAGATGACATTCCACCGAGAGGGCCCAGAGTATATCTATCCGTCATCGGGATGGACAAATCCCACTGTTGATCCATATGCCTCAACTCATACTTTCCGGATACTTAATCCCACCTTTATAACCACCCATTTACGCAATGGAGTTTGATGTAATCAAAGTACCTTTCCGGTATAAGTGATTTACATGATCTCATGGTCGAAAGGACTAGGTAACTATGTATCGAAAGCTTATAGCAAATAACTTAATGACGTGATCTTATGCTACGCTTAATTGGGTGTGTCCATTACATCATTCACATAATGACATAACCTTGTTATTAATAACATCCAATGTTCATGATCATGAAACTATGATCATCTATTAATCAACAAGCTAGTTATACAAGAGGCTTACTAGGGACTCATTGTTGTTTACATAACACACATGTATCAATGTTTCGGTTAATACAATTATAGCATGGTATATACACATTTATCATAAACACAAAGATATATAATAACAACTTTATTATTGCCTCTTGGGCATATCTCCAACAGGGCCGACCACACCTTGGCCGCAACACCTCAAGGGCTCCCTGGCCGGCGTCCTAGCCCCCTCCCTCTAAACCCTAGCAAACCCCTCCTCATATCTCCCGCACGGCTACGGCGAAGCCCTGCCGGAGTTCTCCACCACCACCGTGACCACGCCGTCGTGTTACAGGGATTCCGAGGAGGATCTACTACTTCCGCTGACCGCTGAAACGAGGAGAAGGACGTCTTCATCGATACCGTACGTGTAACCGAGTGCGAAGGTGCTGCCCGATTGCGGCACCGTCAAGTTCTTCAACGCGCTCTTGAGAGCGGCAAGTGATCGACTACATCATCCACGGGATTTATCTCGTTAACGCTTAGCGATCTTCGAGGGTATGTTGATCTCATCTTGTTGCTACCATCTACTAGATTAGATCTTGGCTTGTTATTCGTTCTTGCGGTAGGAATTTTTTTGTTTTCTGTGCTACGAATCCCTACATATAGTGCATGGACTTGTTCTTTTTTGGGATGATGATAGATAGGATCCAATTTCAGCTGAAAATAATAAATCAGAAGTTGTGTGGGATGATAGAAATTTAAGGTGGTAGAAACAAAAAAAAACTCTGAATGTACAAAAGCTGAAATAATCATTTATCTTACTTAGGCAACAATAATTTGGTAACATAATTGATAACAAAGTACTAATCATATCTAATTTGTTGCTCTTAGGCCGACTGTGGGTCCTAGAAACTGATTGGTTTTGTTTTGCACCCGGGCTCATGAACGCAAGTGCAGGAAAGAACATAGGTAACACCTAATCCATGTGTTCGAGAATAATGACTTTCTAGGTTTCTCCTAAGACAAACTACTTTAACTTTTTACCAAGTTTATAGAAAAATACATGGACCTCTACACCACCAATTTAGTTTTATGTACAATGTATTTTCAAACTATACAAATTTGACCATCTAGATATGGACATATTTTTCTTTAAAGCCAGCCAAGCTTATAACAATCTAACTTAGGACAAATCCAGAACTTCAATTATTTTGAAAAAGAGGGAGTACTAAACATAAACTGCTCACATGACTATGAACTCTTCTCCTCATATTCGGGATCAACTCTTCTCCTCATCACCGCCATGTCCATCGCCTTCATCATAGTCTTTATTTTGGACTTGGACGTGGAATTTGATAGGCTAACCTTAGTTTGGGTAAACTTGGTATTCACCACAAGGGATAGACGCGACAAGTTGGATGATCAACCAGTAGGATCATGTAGTGAGTATGGCATGACATCACATTAAATGGTGGGTTGCAAGGTGGCTCATACAGTGTTTTTGGAGGAATTGTGGTGAAAAAGAGGCGCTCGGATACTTGAACTATCTATCTAGGAGTTGTCGCCAATGGAGACATGAAACCTAGAATGTAGGGCCAGTGAATGAGCAATAGCTTAGATTTCTGAGTCGAGCGGGACGCCGGAGTAACTTTATATATCATTCTAATACTAAGAAAATTATTTGTTGTAAAATTAAATGTTCACAAATATCTAAATAATGTTGACATGTATTTAAATGAATGGCTATGTGTAATAAAAGGTGTCTCTGTATACCGTAGAAATGTTCACATAAATTAAGTATGATGTTCATGGTGTGAAAAGTGGTTTATATTGTCTTAATGATTTAATGTACCTTTAAAACATTTTTTGTATCAAAACAAATAATACAAATGAAGCAAGAAAAAAAAAATAGGCTAAAAAACAGAAACATCAAACAAAAAAGAAGGAGAAGGCAAAAACAATAAAAGGGGTCAAAAACCAAGATGGTTCTTACCAGGGCCATCTCAATACCGGAGCCTTCACGCAAAACCTTCATATACTCCCCTATAGGATTTTGAAGCTCTCGGCGCCTAACATATTTGGGTTCCATACTTTCTGCCTTCAAACGTGTGATAACAAAGTACTTATCCCAACTACAGTTTGCCGGCTCGGAGCCTAACATATACAAGCGTTTCGTATTTCATTTTCACTTGTTTTTAATTTTTAAAATTCTGGAATATATATTTACTTTTGTATGGTAGTTTAATAATAGTAAAAATGCACGCTCTGTGAAAAAATGTTCAAATATATCTGAATTTATGCTCACATGTCTCTAATTAATTGCTCGGATATTTTTTAAAAGATGTTTGTGTACTTTAAAAAGATGTTCCTCATATGAAAATAAATATGTCTGTGATATAAGAAATGTCCATAGGTGTCAAAATTATTTTTGATTTGTATTACCAAAAAGCAGATGCACAAAAAACTAAAAAAAAACTAAAACCATAAAGACAAACAAACAGGAAAATGAAACGGAGAAGGTAGGGAAAATCTCTATTCTTTTTCAAATAGAAAAGGAACGCGTTATAGATGGGCTGGCCTGTGGGGACGCTTCAGGCGGCACCACCACCCTACCCTACGTGCTGCCAATACATCCACTGGTGCGAACTGAAATGCACAGCACATATTTAGGCCGCCTTTCGTATTTGCTACGGGCTGGCCTTAGCCTCTCCTTTCACTTAAAAAAGCCCTCTTCGGATCTCAAAAAAAAAAAGCCCTCTTCGTTGCGCAGAGGCGGAGAGGCCTACTGACCTCACTAAGGGCAAAATCATCCATTTTTTCTTTGCAGAATGTTCGCATGCTAAGAAGACGGTCAAGATACACACTGTTTGGTTTAATAAAGGAACGCCAAGCAAAAATCTAAACAAACAGCAGACCACACCTAAGCACCATAAGACATAAGAGACGCCGAAGGCAGAGCATACAACACACAACGTTGGGCAGTCTAGCTTCTAGCCGCTACGAAGTGGGCACCGAAAACCGTACCGTCGATCATACCTGCCATGGGCATATTCGCCAAAATAGTAGACATCAAAGAGGGACAACATGACTGAAAGAGGAAGGCATGTGTCTCTCAGATCCAACTAGTAGTGACCAATGCAGCTCATCTGACATTCCTTGCATGTCGAGGGGACTCCCGCGGCCTACCGCCGCCTCACATCCTCGTGAGCCACAGGTCCCTCAGATCCACGACCAAAGCGAGGCCTTAAGAGAGAACACGAAGCCTAGTAACGCCGCCATCGCCCGATCCGACCCGGAGGATAAATCTAGGATTTCCGCGAACCATGTCAGCAAAGGCAAGTAAAGGCTGCTAAATCAATGTCTTCAACAAGGGGATGACACCGGCCAAAGCTAGAGTACGGCTTTTACCGGCAGCCCCACTCGCGCAAAGCCAAGGCAAGAAACCGGTCAGCCGCCACGCATGGAACCGCGGTCTCCGACCCTCAGCCGTGCATCAGGCCACCCTTGATGCACCTGCTTCCACGGCCGACCGCTTCTCCCGAACCGCCTGACGTGTTCCCAACCCTTCCTCATCTTTCATGCACTGGACGGGAGGATGCAACACACAAACACACCACGGCCTCCCTCTAGCCACCACCCCCTGTCCGCCTCTCCATCCACACATACACCGCAGCAATGGCGGCTGCAACCCACATGTCCGAGCAGACAGATCATACTTACGGCATGCTTTTGTCACATTCCACATGCGCCATAGGAACGTTAACAAGATTCCATTATCATGGCATGCAATCCCCGATAATTAATCAACATATGGTTCATTCTGACCTGACTAAGAGCATCTCCACTCGTTGGAGCTCCCCGGGGCCAAATTTCCGTCCGGATGAACCTAATCCGGATGAATTTTTGCACTGGGGAGGAGGGTTTTCCCAGCCGTGCCTCGCTCAAGCCTCCTCTTCGCCGCCACACGTCGTCCTTCTCCGAGCTCACCTCGACGCCACGCGCATGGACCTGCCGGGCTCGCGCTTCTTCGACTCCTGGGACGACGCCGCCGACGTCGTGTGCGCGCTCGACGAGGAGGACCAGTCCGTCCTCACGCTCGGCAGCGGTGGCGCGCGGGGCAAGGGGCAGCGGCGGCGCGCGGGGCAAGGGGCAGCGGCTGCGCGCAGGACTGATACGTCTCCGACGTATCGATAATTTCTTATGTTTCATGCCATATTATTGATGATATCTACATGTTTTATGCATACTTTACATCATATTTATGCATTTTCTGGAACTAACCTATTAACAAGATGCCGAAGAGCCGATTCTTTGTTTTACGCTGTTTTTGGTTTCAGAAATCCTAGTAAGGAAATATTCTCGGAATTGGACGAAATCAACGCCCAGGGGCCTATTTTCACACGAAGCTTCCAGAAGACCGAAGAGTCAACGAAGTGGGGCCACGAGGTGGCCAGGAGGTAGGGCGGCGCGGCCCAGGTCTTGGCCGCGCCGGCCTGTCTCCTGGGCCCCTCGTGTGGCCCCCTGACCTGCCCTTCCGCCTACAAATAGTATAAGTCGCGAAACCCCCAGTACCGAGAGCCACGATACGGAAAACCTTCCAGAGACGCCGCCGCCGCCAATCCCATCTCGGGGGATTCAGGAGATCGCCTCCGGCACCCTGCCGGAGAGGGGAATCATCTCCCGGAGGACTCTACGCCGCCATGGTCGCCTCCGGAGTGATGTGTGAGTAGTTCACCCCTGGACTATGGGTCCACAGCAGTAGCTAGATAGTTGTCTTCTCCTCATTATGCTTCATTGTCGGATCTTGTGAGCTGCCGAACATGATCAAGATCATCTATCTGTAATGCTATATGTTGTGTTTGTTGGGATCCGATGGATAGAGAATACTATGTTATGTTGATTATCAATTCATGTCTATGTGTTGTTTATGATCTTGCATGCTCTCCGTTATTAGTAGAGGCTCTGGCCAAGTTTTTGCTAGTAACTCCAAGAGGGAGTATTTATGCTTGATAGTGGGTTCATGTCTCCGTGAATCTGGGGGAGTGACAGAAACCTCTAAGGTTATGGATGTGCTGTTGCCACTAGAGATAAAACATTGATGCTATATCCGAGGATGTAGTTATTGATTACATTACGCACAATACTTAATGCAATTGTCTGTTGTTAGCAACTTAATACTGGAAGGGGTTCGGATGATAACCTGAAGGTGGACTTTTTAGGCATAGATGCATGCTGGATAGCGGTCTATGTACTTTGTCGTAATGCCCAATTAAATCTCACAATACTCATCATAATATGTATTTGCATGGTCATGCCCTCTCTATTTGTCAATTGCCCAACTGTAATTTGTTCACCCAACATGCTATTTATCTTATGGGAGAGACACCTCTAGTGAACTGTGGACCCCGGTCCAATTCTCTATATTGAAATACAATCTACTGCAATTGTTCTACTGTTTTCTACAAACAATCATCATCCACACTATACATCTAATCCTTTGTTACAACAAGCCGGTGAGATTGACAACCTCGCTGTTTCGTTGGGGCAAAGTACTTGGTTTGTGTTGTGCAGGTTCCACGTTGGCGCCGGAATCCCTGGTGTTGCGCCGCACTACATCTCGCCGCCATCAACCTTCAACGTGCTTCTTGACTCCTACTGGTTCGATAAACCTTGGTTTCTTACTGAGGGAAACTTGCCGCTGTGCGCATAACACCTTCCTCTTGGGGTTCCCAACGGACGCGTGTCGAACGGAAAGACAATACGTCAACCACGCGCATCAAACAAAATTTCTGGCGCCGTTGCCGGGGAGATCAAGACACGCTGCAAGGGGAGTCTCCACATCCCAATCTCTTTACTTTGTTTTTGTCTTGCTTTATTTTATTTACTATTTTGTTTGCTGCACTAAATCAAAATACAAAAAAATTAGTTGCTAGTTTTACTTTATTTACTGTCTTGCACTCTATATCAAAAACACAAAAAAAAAATTTAGTTACTTGCATTTACTTTATCTAGTCTATTTTATTTACTATTGCTAAAATGAGTAATCCTGAAGTTGAAGTTCGTTCGTTTAAGCAACAAGGGGGAGAATGTTTAAGAGATGCTTGGTATAGAATTAGTGATGCCCATAATAGGTGCATTAAGAAACACTCCACCACTATCTTACTCAGGAATTTCTATGTTGGTATCTCTAGCTGGAATAGGTATGTTCTTGATTGTCTCGCGGGAGGGAACTTCCTAAGTACTCCTGCCTTAGAAGCTAGTTGCATTATTGAGAGTTTATTTGGAATACCACCTGTCAATGAAGTTAAAATTGAAACCTCTCTTGAAGATGTTATAAAAAAATTGGAAACCATAGAGAAAAATTTTCCAAGTGTTGAAACTAAATTGGAAATGTTACTTGATAAAACTGATGAACTTGATAAATCCTTAGGAGGAATTGATGAAATAATTAGTGTCCTAGGAACTTGTGTTGTCCATGATAATCAAACCAATAGGATTGGCGAACTTGAAAAAACTATGGGAACCTTGAGTTCAAATTTTTCTTCTCTTAAATATGAGGAGAAAGCTTATGTGGGTAAGGAGCAAAAGTTTATGTATGTCTCTAAAGTGCCTAAACCAAAAAAATATTATTATAGGCCTAAAATTTACAAAGCCCTTAGTACCACTACAGATGGGGGAGCTTATGATAACGATGCTCTATCTCTTGATAATACTTGACACACACTTTCTGCGCCTAGCTGAAAGGCGTTAAAGAAAAGCGCTTATGGGAGACAACCCATGTTTTTACTACAGTAATTTTGTTTTATATTTGAGTCTTGGAAGTTGTTTACTACTGTAGCAACCTCTCCTTATCTTAGTTTTGTGTTTTGTTGTGCCAAGTAAAGTCGTTGATAGTAAGGTTCATACTAGATTTGGATTACTGCGCAGAAACAGATTTCTTTGCTGTCACGAATCTGGGCAAAATTCTCTGTAGGTAACTCAGAAAATTATGCTAATTTACGTGAGTGATCCTCAGATATGTACGCAACTTTCATTAAATTTGAGCATTTTCATTTGAGCAAGTCTGGTGCCTCAATAAAATTCGTCTTTACGAACTGTTCTGTTTTGACAGATTCTGCCTTTTATTTCGCATTGCCTGTTTTGATATGCTCGATGGATATTTCGATTCCATTGACTTTCAGTAGCTTTGTGCAATGTCCAGAAGTGTTAAGAATGATTATGTCACCTCTGAACATGTATATTTTGATTGTGCACTAACCCTCTAATGAGTTGTTTTGACTTTGGTGTGGAGGAAGTTTTCAAGGATCAAGAGAGGGAGATGATACAACATGATCAAGGAGAGTGAAAGCTCTAAGCTTGGGGATGCCCCGGTGGTTCACCCCTGCATATATCAAGAAGACTCAAGCGTCTAAGCTTGGGGATGCCCAAGGCATCCCCTTCTTCATCGACAACATTATCAGGTTCCTCCCCTGAAACTATATTTTTATTCCATCACATCTTATGTGCTTTGCTTGGAGCGTCTGTTTGTTTTTGTTTTTATTTTGTTTGAATAAAATGGATCCTAGCATTCTTTGTGTGGGAGAGAGACACGCTCCGCTGTTGCATATGGACAAGTATGTCCTTAGGCTTTACTCATAATATTCATGACGAAGTTTCTTCTTCGTTAATTTGTTATATGGTTGGAATTGGAAAATGCTACATGTAGTAATTGCTAAAATGTCTTGGGTAATGTGATACTTGGCAATTGTTGTGCTCATGTTTAAGCTCTTGCATCATGTACCTTGTACCTATTAATGAAGAAATACATAGAGCATGCTAAAATTTGGTTTGCATATTTGGTCTCTCTAAGGTCTAGATAATTTCTAGTATTGAGTTTGAACAACAAGGAAGACGGTGTAGAGTCTTATAATGTTTACAATATGTCTTTTATGTGAGTTTTGCTGCACCAGTTCATCCTTATGTTTGTTTCAAATAAACCTTGCTAGCCTAAACCTTGTATCGAGAGGGAATACTTCTCATGCATCCAAATACTTGAGCCAACCACTATGCCATTTGTGTCCACCATACCTACCTACTACATGGTATTTCTCCGCCATTCCAGAGTAAATTGCTTGAGTGCTACCTTTAAACAATTCAAAATTTATTACCTCTGATTTGTGTCAATGTTTTATAGCTCATGAGGAAGTATGTGGTGTTTATCTTTCAATCTTGTTGGGCAACTTTCACCAATGGACTAGTGGCTTCATCCGCTTATCCAATAATTTTGCAAAAAGAGCTGGCAATGGGATTGCCAGTCCCAAATTAATTAATAAAAATAGACACTCCTCCATGGTATGTGATTGATTGGACGGCACCCGAAGGATTCGGTTAGCCATGGCTTGAGAAAGCAAAGGTGGGGAGGAGTGTCATCATAATAAAACTAAAATAAAAAGGCACTCCTTCATGGTATGAGATTGTTGGTAGGCACCCGAAGGATTCGGTTAGCCATGGTTTGTGAAAGAAAGGTTGGAAGGAGTGCCACACAAAAATAAAATAAAATGGGAGCCGCTCTTTGAAGGTTTGTCTGGCAAGGGGGTTAGAGTGCCCACTACCATTCGTTGACAACAACAAACACCTCTCAAAATTTTACTTTTATGCTCTCTACATGTTTTCAAAATCAAAGCTCTAGCACAAATATAGCAATCGGTGATTTCCTCTTTGAAGGACCATTCTTTTACTTTTATGTTGAGTCAGTTCACCTATTTCTCTCCACCTCAAGAAGCAAACACTTGTGTGAACTGTGCATTGATTCCTACATACTTGCATATTGCACTTGTTATATTACTTTGCATTGACAACTATCTATGAGATATACATGTTACAAGTTGAAAGCAACCGCTGAAACTTCATCTTCCATTATGTTGCTTCAATATCTTTACTATGAATTATTGCTTTATGAGTTAACTCTTATGCAAGACTTATTGATGCTTGTCTTGAAAGTACTATTCATGAAAAGTCTTTGCTATATGATTCAGTTGTTTACTCATGTCATTTACATTGTTTTGATCGCTGCATTCATTACATATGCTTACAATAGTATGATCAAGGTTATGATGGCATGTCACTCCAGAAATTATCTTTGTTATCGTTTACCTGCTCGGGACGAGCAGGAACTAAGCTTGGGGATGCTGATACGTCTCCGACGTATCGATAATTTCTTATGTTCCATGCCACATTATTGATGATATCTACATGTTTTATGCATACTTTACATCATATTTATGCATTTTATGGAACTAACCTATTAACAAGATGCCGAAGAGCCAGTTGCTGTTTTCTGCTGTTTTTAGTTTCAGAAATCCTAGTAAGGAAATATTCTCGGAATTGGACGAAATCAACGCCCAGGGGCCTATTTTCACACGAAGCTTCCAGAAGACCGAAGAGTCAACGAAGTGGGGCCACGAGGTGGCCAGGAGGTAGGGCGGCGCGGCCAGTCTTGGCCGCGCCGGCTGTCTCCCTGGGCCCCTCGTGTGGCCCCCGACCTACCCTTCCGCCTACAAATAGTCTTCGTCGCGAAACCCCAAGCACAGAGCCACGATACGGAAAACCTTCCAGAGACGCCGCCGCCGCCAATCCCATCTCGGGGGATTCAGGAGATCGCCTCCGGCACCCTGCCGGAGAGGGGAATCATCTCCCGGAGGACTCTACGCCGCCATGGTCGCCTCCGGAGTGATGTGTGAGTAGTTCACCCCTGGACTATGGGTCCATAGCAGTAGCTAGATGGTTGTCTTCTCCTCATTATGCTTCATTGTCGGATCTTGTGAGCTGCCGAACATGATCAAGATCATCTATCTGTAATGCTATATGTTGTGTTTGTTGGGATCCGATGGATAGAGAATAATATGTTATGTTGATTATCAATTCATGTCTATGTGTTGTTTATGATCTTGCATGCTCTCCGTTATTAGTAGAGGCTCTGGCCAAGTTTTTGCTAGTAACTCCAAGAGGGAGTATTTATGCTCGATAGTGGGTTCATGTCTCCGTGAATCTGGGGGAGTGACAGAAAGCTCTAAGGTTATGGATGTGCTGTTGCCACTAGGGATAAAACATTGATGCTATGTCCGAGGATGTAGTTATTGATTACATTACGCACAATACTTAATGCAATTGTCTGTTGTTAGCAACTTAATACTGGAAGGGGTTCGGATGATAACCTGAAGGTGGACTTTTTAGGCATAGATGCATGCTGGATAGCGGTCTATGTACTTTGTCGTAATGCCCAATTAAATCTCACAATACTCATCATAATATGTATGTGCATGGTCATGCCCTCTCTATTTGTCAATTGCCCAACTGTAATTTGTTCACCCAACATGCTATTTATCTTATGGGAGAGACACCTCTAGTGAACTGTGGACCCCGGTCCAATTCTCTATATTGAAATACAATCTACTGCAATTGTTCTACTGTTTTCTGCAAACAATCATCATCCACACTATACATCTAATCCTTTGTTACAGCAAGCCGGTGAGATTGACAACCTCGCTGTTTCGTTGGGGCAAAGTACTTGGTTTGTGTTGTGCAGGTTTCACGTTGGCGCCGGAATCCCTGGTGTTGCGCCGCACTACATCTCGCCGCCATCAACCTTCAACGTGCTTCTTGACTCCTACTGGTTCGATAAACCTTGGTTTCTTACTGAGGGAAACTTGCCGCTGTGCGCATCACACCTTCCTCTTGGGGTTCCCAACGAACGCGTGTCGAACGGAAAGACAATACGTCAACCACGCGCATCAAGGACCAAGGCCGGCGGCACGCAGGTGGCTGCGGCGACGGCGCACGAGGCAAGGGGCGGGCGGCGGCGCACTGGGCCAGTGGCGGGAGTTGGAGCGCGGGGCAAGGGGCAGCAGCGGAGTGCGGCCCCGGCGGCGAGCGTGGGCATGGAGAGGCGTGGGCGTGGCAATTATTTCGCTAATGGCCACTGACGATGGGCCAGACGACTTGTTTTCGTCCATCCGGAGTCCCCGGGAGACCCCCGGGAAACCGAGGATGGCATGGGGAGTTCGGACGAAAATAGGTTCAAATCCGGACCAAAACGAGAAATCGGGGGCCTGACTGGGCCGTTTTTCGCCGTCCGGATGAAAAAAAGTGGTCGTGGCCTCGGGGAGACGAGTGGGGATGCTCTAATTAATCAACACATCCTCTGTTAGTTGCTCACTAACTAACCAGAGAGAAGACCGAGATTCATGTCATTCGGATAAGAAAATAATATACATCGCATGATCGGTATCCGGTCTCGCTTGCCTTGCCGTTGCATCACATGAGATGGTGGAGTGATGGTGGAGCCTGTGCGGCTTCGTTGTCCCGGAGCACTGTCTAGTCTAGCGCACTATCACTATTGAGGTGTGCCATCCATTATGCATATTATTATTATTCCAAAGCATCTTTTAGTCTTCAGATTAGCTAGCTTTAGCTGTTTTTCCACGATAATAAACTAGCTTTAGGTATGTACTAATCAACCTGCCTTTCATGTTCTGCGGCTTTGGTTTCTTTCTCAAGCTAAGGAGGAAAGGCTAGCTGGGGAAATTGGGGACAATTAAAACTTTGTTAATTTGCTAACTTTAGTGGTAGCACTAATGAGTGGATCAGTGACGCAGTGACTCCATTATCATGTTAGCTGCCGTGTAGACATCGTACTTGCGGTTTGCTGTGCATCTTCGACAGGTTAGCTTAGAAGCAACGTCTGGTGACATCGAGTAAATGAGTGCAAGTTGAAGGTGGAGACAAGCCATGCCATATTTAGTTTGCACGTTACTTTCAGTTTCAGACGCTCTATTTCCCAGGATTATATGTCAGCTAATTTTGGTTACTTATTTGGTGAAGAGAACTATGTACATTCTCTGTTCCATAATATAGTAGTATGTTCCAGTTTGCCAAAACATATTATGTTATGGAACAGAGGGAGTACTAAAAGCATTATTGTAACTAGATCTGATGAACACAATTAAGTGGCTCAAACATACCTCATTAGCACCCCATGTGCATGTCAACTTCAATGGGCTACCTGTACGGGCACCGGCCTCTGGTCTCATGGTGCTCAATAATTTGCCTCTTGTGCTCGAGAACCTGCTAGTTGTTAACAGGTGTTTTTCTCCTGACGACCTGCTAGCTCAGCAGTGAACTTGAACAAAAATATGTCCTACCAGCAATAACCTATTTTTTTGGTTGCAGAGTTTGGTCTGGGAGATTGCTTCTTTTCTTAAAGACACATCCCGTGCTCGACAAGTTGCCAAGTTACCATTAAGATGCTACTTGACCATACGGTACCTTCTTTATCAGATTGTTTGATTGCTTTTTTTTTTTTTTCTTTTTCGAAAAAAATGTCTTGAATCAAAATGGAAATTATATCTCAGAGAAAAATTCATCTCCATGAGGTCAAGTAAATCCCAATTCAACCTCACAAAAAAGGAACGAGTTCTAGAGTACTATGGATGAATGGACCAATCTGAATAGGATCCTAGCAATTTTCCGACACTTGTTGAGTCCCTTCTTTTGTTTCATCCAGTGGTAAGTGACGAAAATAATTTAAGATAGGGCAAAAAAAATTCGTGTATAAATAATGCATAGCATAAGGTTATCTTGAATATGCTTCTGCTTATAATAATATCCATGATAAATCTCTATAAGACAAGTAATGTTATTCACATTAAACTTATAAAATAAGTCTTTTAACTTTAGACAAGAGAAGTTTTGAAGCAACTCTCGAGATAGCGAAATGAAACGATGGTCAAAATTGTAATTGTATTTAGCAACACGAAAGGTGTCGACGTTGTAAAATAATCAATAGTGACATAGTCTCTTGCCATTTTCATGATTTCCCACATTTTACCATTTGATCCATACTTAGAATTCAGATGTCATTTTTATGCAAATTGTCATCTTACAACAATGGTTTTCAAACAACATTTCTCCAATTTAGCGAACGTGCCACACATACCTAGAGTTGGTATTGGCCACACCTCATATGGAAAATATAATCTATCACATATATAAAGTTTGTATTGGCTACACCCCATAAGCTGCAAAGAGAAAGAGTTGGTTTCTAACTATAGTAGACCTAGTCTCTATTTTGTGTAGTGTTCACTTAAATAAGCATAACTTTGTCATACAGATTTCATTTTTTACGTATGACCACTCACATTTTTCAGAAAAATACGTGCATCTAAACTTTGTCGCTAAAAATCAAGATCGGGGGCTGACCTACCTTGCTGGAGCTCCGCCCCTGGTTTCATTTGTTGGGATTAGCAAATTGCCTTCAAAAGTAAGATATATTTTAGTTGTTTCTCCAATGAAATAATGGGCCAAGTTTTTTTTGCTGAGAAAAACAATACATATCCATACATTCACAAATACGTGCATGTACTCACTCTACGAACGCACACACACACCCTACAATATGTGCACCTCCAAGTGACTGAGCCAGTGGGTCTTGAGATTGATGAAGTCATCACCGGCGTCTCGCTATCGACGGGAGCATCGCTTCCCACTCAAAGAAAATTCTGCCTATACGAGACACCAAAGCGTCGAACCATGGATAAGAAATAAAATGGTGGTCAAAATTAAGATAGTTTTAGTTGTTTCTCAAATGGAATAATGGGCCAATTTTTGTTTCCTTGAGAGAAGAGAACTTCACTAATTAGCCAGAAAGAAACCAAATCCTCAACACAAATACAAAATCAAATCGCCAAACTATGCACCTACAAATGGAAAAGTGGTTTATGTTCCAGAGCTCATGTGAGCTTTAAAAAAAAATTATGAAAATAAATATACAAACACATATACATATCTAGTATGTACAACACAATTTTCATCGAATATATTTTCATATGGGGTGTCCACAAAAGGACAAATGCTTGAAGCAAAATAGATATATTATTGGCCTTTTCAAAGTCATGGTTTTGTGATTTTATATGTAGCCAAAAATTACAATGTGTTATTTAGCAAAACTATGCAAATATGTAATGAAGATGCACATTTATCCACATAACTTGTTTTAGATTTTTCTGAAACTTTGAAATAATATTTCCAAATTTTAAAGTAGCAAGTTCACCGAAGCTTAGGAGCACAATTCATGCACTCCATACAAATACTCCTTTTGCAAGCAAAATTACCTTGTGAACAATCATTATGTTTCCTCTTTACTTTGATGATTTTCAGACTCCCCTTACCTGAGTAATTTCCACATAGAGGTTATGGAGAGCCATGGTTATGAAAGGGCTTGTACCACAAACCATCGTGGGTGAAACCTTAGGTTTGATATGTGTGTGTCTCGTGAAAGAGGAATGTTCTTTTAGTGGGATGCAAATTTAGACCAAAATAATAACGGGGTGGCTATGATGTCTTCAAAGATCTTGAAGCTCCACAACTTACTCTCCAGTAGGGCAGTAGGCGAATGAGAGTGTGGTGTGTGCATGTATTTCTACATTGTACTCAGTCTCCAATATACCAAGGATTCATGAGGTTTCTTGATTATTGAAGTATGCATCATTCTGTTAATCAATTTACGGTAATGTGGATTCTCTGTGTCAGATTTATAATTAGTTCAAACACATGTTTTCAAACTAAGACTGTAAATTTTGGGCACCAAGTGCCCTGAAAAGGCAAAGTGAAAACTTAACCATTTATATTAGGTGCGACAACATTTCTATGTATACATCATGGGATGAACTATAACCATGCAAGAATTTAACCGATGTTGTCCATTTGAGTTTTGAAACCAAATACAAGTGTATCAAAGATACTAACTACAAGTTGCACCCTTATTGTACATAATATAAATGTATGCAAGGGGATTGGATCTGCTTAGTTGAACAAATTGTGTTGAGTTGTACCTTCCGCGTGCACCCTAGCCCCCCCCCCCATATATGCATGCACACATGGATAGTGTTGGTATTCAGATATGCTTGCAAGTGGAGTCTTTAGACGGATATAAACTAACCCGCGTATTCTAGGTATGTACAGATTGGTGTGAATCTCCGTGTCCTAGTCGGGCACTGCATCAGTTGCTCATCCCATGACGTGCCCATGGGCCAGCCTTTGTATTCAGTGAGATATTACTTATCCATGTGCTCGTCATTTTCCTATATATCAATCAAGTCACATGATGATCTTGAGCACGTGTTAAATAAGTAGCTGACTTAAACTTTCCATCTACCTTTGTTGATGCTATGTTTTATTTTTCTACCAAGGATGATGCATTCTTCGTTGTATAGAAACTTTTTTTATTTCTCTATTAACAAAACAACATGTAAAGCTCTTGCATATTGTCAAAAAGAGACATCTGACAATGGAATTATCCTTTTGGAATGTTAAGAAAATACAAAGGTAGTGATATACTTTATTTTCAAAATAAATGTGAGAGAAATTCGCTCAAAATTATATACATATGGATCGTTCCCATGAAAATATTAACTTGTGTCCACCTTTCTTAAACCCATACATCTATAAAATTATGTGAATTTGCACAAGGTCTTCTGAAAATGCAAAGGCCAAACTTGGAGAAACTGACAAGATTACATACAAATATTAACTTGTATTATGTGAGAATAAGGTTATGAATCAAATGTAGCACCTTTAAGTGTACACCATTTTACAACATATAATAGGATATTATTCCTTTAAGAATTAGAGAGTGAACACATACCATCATCAATGTATCTCTATTGAAACCTTGAATATGTTTGCTTTTTAAAGAGATGAAATGATTTCATAAGAAAAAAATAATGAGGAGCATATACATTATGTGAGAAAATGATGACCTTTGTAGAGTTTTATATAAGTGGCTAATCGAAACTTCTAGATCTTTGTGTTGACGTTATTATTTCTTTCCTTTTCTGCGGGGCGATGTATTTCATGTTTTACTGAACCTTTTTTCTTAATAAAAATGTGTAAGGTATTCCATGTTTTCAAATACATAAATGCATCAACAAATTTTCCTATTTGTAGAGGTTCAAAAAAAATGCAATGACGTACTACTTCTTCTCTTTGAATGGGATCACTAGAAGAGAAATGCTCGTGAACCTATGCACATACAAATGTTTAGCACGTTGCCACAAAAGAATTATGAATCATTCACACAAGAAGGGATGGTTCTTTGGTGTTGAGTCATAATAACAATTTGGCAGAAAATATATGACAATTCCATACATTTAATGAGAGAGTGATGCCTTCGTAAATTTTGATAGCATTGGTTAATCAAAACTTCTAGCTATCTTGCTTTTTTGTTGGGTCGATGCATTCCATGTTGTATCAAAGCTTTTCCTTTCTTTGTAAATGAAACATTGCAAACGTATTCCATGTCTTCATAGACAAACATGCAATAAATTAGTTTTCTTTTCATGAAATTGGAAATGCAATAACTACCTTTTTCTTTATCGAAGGAATAATATAAAACAAATGCTTGAGAACCTATATACTAAGTATGAATTGTTGAGACGACAATGATTGGTTTGCTGGTGTTGAGACACAATAAGAGAAAATTTCCAAGTCGCTACATTAACACATGAGTATGCATGCGCAAGTAAAATTTGTTCGATTCCTTGATCATTAGTTCCACCCTTGTTTTTGTTCAAATGCCCTTTCATCGCAAAAACATACATGGAAAAAGTGGAAGAAAATTCCACACAAAGTCAAAAAACGGAGAACCAAAAAAGAATAGAAGAGGGGTCCTTTGCCACCCCTCATTTTATTACAGTGTTTTCACTACATAATTTACATTTAATAAGTCTTCTTCAATATTTGTAGTGGACCGTAATATCCCATAGTGTAGAGGGGGTTTTAGTTTAATTATGCCCCATCCCTCCCAGACACACACCCCCAACTTTCACTTTTTACAAAATAAAACTAATTAGTAGATTTTCATTTGATTACCCCCATTTCATGTAAGTACTGCCAATTACCCATTCTATGTTTTTTGAGTGGTCTCCTAGGTAGGTCCCGGTTGTCAGTTACACGTTGCTTGCTGCATGGTGGTTCCTCATCTGACATTTTTTTTTTCACGACCAGATCAAATCTCATGACCTAGACCACCCCAAACGAAGCTGCACGACTCAGAGATTTTTTCGCGACCAACCCAGTTTCCCTCCCATGGCATAGACCAACACAAACTAAGTTGCACCCATTTGCCTGGGACGTTCTGGGTTAGTGGATGCAAACAGTTTGGGAGCGAAAAGACAGGGATACAAACAGTGAGGTGTCATGCCACATGTACCCAGCGACCGGTAGCACCGCTCCCATAATCTTACAATGGGGGTAATGTCTGAAAAATCATTCACTAGCCGGGGTTTGGAAAGCCCCTTAATAGGTTTATTCGTGCAAAAATGTAAAATTATGAGGTATTAACTGGAAAAATGTATATTCTGGGTTTTAAACTAAAAGGCATGATGCACAACTTTTCAAATAAAAAAAATATAATCAAGTATCCTATCAATTAAGTCACGAGATAACATAAGTAGAGTGTGACACATGTATGTAACAATGTCATAATAGAAGAAAAACTTCATGTTGGAATTGATCAAAATCGGAAAATATAGGTATTTTCTTATGATGGGTAAATGGAAATAGTTCAATTCCTTTCATTCATTAATCACATGTATAATTGTTAGGCCAATATTATACCAGAATGCATCTCTGTGGTTTTTTGTCAATATTTTTAAAATTATAAAGAAGTTTGTTTAGTATACATGAAACCAAATATAAAGAAAGGTTTTGCGAGGAGCATATGCATTCAATGTGACAATTATGGCATTATTAGAGTTGTAACACAAGTGGCTAATCCAAACTTCCAGCTCTTTGTGTCCATGATATCCTTTTCTTTTGTGTTAGGACCAATGCACTCCGTGTTGGGTCATAACTTTTTTCTTTCTCTCTTAGTGAAACACCGCGTTATGCATTCATGTCTTCAAGGACAAACATGCAATAACCAATTTGACTATTTTATAAAGTTGCAGTAACTATATTTCCTTTTTGATGTAATATTAGAAGATAAATTTAAGCTTGAAAATGTCCGTTTTGAATGGAAATGTAATGAAATTTTGAAGAAAAGGTTCCTGCCGAGCTTATACATTCAGTGAGTGGTGACTTTGTTGATTTGGCAACATTAGGTAATCGAAACTTCCAGCTCTCTGTGGTACTGTTATTTTTTATTTCCTTTTTGTTTGTAGGGGTGATGCATTCCATGCTATATCAAACCTTTCTTCCTTCTTTATTAGTGAAACAAATTGTATTTCATGTTTTCAAAAATAGACATGTAATAGCAAGTTGGGGGAAATGCAATAACTATTTCTTTCCAAAGGATTACTGAAAGATATATACACGTGAACCTATAAATATAAATCTTTGACATGACCCAGAAAAGAAGTGTGGATCATTGACACGAGAAGGATCGGTCATAGGTGTTGAGTCATAATAATAATAATTTGGAATAAAAGTTTTATGACGAGCATACACATTGTGAGAGAGAGAGTGATGACTTTGTAGAGTTTGCCAACACTTGCTAATCAAAATTTCTTGCTAACCATGTCATAGAGGTGGCGCTACGAATTTGCAAATTCGTATTCATTTTGCCAAAATCATCGACATTTTGCCAAAATCATTAGTATTCACGTGAATACTTAGGAAGACCCCTAGCTCTGAACCAGCCACGTCGATGTCTTTTTTTTTTGTTGCGGTCAATTCATTCCATGTTGTATGGAACTGTTTTTTTCTCCTTTCTTAATGAAACACCGCGTAATGTATTCCATGTCTTCAAAGACAAACATGCAATAACCAACTTTCCTTTTAATGAAGTACGGAAAATGCAATAAATATTATTTTTTCGTTCCCAAAGGAATAATGGAAGATAAATGTGTGTGAACCTATACACATATGAATCTTTGACGCGATACAGTAAGAAAGTATGAATACTTGACCGATGAAAGAATGGTCTGTCCTTGTTGAGTCATGATAAGAGAGAATTTCAAGTTGATGTTTATCAAAAGCAGAAAAAAAAAAACAAGTTCACTACATATTGAGGATGCATGCGTACGTAAGTGAAATTTGTTCTCATTGATTCATTAATCACTTGTCCACCCTTGTTTTTGTTCAAATGCCTTTTCGTCGCTCAAAAATACATGAAAAAGAGGCAGAAAATTTTACACAGGGTCAAAAATTGGAAATAAAAGAATACAAGAGAAGGCCTTTGCCATCCTCTCATTTTGTTACGGACGTGGCTAGCTAAATTGAGCTGTAGCATTAGCATACTGCTAGCGCGTAGCTCTCCTCAGGTATGGTCTCCAACGTCGGCCGCCGCCTGGACAAGCGACCGCAGCTTATCCGCTGCTTGAGCTCTCCGATCTCTGCAGCGGCGGCATCGTCGTCCACGGACATCTCGTCCAGCCGCGGCGCCCTGACCAGGGCGTCATCCTCGGCCGCAGTAACGGAAGCCACCTCGGCCGGCGCCACGACGGCGATGGCGGCCACCTTGGCCGAAGCGGGCCTCCGCGCATGTGCCTCCTTGGTGAAAACGGCGGCTAGGCGCGCAAGGTCGGCGGGCGCAGCCTTGGAGCCGAGCCGCTTCATGGGGAAGGCGGCGTAGACGGCGCCTTGCTCGAGGTCCTCGTCCGCGGCGAGCGCCGCGATCCGCCGCCCCGCCTGCAGCGCGCGCGCGTCCGCCAGGAAGTGGCCGGGCGCCTCGAGCATCAGCTCCGCCGCGGTCGCCGGTGGCCTGACCAGCCTCACCCCACCGTCCGGGAGCACGACCCTGGCGCCCTTGGCCGCCCCGGGGATCCTGGCGAGAGTGCAGGACGCGAAGTTCCCCATGCCGAAGGAAGAGACGAGAGCAAGATCGAGGAGCTCGGAGGGAATGAGAGTTGGTGATGGCTCGGTGTGTGTGTCTGTGTGGCTGCGGTGGGATCGGGGTTGCGCGGGCAAGATCCATATATAGCTAGGTGGAGTGGGGTGAGATGCGTGGTTGGAGGAAACGCGTGCAATGGACACGATGTGACGACGGTGGCGAAGTAGCTGGCTAAGCTGTGTGATCAGCGAGAAGGAACAAACCAAAGGTGAGCTGAGTGAGGAGTCGAAGTGGATTTGCGCGTGGGTGGACCGACCGCGGTGACGGGAGTTCGGCATCCGTTGGGCTTGGTGGGGCTGCTGGTGGAGTGGACTGCTTTTTTTTAGAGCAAGTGCAACAAATGATGTTTATAGAAAATCAAACAAACAAATGTGGACAGATGAGTTATGTTATAGAAGGCAGATTTCGTGCTCCCAAGCTCCAGTGGTCCTGGTTAGTTCAAAAAATTCAAAACCATATCTGTGAGTCTTAAAAAAAATTGAAAAAAATATTCGGATGTAGTTCATGAATTATCCCACAAACGTGTAAAATATCAATTCCAAATACTTTGTATTCTGAGCTGTAAAAAAAATAACAAAAATGTAGATCTGTAGAAGTATGTTTCAAATCCCCAAATTTTATCAGATTTGTCATTTTTGTGTAGCCCACAATACAAAGAATTTCAAGTCACGATTTTACATGCTTGTGGGATACAACACTAACTATGTGCAGAATTATTTTCAGATTTTTTGAAAACTTGTAAACCATGATTTTAAATTTATTTGAACAACGAGAGCACTGGTGCTCAGGAGCAAATGATACTTTCCGTTATATTATGTCCTACAAACTTTGCAGATAGAACATTAAATAATAAAAGAATACAGAACGATCTTCATGGTTTACTGCACTTGCTAAGCCTGGAGCCGACTTCAACGTCGCCTAGACGCACATGAAGTCGGGGAATAATAATAGATCCACCACCTCCTAGCCAACATCCACGCTCTAGAGCATCCATCTCGACCCAGCCCCCAACGCTATCGTGGATAACGACGAACGCCAGCAACACGTCAAGAAATTAATCTCGCTAGATCTAAATAACAGCGAGAAGACCAAACTACCGTTCTAAAGGATTGACGAGCACATATTGTCGTCAACTCCGAGGCGCCGCCGTGAAGATTGCTCTCGATGTGAGAGTAGAATTGAGACGGATTTATTAACACTGATGTGCGGCTCCCATACCCATTGACGGTCCACAACACATAAATTCTAATCCTAGCTACTAGGCCGGAGTGGAGTGGAGTAGAGTGTTGGGTGTGCGTGTGTGGGTGTGATCCACGTATCGATAGGCAGGATAGGAAGGAATTCCGATCCCGACTTTTGATTGAAAAAAGGCAAACCACGAACTACGGTTTAGTCCATAGATCGACAACGTTTCCATAGTTCGTTAATAAAGTTGTCGGTTTTTGGCTGAATGTTTGGAACACTGGCTTGAATATTGCAAGCTGCCTGTCTACCGGCCTATGTGTCAGATGATTTATATTACAAATGGCATTAAGGAAACAAATACCTTTGACCGATAAAGGCAAATTATCAAGATCATATATGTAAGAGACACCTCCTGCCATTTTTTCTTTATGAGATGCGGAATTTAAATAGCACTCAATCTGAACAAGGAAACGATTCTTGCTCACATCAGATAAGGTAGCTAGTGTACAGATGTGCAAGCCAACAGCCAGCGAAGGTGTAGTATAATTTGAAAGTCAACTATTGCAATAAGAGGCTTGCACTATTTGATTGAACTACATATACTGTTGACCTTTGAAGTATCATTGAATTTCTCTAGAAATATGTACATTTTATAAGTAATGCACTAGAGATTGCAAAGGTTTTTTTTAGAAGGACAAAACCTTTGCCTAATTTTATTAATTAAGGAAGAGCTTGACCGAAAGATAATAATAAGATACAACCAGCAACTACTCTCCCGGTATTAGTATTATTTTGCTCAACTTTTTTTCTCACATAACCACTCAAAGGAGAGCTTCTTTTTTTGTTGTATATTACCGAGGATGATCATTTGAGGGGCATGCTTGTGGTGAACACCCTCGCGTTCCGCTATTTCCCAAGAGACAAGCAAGGTGAGCGAAGCAAAAACATTTCGGTTTGGCGTTGACCAGTCGAACATTTTGAGGCACTACTCTCAATGGTGTGAGCCGGCTATTGTTAGAAATCTAGGTTATCTAGCCCAACCGAATCTTTGATCAAGCCCCGAAGATAGATGGCGTAGCGGCAATTTACAAGAAGATGATCAAATATCACTCAAGATTGCAAAAGGTTAAGAACAACTTACATCACCAGGCTAGTTTCATCAAATATCGTTTAAGTGTTGGGCCCTTACGTGTTTCCAATTAGCTACAGACCGTCAGGGGGATTATTAGCGACACAAGTACAATTAAATGGCATTTGGAACCTATGTTTGCACCTAGACACCTAAGCATCTAGTGGCATGTTTGTGCGCTCATTCTGTTGGATTGGCGTGTTCGTCGGTGGATCCGCCATGTTGGCTGCAAGTTAGTCAATCGCAATCAGGATGAGGGTGGTGGTGCTGGATCGATGTTTCATCTCTGTAGTGCATGACGGCAAAAACATGTCCTGGTGCAGTCTTTTCTTGAACCTCCGAGTGCTGCCTGATGGTCATGCATCTCCTGCCACATCTGTCTCAAACCTCTTCACCGACGAAGTTAATTAGATGCTTCATTTTCAGCGGTGTTGTTAAGAAACCTCAATTGGGTTTAGTTTTTTTAAGGTTTGTTATGTCCTTAGTTTTGTTTCTCAAATCTCATACGAATACATGTTGTACTCTCTTCAGCATAATCTGACAGAGCACTCCGTGTCCTCTGGTGCCATAAAGAAATTTGGAAACATACCCGGAAGAAAGAAAGACAAGAGTAGCTTCTACGGACCCGTCAGCAAGTTGGGTTCGAGTAAGGCATCTCGAGCGAGCGGGACGACGCAAACGGTCGCACGTCTGCACCCAGCTCCAGCGGGGCGACACATCATGTTCGGGGCGTCCGCCGCGACGCAAACACGGCGGAAATATACAGCACGTTTGCGTCTCTAGCTGGTTGCGCCGAGCGTCCGCTCGCTTCCCCCACAGGCATGTGACCCTAGCTCGATCGGTCTCGAATTAAAGCACAGCAAGCGCACCAATATCAACAGCCGGAGTGGCAACCGCGCTGATCAACCCGCCAACCGCCGGAATGGAGCGCTGAACCGCCTGCTTTTTCTTCTTCATCTTCTTCTTCAACACCGGCTAGCGAGACGCCATGAGCGACTACACGTTGCCGTCGGACTCGGAGAGCGAGGGCAAGTTGCCCGGATGGCTGCTGATGACCCACAAGTATAGGGGGTGTATCGTAGTATTTTCGATAAGTAAGAATGTCGATCCCAACGAGGAGCAGAAGGTGTTGACGAGCAGTTTTGATGAAGGATTCACTGTAAATGCTCACAGACAAGTATTCAGGGGGTTTTGATGTAACAGTTGAATAAAGTACGAGTAAGTAAAGTGCGAGAGTAACAATTGCAGCGAGTGGCCCAATCCTTTTTAGCACAAAGGACAAGCCGGTTTGTTTACTTATAATGACCAAACGTTCTCGAGGACACACGGGATTTTAGTCTAGTGCTTTCGCTACATACGGCTAAATAATCTTCATTGTTATGATAAGTGTTGTGTGGGTGAACCTATGCTAATGTACCGCCCTTCCTAGGACTAATACATACTTGTGATTATACCCCTTGCAAGCATCCGCAACTACAAGAAAGTAATTAAGAATAAATCTAACCACAGCCTTAAACTCTGAGATCCTGCTATCCCTCCTGCATCGATATACCAACGGGGGTTTAGGTTTCTGTCACTCCGGCAACCCCGCAATTGGCAAACGAGTACAAGATGCATTCCCCTAGGCCCATAAATGGTGAAGTGTCATGTAGTCGACGTTCACATGACACCACTAGAAGAATAACACCACAACTTAAATATCATACCATTGAATATTACTCAACCATAGTTCACTACTAACATTTAGACTTCACCCATGTCCTCAAGAACTAAACGAACTACTCACAAGACATCATATGGAACATGATCAGAGGTGATATGATGATGAATAACAATCTGAACATAAACTTGGTTCAATGGTTTCACTCAATAGCATCAACAACAAGTAGGAATCGATACCGGGAGAGTTTCCCCTATCAAACAATCAAGATCAAACCCAAATTGCTACGGCGGTGATGGTGTCCAGCGGTGGAGACGGCGATGATGATGGTGGAGATGATGATGATGGTGATGGAGATGATGTCCAGCTCGATGACGGTGACGATGGCGTCGATTTCCCCCTCCGGGAGGGAATTTCCCCGGCGGATTCCTGCCCGCCGGAGAGCTCTTTTCTCTCTGGTGTTCTCCGCCCCGCAGAGGCGGCTGTAACTCTTCGTGAGGTACCCTCTGTGGCTTAGGTTTTCGGGATGAAGGGTTTCGCGAAGAAAAGGAGGCGAAAGGGGCTGTGGGGCCCCCACACCACATGGTGGCGCGGCCAGGCCATGGGCCGCACCGCCCTATGGTCTGGGCCCACCTTGGGTCCAGCTGGCTCCTCCTTCTGGCTTCCTTCGTCATCTTGAAAAATAGGATTTTTGGTATAATTTCCTTCCACAGTTGATCTTCCGAAATATTGCGTTCTGACGGTGCTTTTTCCAGCAGAATCCTGGCTCCGGTGCTTGATCCTCCAATAATGGTGAAACATGCAAAATAGATGAAATAACATAAGTATTGTATCCAAATATGAAATATATCAATGAATAACAGCAAATTATGATATAAAATAGTGATGCAAATTGGACGTATCAACTCCCCCCAAGCTTAGACTTCGCTTGTCCCCAAGCGAAACTGAGCTCGGTAAACAGGACCACATGTTTATGGAGTGAAGAGTCGATAAATAAAATACGGACAAGAAGCATCATATTCATTCACACAAGACATTATAGTAAACAACTTCCTCATATAACTCAACTTGAAACAAGTATAAGGTAATCACAAATAAAGGTGCATAAGAAATCATAGTTGGTGATGGCAAACTTCGTTCTTGGTCAGAGAACAATTAACAGATTATACTTATCCCATTGAGCAGCGCTCTCATGTTAAAGTTTATAAGGCACAACTTGCATACTCAATCATAATGGTCTCCTCATGATCATTGATAACTTGCAAAGCTATATTCATTCAGATAAAACTTGTACTAAACAAGGAAGAATAAAAGACATGATGAAGCAAATCACCATATAATGGTTTGATCACAACTACTCAAATGCTTGCTTGAGATGGAGGGAAATAGGTTTACTGACTCAACATAAAGTAAAAGACAGGCCCTTCGCAGAGGGAAGCAGGGATTAAATCATGTGCTAGAGCTTTTTCAGTTTCGAAATCATATAAAGAGAATAAAAGTAACATTTTGAGAGGTGTTTGTTGTTGTCAACGACTGGTAGCGGGTACTCTAACCCCCTTGCCAGGCAACCTCCAAAGAGCGGCTCCCATATTATTTTCATTTTACGTGGCACTCCTTCCAACCTTTCTTTCACAAACCATGGCTAACCGAATCCTCGGGTGCCTGCCAACAATCTCATACCATGAAGGAGTGCCTTTTTATTTTAGTTTTATTATGATGATGACACTCCCCCCAACCTTTGCTTACACAAGCCATGGCTAACCGAATCCTTCGGGTGCCGTCCATCAATCACATACCATGGAGGAGTGTCTATTTAGTTTAGTTAATTTGGGACTGGGAATCCCATTGCCAGCTCTTTTTGCAAAATTATTGGATAAGCGGCTGAAGCCACTAGTCCATTGGTGAAAGTTGTCCAACAAGATTGAAAGATAAAACACCACATACTTCCTCATGAGCTATGAAACATTGACACAAATAAGAGATACTAAGTTTTGAATTGTTTTAAAGGTAGCACATGAAGTATTTACTTGGAATGGCAGAAAATACCATGTAGTAGGTAGGTATGGTGGACACAAATGACATAGGTTTGGGCTAAGGTTTGGATGCACGAGAAGTATTCCCTCTCAGTACAGGTTTTTGGCTAGCAAGGTTAATTAGCAAGCATAAGAGTTAAGGGAAACAAACAAATATACATGTGATAGAAACAATCATGCATCTTCCTTGTAAGCACAAACAATTTTAACTTCAGAATAATAAGCTATGAGCTAACAAGAAAGAAAGACAATGAAACAACTACATGTATTTCTCTTTTCTACTTAAACCTCAAAGTGTTGTTGCTATTGACCAATGCTAAGTTTGCCAAAACCAAATAGATTTATTCAATGCTCCCAAAGTGATACCAATACTAATGACAAGATAAATCATATAATAGAGATTGCAAACTACAATAAGATGTGCAATATGTAAATAATAAGACTTCTCATTAATATTCCATAACGATAACTCACACCAAGGGATACATAGATAACCAACTAAAAGAGAGATACTTCCAAACTGCAACCCATCTTATATGATAACTTCCCTACTCATGATATGACACTACTTGACAGTAAAAAGTAAAAGGTAGTGATGATGTGATACCGCGGCACTCCCCCAAGCTTGGAACAAACCAAGGGGATGCCAATACCGATGATGAATTACTCCTTCGGCGATGGTGGTGATGAATTCCTGACAAGCTTCTCAATAAGCTCATGAAGCTCATCAATCTTGTATGTGAGATTGCGAATCATCTCCGAATTGTGCTCGACGCGGTTAAGAAGTCTGTCCGACGGCGAGTTCCAACTCTTGGAGTTATTTCCCCACTCTTCACCCTCAGGCTTCTTCCCTCCTGCAGTGTTAGAGCGATCTATATCCCACTGGCTAGGCAATGCTGCCTTTGGAGTCCCTTCAATTTGATTATTGAAAATAAGATTGTGGAAGGGATGGTGAATGCCTGATAGAGATGTTTTCGGAGCTAGGTAATGACGTGGAACCGCTCCTCCAGTGCGAATTCTTGCGCTCTTGTTTGCACAAAAAGGGTTGTCCACCACCTTGATGCTTGCGATGGTAGCACGCGGGTGTGCGCGCGAATCTTCCTCCACCTCTTCTTCATCCTCTTCCTTGACGTCCTTGTCCTCCTCTTTCCACCCAAGATCTCGATTATCTTCATCCGGGAACTCCTTGCCCTTGTTCTTGGAGACCATGGTGCTTCTAAACTGAAAACAGATCCTGGCAGAAACAGCTCGAAACAAAACACGTCGAGAAAACGATATACGGACCTCCAGGGGTCCGGGGGATTATATAGCAAAAAATTTCACGACAAACGGAAAGTACCAGATCGAACCAGAGTCGGAAAGGGGCGACGAGGCGGCCAAACCATAGGGCGGCGCGGGCCCTGGCCAGGCCGCGCCGGCCTATGGTGGCACGCCCTCGTGCGTACTTTCCACTCCGTTTCGAACTCGTAATTTTTCATATTTTCCAAAAACAGCAAAAATATTGTTCGGAAAGTAAATTGCGTACTTTTCATTACCAGTACTGTTACCTATTCAAAGTCGAGTTACGCGGTTGTCAATTTGCCCTTTGATGAAAGCCTCCGGTGTTTCCACTCGAATAATATCAACATCAACATTATAGGAATCACCTGAGATATAATGCTTGAGTCTTTGTCCATTCACCATTTGCGTGGCATTGCCTTGGAGAGAGCTAATTTTGATTGCTCCTGAACGATACACCTCCTCGACAACATATGGTCCTTCCCATTTCGAGAGTAATTTCCCTGCAAAGAATCTGAGACGAGACCGATACAATAGGACTTTATCCCCAATATTAAATTCTCTTTTGATAATCCTTCTATCATGCCATTTTTTAACTTTTTCTTTAAAGAGTTTAGCATTTTCATAAGCTTCACTTCTCCATTCATCTAGAGAACTCAATTGCAACAACCTCTTATCACCGGCAAGTTTAGGATCTTTATTTAATTCTCTAATAGCCCAATAAGCTTTGTGCTCTAGTTCTAAAGGTAAATGACAAGCTTTCTCATAAACCATTTTATAAGGTGACATTCCCATGGGATTTTTATAAGCAGTTCTATAAGCCCATAGTGCATCCTTCAATTTACTAGCCCAATTCTTTCTAGTTTTATTAACAGTCTTTTGCAAGATAGATTTAATCTCTCTATTTGATAATTCTACTTGCCCACTAGTTTGAGGATGATAAGCGGAAGCAATTCTATGATTAATACCATACCTAGCAAGAGTTTTTCTAAAACCTCCATGAATAAAATGAGAACCTCCATCAGTCATAATATATCTAGGCACTCCAAATCTAGGAAAAATAATATCTAAAAGCATTCTTAAAGAGGTCTCACCATCAGCACTTTTTGTAGGTATGGCTTCCACCCATTTAGTAACATAATCAACAGCAACAAGTATATGAGTGTTACCTTCTGAAGACGGAAAAGGTCCCATGAAGTCAAATCCCCAACAATCAAATGGTTCAATAACAAGAGTATAATTCATAGGCATTTCATTACGTCTGGAGATATTACCAACCCTTTGGCATTCATCACAAGATAAAATAAACTTTCTCGCATCCTTGAAGAGAGTTGGCCAATAAAAACCTGATTGTAGAACCTTTTGCGCGGTTCTTTCTCCGGCGTGATGTCCTCCATAAGCACTACCATGGCATTTACTCAATATCTCCTGTTGTTCATATTCGGGAACACACCTTCGCAGAATACCATCCACTCCTTCTTTATATAAGTGTGGGTCATCCCAGAAATAATGCCTCAAGTCATAAAAGAATTTCCTCCTTTGCTGAGCTGAAAAGGTTGGAGGCAAGTACTTGGAAACAATAAAGTTAGCATAATCAGCATACCAAGGACTGTCTCGCGAGCTCACCTTTATTACAGCCAATTGTTTATTTGGAAAACTATCATTAACAGGAACAGGATCATAAGCAATATTTTCCAATCTAGACAAATTATCAGCGACAGGATTATCAGCACCTTTCCTATCTACAATATGTAAATCAAATTCTTGCAAAAGAAGCACCCATCTAATAAGCCTCGGCTTAGCATCTTTCTTTGTCATAAGGTATCTAATTGCAGCATGATCAGTATGAATAGTAACTTTTGAATCAACAATATAGGATCTAAACTTATCACAAGCAAAAACTACAGCTAACAATTCCTTTTCAGTTGTAGCATAATTTCTTTGAGCAGCATCAAGAGTTTTACTAGCATAATGAATAACATTCAGTTTTTTATCTACTCGCTGTCCAAGAACAGCGCCTACAGCAAAATCACTAGCATCACACATAATTTCAAATGGTAAGTTCCAATCAGGAGGTTCAACTATAGGAGCAGTTGTTAAGGCTTTCTTAAGAGTCTCAAAAGCTTCCTTACAATCGTCATCAAAAACAAAAGGTACGTCTTTTTGAAGAAGATTAGTAAGAGGCTTTGAAATCTTGGAGAAATCTTTAATAAATCTCCTATAAAACCCAGCATGACCAAGAACACTACGAATACCTTTAACATCCCTCGGATAGGGCATCTTCTCAATTGCTTCAACTTTGGCTCTATCAACTTCAATACCTCTCTCAGAAATTTTATGTCCCAATACAATTCCTTCATTAACCATAAAGTGGCATTTCTCCCAATTAAGAACAAGGTTAGTTTCTTCACATCTCTGCAAAACTTTATCAAGGTTTCGCAAGCAACTATCAAAAGAATTCCCATAGACGGAAAAATCATCCATGAATACCTCTACAATACTCTCGCAAAAACCATGAAAAATAGCAGACATGCATCTTTGAAAAGTAGCAGGAGCATTACATAAACCAAAAGGCATACGCCTATAAGCATAAGTTCCATAGGGACAAGTAAAAGTGGTCTTCTCTTGATCTTTAGTTTTAACAGCAATTTGTGAAAACCCAGAATAACCATCAAGAAAGCAAAAATGAGTATTTTTAGACAATCTTTCTAGCATTTGATCAATAAATGGTAAAGGGTAATGATCTTTCTTAGTAACTTTATTAACTTTTTGAAAATCAATGCACATTCTATATCCTACAACTACTCTTTGAGGGATGAGCTCATCATTATCATTAGGCACAACAGTCATTCCTCCTTTCTTGGGAACGCAATGCACAGGACTAACCCATCTACTATCAGCAATAGGATATATAATACTAGCTTCGAGAAGTCTTAATACCTCATTCCTTACCACTTCCTTCATCTTCGGAATTAGACGACGCTGATGTTCAACAACAGGCTTTGCATCATCTTCCATATTAATAGCATGTTGGCAAATAGAAGGAGAAATCCCTTTCAAATCATCAAGAGTATAGCCAATAGCTCCTCGGTGTTTCTTCAATACTTCCAATAACCTTTCTTCTTCAATCTCTGAAATCTTAGAACTAATAATAACAGGATATATTTTCTTATCATCAATATGAGCATATTTAAGATTATCAGGCAAAGGCTTTAATTCAAAAATAGGATCTTCCTTTGGTGGCGGTGTTATACCCAAATCTTCCACCGGTAAATCATGCTTGAGAATAGGTTGGCGGAGAAAAATTTCCTCAAGCTCATCTCTTTCTTTCCTAAAAACTTCACTCTCGCTATCCTCCAAATGTTGCTGCAAAGGATTATTAGGAACAAGAACAATAGATGCACACTGCTCCATTTTAAAATCATCACTAGGCAAATCAGCTTTATAAGGGGTTTTGGTAAATTTAGAGAAGTTAAACTCATAAGATTCACCAGCAAATTTAGTCAAAATTTTCTCTTTCTTGCAATCTATAATAGCTCCACAAGTATTTAGAAAAGGTCTACCAAAAATAATAGGACAATAATCACTAGCAGCAGAACCAAGTACCAAAAAGTCAGCAGGATATTTAATCTTACCACATAAAACTTCCACATCTCGAACAATACCAATTGGAGAAATAGTTTCTCTATTAGCCAGCTGAATAACCACATCAATATCTTCAAGTTCACAAGAATCAATTTCGTGCATAATCTCCGTGTAAAGCTCATAAGGAATAGCACTAACACTTGCACCAATATCACATAATCCATAATAGCAATAATCACCAATTCTAACAGATAGCATAGGAACACTAACTTGTTTGGGTTTATTAGGATGTGAAACAATATTAGAAGCATCTTCACAGAAAATAATATGACCATCCTCCACATTTTCAGTCACAAGATCTTTAACTATTGCAACAGCAGGTTCAATTTTTATTTGTTCTTCAGGTTCTACAGGTTTCTTTTCACTTTTATGAACCGCACTATTTATAACAGAGTACTCCTTCATTTTAGCAGGGAAAGGAGTTTTTTCAATATAAGCTTCAGGAATAACATGATCAGCAGTTTCAACTACAACGCATTTATTAATAGATGAATCAATTTTATCTTTATAAGGTTCATGATACTTATCAAAATTCTTCTTTGGCAATTCATAATGAGAGGCAAAAGCTTTATAAAGATTTGCAGCAACTTGAGAATCAAGACCATATGTAGCACTCATATTACGAAATTTATCAAGATCCATAAAAGCTTCAATGCATTTATAATCATAAATTATACCTGATTCTCTATCCTTGTCGTTCTCCCAACCTTCAGTATTTTCTTGGATCCGATCAAGAAGGTCCCTTTTAAACTCTTCTTTGTTGCGTGTAAATGATCCAGAACAAGAAGTATCCAGCAAGGTCTTATCTTGAAAAGAAAGTCTTGCATAGAAATTATCAATAATAACATTACCAGGAAGCTCATGAATGGGGCATTTGAGCATTAAAGACTTCAATCTCCCCCAAGCTTGGGCAATACTCTCTCCATCATGAGGCCAAAAATTATATATGCGATTCCGATCCTTGTGAATTTCACTTGGAGGATAGAACTTGGAATAAAACCGGGGCACAATATCATTCCATTCAAGAGAATCTCCATTATCCAGTAATTTATACCAATGCGCCGCCTTACCAGACAGCGATAAAGAGAATAGTTTCTTCCTCACTTCATCCATAGCAATACCTGCACACTTGAATAAACCGCATAATTCATGTAAGAACAATAAATGATCCCCAGGGTGGACAGTTCCATCCCCTTCATAGCGGTTATCCATAACACGTTCAATAATTTTCATAGGTATTTTATATGGTATCACTTCCTCACCTGGTGCCTCATCCACTACCGTTGCAGTAGTAGTAGATTTCCCAAATAGAAATTGAAGAGAAGATCTCTCCATAATGACTTATAGCAGCAGGCAGAAATAAAATCGGCACAAACAGTAAAGATTTTCCTTACCAATTCCACTTACCAATAGCGCTTCACTCCCCGGCAACGGCGCCAGAAAATAGTCTTGATGACCCACAAGTATAGGGGGTGTATCGTAGTATTTTCGATAAGTAAGAATGTCGATCCCAACGAGGAGCAGAAGGTGTTGACGAGCAGTTTCGATGAAGGATTCACTGTAAATGCTCACAGACAAGTATTCAGGGGGTTTTGATGTAACAGTTGAATAAAGTACGAGTAAGTAAAGTGCGAGAGTAACAATTGCAGCGAGTGGCCCAATCCTTTTTAGCACAAAGGACAAGCCGGTTTGTTTACTTATAATGACCAAACGTTCTCGAGGACACACGGGATTTTAGTCTAGTGCTTTCGCTACATACGGCTAAATAATCTTCATTGTTATGATAAGTGTTGTGTGGGTGAACCTATGCTAATGTACCGCCCTTCCTAGGACTAATACATACTTGTGATTATACCCCTTGCAAGCATCCGCAACTACAAGAAAGTAATTAAGAATAAATCTAACCACAGCCTTAAACTCTGAGATCCTGCTATCCCTCCTGCATCGATATACCAACGGGGGTTTAGGTTTCTGTCACTCCGGCAACCCCGCAATTGGCAAACGAGTACAAGATGCATTCCCCTAGGCCCATAAATGGTGAAGTGTCATGTAGTCGACGTTCACATGACACCACTAGAAGAATAACACCACAACTTAAATATCATACCATTGAATATTACTCAACCATAGTTCACTACTAACATTTAGACTTCACCCATGTCCTCAAGAACTAAACGAACTACTCACAAGACATCATATGGAACATGATCAGAGGTGATATGATGATGAATAACAATCTGAACATAAACTTGGTTCAATGGTTTCACTCAATAGCATCAACAACAAGTAGGAATCGATACCGGGAGAGTTTCCCCTATCAAACAATCAAGATCAAACCCAAATTGCTACGGCGGTGACGGTGTCCAGCGGTGGAGATGGCGGTGATGATGGTGGAGATGATGATGATGGTGATGGAGATGATGTCCAGCTCGATGACGGTGACGATGGCGTCGATTTTCCCCTCCGGGAGGGAATTTCCCCGGCGGATTCCTGCCCGCCGGAGAGCTCTTTTCTCTCTGGTGTTCTACGCCCCGCAGAGGCGGCTGTAACTCTTCGTGAGGTACCCTCTGTGGCTTAGGTTTTCGGGACGAAGGGTTTCGCGAAGAAAAGGAGGCGAAAGGGGCTGTGGGGCCCCCACACCACATGGTGGCGCAGCCAGGCCATGGGCCGCGCCGCCCTATGGTCTGGGCCCACCTTGGGTCCAGCTGGCTCCTCCTTCTGGCTCCCTTCGTCATCTTGAAAAATAGGATTTTTGGTATAATTTCCTTCCACAGTTGATCTTCCGAAATATTGCGTTCTGACGGTGCTTTTTCCAGCAGAATCCTGGCTCCGGTGCTTGATCCTCCAATAATGGTGAAACATGCAAAATAGATGAAATAACATAAGTATTGTATCCAAATATGAAATATATCAATGAATAACAGCAAATTATGATATAAAATAGTGATGCAAATTGGACGTATCAGCTGCATTGGTGGGAATCGCCTGCGACGCCAAGCGATCTGGGCTCCACGCCCAGCGACCCTGCCTCCACGCAGAGTGAGGAGGAGGAGGACGGAGGCTCCGATGCCAGCGACGGCCAGGAGGAAGACAGAGGCGCCGCTGGCAGCGACGGCGAGGATGAGGAGGATGACTCCGACGCCAAGTTCGCCCGGTTAGAGACGCAGGAGGCGGCGGACGACAAGGTGACGGCAAGGAAGGAGGCCAGGGCCCGGGCAAGGGCGCAGGCGCGAGCCGCGCGCCATCATCGTCGTCCGTTCACCGACGACGACGAAGACGACAGTACCTCCGACCCCAACTCCTCCACGGACACGTCGCCCGCCAGCTCCTCTTCCGACAAGGTGACAAGCAAGAGGCACAGGAGTCACGACGACGAGGTAGGGCATTCTAACAAGAGGCCAAAAATTAGTTTTTAGTTTATTTGTTTTTAAATTTGTTCTTGTTTGCATGTTAAATTTGAACTTTTTCGATTCGAGTAATCTATCCGGTGAGCTGTTTATGCCAGCAACAAAATCTTTCTGTACTACTTGTTTTCGCGTTAAACTTGGTCATTCATACAAATTGGTGAGTCCTTCAACAAAAATGAAGAAAACATAACAGTTGCATGTCCAAAATGCGTCGGACCGCTGGGGGTGGCCTCCAACGCAAACGGACATTTCGCGTCTCACTGACATTTTTGCGTCCGCCAGGTGACGCAAACGGACGCCCGTGGATAATTTAGATGTCTGAAATACGTCTTCCCGTTGGAGATGCCCCAAGCTGTACGCGGCAGGCGAGTCATTGATCTATTGCACACTAGGCCACGGACCCAGGAGATCTGTCATATCGTCGGTACAGGTAAAACAGGCAAATGAAAAGGAACAAAATCTTTCAACTGACAGACAGACAGCGACGGTCGGTATGAAACCAGCTACCGAGCTTACTGGTTAAGGTTAACGGAATCGACCGGGGGACCTCGACGACGACGACCGGAAATATGCGCAGCTTGACTCCGAATCAAACATCACATGACCCAAATCATGCAAGCAAGATGAACCGCAAGTTGCAGTCTCGCAGAAGCGAATCGACCCGCAGGAATGAATGTCATGTCACGGAGGGGGGAAGCTGCCGGGAACTGAGCTCCCGGAGGCGAACGATAGGACTGGCTGCCGGAGGCCGCCGGTGCGTGTGGCTCCGGCCGTATCAGGTATTGACAAGCCCTCTTGATGCTGGTTTCCGGTGGTTGCCGGAGCTAAATTATATATATGGGCTATAGACGTATCCGCGTCAACTGACGCTCTGGTTTCGGTGTATCTGTTGTACGGTACAGGTTACGTGGTCGCCGTTCGCCGGTGCGGTACACTGCTGGTAGCTCCGCCTTGAGTTGGAGGGTCGCTGTCAATTGGCATCCCGTAGCTACCGTGCTGCGCTAGTGATGGCTGGTTGAACTTTGGTTTGGTACCTGGTTTTCAATTTTCATGAGAACATAGCGTCGCTCTGCTAGGTGTGCGGGAGCGGGAGCTAGTGCCTCGATTGGTCTCTTTTTTGTTACCTGGTTTTCAGGGATCTTACACAAAATCATATTGGCAGAATTTAAGTTTTGTCCATCAACTCCAACCTGACCTTTTCTTTCACTTGCGTTGCGGACAATGATTGTCCCAATTGCCTATCTCACCGCAAACCCAGCAAAGGACTTTGATCTTTCTTTTGAATTTGTGGGCATTTTTCTGCACCATGTTAAATGTAGAACGTTCCTCGATTTTACTAGTGTGTTTGTATTTTTCTCTCGCCTTCTTTTCGACATCCAGAGAGCCAATAATGTTATCAACGCAAAGTTCTTTCTTGAAGGGGAATCTTAGCGATAATGCATATCGCGACAATTTTTTCTGGAAGCACACACTTGAGGAGATTGAGTTCATTTGCCATGATCTATAACTCATGAGCTTGTTAAACTAAATGTTGGTTCTCAACCATTATGTAATCTTTATACTGCTCCAAAGCATAGAGTTCACCTCTGGCATCGGTGACACCAAACATAGTGTCGGTGCATCCCACACTTTCTTCCTATCTTGGATGTGCAAATATGTATCCACCAACCTGTGTCAAAAAACACTTAGGATGACACCCACAAAGCGTACGATAGCCTGCCTGAACGATTTATCCTCATCAAGAGAAAGCGAACACCCGGGAGTACTAGCCAAAACATAATACGTGCCCATAACAGTGAGCCACATGATGGTTTTACTCCGCCACCTCTTGAAATGGAAACTCGTAAACATGCTCGGTTTGAATGCAATAAAAAAATCAGATTTAGAAAAATGCCTAAACATATAATGTTTGTGAATTAGGAAATTTTCAAGTGAGTATAATTACCGAAAGCAACATCACACATGCACTACCATACTTAACTATACATATTAGACTAAGAACAACTACAAGATATGAATATGGAGCAAGTACTAGTGCAAACAGAGAGAGAGTAAGCATGTACATTGTGACCGGGGCGGTCACTCCAGCAGCACATCAATATGGTTGTTGTTGAGGTCGCCCATGGCCTTGTCGAGGTCACCGAATCCGTAGAGGTCGGCGAGGAAGTTGTAGCACATAGGTGAGCAGTCGCGTCGAGATACTCCCCAAAATCCTCAACGCCCATCTCACAATTCAAGATCTCAACGAACGGGGTTTTGGTGAACGGCTCGCCGAACAGCTGCGCGCGATGTCGCTAGGATGGAGTAGACTAGAGAGCGGGGCATCAAAAGGAACTTGGTCGCGAGAGAGTTGTCTCTCATCTCCTAATACAGGTTGGGAGGGGAGCCCTGCGTGTAAACAAAAATTTAGTTTTCCAAATTGGTTTTGAACTCGAGTCACGAAACGCGACGGGAGCGTGCATGGCGAGGCGGGTGGCGGTGAAATTTGTTAGGCACATATTGAGTATGCACACGTTAGTGAAATTCGTTCAATTCCTTGATCATTAATCCCACCCTTGTTTTTGTTCAATGCCCTTTCATCACTCAAAAATACACGAAAAAAGTGGCAGCAAAGTTTAGGCCGGGTCAAGAAAATGGGAAAAAAGGAAACGAGAGAAGGCATTTGCCACCCTCATTTCGTTACGGACGTGACTAGCTAAATTGAGCTGTCGCATTAGCAAACTGCTGCCGCGTAGCTCTCCTCGTGTATGGTCTCCAGCGTCGGCCGCCGCCTGGACGAGCGACCGCAGCTTATCCGCTGCTTGAGCTCTCCGATCTCTGCCGCGGCCGCCTCGTCGTCCACGGCCATCTCATCAAGCCGTGGCGCCCTGAGTGAGGCGTCATCCTCCGCCGCCAGAACGGAAGCCACCTCGGGCGGCGCCACGACGGCGATAGCGGCCACCTTGGCCGAAGCGGGCCTCCGCGCGTGGGCCTCCCTGGTGAAAACGGCGGCCAGGCGCGCCAGGTCGGCCGGCGCGGCCTTGGAGCCGAGCCGCTTCATGGGGAACGCGGCGTAGACGCCGCCGAGCTCGAGGTCCTCGTCCGCGGCAAGCGCGGCGATCCGGCGGCCCGCCTGCAGCGCGCGCGCGTCGGCCAGGAAGTGGCCGGGCTCCTCGAGCATCAGCTCGGCCGCTGTCGCCGGCGGCCTGACCAGCCTCACCCCACCGTCCGGGAGCACGACCCTGGCGCCCTTGGCCGCCCCGGGGATCCTGGTGAGCGTGCACGACGCGAAGTTCCCCATGCCGAAGGAAGAGCTAGCCGAGGTAGATCGACGGGCACGGGCGCCTAGCTCAGAGATAGGACTGCTTAGCTGAAGAATGCGAGGAATGAGAGTTGGTGATCGGTGGGATGGGTTGCGCGGGCAAGATCCAATATATAGCTAGGTGGAGTGGGGTGAGATGGTTGGTTGGAGGAAACGCGTGCGATGGACATGATGTGACGACGGTGGCGAAGTAGCTGGCTAAGCTGTGTGTGATCAGCGGTGAGTAGAGTGAGGAGTCGAAGTGGATTTGCGCGTGGGTCGACCGACCGCGGTGACGGGAGTTCGGCTTCGGTTGGGCAACTTGGGCTCGGTGGGGATGCTGGTGGAGTGGAGTGTTTTTTTAGAGCAACCATGATGTTTTTATTTATAGAAAATCAAACAAACAAATGTGAGAAAGCAGATGCCCTAAAAACTTTAAGGATATAATTTCAAATGATAAAAAACATAGAACGATCCCTAGGGTTTAGTGCACTCGCTGAAGCCAACGGTCGTCGTCATACTCCAATGTCGCTTTGACGCACGTTGGAAAGACGCAGGGTTCCGCTCTTGCCAGATTCGAAGAAGCATTATCGCCAACAAAACTTTGTGAGTCGATGAACATGCCACTGCATATAGGGAGGCACATGTTGTTGTGACACGTCGACCAGGGATGTCCCCATGCTATCTTGGCCGGACGAGGATCCATCACATCTCATCGACAAAATCGGGGAATAACGATAGATTCACTACCTCCGGACCAACATCGTTGCTCTAGAACATCCACCTTGATCTGCCCCAACGCCGTTGTGGATAACGACGAATACCAACGACACACTGAGAAACTGAAATCACCAAATCTAAAGAACAACGAGAAGACCAAGCCGCATGTCTGAAGAATCGACATGCACACGTTCTCATCAACTCTGAGACGCCACCATGAAGATCGCCGCTGGTGTGGGAGTAGAATTAAAATGGATTTATTAGCATGGAAACGCCGCTACCACTACCCAACAAGGCTCCACAACACACAGATACTAACCCTAAACGGAGCGGATACGGACGGAACTGAGTGATGCCGCATTTGTTTTCATATTTTTTTTGCAGAAACAAAAATGAATACAGAAACCCTAGAAATAAAAATGGAAGCAGATATTATCGGAAAGAGATACAAACCGAATAAAGCACGGAAACGGAGCGATGCAAATATTCGCCGGAATCGAGAAACCCCTTGAATCATGCAAAACATATCAAGAATTCATCCGAATGAACAAACTTGTTTCCTAATTATAGGATGCTGCTCGATTTACTAGGAATCGGAGAAGGTCGGACAGTGAAAACCTCCTTGAATGTATGAAGGGATTGTTGGAAATATGCCCAAGAGGCAATAATAAAAATGGTTATTATATATCTTTGTGTTTATGATAAATGTTTATATACCATGCTATAATTGTATCAACCAAAACATTGATACATGTGTGTTATCTAAACAACAATGAGTCCCTAGTAAGCCTCTTAACTAGCTTGTTGATTAATAGATGATTATAGTTTCATGATCATGAACATTGGATGTTATTAATAACAAGGTTATGTCATTATATGAGTGATGTAATGGACACACCCAATTAAGCGTAGCATAAGATCACGTCATTAAGTTATTTGCTATAAGCTTTCGATACATAGTTATCTAGTCCTTTCGACCATGAGATCATGTAAATCACTTATACCGGAAAAGTACTTTGATTACATCAAACGCCACTGCGTAAATGGGTGGTTATAAAGGTGGGATTAAGTATCCGGAAAGTATGAGTTGAGGCATATGGATCAACAGTGGGATTTGTCCATCCCGATGACGGATAGATATACTTTGGGCCCTCTCGGTGGAATGTCGTCTAAATAGCTTGCAAGCATATGAATAAGTTCATAAGAGACCACATACCACGGTACGAGTAAAGAGTAATTGTCAGGAGACGAGGTTGAACAAGGTATAGAGAGATACCGATGATCAAACCTCGGACAAGTAAAATATCGCGTGACAAAGGGAATTGGTATCGTATGTGAATGGTTCATTCGATCACTAAGTCATCGTTGAATATGTGGGAGCCATTATGGCTCTCCAGATCCCGCTATTGGTTATTGGTCGGAGAGAGTTCTCAACCATGTCTACATAGTTCGCGAACCGTAGAGTGACACACTTAAGGTTTGATGTCGTATTAGTAGAACTTGAATATGGAATGGAGTTCGAAGTATTGTTCGAAGTCTCGGATGGGATCCTGGACATCACGAGGAGTTCCGGAATGGTCCGGAGAATAAGATTCATATATAGGAAGTCATTTTATAAGTTTAAAAATGATCCGGTGCATTTATGGAAGGTTCTAGAAAAGTCCGAAAGAAATCACTTTGGAAGGCGGAGTCCCGAAGGGACTCCACCACCCATGGCTGGCCAACTCTAGAGGGGTGGAGTCCCAAGTGGACTCCACCAAGGGGGCCGGCCACCCCCCCTCATGGAAGGGTGGGAATCCCACTTGAGGTGGGAGTCCCACCTTGGGTAGGTTTCCCTACACATGGAAGGTTTTGGGTTGGGGTCTTATTCGAAGACTTGTAGTCCAACACTTGGGGGTTCCACCTATATAATGAGGGGCCAAGGGGAGGGGGCCAGCCACCTCAACACCACCACCTTGGCCGCACCCCAAGGAGGCCGGCCACCCCCTCTCCCTAAACCCTAGCCGCCCCACTCCTCCCCCTCTCCTGCAACGCTTAGCGAAGCACCGCCGGAGATCTCCATCGACACCGCCACCACGCCATCGTGTTGTCGGGATTCAAGGAGGAGCTACTACTTCCGCTGCCCGCTGGAACGGGGAGAAGGACGCCGTCTTCATCAACACCGAACGTGTGACCGAGTACGGAGGTGCTGCCCGATTGTGGCACCGTCAAGATCTTCTACGCGCTTTGTAAAGCGGCAAGTGATCATCTTCTGCAACAACGAGAGCCTCCTCTCGTAGGCTTTGGAACTTTTCAAGGGTTAGTCTCGTTCATCACCTCGTTGCTACCGTCTTCTAGATTGCATCTTGGCTTGGATTGCGTTCTCGCGGTAGGAAATTTTTTGTTTTCTATGCTACGAATCCCTTCAGTGGTATCAGAGCCGTGTCTATGCATAGATGGTTGAACGAGTAGAACACAATTGTTTTGTGGGCGTTGATGCTTATGTTGTCTTTAGTTTGAGTACTTTGCATCTTTGTGGCATAGTGGGATGAAGCGGCTCGGGCTAACTTTACATGACCGCGTTCATGAGATTTGCTCCACGCTCGACATGCAACTTGTATTGCATAAGTGGCTTTGCGGGCGTCTGTCTCTCCTACTATAGTGAAGATTCAATTTACTCTTCTATTGGCAACACTAGTATCACCATTGTGGTTCATGTTCGTAGGTAGATTAGATCTCACTCGAAAACCCTAAACCACGTAAAATATGCAAACCAAATTAGAGACGTCTAACTTGTTTTTGTAGGGTTTGGTGATGTGATATGGCCATAATGTGATGGTGAATATGTATGAGATGATTATTATTGTATTGTGGCAACCGGCAGGAGCCTTATGGTTGTCTTTAAATTTCATGTTGAGTAGTATTTCAAAGAAGTTGTAATAGTTGCTACATGGGAGAACAATCATGAAGACGGCGCCATTGACCTTGATGCTACGCCGACGATGATGGAGATCATGCCCGTTGATGATGGAGATCATGTCCGTGCTTTGGAGATGAAGATCAAAGGCGCAACGACAAAGGGGCCATATCATATCACATATGAACTGCATGTGATGTTAATCCTTATATGCATCTTATTTTGCTTAGATCGCGACGGTAGCATTATAAGATGATCCCTCTCACTAAAATATCAAGATAATAAAGTGTTCATCCTTAGTAGCACCGTTGCCAAGACTTGTCGTTTCGAAGCATCTCGTGATGATCGGGTGTGATAGAATCAACAAGTGCATACAACGGTGCAAGCCAGTTTTGCACATGCGGATATTAAGGTTGCCTTGACGAGCCTAGCATGTACAGACATGGTCTCGGAACACGTGATACCGAAAGGTAGAGCATGAATCATATGATTGATATGATGAACACTTTGAGTGTTCGCCATTGAAGTTACACCTTGTCTCGTGATGATCGGACTTGGTGTGGTGGATTTGGTTCGTGTGATCACTAAGACAATTCGAGGGATATTGTTTTGAGTGGGAGTTCACCTAGTTTTTAATTTTGTTGAATTAAAATTTGAAATCAATTTGTCATAAACATTAGTCTAAACTATTGCAAATATATGTTGTAGATATGGCGTCCCCAATCAATTTTAACCAGTTCCTAGAGAAAGAAAAGCTTAAGAGCAACGGTAGCAACTTCACCGACTGGTTCCGTCATGTGAGGATTTTCCTCGCTGGTGGAAACCTGCAATATGTGCTTGATGCACCGCTAGGTGACCCTCCTGCAGAAACTGAAACCGATGAATTAAAGAATGTTTACGCGACTCGGAAAACTCGGTACTCTCAAGTTCAGTGTGCCATCCTATGCGGTCTGGAAGCCGATCTTCAAAAACGTTTTGAGCACCACGATCCACATGAGTTGATCAATGAGTTGAAAACTATCTTTGAAACTCATGCGGCCGTGGAATGCTATGAAGCATCGAAACACTTCTTCAGTTGCATGATGGAAGAGGGTAGCTCCGTTAGTGAGCACATGCTCGTTATGACCGGGCATGCGAAGAAACTCAGTGACTTGGAAATAGTTATTCCTAACAGACTGGGGATTAATCGTATCCTTCAATCACTGCCACCTAGTTACAAGAACTTTGTGATGAACTACAATATGCAGAACATGAACAAAGAGTTACGTGAACTCTTCTCCATGCTTAAAGCTGCTGAGATTGAGATCAAGAAAGAGCACCAAGTGTTGATGGTCAACAAGACCACCAGTTTCAAGAAACAGGGCAAGTCTAAAGGCAAATTCAAGAAGGGTGGCAAGAAAGCTGCCACGCCTCCTGTGAAACCTAAGACTGGCCCTAAGCCTGATGTTGAGTGCTATTACTGCAAGGAGAAGGGACACTGGAAGCGTAATTGCTCCAAGTATTTGGCTGATCTGAAGAGCGGCCTTGTCAAGAAAAAGAAAGAAGGCATATCTGATATACATGTTATAGATATTTATCTTACTGGTTCTCGTACTAGTATATGGGTATTTGATACTGGTTCGGTTGCTCATATTTGTAACTCGAAACAGGAACTAAAGAATAAACGAAGACTATTAAAGGATGAAGTGACGATGCGCGTTGGAAATGGATCCAAAGTCGATGTGATCGCTGTCGGCACACTTCCTCTACATCTACCTTCGGGATTAGTTTTAAACCTCAATAATTGTTATTTTGTACCCGCGTTGAGCATGAACATTATATCTGAATCTTGTTTAATGCAAGACGGTTATTCATTCAAGTCTGAGAATAATGGTTGTTCTATTTTTATGAATAATATCTTTTATGGTCGAGCACCTGAAAAGAATGGTTTATTTCTATTAGATCTCGATAGTAGTGATACACATGTTCATAATATTGATGCTAAACGAATTAAATTGAATGATAATTCTACTTATATGTGGCACTGTCGTCTTGGTCATATTGGAGTGAAACGCATGAAGAAACTCCATACCGATGGATTACTTGAATCACTTGACTTTGAATCACTTGATAGATGCGAAGCATGTCTAATGGGAAAAATGACTAAGACTCCATTCTCTGGTATTATGGAGCGAGCTACAGAATTATTGGAAATCATACATACCGATGTATGCGGACCAATGAGTGTAGCCTCGCGCGGTGGTTATCGTTATGTTCTAACCTTCACAGATGATCTGAGTAGATATGGGTATATCTATTTCATGAAACATAAATCCGAAACTTTCGAGAATTTTAAGGAATTCCAAAGTGAAGTAGAAAATCAACGTAACAAGAAGATTAAATTTCTACGATCTGATCGTGGAGGTGAATATCTGAGTTATGAGTTTGGCATGCATTTAAAGAAATGCGGAATACTTTCACAATTGACACCGCCGGGAACACCACAACGAAACGGTGTGTCCGAACGTCGTAATCGAACTCTCTTAGATATGGTTCGTTCTATGATGTCTCTTACTGATTTGCCGTTATCATTTTGGAGTTATGCATTAGAGACAGCTGCATTCACTTTAAATAGGACACCATCTAAATCCGTTGAAACGACACCGTATAAATTATGGTTTAATTTGAAACCTAAGCTGTCGTTCCTTAAAGTTTGGGGTTGCGAAGCCTATGTAAAAAAGTTACAACCGGACAAGCTAGAACCAAAAGCGGAGAAGTGCGTCTTCATAGGATACCCTAAGGAAACTATAGGGTACACTTTCTATCACAGATCCGAAGGCAAAATCTTTGTTGCTAAGAACGGAACCTTTCTTGAGAAAGAATTTCTCACTAAAGAAGTGACTGGAAGAAAAGTAGAACTCGACGAGATTACTGAATCTTCTCTCGTTGATTAGAGTAGCGCAGTATCGGAAGTTGTTCCTGTGCAGCCCGCACCGGTAACAGAGGAAGCTAATAATAATGATCATGAAACTTCAAACGAGATAGCTACTGAACCTCGCAGATCGACAAGGGATCGTGCCACTCCTGATTGGTATGATCCTTGTCTAAATGTCATGATTGTGGATAACAATGATGAAGACCCTACGACGTATGAAGAAGCGATGATGAGCCCAGATTCCAACAAATGGCAAGAAGCCATGAAATCCGAAATGGGATCCATGTATGATAACAAAGTGTGGACTTTGGTAGACTTACCTGATAGCCGCAAGGCTGTCGAGAATAAATGGATCTTCAAAAGAAAAATAGATGCTGATGGTAATATTACTGTCTATAAAGCTCGACTTGTCGCAAAGGGTTTCCGGCAAATTCAAGGTGTTGACTACGATGAGACTTTCTCACCTGTAGCGAAGCTAAAATCTGTGAGGATTTTGTTAGCAATAGCTGCATTTTTCGATTATGAGATTTGGCAGATGGATGTCAAAACGGCGTTCCTTAATGGAGACATTGAGGAAGAGTTGTATATGGTACAACCCAAAGGTTTTGTCGATCCTAAAAATGCTGACAATGTGTGCAAACTTCAGCGTTCAATTTATGGACTGAAGCAAGCATCCAGAAGTTGGAACCGACGCTTTGATAAGGTGATCAAAGACTTCGGGTTTATACAGTGTCATGGAGAGGCCTGTATTTACAAGAAAGTGAGTGGGAGCTCTGTAGCGTTCCTGATATTATATGTACATGACATATTATTGATTGGGAATGATATAGAACTATTAAGCAGTGTAAAAGGTTATTTGAATAATAGTTTTTCAATGAAAGACCTTGGTGAAGCATCGTACATATTAGGCATCAAGATTTATAGAGATAGATCAAGACGTCTAATAGGGCTATCACAGAGTACATACCTGGACAAGATTCTAAAGAAGTTTAGAATGGACGAAAGTAAGAAAGGATTCTTACCTATGTTACCAGGCAAAGTCTTGAGTAAGACTCAAGGTCCGGCTACGGCAGAAGAAAGAGAAAGGATGAGTCAGATCCCCTATGCCTCGGCAGTAGGCTCTATCATGTATGTCATGCTATGTACTAGACCGGATATAGCACATGCTGTTAGTTTGACTAGCAGATATCAAAGTGATCCAGGAATGGAACACTGGACAGCGGTCAAGAATATCCTGAAGTAGTTGAAAAGAACTAAGGATATGTTTCTTTGTTATGGAGGTGACCAAGAGCTCGTTGTAACCAGTTACACCGATGCAAGTTGGAACACTAATCCTGATGACTCTAAGTCTCGATGCAGGTACGTGTTTATATTGAATGGTGCCGATAAGTGGGCAAGCTCGAAACGGTGCACGGTGGCGAAGTCTTCAACAGAATCGGAGTACATAGCGGCTTCAGAGGCTTCATCAGAAGCGGTATGGATGAAGAGGTTCATTGTAGAGCTCGGTGTGGTTCCTAGTGCATTGGACCCACTAGTCATCTACTGTGACAACATGGGTGCCATCGCCAATGCAAAAAAACCAAGGTCACACAAGAGGCTGAAGCATATCAAGCTGCGTTATCATTCGATTCGCGAGTACATCGAAGATGGAGAAGTAAAGATTTGCAAAGTACACACTGATCTGAATGTAGCAGATCCGTTGACTAAAGCTCTCCCTAGGGTAAAGCATGACCAACACCAGAATGCCATGGGTGTTAGGTACCTTACAATGTAATCTAGATTATTGACTCTAGTGCAAGTGGGAGACTGTTGGAGATATGCCCAAGAGGCAATAATAAAAGTGGTTATTATATATCTTTGTGTTTATGATAAATGTTTATATACCATGCTATAATTGTATTAACCAAAAAATTGATACATGTGTGTTATGTAAACAACAATGAGTCCCTAGTAAGCCTCTTAACTAGCTTGTTGATTAATAGATGATCATAGTTTCATGATCATGAACATTGGATGTTATTAATAACAAGGTTATGTCATTATATGAATGATGTAATGGACACACCCAATTAAGCGTAGCATAAGATCATGTCATTAAGTCATTTGCTATAAGCTTTCGATACATAGTTACCTAGTCCTTTCGACCATGAGATCATGTAAATCACTTATACCGGAAAGGTACTTTGATTACATCAAACGCCGCTGCGTAAATGGGTGGTTATAAAGGTGGGATTAAGTATCCAGAAAGTATGAGTTGAGGCATATGGATCAACAGTGGGATTTGTCCATCCCGATGACGGATAGATATACTCTGGGCCCTCTCGGTGGAATGTCGTCTATATAGCTTGCAAGCATATAAATAAGTTCATAAGAGACCACATACCACGGTACGAGTAAAGAGTACTTGTCAGGAGACGAGGTTGAACAAGGTATAGAGAGATACCGATAATCAAACCTCAGACAAGTAAAATATCGCGTGACAAAGGGAATTGGTATCGTATGTGAATGGTTCATTCGATCACTAAGTCATCGTTGAATATGTGGGAGCCATTATGGATCTCCATATCCCGCTATTGGTTATTGGTCGGAGGGAGTTCTCAACCATGTCTACATATTCGCGAACCGTAGGGTGACACACTTAAGGTTTGATGTCGTATTAGTAGAACTTGAATATGGAATGGAGTTCGAAGTATTGTTCGAAGTCTCGGATGGGATCCCGGACATCACGAGGAGTTCCGGAATGGTCCGGAGAATAAGATTCATATATAGGAAGTCATTTTATAAGTTTAAAAATGATCCGGTGCATTTATGGTGTAACATCCCAAGTTTCAACAATAATAAATAAAGAGAGAGAAGTCAATTACCCAAATTTCACAACAAACAAAAACTTTTTATATGCATATAGTGTTACCTATAGTTCCATGCATAGTGTGCATTTCTTTTGTGCAATTGCCATGATGAGTGTTTATTGTGATCAATGGCTCTTAAACCCTAAACCAAGATCACCAAACCCTAAGTAGAGGAAAATAAAAGAATTTGAGAAGAATTCAAATTTCCCTCTCATACACTTAAAGCCAATTATGCAAATCATCACCAAAGGCCACCATTGCTTGATCTCTGGTTTGTAAAACCCTTTTATATCAAATACAAACTCAAATGCATCAAAGAAACCAAATTCAAATCAAAGAAAAATGCAAAAACCAATTACATATGATAATGGTCATATGGCCCCTTTATATTTTCTTCACCACTTTGCACCCCTTTATCTTTTCTTTTCCAAACCAAACTTGGTCAACTATTGCCACCTCATCCAAGATCATATGAAGATGAACAACTTTGCTGTTGACCATTGGTGCTGAAGTTGACCAGGTTGACCAGAAATGAGGTGACAAGAAGGGACCCGGGAGTGAAATCAAGATCACCTCAATCTTGAAATGTTGCAAATCTTCTCCAAATTGAATACCACCACCACCATTCTAACACCTTAATTATATGTTTGAGTTCCACCAAAAAGAATTTCAAAATTCGAAGAAAATGTTCATGCGGCCATTGTGTCGAACACTTGGCAGGCATTAATCCAGTTTGGTGTTACACCTCTTTACCCAGCAGATTCTAGCCTAAACCATATTTATCTTGTGATCATGAGGTTCCTCTGCATCTCCTGCATCGAGCCTGGTACTTTCTTGGTCGATTAAAGTGTGGAGAAAACCCTAAACTATGTCAAACCATACCATGCCGGCCACCTTTGGTCACTCCCTCTCTGGCCTCCCTCTCTCCTCAAAGCCTTGTCCATGAGCATCTACACAGCACAAGGACTCTGACCATGCACGGCCCTGGCTCGCGCGCGCACGGCATTGGCCAGGCGAGACGCGCCCAGCACATGCCAGTGCACGCCAGTACGCGCGCTCACCGCGTACTCGACGCGCCAGAGCGCCGCGCGATCGAGCACCCTCGTCCTCCCCTGCAAAGCCTAGTACTGCGTCGAGCACCGCCTCCCTCTCCTCTAGCCACTAGACATGCTCAAGCGCGCGCAAGAGCCTTGTCGCCGTCGTCCTCGTCTGAATCATGCCGCAGTATTGCCGCACTCGAATCACAATCCTGCTCGATTCCGTCCAGCTTTTGCAGCGCCGAAAGATGCTTAAGCCTCGCCATACCGTCGCCAATCGAATGCCGTCCTCGCCTTGCCCCTTCGAGCACCGGAGTAGCCATGCTGTCGACGCTCCTTCTCAGCACCCGCGGCACCACCTCCAGCCTATAAATAGAGGAGCCCCCAGCACGATCACTTCACACCATTCGACTCACCTCTCTTCACTGCTTCTTCTCCCACCCTTAGTTCATCCAATTACCGCCGGAGTCGCCGCAATTTGAAGCTGAAGGCCACCGGAGCCTGCAGATCATTGCCATCGACTGGAGCCTCCCCATGCCTCGCCGCCGGTACCAGGAGCTTCCTCATCTACGTCAACGTCGCCGCGCACCTCGCCAACACCCGCGGGAACGCCGGTAGGCTCTCCGACACCCTGCCTTGCTGCCAGACCCTCGCCCTCTCGCCGGAGAAGACGACGATCGTGCACCGCACGATCTCGTTCTAATCCAACGCCTCCCAGTCATCCATACCGTTTCGGCGTTTAAGTCTCGCTGGCAGGTGGAGCCCCCATGTCAGGCGGCCCGCGCGTATCTTAGTATGGGTTCCCTCTAAACAAACATCATAGGGGTTACGCCGAGGCTGCCTCCGTTACAAGTGAAATGATGTGAATATGTGGTGAATGTACGACCCAAGCCCTGTGCAGTTCCCGGGTTAACAGTTGGTTTTCATCGGGAGGCCAAGCTCATGGGGAGAGGTGCCTATACTAGGGTGTATAAGTGAAAGGTTAAGGTTGATGATCCGCGTACTGAGTTACGATGTAGAGTGTTAAACCTATTCGAATAGCCGTTTCCACGGTTACGGACGATTGGAACGGCCATACTATTCCATTGTCAGAACTTTTGAAGGGTTGTTGAATTGAAGGGTGATTTGACTTGAATCACCATGAATGGTGGGAATGACACTAATGTTCCCACCTGAGTTAGTCTAGCAAATGAAGAGTCTTTACTAAAAGTTCATTGAACTAAAACTTGGCTTTATGCAAATAAACCTAGAGCTTAGCACCCCTCACTACAATTGTTGAGTTATTACATTAGTATTAGTTTGCGAGTACTTTAAAGTACTCATGGATGTGTCCCTGGCTATTCAAATGCCAGACTATGAAGAGGAGCAACAGTATCAGGATGACGGACAACAGGACGTCTACGATAACTAGGATCGTCTTCTAACGTCAAGCGTTGCCTGTGAAATAGATAGTCCACTACTACTTCGCTTCCGCTACTATTTGTGTTGTTGAACAATCTATTTGTGTAATATTGGATCATGTGATCCACCGTTGTAAGACAAGTATGTGTTGTAATAAATGATGACTCTATGCTACTTAACTATTATGTCTCGCAAAAACAATCTTCCTGGGATTGCGATGTATGATATAATAGGCATCTGGACTTAAAAATCCGGGTGTTTACAAGTTGGTATCAGAGCCATTTTTTGACCTTAGGAGACCCTAGTTAGAATGGACGTTTGACAAATCTAGTTTCAAATTCAATGAAGGAAATAGTTATGAAAACATATTCACGCTCTTATCTTTGAAGATCTTTTGTAAAATAAGTCATGATCTTCCTTTTGAGTTAATTAAAATTTTGAACACTTGCACTTCTCTAACCTACTCATCTAATCCCTCTACAGATGGAGCCATTCACCTAGACGGAGTTCTACCAGCTTGGGAATGGTGGCGGTCTGGTCTTCGAAAGGGACCTCTTCGCCCTGACGGAGTTTCTCGGACGCGCACCCCCAGAATTCTTCGGGGGTCAGGTCAATGACCAGCCTGGAGGGGAGCTCCAATGGGTCATTATGGCTGACCTCCGTGGAAAGCTCACGTCCCTCCTGACTGACAGGATCCAGTTCTCCTTCAGGGAGAACAACTGGGTCGATGGACTCGCTCGTGGGATGCAGGAAGCGCTCGCACGTCTGTGCGGGCAAAATGCGATGGACCTCGAGGGGGAACGCTTTGTGTCCTACGCAAGGCACAACTCCCTTGGAGTGCCCCTGAACCTGCCGTCTCACCCCCAGCTGAGGCACCACGTGGACCACCTCGACTTCATGTTGAGCGAGGTTCACATCCAGCTGGACGACTCCCGCGCCCGCATCAACTTCACCCACCTCCAGCTGCTTCAGCATGCCGAGACCATCAAGGTCCTCGCCAAGGAGCGCCGGACTCTTCGCCGTGAGAACGCGAAGAAGGATTACACCATCCACCGCCTCAAGGCTAGGATTGCCACACTGAAGGAGACCATCGAGACCCAGGCGGAACTGCTCCGGGATCTGGAAGGAGAAGGCGAGGGAGAAGACATCCAGGGGGATGGCTACTCCTACGCGAGCAACGACAACGACTACGAGGAAGACGACGAAGACCTGGCTTTCCACCCCTATGAGGATGGCCATGAGCACCTGACTGCCGGGATGGACACCACCGTCCCGATCAACATCGATAGAGAGTAGTCCCGTCTGAGCACTTGCGTAGCATGATATGTATCGGTCCTTTGTATCCGCCCCATGTATCGTAGATTGTTGAAAGGGTTCTTCAAACCCTCCGGTTTGTTGGTTTGTAATCTTTGCTACCTTAATAACTATGTTTGTGGGTTTAAAGTTCATCATATCAAGAATTCAAGTTTTAAACTTTGTGAATTTTTATCCAAAATGAGCCATAGAAATTTCCCTCTCGTCTTATGATCTATATCCCTGTCCAGATGGCACCCCCAACTCGCAGCATGAATCAAGATGCAATGATGCAAATGTTGCAAATGATGATGGCTGATAGAGAGGTTGAAAGAGCCGAAAGGCAAGCCAACATCGCTGCACTTCAACAGATTGCTCAGGGCAATCAAGGCCATGGAAACCATGACCACCCCGGGTCAAAACTGAAGAACTTCCAGAACACCAACCCACCGGTGTTTAGCAAGACGGAGTAACCCCTTGATGCTGACGATTGGCTCCAGATAGTGGAGAACAATCTTGAGGTTGCCGGAGTTGAAGACAACGAGAAGGTGCTGTTTGCCACCCACTATCTGGCAGGACCTGCACGTGCCTGGTGGACAAGTGCCCGCGCATTAAATGCGGGGCAAATGATGACTTGGGCAGATTTCAAGCTCAAGTTTAGCAAGTATCACGTGCCACCGGGCCTGATCAAGAAGATGAGGGACGAGTTTAGGGAACTCAAGCAAGGCCGACTGACCGTGGTAGAATACCGCGACAGATTCCTCACTCTGTCAAGGTACGCCCCGGACGAGACGGACACCACCGAAAAGAGGAAGGAGAGATTTCTGAATGGACTGCATGATGAGATGCAGACTGTGCTGGTCAACATCCCTTTTGCTGACCTAGAAGCCCTTGTTGACTCCGCCATCCAGATGGAGGGGAAACTCAACCAAGCCAACGAGAACCGCAAGCGCCGAATGATGAATCAGAGTGGGCCCAGTAATACCCACAAGTATCGCCCCAGCCCAAGTGGAGGGTTTGCCCCAAGAAACAACAAGCCCCCGATGCAGAATTCACGTCCGGGTTATCAGAACCGGAGTGGAGGAAACCCTAGGCCAGGCGGCCACCACAACAACAGCAACTACAGCAACAACAACAATAACTTCAACCGCGCTCCACCCCGAGCCCCCAACCACAACAACACCAACTCCAACACTGCTCCGAGGACTGGGAGCAACGCTGTTCCCATCACCCCCAAGGACAAGTCCACCATCACTTGTTACGAGTGTGGAGTGGTGGGGCACTACTCCAACGAGTGCCCCAAGAGACTCGCCAAGACTGCCGCCAACACCTCTGGCCCTGCTCAGCAGCAACGCCGTGTCGCCAACGGCAAGAAGTTCACCCCCAACAACCCGAACAACCGCAGCGGCCGCCTCTTTCACATGAGTGCGGAAGAAGCTCAGGAAGCCCCAGATGTTGTGCTGGGTATGTTCTCTGTTAACTCAATACCTGCAAGAGTGCTGTTTGATTCTGGAGCATCGCATTCGTTTGTTACTGAAGATTTTGCATGCACTAGCAAGATCCAACCCATCAGTTTGAAGCATGTCATGATAGTTTAAATACCTGGTTCAACAACTAAAGCTAGAAAAATTTGCAAAGATGTGCCTATCAGAATTCATGAAATAGAATTTTATGCAAATTTGATTGTTCTGGGAACAAAAGGTTTGGAAGTAGTACTGGGTATGGACTGGATGTCGAAACATCATGGACTGATTGATTGTGCCAAGAAGGCCATCACCATGACTAGTAGCACCGGAGTGTTAGTAGAACACATATCTGAAAGACTGCCCAGAAAGTTTACCTGCAACCAGAGTTTAGCCAAACCCACCTTGGATCAGATCAGGGTCGTTTGTCGATACCCCGATGTGTTTCCTGATGATCTACCTGGTATGCCCCCAGATCGGTATATCGAGTTTATCATTGAGTTAATCCTTGGAACCGGACCTATCGCCCAGAGCGCCTATAGCATGAACCCAGCAGAACTTGTGGAACTGAAGAAGCAACTGGATGATATGCTATTCAAAGGTCTGATTCGACCAAGTGCGTCGCCTTGGAGATCACCAGTTTTGTTTGTGGACAAGAAGGATGGTGCCAATCGTTTATGTACGGACTACCATAAGCTTAACAATGTCACCATCAAGAACAAGTACCCGTTGCCGAAGATAGAAGATCTGTTTGACCAGCTGACCGGTGCCAAAGTATTCTCCAAGATTGATTTGAGGACTGGTTACCACCAACTGAAGATTCGTGCCACCGATATCCCCAAAACTTCCTTTACCACCAGATATGGATTATATGAGTACAACGTCATGTCATTTGGATTGACCAATGCCCCCACTTACTTCATGAATCTCATGAATAAGATCTTTATGAACTTTCTGGATAAGTTTGTCGTTGTCTTCATCGACGACATCCTTATCTACTCCAAATCTGAAGAAGAACATGCACATCATTTGGAAGTCATCTTAGATACCCTTCGGGAGCATCAGTTGTACGCCAAGTTCAGCAAGTGTGAGTTTTGGTTGAAGGAAGTAGGATTCCTGGGACATATCTTGTCTGCAGGAGGAATTGCCGTTGACCCCTCAAAAATCAAGACCGTTGAAGAATGGAAAGCCCCGACCACTCAGACTGAAGTCCGTGCTTTTCTCGGATTGGCGGGATATTAGCGCCGATTCGTTGAAGGATTCTAAAGCATCGCAAGACCAATGACTCAGTTGTTGAAGAAGGACAAGAAGTTTGACTGGACTGACAAGTGTGAAGAGAGTTTCCAACAACTCAAGCTCAGATTGACCACAGCCCCAATACTGATCATGCCGGACATCACCAAATCCTTCGACGTCTATTGTGATGCATCCAAGATTGGTCTTCGATGTGTGTTGATGCAAGAAGGCAAGGTGATATCGTACCTGTCAAGACAACTGAAGCAACATGAGCAGAACTATCCAACCCATGACTTAGAGCTAGCAGTCGTGGTTTTAGCCCTGAAAGTGTGGCGTCATTACCTCATGGGTAATCGATGCGAGATCTATTCTGATCACAAGAGTTTGAAGTATATCTTCACTCAGAAGGAGCTGAATATGAGGCAGCACAGATGGTTAGAGTTAATCAAGGATTATGAGATGGAAATTCACTATCACCCCGGCAAGGCCAATGTGGTAGCGGATGCCCTGAGTAGACTGCCGTGTCAGTTGAACTCCATGATCGCAGAAGAGCAACCCAGTTTGTATCACGAATTTGAGCAGTTTAGGATGGAGCTGGTTAGCGAAGGATTTCTAGCCAGCATTGAACTCCAACCTACCTTGATTAGTCAGATCAAGGAATCCCAGAAGGGAAATGCTAGCATTGATGGAATCAAGAGCCAAATAGCTGCGGGAAAGGCACCGGGATTCACTGAAGATTTAGAAGGAGTGCTATGGTACAACGGACGTCTTTGTGTGCCGTCAGATTCAGAGCTGAAGCAAGTTATTCTGAAAGAAGCCCATGACACCCTTTACTCCATTCATCCCGGAGGAACCAAGATGTACCAAGATTTGAAGGAACAATTTTGGTGGCATGGAATGAAGAGAGAAATTGGAAGCTACATCGCCAAATGTGATATCTATCAAAGAGTCAAAGCAGAACATCAACGCCCTGCAGGATTGTTGCAACCCCTACAGATTCCCGAATGGAAGTGGGATTCTGTCGGAATGGACTTCATTACCGGACTGCCCAAATCTAGTAAAGGAAATGATTCTATCTGGGTAGTGGTCGACAGATTGACCAAAGTCGCCCACTTCATCCCCGTCAAGACCACCTATCAAGGACTGAGACTCGCGGAGTTATATATCTCAAGGATAGTCAGCTTGCACGGAACCCCGAAGTCGATAGTATCCGATAGAGGATCCCAATTCACCTCCAGATTCTGGCAGAAAGTACATGAAGGACTCGGAACTCGGCTGAATTTCAGCACAGCCTATCACCCGCAGACGGATGGACAGACTGAACGAGTCAACCAGATACTAGAAGATATGTTGAGGGCATGTGTGCTAGAGTATGGATCCAAGTGGGAAGACTGCTTGCCTTACGCAGAATTCTCGTACAACAACAGCTATCAAGCCAGTTTGCAAATAGCCCCCTTTGAAGCACTGTACGGAAGGAAGTGCCGTACCCCTCTGAATTGGTCGGAAGTCGGAGAGAGTCAAGTCTTTGGACCAGATATTCTCCGAGAAGCTGAAGAGAAGGTTCACAAGATCCGCGAGTACCTCAAGACAGCCCAATCAAGACAGAAGAGCTACGCCGACAAGAGACGCTGAGAGATGACCTTCGAGATCGGAGATTTCTTCTATCTCAAAGTGTCCCCCCTTAAAGGAATGCAGAGATTCCAGCTTAGAGGAAAGCTTGCCCCCAGATATGTCGGACCCTTCAAAGTCCTGAGTCACCGAGGAGAAGTATCCTATCAACTGGAGTTACCAGAAGAAATGTCAGCGGTGCACAATGTGTTTCACATCTCGTTACTCCGGAAGTGCTTAGAGGTACCTGAGAAGACCGAGGTGTTCAAGAACATCGATCATCGAGCTGTGGATATCAACTCAGATCTAACCTATCGCGAAGTGCCTATCCACATCTTGGAAGAAGCTTTCAGAACCACCCGCACCAGAAGTATCAAGTTTCTGAAGATCCAATGGAGTAATCACACCGAAGAAGAAGCCACTTGGGAGAGAGAAATCTTCATGAAGACTGAGTACCCAAATCTCTTTTGTACCAAGTTTTCTTTAAGATCTCGGGACGAGATCTTTTGTAAGGGGGAAGGGTTTGTAACATCCCAAGTTTCAACAATAATAAATAAAGAGAGAGAAGTCAATTACCCAAATTTCACAACAAACAAAAACTTTTTATATGCATATAGTGTTACCTATAGTTCCATGCATAGTGTGCATTTCTTTTGTGCAATTGCCATGATGAGTGTTTATTGTGATCAATGGCTCTTAAACACTAAACCAAGATCACCAAACCCTAAGTAGAGGAAAATAAAAGAATTTGAGAAGAATTCAAATTTCCCTCTCATACACTTAAAGCCAATTATGCAAATCATCACCAAAGGCCACCATTGCTTGATCTCTGGTTTGTAAAACCCTTTTATATCAAATAGAAACTCAAATGCATCAAAGAAACCAAATTCAAATCAAAGAAAAATGCAAAAACCAATTACATATGATAATGGTCATATGGCCCCTTTATATTTTCTTCACCACTTTGCACCCCCGTATCTTTTCTTTTCCAAACCAAACTTGGTCAACTATTGCCACCTCATCCAAGACCATATGAAGATGAACAACTTTTCTGTTGACCATTGGTGCTGAAGTTGACCAAGTTGACCAGAAATGAGGTGACAAGAAGGGACCCGGGAGTGAAATCAAGATCACCTCAATTTTGAAATGTTGCAAATCTTCTCCAAATTGAATACCACCACCACCATTCTAACACCTTAATTATATGTTTGAGTTCCACCAAAAAGAATTTCAAAATTTGAAGAAAATGTTCATGCGGCCATTGTGTCGAACACTTGGCAGGCATTAATCCAGTTTGGTGTTACACCTCTTTACCTAGCAGATTCTAGCCTAAACCATCTTTATCTTGTGATCATGAGGTTCCTCTGCATCTCCTGCATCGAGCCTGGTACTTGCTTGGTCGATTAAAGTGTGGAGAAAACCCTAAACTATGTCAAACCATACCATGCCGGCCACCTTTGGTCACTCCCTCTCTGGCCTCCCTCTCTCCTCAAAGCCTTGTCCAGGAGCATCTACACAGCACAAGGACTCTGACCATGCACGGCCCTGGCTCGCGCGCGCACGGCATTGGCCAGGCGAGACGCGCCCAGCACATGCCAGTGCACGCCAGTACGCGCGCTCACCGCGTACTGGACGCGCCAGAGCGCCGCGCGATCGAGCACCCTCGTCCTCCCCTGCAAAGCCTAGTACTGCGTCGAGCACCGCCTCCCTCTCCTCTAGCCACTAGACATGCTCAAGCGCGCGCAAGAGCCTTGTCGCCGTCGTCCTCGTCGGAATCATGCCGCAGTACTACCGCACTCGAATCACACTCCTGCTCGATTCCGTCCAGCTTTTTCAGCGCCGGAAGATGCTTAAGCCTCGCCATACCGTCGCCAATCGAATGCCGTCCTCGCCTTGCCCCTTCGAGCACCGGAGCAGCCATGCCGTCGACGCTCCTTCTCAGCACCCGCGGCACCACCTCCAGCCTATAAATAGAGGAGCCCCCAGCACGATCACTTCACACCATTCGACTCACCTCTCTTCACTGCTTCTTCTCCCACCCTTAGTTCATCCAATTACCACCGGAGTCGCCGCAATTTGAAGCTGAAGGCCGCCGGAGCCCGCAGATCATCGCCATCGACTGGAGCCTCCCCACGCCTCGCCGCCGGTACCAGGAGCTTCCTCATCTACGTCAACATCGCCACGCACCTCGCCAACACCCGCGGGAACGCCGGTAGGCTCTCCGACCCCCTGCCTCGCCGCCAGACCCTCGCCCTCTCACCGGATAAGACGACGATCGTGCACCGCACGATCTCGTTCTAATCCAACGCCTCCCAGTCATCCATACCGTTTCGGCGTTTAAGTCTCGCTGGCAGGTGGAGCCCCCATGTCAGGCGGCCCGCGCGTGCGAGTCACGCTGCTGGGCTGGCCCAGTTAATTTTCGCCCGTTTAGCCCACTTTCCCTTCCCGCCAAAGCCCAGTAGTTCAAATGTGAAATTCAGAATAGTTTGAATTGCTTGCAGATGCTTTGGTAAATTTTGAATAACTTCAAATTGGCTAAACCAAATTCTGTGAACTTTATATCACTGGAAAGCCCAAGAATTTATCTAACCAATGCCACTGGTCCCACTCCCAAATTAGTAGTAGAATTAAAATGCTAAAAATTACAAATCAAGGATTTTTACACATTCAAACTTTATTTAAAATTCAACCATAATTGATTTGAGTTGATTCCAACTCTCATAAATCACAAATGTCGTCCTCTAATTGATTATGCAATAATCTAGCCAGGTTGTTTGTATGATCATGGACTAGATCAAAATAATGGCGATGTAGCCATTTCTAGTGCATTTAAATCTTGGAATTCAAATTCTATAAATAGTATGAGAGCTACTCTCTCATTTAAATCTTGATCCTAAGTAATACAATAAGAGGAAATGACCTTAGGCTAATAAACCTCTGATTGTTATTACTTAGAGATTTTAAATCATTTACATGTTAGTCTTAAATGGTATGAGGTATAGCACCTCATTTAAATTATACTCCCCTATAATAGATATGAAATGTTGACCTTGGTCAACCTATATTTCATACATGATTATTATGGAAGGAGATTAAATCTTGATAGGGCTAATGAGAGTAAAAGAGTTTCTCTAAAGGTTTATTTAAGCAAACCAAATGAATAAGTATAATGAGAGGAAATTATTTTTTATTAAATAAGAACTAACCAATTAATTCACCATGCCATGATTGTGTGTTGCTAGAATAATGTGTGTGAACCACTTTGGTGTGTTTTAGTGAAGCAGGTAAGATTGGTTTAGTGATTATATACCTCGTATTCGTATATAGACGCTAGTAACGAGGAATACCAAGAGGAGGAGGCCTACTCTCAAGAGGAGGAGGAAAACTTTGACAACTACCCCACTCAAGGCAAGCTAACACTCTTGCCAAGTCCTAAGTGCAAGGCTCAACAAGAGCAAGGCACCATCACCATTTACTTTATGTATTATCTATCCCATGTTTTTACCTTGCAATTATTTTGCTTAGTGTATTTCAAAGTTTACTTTTGATTCATGATTCACTTGGTCTAGAGTAGAACAAGAGTCAAGGTTAGCATAGAACAAATCAAAGCTAGATAGCACCCCTCATGAATTAGTTGCTATTGCTAATCAAATAAAACTTGACTACTCTAGATGGGAACTTTGTGACTTGGTGAAATGACTTTGAAAGATATGAAGGTGACATGGTTGACTGGGTGAATTTAAATGAAAACTGATGATTGGGTTGAATGCGATACCCTTCCAATTATACAAGTACCCCCACAATACCTGATTATGGGTAGGGCTTAACTAGAAACTTGTGTATCTTAGTATGGGTTCCCTCTAAACAAACATCATAGGGGTTACGCCAAGGCTGCCTCCGTTACAAGTGAAATGATGTGAATATGAGGTGAATGTACGACCCAAGCCTTGTGCAGTTCCCGGGTTAACAGTTGGTTTTCATCGGGAGGCCAAGCTCATGGGGAGAGGTGCCTATACTAGGGTGTATAAGTGAAAGGTTAAGGTTGATGATCCACGTACTGAGTTACGATGATTCGGGGTTATCCTCGACGGATGTAATCAAAAGTTGTGGCACAAGAGTACAACCTCTGTAGAGTGTTAAACCTATTCGAATAGCCGTGTCCACGGTTACGGACGATTGGAACGGCCATACTATTCCATTGTCAGAACTTTTGAAGGGTTGTTGAATTGAAGGGTGATTTGACTTGAATCACCATGAATGGTGGGAATGACACTAATGTTCCCACCTGAGTTAGTCTAGCAAATGAAGAGTCTTTACTAAAAGTTCATTGAACTAAAACTTGGCTTTATGCAAATAAACCTAGAGCTTAGCACCCCTCACTACAATTGTTGAGTTATTACATTAGTATTAGTTTGCGAGTACTTTAAAGTACTCATGGCTGTGTCCCTGGCTATTCAAATGCCAGACTATGAAGAGGAGCAACATTATCAGGATGATGGACAACAGGACGTCTACGATAACTAGGATCGTCTTCTAACGTCAAGCGTTGCCTGTGAAATAGATAGTCCACTACTACTTCGCTTCCGCTACTATTTGTGTTGTTGAACAATCTATTTGTGTAATATTGGATCATGTGATCCACCGTTGTAATACAAGCATGTGTTGTAATAAATGATGACTCTATGCTACTTAACTATTATGTCTCGCAAAAACAATCTTCCTGGGATTGCAATGTATGATATAATAGGCATCTCGACTTAAAAATCCGGGTGTTTACATATGGAAGGTTCTAGAAGGTTCTAGAAAAGTCCGTAAGAAATCACTTTGGAAGGCGGAGTCCCGAAGGGACTCCACCTCCCATGGCCGGCCAACCCTAGAGGGGTGGAGTCCCAAGTGGACTCCACCAAGGGGGCCGGCCACCATCCCACTTGAGGTGGGAGTCCCACCTTGGGTAGGTTTCCCTACACATGGAAAGTTTTGGGTTGGGGTCTTATTCGAAAACTTGTAGTCCAACACTTGGGGGTTTCACCTATATAATGAGGGGCCAAGGGGAGGGGGCCGACCACCTCAACACCACCACCTTGGCCGCACCCCAAGGAGGCCGGCCACCCCCTCTCCCCAAACCCTAGCCGCCCCACTCCTCCCCCTCTCTCGCAACGCTTAGCGAAGCTCCGCCGGAGATTTCCATCGACACCGCCACCACGCCGTCGTGCTGCCGGGATTCAAGGAGGAGCTACTACTTCCGCTGCCCGCTGGAACGGGGAGAAGGACGTCGTCTTCATCAACACCGAACGTGTGACCGAGTACGGAGGTGCTGCCCGATTGTGGCACCGTCAAGATCTTCTACGCGCTTTGGAAAGCGGCAAGTGATCATCTTCTGCAACAACGAGAGCCTCCTCTCGTAGGCTTTGGAACTCTTCAAGGGTTAGTCTCGTTCATCCCCTCGTTGCTACCGTCTTCTAGATTGCATCTTGGCTTGGATTGCATTCTCGCGGTAGGAAATTTTTTATTTTCTATGCTACGAATCTCTTCAGGGATTACTTCACAATGTTATGTAATGAGATTTGTTGGGCTGAGACGTGCACATCAAACCTAAAGCGGAAATTTCATTTTAGTCGGAAACGGAAATTCCTGTCTGTTTTCATTTCCATTTCCACCAAAAAGTTTCCGTTTCCATTTTCGTTTAGCAAAATCCAATTTCCGTCTTCATATTTCCCTTTCGTTTCCGTTTTTCCACGAAAATGTCGAAAACTTTTCACTCCATTTTCATCCCTACTAAATACTACTCCCCCCATCCATTTTAATTATTTCGGATTTAGTATAAAGTTGCACTTTGGTACTAAATCCAAATCAATTAAAAAGGATCGAAGGATCAAAGGGAGTAGGCCAGAGTGGAGTGGAGTGCTTGGCGGTGTGATCCCCGACTCCGCTCGATTTTCAGGTCGAGGGGCAGGGTAGGAAGGAATTCCGGTCTCGACTTATGGTTGAAGAAAGGCAAACCACGAACCACGGTTTAGTCCATAGAGCGACAGCGTTTCCACAGTTTGATGATAAAGTTGTCGACTTTTGGCTGAACTTTTGGAACACTGGCTTGAATATTGCAAGCTTCCTGTCTACGGGCCTAGCAGTCAGATGAGTTATATTATAGCTGGCATTAAGGAAACAAATACCTTTGACCGGTGAAGGCAAATCATCGAGATCATATATGTAAGAGACACCTCCTGCCATTTTTTCTTTATGAGATGCGGATGTAAATAGTACTCAATCTGAACACATGGAAACGATTCTTCCTCACATCAGATAAGGTAGCTAGTGTACAGATGTGCAAGCCAACAAGCAGCGAAAGTGTAGTATAATTTGAAAGTCAACTATTGCAATAAGAGGCTTGCACTATTTGATTGAACTACATATACTGTTGACCTTTGAAGTATCATTGAATTTCTCTAGAAATATGTACATTTTATAAGTAACGTACTAGAGATTGCAAAAGCTTTTTTTTAGAAGGGCAAAAGCTTTGCCCAATTCTAGTAATTAAGGAGGAGCTTGACAGAAAGATAAGAAGAAACTGCAACCGACAACTACTCTTCCGGTATTATTTGCTCGACTTTTTTGCTCACATAACCACCCAAAGGAGAATTTCTTTTATATATATATATATCATCGAGGATGATCATTGGAGGGGCATCCTTGTGGTGAAACACCCTCGTGTTCCGGTCATTCCATATTTCCCAAAAGACAAGCAAGGTGAGCGAAGCAAAAGCTTTTGGTTTGGCGTTGACCCGTCGAACACTTTGAAGCACCACTCTCAATGGTGTGAGCTGGCCATTGTTAGAAATTTGGCTTATCTAGCCCAACCCAATCTTTGATTAAGCCCCAAAGACGGATGGCGTAGCGGAAATTTAAAAGAAGGTGATCAAATATCACTCAAGATTGCATAAGGTTAAAAACAACTTACATCACCTGGCTAGTTTTATCAAATATCGCTCAAGTTTTGGGCCCCTACTTACGTGTTTCCAATTAGGGACCGTCAAGGGATTATTAACGACGCACACACAATTAAATGGCATTTGAAACCTATGTTTGCACCTAGACACCTAAGCATCTAGTGGTATGTTTGCGCATAGTGGTATGTTTGTGGGCTCATTTTGTTGGATTGTCGTGTTCGTTGGTGGGTCCGCCATGTTAGCTGCAAGTTAGTCAATCGCAATCAGGATGAGGGTGATGGTGCTGGATCGATGTTTCATCTGTAGTGCATGACGGCAAGAACATGTCCTAGTTCAATCTTTTCTTGAACCTCCGAGTGCTGCCTGATGGTCGCGCATCTCCTGGCACCTTTGTCTCAAACCTCTTCACCGACGAAGTTAGATGCTTCATTTTCAGCGGTGTTGCTAAGAAACCTCGATCGGATTTAGTTTTTTAAGGTTCGTTTTGCCGTTTGTTTTGTTTCTGAGGAGCCACACGACGAATACCTATAATCTCTTCTGCAGAACCTGAGGGAGCACTCCGTGTCCTCTGGTGCCAAAAAGAAATTTTGAAACATACCCGAAAGAAAGAAAGACAAGAGTAGCTTCTACGGACCCGTCAGTTAGTTGGGTTTGAGCAAGCTGTACGCGGCAGGCGAGTCATTGATCTAGGACGCGTTTGGTAGCCTCCATCTCTTTTTTGCATGAGTGGACAAGAAAAATAGATCGTGCACTTGCGTTCCTGTATGGCACGGGTTTTAAAGCACCCCTGAAACAGGTTCCGGAGGAATGCTCGGTTTGAGAGTTTCTCCAGGACCAAGCCCTGACGAGCCAAATCCTTGTTTCCATCGATGCAAATTTTAGCTCCACGATGCAAAAGGTGAAACATGCACAAAACGTCTGTTTCTAGGAGCTTCTCTCCTTAATCCACTCCATGGCTATACGGAAAAGCTTCTCGACGGCGGCCACGCCACGGAGGAGCTCCGCCACGGCCACAGCAAGGGTCACCTCCGCCATGGATGCGGACTCTGTAGGAGCTGCCACACGCAGCTCCCCTTCTTCTACCTCTAAACTCTGAATCTTACTTTTGTCTCTCACAAGAATACAACACACACACTCAGCCAAGGAAGAAGAAGAGGCTTTGCCGTGGCTCTCTCCTTGGCACCACAAAGACTACATTTTCTCCACTTTTCTTATTACCATACAAACAAAGTACAATGCCTTAAATAGACGCACGCACGGCCGGACTCCACACTCTGGCCACTAACTCCACTAGGCATGCATGCACTCACGCACTGACTCGGCTAACACACGTACCATACCACTAACAGCTGACCTGCTCTTCCTAGAATCGCTCTAGGAGCACACGACCCGGCCAGCATGCATATGCAGCTAACAAACTCGATCCATGCATTTACTAACTAACTAGATGACCAAATCACTCGGTCATGTCACCTCAGTAGCAGCTCGTATTGTTCTCAGAACTTGGCATTGCAGCTTCACGCCGCTATCGGCATCTCGCCATATTCGCCGCATCGCACGACGCCACAAGCATCCCGCCTCCCACGCCTTCACTGAAACTCGTCGGCTTCGTACGTGTATCACACACGTACACCTTACCAGACTACACTAGGCTACATTAACACTTTAACTACACGCAAAACTCAAAACTAAACATGCAGATACATGGAATCAAGATTAAGTCTAACATTTTCCCCTCTAATCTTGATTCCCTAATCCTTGATGCGTATCACCTGCAGCCATTTGCAGCATGCATGGACTTCTCCTCGCCATGAACTGCTCCATCCCACGGCCGGTCACCACGCCGTCTTGCCATAGCATCTCACCACAACACTTGTTGGATTCACACCAACTCTTCATGACAAACAATGGCATCACACCACCGTTGCTGGCCTCACGCCGACTACGGCATCGCACCGTCGTCGCCGCGCAACAGCATCACACCGTCGCTGCCCGCACCAGCCGCATCTCGCCACCACCGCCTTATGACGGCATCACACCGTCGTCTCCTCGTGGCAGCATCACACCGCCGTCTTCTCCTTGCGGCATCGCACCACAACCGGCTGCTAGAGGCATCGCACCGCCAACAGCCGCCGCCTCATGCCGTCGTCCTCCACCTCTCATGGAGTCCGCCGCCACCACCATGGTCGGCTCCAGCGGCATCTCACCGCCATCACCGCAGGCCTCCGGGATCTTCTCGCTCTGATACCAAATGTAGGAGCTGCCACACGCAGCTCCCCTTCTTCTACCTCTAAACTCTGAATCTTACTTTTGTCTCTCACAAGAATACAACACACACACTCAGCCAAGGAAGAAGAAGAGGCTTTGCCGTGGCTCTCTCCTTGGCACCACAAAGACTACATTTTCTCCACTTTTCTTATTACCATACAAACAAAGTACAATGCCTTAAATAGACGCACGCACGGCCGGACTCCACACTCTGGCCACTAACTCCACTAGGCATGCATGCACTCACGCACTGACTCGGCTAACACACGTACCATACCACTAACAGCTGACCTGCTCTTCCTAGAATCGCTCTAGGAGCACACGACCCGGCCAGCATGCATATGCAGCTAACAAACTCGATCCATGCATTTACTAACTAACTAGATGACCAAATCACTCGGTCATGTCACCTCAGTAGCAGCTCGTATTGTTCTCAGAACTTGGCATTGCAGCTTCACGCCGCTATCGGCATCTCGCCATATTCGCCGCATCGCACGACGCCACAAGCATCCCGCCTCCCACGCCTTCACTGAAACTCGTCGGCTTCGTACGTGTATCACACACGTACACCTTACCAGACTACACTAGGCTACATTAACACTTTAACTACACGCAAAACTCAAAACTAAACATGCAGATACATGGAATCAAGATTAAGTCTAACATTTTCCCCTCTAATCTTGATTCCCTAATCCTTGATGCGTATCACCTGCAGCCATTTGCAGCATGCATGGACTTCTCCTCGCCATGAACTGCTCCATCCCACGGCCGGTCACCACGCCGTCTTGCCATAGCATCTCACCACAACACTTGTTGGATTCACACCAACTCTTCATGACAAACAATGGCATCACACCACCGTTGCTGGCCTCACGCCGACTACGGCATCGCACCGTCGTCGCCGCGCAACAGCATCACACCGTCGCTGCCCGCACCAGCCGCATCTCGCCACCACCGCCTTATGACGGCATCACACCGTCGTCTCCTCGTGGCAGCATCACACCGCCGTCTTCTCCTTGCGGCATCGCACCACAACCGGCTGCTAGAGGCATCGCACCGCCAACAGCCGCCGCCTCATGCCGTCGTCCTCCACCTCTCATGGAGTCCGCCGCCACCACCATGGTCGGCTCCAGCGGCATCTCACCGCCATCACCGCAGGCCTCCGGGATCTTCTCGCTCTGATACCAAATGTAGGAGCTGCCACACGCAGCTCCCCTTCTTCTACCTCTAAACTCTGAATCTTACTTTTGTCTCTCACAAGAATACAACACACACACTCAGCCAAGGAAGAAGAAGAGGCTTTGCCGTGGCTCTCTCCTTGGCACCACAAAGACTACATTTTCTCCACTTTTCTTATTACCATACAAACAAAGTACAATGCCTTAAATAGACGCACGCACGGCCGGACTCCACACTCTGGCCACTAACTCCACTAGGCATGCATGCACTCACGCACTGACTCGGCTAACACACGTACCATACCACTAACAGCTGACCTGCTCTTCCTAGAATCGCTCTAGGAGCACACGACCCGGCCAGCATGCATATGCAGCTAACAAACTCGATCCATGCATTTACTAACTAACTAGATGACCAAATCACTCGGTCATGTCACCTCAGTAGCAGCTCGTATTGTTCTCAGAACTTGGCATTGCAGCTTCACGCCGCTATCGGCATCTCGCCATATTCGCCGCATCGCACGACGCCACAAGCATCCCGCCTCCCACGCCTTCACTGAAACTCGTCGGCTTCGTACGTGTATCACACACGTACACCTTACCAGACTACACTAGGCTACATTAACACTTTAACTACACGCAAAACTCAAAACTAAACATGCAGATACATGGAATCAAGATTAAGTCTAACAGACTCAGCCACGTGGAGCTCTGCCACAGCCACGGAGGAGCTCCGCCATAGACATGGTCTCGGCCATGGTGGAGCTCCGCCATGGCCCCTCGCCCATGCCGGCCTCGCTGCGCCGTGCTTGGCCGTGCCGCACCCGAGCCGCGTCCACGCACTCCCCTAGCCGCGCCGCTATGCCCGCCCCGTGCCAGACCGCGGCGCCCCCGCCCCAGGCCGCCCGCCGCGCGCCAGGCCGCTCCGCCACCGCCCCTGGCCGTGGCGTCCACGCCTGCGCCAGGCTGCGATCGTGTCGGCCGCGCCTCGTCCCTGCCCCACCAGGCTGCGCTCGCGCGAGCTGCGGCGCCCCCTCCTCCGCCCGCGCCGGCCGCGTCCCGCCCTAGCCGCGGCGCTCCCGCCGGCCACACCCTGCCCCTGGCCGCCCGCCGCGCGCTAGTCCGCGCCTCGATGCCCCTGGCCGCGCCGCTCACTAGCCGCGTCGCGGCGCCCCGCCCCGTGGCCGCCCGCCCCGCGCCAGGCCGCCCTCGCCCGCGTCGGGCCGCGCACCAGCCGCGCCGCCCCTGGCCCCGCGCCGGCCTCGACACGACAGGTCGCGCCCACGCACGCATACTCCATGCCGCGGCGTCCCCGCCCGCGCCCTCGCTGCGCCGTGCCTGGTCACACCCGCGCAGATCTTGGGCGCTGCCCGCCACGCCCTCGTGAAAATCTTGTCCCAGTCGCGTCCTCGCCGCCTCGCGCTGGTCGCCCTCGGCCTTGCTCTCGCCGTTAATGGGGAGTTTGGGGTCTCGCCGGCCTCGCCGTGCCGTCACTAGCCCCGCGCTCGATTGGCTTGTGGCAGCGACGCTCAGCCTCGACCTCGCCGGCCTCGTCGCGTGATGGCCTCATCTTTATTGGGGCTGTGGAGTTGATGATGAGTTTGGCTAAATATGACTTTATTAGCTTAGCTGGTAAGTAGAGAATTAGTAGATAGCAGACAATATAACGCACACTAATAAAGAGCAACCAAACATCTGTAAGTTGTATCTGCTCAGATTTGCAGATTAATATATAGCAACCAAACGAAATAGCATTTGAGTGTCTAACGATGCAACACAGACTACCAAATGACGCGTATTTTATGACCCGTGGCCCATTCATGACGCACAGATAAGCACATCTCGATTAGCCGGAAAATCGATGCAACCTAGCAAACGCGCCCATATTGCACACTAGGCCAGGGACCCAGGAGATCTGTCATATCGTCGGTACAGGTAAGAGCATCTCCACTCGTCCCCCCGAACAGGCCCCCGGCGAGCGTTTTTTCCATCCGGACGGCGAATTTCGGCCCAGTCGCGCCCCCGGTTCCTCGTTTTCGTCCGGATTTGGGCCTAAATTCATCCGGCGATCCCACGCCCCCCCCGGCCCCCCGGGGAGCGCTCGGGGACTCCGGACGAAACGAAAGCGCGCGAAACGGCGAGGAAACTTCCCGCGCGTCTGGTGGCCCCAACTTGTCGGCGAGAGAAACCGATCGTCGTCCTCATCGCATCGTCTTCCGCGCGCTGTAAAAGCCTGCCGCCGGCATGCATTCGCCGGCCACGCGGCGAGTTAATGTCGTCGTCTTCCGCGCGCTGTAAAAGCCTGCCGCCGGCATGCATTCGCCGGCCACGCGGCGAGTTAATGTCGTCGTCTTCCGCGCACGCATCGTCTTCCGCGCGCACTAAAGGCTGCCGCCGGTCAGCTCGCCGCGGACGCGTCGCAATCCACGCGGCATTTAATCCCCGCGCCAGCCACGCCTATATACGCCGGTCCGCTCGCCGCGAGGCGTACCCCGTGCTCCACTCTCCCTCCACTCTCCCTCTACTCTCAAGATGGCGTTCTACGACGACGACGGCGCAGCCAACAAGGGCTTCCCCCGCCGGTCGCTGCACGCGTGGGAGGGGCACCTCCTCCACCAGGCGGGGTACCCCTGCCCGCCGGACACGAGGCCTCCCGGCGGCGGGTGGCGGCTTAGTGCTGGCGGCGTACCAATCCCGCCGCCGCCTCGGGGCCACGCCCTCGACGTCGCCATCGAGGAGGCGCGGATGACCTTGACGGACGAGGAACGCGCCGAGCCACGCCACCACCCCGACAACTACACGGCGTGGAACTCGTACTTCTGCGGCGGTGGGAGCGGGAGTCGGCGGCCTACGACGGCCCGCCGCCTCCGCTGCGCGCAACAACGCCGCGGGCCGCCGACGGTGGTGGAGCGCGCCGGGCCGGACACTCGAGGCCGTCGTCGAGCACATCGAGGGCGGCAACTCCCCGGTGCTCACGATGCCCCTCTATCGGCATCGAGGGCATCGGCGAGCCGCCGTCGGGGAAGCGTCGGCAGCCACGGCGCATGGCTGCCGGCTCGTCGTCTTCCGGATCGGCGTCAAGGTCATCCTTGGCGCCGGTGAAGAGGAGGAGGCGTCGTCGCCTTCGACGCCGGTGCGCGTCAAGAAGGAGCCGGCGTCTCCGCCGGCGACCGAGGGCGCAGCAGCGGCGCCCTCGTCATCCGAGAACAGCCTTCCGCGCCGCGAGCAGCCGGAAGAAGACGAAGAAAGAGGCCGCCGCCGCAAGCCAGCTCGCCGAGGAGGAGGCGAAGCGCGCGGAGGACGCCGCGATGGCGGAGGCGATCGCCGTGTCGCCGCACGACATGGAGGAGGAGAAGCGCGCGGACGACGCCGCATCGGATCGGGCCAGCGCGATCGCGGCGCCAGAGGCGGAGCGCCAGCGGCGGCTGCCGGACACGCCGCCGCACGCCAACTCGCCGCCCGCGCCGCTCCAACCGCCAACGACGATGTCGCGCGGTACCGCCGTCCTGCGACACCTCCATCCGGCGTCGCTGTCCCCGTCGTCGACCTCGAGTCCTCCGACGACGACTGGTACAAGCCATCCCCGGGGTGGGGAGACGCCGGCCAGGGCAGCAGCAGCCAGGCCGCGCAGCCGAAGGCCAACGACGACGGCTCCGACGACGACGGCGACGGCGACTACACGGTGTTCTACCGCCATTTGGGCATGTAGAGCGCCGTGTTTTAAAATTAGCGTTTGAATTCCCCTAGCCGAATTCGAAATATAGTCGAATTCGGCCTCTATGTATGAACTCCGCCCGTTTTAGTCTAAATATCATTAAATTTAGTCTATATTCACCCGAATTTAGCCGAAGTTTGTCAAGTTTCCGTTTTTTAAATTCGCATCGTCGACTTCGCCTGGGCACGCGGCTGGGAAACTACTACTCCCCACGCCAAATCTTCCTCCAATCTGGACGAAAATTTCGCCGGATTTGGGCGTGGGGAGCGCCAACGAGTGGGGATGCTCTAAAACACGCAAATGGAAAGGAACAAAATCTTTCAACTGACAGACAGACAGCGACGGTCGGTATGAAACCAGCTACCGAGCTACTGGTTTTTTTTTTGTTTTGAAACACAATATATTACTATAATAAGCAAGTAGGCCCGCCTCATTAAAAACCTTCCAGCCCCCTTCGGTACCCTAGAAGGAAAAAAGTGCGTCAGAAAACCTACTGCTTTAGTCCGGATTACAATCAGTCATAAGACTGTGCTCTAAGAAGTCTGGCGGTTCTACATCCCAAGACCTATTCTCATCCTGTATACACGCAAACTTAGCGCAACAGTGAGCCGACATATTGGCCTCACGTCTAACATGAGAAATAGTAAAAGTTTGAAAACCTAAACTATGCTCATAAATCTCCTCTAGAATAGGACCAATCAGAGATCAATTGTTTAGTTTGTCCCGCCAATGTTTGCACAAAACTTGACAGTCCACTTCAAACTGCACCCTTTCAAAACCTCTAGCAACAGCATATAAAACTGCATCTCTCAGGGCCAACGCTTCAATAGTAAGAGGATCCATAACCCCCGTATAAGTTTTGCACATCGCACCTCTGAAAACAGAACCTGCACGTGCAACAATGCCAACTCCAGCCATACCCGACGAAGAGTGAATGGCACCATCCGAGTTAAACTTTATTATACCACTCGGTGCCTCCTTCCACTTACAATCTGGTCTAGGACTCTTAAGAATTGATTGATCTTGAGGCATTTCCAAAGCTAGAATAGTTTCCTTCACAAACTCCATTGTTTTAGAAGGTTCATAACTCTTTTCGCCATGAGTCACATTATTTCTGGATGTCCAAATCTGGTACATGACAGTGATGATCATCGCCTTCTCCTTCTCACTGAAGAAGCTCTCACACAGAATATCAGGCGCCCATGTTTCAGGGTGTAAGCGAGGCAACTTCAAACAGAGAATTGTCTTAGCTGCCTCCCAAAACATTTTAGCATGGCTACACTCAATAAGAGCATGCCATAGTGTTTCTGGTTTTGCTTTGCAAATTCCGCAAGTGCTATTAGCCATGACATGCCGCCGTGACAGGGTCCCATAATCGGGAAGGATTCCACGAAGAACCCGCCACCAGAAAACACGCACTTTTGGAACTACACCAAGCTTCCACACTTTTTTCCATAAATCTCCACTTTGCACAACTGAAGATTCAGAAATTTCATCATGAACTTGTTGTTGCTGCTGGCTATGCAGAATAAGCTCCCTATAAGCCGAACGAACAGTATAACAGCCAGAACTTTCTTTTGACCAAGCTAGCCAGTCCTCCCCCCACTCCTCCTTAAAGGAATTTTCAGAATCGCATCTGCATCTGGGGCAAAGAACAGCTCTCTAACCAAAGACACATTCCACTGGTGATCCTCATTCATAAGTTCATTAACTGTCAGTAGTGTAGTGTCTTGAAGTTTCCCCATTGGTTTCGTTGAGTAAGGTCCGGGAATCCAGTCATCATCCCAAATAGACACAGATTCACCTGACCCAATTCGTTTAATCAGACCCAACTTAAGGGCCTCACGCCCAGCCAAAATTGCCCTCCATGTCTTTGAAGCAGCCCTTGGAGCAGTCGCCTCCATGAAACTTCTATTTGGAAAATATCTGCTTCTCAACACTTGAGCACATAAGGAGTCCGGATACATAACCGAGCTACTGGTTAAGGTTAACGGAATCAACCGGGGACCTCGACGACGATGACCGGAAATATGCGCAGCTTGATACAAATCAAACATCACATGAGCCAAATCATGGAAGCAAGATGAACCGCAAGTTGCAGTCTTGCTCTTGCAGAAGCGAATCAATCCGCAGGAATTAATGTCATGTCATGGAGGGGGGAAGCTGCCGGGAACTGAGCTCCCGGAGGCGAACGAATTGGCCTTGCTGCCGGAGGAGCTAGCGCATAACACGGTGGCCGGGCACATGCGGGCGCGTGTATGCGTTGTGCGGCGGGTGAGCGCGCCGCCGCGTCGACCTCACGGGTGCCCTCGGCGTGCGTGAGAGAGCTGTTATCCCCTCGTCCTGGAGTGGGAGTGCGCGCGGCTTACACGCCAAAACGCCGCTGGTGCGTGTGGCTCCGGCCGTATCAGGAATCGCCATGCCCGCTTGATGTTGGTTTCCGGTGGTTGCTGGAGCTAAGAGCATCCTCGTTGGCGCTTCCCACGCTCAAATCCGGACGAAACAACCGCCGGATTGGACGAAAATAAGTCGTGGGGAGTACCGTATTTCCAGTCGTCCACCCGGAGTTCGGCGGATAGAGTTTAAATTCAAACAAATCGCCGTCCCGCGCTACAAGTACGGCCAGTTGATCGGCAAAAGGAGCAAAAGGATCAGCCACAGATCGGCGATCGGAGGGAAATTACACGGAGACAGGCTCGTCGGCAGTCCCGGCCGGCACGGCGGTGTCCGACAGACCAGTTTCCTCACACGTCGTGGCCGAAGCGGCTGCGGCGGCCGACGATGAAGCAGCGGCAGTGGACGTCGAAGCAGCCGCAGTCGACGAGGTAGATGGTGAGGCCGACGAGGTAGGAGCCGGCGGAGACGACGAAGGACTGGCCGGAGTGGCTCGGAGGATGTCGCTGCGGTGGCCCTGGTACCAATTCCTAGTCTCCTCGTCCATCAGTTCCATGTCGCCGCCGCCCATGAGGAACGCCAAGTCTGTGTTCCTCTTCTTCGCCGCCGCCGTCGTCTTCAGCAGGGCGATCCGGACGCCTTGGTTGGCGAGCATCTCCCGCCACCTGCCGTCGAACTTGTCATTCCTCCCGTCGGCGTGCGACCTCAAGTCGGCCCAGCACTTGTCGATCGACGCCTGCATCCTGTCGGCGGGATTGCCCGTCTTTTTGAGCTCTTTGAGCTTCTTCTGGCCGAGTTCAGGGCGCCCTTCCGCCGCGCTTGCCGCCGGAGCGTCGGGGTTGTACTGCTCGGTCTTGCTCTTCGACAGGGTCGTGCGGACTTCCTTCCACTTCTCGCAGTTCTCGAGGCGGGCGTAGACGTTGAGGAACTTGAACTGCAGGCCGGTGTCGTCTGTGTACATGTCCAAAGCTCGGCGCAGCTGGGGAAAAAAGAGCACGGCGATACGGGTCAGCTAACGACGATGTACCTCGGTGATGCAGGGTCGACGGAGCATACCTTTTGCTCCAAGTCGTGGCCGCTGATCGGCCGTTTGTCGCACTCCTCATGTATGCCGTGCCATTTGCTGCACGCCGTCTGCATGATCCCCCAATGGGTGGCCATTGCCTTGTCTCCCCGGTACACGTTCATGTTCGTCATGTTGAAGTAGGGATCGACGAGTTTGCGCTCCTCGTACGCTTGCTTCACTCGAAGCCAATATGTGTCGAACGACTGATTGGCCCCGATTATGCCGTTCGTGGACACGGTCTTCCAAGCTTCGGCGAGGCACTCCTCTTCCTTCGGCGTCCATTTGATACGCGGTTCGGCAGGCGGCGAGTCCTTCTTCCTCTTCTTCTTCCCCTTCGACAGGTTGGCGGCGGCTTGTGTTGGCTCTTCTTCTTCCTCGTCTTCTTCTTCGACGGCTTGGCTTCCGTCGGCAACATCCTCCCGATGCTCGTTGCGCGCCGCCACAGCGGCCGTCGCCCTCTGCTCCTCTTGCGTGAAGAACCCCGGGCACGCAGCGGCGGCGGCCATGAAAAACCCCGGGCTCGCAGCGGCGGCGGCGGAGCCGGAGGCGATCATCTCGTGGATCTCCTCTTCGTTCGGCGCCGCCATCGCACCGAACGCGAGCGGCCCTCGTCGCATGGCCGGCGAGGTGTACACGAGCTGGCCGCCGCAGCCGACCTCAAGCACCGCCGGCGACTGCGTGGACCTGGACGGTTGGACGTAGGCGCCCTCTTGGAACACGGCAGTCGGCGACGGCGAGTACAGCGAAGGGGAGAAGGACGACGGGGAACTGGTTGTACCTTGCGTCGGCCATTGGCCGGGGAACATGCTGCCGCCGCCCATGGCCATGCTGATCATCCTCGCTTGTTCGTCCTGGGCCGCCGCCGCCCTCTTGGCGGCGGCTTTTTTCACCCTCTCCGCCCTGCCGCTTGTTTCCACCTCGCGTCGTTTCTCGTCCGCCGCCCACTCGGCGTTCGACATGCCCGGCGGCTTCGTCTTCTTCGCCCGCATCTTCCTCGCCGGCGCCTTCGGCGGCATTTTGGTGGACGAGAAGACGAGGAGGAGAGTGGTGGTGGACGAGAAGACGCCGCCGGGAACTGGAGCTGGAAGACGAGGAGATTGGGGAATTTCGGCGGGAGAGAATGGTGATATGCAAGCAAATTGGAGGGAATGGGGATATGCAAGCAAATTGGAGGGAAAATCGACAGGATTTGGTTTTCCAGTCGCCGACTACGCGGGTCCACACGACGTTTCGCGCCAAAATCTTTCGTCCGGAGTCCCCGAGCGCGCCCCGGGGGGCCGGGGATGGCGGGGGCTCGCCGGATGGATGAAGGGCCAAATCCGGATGAAAACGAGGAACCGGGGGCGCGACTGGGCCGAATTTCGCCGTCTGGATGGAAAAAACGTCGCTCGGGAGCCTCGTCGGGGGCACGAGTGGAGATGCTCTAATTATATATGGGCTATAGACGTATCCGCGTTAACTGACGCTTGTTTGGTTTCTTTTGTACGGTGCGGGCTACGTGCTCGCCGTTCGCCGGTGCGGTACACTGCTGTTGCTCCGTCTTGAGCTGGAGGGTCGCCATCAATTGGCATCGCGTAGCTACCGTGCTGCGCTAGTGATGGCTGGTTGGACTTTGGTTCGGCACTTGGTTTTCAGTTTTTTCCGATAAAGACACCTGGTTTTCATGGGTCTTCCACAAAATCATATTTGAGTGGAAAATGATCCTATGCCCCCGGGGAATCACGTCTCTCCATCCCCCGGGTCGCTCTGGCGACACGTGCCCCCTCACATGGCCACTGAAATTGCTGGTCCCACCACGCGCTGCTCTCCTTATCTCCTTTCTCCACTCGTTTTCCATCCTCATCCGCATCGTGTTCCTCGCCGGTGGCCTCCCCAGGCCGGCCGCCGCTGCTTATCCTGGCCTCGCGCCGGTAGCAACCTCGTCGCCGTCCGCCTTCCTCGCTGCTCCCGCGCCTCGTCGGCGCCCAAGCCGAGCTCTGTTTCCCCTGCTCGCGCCCGCCGCCTCCCCCAACCTCCTCCTCCTGTAGCCGCCGCGCCCTCGCCGACCGTCCCCCATGGAGCGCTGTCGGCCGCCTCCTACGGTGGTGGTGCTGCAAGCCCCTGACGGTTCCACCCAATCATCGACGCCATGGAACGCTTGGAATACGGGCGCTCCGCCCGCGACGAGACGACTCGAGATTTCGCCGGTCCAGCCGGCGGTCGTCCTCCTCAACCTTCTCAACCGCCGATGAGCTCAAGCTGTCGCCCCGCCCCAGCCACCCTGTGGGCGCCGCCGCACGTAGCCATGAGGTGCGGAGAGCTCCACCTCTCCTCGTCGTTGAGATGGTGGGGACATATGGTGCTCGCCCTGCGTGCTGCAGGCCGGAGATGGAGGCCAGCCCATACCCGCGCGTCCGGATCATTGGCGCAATCAGTGCTAGAATACAAAGAATATTTTTAGTGAATTTGTGGGAGTTTGGTGCCTTAGGCATTCGATGTTGCTACCAGCGAAGGCAGGCTTTGCTACCTACCTTAGGCCTCCGACATTTCTACTGGCGGAAGCCGGGTTTGCTACCAACGGAGGTCGTTTTTGCTACATTAGGTGCAAGGTGTTGCTGTCTTGGGTGGAAAGTTTTGCTGAATTAGTTTTTTTTTTGCTACAATTTTTCTGTGGTTTTGCTACAATTGTACAATATGTTTGATACGGGTCTCTGGCGACTTTCTCGTTGATGTCTTCGACGATATCTGTTTTTGCTACAATAGCATAATTTTTTTGCTACAAGCTCTCCGGCGAGTCTCCGGCGAGTCTCCGGCGAGCTCAGCCTTTTTATTTGATTTTGTGGCTGAACCGTTTTTTGCTACAACGTAGCAAAAGCGGGTTATTTTTTGCTGCCGGAAGGTATTTTTTTCCTGCATCCAGTAAAAACAGATCTGACCGTCCAAGATGGTCGATCCGACGGCTGGGGACCCGGGGGCTGGGAAATCTGATCCCCCGGGGGACGCCCAGCACTATCCTATTTGAGTTCCGTCTAACCTCACCTTTTTTCTTTCCCTTGCGTTGCCGACAGTGATTGTCCCAGTTGCCGTCTCACCGCAAATCTAGCAAGGTTCTTTCTTCTCCCTTCCCCAATTTTCTTAAAGTTGGTAGTCTGAGAGACTTTGATTTTTCTCTTGAACTTGTGAACATTTTTCTGCATCATGTTTGCAATAGAACGTCTCACGGTTTCACTAGTGTATTTTGTATTTTTTTTCTCGCCTTCTTTTCAACATCCAGAGAGCCAAAGATGTTATCAACGCAAAGTTCTTTCATAAAGGGAAAGCCTAGGGATAATGCATACTGCAACAAATTTTTCCGGAAGCACACACTTAAGGAGATTGAGTTCATTTGCCATGATTTGTATCTCATGAGTTTGTTAAACTAAAGGTCGGTTCTCAACTATTATGTAATTGTTGTACTGCTCAGAGTTTACCTCTGGCATCGCCAACACCAAACTTAGTGTCCGGCTTCCCATCTTGGATGTGCAAATATGCATCCACCAACTTATGTCAAAGAACACTTAGGGTGACACCCACAAAGAGTACGATGGCTTGCCTGAACGATTTATCCTCATTAGGAGAAAGCGAACACTGGAAGTACTAGCCAAAACCTAATACGTGCCCATAACAGTGAGCCACATGATGGTTTTAGTCCGCCACCTCTTGAAATGGGAATCCCTAGACATGCTTGGTTTGAACGCAACAACAAAGCCAGATACAGGAAAATGTCTGATTCTGGCCCGACCCGCCGCCGACTGCCGCCGCCGCTGGCCCGGGCGCATCCTCGCCGCCCCGCCGCGGACAGCCGCCGGCCGTCCCTGCCCCGGCCCCGCCGCATCCCGAGTCAGTCAGATCCGCCTCCGCCGTCACCAGCCCGACCCGCCGCCGACCGCCGCCGCCGCCCGGCGCATCCTCGCCGCCCGCCGCGGACAGCCGCCGACCGTCCCTGCCCCGGCCCCGCCGCAGCCCGCAGGCATTCGCCGCCCAGCGCCGCCCTGCGCCCGTCGAAGGGTTCTGTGCGGGCGAAGACGACGCGCGCGTGATCGGCGGCGCCGGGCATTTGATGGGCTCGATCTGTGCGGCTCCCTGCTGACCCCCTGCGGCGATGGAGGAGGCCGGCCGCGCCTGGGAGGAGGCCCTTATGCGCCTGGAGGCGGAGGATGGTGCTGCGGTTACGGCCATGGCCATGGCCGCCGCGCCTCAAGTGGGCGGCTCTTCCACAGAGAAACACACCGGATGCACCCGTGCTGTCAAATTGGAGCAGTCTGTTGAGGCTATCCAAGTTACTGGTACTAGAGTTTCATCCAAGTCATTCTTTTCTTTTTCTGATACTAGAGTTTCTTCGAATTTGAGTAGTATAGGTATCTCGTTGGGTAGTGGTTCGGATGAGATTTTAGCTTCAGCTCATGTGTTGAGACAGACGGAGCTTGACCGTTTAACGGTTGCTCCAAATGGATCCACTGAGTCGGCTACTTCCATTGTTGACGATGATGAAGATGATGGCATCCTAGATGGTCATCTTCTCTCGGCTATAGTTGGAAGTGTGACAGAAGTTGATTTAGACCACTCAGAGCTCAGTTCAGTTTATGATCTAACTGCCTCTGAACGTGGTTCTAGATCATCGGCTGGAAAGAAATTTCGTAGATATGGCAAAAATTCTAAATCCAAAATAGTTTCTCGATGAACGGCATGTTTCGGAATAGCAGAGGTCTTGGTGACTTGGCTAAGCATTCTCATATTGCCGATGGTTGTAGAGATTATGATTTAGATTTCATTGCTATATCGGAGACGGGTAGACGAAATTTCACACAAAGTTTTCTCGACCGATTGTCAGGCGGAATTAACTTTCAGTGGTTTTCTCGCCCACCTCATGGTAGATCCGGTGAAATTTTACTTGGCGTCCGCATAGATACCATGACTGTCTTAGCTAGTTCTGATGGAGAGTATCATATTAAGCTCGACATTCAGAATAAAGCAGACGGGTTCAAGTGGAGTCTGGTTGCCGTGTATGGTGCCGCCCAGGATGCTTTTAAGGCTGACTTTTTACGTGAATTGGTAAATCTTACAAAAGATAATCCTTATCCGATTTTAATCGGAGGCGATTTTAATTTGTTGAGATTTCCTCACGAGAAAAGTAAAGGCCGTTTTGATGGACATTGGCCTTTCTTGTTCAACGCTGTCATCGATAGCCTTGATTTAAGGGAGGTGTTCATGTCTGGTCGACAGTTTACTTGGGCCAACAGCTTGCCTGAACCCACTTACGAGAAACTAGATCGCGTGTTGATGGACACCGAATGGGAAAATAAATACCCTATGGTGTCTGTCCGTGCACTAGAACGTATTGTAAATTTGTCTGACCATG